>NC_050612.1:3750000-5000000 GCF_014743375.2 Drosophila subpulchrella | reverse complement strand
ACATACATTACAACTAAGTTTTCCGTAATAATTTTAAAACGAACTAAAAAAAACACAAGTTTTTGCCAACCAATAATTTCCGATCACAGCGCGTTCACACTGCCTTAAAAGGTGATGCAGCCCTGGTTGATTAATCGCCGAGAATATGGCCAGCCATTGTCAAATGCTGAAAATCATGGCGAAATTATTCTAATGGTTTTACTCGAAACAATGCCTAATGAGACATGTAACCTGCATTTGAACAAACTATCTTATATCTGTACCAATCCTGCAACAAACTGATGCAGTTTTCGCGTAATAAATACGATTCGCAAGCATAAACAACGTCGGAATACGAGTCTGTGACGGCCGTGTTATTTAATAATTTAAGGGCTTCAGCGAGTGCGTTTGCCGACAGCCAAAACAAAGAAACGCGCAACCCGCCAAGTGCGGTGGCATTAAAGTTTTTAACGAGTGGTGTTTGCATAATTTACATCTAAAAACTGGTAAGTCCGCAGAAAAGAAAAATAAAATGACCCACATACTTACATTTGTACGTATGTGCGGCGGTGTGTGTCTCATACATATATAAACGCACACAACCTTGGACTCGCACACTACGTCACCGACGAGCAACAGTGTTAAAGCAGTGTTGGAAAGTGCCCTCGGAAATCCTTAATATAATTTAAAAAATTAAGTTTTCGAACATCTGAGAATAAATTATTTCAATCGCATTTTCTTTTGTATTTTCAGTTTTCGCGGCAGGGTCTCAAACTTTCATTTTCGGTCTACTCGTTTTCCGTGGGTAGGCTAGCAATATAAAACGCTTTTTTTTTTTCAAATTATCAGAATACTTGTGCAATTATAATTTAAAATCATAAATTTAATTAGAATCATAGTTAAGGAAAGAAAAAATGTATTATTTTTGCGGAATTATCAAGTGTGACCTGCGATATTCATCCCTAAAATAGCAGTGGCACCCAACACGCGTTCTTCAGTTATTAACCACAGCGATGCTTGGTCACACTCGCCACTTCATTATAACCTTAAAATGACAAGTTATAAATTTTTTTTATGTTAATTTTAGTGGAAACCCAACACTAAATCGACTTTTAAGAGCAGTGCCGTGAAGTGCCGAACTTTTTTGATTGCCTGCGCAACTGCTACGCTGTGAACTAGCACATATCGCCACGATAATCATGTAAAGAAAACGTCACACGAATATGTGTTTGTGCTGAGAGGCAGCGATGTAAATAAAATTGGAGCTGCTCCCGAGAAAATCTCACCGCACAGTTAGAAAAAACTTGGATGCCGGGGTGTTACTGGCAGTACGAATAAATATAGCGATCCAAACAACGAAATACTAGCACGAACCGTAGAGAACTGAGCCTGGTGTCTGCGGATCTTGCGAGTGCTCTCATCCCGTCGAGACGCTACGATGCATGCATCCTCCGCCGCGGCCACCGCACTTGTCGAGTACTCGGACGTCAGCTCGGAGGACTTCTCGGACCAGGAGGCCGGCGACTTGGACGCGGACGCCGGCAAGGGAGCCGGGAACATAAAGAAACCAAAGCCTGCTGCGGATAATCAATTCCCCAAAGGTCGTCTTGGTGCCAAGCCCGGTAAGGAGGGCTATGATAACTACAGGTAAGCAGCGCATACAGTCCCATAAATGTGGCGGTCGTAACATCCCTCTATTGCAGAAAAAGACGGGCTGAAGACTCAAACGATCCTGCTGCGGCCGGATCGAGGCAAACGTCGAGCAGCGAGGCCACCAACCCGCGGGAGGACCCCTCGCAGGCATCCAATACCTCGAAGGACGAGTTGTGGGGCAGAGAGATCTACATGTCCAGCGACTCTATCGACACCGACGAGCTCGAGGCGGAGATGAAGCGGCAGAAGCGCAAGAAGCAGAAGAAGGACAAGCACAAACATAAGTCCAAGAAGAAATCCAAGAAGCGCAAGAAGAAGCGGGCCAAGTCGTATTCTAGCATCGATTCGATGTCGGACAACGACATAAATGCCTTACTCGACCGGCGCTACACCCCGCCGACGGCTCCGAGCAAAAGCAACGAGCGAACGGTTAGTGCCGCGCCTTCCACCTTCACCCCACACAACCTCAAGGAGAGCAGTTCGCCGGCTACACCGCCGCCGGCGCGTCGCCCCAACGCCAATAGCACCTACTACGGAGATTCGTCCGTGGAGACGGCCAATAATGCCCTAGGCAGCAACCTGCAGGTTACCGTAACGAACAAGCAGACGAGCAGTAGCCGACACCGCTCCCCTCCTACCTCCACCCGCTCCAGTGGCAACGGTCCGAGGTTTGGAAACTCTCCGCGCACTCCTCCGCCCTCGCACTACACCTCCTCCAGCGGTGGTGGGGGTGGTAGTGGGTCAGTGGCGCGCAGCTCTCGCTACGTGAGTAGTCCCCACAAGGAGGAAGTGAATGCGCATCACCGCTCCAGCCACGATCACGGCTATCAGAGTCGTTACTCGGGTGCCGGTTCCAGCAGCCACGATGCCAGGAAGGTGAAACGATTATCACCCGGTAGGTTTGGCTTACATTTCTGTACATTTTGTTTACCTAACTGGGGGAAATGTTACAGAGCTGGACCGCTACAACCATCAGCCGAGTACACCGCCCCACAAGCGACGGAAGTTCAGCGACGGTAGGGATGTCGGTCTCGGGAACTTTGAGCACAGTAGGCATCACTCTGGCAAGTACGAGCGCTACAGTAGGGATCGGTATTCAAGGCGGTCATCAAGGTAAGGTCCTGGCAGACTCTATAAAAGTGTATGGTTGCATTTGTAATGAATGGTAACTTATAACACTGCTTTCAATCTTTATTACATGTTCGTCTTTTACTTGCAAACATGTTTAGAAGTGAAGTAATAGCTTGAGCTGTATTTACCTTAAGTATTAGCTACGGAAATAACAAGAATATTTTGCAAACTCTTTTTCAGAAGCCCTAGTGTGCAGCACTCTCGCAGTCGACAATCTCCTGTCGGTGCCCTGTCGTCTAGTGGAGCTGGTTCGAATGCGTTCCGACATGGCAGCAGTCACAAACACAAGTACGGAACGACGGCTGGCTCGCCGACTTCCCATACGTCAAGATCCAAGCGTGCTTCCGGAACGGGTACCTCCGGCGATCGCTACTCGAGGTCGCCGAGAACAAGCTCGCGCTACTTGGAGGCCTCACCCCCGTCGCCAGTCGGAGCCTCCGGCTCGCATCACCATCACCATCGTCGCTCGCCAAGGATGCGGCAGAGGACCAGAGGAGGCAGCCGTCGGCGGTCGCCCAGTTCGGCTAGCAGCGAAAGCTCCGCCTCGCGCAGCCGATCGCCAACGTCAAGGGATCTGAAGCATAAGCGCGAAGAGTATATTAAAAAAATTAGCGAGACAAGCCTATTTGCCGAGCTGGTCAAGGACCGTCACAAAAGGCAGAAAGCACTAAAGGAAATCATCGAGCGACAGGAGGAGAACAGCAATAGTAATAGCAACAGCAACGGTGCACTGACCATTAACGACAATAGTTCCTCGGTGGATGGCAACACGCCCAACACGGGTGATGGCCGATCTGGCCCTGGAAGTGGAACACCCGCAGCGACGTCGGCGACTTCCAATGGGCTTGAAGTCCTGGGTAGCAAAACGGATCTGGACCTCAACAACATTCCCATGCCAAACAAGGAGAACGAGACTGTGGCTCCGAATCCAGGTCCCAACGCCGATGTTCCGGACAGTTCCACGCCGTTAAAGCAGCCTTTGTTAGTACCACCTATTTCGGCCATTAGGAACTATTTAAAACCGAAGAGTCTGACCGCTCTGCCGCTGCCGCCTGGGATGAATGCCCTTGACCTGGTTGGTGCTAGATCTCCTTCGCCGGCGCAGAAAAAGGAGTCGGACGAAAAGAACGTAAATTCTATCGTCAGCGCCAACAAGAGCGTGCTTAATCTTCCGATGCCACCGGTAATTCCCGGCAGCGAAGAGCTAAGTGGCGACGATGATGTTATCGACAGTCCCGAGGACTTTGATGCCCCATCTGGTGGCAACGTGCAGGGTCCCGGTGGTGGGCAGGGAGCCACCCGTCGGCGCCCAGTGATACTCAATCGTCGGGACTCGCGGAACAACGTCCGCGACTGGGGCGAGCGTTGTGTAGATGTTTTTGAAATGATTGCGCAAATAGGAGAAGGAACTTACGGGCAGGTAAGAAGAGGACTTCAGGACTTTAGGACATGCTTGATGATTTGTTATTTATCCTTGCAGGTCTACAAGGCGCGGGATCATCATACCAATGACATGGTAGCTCTGAAAAAGGTCCGACTCGAGCACGAGAAGGAGGGCTTTCCCATCACAGCAGTGCGCGAAATCAAAATATTGAGGCAATTGAACCATCGTAACATAGTCAACCTCCATGAAATTGTGACAGATAAGCAAGATGCCGTGGAGTTCCGTAAGGATAAGGGATCCTTCTACCTTGTGTTTGAGTACATGGATCACGACTTGATGGGCCTGCTCGAGTCCGGCATGGTCGACTTCAATGAGGAGAATAACGCTAGCATTATGAAGCAGCTCCTGGATGGTCTCAACTACTGCCACAAAAAGAATTTTCTGCATCGAGACATCAAGTGTTCAAACATTTTAATGAACAACAGGTGGGAAGATATATCTTTTGGGTGTATTGCAAAAAAAGTTTTATTACAGAAAAGCCCTTTTCATCAACATTTAGCCCTTTTATCAACATTAGCTTATCAAACTGGACCTTTATAGAATTGGTTGAAACTTAATATTTCTCACTGCGCTTAAGTTAGTCATGAAACTTTTAAAGCTTTAACTCTCAATTTTAATAGTGTTGTAATTGAATGCAGAAGGAATAGAAAATGATTAGGAAAATCCACTGCTTGGTTAAGAAAAATATTTTTAGAAAATAACCGAAGTATCTTTGAAAAGGGTCAAAACATACACCAAGCGAAAATTGGCTTAAAAACTTGTAAATGATATTTTTATATTTTTAAGAATAATTTTTTTGTTATCAAATTTTTAAATATTTGTATGCCTTTCGCAGAGGTCAAGTTAAACTGGCGGACTTTGGACTTGCACGCTTGTACAATGCAGACGATCGGGAACGACCCTACACAAATAAAGTTATTACCCTTTGGTATCGACCGCCCGAACTGTTGCTGGGTGAGGAGCGGTACGGTCCGTCGATAGACGTGTGGTCCTGCGGCTGCATCCTCGGAGAACTCTTTGTGAAGCGGCCACTGTTCCAAGCCAATGCGGAGATGGCTCAGCTTGAAACGATATCAAAGATCTGCGGATCACCGGTTCCTGCCGTGTGGCCGAATGTAATTAAGCTGCCCCTGTTCCACACTCTCAAGCAAAAGAAGACGCATCGGCGTCGACTTCGGGAAGACTTTGAGTTCATGCCTGCCCCTGCATTAGACCTGCTGGACAAAATGCTGGACCTGGATCCGGACAAGCGTATCACTGCCGAAGATGCGCTCCGGTCGCCGTGGTTGAAGAAAATCAACCCCGACGAGTAAGTATAAAAAAGCTATGCTTATTCTGTCTGGTATCGCAAGCAAACAACTTATACCCCTGTACTTTTAAAGAATGCCAACGCCACAATTGCCTACGTGGCAGGACTGCCACGAGCTTTGGAGTAAGAAGCGCCGTCGTCAGCTGCGGGAACAACAGGAATCCCTTCCTCCAACGGTAATAGCCTCGACCAAATACCAACAGCATGGAGCTGCCATGGTGGGAGACGCTTAGCATTTGCTGTTTGCTTCGTTTCTCAATGTGAAAGAAAACTACAGACAGCATGATGGCGATGAGTGTTCCTGGTGGCACTAGTAACTAGCCGTAACTAGCAATAACGTAACCAATAAAGGGATTTTGTTATCCTTGGACAGGGCCAGACTAGGTTGACTTGGACTTGCTCTAGCCGCTGTCGAGTTTAAGACAGCTTCAATAAAGTCTTGGCTACATTTACAAATTGCTTTATATGTTGGGCAAATTTAATCAATCGCTGTATAAACGAAGTGTTATATATATTCGCAGATACATTTTTAAAAAAAAATGGTTTTATATATTCAATTTAATTTGCACTGCTATTAGTGTTTTTAATTTTGGAATCTTAAATTGGCAATCGGAAGTCATCGTGCAAGAACGGGAACGTATAGTTCCCCTAAAAAAAGTGTAAACTAGTAACTCAGAACGTACTCGTATCATCAAAGGCGATTTGTAAGTGACCATGTTTCAAAGCTACGAACTAAGCGTATATTGTGAAGCAGTTAAAGATTAGCATTTTAATTGTAAACAAATTGTTAAATAATAATAGACTACAGATAGTGTATTGAATAGTTTAGTTTATTGTTAAGTATTTAAGAAATGTAAATTATAAATGAATTTATCAAGTAAATATGTACTAATTTACCCATATGCAGGCATTTCATAAGTTTATATTTTAATTATGATGTTTGAGCGCACACAGCATCAGAATTTCTTTGCATGATGTGCGTGAGACTGATATCAATTCACTCCAAAATTTTGTAAATAGGTTGAATATTTCTACAGTTACACACACGATGAACAAAAGTAATATCTCAAAACGCAAATCAAATCGACAAAATTCATTTTTGGTACATCAAACCCTATCTAAATAAAAGTGAAATATACAGCGTGTACTTTTAATCAATTGGTAGCCAGATAGATCCCTCTAAATCGTTAATTACTGGGTAACTTAAATAGTTTTCCGATTTCGTTATGAGTTTATATCTTTATTTTTTATCGTAACTTTTGATGGTCAAATAAAAATAATTTTGGTGTTACATTTTGTATCGGAGAAAACGAAGAAGCTGAGTCTGTCGCTTTTTTTTTTTTTTTAAAGGGTTACTTTTTAGCTTGAGACTTATATGGTGTATACCTGTGTATTTAGATCATTCTTTAAGTTCCTAATTAATTACAGAACCATATATTCTTATTTTAATTTTTAAAACGTTAAGTTTATAAGAAGGTAAAAAATGTGACTTTACAAAATACCTTTACTAGCCCTTTTTTAAAATTACCTTACGACGAATAACAATTTTTGCAAGTAGTTAATTATTTTTTATAATTACTCAAATAAAATTCGTATTACTTATTTTGTGTTCCCCTTCCCATTATTTTCAGGGGTCTACAATTGAAATACAAATTTTATTTTAGTTTATTATAAAAAAAAACAAATCAAGTAATACCTCATCTCGAAATTTATTTAAATTTTATTCGTTGCAGCTGGTCAGGGCAGTATTTAAAAATAGCCGAATCACAAATGATCACGGACAAGGGAGTGTGCAATGCAAGTACGATTATAAAAATGGAATTTAAACATTATAAAGTTTTTGCCATTGAATTTAAAATTTAAACAAGCGAAGCAAACGGTCACTCGAAATGAAAATGGTTAGTATTTTAGCGAATAACGAATTGGTTTGGTATTTTCGAGTGGTCCCACTAAGTGCAGCATATAAGTGCGTTTCATCATCAGATTTGTATGTATATTGTGTCAGTTCGCCTTTGTTTTTTAATTGCAAGCCCGTCAATTAAGAATTTGTTTTACGGTGTGTGCCCAACGTCTCGGGATGAATATAACTCGGGATTGGCCTTTAAGATGGCCTGATTTAGAAGCATAAACAATGGGAAAGGTTGCATCTGTGGGAGCTTGTATGTTTGTATACCTATACCTCCACGATTATTACGATGCACCTGGAAGGCCAAAAGAGAAATGCAATGGAAAGTGGAGTGTATTAGCGAACCTTAGCCAGCTGAGTGGATGCACAAATGAACTAGAGTGACTAACTGTTTTTCGATCCTTGGTAACCAGGTCTTGGACCAGACATTTTGAAAAGAAAGTGAGGAAAACAATGTGTGCGTGTATGTAAATAGATGTATTTTCTCATTCCTTTGTACCGAAAACAAAGCAAAGCTGATTAATACGAGCTCCCACAGTCGGGGGCGGAAGTATTGGCTAATTAAGATTCTTCTACTTTTCCTGAAGTACCCCAAAATACGCTTATCTTTCAACTTTTGCTGTTATCGTTAACGACGTAGTAAATCTCGGCTCATTCTAAAATTGGGTTACTCATTCTTGTTCCTAATTTTTTGTTATTGTAATTACTTATTTTTGGCTCCCTAAATTATACATATTTTTGAATCAATTTGGGATAAAATAAGGGAAATCGCGTTCAATTGCGTTCTTTTCTATAATAAAGCCCATTGTTTGAGGTATATGATATGGGGGTGCATTTTCCTAGTGGTGTGGGTGAACCCGTTTTCGTCAACAGACCATCGAAAAATATACAGCTAGTTTTACTTTCCTTCAAAAGCGACACGTTAATAAATATGTGTGTACATTCTGCTGTCCCAATTCAAAGACAAGGCGAGAATAGTTAATTAATAGTTGTTTGAAGGCATATTAAAATGTAAATTATATCTTAGCCTTTTCAAATTGCTTTTGAGTTTACAAGTGCCAACATTTTTGTCCGCGACTGTGCAGCCAACATCTAGGGATGTACATATGTAAGTAAAATGCATGTACATTGTACATACGTATATATGTACCTACAAATGTAATGTGTAGGAAGTAAAAAAGCCGAATGCAAATACCCTTGAATTGTGTATTGATTGATTTTAGTGAGCGATTAGGAAACTCAATGGGTTGAATTTAAATTTTTTGGGTAGTAATATTTTCAGGTTCGTTATCAAAGGGTAGATTACAAACTGCATTTTATAAGTACATATGTACATAGATCAAACCTAAAAATAACAGTGGGGTTCCATAAGTGGTATGCGTTATTTTGGTGTTCCAATCAATACGAAGATTACGAACTGCATTCTTACAAAGTAGCTGGAATATAATGCGCTATACCTTCTCCGCAGGTCGTAGATCGAACTGCTATCAGCGAGTGCTATCACTGCCAGAAACGGAGCCACAATCACTCTGACACCCCTTGTGCAATCGTCGACACAGGCCGCCTAGGCCCATCAGGCACGGTCCAGGTTGGAGGCACTTGCTCGGGATCGGGATCCGGGTCCGGGAGAGAGGCTGAGCCGTTGGCAGAGCCTGCTTGTTGCTGCCGCGTTCGCAAAGGACTCAAAATTGATAGAAACAACAAAAAGGCTGCTGCAACTGGTGCCTCATCCGAGGACCAGCCGCCGCGCAAAAAGGGTCGTCGCTCAGGAGGCTCAGGCTCCACGTCCTCATCCGCCGTTTCCGTTTCCGCAGGGTCAATAGATGCGGCATCCACGTCGCGAGCGGCCCAGCAGTTACAGCACCAATTAAACTCCTCCACTTTGACAGGGCCGAGCACGGAAGCATCGGGAAGTCCCAGCAAAGTGCAGAGAAAATCGACAGAAAGCAACAAGAGACCACGGGACACCAGCAATACACTTGGGTCCGAGGCAAACATGCAGAGTACCACATCTACGTCGAGCGGTTCCTGCTCCAGGCCACTGGAGGGTTCCGCCCTCAATTCCGGCGGCAGCGCCGAGAACGTGGCTCGCGAGGGTGCCGGCAGTGGCGAGGACAGCGTCGGTATCGGGGATGAGAATCCCTCCGGCAGCAGCGCTGCCACCAATGGACACGACTCTAAACACAATGGCTTCGTCGTCAACAACAATGGCAGCAGCAGTCGCGTTGTAGACGGTGAGAACAATCGAGAGAACACCAGCTACAGCGGCGTCCAGCTAGACAAGTCGAACCAGGAGATCATCCGGCTGATCGGACAGTATCTTCACGACGTGGGCCTCGATAAGTCGGTTAAGACGCTCATGGTTGAGTCGGGGTGCTACTTGGAACACCCCTCGGCCACAAAGTTTAGGGAACATGTCCTAATGGGGGACTGGTCAAAGGCAGATTCCGACCTCAAGGTAACTAGTCCAGCTCCTTTTAAAACTCGGTTCCTCGGTACTCCGAGGGTCTTAGAGTCTGCTTGATTAATTTTCTTGACCCTTTAAACATAGTCAAAGTATAAGCAATAAACCGCCATCAAAATTTAAGTATTGCAATGTGCTGTTTTAGAATTGGTTTTATGTGTACTTTTAATTCGCAAAACTACTTATGTATAACCTTTTGTTCAAAACTACAGCCACCCGATAAAATAGATTTAAATGTTTATGAGTTTCAGTAGTTGGAATTGGCATGTATTTATCTGATCAACTTGAAAAGACCGCAAAAGTTTTGAAAAAGTTTACAATTTTATCGCCCTTCACCACTCGGTAATTTCTTTATTCTTGGGTATATATCAGAACAGCTGTACAAGTTTCAAAACCCGACTAATTTCCTATGTCACTACCATTGCAGGACTTAGAGCCATTAATCGATAATGGAAAATTGGCAACGATCACCGAAATGAAGTTCATATTGCTGGAGCAAAAGTATTTAGAGCATTTGGATGATGGCAATCCCCTGGACGCCCTGCACGTCCTTCGCAGCGAGCTGACGCCCCTGCAGCACAACATATCGCGTGTGCACCAGCTGTCCTCGTACATGATGTGTTCCACCAATCAAGACCTTTACCAACGCGCCAAATGGGAGGGCAAGGGCATCCTGTCGCGGGCCTTGGTCATGGAGCGCCTGCAGACTTTCATGCCGCCGTCGGTGATGATGTCCCCGCGACGGCTGCGCACCCTGCTGCAGCAGGCCGTGGAGCTGCAGAGCCAGCACTGCCCCTGCCACGACATGGCGTGGGAGACGAACTTGGAGACGGTCTCTCTGCTCACTGACCACTGCTGCACCACGGACGGCTTTCCCATGCAGACCATTCAGATCCTCACCGACCACTGCGACGAGGTCTGGTTCTGCAAGTTCTCGCCCGACGGCCTCAAGTTGGCGACGGGTAGCAAGGACTCCACTGTGATTATCTGGGATGTTGATCCGTACAAGCTGACCCTCAAGCACCGGCGCGTTCTCGACGGCCAGGCCCAGCTCAGCGTGAGCTTCGTTAGCTGGAGTCCCGACTCCAAGCTCATCCTCGTCGGCGGCACCGAGGACTCCCACGAGCTCTACATCTGGAACGTGGACGATGGCAAGCTGGTGGTAAAGTTCTCGCAGTCGCTGGAAGACAGTCTGGCTTGCGGCGCATTCAGTCGGGATGGAGCTCGCTTCGTCTGCGGCGGTCAGAAGGGTCAGCTTTACTTGTGCGACCTAAACGGCACCATTGTGGACTCCTGGGAGGGCGTGCGCGTCAACAGCATAGCCTTTCGGGCGGACAACAAAACGATCTTAGCGGCCGATAATCACTACCGTATCAGAGGGTAAGTGGGATTGCAGATTAGTTAGTGGTAGAACTTGATTATAATCCAGCGACTTCTAATTTCCATATTGCATGGGGTATACAACATTACCTTATAAACAATATTTTAATATTTTATCGCGTGCGGAATACATTAAGTTTTGTTATCTCCTTTTAGGTACAACTTTGATAGCCCGCGTTCAGACTTTGATATTTTGAGGGAGCCACATCCCATTATGACCTTCAGCATCAACTCCGCCGACCGCTTGGCTCTACTAAACGTCTCCAACCAGGGCCTTCATCTCTGGGACATCGAGGACAAGTGCCTGGTGCGACGATTCCAGGGAATTCGACAGAGCAACTTCGCCATCCACTCCTGCTTCGGTGGCGTCAACGAAAGCTTCGTAGCCAGCGGCAGCGAGGACAAGGTCGTATACATTTGGCACATCAAACGTGAGGAGCCCTTGGCCAAGCTGGCCGGGCACACCAAGACGGTCAACTGTGTGTCCTGGAACCCCGTGTTCCCGTCCCTGCTGGCAAGCGCTAGCGACGACGCTACAGTAAGGATCTGGGGCCCCAAGCCCAACGGCAGTAACGCAACGACTGAGAGCGACGATTGCTCTTCTAGCTCGTCTTCGTCCTCCTGGAATATGACTTAAGGTCGCGAGCCGTAGCAAATGGATGTGCGTGGGTAGATTTTGGATGCTGATTTAGTTATAGTGCGCCCTAATTTCGATATAAATGCAGAATGCGTCCCGCTCTGATTGCGCGTCGGTGTCGTCGTTGCTACAAACTGCCATTACAACAATATGTATGAGCAGCATGACTTACGATTAGCATTAATTACTTAAGTACATTCATACAAAAGGAGAGGCATAACATCATATCTACTATGCTATAACAAGAAATCAATTTGTTCTCAGATTTCTTTTTTATGTATGTTTATGGCAATGCGGAGTAATATTCCTCGGCCTATATTAGCGACTCTTCTCGACCTTTTTAATCATCAAAAGTGGAATCGACCTGCTTGGTTTTAAATTTATTAATTAATTATTGCCATTTGATTTGTTCTATGCAGTTTCCGACATTTAGTATGTAACACGATTTGACGTATTTCATAACCAACAGACACAATAAAAATAGATCTATATATGTTTTTAAAATGTCGATGTTTCCTTTCGATTATCCTGGGTCTTAAGCAATCAATAAAATTTGAGTGAAAATTAAGCATGCTCTTTTGATTGTAGATTTGTTTTTTTTTTATCTTTTTTGGGAAAAACTGGCTTGGGGTTGGAAGATTAACGGAATTGTACATAAGTATGAACAAATAAACATTGCATACATATGTTAATAGATAGTGTTAGACCACGGGTTGTCGGAAACTATTAACATTAGAACTTATCATCAAGGATATCAATGTAACATCCTTTATATTTTTAATGTTTCTATAATAATAGGACCCTAAGATGCGTTTCCTAACCCGAGCAATCCCGATCTTGTTAGATATGACAGCCAGCCAAAGTCAATGCAGTTATTTCTTTATTTGGCAATAACATCGTTCTATTTTCAGCCTTATATACATTATTGATTAAGCATTCTCGTTTAAGGAAAATGCTCTTCCACCACAAGTGACACAAACTGTCTAGCAGTTTCCTTGAAGACGAAAGCCAGAACTACCAATGTTAGAGCCCACCATCGAAGGTTCTTCCTAGTGGCTCCGACAGCCTCGTAGGCGAGAACCAGGGAGCATACGTGATGGCCCATGACCAGGACATGGTGCAAACTTCGACCGAAAACGGTTGTGTTATTACGCCACACCAAAATGGGTAGGAGGAAGAACTTGGATAGGTTGGAAATCAGCACCACCTTGAAGATAACTAAAGTGAATCTACGAAGACCCATTTTCTGTATCCAATCGATACTGAGAGTGGCTGTAATTATCAGCAGCAATAATGTCATGAAGAGGTAATCTAAAAAATACAAAGTCAGTAAAAACTCTTGTGCATCGAAGAACAAAGATTTAGTACCTCCCATATTTTGAAGTGTGTATGTGTAGAAACCCTTTTCATGGACATGTAACGAGGCATTGGGAGGATCGGGGATCTTCTGGCGACACAGAGCAAAGGATTCCAGGAGCAGCACCACCAGCGAAACCTTCCAATACAGCTAAAATAGCATACATTTCAGAGCTTCGTTTGAACGACGTTCTAACTTCCAACGATCTCAATCTCACCTTAAAGTCTCCATTGTATATTATGTGGCGGAAGGCGCACGAGTCCAACAGAAGTGCATCTATTAATATGATAAACTCCTCAAACTCTATGTATTTATCAGTGGTTTGCTGACATTTATCCTGCAATATGTTATTGAAATTAAATCCAATCTTCTTTCCGATGTTTCACTTTCTTACGCATTGGGTGGTCTTCAGAGTATTGCTGTATTTCTTGAATAGTTCTTTGACACTGTGCCCGCAGTTAACGCAGACAAAACGCTTTTTTTCTGTCATGTTACAGTAAATGCAATCCTTATTTTGCTTGTTGCCGCATAAAAAAACATTTGTTTTCATCAGCTGTTAAGTATTACCGTTGCCAGAAAATCTAATAATACGGAAATACACTTTATAACCGTTAAAGGTTGTAAAATTACTACCAAGGAGTAAAATTTGAAACCGTATAATTTGCTATGTCCCAACTTTTCTCCTTAGCAAATCCAAATCTTATACCTCGACAATTAATTATTATTAGATACATTATTCTTAAACATAAAATTGTTTGTATCATCCAAGATTAGTGGCGCGACTTAGATACAAAGTAAAATTAAGATATACATGTTAGTAATTACTAATTATAATATATGTTCATCTAGAAAACTAATATATGAATATCTGTTACTAGAACGCATAATCAGATGTAGGAGAAAAAAGCATAGAAAGTTTAATTACCTGCATATTTTAGAATGTTTTCCTTTTCAAAGCGCAGAATTGGCTTTACTTGACGTTTAAGAACATATGTACGAACAACCAATCAACGAAGGATTTAAGTAAAGTTTAATTTATTTAGCTCTCTTTCTGAAACTTGGCTATAAAGAACCCCACCGTGTCTGTATTTTCCCCACTGGGTCCAAATCGTTGAAGCAGACGTGACTTTGTTGCATCCAAATTTGGAAGCGGAAGTCCTGGACCGCCCCAGCGAGGTGTAGCATCTACCAGGCGCACCTCGGGAAACTTCCGGAGCGCCCAGGACACCAGGCCCTCGCATTCCTCCTCGGTGACGGTACATGTGCTATATACGAGGGTGCCGCCAGGACGCAGGAGTTGCACTGCCTGCCCGAAAAGCCTGCGCTGGATATTGGGATACGACTGCAGGACCTTCGCCTTCTTGATGTTGCAGGAGAGCTGGGGTCGGTTGCCTAGGCCACTGCATGGGGCGTCCAACAAGATGCGGTCGAAGCTGCCGCAGGGGAACGGAGGCCCAGTGACCTCTGCACTGGGGGCAGGGTCAGGTGCCACTGTCTTCGTGGAGTCAAACACGTGGGCCGTAATGCTGTTGTAAAGAGCCAATTTCGGCAGCATGCTGCGTACGCGACTTGCAGAGTTGTCCAGGGCCACCACGGATCCCTGGTCGCCCAATAGCTCGGCTATGTGGCTCGTTTTGTTGCCAGGGGCAGCACACATGTCCAGGATGCGTTCACCGGGCTGCGGATCCAGGACGCGGACGCACACAATGGAGGGAAGATTCTGCAGCAGTGCGTCTTCGTTACTCAAATCGCCCAGCGAGGGCACTCCGCTGATGTTGGACTGCATTTCCACGGCGATTCCATTGGCTGGTTGGTCGGAGTTGTTGAAAAGCTGATAGCGCTGCATCAGCACCTTGCCCGTACCTAGGAAAATCTTCACAGAACTGTCGTACCGGGTGATCGACCCTCGCTTGCATTTTCCAGTCAGATCTGCGTAGACACTGACAAGTTCCTCCAGCTGAGCGTTGGACTCCATGGCGAGGACGCCCGGTGCATATATGTGAGCACCTCGAAGCAACGCAGCTCCGCAACTCGTGTCCACTATTACCTCCTTCAGCTTGGGATCGGCAGAGGTCTGGGTCAACCGTGTGGCCAGAGGATCGATGCACAAAACTTCGGGTAGGTTCGGCAGGCCATAGACCCTTGGGGATTCCTGACCGTAGCGAGCCACGAGTTTCTCCTCCAACTTTTTCCTAAAGGCATCAACGGAAACTCGAAGGGTGTTCACCCGATAAGTGGTGACCTTGGGCGCCCGGCACAACCATTCCAGCAGTGGAGCAAGTGCCGCCGACTGAGCAAAAGCAAGAGAATCAACAGTTTAGTGAGTCAAATTCAAAAGCCTGTGCTGCCTTAGAAAGCAGCACGTACATATGTATGTGCACATGGTAGGTTGTGGCTCACCTACATACATTTACTTTCAGGATCTCGGCCTCCAAAAGGGGATTCCCCAAAAAGGGCGTTTTTGGGTAAAACATGTGTGCGGTGGATAAGAATTTACCAATTCTTGTACCAATTCAAAAACAAATTCATTAGGGATGTGAAAAATATTGATATCGATATATTTTGAAACATTTTAATCGTTATAAAACGTAAACGTACTCAAATTTCGCCCGTAGGTAATATGTGGGCTTTGACTTCTTTCAAGTTAGGAATGAACGATGAAATACGACCAAGAGCTTTTCCTAAACTTGAAATTATCCAAAAAAAAAAAAAAAAAATAACTATCGAAAAAAAAAATTTGTTTTTAGGCCGCAACGATTTAAATGTTGTTTCTAAATTTGGATGTAGTTCTCTAGATAGCGCTAGGGTGACTTAGATGGGCAGTGACACCAATGATCATTCAAATTTCCGTTTATAGTTGTTATACAACAAATTCTAACACTTAAAAAAACTTTAAGCGATAAGGCATTACATAGGGTTCTATTAAAAAATCAAGCACTTTTCGTTTTTTTTCCGAACGACATTTTTGCACATAAATGTATTGATACAACTATGTTTCACAAAAGTAATTTTAAAAAATTGAAAAATAGCAACAAATCTCCCGATGAGATTATAATTTTTCCGTGTTTTTTTTTTGAGGGTTAACGACATGTACAGCGAACTTACAATAAAACATTCACATTTTTAATCTTTGTCGAGGTCCTGCGTATCCATTCATATTGATTTGAATTCTAAAGATTTTGTTATCCTGCATTTTGGCTGCACACTAGTGAAATCGGCTAATAACTTTTTGAGAAATCATGTCCACCAGTTTTCAACTCGTGGTTTCGAGAAAAACGCGGTTGAAATGCGTTGTCAGCCCGAACAAGGTGAAAAACATTACATCCAACTGTCATATTTTCTAAACTATCTGTCGGATTAAACTTCGGCTTGGAGGGTATAATCTAGACAACTCAAAATAATTTTTAACAAAATTTCATAAAAGTATTATATCTTGAAAGCCCCTATGTAACCCCCTAACTCAGCGGAACAACTTGTTAATAATCTAAACTCCCGAGTTTGAATAGTTTGCGATATCGACATACGTGCAGACAGAAATTGCTTAGCGCGATTTAGCGCTTTTCGATTTGTTTGACACCCTTGATACATTCTTGATCAGAAGCACTAACCGATTCGTTCCACGTCCGTTCAAATGTAATTTCCAGACAATTGTTACCAAATGTATACCTTCTTTGATTTAAACTGTGATTCTTTTGGGGATGGGACCCATGAAATCGTTAGTTTTTTTTTATAATAAGATTTATTTTGAAATCAATATTTCATCTATTCTCCCGCATTAGGTTAGATTTATTTTTTATTTATTTCATTCCTGCTTTTTATTATCAACATAATGTTACAAATTTTATTTTTAATCTAATCTAGGTACAACTTCAGCCAGATTGGTTATTTTTTGTTTTGAACAATTTTAAAAATGGGAAATGGCACAATTAGTATTCGATTCAAGGCTCGTGTTATAAATCCGTTTTAAAAGATATTTATAATTTTTTGGAACGGTCCCCGAATATGTTCTTACAATTATTAGTTAGTAACTTCAAAAAAGCATTTTGATTTACGAGTTTATTCCGTTTAATAATTTATTTGTAATCCAGTTCAAAAATTAAAGAAATATATCACTTCTGGATAGGTTCAGCTATTTTGGAAATCTTTTTGGAAAAACTCATAATTTCACAGAAAATTTTAATTATTATACTTAACTAAAAGTACGATTCCTCATTATTATGCGATGAGGCTAACCTTTTAACCAACTATTTCCTACGAGGGTCCTTCATAGTGTGTTCCTTGTGTTAAATGACATTGATAGAAAATAAGAATAGAACAAAGGCATTGCGTTTCAGCTTTTACGGTAGCATGTATTTGTTGAACTGAACTGTTCATTCTATATCATATTTCAACGACCATTTTCATGTTTTTAAAACTATTTACTTATTACCAATTATTCATAAGATATTTTTTGTCAACTATGAATCACATACAAATGGATTCGAATCGCCGAACCCGATCCTATGCAATTATTGAGATTTTTCAAGTAATTGTTACATTGATTTTAGGTTTTGGATTTTGAACATGTTGGGTCTATATGTTAATTCCCTTAGTTTATTAATTGTTGTTTCGCTAATGGACAACACATTACATTCGTATCAGTAAAAACAAAACATTTTAAAGAGGTACATTTCGAAAGTATAAACTTAAAATCAATATACAATATAGATGTTATACATATCATATTTGTAGTGGTTTGGGTATTACGCTTGTGGCCAACGATTACAAATATACTGAATTATAGGTATGCAACAGTAATACTCTAACACAAAGGCTCATAACAATAACAAAAATTTCATTTATCGACGAAAGGGAATAGTTTCTGCTCGGTTATGATACACTGACTCATTTGAGGTTGAATGCTTGCATTTATCCAGATAGACGTGCCATTGTCGTTTGCTATGTGCGTTTCACTTAGTTGTAGTTGTTAAACTTCAAAAAATGAGTAGAAAACCGATTAAAGAATGTATGTATTTTTATCTTTACAATTCAGTCTGAAAGGCATAGTTTACACATTTTATATCACCTATTCTCAAAATGTACTGTTTACTGTTTGTTTATCTCTAAACTTGTGTATTCATATTTAATGATATATCAATGTTCCTTTAGGTTTAAGTTGAACCACTTGTTTATGGTATTAAATATAATTTAATTTAATACAAGTACGGAAAAGTTGCTGTAAATTTCGTTGCATTAAGTGGAGAATAAATATTATGTAACCTAAATTTGGTACCCAAATACATTTTTTTGTTTAATTTCGCATTCGATATTTGGTTCAGTATCATTTATATATATCGTTTGAATATTGGTTACTTGTTTCTCGGACTGTCTATCCAAATTTGTATGCTTTTGGGCTGTTGTTCCTTTTTTTTGTTTCCTTCTGCTCCAAAAACCTATTCATCATCCGAGAAATCGGAGCTTTCGCTTAAATCACTTGAAAATATCTCCAGCCAGTGATAGTCACGCCGATCTACATATTCCCATAGATAGATCTAAAAAATATGGAATATTATTTTAAGTGAAATTCTAATTAAGTCCTAGTATTCAACCTAACAAAAAGTCGTTCAAAAACCAAAAAGTTCATATAAAAAAAAACGTCCAAAAATTTTTGGGACGTTTTTTTCATATACAATTTTTGGTTTTGGACGACTTTTTGTTAGGTTCAATACTAGGCCTTAACGGTTAAATGTAAGAGTGTGATCATTTCTCTAGACATCTCATTAATATCATAGGTCATAACCAAATATTTCCGATTCAGTTATTAAAATTATTTTGGTAAAATAACCAGAATGGTTTTTGTGGTTGGTTTGAGAGGAAACCAAGCAAAATTGTTTTGTTTGTTAGTGAATTTTGTACTCACATCCAGTAAGTCGATTATTTCATTCTGGCTCTGTAACTTTCTAGTGCGCTTCGGCAATCCCACGTCGATGATGTCGCCATTGGGCAGAGCATGCTTGTAAAAGCACTTGTTACCAAAGGGGCATTTGCCTTCGCCTTTTTTGAAGTATTTGCAGTCCTTCGCTCCCAAGGCGGCGCGGTAATCATTGAGCAATTTGTCCTTTTCCTCCTTGGTCTCCACCCAAAACGCACTGGGGCACACAAAGTCCGAGCACACTCGACATTCGGGACAAGCTCTATATAAAATAAAAAAGGTTGAAACTGAATATCGAATCGAATCCTGTGCAGTTTTCGGAGTTTGCCTGATAGTTAAATGCATGCACTTCGTTCAAAAAGCTAGAAAGAGTACGAGCATTGAGCGTTTACACTTGACAAAACTTTTTTAAATGACGCTACCTCACCATCTATATTTTGTATTCGGCGACCTTTTTAGACGGTCCTTTGAATTAAACAAAAAAGTAAGTCTAATCCGCCTGGACAAATATATATAGATACCAGATTTTTTACAATTTAAAAATATACCAACTGGGTCACGTATGGTAAAATTATTAAGTACCGGATTTCCAAATCCAAAGAGAAATTTAAAAAAATAGGTTAATCTCACTTACCGCGTTATTTTATGCTCAAACTGTTTGGCCTGCCGCCATGTGCGAATGCACTCCAAGCAGAATATGTGGTTGCAGTTGGGAAGGATGCCGAAACGCTTTTCCCTGCCCGCCTTCTCCATGATCGTGTCGAAGCAGATGCCGCACGTCTTGTCCTTGGATCTGGCGATGGCGAAGGACAGCTCCATGGCCTGCTCGTGCTGCTGCAGGCACTCGCGATTGTGATTCTTGCGTTGGGCTTGATCCGTTGGATGTAGGCAATACTGGTCGCACATTTCGCATAGCTCCATGTGAATGCGGTAAGGGCAGAGTTCGCTCCAGGCGCAGGGGCTCTCGTACGGGCAGACTTCCTCCAGCGAAGCGGGATTCATGTTGGCGTAGTCCACTTTGGTGTTCAGAGATGAAGGACCACCCACCACTTCGGCCCAGGAGATGGCGGGCTGGTAGGCGGCGTAGGCCGCTTCACCATCCGCCTCCGTCTGCGCCTCTGACCCCACAGTGGCCTCCTCAATCTGTTCCCGGGCAGGAGTACGCTTCTGGCTGGGCACAAACACTGGCGCGTTAGCCCAGTTCCGCGGCTGACTGGAGGTGCTGGCGAAGTGGCTGCTGCTGCTACTGCTGGTACTGGGCTTCGGGAGCACATCGGTGGCCACCTGCTGCTCGCACTCCGGATGACCGCGAGTCAGGTCGTGGGAGAAGCGGCAGAGTTCCCCGAAGCGGCAGATTCCGCGCACGTAATAGCGGCAGATGGTCTGGCTCCGACCAAGGGCCATGCCACTGATGGCTGGATCGCTGCTGGCGACGGCACTCATTTTGCTTAGACGAATGCAAAAGGCTTTTGGGTTTACGAATCACTGACAAGTCTGGACGATGACCTGAAAGGAAAAGCGAAACGTTAGCGATTGCCAATGGGGTTAGTCAAGGAAATGTGTCCTCCAGTCTCGAGCGTTCGCATTCTTACCCCCCGAATGCACATACCTACAAACACAACACAACTGCGTAAGTACGCTGGTATGAGCAATTACAGCCTGCGCAGTCCTTATATCAAAGTGATATACTATTTCTTAGTGTTTTATAGTGGAAATCACATGAATTACGGGCGTGAACAGTTTTGCGTTCAAGTTATTGGCGTAGCATCGCATCAGAGAAATATGCAATGTATGTGCATATGTGTGTATGTTTGCGGATTCCTATAGAAGTACGTCTGGAGCTGTCTTCTCGGAAATCAAATCAAACGCATCCATCACCGATTACAAACTGATTTACATTACCTGCTGGCTCAACGACACTGTGAATGCCTAAAATCGAAGCTATTTTAATGCCTAGAACACTTACAATTTTTTACTTTGTCGTTTTATGCACCTTGGATCACATTCACAATTTTTTTTGCAGTGTGACCAAACTCATCGACAGTTGAAATCGCACGCAAACAAACCGTTAAAACTTAGAAATATTTTGATATTTATTTTTAAGGGAACACAATGGAATGGGACGGAAACAAATCGAACCGAGCGCTAAATTCAACCCGTTTTATTCTACACCAAATAAATTAGAATCGGTTAAAATTGTATTCCTGAATAAACTAAACGTTAAAATAGGTTAATACAAATGATTAGGATACATTTCTATAAACGTTTATGGAAGCAATTTACTAATAGAAGAAATTGATTACCACCCAGCGCCTTATTTTAATTAGTGGGCGAGGGGATGTAATTATGGATTCATTTAATTACTCTTGCTAATGACGCAACAACAAGAACTGCAGGTAAAGTTAAGTTTTATTCGGGTAATGACACTTAAAATGGGGAACATTTTGTCACCTAGTGTATTATTACACCAAACCTACTCTAAAGTAGTTAAGCCAAAATCAAATATGTTACCAGTATTTGGGCAGCTCTTTTAGAATATACAAGTTAGTTGACTTAAGTCAAAAAAAATAATGCAAAAAATACATAGGAAAATACGGAGCTTAGGCCAAACAGGAAAGAACAGGTTCCTACGAAATACATCAATGGAAGTACTTAAATACGTGATCAGCAATAATTCTTTACCGTGGTGGATAAAACTTTACTTTATGATAATTTTCGGACTAGTTGTTTTTGTGGCCGTAAACTTGGCAGTTGGAATTTATAACAAATGGGACAGCACGCCAGTGATCATTGGAAGTAAATGTCTAAGGTCTTGATTTTAGTTTTATTACGTTTAAAACATGGAATTTTTGCTACAGTTAGTTCTACAATGACTCCCATTGATAAAATTCCGTTCCCGGCAATAACGGTCTGCAATATGAACCAGGCTAAGAAATCGAAAGTAGAGCACTTGGCGCCGTAAGTTTAGTTCGAGTCTATAATTTAACGATTAATTTTATAAATTCCAGCGGATCCCTTGGATATGCCATGCTTCAAAAGACCTGTTATAAGGAAACAAATTACTCGCAATATACAGATATTCGGCATAGAAATGAGACATTTCAAAATTTCATAATAAACGTTTCCGAGAAGTGCGCAGATCTGATAGTGTCCTGTACATTCCATCAACAGCAAATTCCTTGCACCGACATCTTCAGGGAAATATTTGTTGATGAAGGCTTGTGCTGTATATTCAACTTCTTACATCCATATTATCTTTACAAATTCAAGTTAGTTTTTTTCAAAAAAGAAAAGAAAAAAGAATTTGAAATTTTTTTTTTTTAAGATCACCTTATATCCGGGACTACACTTCGTCGGATAGGTTTGCAGACATCGCTGTAGATTGGGATCCGATTTCTGGATATCCACAGAGATTGCCGTCTACTTATTATCCCCGCCCGGCAGTTGGAGTTGGCACTGCAATGGGACTGCAAATTATTCTCAATGGCCATGTTAACGATTATTATTGCTCTTCCACAAATGGTCAGGGCTTTAAAGTCTGTAATATTGAACACATTTTGGTCAGCTAATTTATACATAATTTTCAAGGTACTTCTTTATAATCCGATTGACCAGCCCCGCATGAAGGAGTCGGGATTACCTGTGATGATTGGCCATCAAACTAGTTTTCGAATTATAGCTAGGAGCTTTGAGGCGCTTCCCACTATAAGGAATATTCATAGGACGAAGCGTCAATGTATTTTTAGCGACGAACAGGAACTACTGTTTTATCGCTATTATACGCGCAGAAATTGTGAAGCAGAATGCGATTCTTTGTTTTTTCTGAGAGTCTGTAACTGCATTCCCTATTACTTGCCCCTAGTTCATCCAAACGCTTCCATATGCGATGTGATTAACTTTGAATGTCTGAATAGTGCAGAATCGCAGATTTTCGACGTAAGGACCTCGCAGTGCAAAGAGCTTTGCCTAACCAGCTGCCATGACTTAATATTTTTTCCCGATGCTTTTACCACACCATTAAGCCATAAAAAAGTAAATGACCAAAGCACTTACTTGAAGAACTTGTCCAGTGATTACATTCGGAAAAACTTTGCCGTAGTAAATTTCTTTCACACCGACAATTATTTTAGAAGCAGCGTCAGAACATCGTATACCGGACCAACTGAATATATGGGTATAATACTATTTACTTTTATGGGGGATTGCCCGTTCACATACTTATAGGAATACGTAGATATCTTTCGATATCTGTCATCAGTCTCCGAGTACTAAGAAAATGAACTTTAAATGCATTTTACCGAAAATCAAAATGTTTTTTTAAAGAGGGTACCTTTTACGGCATGAGGATTAATCCGATTATAAAGCTTAAGTTTGGAAAACTTTAACGTGACCTTGGCTAACATTTTTTGAAACCGATTTTAAAAATCGGTCGTCGTGGTGTTCTTTGAATTTTTTATCTAGTTGACATTGTGGGTTGTATGAGGTGCCTATCTTTTTTTTGAATTTTTGTATTTAAAGGAACGTATTAGTAAAATGTGTTTCAAAAGAACGGCAAAAAGAAAATTCAAAACACACATTTTTTTATCATAAACAAAATTGGTTAAAAAAAGTGTCGTCTCGAAGCTGCTGAACGGGAATCCCCCCTTATATTTCTAATTTTATAGTTTTACTTTTACTTTCCAGCTTTAACTGGTGGAATTATGAGCCTAATGATTGGATTCAGTGTAATCTTCATCGCCGAGATAATATACATAATAATTTTTATTTTAACTTTGTTGCTTCTGTTAATGTTTTGAATTATAGAATCTCTTATTATTGTAGAATATTTTATTACCGAGGAAAGAAAATTGTGATGTTGCATCTTCACGGATCCTCGGGGGGATTTTGTGCACATATTCCTAAGGAAATTTGGTGTTTAAGTCTGTGTAACTCTAATTTTTAATTTTTTATAAAATAATGTTTTGAATTATACAATCTCTTACAAGCAAAAAAAAATTGTAGTGATCACACCTTCATCTATTATATGATGAATACGTTGGGCGGACCCACGGAGGGATTTTCGGCACATATTCCTAAGGAAATGTGGTATTCAAGTCTCTGTAACTCTAATTTTTCTTTTTCCCATATATATATAATATAAATATTAATTTTTACTCTACACGTTTAAATCAAAATACACCATTTCGCCTATGAAAGGGCCTGTGTACAGTAAATGAAAATTTGGCTAAGTGTGCAGTAAGGTGTCAATGGAATCAGGGTATCACAAATTATTTAATTTAAATTGTGTATTATTAACATAATTATATAATAATATTATATAATAATAATTTAAAAAATATATATGGCATTTTTAAAATAAAATGGAATGGAACAAAAAAAGCGAACAACGGTCATACAAAACTGAATTTTATTTTCGATAGCATAGGCTTAACAATCTGGCAACCCTGGGAAATTACAGTTCAGTGGCAAAGTGACAAGCAAAAATACGAAAATGGTTCTGGAGAGTACTATGATATGGTAAAATATTGTTTTTTAGACAATACGAAAAGATTAAGCAAGTTTTTCCGTACTGACCGCGATGGCGCGCCCAATGGCACTCATAATTCGTGTTTTTCCAGCTTTGATAACAGCGACTACCAGCGCAATGGAGACTATTTTCCAACCCGTCTGAACGTGCAGAAAGATGGCATCAACCTGGTCTGTCTCACCAAGCTGCGATCGAATCCAGAGAACAATGTTGGCCTGATGACTTTGTCTAAGTGAGTATGGTAATGCCTGCGGCTTTTCCCTTATCCTCATTGTCTGTTTTGCTTACTTCCCAGCACCGTGGAAGTGCTGGCCACCCTTACCAGCGATGTGGGCCGCATCTTCTCTAAGATGCATCTGATCCAGCCAAAGGGCGAAATAAACCTCTTGACCGGAATTCGTATTGCGCACCTGGTGCTGAAGCATCGCCAGGGCAAGAACCACAAGATGCGCATCGTGGTCTTCGTGGGATCGCCCATAAATCATGAAGAGGGTGACTTGGTAAAGCAGGCTAAGCGCCTCAAGAAGGAGAAGGTCAATGTGGATATCGTTAGTTTCGGCGATCATGGCAACAACAACGAGACCCTAACCGCATTCATAAATGCACTGAACGGCAAAGACGGCACTGGGTCTCATTTGGTCAGTGTGCCTCGCGGATCCGCCTTGTCGGATGCCCTGCTCTCGTCACCCATTATCCTGGGAGAGGACGGCTTGGGCGGAGCTGGCCTGGGCGGCAATGTCTTCGAATTCGGTGTAGATCCTAACGAGGACCCGGAACTGGCTCTCGCCTTGCGCGTCTCGATGGAAGAGCAGCGCCAGCGCCAGGAGAGCGAGCAGCGTCGCGCCAATCCAGATGGAGCTGCACCGACTGGCGGAGATGCGGGCGGAGGAAGCGGTGGCTCGGGATCCGGTCCTGGCAACGTGGAGAGTGCCGGAGCAGACACCGAGGCCAACTCTGAAGAGGCAATGCTGCAGCGCGCTTTGGCCCTGTCAACCGAAACACCCGAGGACAACTTGCCGGACTTTGCTAACATGACTGAGGAGGAACAGATCGCCTTCGCCATGCAGATGTCCATGCAGGATGCCCCCGACGACACCGTCACCCAGCAAGCGAAGCGCCCCAAGACGGACGAGGCCAATGCTCCCATGGAAGTGGACGAGGACTACTCGGAGGTGATTGGCGACCCGGCCTTCTTGCAGAGCGTGCTGGAGAACCTGCCAGGGGTTGATCCCCAGTCGGAGGCAGTGCGCGATGCTGTCGGTTCGCTTAACAAGGACAAGGACAAAAAGGGCGACGGCAAGGACTCGCAGAAAAAGTAAACCGCATCTATGATTATATCTTATAAGCTCGTTTAAAGCATTTGTATGCCCATTAAAATCATTTGTAGCCCTCTTTCAAATTATGCTTCAAGTGAAAATATATAAACAAATACACACGAAATGCTGCTGACTGGATTTAAGTATGCATTGAAAGGTTTTGTTTGGGACCAACCTTGTGTGAGCTTACAACTTTGAATTTAGTTTTTTGATTAATTTTTATAAAAAAAAGAATTGTTCGATTCAACCTTTGAATATTTTAATTTGCTGACCAATTTTCATTAAAAAAAAGGATTAGTAAATCATTGAAAAGACCTTTAAGATGGAAAAATACTCCAGAGCTAAAAATGTATTTTTGAGATACTTACACACCGTGAAAACTCTTAAGTCCATATTGCGAAAACGTTCCAGATTTATCTTATAAATTATTTAAGGGTATAATTTAGAGTCATTTGATTCAGAATAAAGCTTATTGTTTTATACAAACATGAAAGTAGGTCTGACTGCAGATGAAACATATGTATATATTACAAAAGTCGCCTTCCTTCATTGTTTTCTTCTTCTAATTTTAATATATGTACATTGTACATAGCTATTCAATACATTCTATTGTGTATTAATTGGCAATGGTATTATTTTCTGAAGCAGGAGAAAAAATCTAAAGCCCAAAATTTTAAAGCCGCTTAAGCTTGAAAATAAATGTTATTTTTCTAAACATTAAATGAATACAAATTGAACGTATGAATATTTTTATAAATTCTCAGAAGTTCATGGTAACACTCTGACGTTAATATGACATGCGCGGAATACTTTGGGATTTAATCTTAATAAATATGGAAGATTTAAATACATTGTTTTCTATGAACTTTTAGAAAAACCAAACAGTCGACTTTGATTCTACACAGTGGGTTCTTGACTAGTGACGCCCTTAATAGTTCACTCACATTTTGAGGGCTTCATAAACAACTATAAATAACAAACTCCGTTTGTGGCTCAATGCATTATAGTTTATTTCCCTTTTTTAGGGCCTCTATTCTTGTATCGACACTCTTTACTTTGCAGGTGTATTAACTACATATGTGGGGTTACGGATCCAGATTACTTGTCGCCCTTGTAGTCCCGGATGTGGTAGAGCACCCATGCGGGAATGAACAGGGACGCAGCGCACATGCCGCCGCCCAGGATCACCTTCTCCTGCAAGTCAAAATCGAGTTTAGCAATCTCTTCCTTACAACTGGGACTTCACATCCTCGTTATGCAACATCTGAAACTTACGGCGGTGGAGACGTGCTGGGTCGGGGGTCCGGAAACGACCGACTGGCAACGGCTCTGCATGGCGCTACGGATAGCGGGGACCAGGAGGCGGGCAGCGCTGTTTTGGAACATTTTCACAATCTTCTTTGGAAAATACGCTGGCGAAAATCAATGCCGTAAGGTTAGAATGCTTCTTCTTCACGATTTGACATTCAGACGGTTCTTGAGATGGGCATGGCTCGTGATTTTCACCGTGTCACGAAAAGTCATCGTGACTATTGCAAACAAATATTTTGGGTATTCCCCAGGCGTTTGCAATGTTAAAATCCATACGTTTTATTATTACAAAGTTATAAAAGGCCACAGTTCAAATTATAAACCAAAAATTCAGTTTTTTGACTGTTACAAAATATTGCTATGATTTTGTCTCTTAAAAATTTTAAGTCTTACTGGTAGATTAAATTATAACATATCTATATATAATAATAATGAAACAAATAATATTAATATTATTCGAAATACCTTTCATATATCGACAAATGAATGTGTGAAATGTACTGGGGGAAACTAGAAAAGTGGTGGAGAACCCTCAGAAGGCGGTTCAGGGTGACCATTTTCTGTATCGGATTCGAGCGATAGATGCCCACGGTCGCACTGCTGCATGGGACATGTCCGTCATGTGATATTCGTTGCTCGAGAAAAAGTTCCGTGATCGCATTGTCCACCTTTTTATTTTTATTTCGCCCCAAAACACTTCGCGTCGAGTCCTTTGAGCCTGCAAAATGGTTTCCGAGTGGGTGGCACCGATCGTTATCACCAGCATTTGGGCCTTCATTGGCATCATCTGCCCCTTCTTTGCCCGAGGTCCCAACAGGGGGTAAGCTGTTTACTTAACTTGCGAGGACAGCCACTAACTAAACTTTTTCCAGGGTGACTCAATGCTGCCTGATGCTCACCGCAGTAACATGCTGGCTGTTGTAAGTACAGGGCACCTGCCCAAGCAGTTCGATTAACTACGCCCCCGGGCAGCCATTCTTGTCCCATATCGCAAGACTTATCCATCAATGACATTTTCCATTGCAGCTGGCTGTGCTGTTACATGACGCAGCTGAACCCCCTGATCGGACCCAAACTGAGCATGAACGAAATCATGATCATGGCCCGCGAGTGGGGCAATGAGATCCAAAACACTATGGATGTCACCGTCTAATCATATTGTATTCGTTCACTTGTTTTGTTATTGTTTCTTTACCCCGGATGTTCTTACATTCTGTATTATTAATTTCAACTTAATGTTCAAAGCATAAAATAAATTGTATTAGCAATTACGCTTTGGACAAGTCCCTTATAGAAAATCATAGATAAACAACATATTTGTAAATTCAGTACGTGCAAAAATTTAAAGTTTGCCTTGCCTTGTTAGGCCAACCATTCCCATTACTTCGAGTGTCTTAAAATGAAGATTGAAACTTATAATAAAGTAAATTTACACTTAAAGCTGTGAGTGTTTACAAACGACTACTATTTATAAATGTATTTGTTATTGATCAGATGACTGATGTAAAAAAATTTGGCCTAAAATACGTTTTTTAATTGCCATTACGCTAAAGCCAGGGAATCTTTCAGAAACATAATACTGGAAACCTTTAATCGGGAGTGCCCTAGAAATTGCTAAGTGATTAAGTTTGGAGGAATCAGTGCGAAAGTCAGGTCCTTCCTCAAGTTTAAAATAACATAATTTTGGTGGTCCTGGTGGATTTAGGGTCTACTAGAAACTGAAAGGACCCGCGAGATTTCTCGAACAGAAACTTAAGCGGCAGATCTTTAATGGCCTGGGTTGCTTTTGCTTACGGTCGGCAGGTTTCCATTACGTGGGCATAAGAAATATCTCTCCTCGTTCTCTACCGTATACATAAGAAGGCAGTGACTGTGTAATGCAAATTAGTCGGATATCGCACCTCTTGCTTTGTCTCCGCTGAAAAAATGCGTGGGGCGGAAAAGAGGACCAGCACATTAAATAGCTTAGCCTTTTGAGGACCAAATCACTCGAAATAATGTAATAATTTAATAGTAAAATAAATGTTTTTAAATATATTTATTTCTTTAAAATTTATGATTATTACATATGTTAATTTATTAAAAATATATTTTTTTAATAACGTCGGATATGTCTATAATTACAATGTTTTAATGTGCAACGGAACATAGCCTTACTAGTCAAACGAGACATTCCAAAAGAAGAGAACAAAAGGTAAAAACAGTAAAAGAGGAGTGCGCTTGTATACACCCAAAATTTACATTCTGCACTCATTTATTTGGAATGCGTCTATAAACTGTACCCAGGAATGCATCTAAACTCTCTTTTTCCACGGAATACATAATTTGTGCTAAGTACAAGTTTTTTGCAGCTAGAACAAACCAACTGATAATAAAGGTCAAGAATATAACCATTTATGGATCGAAAAACAATTTCTAAGTATCTTAAATAGCTTCTGGGGCCTTTTTATCATCTCATGAGACATACTAATAATTTTAAGTGGCTAAAGGATTCGGTAATTTAACGTAACAAATCAATTGTTGTTTTCTAGTTTAAAAAACTTGTACTTAGCACTTGACATGGCCTTAAAAAGGCTACTGTGTAAATATCCTTGCCAAAGACCTTCCTATCCTAAACTTAGATCAGTGCTAAGTAGATCTAAGGGTTGTCATTGTCCTTTTATGTGATCCTTTGCCTCCATGGCCACTTAAAGCTTTGTGTCGTCCTATGTGCCTTGCTTTTTTGCATAGTTACAGTCCTTTAGAACGCCATAAAAGGCTCCCAACGATAAAAACGGCTTCAGGGGACCCATTCACAAACGAACCTGATCCTGAAAATAAAATATTATTTTTCGCAGAAATAATGGTATTTATTTTTTTTTGTTTTTATATATAACCATTTTTGTTGTAATTTAAGGTACTAAATTGATTTTATGATAATAATTTAGTATTATACCACTTAAGATATAGACCCAAAGCGGATTTGGCAAAAAAAAAAAACAACCAAATCGTTTAAGTTTTAACGATATAGTTATTAAAAACACAAGTGTGCCAAGTTCAGCAAAACCTGCTTATTTTTTGGTTTTTTAGTTTTAAAAATTTAGTTTAAAGAGATAATTTATTGAAACAAAATTAATTTGATTGTTTCCTTTATTCGCTTTATCTAAAATAAATTTGTTGAATTTTATAACACATTTATAAAGGTAGAAAAGCGCACTTAAGTTCGTCACTGTATAAAGGCAAACGACCAAGGCAGAATCGCAGACGTTAAAACTCATTGAGGGCTTCTTTCCTCTGATCACAGACACAGACAAGGACCTCGAGTTGAAAATAGACGACGGTAATGCAGACAACCATGTAAGTTCCATTCTCGTTTTTAAATTAAGGCGTTCATTCCCATACCCATTCATAGTCAGGATCACTTTTTAAAATTTTTTTCAAGAAAATTTAATTTTTTTTTTGCACACCGAGGCATTGTAAAAAGGGGAACCCCAGCGAATGGCGAGTCGATTTTTGGGCGTTTTGTGAGAGTTCGAATTGGGGTGCCACCCTGTGGAAATGCACTTGCGATTGCAAGAATCTCTAGAATTTGCATGCTTAATCCTTAAACTCTAGATTTTATAGTTTCCGAGATATCAGCGTTCATGCCGACGGAGGGACGGAAGGAAATGAGCATATCGATTCGGCTAGTGATCCTGACCAAGAATATATACACTTTAAGGAAACGGTTCCTACTACCTGTTACATATCTTTCGTCAAATCTAGTATACCCATTAATCTGCGAGTAACGGGTATAACCAGACCTCTTTCACTGGAGGCATAGCTTTTATTTGCTATCGCACTTACAGTCTGTAAATAACAGAACGTTTGTCATCACCGATGCATAGTAAAAAGTAGGGTTGTCAGATATTAAAAAAAATATCGAATCGATGATATTTTTTTATCATAAAAAATGATAATAATATTTAAAATATCACTAAAAAATATCGATATATTTGATATTTTTTTCCCAAATCAAAAAAACAATACGTTTTTATAACAAATAATACTTTATATATATTCTCAAAACCATCAGTCACAAACTCACTCTCGTAGAGAATAGTCGTGCCTTTCTATCATCGTTACAAATCCAAAGCTTATCTTACAAACCAACATACAATAAAAACAACAATAAAAAAGCAAACGGAAACTGCAAGTCCAAGAAGTGCAAGTGCCAAGCATAACAGCAACAGCAAGATGGGGGACCCACCCGATCGGGGTCCTCCAACTACCCATAGCATTAACATGGAACTCCTAGAAACACCTGGCCCTAAATACATTACCATATCTAGATCAGATCCAAATCTCGATCTAAACAATATATCACCGTTCTTGATCAAGAAGCAAATTGACTTTGCCTGCAGCGGTGAAGTAGAGGTATGTGAAAAACTGCGAAACGGAACTCTACTAATCAAAGCAAAAACTAACCTTCAAGCAAAGAGATTATTCCAACTGAAAGCCTTCGCCGAGATAGCTGTCAACGTCCAACTTCACAACTCTCTTAATTTTACCAAGGGAGTCATATACTCTAACGACATTAGAGGAATCGACGAAAGCATAATTAAAAGAGAACTATCTAGTCAGCTAGTTTGCGACGTGAAGAAAATACTCAAGAGACAAAACGGTACTCTTACAGAGACCGGCCTTGTAATTCTCACCTTCAACACTCTTACTCTCCCGGAATATATTATGATCGGTTACCAGAAAACCAATGTTAGGGAATACATTCCCTTGCCCCTTAGATGCAATAAATGCTTTATGTTTAACCACATCAGTAATATATGCGGAAACAACAAACTATGCTATAAGTGCGGACAAGAATTCCACTTGGACCCAAACACCAACGACAAATGCACAAGACCCGCACATTGCGTAAACTGCAAAGAAAACCAAACCCCCGATCCTCACAACTCTGTAAACAGAAGTTGCCCCATATTTGGAACCCAACAGGAACTTACAGCAATTAAAACTACAAAAAAATGCGACAACAAAACTGCTCTCTCCGTCTTACGATCACGTTACTCAGTCACCACCCCACACTCATACGCATCAATAACTAAAACTTACCAGCACACTCATCCAAACCCTACACCACAACAAAACACAGGACCTCATCATCTCAAAGGACCCAACCATACCCAACAAGGACCAACTACCTCAAGGACTACCTTAACATCATACGCAGACCTCACAAACACAGATAATAACTTAGATAAACTAAAACTAACCAAACACCCCAAACCAACCACCAACACTGTCCAAATCCTACCGCTTACCACGTCCAAACGCATGATCGCAAACCTCAAGGCCGCAGCCAAAACCACCACTAAGAAAACCAAAAAAAACTCAACTACGCCTGAGAATGCTTCTAGCGACTCATGCGATATGGAAATTAATTGAAATACCAATCACTCTTACTTACCTAGATTAATGCTTAAAATAATTCAATGGAACATAAAAGGCTAAAAGAATAATTACCGAGAACTCCAAATACTCCTCAAACAATATAACCCACATATAATTGCCCTACAAGAAACCCTTATATCTCACACTGAATCTCTACCTACTCCTGTAAACTTTACACTTTTATGCAGCCACAATACTAATGCATTCGAAGGCACAGCGCTACTGGTGCATAATTCTATCTGCCACATGCAACACCAACTGATCCCAGAGTTGGAAGCTATTGCCATTCTGATTAATTCCAAAACAAAATTTACACTAATATCCACATACAGTGGTGCTCATATACTTAAGCCACAAGACTTCAACCAAGAATTTTAAGGAAAAATAAGAAAAGTTTTTATTTCACAGCTCCAATTTTTTGTGTCGCATAAGTTCTACGTATCAGTGTTCTAATAGAAGAATAACCAAGTTATAAAAATATAAATTCAACGAAAAACTTAAAAAATCTGAGACCATCTCCAAAATGTCCTGCTCACATACTTAAGCCACCTGGAAAAAAATGGTTGAAAAAGTTAAAATTTACCCAATATTCCTTATACTTTTAATTAATTTACTTTAATATTGAGTGGGATGACCTTTCTGCTTAAGAACAGCGGAGCAACGCTTTGGCATTGAATCCACAAGACGTGTGCACTGTTAAGGGGTGATTTTCTTCCACTCTTGTAAAATCGCCACAAATCGTTTTTATTTGCTGGTTTTTTTTGGCCAACGACTTGTTTAAGAATTCCCCACAAGTTCTCTATAGGGTTCAAGTCGGGGCTCTGCGGTGGCCATTGCAAAACATTGATTGCCTCTTGGTTAAGCCACGACTTGACTATCTTGCTGGTGTGTTTCGGGTCGTTATCCTGTTGAAATATCCAGGCAAGTGGCAAATTATCGGCATATTCTCCAGATAAATTGTTAATAAGGATGTCCCTGTACATTTCGCCGTTCATAATGCCTTCTATCTTCACTAGGGGACCTACGCCCGATGCGGTAAAACAGCCCCAGACCATAATCGAAGCGCCACCATGTTTAACGGTCTTTTTCGTGTACTTGGGGTCCAATTGTTTGTTGGGAGGACGTCGTACATATGGTTTACCATCACTTCCAAAGACATTAAACTTGGATTCGTCGCTCCAAACAATCATGTTCCAAAAATTGGGACCTTTTTGAATATGCTCTCTGGCGAATTGAAGGCGCTTTTTAACATTTTTAATGGACAGCAATGGTTTTTTTTGGGCAATGCGTCCATATAACCCGAATTCATTTAGCCGTCTTCTTATGGTCTGCGCCGACACATTCACGCCATAATCTGCCACCATTTGACCTCTGATTTGCGTCGAAGTCAAGAACGGATCGGCTTTACTGATTTCGAAATCCGTCTATCGTCGTTTAAAGTGGGTTTTCTGGGCTTTTCACGTGGAATATTTTCCCAGGTTCCATTTTTCTTATAAAATGCAATGACATTTCTTACTTTGCCACGCGAAAAATGTAAAGTCTTACAAATTTGTAGAACACTTGTGTTTTTTTCGTAATGTTCCCATATTAGCTTTCTTTCGGCCGGATTTGCATTTTTATTTTTAGCCATAGCGGTCAAATTGTTTTGGGAAACGTATTTTATATTCAATATTTTAGTTTAGAAAATAACTAGCACAACTTTCCGGAAAAAAACACAAGTTTGACGATTTTAGCTCAAGGTGGCTTAAGTATATGAGCAGAGCGCAATACTCCTTTTTGACTTTTATTGAATTTTTTGGGAACCCACGAATTCCTACTTGTCATTTCTTACTGTGATCAGCTGCTTAAATAGCAGTGTTGCAAAATGCAAAAAATTGCAGGCCAAAATAAATATGTTCAAAAAAGTTATTAAGAAAACAGTTTATGGTAGTGGCAGTGGCTTAAGTCTATGAGCACCACTGTACATCTCTCCCAACAAACAATTTCACACAAACAACCTCCAAAACGTCTTTTCCCCATCAAACCTACCCACTATAGTCCTATGTGATTTTAACAGCTGGCACCCATATTGGGGTTACCCCAGAGCCAACTCTAGGGGCAACATTGTTTCCAAGTTCATAGACAGATCAGACTATGTACATACTCCTTAAGGACAAGTCTCCAACACACTATTCCACTCACAACATATTCACACACATAGACCTCTCTCTTGCCACTGCAGACATAGCACCCTGTGAGGAGTTGAATAACTCCCCACAAATAGAAGCAGCAGCAGGTGGCCGGCCGCTTACTAGATACGCGGCGAATTCGCGTAGTAACGGCGCGGCGAAGAGAGTTTGGAGACTAAGGACGGAGAGCGAGAGCGTTTGGAGACCAAGCATGGAGATCGAGAGAGAATGGAGACTTCGCGGGCAAGGCAAGAGTGCCGTGTGCAAAAACAGGATAACGGAACTCCACCGGACTTTGAACTCTCCCGTGAACTGTGGACCGGGAGAGGAAGTGCCACATCTCGGCGGTGGAGCGGCACACAGACGTGCCACAAGCATCACGGGAATCAGCGGGACGGCAGCAGTGGGCGAAGCATCGATTGGAAGCGGTACGTGAAGGACAAGTGGGTCAACCAGGAGGCACGGACTTTGGACCCGGAGTGGAGAGATCCAGCGGGCCGTGCGCAAAAGGGAAAAAACGGTTCCCGGAGGCCCTATATAAGGCCGCAGAGCGCTGGCAGCTGGATCAGTCGATCACGAGGAGTCAAACCTTCAAGATCAGTCAAAGTACCAAGTGAACAGTCAGTCAAGCAAGTAATCTACGAGGGAGCCACAACCAAGCGAGTCGTCGGAAACAGCGCCGTGGGAAGCATACAAGGAGCAAGATCGCCACGTCGAGACGTTCGGGATTGGGACATCAGGAATCTCCGAATTGAGACACAAGTGGCTGAGTTCCGGAAGGCATCACACGGCTAAGTCAAGGCGTTCGTTTTCCAACTTTGTCACGACCACACCCTGGCGAGTCGCCCGGCGGGTCTGTCAGAGACGAGCGGAAGAGTCCTACGACGAAGAACCGTCAGCTTGGGGAGGGAAGTTGTCTGAGACCCAGCGTACCTTGCCCGACCAAGCAGGACCTGGCGTGACGGACGAGCGGTAGATCGATTTGCGGTTTTAAGAGGCGGTCGCCTGGAGAGCCCTGCGATTACCGGCGAAGTTCCCGAATAGCAACTGCCCAACTCCCCGAGTGCCAGAACGACAAGCTACTGGCCAGGAGACAGAGGACATCGGCAGCGACGCCAGCAGACATTTACGGCAGCCACGTTACCATCGCCGCGCGGAGCTCATTGGGGAGCGCAGGTGCGTCGCGGACGTCAAGCATTAGGGTGAAGCCGGGTGGAACGTTCGTCTGCGTTAGGGGTAAAGCAAAGTGAACTGCTAGGCAGCTTCCTGGCGGCAGCCTTGACTGTCAGCGCGATCTGAGCAAGAACCTAACGGGACCGTCCGGGACAGAGCAAGGGACAGGTATTGCCTCGAAAGGCGTCGGCCTGGAGAGCAAGGCTTGTTCACCCTAGTCTGAGAACGGTGACGCTTCCCTAAGCCCACAAGGCCGAACTCTCTGCGAGTCTAAGGCGCAACCAGCGACCCCGAGGCAGCGAGCAAACAAAGGCGGCCACCACGAGCGTCCCGAGACCCAGGAGCCAAGCGGAAGCCGAGTCAACGCGTCGACAATCCAGAAGGAGGAGCACCAGCAGCCGGCGGAACCAGAGCAGGGAGATACCGAAGCCAGCCCAGCCACACACCCGCTTTACTAATACCACGAGAATAAATCCCACTCTTACCATTTGAACCCTTTGTTTTCTCACTGATCTACGGGGCAGTCACGTCATATAAATTTGGTGGGACGAACACACAATCTTCTGAGCTAGCCGCACGAATCTCGTAGCGAGCAGACACACAAAATCAGTTCGTTACAACCCGAAATAACGTGGAGAGTGATCGATGACCTTCACGGAAGCGATCATTTTCCTATCCTTATTTCTATGTTCCCAAGCACTTCCTCTCATCCCTTTCTCGCCAAGCCATCCTTTAATCTGACCAAGGCAGACTGGAAACTATTTTCCAACACCATTACACAACTCAGCTCCTTTACAGAACCTTATAACAGCAACGTTAATAAAGAAGCTGCACAAATTAAAAAATACTTGTAAAATCTGCTCATACAGCTATTCCACAAAACACAACCTTTTCCCTTAAACACGCTGTCTCCTGGTGGAATCAAGAACTTACATTGCTAAAAAACACAAAAAACAATAAATTTAAACTCCTAAAACGAAACATAAACACAATAAACATTTTAGAATTTAAAAAAACAAACGCTAAATTAGAAGAGCTATCAAGAAAGCGAAAAAAACAGCAAAAACGGCAGAAATCTATCTAACAGTTTTCCTCTCGACATGGCATCCCACAAGGTTCACCCATTTCAGCCATCCATTTCCTAATTTCCTACAATTCCCTAACAAAAATAATAGCCCTTCCAAGACAAATCAAATTCACTGCTTACGCCGACGACTTCCACCCAATTATTGAACACAACAGATGAAAAAACCCCATTGTCGACCTCTCTTCCCTCTTCCAGGAAATAGGACATTTTTCAATCGAAAAATGCCAAAGCCTACACATATGCCGTAAACATAATTGCAAATCTAAATTCCGTAAATATCCCAGAAACTAACAACACAACAATCCTAGGTCTCGCGCTAAACAATAGATACAACTGGTCCACCCACATAAACAAATTAAAAACCAAACTATGCAAGCCCCTGAACATCATTAAACACCTTTCCTCTCTCAAATACAATACCAACACTTCCTCGCTAATCAATATTGTAAAAAACATCCTCATATCAAAAATAGATTACTGTCTGCCCGTTTACGGAAACGCTCCTAAACACCTAATTAACCGTATTAAAACTTCCCTAAACTCATCAATCAGATCAGCGCTAGGTGCATTTAGGACAACACTTATACTTATAGAAGCCAATATAAGCACAATAGACAACTTTTAACAGGCAAACTTTCAAAAAAACTTATACACTCTTTTGACACCCCCCTTAAAAAACTTACTAAGACCTCCAAAAAGAAATTCAAATATCCCAGTACAATAGAAAGAATAATTACCATTTGTAAGCAACTTCACCTTCCCTTTGCACCAATCAAAAAAGCTACTAACACAACACTATCCAACTACAACAAAACCAGCACATCTCCCACAATATATAAACAACTCTTTCAATCTCTAAAGAACACTCTTCTTTACACCGACGACTCTATGGCCAACGGTATAATCAGCTATAGTGTAACCAGCGAAACGAATACAATCAAAACAGGACTCCTTCCCCACTACTCATCTGTTCTCTCTAGCGAGCTTATAGCCATACACGAAGCTGTCAAAATTGCAATAAAAATACCAGGCAAACATGCTATCTGCTCAGACTCTCTCTCTGCACTAAAGTCCCTCACCAACCCCAATAACCATTCCTACTATCCCTCAACCATCAGAAACCTGGTTTCTAACCACTTCCCTAAAATTATACTAATCTGGATCTCCAGCCACATCGGCATAACAGGGAACGAAAACGCCGATAAAGCAGCCAAGGAGGCCCACAAATCCCCCCTTACCTACTCGGCAAGCAACAACTCTAACGACATTTCACACTTCTTGAAAAAGCACATACAATCAAAACAACCTGACATCTACAACAATGTATCGCCTTGGTACAAACAAATACTACAGACCTCACCGCAATCCATCTGTCAGATACCCCCAAACACCAATAGAAAAACACAAATACTCATACACCGGATACGACTAGGACATACCAAACTGACTAATGCCCATTACATGGATAGAACACTTCCCAACACATGCCCATTCTGCCACCACTCCCCAATAGACATCCAACATATCATTATACAATGCCCTTCCTTATCCCAACCCAGATCAGAATCCTTCCAATCACTTAACCCCATCAACACCATCTCGAACCCAACCCCCGACAACATCATAAAAATCTTATCATTTCTTGAAAAAGCCCAAATTAAGTTTAAGATTTAAATGTATATAAAAATGTTGATAATTCCACACCTCAGATGAGCTGAAGACCTTAGCTGCTAGAGCTCTTAATTTAGTTTTAACTTTAAGCTAGCTTTATATAAATAAATATATTCTCAATGTAATAATACATCATTAAATTCTCAATTTGCAGTTCATATATATTCTCAAATTAATAATAATAATACTTCAATTTTATTTCCAATGTGACGACTTCAACGATTTGATGAAAACTCTTTGTGTGATTTGGGCATCCGTCATACGGCTCCTGGAGCCGCGCATTTTATAGTGGACGCCAACCGCTCGGAAGGTACCGAGCTACCCGATGTAACAAGGTATGTACCTCATGGCGAGTTTATAAAGGCTTGGCATGGTCGATTTATGTGATTTCTATATCTCCAAGCTGCTTGAGGCAAGCTGAAGTATAACTTGAGCTCCTTTTCTCCTTATTGTCATCGTGCATGTCCCTTTGTATTGAGTAATTGTGGGAGATCATAAAGTCGTCAAAATCTTCTTGTTTCTCAACATCCGAAATCTATAAATATTTAAATATTGGGTTGGCAAGAAAGTCATGTCGTTTTTTTTCAATATTTTCAAAGATGATTTATTTATATCAGGACTTATAATTAATCAATTATGTATTGGCCGTTTTGTTCGACCACTAATGACCATCTCTCGGGCAGCTGCATAATTCCGCGCTCGAAGAACTTTTGGTCTTTTCCAGCAAAGAATCGAGACAAGTGGTTTTCGACAGCCTCATCTGAATCAAAGTTTTTACCATTCAAAGAGTTTTGAAGAGAGCGAAACAAATGGTAATCTGAAGGTGCTAAGTCCGGACTATAAGGTGGATGTGGTAGCACTTCCCAATTCAGCTCCGTTAATTTTTGCCGAGTGACCAAAGATGTGTGGGGCCTAGCGTTGTCATGGTGAAAGACTATACCCTTGCGATTAGCTAGTGCCGGCTCCTTTTCTTTAATTTTTTCCGCCAAATTGGATAGCTGGCGACAGTACACATCTGAATTGATGGTTTCATTCCGTCCCAGCAGCTCAAAGTGCACTACACCCTTCCAATTCCACCAAACAGACAGCATAACTTTCCTCTGATGGATATCGGCCTTTGATGTGGCTTGGGCTGGCTCATCTTCCTTGCTCCATGATCTTTTTCGTTGGACATTATTGTAAACAACCCACTTTTCGTCGCCAGTAATGATCCGCTTCAAAAAAGGATCGTTTTTAATCCGTTGCAGCAGAGAATAGCAGATGTTGATACGCTTAGTTAGGTGAATTTCCTTTAAGTTATGCGGAACCCAAACATCGAGCTTGCTTACGTAGCCAAGTTTCTTCAAATGGTTTTCAACCGTTGTATGCGACACACTGAGCTTCTCTGACATCTCCCGCGTTGAATAGCGCCGGTTTTCATCCAGCAAAGCCTGAATTTGTTCGTCAAAAACGGCCGATGGTCGACCAGAACGTGGGGCGTCTTTAACTCCAAAATCTCCAAGCCTGAATTTGGCAAACCAGCGCTGACATTGGCGATCACTCATGGCATCTTTACCATACACTTCGCACAATTTTTCGCGAGCTTCGACCGCTTTTTTTCCTTTTCGGAAGTAAAAAAGCAAAATATGCCGAAAATGCTCACTTTGGTCCTCCATGTTTAATTTGCTATAGCTTCCACAAATGTTATCGAATAATTACCAAATTTTCGTCGATAGTACCTAAGACAATAAGCTTTAAAACGATACTAAAAAGTGTGACCCTGGTGCTCGATTAGTCGTAAATAAATTAGATTAAAAACGATTACTAAAAAAAACGACATGACTTTCTTGCCCACCCAATAATTAGTTTTACGTTATTTAGTTATTAGTTTCTATACTTGACCAAATTTTAACATGATGACATACCCTTCTTCCTTGGGTATTCAAATTGTTTTCCATAGTAATATCTAAAACAGCTTCCTTTACCATCATAGGTAATAAGCCAAAAGTAAAAATATCAAAAAGAATATCTATATTGCGATATTTGGGCAAGCTCAATATCGCGATATAAATATATCGTTTTAGGAAAAATATCGATATATCGATATTTTGATATATTATTAACAACCCTATTAAAAAGGGGAGTCCCAGCACAAGCGAGCACGATCCAGTTCTGAAGATTGTACTAGAAAGTTTAACTTGAGTCCGGAAAGGAATAAATCGTGCAACCATGAGTAACCTGAATAAAATCAAAGACATTTTGAAGAACTTGCAAATTTCTGACGAAGATCGTTGTGAGTACAAGATGTACGGTATAGATATTCAAAACCATGTGATTGAGAAGCTGAAAAAGGAGGACTCAACTTTTCGAAGTGCCTTTGACGGCCTGAGCCTAACTGGTATTTTTAGTTTAAGCCTGTAAATGTTTATATTTCTATCTATAATTTTCTATCAACGCCATCCGGAAGTTACTTGGATCGCGTCAAGTTGAAGACCCCCGATGAATTTGATTTGCACATGAAGCTTAAGTACCCATTCCAAATCACCCCGGAACGAGATGAAAATGGGTTTGTCTTGCTGTATGTACCTGGAGGAAATCATTCGCCGATCGTGTCTGGTAGCTATATTTGCCGCCAGGATCTTCAGGACTGGTTGCGTGGTATCTTCAAGAAGGTGTTCAATCCAACTCTGTGTTTTGAAAGTAGCAGGACTCGCATTCGGCTGCGCCCATTCGATTGAGGCCAAGTGTGGAAATCGCATTATATACTTCGATCTAGTGCCGGCTTTCGAGTTCAATAATTCTTAGTGGCCGCTGGCTGCTTCACCGGTTTCGTGTCAAGTGCGTAGCGAACATCCCTGGTTCGCCATTCCGCAGAAGAAATCGAGGAGCTCCGACGATCGCACTTTTATGGTTTGTGCCCCCCACTGGGAACGCGAAGTGATGAAGGGCTCTTACAATATGAAGAACGTATTGTGCCTCATGAAGGGATTACGCGATGCTAATTGCACCGATTTCCCGCATTTGTCCAGTTACATGCTGAAAACCGCGCTCCTTCATGAACTCGGAAGTGTTAACTGGCAACGCGACGAAGGTCTATTATTGGTGGAGATGTGGGGAAAATTGATACTTCGCCTCAATGCTGGCAGACTGGATATCTTCTTAGCCGACGGCCACAATATGTTTGATCGTCTAAACGAACAAGAACTAAGTATCTGTCGCAATAATGCTAGCATTACTAACGGAAAATTGCAACAATAACATCGGTTCTCAGTTGTATAAACTGTTAAAAAAAAACTAATCACCTACATATATGCATTTTATATTATCAAAATGATTTTTCTTATTTCAACAAGAAGCATGTGTATTTTATTGTATTTGGTTCGATTTCAATAAAAAGTATACATATATACCGTGATAAAAATATTTTCAGCTTTCGCGTATTTTGTCTTTCTAGAAGGAATTGTGTGCAGATAAGAAATCAGCAAAAGTCTTTTAAAAAGTCTTTATAGCAATTTGGTTCTTGTGCGGTTTAAAAAAAAAGACATTGTTGCAAGCTTTTAAAGTTACAAATTTTCTAACATTTCCCCCACAGAAAGGGATTTTACGGCCAAATCGCCCCCGTGGATCCGCTTATGCTGTGGTGTGTTGTTCGTTTATTGCGTAATTTAATAATACCGAATGAGAAGAGCTTATGTAGTTAACTGAATAAATAAACTAAAGGGTCTGGTTTATTTTTTCTTTCCGGTACAGATAAGAAGAAAGTGCTGAGCCAAACAATAGCAATATTTATACTTCCGATGATCCTCAGTGGTGTATTATTTGATTACTCTGTTATTAAATGGTACCGAGAAGGGATTAGTCTGGCAATAAACTATCTTTCATGATTTCAAGATGCCTATGCTTGACCCCTGTTTAGCAGAGGTAAGTTTTTCATTGATCTTTTTAAAATTCTCCTATTCCTTCTATTGCACTAGTTAACGGCAACAATAGGTAATCCTTAAAACCACTTTTTCTAGTCCTATATGTCTTACCTGTATACGCTGGTATTACTCAAAAAATTTTCCAAAGAATAGTTTTTGCTTGATTAAAGAGCTTATATTACAGAATCCAATTATCTAAACGATTGACAGTTAATACAATTTGAAAGTAGATAAATGTAACAGATATCTCATAGTCGAGGCTTTGGACTTAGCGTTCCACCATATTTTTGTTTTAATATTTTATATACATATATATATTTAAAGGTCAAGCTGATAATGAACCTCCTCAAAAGCCAACTTGAAGGGATGGCAAAGAAAAACTTTCCAATTTTTGTCCGTGCCTTGCTAAGCTTTATCAGGGGCTGAAAGTCAATTGTTTTATATATTCGTGTCTCGAAATGTATTTTGAAAATAAATTTTTTTCAAAATTTCAGATGCCATTGTTAATGTAGCCTTCTGAGCCTCTGGAGATTTTGGGGAGGGCGATGAGGACACGAAGTCCCCTGATGTTGCCAACGACCCCTGTTAGTATATAGTAATTTACGATTTTCCCTCGAGCAGCAAATTTTAAAACAAAATAAACTGAAAATGAAGTGGCGATGAAAATTTAAATTGAATGGAGGGAAGGTGCTGGAAATAATAAAATGAATAAGATTTTGTGACAGTTTTGTGCAGTCGTAGGAAATGTCGATGTTGAAATCGTCTCCACCTTTCATACAAAAAAAAATACAAATAAAAAATTAGCCATTCAAGTTGGTTGCCTTCCTTAACGGGGAATATTTGTCTTGGAAAGTAAGTAATATTCATAAAACAGTTCGGTAATAAGTTATTTATTTAGTAACTACGCAGTATGTATACATCACTTTGAATAAATGATGACTAATATATAATATTTCTATATGCATTGTTATATTATTACATTATCGAAATGTTTATTTACAGTTTTTTACTAATAAAATGTACAATTTTCTTAAAAAGTTCATACAAAAATTTAATATTTATTTTAAACAAATAAACGAAAGCCAAGATCGGAAATTAGGATTTTTTAAATTAAAAGTGAAACAGAAAGAAAAATATAAAACAATGGCATATCAACAAGAAGCGTTTGACTAATATTTACAGACAACCCCGTAACATTCGACAACTTTTCACTTAAAATCTACCTCCAGATCCACGTCCTCACACTCGAGCCAATTATATTGCCGAGAACATAGAGTAGATCTGTTGTATGGCTTGTCAAAGGTGCATGAAGCAAAACATTTAGCGAAGTTATGTGTTTGCGGAGCTAGTGGATGTCGGATTCGATGAGGACGGAGCAGCAGGAGCTGCCAAATTAGTTGGAAGCTGTGCTGCTGCTGCTGCTGAGTAGTAAGCTGCAGTCGCTGGAACGTTTGTGCTAATAGCTGAAAAATTAGACAGGAATTAGCATTTATTTCCTAGTATCATAAAGAAAACTTACATTGGCGCAGTGCCTTTTGAAACTTTTCGTATTCCACATAATGTTTTAGACGCAGCTCGTCCTCTTCGATGAGTTGTCTTTGACGCAACAGCAACAGCCGTTGGTGCTGGTTAGTACCCAAGCGCGTGTTACACAATTGGTTTACCAACGAGTCTAAATTGTGCTTTATGTCCTGTAGGAAAAACCAGATTTTGTTGCAAGTCAAAAATGTGATATTTAGTTTGATCTTACGGATTGTATGTCACTCGGTAACAAGTGTGGATGCGTAGCTGCTAGAGATACAGGCTCTTCGGTAACTGCAATTGCGGGTAAGCAAGAAAAAATATAAATATATTGTGTGTCCTTGGGGAAACAATAAGATATTGAATGGTTTACCTTCACCAGACGTTGCATTAAAAATTGGTTGCATAACGTGTTGCATGGGCTGTGCTGGCTGCTGGGATGCCATCAGCGGGGACTGTTGCAGCAAATGATTTGGGACGGCACCTTGAAAATTTTGTGGTGCAGCCACACGAGCTCCGGATTGCTGGTTGTACATTCCCGGCACATTTTGTTGCTGCATGTGCGATTGCATCTGCAACTGATGCTGTTGTTGCGAGATCATTTGCTGCTGGGCCGACATTGTCTGCATGGGTGGAAGCTGATGTGGCATTCCCTGGGCCATGCTCACCACCTGGGGAGGAAGCGAGTGAAGCTGGTTGGGCTGCGTCTGGATGAACTGATGCTGCGGATGAGTCTGTTGCGTGGTGGGCAAGTTATACTGCTGCGATCCCTGCTGGGATCCCTGTTGCTGTTGCATCATGATTTGCTGCTGTTGTTGCGACATAAGAGGCATTTGATTCTGCTGCTGTTGCGGCTGGATCGGCTGCATCGGTATGGATTGCTGTTGTGGCTGCTGCTGGTGAGTGTTAACCATGGACTGATGGCCGTTAAGTGGAGTCTGCTGCGGCTGTTGTGGTATGTTCGGATGCACAAGTTGCTGCTGTGGCTGAAGATTAGACATTTGTTGCATGTGGGTGCCATTCTGATTAATAACTTGAGGCACGACTATGCACTGAGCACCTGCTCCGCTTGTAGAAGTGGAGGTTCCTCCAGGCAACTGGTGGATTTGCTGGGGCTGTTGGTATATCAACTGAATTCCGTTAATGGCCAGCGGAACATTTTGAATGGGAGAGCTGATAACTTCAGTTGGAGTATTAACCACACTACCGTTCTGCACCGAGTTGTTGGGCTGTATCTGACCGCCAGGGCCTACGACCTGCAGGTCGATCTTTAGTTGACCTTGTGCAGGTTCCTCCACACCGGTTGAAGTTTTCTGCTCCTGTACTCGACTGACACTGAAACGCGATATTTTACGGGCGCTGGGGTTCACGACCTCTTCAATTTGTTTAGGAGCCACAGACAATGTCGCTGATGCAGACTGAAAACGAAAGAAGTTTGAAATAAGCGAGTAATCACATTAAAAAAACAAACAGAAGTTCGTGTTTTCAATTTTTACCTCTTCGGAGTTTTCGGTATTTCGCAAGGCTGCTAATTTTTTTTCCAAATCTGCTATTGAGTTCTGATTAATTGATCCATTGCTTGGATTTCTTTGAGGAGGATCACTGCTGTTAGTCGAAATGGAAGTGGTCGATGGTTTTTCCAAGCTGGGTTGTTTGGAAAGTTGCTTCTCGTGACCCGTGCCGATGGTGATGCCAACTGATGCATCAGTTGGAGTCGGATCCGAGTTACTAACTGTCCCTTCAAGATTAGTGGCAGTGTGCAAGTGCACATCGGATCCCATACTGTTGTCGATGGAAGTGCGACGTGAATTGTAGACGGAGGATCCAGAGCCCCTGGCGGATGTCAAAGCTGCAGTGGGAGTATTCTGACCAACTGAAGGTGCTGATGGCCCTGCTCCGTTATTCGCCTTGTTTACCTATCGAAAGTATAATAATAATTGCATTCATTATAAGAAATATTTTTCATATTTATTAAGTGACTTAAGAAACAAGGGCGACTTGAACTCCTTATTGCAATTGATTACAATTCAGGTCAATCGATTCAAGAAACTCAACCCTACTAATCGTTCTTGTTTTTTTTTTATATTTCGATTTTTTAAATTACCTCCTGGGCTTGTGGTTGTCCAGATGAAGTCTTCAGTGAGGACATGGCTGGTGCTGGGGAAGCTTGGTGGGGGGCTCTGTTATTGATCGAGGCCACCACCGCGGAGGCAAAGGCGTGGGCATGAGTTATGTTCTCTAGTTCTATCTTTAGCTGCTCCAGAGTGTTGGCTGCTCCGGTTCCTTGGTTTCCCACTGCCTGGGCGGATTTATCTTTTGGCTTCTCAGCTTCTACTGCCGAAGCTTGCTGCGCGTTCTCCAAAGGTTCCAAAGCGGTTTTGTTGGGCATGTCAAAGGTTATTTTCACTGCGGTCAAGTCGTCAAGGCTTCTAGTATGCTTTAGGTCCTCTTGAATCTTTAGGTGACGATTCAAAGGCAGATTTAGGCTACGGGGAGCACCACCACCGGTCGACTCCAAAAGCTTTTGCATTCTAGCGATAGCAAAGGAACAAGGCTTCTGGCTCACAATCAGTGAATTATCCTTGGCATCATCGAGCGGTGGTTCCGGACCAGTTGGAGTAATGTTGCTGTCAGGCATATAGTCAATCGACAGCGAAGTGTATTCCGAGGCCGTGCTTGTCTTGCGGGAAACGGAACCAGATCCGATGGTCACGTCATTGCTGCCATTGGGTGCATCCCTCGATGCGGTTGATGAGGAAGACATGGTCGAAGTGGTTGTGGGTGGGGTTCCAACATTCACCTGGCCTTCTTGCGCATTGGCTGTGTTGGGAACATGTGGCTTGGCCTCAAACGTCGAATTGGAGTTCGACGGTTCGGTGCCTCCTCCGCCGGAAGGCAGAGTTTCAACACCATGGATAGTGGGTTCAAACATCTTCGTAATGTCGCTGGCGGTTTCATCCCGCTAAAATAAGTTAGTTAAATGTGAGTTAAAGAAGTCAAGCCCAATCACTAGTGCGTATACATAATTATTTTTAAAAAAATTTATCAAAAGGGAAACTTAAACAACAAAATATATATTAGGTCCACTTTAAGTCTAAGAGGAGCAGAAAAAGAAAAATAATAGTATTCCTAGATAAAGCTTTAAAAAATAATATTCAGACATTTTCTTCCTAATATTTTAATAGTAGATCTTTTGGAAAACTTAAGAAGTTATAAATTTGATTAATTAACAGAGTAATGATGTCCTTAACCTGACTAGTTTCAGTTTGCCACTTCTGGTTGAAAGGAAAGGAAGGCGTTGAAAATGTATTCGTCTTAACGATTTAGAAAATCTTTCTTGAAGGTATGTAGTAGTGACTGGATAGGTGACTATGTTAGAGGACTACTTAGTTTGATTATGGGCACAATGTACGTTTTTAATATCGGACCATGGACATTCATAGGTTCGGGCTTTGTTTATGTCTCTGAAAAGTCTTATTATAAATTCATTTTAAGAAAGATCATGTAGTTAAAATTATATAACAAATTCAAAACGTAACTTTCAGAATTAATTCTAAGAATAAAGGAAAATCCTGGTAAGTAAAGAAAACTTTTAGCTAGGAAAACAATAAGTGTTTACATAAGCCCAGTGCACTCAACACTTACAGATCTATGTCTTTGGTGTGACCTAAACGTGGAACGCTGTCGAGTTAGAGACGCGTGTCGGACCTGTTTTGTTATAGTAGGGATAGACAATCAAAAAACATGGATTTTGTGATATGGATAATAAAATCGCTTAGTTAAGTATTTTACGGAATCGTTTCGCATCATTTTCTTGATATCGAATCGCTGCTTTTCAGAGGAAAAGGAAGGAATCGGACAAATTTTGCGTTGAGATATTTCAAGTCATCTTTTATTCGTCAATAATATCATATCTCAGATAAGAAGAACTATATTGATTTGTGAAAAATGGTTTGTGATGCTTGAAGATCGGACTACTAAAACATGTATAAATTTTGGTGAAAATTGGTGCCGGCATGATGATTTTTATCACCAATAGAAGCACAGGAAGGAAGGGCTATAAATGTAATGTTATACTTTCAAAAGATAGTTTATTCTTCGGTGAATCATTTCATTAATCAGTGTTTGTTCGTCCAACAAACAGTATCCATCTCTGCGTTTAAGGAACCCTAGGGCCTCGTAAGAACGGTCTTCATTGAATAAGAAAGAATTTTCTGTGGAAATAATTTTGGGATAGTGAAGTACCTTTTCAATATTGCGGCGATAATTGGTCGGTATAGGAATTTGATTAGGATTCTGTTTGACTTGGTCTACAATTTCATTGATCATTTCCACAAAAACTGTACTTTGGCAATTAGAAAGCAAATCTTGGGCGATCTGAAAGGCAAAATAGTTCATGATTCAGTATTGCTTGAAATACAATTTTGTCTTACCAATTTATTGGCAATTTCAACCGGATTAACATCTCCTATGTCGAATTTAAACGTAATCGTTTTAAGTTTGTTTTCCATGTGACAGTTTATGACGCTGCCCTCGTCCACACTGGTAACACTTAGCTTCGGAATCCTTTCGTTGCCGCTCCTGTTAGAGCGTCTTGGTTTTTGGGAACGTGTTCCCGTGCCCTGTTGTTTCTGCTGCTTTTCCGCATCTGCAGATGTCAGAGTTTCTGTTTTGGGTGCACCTTCAGGGTTTGCTTGGGTACTATTAACAGAAATGGTTTCCGTTGCGACAGCTAGTTCCTGATTAACTTGAATTGGCTGCACATTTTCGTGCTGTACAGGGCCTTGCGAAGGAACCTGTGGGTGTTGTTCTGCTTGAGGTTGCTGCTGTGGTAGTTGCTGCTGCTGAACACCAGGGATCAGCTGTGACTGGGGTGGCTGCTGATGCTGGACCAAAGGTTGCTGTTGTTGGACCAAAGGTTGTTGCTGTTGTTGAACCAAAGGTTGTTGCTGCTGTTGACTTATAGGCTGTTGGGGTTGTTGTTGCTGGGGCGGCTGGCTGTGCAACAACTGCTGCAATTGCTGCTCTAAAGGCATTGACAACTGTATTGGTTGCTGTGTGGGTTGTGGCACAAATTGTGTTTGCTGCGGAGGTATGGCCGAGAACCCTGCATGTTGGGGATCACCAAGTGTCACTTGTGGTGGCTGGTTGTAAGTCTGCTGTATTGTAGGAGCCACTGAAGTGGGTGGAATTTGCATCTGAACTGGGATCTGCATGGGTGGCTGATGTTGCTGCGGTGCCATCACCTGCGAGACCGTGATTAATTGTTGATGTTGTTGCTGTGGCATGGCTTGAGCATATTGCTGCTGTTGCACAAACTGCTGCTGCTGGAGTTGCTGTTGTTGGAGTTGCTGAATTTGCTGTTGCTGCTGCTGTTGTTGAAGCTGCTGCTGCTGGAGTTGCTGCAGTTGATGTTGGGCCATTTGCTGCTGTAAGACTGCCGCCTGTTGTTGCTGCTGTAAGACCGCCGCCTGTTGTTGCTGCTGTAAGATCTGCTGTTGAATTTGCTGCTGGCCAGCCTGTTGCATCGCATAAGCCTGTTGCTGCTGCGCGAGCTGATTTGGATGCATAGAAATCGGAGCCTGTGGTTGTTGCTGCTGCTGAAAATATTGCTGGGCCTGTTTCTGAGCCATTTGTTGCTGCTGCGACAGATCCGGTGCTTGCACGTTGGTGTGCATAAGCTGCTGCAATTGCTGCTGCAAGGGAATTTGTTGGCTCTTTTGCTGATCTGCCATTGGTTGTGGTTGTTGTTGTTGTTGCTGTGGCTGCTGCTCGTGTTGCTGCGGAGGCAAAACAGTTTGTTGTTGTTGTTGCTGGGCCACTTGCTGAACTTGAACTTGCTGAGGCATCTGCTGCAATATTTGTGGCTGCTGCTGTTGCTGGTTGACTTGTTGCTGCGGCATGATTTGATGATTGACGGTCGGCGCAGCAATGGGTTGCTGCTGTTGGATCTGTTGACTGCCCGTCGGCGAGATTACCTGGTTGTTGCCCATCTCCTGCATTGTCGTGTTCGAGTTTTGATAAGAGGCCAGCTGCGGGGTTTGAATGTAGTGCACGGTTGGCTTCTGTTGCATGGGAATGGCCGGTGAGGGGATTGCTTGCGGCTGCACCGAGATCAACTGGGGAACGGCCACAGGACCAGGGACCTGAACAGGTTGTTGTATGCCACTGTTCGGAATCGAAGTGTTCGAGCGCGCGGAAAGTTGTTGCGGCTCGACGCTGTTCGTGGAGAGAGCTAGGCTAGTTTCTGAATCAGTGTTAAGCAGATCATACTTGAGCTGCAGGCGCTGATTCCACTTTACTCCATCCTCCTCGTCCTCGGACTCCTCTTCTTCTTCCTCATCTTCGTCGACGTTGGTCGGCAAACTTTCACGTTGCTTTTGTAATGCTAGTTTCTCCAAACGTGACTTCTCGTTTTGCAGCTTGATTTGAGTTTGACGCTGGGCACGCTCTTTAAGCAACGATACAACTTGCACCTTCAGAAGTCGAGCTACAGCACGAGAATCATCCTCCGATATAATATTTTCCTTCATCATTTCCTGCGCAATCTGCTCGTACTCATCGTGCTGGATGTTGTACTCGAACTGAATCGCCTCGTTCTCTTTATGTCGGGACGATCGCTTCTTTGGGTCCATAAAACGCAGACGGAACTCGATGATACTGATGCTCGGATCAGAAAGGAACTGTTCCGAGGCAGTGGGCTCCACGCGTATGCCGATGTCCTCGTCGAAGAACTCCGATTCTAGAAGTTCATTACAGCTGGGACGGTCCTCCTTCTTTAGTTCAATGCATCGCTCGATGATGTCTCGTACGTTGGGATCCTCCACCTTGGCCAGGGCAGCTGGCTTTATGCCCGAGATCACCTTCTTGTAGATCTGCGCCGGACCCTTGCACTCGCTATATGGATATTCGGAGATGGCCATCTCCAACATGCACATGCCGAAGGCATATACGTCCACCGACTCGTCGTAGTGCTCCTCGTACATTTCCGGGGCCATGAACTCCGGCGTGCCAATCACAGATTTCGCATGGGAGCGGTTTTTCAACGTTGCCAGACCCAAGTCGCCGATTTTAACACTACCAGTGGTGCCAGTTATAAAAATATTATCACATTTCAAATCACGATGAATTATAGGAAATTGACGAGTATGCAGGAAGTTGAGGCCTTTTAGGATCTGGCGACACCATGACTTCAATACCTTTGGGTGTATTTTCTTGAATCGTTTCAAATAGCTGCAAGTAAATTAGAGTTCACATTTCTGAAGCTAACAATTCGAAGCAAGGTATACGCTTACGATTTCAAAGTTCCAGATAACATTAGTTCGGTGACTAGTACTATATTCTTCTTGCGGCCGATGGGAAACTCCCAATATGTATAGAACCGCACAATGTTTGGGTGCTGAAGTTTCTTTAGCATGTCTGCCTCCTCGCGAAATCTGGTGCGCTCACTTTTCTTTACTTGCTTGTCCTAAAAACAAGAATAAAATTGTAAAAATCGCATCAAAAACAAGTAAGGAAGCTAGCTTCGGGAAGCCGAAGTTGATATATCCTTGCAGCCTAAGCCATATCATACCATTTGAAATTCTAAAATCTCGGTCTGTACCTTTGGGAAAGTTTCATCCCGATAGCTTAAAAACTGAGACTAGATTGCGTAGAATCGGGCAGACGGACATCGCTAGATCAACTCGTGTAGTGATGAATATAAAAAATATATATACTTTATAAGGTCGGAGCGTTTCCTTCTCCGCGTTCCCTCTGCAAGGGTATTATATTTAAGTTAACTAATGCTTACTCATATTGTCAGGACCCTATATAAAAAGATTATACAGACCAAAATCTTGATTCAATTATCTTTCTAAAAAAAACATACTCATGCAATATTCGTCATATGTTTCCTTTGACTATTATAGCTTTAATATAACATTAATAATTTACTTAAAAAAAATATGTTGATGAATGCAAATAGTTTTTCTGATAATTTGGTAAAAAAAAAAACATGTCCGTAGGTTACCAACAAAAGGCATTTACTTGGCATGAAAAGCATCTCATCTATCTCACTTCCAAACTTACCAGTAATTCGCACCAGGCAACTGGAACGCCCGTCAACGTGTCCAGACCACGATAGACAGTTTTGAAGGATCCGCGTCCAACCTCCTTGTCGTACTTAAAAAAACGGCCGCACGGGGACATAGCCACCGGGTCATCGTCCTCATCGCTTTTGCTCTTGGTGATCGATGTGGCTGACGAGGTGGTGGACACCGTCGACGTGGAAGGTAGCAGAGATGCAGAAGCATCCGTGGAGGAACCAGTGACAGTAACTTCCTCTGCGCTAACCTCGGCGCTCTCCGACTTCTTGGCTGTATCATCGATGCTCTTTGGCTGTTTTTCGCTTTGACTTTCGGTATCGTCCTTCTCCTCGACCTGGAAGCCAACGCGCTTGACGCCGCTCGAGTGCTTGGTGGAGGACTTCAATGGCACATCGTCTTCAGTCTTCTCGATTGTAAGACTCCGTGACGCTTCGGTAATAATGTTGTCAATAATGCCGGCCACTTGGTGGGAAGTGGCATCCGTTGCATTCGACCGCGTAGGCGTGCGAAACTGCTCCTCCAAGTGCTCCGCCTCGCGGGACAGCATCTCAATGTTGTCATCATAGTCGCGCGGAAACTCCGTCTCAAGCTCGACGAACTGCAGCGGATTTGTGTTCCTGCCCGACTGCTCCACATTTTTGCGCACGAATCGAATGTTCTGTACGAAGTTTGCCGTCAAGGTCGTGGGCGTGGTCTTGGACGAATGCAGTGGGGCCTGTTGTTTGATCAACGGTTCTATTACCGTGTCCGAGGAGGACTTCCTTGCCTCCATTTTCTTGGTGTCTGAGACAACCGCTTGCGACGTTCCCTTAGCCGACTTGTCTTTTTTAGGATTGCCCGAAGCTACACCAGCTTTCTGGTTGCTCTTGGCATCTGCAGGCTGTATTTTGCCATCCATTTTGTCCTCATTGTGTTCCCTGCTCCGATTGTCTTGAGAGCAAAGCACCTCTAAATCGGTCGATTGCTCTTTTTTCAGAGTGCCGTTGTTGTTATCGTTGACTTTCGGTGCGTCGACTTCGTTTTTGGGGCTAGCCGACGTCTTACCGGAAAGGGAGTTACTTGAAAAGCGTCGAAACACCCGCACAAAAAGGTTATTTTTGCTGGAAGCCGGTGGTGTATGCGTGGTGTGCAGCGTGGGCAGAGAGGAAGCTGGCTCGATGGGTGATGATTGGATCGATGTGGTGCTGCTGGTGCTCGTATGTGCAGAAAGTGCGTCCTGCTTGCGATTGGGCTTCCTGCTCAGTGTGTCTTTTAGTTTTGATGTCGGGTGCGGGTTTTGCCTAGAGGAGGCAGACCTATTAAACGAACGGTGTCCCGACTTTTGTATATTAGCTCCCTGCACAGTTTGCTCCTCGCTAGAAATGGAGGTATTCCTAAAATAACAAAACAATTGAACGGATTAGAAATTTGTAAAGTAAGTGCTCAGTAATTCACCGTAAATTTTCTTTAATGAATTGTTTATAATTATTTAATATCAGAAACAAGGCGGTTTCATATTCCCAGATTTGGTAAACTGACTTGTGTTTTAAACGCTTACAGCGATAGTTTCAACAGTACTCTCTTATAATGAAAAACGAGTGAATCTGTACTCCGGACAAAGTTTCTTTTGTTGATCAAATTCGATAGAAATCTTTGGGCTAGTAGACATTATAAACTTTTGTAGTACATTTGTTTGACTAAGGAGAACTTCATATTTTATAACTATCATTGCTAGTACTTAGGAGCCCAATTATTTTTTTATACATTTTCGACCCTTCTTGCAATTATTTAAAAAAAATTTAAGGGCTTTACACACTTTAAACTGTGTGTATCATTGAAATGACCTGAGGTATTCCATACTGGAAGTACAACCCACCTTTGAGGTTGCGTGGTGCAGGAGGTAGTACCATCTTCGCTGATGGCGCTTCCCTTCCGAGCACGGTCCGCAGGTACGACCTCTTGTTGTCGTACAAAGTCGCAAAGGGTTTGTCCAATTTTGCAAGATTTTCAGCAGCAGACCACCACGTTTAATCTGAAATGAGAGTCAAGGCGGGGGATGAGTACTGGAGGGCAGGGGTTGGATCCAAGGTTAAATTCCGGCAGTATTTATTGGAGGGGATGGCAGGGGCAGGGACTGGGCCGGAGGGGTGACCATCCCACCCACTTATGGTCGTTGTTGGGTGCCGTCGTCTGAAATATCGCTTACAGCTGGGCGGAAGAGGAAGAGCCGCCGTCTCCTGGAGGCCGAGGTGTTCGCTTTCCATGAATCACTAGTTTCGATTGCACTACGTTCGTCACTGGTTCTGCCGTTCTGCTCTGTTCTGTCGCGAGGGATATGTGCGTATGTGCGGTACGCTGGCTATACATACATATTTATGTACATTTGATTCGGGGCAGGAAGCATATGCAACGGCTATGATGTCATGGTTCAGCGCCGCTCCTTCCGGAAGTCCTCCGCTCGACGGGATGAGAGTTCGGGACCGGGACGGGGACTAGGGCTCACTGCGACTGTCCGACCGTTCGCATCGAGGTTTTCAGTTTGTGATTGTGGTGTTCAAAGGTAATTCGAGTTAGCAGGTTTTCATATTACAGCACAAGGGATTTGCCAGTCTTCCGGGGGAATCGGTTGCCACCACAGGGGGTCAATTGCATTGGACGCGAGTGAAACAACGGAAAATTAAAGTATTTCGCCTGAAATTACTTTCACAAAAAATTTTACAAAGCAACTGGGTTTACTTGTGTTCGTGATATATCGATAGCGCAATATTGTTACACAAGTTTTATCGACGGAGTTGCCACCCCGATCACGGTTGTCATTTTGCCTGATATTTTATATGCATTTACAGAAATGTTAACTAGCCGCTGTTGAGCAGCGTAGTAGCCGTTACTCCTTAAATAAATTTTTAAATTTGGGATTTTAGGCCGAAATTGTTTACCAATTTCCTTTACGTTATAATAAAAATCGGAATCATCACATCGGGAGAGGATATAGGAATAGAGCCCCTGACATTTCAGAGGAAAGGCAGAGGTTGAGATTGAGCAAGGTTTTGACAGAAATGTATGTTTCTGACAGTTACGGGATGTGATTATACCCGTTACTCGTAGAGTTAAAGGGAATACTAGATTCGTCGGAAAGCATGTAACAGGTAAATGCAAGCGTTTTCGGCCCTATAAATATTCCTGATCAGGAACAGTAAACGAGTCGATCTAGCCATGTTCATCTGTCCGTCCGTCCGTATGTCCGTATGAACGTAAGAGCTAGAATGTTGACTTTGGCATGTATATTCTTGGGCTTCCTGTGCAGCGCACGATTGTTTAAACAGGGTGTCACGCCCACAATCGACCATAACGTCGATAAACCTGTCTACCGCCCACATTTTTTAATATTTTGTAAAAATTGAAATGAGATTTTGTTCTTATTATCAATACCCATCTGCATGCAAAATATTATATAAATCGGACCATTCATTATAAATCCAAACAATAATTAATAATGCGAGAGGGGTGGAGGTTTCATGTTATGTGGCGTGTGTATCGTATACAGCCGCTAGGAATGAACGACAGCTGGCGCTTTTTTTTGTTAGCTGAGTAACGGGTATCTGATAGTCGACTATAGCGTTTTCTCTTGTTTTTATTAAACTCAATGGCGGCAGGTTGCATAAAATAAACCAACAATACAAAAAATAAACCAACCTAGCTGTAAAAATTAGATATCGATCCTTTCCACGGCAGTTAAAGGACAAAGTCGTTTAACTAAACTTAAAACTTGATTCGTATAAGTTTTAAGGGGTTATTTACACATGTATCCTCTAGAAAAAGGAATATCTTTTTAGGTAATGACAGGTACCCAAAAAATGTCTAAAAAAAATTAATCTTGATGGACCGCTATTTCTTGAGAATTTGTTCTCGTGTAATAGTATTTTAAAGTCTCGTGTTTTGCTATAAAATCGAAGTAGCATTTTCGAGGGTGAAAAAATTTTTTACTATATGAAAAAAACAGGTTTCTTATCAAATTTCTTATTCAATGTAAAAGTGTCAGAAATCCTCGGAACAGGTTAAGATATACACATGCGACAAGTTCTGTAAACGGAAGCTGTCCGCAGTCCAATATTCTTATGGTATAACACAAAGTGCATAGTTTTTATAAAAATTTGAATTTAAAATACTCAATTCCAATTAATAAACATTTGTCTCCAATTTTAAAATTTATTCTTTATAACTTATTTCTCTGAATGTTTTTTGAGATACATATACATATGGGTTTAAAATATACATGCACAAATAGTTTTTTAATGATTTGATTAGATCACCTTATAACTTTTAATAGTAATTAGATAGGAAAGCTATGAGTGCACGATATTTTTAATACATTATCATAAAATCAAAATCACTTTCTACAAAACCCTACATTTTACCATTGCCAGTGACAGAAATCGTGCATAATAAGAAACTATACTTAAATGGTTTCAAATGTAATATTATATCCGCTAGATTAACTTAAGTTAGAATAAATAGTTTTTTTATTTAAAATCGACTTTATGAGCATGATCCTTTACTTTTAATCGTCACACCTGAAATTAAAACTTGATGGTTAATATTGTGAGCATAACAAATATTTTAAGACCTTACTTATGTTAAGGCAGGTCGAATAACACTGCAGTTGAGTTTCTCCTGTGTACATGTATCCATCGGATCCGCAAATTATTTCATCATTCTCATCATACACGTTAGCGCACACCTTCTCACAGTAACTTTCAGTGTCCTTTGGACTGTCGGGAGTTGCAGAGCTCGTCCCAGTTGGCGCCTTCTGATCCTCTTGCTGGAATTAATATGAATATTAACAATAGATTATTATGAGGCTTTGACACTGCTGTGAAAATCATCAAATGTTTTTAAGTCTAAAAGTTTTACAACTTTCTAATGCACATAATAAAAGACATATTTTAAATAAATTTCATATGAAACTACTTATAATCGGCACATTAGGTAGCTAATACTGTTTCATATTTTCTTTCTTTTTAATGTGTTTTTTTTTAGTTATTATTACAAGAAGTTGGAATATGCTTAATTGGGGGATAACTACATATACATACGTATCTTGAACTGATGTAACGAATAGTCGATAAGTATAAGAAAATACAAAAACAAACTCACCTGTTTTCCAGTTTCTGTATCAGCACTGTCTTCTGGATCGTCACCATATTCCTTGATCGGCTTGTTTTGTTCCAGCATCGGAGAAGAAGACTTGACGGGTTCTCGAACTGCTTGGGCCACGGTTTCATAGTAGTACTGATTGGCCTGCGGGGATTGGGTGTATTTCATAGATCCCCTGATGGCATCTTGTTCGGTGAACTCAAATCGCAGGGGCTCCGGTGTGAAGCTCTTGTGGCTCTTGCCGAGGAGCTGGCTCTTTGGCGGGGTCTGAGTAGAAGTTTGCACCGACATGGGAGTGGAGACCACATGCTTGACCGCCTTGTTGCCATCGGACTTCACCACAAACACATCCTGACCAGCCTGGTAACTGCCGCGAACCACTGCGGAATTCGCTGGAGCGGGATCTTGCTGGTAGAACAAATCGGAGACTTGTATGGGTTCATTGTAACTGGAGGAGACTGAGTTGTCTAGGCCAGCATTCTTATAGGGAAGATGTTGCTTCAGTGGTTGATGTTGCTGCGGTGGCTGGTGTTGCAGTTGCTGATGTTGCTGCTGCGGCTGGTGTTGCAGTTGCTGCTGGCTCTGCTGATTGTATTGCTGTGGATATTGGTGAACTTTTTTCAGCTGGTCACGCTCGACATCCAACTTCTTGTAGTCGGGATCTCTCTTGGGCAGGAAGTACTCATTGGTGCTCATAAACTGCAAGTAGTCCTGCGCCTCCTTCGACTCTTTCGCTGGAGGCACTGCCTGGCGATAGCTGACCCCCTGACTGATCCCCTGTTTCGGCAGGTTATCTGAGTCCTCGTACACCGAGTAACTATTCGGATCCTGCGGGTACTGATTGTTCTGGAGGGCAGTTTGCTGCGAGGGCACCACACTGAAACTGGGACTCTGCTGTCCAAAGAGCTTGGGATAATGCAGATACTGAGAGGCCTGGACTGGAATCGCATGTTGTTGGATGGGTGCATACACTGGCTTCTGGTCCTTCATTATCACATTGCCATTGAATCGAGGAGAGGATTTGAAGTTTTGGATATACTGCTCGGAGAAATATTGCGGCGGGAACTGGTTCTTCCCCACGTCCAGAACTGGAGCATCCTTCACGTGGGCAAATCTCCCTGGCTGATTCTGGTCGAATTGGTATCTCCTGAGCTGGTCGTTCTGCGGAAAGTTGCCGAATTGCTCGCGACGCATGATATGTTGGACTGTCGCAGGTTTCGGAGATCTCAGAAACTTATTGGGGCTGAGGTTACCCGAAAGATGGGGTGGGTTATCCGATCGCGATCTTATCCGGGTCACTAATCCAGGACCGGGAGGTCGGTTGTGGTTGAAATGCGGCTGGGGCTCACTTAGAAACTGCATTATGCGCGCTTGCCTCGGCTCCTTCTCATCGCACTGCACTTGATTAAGAAGGAATATTAAAAGAACCAAGGCCTCCCAGAGTGGGGCTAATTTAATGGCACTTTGCGTCATTTTCAAAGTCCGATTGGCGTATGGCGCGTCTTAATTCCACGACGGTCTATTGGTATTTGACATTTGTCAGTTCCGCGGCCAAAAGCAAAAAAGTTTCTTTCGAATTAACCACGCACACATGCGAAGCTTCTTTTTCTTTCGCCACGATCTCGCAGACTTGATCTCACTTTCTTTGTTATCCGGCCAGTCGTTTAAAATAAAAATGGAACGCCTCGCGGCAATGCAGCCAAATACAAATTCAAAGTCGGACCCACATGCAGCACTCTATTCAAAACCGATTGGCTTCAGCTTTACATGGCTACATTCTTCAGAGCCTGTTGTTTAAACGCTAAAGAACCGTTAATCAATCGAGGGTCTCGACTATCCATCCGATCACTTTCTTCTTGAAATTCGGCGGTGTCGTTGGTTGGAAAGCAACTGAGTTGCAAATGGAACATTTCTGAGCCAGCTGTGCTGGAATTTGTCGGAATGGCCATTAAACCAGTTTTGAGACTCTGCCACAGAGGAAATGTGGATGTGGTGGCCACCGAGAGATCACCGAGAGATCATATCACTCGACTCGAAGATGAGGTTGAAGAAGCCGAGGCACTCGAACCTCGGGGCACAGTGGTATCGCTTCAGATGCTACAGATCTATTTGCCAGATATACTTTGTAATTCGGTTATCTTAAGTGCAGGTGAAAGTAAACCAAGGCTGATCGAAAAAAAAACATATTGGAAACCCTATGCGTAATTGCTGGCATCTAGTTTGAAAATTCCTTAAGCTGCGAAGATTAATTGACCAACACAGAATGCCCGATCGCTGGATAAGAGATTTTAAAATCCAAGGTTTATTTACCTCCGACTTTTTGTCATCAAGAAAAGTGAAAATGTATTTTAATTATAGATACCGGGAGAATGGGTACAACTTTCGCTTATGTCGTCAATTTGCCATTGCTTTTTTCAAGAGAACCAGCCAAGAAAACGATAATTTCGGATATTGTTATGCAAATCGTTCGAAACCGTAATCACTCGTTAATGTATTCATTCATAAAAGCCCTGTTATTTATATTTGGTTAAAATGTTTTAGTTAAGAAAATTTGGCAAGATAGAAAAGTGCAGTATTTTTTTCGCGAAAATAACGACTCACACTTTCTAATTTTTAACCATTTTAAAAATAAATGGGTATCCACCTCACCTCAGTAAACACAAATGCTCGGTTATTATAAAACTCATTAAATTTGTTATGCAATAAGATGAGATGTGTAATAATTTAATTCGTTTTTGTGCTAGGTCATTGGAAACTAGTCGAATTCCTGGAACAGACTACTTCATTTCGATCTAAGTATTCTACATACACAAATCTTAGGTATTACATTTAAACTACAAAACAAGGAAGAACACTATAGTCGAGTGCCCCGACTATCATATACCCATTACATAGCTTAAGGGAGCAAAAAGGGGGTGGAAATATACAAGCAGCAAAGCGATATTGTAAAGCGCCACATTCATGCGATTTCAATACACGGTATTGTGGGAGGCAGACAGATTTAAAAGCTATGGGCGTTAGAGTGGGCGTGGCAATCTTTTTTGGTCAATCAACATATTTCAGTTAAAAATTTGATTCTAGCACTATGACTTTAGGAGCAACAGGGTTGGGCGGTTTTTGGGCGTTAGAGTGAGCGTGGCACATTAGAGTAACAAACATGCACTGCGAACTTAGCTAAGGAATCTATATCTAAATTCCCAACTCTTTAGCTTTGATAGTTTTTGAGATATCAGCGAACGTCATGAACGATTCTTTACAGTTTGGAGGCACTAGAAAGGGCGTGGCATATTCGCGTAACAAAACTAAGGAACCTAAATCGGAAATCTTTAGAGATCACAGCGTTCACACGGACAGGCGGATAGACGGAGAGACGGTCAGACGGACATGGCTAGATCGACTCGGCTAGTGATCCTGACCAAGAATATACACTTTATATAGTCGAATACGCCTCCTTCTGCCTGTTCCAAATTTTTCCCCGGATATACCCTTTTACACTAAAAGTAATGGGTATTAAAAGTTGTGCACAGAACCTTGGGTTTTTCACTCGACTTCTTCAGTTTAGTCTTTAAACTTCAATAGATAAAATGTCCTTAAGCTTAAATACAAGTTTCCTCGTTTTCGATCCAAATATCGTTCTCAACTTTGGGCTCTTCACAAACCGTGTGGCTATTTTCCAGCACGATAACAATGTCAGTTGTGCTAAGAACGGTGGAGTCCGCATTCTGCAAATAAATACAGAGTTCGAGGTTAGTACATATGAAATCAAAGGTAGTTCCCATTAAGGTCTCAAACTCTTACATTCACATACGAGCTCTTTAATTCGTTCGACATGCACGGAAACGAAAAAGTTATGTTCCCATAGGTACACATGTAAACAAAGCCAAATCAACCTAAACAAGGTTAAAGCAAGAGTGCTGAGCAACTTTAGCATTGGGAATTAAAAAGTTCCACAAATTGACACGGAGTAAAATAACTTTTAATTTGATTTATTCACCAAGCTATCTTTGAACTTCAAAAGTCCAGCGACACGTACAAAGTTTGGACAAAAATTGTTGTATTTCCGTAACAAGAGGGTAACAACACTCAAATTGTAATTAAATGTATAAATTAAGTAGAGAACAAACTATCAGGCTTGGGCTCGCCCTAACTTAATATGTAATATTTTTTTATATTTTTGAATTACCTTTGGTAGCGGAAGACTGTATGTCTTTTTTATCAACACTCTATTTGCAGGTAAGCAGTCAGCTTCATTTTTATTATTTTGATGCCTGCTTGACCTAACGTGAACCTAAAAAGCAATATCAAATAAGAATGACTCGGTTTTAGGACAGTATTTTTCAGAAAACAACTTACAGAATGAACGCGGTCATAATTTATGTTGTTACCAAGACTTGTGGCTGTGCTCTCCCGGAAACTAGAGTGATCCCTTGCAAATCCACTATTATAATATGCACCCACGGCCTTTCCACAGAGAAGTTCTCTGAACGCCACCCTGTAGCGACGTGACATTACACTGTATACTATAGGGTTGACGGTGCTGTCAATAAAATAATTTAGCATGTTAATTATACGACCTATTAAATATTTACCATGAAATGTAGTAGGCAAAGCCTGCAATGGAAAAGAGGGCCTCGTTTATATCCAAATAATTCTCCATATTCTTGGCATATAGAAATATAAGTCGTTGCAGGTGAAAAGGAAACCAGCACACAAAAAATGTTATCACCACAGCGGCTATACTGATTGAAAGGGTTATTATTGGATTCTGTTCGTAATGCTTAACTAGCAAAAGCTTACCCAGCATCCGTATTACTGTCTTTTTTCTCATTTGTGAGTTTCGTGTTTCTCTGTTGTTGGTGCCAGGTTGAACACCTAAAAGATTTCCCTGAAGTCGTTTCTTTGGGGATCAATAGATGCCAAGTACTTGCCCAATTTTTGATTTGTTCGAGATCGAATCTTAGCTCCCATTCGTCCATAAAGTAATATGATGAGTATCATTGGGATGACGAAGAATATGCAAAAGGATACTTCAAACACGGGAATGACATTAACAATCTCGGGAGACATGGAGCAGAATGCTGATTCCTCAATGCGCGAACCATCTGAAAAGTGTTATAGAGTACAAACAAAAGTTCATATGGAGTTGATTGAAGTTTAGTCGCATACCTAATGGATATTTAAGGTATTGAATATCCGAGAGTAATCCGAATGGTATGGCACTTATGAAACTTGCAATCCAAAGAGCTGTTATTATCCGAACCGCACGTTTGAAACCAACCATAGCATACAGATGAAGCGGATGGCAAATCGCCAAAAATCGTTCCATGGAAAAAGCAACAATGGTAAATACGGAGACATAAGTACACCTGAAATGCAGTTCCTTATAGTGGTTATAAATAAAAAGGTATTTATACTAACGCCTCGGAAATAAAAGCCCGAATTTTGCAAAATGGCATGCCGAAGAGATCTGGATACTGGTGCCAGTATAAAAATACTTCCGTTGGTAGTCCTGGGTAAAATATAGTGAGTTTACAATTACATTTAATCGAGTTTAATTTAATTTACTAACCGAATAGTAAGTACAGCAGATCGGAGACAGCTAAACTAAAGAGGTAGTAATTTGTAGCGGTGTGCATTGCCGAGTGCCGAATAATCACAATGCACACTAATAGGTTACCAATGACCCCAGTTATAAAAATGCCTCCAAATATAATTGTTATCTGAAAGAGATTTAAAAGGTGAAAATTATAAAGAGTGGCATAAGTCAAAAGACTTTTTACGTTACTGACAGTTTTAGAGCAATCTTAATAACGGTTAAGTCCTGAAAACTTTTCAACTTATTTAAATGAGTAACATCTTTAACAGTGTTAAATTTTTTTTTGGAAAATATCATTATCATATTTGTTTTTTCTGTAGAAAATTTAAGGGAAGTATAATATATTCTTTATATTTGGCGATACAAATATAAATATGATAGTTACAGTTCCTAATTTATTAAACTCTTTAAATTTGGTTTTGAAATTTAACTGTTTTATTACAAACGACTTACCAAAATTGCCTTATAAAGTGGTAAAGTCTGCGGACCAAGCACAAAAGCAACAAACTCTGTGGGGGTACAGTTGAAAGTGCCGCATGCATAATAATCCTCTGTTTCAAATCCGTGGGACGGTTCCAAACTAACACTGGTTTCATATAAATCGGGTTTATTACTAAAACTTGTATTTAACTCTAAAAAAGTGGAATCTGTCGATGAATTCATTTTGACACTGAATTAATTGCTTTTGTTTATTTCGTGTAAAACAGTTTTTTAACGGACGCGGCTGAAATTAGAATAGCCCATGGCACACGACGATTTCCGTTTAATTTTTTATGGATTGCGCGAAATACGGGCTGCGCTATCGTATAATACAGCCACTGTATCTTTTAGATGCCCACAGATTACTGTCCGCAGTCTAGCGCTAAAAAGATAAGAAGGCATGGTTTAGGCTAAATTGTAAATAAATTCATACAAACGGGCATATATAAGCCCCATGTACATATATTAGTTGTATGTACTCAAATTTATAGATATGGCATGGTGTTCATGCCGCAGAATGAGTAATTTTTTTGTGTTTACGTCAAAAACAACAAAATTTAATCTTAAATTAGCAGATAAGTAGATCAGAAGTTAAACAAATGCAACAAACACCAAATTGGGGACTTATCTGAAATAAGAGTTTCAAGTTCCTGCTCAACACTGTTTGGTACATAACGTTGAGTAAATATTTTACACAATTGTTTAATTTCAATAGGTAATAACAAACATCGTTATTTTATAAAAACAAGAAAGGAAACTAGCTTCGGCAAGCCAAAGTTTATACACCGTTGCAGTTCGTTTCTGTTGGAAGAAATCTGTAAAATATTCAAATATATTTATAATATTATGATAATGTTACATTTTAATTTACTAGCGTATATGTTTTTTTTTCGAAAAAGAAAGATAACTTTTTTGTATTTTCTGACCTTTGATTTTCGATCTTTCCTATGAAAGCTATATGTTATATTAGTCCGATTTATATATTTTTATTATTCTGAAATAATTATAAATATTATACCGGAGAAGAAGTGAATTTGATCATAAATAACGAAGCTATAAATATGTTGAATTATCGGTTGTTATTATCCTTCTTAGTCTAAAACAGTTTAGTAAAGTATACTTTTTATAAAAATAATATACCCTTACTCTCTGAAATCCCATGGGTGTTATAACTTAAAATAAAACTTCAAAGAATTATTCCGACCATACCCGGATTTCTTTTATTTTTACACTTAGATTAAATTGAAATGTCAACAAGCATAAATAATCAAATCAAGAGCAGGAGGAAAAGCTGCCTCCAAAGATTTCGTTAGGAAGGTACACAGGTTCATTTTCCTATTTAAATTAATTTAAAAAGCCTTAAGCCTATATAAAACGTTTGCCATTATTTGCATATGAAGATGCTATCTTATCAACTGACACACATCTTGTTAGATCTCCTTTTCTGTGAGTATATATACTATAAGTGTATCGAGCGACGTACGACTTAATTGCTGTCAGTTAATTTTGTAAGCTAAATTAATAACATACAATGTTTTATTAATACATTCCCGTTTTAAAGTCACCAACAAAATATAAGAAAATTGAATTTAATTTGCATACCGGTATTTAGTTTTATTGTGGTTGCATGTGTCGGCAGCAGCATCTTGGCCGGATTTATTAAGCCAGTATGAATGGGGTTAACAAAGGCTTATACACAAATACGAATTCTCGAAACCAGAAAAGTTTGCATGGATGTTGGCCACAGATTTTGTCATTATTATGAATATGTCGCCGAGGCGAACTCGGCAGAAAACATTGAGACATTTTGGCTTAGCGAAGCGAACTATAGACTTTTACGCACTTGCTAACTTTCCAACTAAGTGTACTCAGACGTGAATTTAATTTGACGAAATATGCAAACAGCAAGGCACACGTGTAATTAGGAAGCCGGCTTGAGGTACGGCTGACTCAAAAGATAATAAAATAATAAATAGCAGGGCCTCATTAGGAGCAGCCTCCCAGTAAGCCAGTAAATCATCAAATCAGCCAATTTGGACCCTGGAGGGCCCGCAGCACTCTTGAGACACCTAATCCAATCCAGCATCTGGTCATTAGGGACACTTAGCCGGTGACCATCCCCATCCTCTGGTAACCCCTCCGGAAACCCCGACCAGTGGCCAAGCCACGTGTTGCTAATTACTTGGGTGCCGAAACCCACAGGTTCGCACATATATTTATATGTGCAATAGATGTCAGGTGTCGCCTAAAGTTGAATATAATTATGTATGGACATCTGGGCATTTTCATAGTACTTTGTCCCGAGGCACTTGCCTTTATTGGATTTATTGAGTGCTGATGAAGATGAATATGTAAGAAGGCTTAGCATAAGTGTTGTGCTATTCAAACCTTGTGGAATGTGAGCACTAAAATTTTACTCTATAACTCTTAAAATAAATCTTAAATGTATCCATACGTCCTATTTTCCTTATCAAATACGTATAGTATTTATAAAATATGTTTAACTATAGGTACTTTAAACCAGAACCAAAAGTTCAGCAAACTATGGAATTATATGTAACGCCTGTTTAAGAAAGCTTTTATCGGTGCATACATAAATATTTACATGTGTAAATATTTGTTTCGAGTAGATAATATGAAAATATAAATAGAGCATCCCTATTATCTTATCTATAGCAAACCAAAAACTGATTTAAGACTTAGAAAAAAATGTAAATTTAAAAAAAATTAAGTATTATATAATTTTAAGTTTAACAAATACCAGATATAGATAATAATATGAAATAAATAATTATTTTGTCAGTTGCCAAATTTTAATTAAACTAATTTCTACACTTTTCTGACGTTTTAAATAAATCTTAGTTTATATTCTATTAATTCTGCTTTCAAAAATAGCTTTGAGTTGTGCATACTTTATTGTTTGTATATTTGTACTATGGTCTTTTATCTTATCATTAATTAGTGTAATGAGTACTATATTAATAAAACCGACTACATATGTTAAGAAACTGTGATTGTAATTTGTGTGAATGAAACTTACGTGAAATCTTTTTCTTATTTTTCACTTGCACCTGTAGAACTTCCCAATTCATTCATGACAACTAAGAACTTAACACTTGTTAATTGGATTCTTTTGATACTTGGATTTTCGTAATTAGTGCACATAATGTTGTAGGCAAACTACGGACATTATCCCGCAGGATGCTTCGTCGACGACAGGTGGAAAGCAACTGTTTGCATATCCGGATGTCCTGAACAGTTTTGGGAGTAGGGAATCTCGGCAGGTGAGTGCGCAGGCGTTGAAGCCGAACTCCTCGATTCAATGGTCATGCTAATGTAACTGCATGTGGAGCTAATTTCAGCTATACTTGCGGCTTTGGGGCAAACCGAAGTGCTTCAGAACCATGTAAGCCCAGTAAGGATGCAAGCTTTCCTCATTACACTATTTTTGAGGCATTCAAGTTTTAGGGTGAACAATATTGGACTCATTAAAATCCATTTGCTGAACTAGATGAAAACAGTCAATTTTTATATTTACTTAAAATACTAAAACAATGCAATATTAAGTCGTATAGGACTGGCTTGATAACAAAAGATTCACTGTGGATCTATACCATTATACCATTTTAAAATCTACACTTTATCACAGGACCATTTGAATGAAAGTCAACACATATTTGAATCTGCTTTAACATGTAATTCAGTTTGTTTCAAATATTCGTTGAAAAACAACAAAAACAAAAAAAAGAAATATAATGACTTCTATAATTCAACCGGACTCTTTTGTTCCGCAGGCTCAGGGCATTGACGCAGCCATACCAATATGGTTTAAGATAGACTGGAGCCCGGAGATAGAGCAGGGCATTTACAAGGACTGGGGAACTTACTACTGCCGCCGCCGCCGGGAGAATCTTGGCATGCACTACTTTGACAAAGCCCTCAAGCTCGGCCCTGCAGATTTCATTACTCTATATCGCCGAAGTCAGAGCAAACGCAAGAATTCCCTGGCGGAAAGTGCTTTACAGGACTGTTTGGAAGCAAAGCGTGTGTTTTTCTCTTTTCTCTTCAAAACTTAAATTGCTAGTTTGGTTTCTTTAACAGGACTGTTGAAAAATTTGCAGCGTAATGACGCGCCTATCAATTTGGAAGTATGCGATGCACTCTATGATATGAACCGGTTCGAAAGTGCCAAAGCCGAGCTTCACGATAATGCCCGTTTGTTTACTGGTAATAAATCGAAAATGTTTGAGCAGCGTCTTGAAGTGGTATGACTGCTTTCGATTACATTATGGGGATTTCGTCCTGATTTCTAATAATTGCATAGGTTGACGGAAATATTGAGGATGCCTGCGGTCCATCGATGACTCAATTTATATCTGAAAATGAGAAACTTATAATACACATAACGGAGTTACTGAACAAGCACAAGGAAGATGATAGACCGCTTTGGAAAATATTGAAGGAGCAGGAGAAGTGCGATGTGCAGAGCATTCCGGAAATTGAAGTGTGTATAAAGAGTGAATTAAAATTTTGGGTTCAACTGTAATATGTATCCATTACTAGGAAGAAATGCTTTCTCCTCTTGAAATCGCGAGGCGAAGTCGTGCATTTAATGTGTGTAACCAAATGTTCATTGATAGGTCATGGCTCGATGTGGTATTTCTAAAGCACGTTCGAAAGTAATCCTATTTTGGTCACTAAATATTGTCCATTTTCAATTCACCTACTTATTTTAGGAATCCCAATTTGCTTTTGGATCAATGCAAAAAGAGCACTGAGTACTTACAGCCCCTAACTCTAAAGAAATATGATGAGATCAAAAACTTTTTGGTGGGTAACATGTATAGTTTATATAGTTTCTAATTTACTTATCACAGAAAATGTTGGAGGCTCGCAGTCCAATGTACAACATCCGATACCAAAAGTTCACTAACAAGAAACTAATGGAAAAATTTCGACAAGAATATCTTTACCGAGTTCAGTACCAAACGAGTCGAAATATGAAAGCTGCTCTGCGAAGTATTCGATATCTTCGAAAAACAAAAAATTTAAGCGTAAGATTTTATAAAGTTTATTAGTTTTAAAAAATGTATCAACTCTCAAATGTCTCATAACTAAGTTCAGTGGAAATTGGTTCAAGTTATTTTGTAAAGTGTTATTAAAAATAACTCGTACGACATGACTATGGTGAGCATATTTTGACCTACTCGGAAAGGTAAAAAGCCTACTGATTTTGTTTTCCACTTATAGAAACTGCTGTAAATGTAAAAAAATACTACAAGTAATTTTAAATTTTTTAGCAATTTAGGAGGAGAATTTTTGATTTTACATATATTTTGGTTATATTTTTGTCTTGTTATTTGGTTATATTTTCTATTAGGTGGCTAGAGAAATGTTCCTGTAATTTGTTTAAGAGTATATAATTATTAGTTTTTTTCAAGTTTATTGGAGTAAGTTTCGGGAGTTTTTCTGAATTTGTATACTAGGAAGGGTAGGGCTAAATAATTTTATATTTTTGCGTTAACCTTCCCATTTTTTAGAAAACAATTTAAAAATATAAGGACACATTTTCTCGTTTTAAGTTCACGGAAACGCTTTTTGGATTTAAGATCAAAAACATTTTCTTGACTTAAAAAGAAATATAAATTATAATGCTGATTTTCTAAAATGTTGGTTTAATTTTATTTTGATTGTAGTATGAAGATAATTGAAAAACAATGCTGATGCTCATAGGCCCAGCTCTGATAAGCATATGAATTACAAGCGGCTTGTATTGATGTTTAACGTTCTCATAAAACATAAGTGATACTTTTTTATATAGTTCAAAATATTATGCAGTCCATTTTATTAAAGTTCAAATTATTATTCTGTTTAGAAACTGACAAGTTACGTGGAGGAAGTAATGGGAGACTATGTGGTGAAAAAAACCAACAGGATTATGCCCTGGAAATTCGAATTTCTGAACGAAGTATACAATACTTTGGCGTTGGCTTACGTAGATCAGTATACGGTTCCGAAGAACTTTCGATTTGCGGAGAAGAACGCACTGCTTCGATTACTTCGCTTTCCCATGGAGAAATCTTTGGAGGCTAAGCCATTCGTATTTGGGGATCGTACTACTCATCAGGACACGGCATCCGTAGATCCTGCTATGTCAAAATCGCGGTAATACGTTTATTTTTAGTTCATACGTTTTTATAATAAGGTTACCTTAACTTTTAGTCAAACAGTAAACCGCTTCGAGCGCCGTATGGTTTTTGCAAAGTACTCGATTGAGAAGGCATACATACTTCATCAAATTGCAAGTACGCATCTTCAATCACATAGATTTGACGAATGCTGCTTTAGTGCCCGAAAGTCGATTGAAGGTTTGAATTTTTTACCGGCTTACTAATACATTTTCTGAACTATGTATAACTTTTTTACAGAGGCCTACAACTGCAATAGCTTTATTTGGCAGTTTCTCAGCTACCTACTTATAATTAAAGCAAATGCTGCCCTCCACAAAGTAGAACGGACCAGTGAAGCCCTAGCTAAGGCAGCTAGTATAGCCATCAAACTGAAAGAAAAGGATATCAACCATTTTGTAAATGCCTGTATAAGCTGCAACGAGGAGGAATTTATCGTCAAGAAGCAAAGTGTTTTTACAAATAGCCGGCGTGACAGTGAAAAATCAGTGCGCAGTACCCTGTCCATGCGCCAAAGCGATTACTAATCTTTTGTATAAAATCGTTTTATATTACAAAAATATTGAATAATAAATTCTCAGTGTAATTGGTGTAATGAAAGAGTAAGTTTATTTTCACAAGGATTATTTGACTTGGGAAGTTCACTACCTTCATCTTACCTTTTTAACCGGTTTACTTAAATCAACCCCGTAATTTGTAATCTTTTACAAATGAAAATATATACAAACTTACATACATCAGGCATTTTATACCAGGGATCGGTAACGGTTATAATTATACCCGTTACTTGTAGATTAAAAGGGTATTCTAGATTAGTCGGAAAGTATGTAACAGGTAGAAGAAAGCTTTTCTGACCCCATAAAGTATATATGTTCTTGGTCACGATCACTAGCCATGTCCGTCTGTCTGTCCGTCCGGATGAACGCTGAGATCTCGGAAACTATATGAGCTACGCTATTGAGATTTGGCATGCAGATTCCCGAGCATCTTACGCAGCGCAAGTTTGTTTCAGCAGAGTGCCACGCCCACAAGCCGCCCAAAACTGTGGCTCCTACAGTTTTGATGCTAGGTTTGGGCGGTTTGTGACCGTTAGAGTGGGCGTGGCATACTCGCGTAACAAACTTGCGTTGCGTAAAAGGCTACGGAATCTAAATCTGAGAATTCAATTCTCTAGTATCTTGTATACCCTTTTACTCTACGAGTAACGGGTATAACACGTCGGATATTTTCTTAATTTTTAAAATGTGTCAAAAATCATTTAAGAACTATATTTGTAAAAATCAAAATATAAATCATTTCGCTGCAGCTCTTTTAGTTACGAAACTTGATTTTTTTTAATTTAAATTGATTTTTAGTTTTTTTTACAACTTCAAATGTGAAAACAAAACAAGAAAGGAAGTTAACTTCGGCAAGCCGAAGTTTGTATACCCTTGCAGTTATAAGAAATAATCAATGTTAGTAACACCATGTTTAATTTTAAGGATTGTTGCTAGCTTCAGTGATATTTGGGTAAAATTAAATTCGTAATGCTTAAAAGTTAAAATATTCTGTATCCCAGAGTAGTAAAAAAATACGATCAAGACCAACACAGCACAATTCTTTTTAAAATAATTATTTAATTAATTGTCTGACCGTTTCTTTAACAGCTATATATTGGAGTCGTCTGATTTTTATTAAATTTAATTTGAAATTCTTAAAAATACACAAAAAGTTAATCCCAATAGTATAAGATAATATGTCAAAAAACACCGAAGCTATGATTTGTTTAATATTATTTTCCCACCAATTTTCCGATCGTTCCTATGGCAGCTATATGATATAGTCGTCAGATTTGATAAAATGAAATTCCAAACTCAGAACTAATTAAAGAATGTTATTTCCAAGCGTATTAAAAACACCAAAGATATAATTTTTTAAAGTCTTTTTTCCGATTATTCCTATGGGAGCTATAAGATATAGTGGTCCGATCCGGCTGGTTCCGACTTATAAGACTTTTGGGAAAGTTTCAGCTCGATAGTTTTAAAACTGAGAGACTAGTTTGCGTAAAAATGGACGGACAGTTGGACAGACGGACATGGCTAGATCGACTCGTCTAGTGATGCTGATCAAGAATATATATACTTTATGGGGTCGGAAACGTATCCTTCACTGCGTTGCAAACTTCTGACTGAAATCATAATACCGTCTGCAAGGGTATAACAACATTTTTGGTATGAAGTTATATATATCATGGTAGTGGGCTTACTGCTTCACTGTAATTTTGTTTGTTTCTTATAACTCTTGTTACAGTTCCTGTTTTTTATACTTACCTGTAACCTATAGAATGCCTGTAAGCACTGACAAGCAAGACAGTGTAATGCTATTAAATTGTTTTCATGTAAGATATTTTTTTATAGTCGGTTAAACATGAAACTTTGTAAAAGTCTAAGAATACTTTTTTGACGTGTTAATTTTCATATGTATGCCTCGTAGGTTGTTTAATTTTTGTAGATTCTATAACATTCATTGTTAAAGACGGTAAAATAAAAATTCTACCTTTGCTGGGGGTTTTTATTATAGAAGGCAACAGACAACAGTACCTTGCTTAAATTGATAGGCTATCAACTATAGTTACATTACGCAGATGTCTTCTCTACCAGCTTGGCCATCATTTTCTCCTCCTTAGCCTTTCGCTTGGCCTCCTTCTGCTTCCGCTTGTCCTCCTTCTCCTTTTGCTCGAGCATCTCCTTGAATCGTTCGTCCCTGGTGTCCACTTTGAAGCCGAAGTGTCGGCGTACCTCCTCCACCAGGCGTTCCTTGCGTTGTATGGCCGCCGCAGCATCCGCCTCCCGCTTGGCGACTTTCGCATGGAGATCCGCCTTCCACTGTTTCAGCTTCTCCATCTTCTTCGCAATGTCTTCCTCGCGAGCTGTAATCTTCTCCAACTCCTCGGCCTTATGTGCGCGATTCTTCTCCAACATTTTTAGGAGTGTTTCAAGTTGCATAACCTGCCTGCCGTCTTTCTCTCCACGGGAATCAAAGCAGATCTTGGGATTCACATTGCTCTGGGCGCCATAACGCCCGAAGGCCTGTCTCTGGTACTTTTCAGTCATGTGTATCCAGGAGTGCGGTTCCTGATACGGCAACTTGTTCAGGAGCACATTTTTGTGTTGTGGTTGCAGGCCGGATCTGTCCACCGCCTGTGGATAAGCTGCTTCCTCATCCTCCTCGCCGACCAAGGAAGCTGGCAATTCCGCTTTTGCAGAGCTCGAGTACTGCAGGCATGAGCGGAGGGCAGGCAGTCTGGCTGCAGTATTTATTTTGCCCAAATTCATGTTGAAATGTCTGAGGCAAAAATAGTTTATTTATTTCCAATAGAGATGCACCAAAGCCGATAGCAATGCCATTTGCCGCTATCGATTAGTTTAACAATTTCATTGGAAAAAAAAGAACGTTTACACTAGGACGGCTACACTTCGTTTTGGCGGTCCTTAGACCGATCCAACATTTCCATAATTTTTTTGAATTTTTAATAGGTAGCGCTTTAAGGTTTCCATTAGTAAATGCGTTTCCAATCAGCTGTTCTGCGTTAATGCTATTCGCCAGCGAAATACAACAATGAATTAAGAAAAAACCAGAGCAGCACATGGAGCAACATGGAAAACAAACAATTATTAGAGAAAATTATTATTGAAGAAAATGTGTAAAGATATTCTTGGAAGATTGTATTGAAGATGATATATTATAAGGTAAAGTTATATTTTTATAGTTAAAAACAGTTAAAAACTATCTGGAAATTTAATGAGATGATTATTTTGATGAACTCCAGTATCAATTTTATTTAGGCAAGGGCGGATCACTTTAATATGTTCCTTTTTTCTAATTTTCTCTCTTTTTCGATTTTGGAGAACTTATGTAAAAAAAACAGGCTTCCCAAAACTCATTAGTAGGAAAACTGGACCCGAGTCTGGACAGGCCCTAAAAAGTCATTAAAAATAGTTTTCAGGAGTCACCCTTATAATTGTATCGATATTATGTTTTTCAAACGCTATCGACACCACTTTGACGTGCAAATATGCCCTAATGCGAAACTAAAAACTAAAAAGCGCGGAATTGTATTTGAAACAATTGTTGATTGTTTAAATAAAATTATTCGCCAACTCGGGTGAAAACCTATGCCTCGTAATGGCGGGACAGCGTACCTTAAGTTACAAGCAACTGACGGGTCGCATACATTCCGTTTACTGCAAAGATTTCGTGTAAGTTCATGTCTATCAATGGCGCACTATCCAATTCTCAGAACACTGGATTTCCAATTCCATTTGCAGCTCCTACAGCGAGATAACGTTCCACCCGAAGCACTATCTTAATGTCCTGACAGGTCCGAATGGCAGTGGCAAGTCCACAATTGTGTCAGCCATTATTCTGGGCCTGGGCGGGGAACCGATTCTCCTGGATCGCTCCGCCAGCGTTGCTGACTACATACAGAGCAACAAAACCACGGCCACGATTATTGTTCGGGTTTACGGACGCGCAGCCAACACCACGGAGACCTTTCGGCGCATCATCAAGTCAAATGGCTCGTCCACCTTCTCCGTAAATGACAAGGACACCTCCAAGAAGAACTTCCTCGCGACCGTATCCTCCTACAACATACAAGTCAGTAATTTATGCCAGTTCCTCCCGCAGGATCGGGTTCAGGTAAGTTCCAGTCCTTGCATATCATAAATCGAGTGACCTAATTAATGCAAGTGGGCCGGTTTAGGACTTTTCCAAGATGAATCCTCAAGAGCTTCTTCTCAACACAATGTCTTCCGTGTGCGACGATGAACTTACCAACAGCTTCAATCTTTTGAAGCAGATGCGCACACAACAGGCAAATACTCACTCCAACCGGGAAAAAGAGAAAAGTGATCTTGCTAAAAAGCAAAAACGTTTGGAACAGTAAGTCAACAATTTCTTAATCACATAGTAAGGTTGTGTTAAAAGCAAGTGTTAGTTATTTTATATAATTGGATTTAACCGAGCAATTTATATTTCAATATATTTAATATTAGCTCTATCTATTCTTACTCTGAATAGTTTACCGTAAATATTAATTTTATAGGTTGCAAATGACCGTTGCCCAACATAAAGAACGCGAAGAAGTCAAGCAAAAGTTGCAAATATACAGCGCCAAGAAATTGTGGGTGGAGACCCTGGCTGGAGAAGCAAAAGCCGCACAGTTAAAACCCCAAGTTAAAAAGGCCAAAACTCAAAGCGACAAATTAAAGGAGCAACACAACCAACTTGTTCAGGCACAAGAGCAAATTCAGAGGACAAAGGTGTCCCTAAGAGAGGCTTGTTTGGAAAAGGTAGTGGCTAATTGTTTATTTCGCTTTCAATTATTCGACTTTCGGCTCTTTTGCAGACGCGTTTATTAGACAAAGCTGTTGCAGATCGAAATGCCATAGAAAGTCAACTAGATTCTCTAAAACAAGGGATTCGAGAAAATAAATATGAATTGGAGGTTAGTATTTCCTTTGGAAAAATCTTGCACTTATTATTAAATTGTGATAAATTCTCTTTAACAGCAAAACATTCAAAAATCATTAAGAAATGCCTCAGAAGCTGATAAAGTAAAACAGTTACTGGAAAATAAAAATTACGAGTTAGAAGACTTCTACAAAAACAGACCCCAGATTCTTTCAGAACTTGAAAGGGTTAAGGAATCATGCGCAGCGGCTCGTAGTAAAGCCATGGAACAGTATAATAGACGAAAACAACTTGAACAACAACTAAATGATGAAAAGATTCCAGAAATTACAGCCTATAAACATAAAATAGAACGACTGAGAAACGTGAAAATGCAAAAAATAGAAGTAAGTACATTATAAAATATTAAAAGAAGAGTAGGGTTAAAAAAGGATACTAAAAAAATTGCACGTTTTTTTTCAGGAAATAAGAATGAAAAATCCAAATTTGGTTAAAGCTATGAACTGGTTGGCACAAAATAAACAGCGGTATAAATTAAACGTTTATGACCCAATGATACTTGAGGTCAGTTTTCTAAACTCTCACATTTTTAAAAGACATTAAAAATAAATCTCCACCTTTAGCTGAACGTAGAAAATTATGAAGACGCCAAATATCTGGAAAACGTTGTATCGCAGCGCGATTTATTTGCCTTTGCATGCGAGGACAAGGAAGATATGTCGGACTTAATTAACGAGTTATGTGTGAAGCAAAAATTGGGAGTTAACATTATATTTTGCGCCCCAGCCGATAGGGTCATGTATAGTCCAAGTATTTCAAAAAATGATCTGCGGTAAGCAATTATAAAATGTAATATATTGATGATATACACTGTAACTTTATATTCTTTAACAGCTCCTTAGGTTTTCGTGCATATCTTGTGGAACTTGTTACCGGACCAATACCCTTAATAAACAAGCTGTGTGCCTCCTATTCAATTCATAACATTCCAATTGGTTCCGAAGCCGTGGGCAATAACACTTCATCAATTCCAAAAAACATTCGAGTTTATTTTGGCGGTGTGTATACTCCTGTTTCTTCCGTTTGTACATTCGACCTAATAGTTTACATATTATTTAATATTTTTTTAATTTTCTTTTTTAGGAAACAAGAAGTTTGTTGTGACAGCATCTCGTTATCGTTCCGATACCATTCTTACGGAGAGCACTATCCGGGGAAAAAATCAACTTATTACAGTAGACTCACAACAATTGGCTCAGGTGATGAGACAGTGTTCCGAAGCTGTGAGAGAGAGCGACAACATTAGGAACGCCATAACGAAGACCGACAACGACTTTGAACGCTTACAAGCGGTTACAAAGGATGAGCAAGATAAAAAACGAAAGCTGGATCAAAAGCTGACTCATTTTAATAATCTTAAAAGCGAAGTTGAAACTCTCAGGAGGAAGTTGGAAATCCTTCAGAAAAACGATGGTAAGTGTCGATCTCACAGTAAATTATCAGCCAATTTGACATCTTCTTTTTTAGCACTGGACGCTCTTAAAAATAATTTTAACAAAAGCTTGCAAAGAGATTTTAAAAAAATAATTGAAATAGAGATCAAATTGTGCAGTTGCTTGCAAACTGTAGAACGTCATTTGATTGAAAAGAAATTGGCCCAGACAAAGTCTTCTGTTTATATGGTGCAACACGAGAGTCAAAGTGAAGCACTCAAGGAAAGCGAGCAACTGAGTATATCAGCAACCGTAAGCAAATAATAAACAATTTAGTTAAATTATTTATAAGCTTTGTACTTGTAGAGGGACTTCCAAAAATTAATGCAGAGCTTGGAAGATCAGATCAGCGATGTTAACAAACGAAAGAGCGATATCCAGCGGCTTTGCGATGGGGAAATTCCAACCAGTACAAAATTTCCCTTTAAAAAGGAATTTAAAGATTTGGAAAACATGGATTTGCCCGGGATACTTGAAGCAATACATGACTTCCAGGCACGATTAGAGTGCATGAAAAGCGTCAACTCGGAGGTAAATTAAAAAAGTATTAGGCAAATAAATTAAATTTAAAATATCGTTTCAAACGAAACTAAGTCGAAATGCTGATTTGATATCCCATAAAGGCCAACTATTACTAACTAAACATATACCGAACTTAGTTATTGATATTTTAAAAATTTTTAGGCAATCGACAGCTATCAACAGTTGCAAAACGAAGTCAAAAGGCTGGAAGAGGGAATACAAGAGTCTGTTGACCAAGCAAAAACTATCGAGAATGAAATGTCCAATTTATACGACAAATGGGAGCCCAAACTAACTAGCTTGGTAGAAACAATTAGTACCAAATTTAGCGAGTTTATGGAGTCTATTGAATACGTTGGGGAAGTTGTTTTATCCAAAACTGATAAAGTGAGTAGCCAAGCTGTAAAATATTCCTGTTAAGTTAAAACATAAAAAAATTTAATATTTTTTAGTACGACTTCGATTCATACGGTATTCAGATAATGGTGCAGTTTAGGAGAAATGTCCAGTTGCAGCCGTTGGATAAGTTTATTCAATCTGGTGGCGAACGCGCTGTGTCAATTGCAATTTACTCTTTGTCATTGCAACACGTTACTCATGTGCCATTCAGGTATTTATGAAAGACAGCTACAACCAACATATGGTTTTAATTTTCGGACGTTTCTAGGTGCGTTGATGAAATTAATCAGGGTATGGATGCCAAAAACGAACGTCATATATTCGATTTACTCCTTAAAGAAGCCACGAAGCACGGCTCGGCACAGTATTTGTTTGTAACACCTAAGGTAAATATTTAGAACCTCATTATCTTTTGTAATATTTATTAACATTTACATTTTTATTGCAGTTGCTTCGAGACCTGAACTACAACGAACATTTATGCGTTTCAATTGTTCACAACTCAAAAACTGTTTGTGATGGTATGAAATTCCCTAAAATATAAAAAACGGGTTTTCAGAAGACTTCTAATATGAATTTGTTGTCATTTTGTCTATTTATGTTTTATTACCAAGTTAAAATAAAAGAATGCTATATTTTTTGTTAATTATACAGTTTTTACTTTCTGAGAACGGCAACAATAATTTGTATACGAAATGGGATAAGAAACTTTGAATTGGAGAGCCACCGGTTGTACTAAATTACTTTAAAATAATCGTTTCTATTCATCGAGACCACTCTTGGTGCGACTTTTTTCAAAACTGTTGACTACTTGTAACCCAACATTTTTCAGGCAAGTCAAAAGGCATTGATGCCTGACGATTTGTTTTCTCAGATTTCAATTTGGCCTCGATTTAAAACCTTACAAAAGCAACTATCTCGTTTCACTTTTTTGTGATTTTAACACTATAATTACAAGACATATTTGTCTTGAACTTGGCGGAATATAAGTCTTAAATTAAATTTACAACAACACATTAAATTTGAAACAGTCACATTGATATTAAACAGAAATTAAACCAGTTTTAACGGTAGCTATGATTATGCATTTGATACTTATTTATTACTCCATTATAACACAAAAATCATTAGAGGGTTAACAGTTGAAAAAACAAATCATGCCAACATATTTATGTATACTCCATTACATCATATATTGAATGATAAACCCGATATTACTGATCCCTCATCGGTAACTATAAAAGATCACCTTAGTTAAAGATAGCTTGTCAGTTTTTTATTAACCATTAAAGGAGTCGGGGTTTGATCGAAATACGTGTGTGCCCCCATTATGGTTGGGATTTTTTAGATCAGCAGTTATTGCTATATAGCCATATTTATAAATCTTCTACTGGCCTACTAAGTCCCAACATAATGAGAGTAAAAACCACAAAACCCAACGTCGGCGTGAACTGTAAGAAAAAACGGGAGTGACCACTGTAATTGAAAAATAGAAAGAGCAACTATAGAAAAATATAAATTTTACAGTGTACAAAATTGAGAAGTAAAAATAAATATCTGCATATTGAATTCCAAATTATTTTGTAAGTATATAAACACACAAAAATATTAATCTGCTTGATTTAATTTGAAAATATTTAAATCCATGTAGAAAATACTGTACACCAAGTCAGCCATGTGAATACATTAATATTTGAATATTTAAGGACACTATTAATATCATATTAATATCAAAGTAAAAATCACAAAAATAAAAAAAATATATGGGCATTTCCAAGGGTCGCGAATTTTTTTTTGCTATTCGATAGCATTTTGTTAGCTCTTTGCTTAGTGTAAATGATGGGGTTTATTGAGCTATAACTTTCATAATATTGGCAAAAAACATGCGGTCGCGAACGTACGCAAAATGGAAGTCGACTTCGGCTTAATCTAGAAAATTGCAAAAATCTGCGAATTGGGACGGAATATTCTAAAGCAATTTTACTTTCAAAATGGATTCATGTAGCTTTCTATTGAGTCTGTTCCCAAGGAAATATATCCATTTTTTTTTATTGAATTAAGTACCGGTCGCGAACGTACGTTTTTTCCATGTTATTTTATTAACAGTTAATTGAACATTTTTTCGCCCTCTTTGGATTTTTATCTCCTTATTAGATTGAAATAAAGAGATTTGGTAGAAAAATTGAAAACAAATCATATATTTTCCTTGCGAAATAATTAATTGTAATAATGCCTTTAAAAGTAGCTAAAAAAGAAAAAAAAAGTATATTTTTTCAGCTTTCAGTGAAATTTCTTCAACAAAAAAATGAAATATGCAACGTTCCACTGTATTATGAAAATATGGCCATTTATTTGTGAAAATACGCAAAAATAAGATGATTATGAAGATTTTTTTTCCTGGTTGACCATTTGACGGACTTGCCCATATGTAAATTAAATATACTAGTTTAAATGTACTACCATTTTTATCAGTGTACTTTCAAAAGTATAATAATTATTTTAGAGTTTTTCTTACTCCCCATTACATAAGGTTGTAGTTGTAAATCTTTTAAAAGTGAAAAAACTAGTATCATTTTTATAATTTAAAACTATTACAACAAGAAATATAATAGAATAAAGAGGGTTGGAAAAATGCCAGTCGATAGATATAAGGAAAATATTTTATTTATTTATTGTACTCTGTTGCCAAAAGTTTAAAACTTAAGGTACAGGGAGGAATCGGCCATAGTTGCTAAGACTTTCGGCAGGACTATATTTTTATATTTGTGTTAAAATTTAAATTCTAAGGGCTAGACAGCTAGCTTTTACAGTTCTTGTATTCCTTAACGAATACAATATACTTTTTTATCTACGTGTAACGGAATAATTGTCGAGGATCCAGTTGGTAAGAACTGGTTCATTTAGGGAAAAAGGAGTACCCCAAACTAGATGTGATTTATTTTAGTATATTTCTGCCAAGCCCTTAGGTATATTTGCGTCGAGCGGTCACACTAGCGCAACCTCATAAAACTGACAAATTAAAATTAAAATTAACAATTTTCTAGGAAAAGATGAATTTAAGGGCGGAATTCGTGCTTTGTTTTTTGCTGGGCGTCGTGGCTAGCAGTTGGGTAAGTACAAAACCACTACTGTTGAACAGACCACTTCATATTATGTTTGTTTAGGGCTTCTTGGAGCATGACAGCTGGATTACGGTGGAGCTCCAGCACTCGCTGGCAGCCAACTCGGATAGCTTTTCCTTCCGCGGTAACGTGACTATTCCCAGTCTGAACTCGGGATTGGCCAATGTCGAGCAACCAGCCTTGAGCAGAGCCGACCTGGACATGTTGAAGGTAATTGAGGTTTTGGGTGGCATGCAGATGGAAACAGCCGGCAAGGAAGAGCCCGGCCTTTTCCACTCGCAACGTGAAATATGTACATACATATCTGGGGCTAGCTAGCTGTGCGAGCCAGCTTATTTGTTCATTAGCTTCAGGTTCGCTCTATTACAAAAAATTAATTTAACCTACTTATTTTGGTATGTACGTCTGTATCAAATGATACCTCCGGCCTTTCCCCCTCCCACCGTGAAATTAAGGTCTATCTAGCTGTGTATGCTAACTTATTAGTTTTTTAACTTCAGGTTAGCTTTATTTAAAAAGGCATCTCCGATTGACGTTGTTAATATATCATGAAAAGTTTCGAAAAACTTAATTTTATCTATTTATTATGTTGTATCTGTATCAAGATTTTAAATAGTACCGCAAAGCCCTCTTAAATATGATGGTTACTTACCTCTTGGAACAACTCAAAAGCGGTAGTCTTTAACCAGGTTTGAAAAACATAGTGTTGCCAGTATTACCCAGAAAAAATTGGGGGTTTGACTAGCCTTCTAGTGAAGTATTTTTAGAAATAATCAAACAACCATTTTTTTTCCAATTTCTCTTTTTACTTCCCTATAAAGCAACTGGCCTTGCAAAATGAGTTCTACCGCTTAAAGGCCACGGTGGTTTACTCAAATGGCGCCAAGGCGCAATTCATCACTTCCAACAAGGCCTGTCGCCTGCTGCAAGCGCAACTAAATGATGTACTTTGGGTGTCGCTTGATCCCTCCGGATACGTTACCGGCATCACTGTTTCGCAGGACACGGCTCCCGCCACAGTCGAGTGCACCGACGAAGACGTGAACAAGTTGGTTGAATCGCAATTCAGCACCGATGTCCTGATCCGCCATGCTGAATTGGCTCCCGTGCCGGATACCGCTGGCTTCATTCAGAAAGTGGAGCGGGAACGTGAAGCCAGGGAGCGCGGTGAAGTTCGCGACAACAGGGGTTTCTTCGCCAAATACGTAAGTGCAATTAGTACACCATAATTCCTTACCATAATTCCTAATCTTCTGAATTTTAGTGGATGTACATCGTGCCGGTGGTTCTGTTGGTTTTCATTTCGGGAGCCACCAACCAGGACGGAGCGAAATAGGGCAATCTGTATTAATTTGGTGTACACTTTTCTTTGTTAGCATTTCCTAATTACATTTCCTAGGCAATTCTGGATTTACCAAGTCATAGCAATTAAAGAGTATGTAAAATAAATAAAATATTGATACAACATTTTAGAGTCAATATTTTTGATTTTGTTTTTGAACGGTGTATATATTTTTAACGGAACAGAATCCTATTTATAAAATCTGCAAAACGCTTTTTTGTACCTGTAAAATACTTTTCGACGAATATAATTTACCCAATTACTCTACGAATAACAAGTACAACAACGAGCCTGTCATTTCTTAGAAATTATTTTTCAATTAATTTTTTGATCGTTCCTATGGCCTCTACAAGAAATAGTCATCTGGATTTAAGTAAATGTAGTTTGGAAGAACAGTCGTCCAGAAAAGAAAAGAATGCGAATAAAAACAACGAAGCTACAATTTTAGTTTGTTTTTTCGGTCATTCCTATGGGAACTATAAGATATAGTAGTCCATTAAATATACTACCTGAAATAGAAGGAAGACTTTTGAGAAAGATTCATTTCGATATATTTTAAAATTGTAAACAACTCTGTAAGCAATTTAAACACTATTAAATTATAACAAATTTTAACGATTTTTTAGAAATCACAACCAAATTCTGGGTTGTCTACAAAGCAGAGGGAACTATAATTTCAGTCAGTTACATTTCCTGCCCTTTTTTTATATTATACAAAGGTGTCACAGAAACTGTCGACGGTTGTGAGGACGGTTGGTTTAAAAACAAACCAACCAAAACAGAATCCAAAAAGTTTCGGAGTAAATTTGGTCTAATTTAAGGAACATTTTTTCAAAGCCTACTATTTGGTTGGTTTTAATTCGTTTTATTTTTGGATCGGTTTCTTTGACACCGATATTTGCTTTTCGGGGGAATTTGGGTTGAAAGAGATAAATAGATAGATTGATGATAGAAATGCAATCCAGTGTCTATTGCCTTTAAGTGAGACTCCTTCAGTTTTGGTAGACTTTAGCAAACGTTTTATGTCGGCAAATTGTGGTTTCAAATACGTTCTGTATGGAGTCACCAAATGGATGAAATCCATTAATTTTAATTTTTTTTAGTTTTTTTTTTTAATTTTTTAAATAAAATAAAATAAATATAATTTGTGGTGGATCTATGAGTCGGTGGAAAAAGGATATTTTAAAAATGGTAGGTAAACTCTATAGGAGTGACAGCCTGACAAAAATTACTTTGCTCACAAATTTAAAAAGATTTCAGAAATATAAGGGAGTAAGGTTTCGAGTAGGACTAGGTGACGAACTCGTCAAATCTCATTTGTATGTGACGTCACGTCAAAAATTTCCAATAATTCTAGTCGATTTCTCTTATCGTGCCCACAATGTATTTACAATAACATAGTAATTTGTTCGTGAAATATTTAAAGGAGTTACTCGTAGAGTGAAAAGGGTATACTAGATTCGTCAGAAAGTATGTAACAGGTAGAAGGAAGCGTTTGCGACCCTATAAAGAATATATATTCTTGATCAGGATCACTAGCCGAGTCGATCTAGCCATGTCCGTCAGTCTGTCCGTCCGTATGAACGCTGTGATCTCGTAAACTATAAAAGCTAAAAATTTGGGACTTGACATGCAGATTTGAGAGCATCTTGCGCAGCGCACCCGAACGCACAGTAGACATACTAAAAACAAAATTTTCAATTTCAAATTTTATCAATACCTATACCTATCGACTGATCCAAAAATAGTTAGCAACGGTTCTTGGTAAGAAGTGTTTTTCTTGAGCCTTATAAAAGTGGCGCCATCATATTTTCAACAGTACCTTGTAGGGTATCGTGACAAACATTTTGTATGGTATGAAGATTTAACTTTTTTTTTGGTATTAGTTACAGCCGATAACTACAAAAACAATTATCCTTTGGGGATTTTTGTGAAAATGGAATTAAGCACCTTAATTTTGTTTAATTTAAACCCAGAACCAAAGTATACTTTTTTATGTGTACACTGTTCAGTTAAATTTGCATTCTATTATTGTACATTTTTAACCTTTCTTAAAGTAAAAATAAATAGTTTTCACATCTGCATAGAGTTTTAGTGTGTATTTATCAGTTGGTCACCTTAGCCTACAACTTTTAAAAGTGAAGAAAAAGTATTTTACTCCGCTGGAAGTTTACCATCGAACTTTTACAGGAGTATGCTCGATAGATCAACTTTCTGCTTTCAAACCTATGAAAAACATTAATTTTTGGAAAAGTGACATTTTAAAAAAAAATCATTCGTCACTATACCCTACACTCCTCTAACAAAATTTGGGCTATTAGATTTTTAAGAACACGTTTTGCATTAATGGCACCCTGTTGAAAACAAAAAACTTTTCAGCCGAGTACTGAGCGCCCACTCTAACGCCCATAAATCACTTAATTTATTAAAAAATAAATTAAGTAAGGGTCACTTTGGGCTACCCGAAATTTAATAATCTTTCATTTGAGCTTTGTAATCGGATCATTTTTATAAGCTGTAGGAGGTACATCGATTTACACAACGTAGTTTTAAGAAAACGATATTAAAAGTTTGAAAACTACTGCAGATATCGAAATGATTTTTTTTACTAGAAGTTTAAAAAACAAAATTAGACAGTAAAAAATGCGGATTTACAACGCAATTGGCTGAAATCCCCCTTCATAGATATAACATTTTTAGAACTACAGGTTTTTGCTCCGGGTTATTTTACAGTCACTAGTCACTAGTGTTTTATAGTTAAAATCAAGTTGGCCATGATTATTCATCGAGCGGTTAATCATTTGACGTAGTTGACCAAATAATCCAAAACTAAGACCATTCGCCACACACATCTACTCCGAAATACTTAACGCATGGTCTATGTGGTTTAGTTGGTCTTTACCAAGACTCTGAGGCGACGTGAGATACGTCTTTGGAAGAGGCAAATCCTGACCTCTCAATATCGTACTGTTAAGCCATGAGCCTACATTTTAAATCTCGTCCTTTCGGCTAAAAGCTGATTTGTGTAGGAAGACAAGAAGCTTTCTCCGACATTTCGAGACGCTCAAAACGCCGGGAACCTTGAATGCCGAGGATCATTATGGATTATTTAGCAGGACTTTGAAGGGAATTTTCCTGTGGGGATGCGAATACCCTCTCAATATTCTGCTCTTAAATTATCAGGACTGAAATTCTGGGTCCTAATACCATTAATACCTTCTTGAGACGGTTAAAACATCGAAAATTGTGAAAGGGGAACCAAACAGGTAAGAAATGCAGTAAAGTTTGAAAATGACCGAATAAGGAGTTTTTACGTTGTTTTGAAAAAACACCATTTATTTGGTTTATTGATATGATCGAATTGGCAATTTATTCTAGACATGTTAATCGTTAAACAAGGAAGAACGCTATAGTCGAGTACCTCGATTATCAGATACCCGTTACTCAGCTAAAGGGACCAAAGGAAAATGGAGATATGCAAGCAGCAGAGCGAGATTGAAATGCGCCACCTACCGGCGGTAGACAGATTTAAGCGTTGCGGGCGTTAAAGTGGGCGTGGCAAAGTTTTTCTTGGATCAATCGATAGGTATTGACAAGACCAATACATTTCAGTTAAAATTTTTTATCTTGCATGGAAATTGTGGGCGCCACAGGCTTGGGCGGTTTGTGGGCGTTAGAGTGGGCGTGGCAAATTCGAGTGACAAACTTGCGCTGCGCTCAAGCCTACGGAATCTAAATCTGAAATCCCATTTCTCTATCTTTGTTATTTTCCGAGATATCCGCGATCATATTTACGATTTTTTGAAGTTTGTGGGCGGTTTGTGGGCGTTCAAGTGGGCGTGGCAAACTTTTTTTTGGGTCAATCGATAGGTATTGATGAGAACAATACATTTCAGTTAAAATTTGTATTCTAGCATGAAAACTGTAGGAGCCACAGTTTTGGGCGGTTTGTGGGCGTTAGAGTGGGCGTGGCACTCTGCTGAAACAAACTTGCGCTGCGTAAGAAGCTCAGGAATCTGCACGCCAAATCTCAATAGCCTAGCTCTTATAGTTTCCAAGATCTCAGCGTTCATCCGGACGGACAGACAGACGGACAGACGGACAGACGGACAGACGGACAGACGGACATGGCTAGATCGACTCGGCTAGTGATCCTGATCAAGAATATATATACTTTATGGGGTCGGAAACGCTTCCTTCTGCCTGTTACATACTTTCCGACAAATCTAGTATACCCTTTTACTCTACGAGTAACGGGTATAAAAATCGGTTTCTTATAAAGTCACTGTCCAAAATTGCTTATTGGAATAACTTAAAGAACATTGTAAATTGCCCGGTGCAGTTTTTGAGGTAAACTTTTTTTACACGGCGGAATGTATGATGGTAGAAACTTCATCACTGATTACTGCTCCTTTTTATTTGGTTTTAAACTCATATTTGCTTACACAACAAAAACTATAAGAAAACAGTTTAGAAATGCTATGACTAAAACACATAGAAGTATAGGACTTATTCCTTTTTTTTAATTATTATAAAAAAAATGTTACAGGTGTACAAAGTGCCTATCGTACATGCAAGGAATATATGCAAATTGTGTGTACTTGGAAGAAATTAGGAATAGCAAATGAAGTCCAATGCTAGACTTCATTTGGACACATTAATCCAACTGAAAGTGTGAACCGCAATTAAATGCTTTTTATACCGCAAGTGATGGGGTATCCGTTGAGAACCGTGAATTACACGGTCGCTTAACCACGGACCACCCCGAAATTGACTTGAGTGAGATGCGTGCCGAGTGGTTGCAACACAAATTTGTAATTACAATTCCTGGCGCCTTCCCGGGGAAGGTCTGCTAGTGGAACCCCCCAACATTCGCTAAAAAACAATTTTCACGATGTTGGCCGTCCAGTGCGGTGAGGGCTACGTGACAATTTGCCGATACCCAAATTTCTCCATCGACCAGAAACGCCTTCCTTGGCGTAAAAAAACGAATCGCCCGTGGGCTTGTTTTTTCTACCCACAAGGCGAGCCAACATGTGGTAACCCATAATTTACGCCTAGGGATGTTATGATTTTGATTATATCAAAGACTTAAAGAATAGTACTTTGTAGTTATTATAATGAGACACAAGTTCACACTTTTACCGTTCAAGATTGTACGATATTTAGCATATTTAAACAAGTTTTTTTTTATCTACCATTATTCTATTTATTGATAGAAAAACTAATACACTTGGTGTTCATTTCATTTTTTGATAAGCAATATTCTACTTGCTGAAATGTGAAAATATTCTAGCACTTCTCTAGTTTTACTCTAGCAATCAATCTTTCTATTTAGTTTGAGAAAGAAAAAAGGTTTAAAAACCTTCACACTACTTTATTTTTGTTTGGAAAGGGAACCTTTTAATAATATTCTTCTCTCCAGAAGTACACATTTCAATCTGATAGCATAAAGTTAAAAAAGGTTCAATTTTTGAACAGTCGTCACACTCAATTGCTTGTCATCTAGATAATCCCAAATATTGTGACAGTAATATTGACATCGACTGTATTGTAAATTGTATTCTTTTTTATGCATCTTAATCCGTCACCCCTTTTCGCTTAAATTTAAATTACCTATTTGCCAAACAAGGCGCACTGGAGGATAACAAAACACTTTTAAATTTGAGCCCACAAATTGTCAGATCAAAAAGCAGAATCGGGAAAGAGCCATCTGTCAAAATTCTCGTCATGCCATGCAATCTGTCGCTCTTTGCATTTCTCTCGCTGGGGCAACATTAACCATGTTGAAATAAAAATGCGTCCACATGCCCGATACTCATAATTATATATGTCCTAATAAGTGCTATGTGCATATCCCGGTGCACTTGTCAAGTGTTGGCATACCAACTCAACCAAGCCGTTCATTAAAGTATACATTTTCGATGTTTAAATTAGCCACCCCCTCGGAACGGAGAGGGTTGCGGATTGGTCTGCCACTTACAATTACCTAAATTGTTCATGTTAATGTGTTACCTTTGGCCGACATTTAAACACAAAACGACCTCACCGAGGGGTGTTGTCACTCGGAGCGGTTAATAGCTCTATTACACCCCCAATTAGTTCAAACAGATACGTATTTAAATTATTTAGCTAGTTTAGGGTGCGTTAAAGATTTGAAAGGATGAGGAACTATGTAATAATGGTCCAGAACTAAGTGCTTGGACTGTGCCCACTTCAAAATCAAATCCTTTATTGCAACTTTCCCTTTTTGAAAATAGATATCGCCTGTATTGCTTAGAATTGCATATGTAGAAATAAATTTTGGTAAGCACCTTTAATTTTCTTAAAATGTATCACATCTATTAAGCTTTTTGATTAAATGTCGCCCTATATCTAAATCGTTTAACTACAAAAATCTACTCATTTAAAATGAAATTCTTTTGCTTTCCATCTCTGTCTGGAATGTCTCACAACCCAGTGAAGCATTGGTTAAATGTAAAATAAACAATCTTAGAGGACAATACGCGCATAAGAGATCTACGAGATCGGAAACGCATCTTACATAAGAATAGATGAGCAATATTTCGCCCTAGTCCGCAAGAGAACATCCTTTCTTTGAGTGAGATAAAACAGCAATAAGGACCCAAAGAATGCATTCTGTTTTGATGAAACAAATAAATGCTAATACGGCAGCGAACAAACACGGGAGTTTGAGAACAGTACTTGGGCAAACATGTACCCACGCAGATGCACTCATGGGCATTAAATTTGTAACAAGTTAGCAGCTGGCGCCAATTCACAAGCGTCGTGTCGAGTGATTAAACAATCGCATTGATACTCAGTCCCTGGCCATCCGTATCCATGCTGATTCCAATTCACACAATCCCAATTGAATTTCGGATTGACAGGTTCATAAACGGCATTGTTCGCGCTGTTTGTATTTGAATTTCATGCCCGAATACAATTGCTCTTTTCCTGCCCACACATCCAGGATATCACAAAAGGCGGGAAAGAGGCTTATTCGTCGGGTAAATATGGTCTAGTTTGCTTTGGTCATGGGAAAGCCAATTGCGGACTTATTCCGGGTGCTCTGTAGGGTGTGCGGTTCATTATCATCGAGATAATCCCATTAGAAAACGTTGCGGCAAGTGCTAGTTTAATATTCAAGCGAAACCTTCGGGGAAGGATAATAAATACATATGCACTTTGCACATGACAAAATATCCTGGCATAATAGTGCAGGCGGGTTTTGATTAGCATTTATCGGCGTTTCCCTGATGTATATAATCCTCATTTGGTTGGGGGAAAATTATGGCAATAAAAGTACTGCCTATTTGGTAACTCATATTTCGATTACGAAAAATGTATAGATTTCATAAATCTAAGATCAAAAACATTCAGCTCAAATCCCTGTTTTACTTTTAAATTCCAAAATATTTTGGGCTCTCCGATTGCGGAATAAATTCACAGGATGAACTGAATTTCAACGAGGTCTGGGACAGGGCAGTGAAAATATTGACTGAATACGCAATAAAGTAAGAGTTCAAAGGATTTGCCTTGTGGGTAAATGGATAAAAAACATAAGGTTTATATTTATGATTATTTTCTTAAAGCCTTTTAAATAAATAAAGTCCATCATGAGATTATATGCCACGTAAGTGAATGCGATTAAAATAAATTAACTCAAAGTGCCTTAAATTGGCAGATGTTTCTGGGTTTCGATGTGCTGCTGTAATATGAAAGCCGACCACAAAGCCTTGCCATGCTTTAAATATGAAAATGCCAAAAAGTACAAATTCCTCAAATGTGCGCACATAAATCTGTAAAATTTCGAATGCCCATACAAAATTCCAAATCACTTTAACTGCTGGTAATCGGCGCATAATCTTCGAAAATTTGCATGCACTCCCCACGAAAGAAGGTATTTGAGATCCTTATCGTGCACATTATTCACGTCACGTCTGAAGTATTCGAAGCATAGTAAAAATTGCCCATCAATTTCCTTCCCTGGCCACTCCCCCCGCAGCCCCGCCCCTTTTCCGAACCCCCTCCCCGTAATCGAAAGAATATTAGAATACTCGGGGTCCTGCTACTAAATTACCTCGGCGATTTGGCCGGCGATGACGGCTTGTTGTGGGAGTTGTGTCCCGATTGTCCTGGTCCCGGTCTTGGTCCCTCGGATCGTTGGGGCAATTATGGTCGGCTGGGAGCCCCGATATGTCGCACTACGGACATGCCCGCCGCCCATCAAAGGCTCGTTCGTTCCCCATCCTCGTCTCTGGCCATTTGAGCCATTGAGGCGGCTGCAAACTCCGGTCTCTCCAGGTCGTACATGATCGCCCCGGGGCAGAATGGGGCCTTACTGCAGGAGTACAGCAGTACAGGGCACAGGAGATGGGCCGCGGCACAGGCGTTGCGTCTGGCACGGGCTAGTGGCCATAATTCTCGGTACACGACCGCAGAAAAGGGCTGCTGCAGCGGCATCACCGCCGGCAGACGACCCGCCGATCGGATCGCAAAAACGTTAGGAATCTCTGACGCATACCAAGAATGTTGCACTCCATTGTCGGCCCCATAGACCGACTTCTTGGTTCTGTAATTTTACAGAAGAGATGTGATAGTTTTGATTGATGGCTAACATAACTAAAGGTTCCCTCATTTTTTAGAAACAAATTTAGGAAATGGAAAGGTATATTTTAGTCAAAAAACTCATAGTTAAAGTTAGATCTAATTTAAACAAAAGGATCACACTATTAAGAAATGGTTTTATAATATGTACACGAAAATTGTCGTAGCATCATATTTATTTAATTTAATAATATTCATTATAATAATATTAATTGATTATAAGATAACAAGTTATATTTGTATGAAGAACATATAGCTTTTAATTATATTTCATTCAAAAACGACAATAATTGCAATGAACTTAAAGGTACAGAAACGACACAACATTTAACAGCTTAAAAAAATAATATTAAAGCTTATATATTTAAAATTAACTAAATGTTTACCTTTTCGTTTTTTAAAATTTTTCTTAAATTATTAGTATTGGCAATTAATTAAAGTATTGGCAATTAATTGGAAGCATTGAATTTATAAGTTTCCACAGCATTCTTGGACAAGCTTTAGTATTATACATTTTGCAGAAGAACGGTAATGAGCTGATCATCGACTGTTGTGATATGATAAGTACGACTTCTATCGGAGGCGGCAGACCGATTCTGGCCGAGCAGCGCCCATAACGACACAGGTCGTCAAAAGCTGGTGCGGAAAGTGGAGGAGGGACGCACGCGGCTCTGCGAGATCGGAGGCGATGCCGGCTCTAAAGCTTGAGCACTGGAGCGATTGCAGATTTTGTTACGAAGGTTAATATAAAGCGGAGAACAAGGAGAGCAACCCGTGTCAAAACTGAAAGAACGAAAGACAATCATCGCTCAAAGGCGATTTTCGCACACCCTTACGTGCTGGGTCACAAAACTGAACAATCGATTGTAATAAAAAAAACATTACCTAAAACTTAAGGACTTTGCTTATCATATCATATTAAAATGATTACAAAATGCAATACTGCTACATTAAAAAATATGCAAAGACTTAGATCTAATTATAATAGACTATGTCAAAATGATTTCATGTTATATGAACAAAATCATTTTTTTCCAATCATTTGGTGAATTCGAATTGGAATAGAATTAGAATAAGGCTTAAAACTCTATGTGTAAGCCAACTTTTGGAAAGAAAATCGAAATTTTTCGCCCATCGCGTTTTAGAATCTTTAAATATACCCAATAAAGGCCCAATAGGTTTCCCTTGATCTCTCTATTTAGGTTACAGGATGGGCAGTTAGACTGAAATTGTCGTGGTGTCACAAAAAGTGACGAGCGCAATTAGTAAAACTAATTCCCCCACAAGACGATGCATATTTATGAGAGCATGTGGCTTACCGTATACCCCGCCGAATGCAGGTAACATGAACTCAGCGCAAAAGTTATGAGCACAAAATGCAAAGTCAAGCAAGCAAAATCCTATAATTAAACAATTATAGCAACTCCCACTTTTGCTCGTGGTCATTCGCTGGCCCTGGACCCTTGCGCTATGTGCGCTACTCCTCCTCTTTGCGATCAGGACGGATTTCGCCCAGTGTAGCACGACGCAGGTAGTGGTGGAGGAGGAGCTGCGCGAGTTGGAGGAGTCGGAGGAGCCGGGAGGGGAGTCGGTAGCACAAGTACTTCCTTCTGTGCGAGGAATGCTAGCGATTCTCGGTTCTCCATCTCTCCATCCTCGACTGCGCCCCAAGCTCCACCTCCGTCTGGGAGTCTGGAAGCCGTCGGAGGCCCGGGCCCAAAAGCCGGGTTCAAATGCATTTCGATCTCTGGCATTGACACTTGCGGTTGTTTGGTGGAGGTCGGGCAGCACTGCCATAATTATAATACCCGCAAGTAAAAACCCCAGCCCAAGGACTGATAAAGATTGTAAGCATAAACAAGAACAAACGCTGTAGCTATTCAGTTGGCAGTCAAAAAGATGTTGCCTACTGAAAGGCGATGGAGTGTATTTTATCAAAATTATTGAAATATCGCAAAAGGGTTTAAAAATTCTTTTTTATATAGTTTATTATCTGTGATGTGGCTTTTTATATTTGTCCGAACTGGTTCATTATGAAAGACTTCTTCATAAGAAATATGAACATCATCAGTATTATACCAGCTCTTTGAAATTTTCATTTGCTAAACTTAGCTGATCCAACTCTAAGTGGTTTCTACTAAGGTTGTGCTATTTTCGATCGATCTTCTGCATCCTTTATTTAAACTATGGTTAAACTTAAAAATGTAAGCTATTTTGCTTTTAATATCTTATTATTTTTAAAATGATCTTATAATGTCGGCTCTTGTATGCAACAAAATTAAATTAACATTTAACTTAGCTAGATCTGCGTATTTTTCAATTTATAGCTTATTAAGTTGCGAACAATGTACTTAGTAATTTGTATTGTTTATTTCCTGTGCGAGCACGATTACAAAATATTATTTATTGCAAAGCTTGTTTCAAATGCAACACACCTTTTGTCATGGTCCCCTTTTGAGGTATAAATTGAAACTTTAAATAATTAAGCCTTGAGTTGGGTTGCAGTTTTTCAGAGTTCATATTAAAGTAGGTACAAAAATAAATTCTTGAAATCATTATATATATATTCGGAAATACTTGAAGGTGCGGAGCCATAAATGAATCTCTGCTTCAGCAAATGCGAACTGTAAGCTTGAATTTGGGGGGTTCAGCGGCTACCACTAATGATATGTAGATGACGGCAAGTAAGCCTCGGCGTAAACCATGTATTTAGCCTCATGTGCGAGCTTAAGACAAAAAGAAACTGGACGGGCACGATAAATTATTTGAGACGAGTCGATCTCACCCCCGAATCTGGATCGCAGAGTTCGTCGGGTCTCGGAATCTCCAGAAGTCTTGGGACCTCGACCTGCTCCTGCGTGGCTTCACTCGTTTGTCTTGCCGGCCGCCAGCACAAGAAACCTCGGTCAGTGCCAGTTTTGGTGCCCGGTTCGAGTTCCAGGCCAAGTCAAAGCCAAAGTCGCAGTCCCAGCCTCGATAATTAACACACAAGCGCGGGGCGTGATGAGCAACGGACCTCAGAACCAAACAAATTATTAAAAATGAATTAGTGGAAATATAAATATGTGATTTCGAAATCCCATGGACCGCTGGAGCCACGTGCTCCTAGGCATCCACATCGGGCCCTGATGACGCCCCTGGCCACGTCGCCTTGAGGCCTGCAACTCCCAGCTCCACTGCAATTGCATTTGAATGTTTTTCGAGGCTCCGGTTGTTTTTTTAAATATATAAAAGCCATTAAATACTAATCTATTCTCGATTGCTCTTCTTCGGCCGGGCAACTAATGACGCGCGGCCAACATTTAGGCCACCAGTCCAGTGCAAGGAGGCAGTGCCTCCTCTCCCTTAAGTATGATTAATTAATAATGCAGGTAAGCATGTACCGCCGCATGCACATGTCGGTATGTGCGACTGCTAACCGTATTATTATGCACATTAACCAGCCGTGTCATTATTTTATTATTATTGTTATTTCGATTTTCATACTCATTTAAATGTTCATTAATTAAATCGAACCGTAGAGATTTTACCATTCGATTTAAGATTATCGAAAAAAACTTAAAAACTTATTGTTACGAAGACCCCTATATTACTTCATTGATATGATCTAGTGAAATGCAAATAGGTGAATATATTTGTGAACCGACACAGTTTATGGAAATTTAAAAAAGTTAAGCTAGAAGGAGTGAAACGTTTCACAGTATACGATTTTTAAATTCTACCGAATAAATCTGCAGCAAACCATTTAAGGACTGTACATATTCATCAACTCGAGAGGCATATAACAAAACATTTCACATCGCCTAGTTCAATTGATGAATTATGTATTAAAACTGTTATTTACTTAAAGTGCAATCAAACGGTTGTGTGTAAATCTAAATTGGATACAGGTATGAACATAATAATAGAATTTACTAGCAGAACGAATATCTGATAATATACAGATTAATTAAATTGTTGCTAGTACTCAAATGTAGTTGCATATTATGTATACTCCTTAACTCCCCTTCGAATTGAAATAAATATTGTAAGTGCAAGCAGTTGGTTTAAAAAAATTCATCCCAAGCTTTGGAAAAAGTGTTGCAAGAACCAAATTTCTTCAAACACCTTTGTTAATAAAAATATGTTTTGAAATATATTATCATTAATCCGGTGCTATTACTTTAAATGCAGCTGTTATCATGCGCACATAATTTGTTGTTTAAAAATTATATAATATTCAAATCAATAATTAGTATTTTTGTTTGACCAATAATTAAACATGGAAATGTATTATTGATTTTAAACGTTGGGGGAGGGGGGTTTGTTTTTTGCGATACTTTTGCGACGTCATTCTATTTTGAAAATAATGGAAAACACGAAGGCAGCAGATAGCTAATAGGGCATTACATTGCACGGCCAAGATGCAGACGGATACCATCACAAACATCGGCCGAATGTATCTGAGAAGTGCGGAAGAGAGTCTGCTGGCGAGCTAAGAGAACGAAGAGAGCCGCCCAGAGGGAGACGGCACGAGCGCAGAGCGGGACGGAGCACGAGATAAATACAGTCGGTGGGGGTGAGTCAAAGATACATACCGCCTCGAACGCGCTGCCTGGGAACTCTGCCAGCATCCCCAAAAGCGATATGTACAGCCGCAGCAGAATGTGTATCGGGGCTGTTGCCGGTGACACAGGGGATTGTAACTCCCCCTTTTCGGGCTTATCCCAAGCAGTACCTCTACACTGTGGGAAAATCTTGTTTTTCCATCTTTTCGTACCTGCCGTTGGCCTTAGTACTCCAGACATGACAAATCATAAGATGTACTCCTTATGTGATGGACAGCTTTTATATTTAAATCGATTTCATCCTTAAACTAAATATAAATATTTTAAAAGATAGAACTTGGGGTAGTCCTAAAACTTAGGTATATTTAAAACTTATTCGGATATCGTCGAACAACTTTGTATTGGAAACCATATTTGTAACTCAATACCTGTATAACTATTTGGAGTCGATGCTTTAATTCATAAAACACTTATCGGTTTCAGTTATATTTGCTCGATGTAACCCCAGGGTTTGTAAATAAATCTTACTCGGGTTTTTTCTTTCCGATAAGCAAATTCGAAACTAAATAAAATGTTCCGTGTTGATCCTATGTATGTCCTTTTCTCCGGGTGCAGTACATAGGCACACACAATGCCCCCGGCCAATGGGCAATGAAATTCGGGGAGTGGGCGAGACAAATATTAAATCAAGCAGTGTATTATGTACTGGCCATGCGGCACATAAATATTTATGTATCTGCATACCACATACCACCCATTCGAGTGTAGACACACCAGTGTGTGCGGGCTATGTGTAATTATGCACTTATCACTCTGCATGAGCCGTGTCCGTTGCCGACTTTGCAAAGTTCCATTTCCTCGGGAGGTATTGCCCGCATATAGAAGAAGTCCGCCCGAATCTCAGATGTACGCATGTACACGCGTCCAGGGAGTCGCAGTGCGTATGTACAGGTGCCCACGAGTCCGTACATACGAGTACGTATCCGTCTATGTACAGGAGCTGTATGTGGAGTGGAGTGGAGTGGGGGCAGGGGTGGGGGCGGAGGGCAGAAGGATCACATAGCCTCTGTGTATGGCTGCGCGCTATCTTGGCAGGACTTTCGGGGGGCGTTCTGGGGTCCAACGGGGGGTGTGAGCGGGATGGGGATGGGGCTGGGATCTGGGTGGCACATGACCAACAGAAGCTGCATGCATACACCCCCGGGTAGAACAGTACATAGCCAACGGCTGGGTCTTCGGTCGCACGGAACTGAGCTGAGCGGAATGTAAGCTGGGTTGGGGAATCCTTTGGCCGAAACCACAAAGGAGATACGGAAGTTGGCTCAGACGACGACGACAGCGCTCCTGCAGCTCCTCCAGTGCCGATCCGCAGCTGGAACCTCTGGCACAGGCACAGGCACAAGTGCGAGTGCAGGAAACCGGAGCGGAAATTCACTGGGCGGATGTCAAGTCCAAGTTCAGGCCGTGTTCCTTTACCGAGTTACCCCGTAACTAAATAACCGTGTTTTGCTCTCAAGTTCCGGCGGCATTCGCACGTGATCCCCCAGTAATATTACAAGTCCCAGTTCGAGCTGGAGTATCTTCACCCCCGCGCGGGACAGCGATTAACATAAATTTGCACTCGTTGGCCAACTGCGAAAGCTGTCATCATTCTGGATTTTACAAACAACTTCCGACGGAAGGTCGGTCGGACAACAGCTGCCACTGGGGCCAAATTGGGAAATTGCTTTAACCAACTTTTCGTCTATTTCCGTAGGAGTTGGATATGTCATTTCTGGCTACCTTGGACGCAAGTGCCTGGCAGGTATGTATTCTTGCTCCTCTAGGTATTAACATAATGCAATTTGAGTGGACTTATCCGGGTGTTAGTACCCTGATAACAAATCAGGTCAAGTTTTAGAAATCTGAAAAGTTTAATGGAGGCTTATTACAAAGCAAGTGGAGGCCAAAAAATCTATAATTTATTAAGTTAGTGTAACATGTGAAAATGAAATGTGAAAATTTAACAGTGAAATACTTTCAGTTACTAATAACACGAATAAAGTTAAAATGTTCAATGTATATTACATAGATAATAGAATTCTCTATTATCTATTCGGGAGCAAAGAGATTTATAAATGGGCTTAATATAGAAAATGGATTATGTTTCCATCTTATCGGTACCTTAAATTAGTGTTGTATTCTTATTGTATGTAATATTTAAAGACTTCAGATCATCCAACAAATAAGATAAAGCTTTAAAATAAGGGTTTTTACTGACACAACAAACACATTAACTGCTCTTATATATAGGGGATGAATTTGTTAATTTCGCTGTTTGGTAAGACGAAATAATATTATTACTTGGAATTGAACTTCATAACTCAGACTGCAGACAATTGAATCATACATGGTAAATTTGACCAGGAAAACTCTGCAAATATAAATTTGTAATGAAAACTTTATCGATTTTTCGGAGAAATGTGCGAGGGTTCGTTTGTCCGACGGGTAACTGATATTTTACGCTTACTTTTTTACCACAGAAACGAAAGTGCTTAATTTGGGAAATCATAAAACTTTACCCAAAAATAAAAAAACAGAAATTAAATTAACTTTGTCTATATTGAAAACATCCTTATTAAAAATTGAAATAATATCATTCATTATTTAGTTCCTAACATCATAAGTCCTAGGTATTGAATTAGTTTTAAATGGGTATCAGATGATCTTATTCATCCTAAATCATCATAAGTCCTAGGTATTGAATTAGTTTTAAACGGGTATCAGATAATCTTAATCATCATAAATCATACTATCCTAAAAATTTTACTAATTACGAAATTCGTATCGAGTAAGAATTCCTGATAAAGTTGATAAAACTGTTATCAAACAACTCTTTATCAAAGATCAATCTTTTAAAACTTTCTAAATAACCTTGGTATACGTTGCTGATTATTATGGATCTATGGTCTCTGAACGGATCTTATAGATTTGTAACTACAAATTAGGGCCATCTTTATGACTTGTAGTTTGAGTGCCGATGATCAGTTCGGCACTTTTAAGATAAGCATTGACCATTGAACATCTGAACTTTTCAAATGGCACATCCAAAATATCCTTTGACAAGTTTCGCTTACCACAAATTAAATTCCTGGCTGGGGCCTTGGGACGTGGGCTTTACCGGCCAGTGGTCGATTATTTCGGCTCTGATCCTGTTTGTAGTAGTTCTATTTGCAGGACGACTTAGTCCCTGTCAGCGGCAGTCCGCTCTTTTTGTGGTTGCTGCCAGCGGTGGCGGCTGCTCAAATGGCTGTGCTCTGTTTGCGCAGACCTGTCGACCAAATGAACCGAATAATACATCAAACGCTCTTTAATGGGGGTGACAAATCCCCGACAGTTGGTGGACCTGATTACTTTATGAGTGCGGTGGGTCGGTCTTGAATAAGCCGCTCGTCGTTTCTGGAAAAATTAATCAAGCACCGAGAAATAACCGCCAAACATGCAAATATGTTAAAGGAGTTGTGCCTTCTAAAACAGTTTGCATTGTCAGTAATGAGACATGACACTTAAGAGCACGTTGGGAAGGGGTTGTTTACTATTTTTGCATTAAAATATAAATAAGAAAAGGAAGTCTCCAACCTACATATTAGGTATTGACGCTATACGAGTAAACATCTTCTAAAAAAACTCTCTTTTTTTAAAGCATCTAGCTCTTTAATTAAAGCTAATTTTAATATCATGATAACATCGCATAGGCTTGGAGTAACATAGGCTTAAGGAAAAAAAATCGTAAGCTCTTCTAAAATAATAACTTTGATAAAATGTGTCGTATAAGAATGTTAAGGGCCGTTTATATGTCCGTAAGTTATATTAAAATAAGGTTTTGAACTCAAAATTTTCATCATTTTTCTAGGCTTGAAACCTACATGTTTCGTCTTATAAAAAGAGAATTCTTCGAATTCATCAAAAGATGATTGGCCATCAGCGTGGATCCGCCACTACGTATAACTGTGTCACTTTAGTCGTTTTTCATTCGTAAAAAAGTCGTCAAGATCATTCTATAAATACAAATCCTAAGTAACAATTGTCGTAACTGTTTGATTTTAATTTACATAATTTCAAACTTTTTACATCAGTCCTGAGGTCAATGCTATTTCTTATATTTTCTCGATTTTCATCCCCCAGATAGATTAATTTGTCTTTAGTGAGAAAAAATCAAAACGTGACAATTGTGATTCCATGTCCCGTGGTTATCTCATTTGTCTGGCCAAACAAATTTAATAAAAAGAAAGGAGGATGTGTTCGAGTGTCCTGTTTTTATATAAGTTGTCTACCTTAAGATGTGAGTGAGATGCATGCGCGGATACACGGGGGGGATATTGGTGAAATATCAACCCCTTTCGGATTAATTTGTATATGTAATATGTACTTTATTCCAAATTTTTGATTTCTACTCAACAATTTTTTTTATATCCCCCCACAACCAAATTCTGGATCCGCCACTGGTGAGAAGTGAGAGAGCTTGCAATGTGCACGAACAGAAGAGGAGTTGAAAAAACTGCGAAGCGAACTTTTCCTAAATTGGGATCTCAATAATTTCCAAATGTAATTCCCCACCTTTTAAAGTTCCCAAAATAGCGGCAAACGAACAAAAAAAACTCAGTGTTACACTAATCAAAGTAGGAAATTTATTACGTGAAATCTACAAACCCTGTCGCCTTTTTTGTTTTTTTTATAACAATATTTATAAGAGCTCTCTGTTCTCCTGCGTTACAAATAAAATATGTATGTTTAAATGTAATATTAGTCATATATAAATGGAGATGGAAATGGTGTTAATTCGTACTAGGTTCGGTTATATTTGCACCGGATTTTGTTTTGCAGCATAGATATATTTTTTAATATGCGCAATGTTTTTCATACAGTTGTACATTCTTTATCCATTCCTGTTCTGTTTCCGAAACAAATGGGATTATTCCGATTCGGTGTTTTTTTCAAAAGAGCGTATGGTTATCTATAACACTAACCCAAGGTCTTACTGACGACCCTTTTGCGTGCATCTCATTTTTTGGTAAAATTCAGATTGGCATTCTCATGCTTGCCGCCTCATGGCTGAGATCAAAATTTGTGAAACATCAGAATTTGTATAATCTAGCGGAAGTAATGGTATTACCAGCACAGACGTTGCCCACAGAGACTCCATTGTAGTTAAATGCCAATTATATGCATAAAGGGATTTTCGAGATAATTACGGAATAGCGGCCACGACATCCTTATCCACGTTATCCAATGTTCTGGGTAGGCTAATAATTCGAGATGTTAATACTCCGCCCGTTTGTGGCTTGGGAATCGGCTTCAAGTTGCATGCTGGAAGAGCGGGATCTGGGGCGAGCACCGAAAATGTTCAAAATAATGGCACGTGACCATATTTATGCCATTTAATACACGAGGAAACACTGCATGGCACCAAACAACACTTCGAGGCATATCATCCCATTTGCCCACAAAAATGCACCCCCGCCTTTTGCAACGATGCTGCTTACACTCAGAAATAAACTATGACTGCAAATTACATGTAGGTATATGTTAAGACTTGCAAAACTATGAGACTTTTTTATAGACTTACCATAACAAAATAGTTCTAGTTTCCACATAGATAACGAAACCAATACTCATTTCTTTTTAAAAATATTAAAAATATTAGAATTAACCACATATTGATTTCAGTTGCTAGAAAGTTACCCCTAACTTTAAATATTTACTAAATATGGACTCCGTTTTTCGCAGTGCTACGGGGATAATCTTCCCCGTTCCCGAACAGGGGTCTGTCTAAGTGAGAAATTGGGCCGGGGAGAGGCTGACGAGTACTTCAAGCTAAAAAGTGAAAAGCCAAGTAGTGCGAGTGGCAAAGAGCGTCGCTGCGGCGATACGCATATGTTTTTTCTGGGGCCGTGCGGCCTTATTTGTTGCTTCGCAGGATGCGCACACCTGAGTGGTCCTTAATGAAAATCCACAACCCCCGACTCCGGAATCGATAGCTGGGGGCTCAAGTACCGGCGAAGGCTTGTCGGAAAATTATACAGCAAACACACTACAAACAAGGCGGATATACATTACGATGCTGGGCCACGTGACCCGAGAGCCGTCATTTTAATTAAGTTCATAAAAAAACAGGGCCACGGTCCGCGAGAGTCTTTTGTCAGCAAATTTCAATTTTGATACTTTATTTGGGGCATTTTGGTATCAACATGGACTGCATTTACCGTAGGTAAAAATTGGCATATCGATTTCAGGTAACGAGGTGAAGAAGAACTTCCGAGAGGTATTCTTTTCTTAGTAATCCAAGAAAGTAACATTTTCTAATAGAGAGGGGTTCAATTACTTCAAAAAATAAATATTTTATTAACCAAAAGTCGAGTTTTACAATATTAGAAGAAAGCAAAGTGGTAAAATAAGTTTAAAACCCTCTTGAAGAGATACTTAAATTCAAATACTTCATTTTTAACAAATAGCATACATCATAAATGTTAAAAAAGTGCAATTATATAAATTACTGTTTTCAAGTATGAGAAAATATACAAGAAAGTTTAGTTTATGGAGGCCGGCGCTAAAGTTTGAAGTGTTGATGCACAACCAAATATAATTGTGCTCGTGGGCCTGGGCTGCAAATCAAGTCTTATTATTCATCCAAAACATTAGTCACTGCAGTTCAATTAAAGGAAATTACACACACGGTTTTTACAGGTTTGCCTGCATAAATTAATATATTTCAATGAGCTGTGTGTCGCTTTGAAGGCATTCGTATTCGTACATACGTGACGGGTCCTCGCAGCACTGTACTTATCACGTGATTTATATTAATGGCGGCATATCATGTTTCACGCGTGCTCGGCGCTGGTTTTGACTGCAGAACAAATTTGTCAGTGGGGGTCGGCACGCGCTGCATTTTCGAATAAAGTCATCGCCAACGACAGGTCGGGGCAGCAATGGCAAACTGCAGAAATGCATAAATGCAGAATACCAATACCAATCTCGCTGGGACAGGCTTGGCACCTATTGAGAGCCGGGCTTTCGCCATAAAACAAAGAAATATGGGCGAGAAGAGCCAGTTGTTTATGATGGAGATGGACAAAACGGCTATAAATCTTAATCCGCAAATGTCAGATCGACTTATTGAAGTCTACGGATAAGAAGAGGCCCATTTTCAGGGGATCTACGAGCGCAACTTCTTAGGAAGCCAAGTATCTGTACCTTTCATGTGTTTTAAAAATCTGCATTTTAAAATAATGTTAATAAGTTGAACTTTGGGCTTACTAAAACTAAGGCTTGACATCGACTTAATGAAGTCTACGGATAAGAGATGCCCATTTTCAGGGGATCTACGAGCTCATCTTTTTAGGAGCCAAGTATCTGTACGTTGGGTTTGCATTTCATATGTTTTAAAAATCTATAACAACAATTACTTTATATTATCAACTAATTGAATTTTAGTGTTCTCTTAAATAATAACTTAAAAGCTGTAACTTTATATAAGAAGGTATCTATGTATCAATAGGTAAATCCCAAAGCATTTGTATCTGCAAATGATACCCCTCAAATGTATTTACCGATTTAAATTTATACGCTGTATATTGAAAAAATGGTTTTCGTTTTGTTGTGGTTTGTATTCCTTTGCACCCAGACAAAGCACCGAAAGGCAAATTATGTTAATTGTACGAGATTCCGCTACTGTTGCTGAACATCGCGGTCGTGTCATTAGCAAACATGCTTAATTATTGTTTTGGTATTGGTTTTAGAAGATGTTGAAATATTTCATATCAACACGTCTTCGTGCTCAAAAGCGATTTTGAGGTTTCCCTTTGTTTTTGGAAAAGCGAATTGCGTAAAATAATAAGATAAATTGCCGACTTAACTGTCTCGCGTCATGTAGGCGCTGCTTAAAAGTGTTTCTTTTTAGTGCAGTCTTGGTCGTCTCTCCAAAAGACTACTTTACACTTGGCGAATCACTTAAGAGTGTGCAGAAAAATGAGGCAAAATGCGAATCCCTAATTATAGCTCAGGGCGAGCGTCCAACTAGTTATTCTCACACGGGGCCAGCGACACCTACTACCAGGTATAGACCCCCAACCATCTACCATTTACCAAACAACCCAGCAACGGATACCGTTCCGCGCCATCTCGGCCTCTACGCACTTTCCAGCCCATCTAGATTCAGAAACGCATCCGCGGGCACTAGTTGTCTCTGCACCAAAGATCACCGCAGTTTAAGTGCGTATAACTACGTATAACCAAGGTACAGATGTAGGAGTGCATATATCACGGGTTATATGGAAATAATAAGATAACGTTTAGGCGAAGAGCCTAAATTTACATGTGCGTTTTCCACTGATTAATGCTCAGATCTGTATCGATGTTAGTAAGAAGAGCAAAAATGGTTTCAATATCATTCAAAAAGCTGCGAAGTTACAGATATAAATCGATAGCAATCATTTAAAAGAAAACCATAGGATGTATAAAAAGGCTATATGAACAAAATTTGTCTTTTAACTTGGGAAATACTTTTTAAAGCCTAAATATTGAATGGTTTTTAGTCGGATTAGCCAAATGTTAAGAAGTTTGAGTCACACCAATAAATTATTTTTGGCTGAAAATAGCAATTGATTTAAGGGACCAATAGGATTTAATGCGATAAGTCAATACAAAACCACGCGCAGCCCTGCATAGCTTTATTATATTTCGATTTTAAATCAGGTTTTGTTAGATTTGGATTGGTATTATCGACCTTTGTTCTAAAATCGGTTCGACTTAGCGATTATTTTTATGCGAGCTCTGAACTGTGCCCCAAATATCGCAAACATATTCGTTTTGTTTTATCGCTGCTGTGGCATAATTATACCATTTTGGGAGCGTAAAAACGAGCGAAGAATTAAAACCAGCTAATCATTATTAAGCGCTTTAATGATTTTATAGTCCAATTTATATTCCTTAACAACCACTTGCACTCGGCCAAATGCTTACATCTCTTATTTGGATGTTTGCTTTTAATTTTCGGAGTCGGAGCCTGGAAACCAGAGTCCAGAATCGGAATCCGTCTCCGCAGTTATTTATCGCAAATTGGATGTGTGCATGTGCCCGAATGTCTGAGTATCTGAGTATTTGAGTATCTGGATGTCTGCACCGCTGATGCTGATGCGGTGCCACTCGGTTCTGGCGATTCGCTTGATTTAATAGTGGCAATTTCGTTCGACTCCAACGCACTGATAATTTTCTCACATAGAAATCCGTTTTTATAAGCTAAAAAAAGGCGCCGCACGCAATTCGGCATTCATGTTTTATTGCCTAATTAACTGGCGCTGACCATTTCACGACCTCTTGTGCGTGACGCGTGAACGCAGTTACGGCCAAGGAATCACTTATTCGGAGGAGCGCCGGTTCTGGACTCCTGTCCGCACATCTTAACCACATCCGAGGCTGGCATTATCACTAAATTACCAGATCACCGAGGGGAAATAGTATTTTAATTGTATTTTCCTATCTGCGGGGCAGGAAAGAGTGGTCCTATTCTTTCTAGGAATAAACTCTTCTGTTGGTTTTCAGTTAAGGTTGTAAGAGTACGCCAGAATATAATTCATAGAGCAACTTTAATAACAGAACTTTACATGTTTATATAGGGATTTGCCACCAGATATAGGTAATTATATAATATTATGGTAAGCTCGAGTGAATGTTTATCCCTAAAACAGTAATATTGTTCTTGTAATGTGGTTCGCTAGTTAGTGGAAATATTCAACCATAGTTGGTATGCACCCATCCAATATTATTCAATGAGGAGTCGAAATCTAGAACTTTGGCATAATGGCCACGGCTATCTTACAATAATCCTTTTACACGAGTGTGCAAACGTACGATATGTTCGCATTTATATGTACGTAATCGCAATCTACTGTGGGTAAACACAGCTGCAAATGTATTTCCTTTTGACCTCGAATTTAAATGGTCCGCCCTGGTCGCTCTGCTGGCTGTTCGCCGCTCTATCGGGTTGCTTGTACGCCGAATTGCGAAAAAACAGAGCGGATTAAAGGTGCACATGAGCACTGCCGTAGGAAATATGCTGCAAACATCCGCCTGCTGCAACTGCATCTGAAAACGCACACACCGCCACACAGAGAACCTCGGCCAGAGCTGGAGCACACTAAAAAGAATAAGTTCAACACGGTACTGGGATCACGAATAAATAAATATATTTAGCAATTCAAAAAATGTAACCTGTATCCGGTATCCTAGGATCACGATTAAATAAATATATAAAGCAATTTAAAAAATGTAACCTGTACCAAGTTGATTTAAAGTGTGGGCTTTAAAATATTATTGATATAAGCTTACCCTTAGCTTATAAAATGTTTGTTTCTAGGAGTTTAAGAAGCTATGTTAGTGTCATTTGAAAGAAATACTTACAACAAAATTTTAGTTTTAACAGAATTCATTATGTTATGTATCGGTTTTATTTTCTTCCTACGGAATGACATTAACATACTTTTATATCAGTTGGTCTTAAATAAATTTATTTGTATTTCGTTAAATGACATTTAAATATGCCTTGAAAAATAATAATTTATTTTGTACTAGTAAAATATTTATTAAGAACAGTATTAATTTAAACAAAAAACTTGTTTGCTATTGTTCCTGAAATGAGATGTCGTGAAAAAAGCCTTAAAGATATTAAATTTCAATTAAAATACGGCAATTCCGTAATTACAAACAAATCATTGTTGAGAGTTTCGATGAACCTTAGCTGTACGCCTAATAATATTTCGTTACCCAGCCACATTTTCTCCGAGTGCAGGCAGTGGAAAAGGATGGGGATGAGGATGGGCAGGAGGAACCCAGCGCTGCGGCGAGCGCGGCGCACTCGCTCATCTTCCCCGCGGCTATTGGCGTCGTGCAACATTGCAGGAGCCTTTTCCTGGGCCTGCGCCGCTGCTGAAAGACCGAACTGGCCGAGGAGGAAAGACCTGGCCAACGCCGGCGAAACAGGCGAACGGGCGAATGAGCGGCCATGGGCCATGGGCCACGGCCATGTCGCTGATGATTCGTGTATCGCACCGCCGCCACAGCGTTTGGCTTCTCCCGAAATTTGAATCTGCCTGCATCTGAGGACTTAACGAATATGAACGAAATGGCCCGCGGCGCTTTCGAAATATTACCACACTCGAGGATGGCTACGTACTACGTACATGCGTTCGAGTTTGAGTTCGAGTGAATGCGGAAAATTATGGCGAAGTAGTTGCAGATACAAACACTCAATCACAAGGGCTCCATTTGCATACGGCGCCCCCTCCCCGGACCCCAGAGAAGGGGCCATGAGGCCTAAGCAGTCCCATTAACCATAACCCCTAGGAGCCGAGTCTGTGGCTCTGTTCCTGAAAGTAGATCTTCCTTTCGCTCTGAGGGATTGTTCCATTTAAAGAGTTTTGTGCTCTTACATCTGTTAATTAGAGCTTTTTCTGGCCATCTTGCTTTTATTGGATTCCACTAGGTACCCTATAAAACGAGCAGATTTTATATTCGTATAAAAAATGGGTTGCTTAGTTAGTTCAAAGGAAAACTATTTCATTTAGTGGTCGTACACAGGGAACAATGTCGGTGAAAAATGGGAACAAATTGCCCTTCAGATCTGTGTTTATTGTCGATTTCCTGCATAAGAAAACACATTTCGGGGTTATTAGTGGAATGACTTAGTAATATTATTTGTATAATATTATAGTAACTCAGCTTTCTTTTGACTATACATATATTAAGTATCAAGTACACAGAGAGAAATATCCAAGAACATTGTTCTTGAACTAAAAACATTCGTTCTTAAAAACCGTGTAAGTACATTTTGGTATCAATGTTCTCAATATTGAAACGAAATGGTGAGAAGAGAAAAGTCAAATTGAGTTTATTTAACAACTTTTTGATAAGTGTGCACTACTGACTGGACTAATAGCTTATTTGTTGAGATATACTATGCAGATACCGCCAATTCAACTTGATCCGAGCAAAATAAAAACATTTTTAATTTAAAAATGTCGTTTTATTTTTAAGAACATTTTCAACTCAGATGAGAACTTTAGAGTTTTGTCTGTGTATATACAAGCTATACTTCTTATAAGCAAAAAAAAGTAATATTATAATGCTTAATTATGCTCTTAAGTATGAGAAAAAACCCAAATCCTTCACAAAATGATATTTTTTGGTTTTTATTTTACCAGAAATATTACGATTTATTCAATAATCCTATGGGAAAACTATAGTTTTTACTTATTGGGAAATAAAAAGAACCTGTGGTAGATTTCTAAAGTGGGAAATATGTATCTTACAGACCAATTTATTTAAAAATATTCCATATTAAAACGGAAAGATCTCTCTAATGCCGTCCTTACCCCAGTGCTTTTGCAATTACTGTATGCCGCATTGTCTTTGGCTGCACATAAGAAGCTTATATTTTTGGAAAATCACTACTCCGGCGCTGATTGTGATTTGCATGTGGAATGCACTTGTCTGCGGCCGGCAATGCAGACCGACCAGAGCGGCTTGCCGATAAAGGAGTTGCCACAGATTGGCAGTCCAAGTCCAGTAAAGTCAGTGCCAGAGCCACGAAAGCCACAAGTCGGGGCTGGAAGTCGGGGCAGTAGTCATGCAAGTCCTGCGGCATTCACGAGTTTCCCCCTCGGCGATCGCATTTAAGACGCATCTTAAATGAGGTGCTCAGGCCGAGTCCTCGTCTCTGGGCCTGTTGGGCCTTCAGCTCTTCAGCTCCCCAGCTCCCCAGCTCTACAGCTCCTCGGGTCTTGGGCAGTTGGTTTAGAGCCAGCTTATGACTGGCTCAAAGAAAGCTGCCATTTTCGGGAGTGGACTGGTATGGGTTGGGATGTGGATGTGGATGTGGATCTGGTTGCAGCAGTGCCCGCGATGGTGTAGGTGTGCGGTGTCGGTAGTTGGTAGTTGGTAGTTCGAGTTGGTAGTTGCACAGAGGTGTACTTGAGTGCAGTTACCATGGGCACACGGACCACTGTGCATCACGATTTATGCCTCATGCTGCGGGGAGGATTGGGAATTAATTGGTAATGCGAGCAGTGCATCAGTATCAGTATCAGTATCGGTTTTGGTATCGCTTTTGGTATCCGAATCGGAGCCAAAATGGCGGACCGATCATCGATCGATCGATCTCTTGTCGTGGCCGCAATCAAAAATCGTGCCGCCGCAAAGAAATCGCTGAAATGGAGGTGGGTCGTCCGGCATTCCACCGCCGCAATTGGATAATGCACCTGATCACCGCTTCCACTCCACGAAATTTACTGCTCTGCTCTGCTCCTACGAGGTAGCATCGTGAGTGGGGCTGTACGTATATAATGTGCATGTGCAGTTGGCGGGATCACGGTTTCATATCTTATTTCGCCCTGCTGCAAATTCGGACTTAATAACTGCGTGCTTGATATACTTTCCCCCTGAATCTCGCCCCTTCTCAGCGACCGAACTTCGCTACCTTTTCCCCTGACAACGAAACAAAGGTAGGAGCCCGAATCCATTTGAGTCACTTAGAAAGCTAATGGCATAATTTAATTGGGGAGACAAACAGTCAAAGCTCAGGCTCGGAAAAACCCGGTGATTCAATTTTCCACAGCTGCTAATCCTTATCGCGTTTATTCGCGGCTTTAATTGTGTAGCCTGAAAACAAAGCCAGAATGTCGTTAACAAGAAATGTAATAAAGGTCTCTTGAGAGTACCAAGCTTACTTTTACTGTTGTTGAAGTTTAAGGCAACAGTAAAGTGAAATATGAGATATCTTAACAGGGAAGTTCTTAGAAGGACTATTACTCTGTTAAAGTATTACTTGTTAGTGTCAATGTTAACGAAAAACGCAACACAAGAATTCTTAAACAAAACATTTAGCTGGAGGAACAACGAAATATGATATCATTCTTAACCCCATATGGACTCTTTTTTATTTTGGTGTGCAGTACACTGACTTACATTTTAATAAATAAAAATATTACGATGTTTATAAAGTTTAAGGCTTAGTTTTATATTCGTTTATGCGAGTTATGTATATAAAAGTGTTTCTTCTCTACAAGATAGCATAATAGTTACATGTTCTTTTTTTATCTACTTTCAGTTAAAATTACCTGACCTTATCTGCAATCAGTATTAATCTGTCCGTGCTTATAGACCTTAAAGATCTTTCGAACTACTCTATATAACAATGCAGAGAACAAGTTAAACTTTAAACGAACTCTTTTGTAGAACCTTGCATTTTTTTAAAAATTTCCCACCTTCGATATTGGTGGCGATAGGGATTTTATTCAAACACTTTTATTCAATTTCTTTTCTATGGTTAATGTCTAGTTTTAACTATTGTCAAATAAAGAAAGCTAGACTCTTCATCAGTTTGCGAATAAGTAATTACATAAATATTAAAATTGTAATTCTGTAAACGAATAATATAATATTTATAATAACGAAAAATATATGATTTTTACTAGTTAGCCAAAAGCTCAAAGTGCGCTGTTCTTTGGCTGGCTATTATAAATATATTTGTAGCTTAAACCAACACTATAACCTAATACTTTGATGTCGAAGTTTCCTGTTATTACATCAGAAACATGAATCTAACTATTTATTTTGTGAATGCAAGCGATATAAAAATCGTTACATTCACTTTGTTTCTTTAAATTAAGAACATTTTGTTTTGGGGATATAATCTGCAATTTAAATTGTACAGTCGTTACGGCCCCTGATTAATACTTATTGCCAATATAATAATGCAAGTGCTCATATTTCATAATTCGATTGTTGTTTCATGACATAGTTTTTCTGATTTTTACAACGACCACTTCTTAATGGGGAAACAAAGCTATACTGAAATATGATTTCTATGAGAGTCACTTGCTTTAATAAATACTTTAAAGGGGTTTTCTCGATAATGGCGGAAACAGTTTGTTTCTGAATGAAAGGGATTTATATTACTTCGAATTTTAATAGATATGACTGCTTCTGTTGTCGTTCCTCATTTTGTATCATCGATTGCGAAATATTTATTCACTATTTAATTTTTCCGGGAATTGTGTGAGAGCTGAGAAAAATGAAAATCTGTTATTTTCAGTTTGTTTTGATTACGGCGTGCAGGGACCCACACTTATATGAGTGAATATGTAAATGGCCAGGCATTCATATGGCAACCCCCGAACCCTCGATAAGTACGTAGGTACATGGGTGCGCGCTTAATCCCCGAGAGAAGAAAGAACCCGGAGCACGTACCACTGGCGATTTGGATGCCCAATGCCGGGGTTTTCCCAGTAGCAGCCCAGGAACCCAGCAACCCTCGGGGCACGTCGCCAACCCCGGCCATTCGCATTATGTTTTTGCAACCCCTATGTATCCGTATCTCGCGAGCATGGGCATCTGTATCTGTATCTGAAGCTGCGCTGCCGCAGCCTCTGGGTTTTCGGGCTCGGCCCATTGTCTAGTAGTCCGCTGGCGGGGCGTGGCTTCCGAAATATAAATGGCTGTGCTCTCTTCGGACTCGGGCTTCTCTTCGGGAGCCGCTCTTCGATGCCCGAGAGCCAGAAAACCTGCTTGCCCGCCGTATCTGTGTGCGGGCCTCACCCATACAGGCGTTCGGCGAACGGGCATAGGCTTTGGGCACTTTTCCTATGTATTCCGCAGCTGTATGGGTGAAAAAACAGCAGCCGCAGCAGCAGCAGCAGCATCTGCAGCAGCAGCAGCCGCGGCAGCAGCGGCAACATCGCACATCCCCCGAAGGTTTTTGCGTCCAACCAGAAAATCCAACTTCAGTCGAGAACTACGTCTGGTGGCTGCGCAAAGGCGGAATTTCGATTGCGGGTCCCTCGCTTAATTAACCGAACCGAAACCGTACCGAAACCGTTCCGTTCCGAACCGAACCGATCCGCACAATCGATCGCACTCGTGGATCTGACTCGAATTTCAATTTAAGTTTAGTTAGAACCAACAATTAAATCGCGTCTATTGTCCCCTAATCGGACCAGTGTGTAGTGTACATAGCGGCGGATACGTAACTCTAACTCAAGCACCCACAGTTGCCTTAACCAGTGCCAAAAATCGATTTTCAATAAATACTTACTTAGTGATCGTACCTGTTTCGCATCTCAACTGGCCCAAGTGTTCAAAAGAAAACCTATGCTCTCTATCGCTACCTAATTGCAATTGCCACAGTTAATTTGGATCAAAATGCACATTCTCCACCGCACCAACGACCATCAGTTCGAGGACCAGAAGTTCATGATGGTAAGCACCGCCGCCTTTGCAGGGTGGCTTTAATCGGAGGAGGGTTCGACGGTTGATAAGCTCTATCCAAGTTGTCTGTCAGCCGAAATCTGCTCAGGTTAACCCCGAGTGCAGCGGAGCTGCTCTGGCTGCGGCCACTGCTACTCAAAATCAGATATTGAACCATCGAGTGCCCATGGGCCAACGCCGCTTGATTGACACTAAAATTTCTCTGGGCACTTTCGGGCACGCAAGCACTTTTGGCCAATTACCCCGCGTCTGTGGACCGAGGGAACCGTGCCCGTGATTCACACACAAACTGATTACCATTCCTGGCCGTTCTAGCTGCAAAATCAATGACCAATTTACAGTAATGGGTTTTCCTGCGAGTCCGTGTGGCACACTCTTACTCCGGGAATAATAAGTACATAAACTTCAACCTGATGTACCCACTCCAAGTGTCTGGGGATCACTCAAGAGCCTAAAAGGGTGTGGGTTCCAAAAACAGGCATCAAACGCCAGGATATAATAAATCGGAGAACCGAAGTTCATTTAATAAATAGGGTTCAAGGGAAGACCAAATTAAAATGGATTTGCTATTCTAAAGTCCTCAGATATTGCTGGAGTCAGTAAAGTTAGTGCCACAAAGTCCTTTTTGCAGATAGATTGGGATATATCTATATCTTAATCTAAAAAGTGTTGCTAAAAAGATACATTTAATTAATGCAAATATATCTTTATAATACTTTTTTATTTGTTTGGGTACAAATTATAAATATTTAAGCCCAGAAGACAAACTAAATATCTAGTTTGTTGTTGTGAACCGAAATATATAAAACAGTATATTCTTCAAAAAGGTTAAGTTGAGGGATCCGGTAAAACAAGCCGTCGGCATCGAATGTTACGTTAAAACATATTGATGTAATATTTTTAGCTTCCAAATAGACTTTATATTTTAACTGTTTTTACGCATTGAAGGAATTGCTTTAAAAATTGCATATTTTATACAATGAATCAATAAATTGGCACTTACGGCCTGTTAAGCCTCTTTAATGACTTCGTCTGGTATCAGCGAATAAGTGCTTCTTTTAGCCCACAAGCTCTTTTAAACCCATTAATTGAGTATTTTGTCCGTTTCAAATATTTGCGTTATGGGAAAACATATGTGGAAACAAAAAATGTTCTCGCTTCGGAGCAGACACGATTTTGAGTCCGAAAAAAGTCTGCGGTGGGAGTGATCAGACGTCAGGAGTCAAAATTCAAATGCGGCTGCAGAGCAATACCTCTCCGCTAATTCTGGAAATGCGTGGGTACACGCTCCCCCCATTTAATTAGCGAAATTATATGGTGTTTCTTGCTTCCAAGAACCTCTCCGATGCCCGATAAAAAAATAGGGCAATTTGCGGGGCAAGGGCCAAAGATCAAAACAAAAACACAGCGAAGAGGTAGACCAAAAGTCATCGCCCACAAAAATCCCGAAGCCCGCCAACAAAATGGGCATGCCGAGTATGTTGGCATTAGCTTTCGCCCGGGCTTCGGCTGGCCCTTCGAATGCTGCCTAAATCAGGTAAGATCCCACTGGGACACTCGCGTGATGCGTTGCCAAAATAATTTATGAGATTGAAGCGCAACGCATCGTCAATTTGCGTGCGATCCGGCTGAAAAAAGAATGCCATACAGCCCGGTCAGCTTGGCAGAAAAATTCCCATAGCACACACGCTGCACAGCCCCCAAATATCAAAAGATATTCAGGAATTGAGCTTATTTATTAGCCAAACAGTGCTTCATCCCGACCCAAAAACAGCAAAGGTTCGGGCACAAACTCTGATTGATGGGTTCCCTTATGATTTATTGAATAATTTCTTAATAATTTAGAATAATTGTTCCAATTTACAGTGTGCACTTTATAAGAGTTTAGGACATGCCGGTATGGTAATTGTGTGCAGGACTCTGGATAAGGGGTTTCGGATCAATCTATAGTTTGGGCATATAATATGTAAATCCTTTCGAATCTGAAATAGATTTAGTTTTGATTAACCTACAATACTTGTTGTAAATAAAATGTATATTTCGCATTAAAGGCGAATTAAAAAACGGATTTTAAAAGTAAGATCTTGAAATAATAAGAAACTCGCAGCAAGATAAATTAGACAATTTGAATGGGAACAAAGCCAAATTCGATAAAGACAGATCCTGGAGCAATATTTGCATACCCTATTTATTATTTCTCCAGTGCGGGCGATATAATGTCGAGTCCTGTGCATCCGCTCGAAGGCATTTCCGTTTACATTCGTACATACACATTCTCCACTGGATGAATATATCCTCCGAGGAAACTCGAATTGCATATGCACGCATCAAAATTGATTTCATTTGCGGAGAGGAAATTAAAAAGTCCAAACAAAACTAAATTGATTGGCAAGATAAATGTAAATGTTCATAACGTGGCCAAGATCCGCCAGCAGAATCAAGTGTCGGAACGTCGACAACGCGAACGGCGTGTGTTAGGCTCGTGGCAAGCCAAAGCCGTGGAAAGAGCCACATCCACATCCACATCCCATCCACTTCCAAAGCCAAAAGCCAAGGCAAGAACGAAATCATCGGTTGGCCGGCAAAGTTGGCCGACATGCGTTGCCCTCGCCTTCATGGAGGATGGAGGACGGAGGATGAGGAGTCCAGAACCGAAGAACTGCAGTTGGCCCACGAGGCTGCTGCACTAAAGCCTGCCCTTTGGACGCAGATTGCAAACGGACGATCTGAGTTCAGTTGAGCTGAGCTTGGATGGTGCTACACAGAGAGAATTGTGATTGTGATCACCTCAGAAAGGGATTGCAGAGTTTTTAATTCTTCTGAAAGTACTGTATCTGTCTTTCTAGTCATCAATTTCGCTACGCATTAAGTCTATGGGGGTATTCAGATTATACTATTTAATATATGCGGAATTCAAATTAAATTGTTAATGCTTTAAGGACCGTTTTATAGTCCGCTTGTTAAGCTAAAAGTAGGCTTTAAGCTCTTAATTTGTCTTCGTTTTCTAGATGTAACATGTACCTTTAAGAAGCAATTTTTAAATTTCCAGCACAAAATTCAAAAAATATTAACATATCTAAATTAGACCTTTTGTTTTTGTTTCTCAAAAAAATACAGCAGTGCTTTCTAAATACAACGATATTATAACTATTAACATAAAATATCTTCATGGGATTTTCGAAATTAAGTTCTAGATTTTTAGATCATACAAAAGCCTTCATTTGAAATAATTGGTATAAGTAATTTTTAATTAATTTATACCATTAAAGGAGAATATAATAATATACATTTCTGGAATTATATATCAACATTTTTAAGGTTTGCTCCACACGGTTCAGTAAGGCTTTAATCTTTTTAAAATATTAAATGGGTCAATTTGAGATATACCTTTTTACGGAATAAACAAGGATCTACCAGCCTAACTAAAGGCTCCTATATATACTGCACAAGGCACCTGATATTTTCTCTCCGTGCACCTGCATGGCCGCCAAGTGGTCATTTCGAGGCTCGTTCTTCTATTCGTCATTTGTACGCTAGAACAGCGGACGCAGCTTTTCGATTTTGGCCGCGCAGGCTCCGCAAATACCCAGCAGGTTTAATACATTTATGAATGAGTTTTACTACTTCATTAAGGGCCCGTTCCTCCGCGGTTTTGTGGGCCAAGGAGCGGCCGGAGGACGAGGAGCTCCGACCGAACTGGGCCCAAGCCCCGCGGATTCGGATTCGAGCGCGTGCGCAGCCAGGAGGCCGCGGAGCAGGGAGTACCTGGATCGTAATAAGCAAAAATCGATTATCGTCCGCTGAACATTTCCATTGTTGTTATGAATATTATATGCAGCGTTTGGAGCGAAGCTTCCTCTTAAATTCGTTTAATTTATAGCTCTTCCGACAGTTCCAACTTGCAGCTCCAATAAATGACAGCACCGGACGTCGAACGAATGTGTAATCTAATTGGAAACGAGCCAATTTCAAGGGCCCACTGTACCGGTCCGCGGACGGCATGGACAGTATGTAAATTCGTGCTCTAAAATGCGCACAAAATGCGCCGGTTGCCGGTTCCGAATGGATTCTTTATTTACTGACAATATTATGACAATACCCGCATGAACTCGGCTTATTCTATGGCTGTAAGCGGTCTTTATGCCACCCGATGTCTCCATATCCCTCCGGCAGAGATTCGAGTCATCCCCTCGGAACCCCACCATCATTCAACTTGACAGCGTAATTAAAAGGACTGGTCCACACGATGAAAGTGAGGAGTTTTATAAGATGTTAGGGCCTACTTGTTTTATATGTCGCAATATAATTGGTGGCATTCAAGTCGGGCCAGGTAGTGGCCGAAAAAATGCGAAAATCGCGCAGACATGTTCTTTTCTTGGGCGGGCACTTCTTCGGTCAGGAGGAATGATTTCGACCGGCAATTTCAGTAATAGCGGCAGCCGGGATCGAGGCCAACTCCCGGCTTCTCCCGGCTACTGTATAAGTATTCAAAGCCATTACGTCATCGACGAGGAATTCGGACGTGATTGCTTTTATGGAAGCCACGTGCTAATTTAATTATTATTTGCAAAAACTTTCAAAGTGAGCGGGTATTTGTACCTCTTTCACCGTTTTTTTTTATGTTCTTAATAGAACATTTCACCTTTTTTAATGTCTGGCTGGGCCTTCGATTTATTTTATTGGAGAAATGAACGGCAGGGCGCTTGTATCAGATATAAATTTAAGCATTATTTATTTACTTAGAACGCAAAAACTTGCCATCTCTGAAACTATCAAAGCTGCAATACTAGGATTTGGCATGCAGATTCTAGAGATTCCAGCGCAGTGCAAGTTTGTTTCGTCAGGGTACTACGCCTACTCTAACGCCCACAATCTGCCCAAATCAATGACTCAAACAGTTTAAGTGCTAGAATAAACATTTTAGCTGAAGTGTATTGTTCTTATCAATACCTATCATCTCCCTTTGGTCCCTTTAGCTAATTAACGGGTACCTGATAGTCGAGGCACTCCACCATAGCGTACTTCTTTGTTTTCTTTTCCGATGCTTACATCCAAGCATTGCTACCAAATTCAATTTCACTTTGAATCCGTTTTTTATACAACTTTGAAAGTGTTCCCCAAGTGGGGCAACATTTAACTTTAAAAACGTATTCATCCTTTGTCGAAGGCTTTATTTGTCCCACTAATTTTGTTAGCAGTTTATGGAAAAAATGTTTTTCAAAGACATCACACCTAGGAAATCATTTGCTCCTATATAACTTCCGTCTTATAAATGCACGACAGAATTATATACATATACCCTTGCAGATAAAACCGATATAATGCAAAGAAAATCATTAGTTTATAATTTTTTTTCAATAAAATAATAAATATACAAGTGATGTATTTTTTTCTTGCCTACTGATACTATGCTTAGCAACATATACTACAGTGCGAATAGGTTTATTATAGAAATAAAACGTATATAAGGGAGTTATGCTGTAAGCATCGTCAAAAAAACTATACTCCGATGGTTGATGGCAGCTTCTATATCAAATTTTTATGAAATTTAATTTATAATTCTTAAGTCTTACAGCACAGAGTATAAAAAAATATAATCAAATAGAGCACAGATATAGTTTTTAAAAAATTGTCCCCACAAATTTTACGATTGCATCTTCCGATTTCAAGGAGAGTAAATTCGTAATTGTAAAAACCAAAAAAAATCTACTAGCTTCATTTCAATTCATAATTTTTCGGATACTTTCCATGGGATCTATAGTGATCCCATCAGGCCCGTTCTGACTGGTGAGCTACCTGCAATAGAAATAAGGCTTATTAAAACGTTTCATGCTGATGGCTTTAAAAATTAGAAATTACTAGCATAGAACAGAAGACAGATTAAAATGGCTGGACCGACTAGGCTGTTGATAGTGATTAATAATAAGTATACTTTATAATTAAAATTGCATCTGAAAGGGAATAAAAAGGTTATTTATCATTACAACTGATTTGCTTGTAACGTGTTTCATAGAGCCATCTATTGGTGGTTCGCACATGCTAGTTCAGTAAATCAAATCTAGATGCCGCACAAAAAGTGTAAGCTGGTGTAAAATGAACGTAAAGTAACACAGATCGACAAATTTGGGAAAGGAATTTATATTTATTTATAACTAAATTTATATTTATTTATTACTATTAATTCCCGATGGAATCTTATGAAATATGAAGATCATTTTTCAAATAACATTTAGATTTTGGTGGCGCCGCCACTTGCATTATTCAAATCGGGTGCTGTCATTTCGACAGTACAAGAAGGGTGTTGTCGTCGCTATTTAAGTTTTGTACACTCACTTTCTGAAAGGGACCAAAGGGAAATGGAGATATGCAAGCAGGAAAGCGAGATTGAAATGGTTACCTACCGGCGGTAGACAGACTTAAGCGTTATGGGCGTTAGAGTGGGCGTGGCAACCTATCAATCGATAGGTATTGACGAGACCAATACATTTCAGTTACAATTTTTAATCTAGCATAAAAATTGTGGGCGTCACAGGCTGGGGCGGCTTGTGGGCGTTACAGTGGTCGTGGCATATTCGCGTAACAAACTTGCGCTGCGTACAAGGCTACGGAATCTAAATCTGAGATCCCAATTCTCTATCTTTGATAGTTTCCGAGATATCCGCGTTCATAATGACGATTTTTTGAAGTTTGTGGGCGGTTTGTGCGCGTTAAAGTGGGAGTGGCTAACTTTTTTTGATTCAATCGATAGGTATTGATGACAACAATTAATTTCAGTTAAAATTTTTACTCTAGCATCAAAACTGTAGAAGCCACAGTTTTGGGCGGTTTGTGGGCGTTAAAGTGGGCGTGGCACGCTGTTGAAACAAACTTGCGCTGCGTAAGAAGCTCAGGAATCTGCATGCCAAATCTCAACAGCCTAGCTCTTATAGTTTCCGAGATCTCAACGTTCATCCGGACAGACGGACAGACGGACATGGCTAGATCGACTCGGCTAGTGATCCTGATCAAGAGTATACATACTTTATGGGGTCGGAAACGCTTCCTTCTGCCTGTTACATACTTTCCGACGAATCTAGTATACCCTTTTACTCTACGAGTAACGGGTATAAATACAAATATACAGTGGTCGGCATATGTATTTTGACAAAATAAAAGTTAAGTATACTCATAACTTGAATTTACTTCTTGTAAACTATAGGCATCAATGGAAAGGTAATTTCAATGCCGTTTGAATGATACAATACATTTCTTTACCCATTCAGTACTTATTGAAAAGGACGAATTTGTGTAAATCAACTTTGAAATTTTTAAAAAAAACTTTTTTCCTCGTCTTGAAAACTTAAATTTTTTGATGCAAAAAGTTTCTTCAAACAAAAACAATAGTAACTGCAAAAAGAATTTTTCAAAAATCATTTTTCTTATATTTTTTATGAATTTTTGAAAATGCTTAAAAACAGGCATTTGAGCCATATTTTTGTCTTTTTCATACAAATTTTTTCCGACATTGTCACCTTCAAAAAATCATAAAAAATATAAGAAAAATGATTTTTGAAAAATTCTTTTTGCAGTTACTATTGTTTTTGTTTGAAGAAACTTTTTGCATCAAAAAATTTAAGTTTTCAAGACGAGGAAAAAAGTTTTTTTTAAAAATTTCAAAGTTGATTTACACAAATTCGTCCTTTTCAATAAGTACTGAATGGGTAAAGAAATGTATTGTATCATTCAAACGGCATTGAAATTACCTTTCCATTGATGCCTATAGTTTACAAGAAGTAAATTCAAGTTATGAGTATACTTAACTTTTATTTTGTCAAAATACATATGCCGACCAGTGTATTAACTTTGCTGCTTCTCAAACTCCAGTTAGTGTAACAATAAAGAGTTAGTACACATTGTACGGTCTAAACGAACTCAAGCTATTTTCTTGAACATTTTTTTTAAGAGCCACACATTAAAAGTACCGCAAAATATCTTTCTAGAATTTCGATAGTATTCTTATTCAAATCTAGATTAATTAATATAATTTAAAAAGAAATAACCTAATATTTTCCCAAGAAACCTATTGAATAATGTTTGATAACATGTTTTTTAATTGCAGTGATGACAAAGATTAAACTATTTTAAAGAAAGAGATATTTTTAGAAAATTTATTTATTTAGTCAAGTTTTTTTGTCACAAAATTTGATATCAAACTTTTATATGTCTCAGCATTTTACCTCGTTTATATGTGCGTTTGTTTGATTGGTTTTTAGAACCATCTTTATTCTGGCAGAATTTTTGATGAAAGCGCTTTTTATTTTTACTACAAAATTGTGTACATCCTGGCAGTCATCATCCGAGTATTCAAAGTTCGGCTGCCTAACAAAACCATAATGAAAGTACTGGAAGCATCTCAATATGAATATACATACATATATGTTATATATAACTTTTACAATTCTGTCATTATATATGGAAGTCGTTTAAGTTTTATATCATCATGTTTTACAATTCTTAATAAATAAATAATGTGTCTAAATGCAATATAGGTGTGTTCTTAGGTGTGTAAAGATAGTGTCTTAAAAAGTTATGAACTTAATTACTTAATTAAAATTATTTGCTTTGAAACGCCCTTTGAAACGATAAAAATCAAGACCATCCGTGCTTAAAAGTCACGAATGTTTGATAATAAATTGTTTTCAAGTGTTTGATTTTAAAATCGAGAAACACCAAACATCAGTTTGTTTATTAAGAAAAATGTTCTTGTTTGCTTCTGTCACAAAATGTTGATGACTAACACATTTTATTTTAAAGTGTATTTTTTGAATCAATCTAATTTTTTGGTAAAATGATTTTCATAGTCAAACTTACGGGTGTTTTTAAGTAAATCTTCCGCTATCTCAGATAAATGGACAATTAGTTTATGGCACACATATTGGTTGGAAATGGACAGCCTTCTGAGAGCCTAAAAGAATAAACATAATAAAACATCTGAAAGATGCAAAAATCTATCGTAAGAAAACGGATCCAAACATAGAGGCAACGGGGTGGCAGAGGGAGAATAGACTGAAATAACACCGGAGCACGAACCGTAATAGGCCAGCTAGAAAAGCGAACCCTGATTTTGGAGTCAAAACTCTTTTAATGGCAATTGATCATTCGCAAGTGGATAACATTTCATTAGAATACCGAGTGAAGTGCGCATTTATACACGGCGTGTGTGTAAATTGTGCGTATGTGAGCCGTGAGCCAGGCTTTTATGTATGACCGTCGCTTGGAACAGAACACACTTGAGGTGAAACTATTTCGACCTGCTCAACAGCTTCCAACTGTCTACCTGTACCTGTGCCTCCCAAAACCAAAACCAAAACCAGATAGTCTCTAGAAGAGACCAAGAAACCATTCGAACCTTTATAATTTATTTATCTTTATCTTGAATTACGCCATGGGAGTATTGACCACCAGAGTAAGTCCGAAATTTCAGCATATTCACGTCTGGCAATGGCAAACAATGGAGTAAAATTCTGAATTTCATGTGATTGAAAACCAAGAGTTTCCAATCGCACAATTAATAATAGAGAAAAAACCCAGCACAAAATAAATAAATAAATAAAAATAACAGCAAAATAAAGAACAGCCACGGTTACTGCCGACTGGCGAAGGGTCAAAAGCATTACTCAAAAGCCACGCATACCCATACCAACAAGCCCGATCGGGCCAAGAGTATTGACGGTATTGAGTGACGGCAAGAGCCGAGAATAAGCTGCGGATAGCCCAAGACGGATGAGCAGGCAGCCGCGTATTAGTGGCTACCAAATATTTAGTAACATCCACCCGAGCACAAGTAAACAAACAAAGAGTGGATCTTAAAATAGGCCTTACGGAATCGGGGCAATAAATCTCGGGGCACTTACAGGAGCTGGACCTGGGGTGACCCACTAGTACATTCCACGCAGGAATACCGTTTTAATTGAACGGACCCTAATACCCAGATTTGGCTTTGATTAGAGCCAACCACGAATTCTTCAGCGCGAAATGCCCGAAATCTTCGGGGATAGGAAAAGAAAACCACCGAAAGCCCAGCCGTCAATAGACGAATATTCACGCAAAACAAAAGAGAACCGGTTTACCTGTATTCTTAAATATTCTATTTGATGTTGCCAAATGACAAGATAATCCAAAGTAATCAATCAAAATTATTTTAATTTATTAAGCCACAATAAAGTCGTGCCCGGTCCGCAATTGCCACGTTCTTGGGCCAGCCGAAGACTCGCAAGAATGCTCCCTACCAAAGCCCGGCCCTGGTGGACCCGACTATCAAGATTGGTTTATATCCACTCATATGTGAATATAATGTGTATTCACTAAGTTTACACGAATAGCTTGTCGATTCATAATTCGATAGCAGGAATTTAGTAGTTCGACAGACATTCCGCGAAGAAGGTTTTTATGATGGACAAATTCACCGAAGATTTACTAAACTGGTTTTATAAAATAATATTTATCTGTTAGAACTTTAAACTTACATTTATCCTGGCAATTATTTTCTATCTAATACTTTGAAACAATCATAAACTTTGCTTATAGTTTAATATGCCTTTATAACGAGTAAATAATTTTATGAGTTTAAAACCATTTCACAAAACCATTTTAAAATGCGGGCAAAGTCAATTAAAAAAATTACATTGCGTCATAAAAACTTAAATTTTACAAAGTCTAAAAATCCTAAAGGTTCTTAAAAACTTATTAAATCCCTAAATATCTCTTCCGACCACCGAAATCTGGCATAGAACACGAGCCAGCGGTTGTATCTTCGAAATCCTAATGAATCACCTATAATTCGACGTCGTCCACTAACAAATACTGCTCAGAGATGAATTACTGAGCCGCCATTTGAATGTGTAAGCAATATGAATTAGTTGATTAAAGCGATGCGAACGAGGAGAAATAGAGCGTATGAGCATGGGCATTCATAGATCGCCTTGTTTGGTCCACTTGGAGGAGAGGAGTTCCATATTTGGACCACAATGAAGGCCGAACCTCGCTGAAGACCTCGCCGCACTCCAGGCACACACTTACACAATCGAATAAACATGTTCGATTTCTGAAAACCTCAACGTTTTGTGTCAAATTACTGTCATTCTTTTTCCGCAATCCCCGGACAATGCTGAAGTAAGGAGCAGGTAAATGGGAGCAGGCCTAATGCGATGCATTCGGCCTAATCGAACGGCTCTGCTGGGCCAGCAGTTGTGCAAATTTAAGGAATCAATAACCGCAGTTATGGACACCTAATGTGTGTAACCCCACCGGATCGGCCTTATCGCGTGCATCTTCTATTGACACTGCATCCTGTGAGTCCTGGGAATTCAAAGGCCGCGCGACTGGGCAGGATGTCAAATGGCTTGTGTGATATCATTCACTAAGCCGAGCTTCCGACCTCATTATGCGAGTCCTTTATGCTCCCCAGATTTAAATGTGCTTCCCACAAGATTTCAAATCGCTGGTAATCACAGTGAGAGCTCCAGAGCGGCGCTACATATAACATCCATATCCATAGCTCCTTCCCCGACCGACCGACCTCTAACGGTAGCGACTGCGATGCGAAGCCGGCGTCGCTGGCTGAAAAACCTTTTCGCCTTTTTGGCACACTGACGAGAGACTAGTTCTCATTTCGCGTTCGTAGCTCGTAGACTGCTGATGCTGCCGTCGGTCCGGAAAAAGCGCGTATCGGTCCTCTAAATATACCCACTCGACTTACATCACGTGCGAGTGGAATCCGTTGTGATATAGGCATAGTTCCGGAACTTATCGATAATCCACCCCGAATCGGAAGGCCCCAATCAATATGTGTGCATAAAGTTTCTGCGGACTTAAATATGATAACATGACTTTAGCGTATGTGGATATGCCAGCTGTAATTCAGGTTCAGGTATATTTCGACTTGAGAGCGCGCTGGGACTACATTTAAGAAATGATTGACAGTGTGTCGAATTACTGGGCGCTAAAAACCCATTTGACCTCTGAAGAATGTGTCTTTTAGAGAACGTTGGTGGTTTTTTGTGAAGTGCATAAGTTGTTTTAATCGGCATTCATTAGACATCGTTGTTTTTAATAGCTTGTGGAACTTAACCCTAATTAAAAGCATTTCATGATTTCTCCCACTTAAAGCTCGAATAATCTTCTGTGACTGATTAAGTAAAGAAAGTAAAAAACACCGCTTTTGAAAAACTTTTAAGAGATCTTTAAGTGTTCCATTCAGAAATCTTGATTGAATGTAGAAGGTATATTACATCGCAGCTCAATACCTGAATACAATGTTAGTAAAATGTCTTATTGCCACTTTGACAACTAGTGTTCTGTATAGACATGAATGTTAAATACATAAAAGTTGAAAATAAATGTATTTACAATTTTTGACGCATCAAGGATATCTCTTCTGACCAAAGACGATTTGAATTTATATTAATGTGCGTAAGACTTGAAGCCGAATTTCACACAGATTTGTGTGACACCCCGTGCTTAGAACAAAATTGAATGTTGTTCAAAGTAACATTTCAAAATAATTGTGATGCAGTTAAATTTAGAATGCTATTTAAGCACTGTTTAATATAACAAAAATTCTAATTCTAATTTCTGAGAGGACGTGATTTTAACTTGACCAAAACAATTTAAAAGTACTATATAATGCTTTGAATGTTAAGCACATGTAATATATTGATATACAAGAGAGAATAGAATATCTAAGAACCTCCGTTTACCGCCGGCTATTTCACTTGCAACCATACAAATATCTTACATTGATAACTTTTCAAGTAGACATCCTTTCTGAAAAGTGTTCCAAATCGCAGTAACTAACAATTGTGTGTCTTCCGCAGGAACGCCTCAGTGGTCATGGGAGTCTAGGGCTGTCCAGCGGCAGTGCGGCGTACACAACGCATTCCGGCGGACACACGGGGCGCAGCGGACCGGCCACGGGACACAGTGGGCACAGTAGCACCCATGGCTCGGCGGCCACCATGCACCACCAATCGCTGCAGTCCGACTTCCAGCCGCCGTACTTTCCGCCCCCCTTCCACCACTCCACCCAGAGTCCCCCCCAGCAACAGGTAAGCTTTCCACTCCGAGGGCCGCCCCTGATTATCCCCAAGCGTTATCTAGATATCCGGCTACTTGCAGAACCACGGGGCCCTCGAGTACTTGGGCACGGACCCGTACGGCCAGCCCCTCTCCTCGCTGCACCACGCCCCACTGCACCACTACAACCAGCTGGCGGGACTGCGGTCGACGCAGGACCAACTGGGGATCCACAGGACCCACAGAGAGGCTGAGCTGCAGGGACATGTTGTAAGTAGATCGTTTTAATTTTTCCAATAACTTGATTTAAAAATTGTGCAAATGATAGGGACGCTTTATCAATTCGCAATATGAATTCCTGATCGTAAGTCGGATCAAGACTAGCCATGTCAATCGTCTTATATACTTAATCCCAGCGTTATTTAGAAACTAAATCGGATTATGGCTGTTTTTCGGTGTTTTTATACCCGTTACTCGTAGAGTAAAAGGGTACACTAGATTCGTCGGAAAGTATGTAACAGGCAGAAGGAAGCGTTTCCGACCCCATAAAGTATATATGTTCTTGATCAGGATCACTAGCCGAGTCGATCTAGCCATGTCCGTCTGTCCGTCTGTCCGTCTGTCTGTCCGGATGAACGCTATAAGAGCTATTGAGATTTGGCGTGCAGATTCCTGAGCTTCTTACGCAGCGCAAGTTTGTTTCAGCAGAGTGCCACGCCCACTCTAACGCCCACAAACCGCCCAAAACTGTGGCTCCTACAGTTTTGATGCTAGAATGAAAATTTTAACTGAAATGTATTGTTCTCATCAACACCTATTGATTGACCCAAAAAAAAGTTTGCCACGCCCACTGTAACTCTCACAAACCGCCTACAAGCTTCAATAAATCGTAAATTTGAACGTGGATATCTCGGAAAATATCAAGAATAGAGAAATGGGATTTCAGATTTAGATTCCGTAGTCTTGAGCGCAGCGCAAGTTTGTTACGCGAATATGCCACGCCCACAAGCCGCCCAAGCCTGTGGCGCCCACAACTTTCATGCTAGATAAAAAATGTTAACTGAAATGTATTGGTCTCGTCAATACCTATCGATTGATCCAAAAAAAATTTGCCACGCCCACTCTTACGCCCACAACGCTTAAATCTGTCTACCGCCGGTAGGTGGCGCATTTCAATCTCGCTTTGCTGCGTGCATATCTCCATTTTCCTTTGGTCCCTTTAGCTGAGTAACGGGTATCTGATAGTCGAGGTACTCGACTATAGCGTTCTTCCTTGTTTAATATTGCACCTATCTTAATCTCTATGAACCGTTATGGTTTTATTGCAAAAAGGGCACATAAATTCCATTTATTAAATTTCATTCCACACATCCTTCTAACTTCCATTTATATTATATGTTTATTTCACATATTGACTGTGAAGACCTAGATAAACATAGTAATTTCGTTAAAGTTAAGCGATTGACGGCAAATTACTATGAGCACTAACAAGAAGGCAATTCAGCCCAGGACTCAATCTTTTCATCCGTTTAAGAATTTGCGTCTTGTTCCACATTATTCTTGCATATTTTGCTAAATTCTTGGCTTCGAAGGCCACGAAACGTTTGGGGGTGGAAACTTCCCCATTCTGGGAAAGTTGTCGAAGTTATTTTTGAACGGATTCCATTTGAGTGCATTAAAAAAACATCCTCCAAAAAATGTAAAAAATGTTCTTGGGACTTCGCAAGAAAGTCTTGCGAACAACGATGAAATTCCTAGCTCAGCCTTAGCCCGCCGAGAGGTCTGTTCCCCACTCGATTTCATTCCACCGGCAAGTGGTGCAGTGAAACGCAGCCCGAATGCCCCGAAAAGGCGTATCCTCGCAGGCTCTGTGCGCATCTGTCCGCCTAAAGGACTCTCACACAGACGCGGCGCACACAAGCTCGGCGAGAGTGTGTGTGCGGCTTCCAGCCGGTCTGCATACATTAGCGGCAAGGACCTCGGATTGGCTATGCGGCGACTTCAACCCCTTGGCGAAACCGAAGCGCCGATGTATTAATAATCTCGCAACTATTGGCATCGTTTTTACCATGCCCGCTGAAATAACACTGAGCTGCAAAAAATATGTTTTCGATTGAGTTGTGTGGTACGAAAGAATAGCTAATTACGTTTCACGCAGTTGTGTAAGCCTAAAAATACATTACTAGTCATTTGAACCGATTGTTTCGGTCAAAACTTAATAAGTAAATAAAAGAAGCAAAAGAATGCAATGCAATGCCATTTCCAATTTTGATTATCAGATATAACCAGTATATCTATAAAGTATAAATAGTTTAAGGAGTCGGAAATCTAACCTTGATTAAGTTACAAAACTTCTTAACCAAAACGAAAATAATATAGATTGTGAAAAAGTCTCCTATTCAAATAGTGCACAAGATGTCAAATTTGTTTGTCAACCCATGAGAAAACGTCATGCCTTTGGCATGTCGTCATTATTTATATTTACCTCTAAATTAATCTTGAAATCATTTGCAGACCCAACTGTCACATGGATTCCCGTACACGGATAGGAGAAGTGATTACGGTAGTGCAATATCGGCGGGAGCTGCCCACGGAACCAGACTTGGCCATGAGCACGAGTCCCTGGCGTTGCATCAAGCCCTTCAAAACGCGGTCGATGATGTCCAAGCTCCTGCCCTCGACGACAATGTGGCGTTTATGTCGGACTTGCCGCTTATAAAGAGTAAGTTCATAAAATACGTATGCTCTCATGTTTTAAAGTAAGGACAGCCCTAAAATATAAAAACTAACGGCACAACTATACTAACTTTAAGAAAAAATATGTTTCCATGAACTTTTAAAATCAGTCCAAAAATTATAGAGCGATTAATTAACTCTATCAAAATTCTGCACATGAAAAACCACCCTTTGGTCAGCGTTTGCATAACATTGGAAATAAACAGTCCATTAATGGGGAGGGTAAATATTTTTGATGAACGTAATACAGTTGTAACTTTTAAGCCATATGCTCATATTTTATATATTCGAAATAGTAATAGGCAATAAGTTAAAGACAATGAATGAAACGTGCAACTTTGATTGCAAAACTTATCTACGCTCAGACCATCAATTTATTTGAACATTATTATACTATACAAGACGAAATAAATAATTTAACAAGTTCGCTCGTTGCAATTTTAAATAATTTTGTTAAGGTGATCGTCAAACCGTAGTCCTAAAGATATTGTTAGCTAACTAGAGTAGACTTTTGATCGTATTTCTGAAGATTTATTTATTATTCATAATCATAAAGAACTTGTAAGTTACGTTTCACTCCATGTTGCGTGTGAGGCGGAACCTCGAACACGCCTAGAAAACAATGCAAGGACCTACCCTCCAAAACTGTGAGTTTGTGTGCATTGTGAAACTGAATCTTGCCCTTCTAATTGGCAGGATTCGGGTAAAATGATCCCCACGTCCTGCGTTCACACTTTGCTCTGTCAGAACAATAACAACAATAGCAATAATAATATATTTTGCCCGCCGTGAACAATATGGTGTACATACTCATGGAGTCTGAAATTGGTGTTGCGTTTACTTGCAGGCATGAAAAGCGGAAAGGAAGCCGGGAACATTGGATCGGGTTCGCCCAGCGAGGTATTCTGTGCAGTCCCTGGTCGCCTCAGCCTCCTATCGAGCACCTCGAAATACAAGGTCACCATAGCCGAAGTGCAGCGACGCCTGTCGCCCCCAGAGTGCTTAAACGCCTCCCTACTGGGCGGAGTGCTTCGAAGGTGCGTTCCGACAGCATCCTCCTCTTTTTGGGATCTTAGTTAAAAGCCCTATTCTTTTCAGGGCCAAGAGCAAGAACGGCGGTCGCCTGCTGCGGGAGAAGCTGGAGAAGATCGGCCTGAACTTGCCGGCCGGCAGGCGAAAAGCGGCCAACGTGACGCTCCTGACATCCTTGGTGGAGGGGGAGGCAACGCACCTGGCCAAGGACTTTCATTTCGTGTGCGAAACCGAATTCCCCGCCAGGCAGCTGGCCGAGTACATTGTGCGCCACCAAACGGAGCCGCAGGACTCGTACCGACGGAAAGAGCTCATTCTTCACTCCCAGCAGGTAAGGTCTTAAGAAAATGGATACTACATCCAAGCCAGAACCAAACCGATGGTCAAATTGCTCAAAAAACAAACTCTTTTTCTCAATGTAATGTTAATTCTTCGCACAAAAAATCAAACAAGTCCGTACTTACATACCCGAAAAATGCATAGGAGTAGGTACACTGATAAAAAAAACGTAGTAAATCCAAATATTTCATATTCAACCCAAATATTTTTCGCTTTGATTTTCATCCATTGCGGTTTTTATTAAATTTAAATATGCGCATATTAACCTTTTTTTCCATATTAAATTTAAATATTTTCGGAATAGATTTTAATATTTTAAATTTTTAAGTTATATATAAGCCATATTTAAATTAAATACAATGCATATTTATATTTAATACAATGACTATTTGATTTTAAATTTTAAAAATTTGAATTAAATAGTACACGTGTTTAATTTAAACTGAAACCATATTAAATTTGAACATTTTAATAGTTAAATGAATAACCGAAATGTTAAAATTCAATATAAGTCATATTAAGATTCAATACTAGACATATTTATTCAAAATATGCCAATAGTAATATTAAATATGATAGGTATTCAAATATTTTTGGTACACTAAAAAAAATTAGTACACAAATTTTATTTTTGTTTTTTTTTTCGATTTTATTTAAACATATATTTGTCATAACGGCTTGCTGGAGGGTACAAATAATACAGTTACACTTATAATTATTTTACAGAGATCTGTATATTACCAATAGATACAATAGTAGAGTATTACCAATCTTAATAGCTAAACAATAATTAGTTTTGTAAGTTATCTGGGAAATAAATAGTAAGATAAAAAAGAAAAAGATAAAAGATTTAAATCTGAAAAAAACAACAAAAGAGCACAAAAAATAAATAAAAAGTCAAAATCTGAATGTAGTCTGACTAAAATTATAAATTACCAATTCCGGCGCCCGGCATACTTTCAAAAACTCAGCTCCGTCGTTTTATTTAATTTTTCGATAAGGAGATTCCAGTCAGAAATCTCCCTCAATAATTACGTTTTGTCAGCCCAGTTTCGTCAAAATCTAGCAGTTTCCACTTTTTGTTTGGATCTCAACAGGAACCTCCAAGATGTAATCCAGTTTTATACGCTTCGTTCTGGAATTTGTATATTTGCGAGGAATGAAATAGAAAAAAGTTATTATAAAACCTACTTTGCCGTATTCTTACTTTTAAAAATGTATTTATTTCTACGTTTTTTTTACTTACCTATGACTTTGCCAGGAACGGTAAACGCACGCTGTGTGTGTGTAGATGTGTTGCAGCAAATGTACATGTGTGTGTTCGCTAGGGCACGCTCGACTTTGTTGGCGACCAAGCAACGGTAAACGCACGCTATGGTATATGTATGTGTGTGTAGCTGTACATACGTTTCTGAGAACCGAAAACATTAATCCACTTAATAATTAATGCAAACTTCACTTTAGTTCGATTTATGTTTGTCCATTACGTGCATATGTATGTATGTATATGTATGCGTGTAACGGCGCGCGCTTATTTGTTGTATTCTACGAAAACGTAGTACGGGTAAAATATTTTTGATAATTTTAATTTAACTTTTATACATATGCACATATTTATTTTTAGGCTATTTTCACTTTAACAAAGCTCCGACACGTCCTACTTCTTTGGCTGCAATTATGAAATGGCAAGCGTCGTGCCGTGTTGAAGAAGCGGAATCAGTTGTACATACATATATACATATGTATGTACATACATATTTATGGCCGAATACAGTTCAAAGAAAACACATGCATCAAAAAAAGTATTTTTTGGCTTTGAGTGTTGCTGCCAACATACACACTTATTTATTTTTAAGAAACTTCACATGATTTTTTGATAGCGCGATAAATTTTAATTTTATATTTGTATGCCAACTTCACTTTTATAAAGTGAACGACACGTCCAACTTCTTCGGCTGCAACTTTTCAATGACACGCGTCGTTTAGTTATCAAGAAGAAGAGTCATTGATCAAAGCAAGCGCGAAAGAATGTGTGTAGAATAGAACAAAAAAACCGCCAAAAATTATCTTAGCGCCTTCGGGTGTTGTGTGTCCATTTACATATGTCAATTTACTTTGATGTATATCAATTTGTTTTTAAAAATGTGTAATGTTCGGTCTGAACAAATGTATATACACTGGTCGGCATATGTATTTTGACAAAATAAAAGTTAAGTATACTCATAACTTGAATTTACTTCTTGTAAACTATAGGCATCAATGGAAAGGTAATTTCAATGCCGTTTGAATGATACAATACATTTCTTTACCCATTCAGTACTTATTGAAAAGGACAAATTTGTGTAAATCAACTTTTAAATTTTTTTTTCAAACTTTTTTCCTCGACTTGAAAACTTAAACTTTTTGATGCAAAAAGTTTCTTCAAACAAAAATAATAGTAACTGCAAAAAGAATTTTTCAAAAATCATTTTCCTTATACTTTTTATGATTTTTTGAAGGTGACAATGTCGGAAAAAATTTGTATGAAAAAGAGAAAAATATGGCTCAAATGCCTGTTTTTAAGCATTTTCAAAAATTCATAAAAAATATAAGAAAAATGATTTTTGAAAAATTCTTTTTGCAGTTACTATTGTTTTTGTTTGAAGAAACTTTTTGCATCAAAAAATTTAAGTTTTCAAGACGAAGAAAAAAGTTTTTAAAAAAAATTTAAAAGTTGATTTACACAAATTTGTCCTTTTCAATAAGTACTGAATGGGTAAAGAAATGTATTGTATCATTCAAACGGCATTGAAATTACCTTTCCATTGATGCCTATAGTTTACAAGAAGTAAATTCAAGTTATGAGTATACTTAACTTTTATTTTGTCAAAATACATATGCCGACCACTGTACATGAGTATACAGTTTATGAAATAAATCATTTTGTAAAAGAAGTCAGCTTAAAATTTAAATATTTATATTAAATATTATCGTACTTAAAAACGTACATGGCAGAAACTAATATTTAAATATGAAACATATTTAAATGTGATAATACAAATAAAATACATTTTAATTAATTAATATGTACGTAAATATAAAAGATATCTTCTTGAGGTGTTTTTATTTGATATAAACATTGAAGAACCCTTTCAAATTGACGCTTTCAATATTATTATTACAAACATTTTTATTTTAAATATTAAAAACTCTAAAATAAAATAATTTGAATACTTAAAATTAATATGAAACATTTTTAATTTAAATACGGATTTTTTTAATTCTGAAAATATTAACGATAAATATAATATTTTTTAAAATAAATATAGCCAAATTTAAATTAAATATGCTCTTCTTTGATTTAAATATTTTTATATTAAACTAGGCAATTTAATATGTTTCGTATTTAATATAATGTTTTTTGTATTAAATTTAAATATGAAATATGAAATGTTGCATTCAATAGGCGCATATTTAAATTTACTATTCCATTTTTTTATCAGTGTAAACATTTTGCCGGCATTCTGTTTTCTCGTTAAAAAATTGTACTGAAATATTAGTACTAGTACTAAAGTACTGAAATATTAGTACTAGTTTTAGTCAAATCAATTTTTCAAATACTCAAAATTTTACTCAATGAAAAGAAAATCAAGAGAAAACAAGGAAGAACGCTATAGTCGAGTACCTCGACTATCAGATACCCATTACTCAGCTAAAGGGACCAAAAGGAAATGGAGATATGCAAACAGCAAAGCGAGATTGAAATGCGCCGCCTACCGGCTATCTCAATATATGGTTATGTGGGCGGTAGACAGATTAAGGCGTTATGGGCGTTAGAGTGGGCGTGGCAAACTTTTTTTAGATCAATCGATAGGTATTGACGAGACTAATACATATAAGTTAAAATTTTTTATCTAGCATGAAAATTGTGGGCGCCACAGGTGTGGGCGGCTTGTGGGCGTTAGAGTGGGCGTGGCATATTCGCGTAACAAACTTGCGCTGCGTACAAGGCTACGGAATCTAAGTCTGAGATCCCAATTCTCTATCTTTGATAGTTTCCGAGATATCCGCGTTCATATTTACGATTTTTTAAAGATTGTGAGCGGCTTGTGGTTGATAAAGTGGGCGGGGAAAACTTTTTTTAGGTCAATCGATAGGTATTGATGAGAACAATACATTTCATTTTTATTTTAGCATTAAAACTGCAGGAGTCACAGCTTTGGGCGGTTTGTAGTCGTTAGGGTGGACGTGGCACCCTGACGAAACAAACTAGCACTGCGCAAGCAGCTCAGGAATCTACATGCCAAATCCCAACTTTCTAGCTTTTGTAGTTTTCGAGATCTCTGCGTTCTTACGGACGGACAGACAGACGGACAGACGAACTTGGCTAGATCGACTATATATACTTTATGGGGTCGGAAACTCCTACTTCTAACTGTTGCATACTTTCTGACAAGTCTAGTATACCCCTTTTTTTACGAGTAACTGGTATAAACATTATATTGAGAAATCGCCTCTTAAACCTAGTGTTAGCTTACTAGATAGGAAAGAAGGAAAAGATTCTAAGAAAATATAAGTATTTACCAGGGGTCTTGATTTGGTTTATAAGAACAAGGATTAGAAATGTGCAACGAACTGTTTTTGTTGGTCTGCTTGCTACAAGATTCGTGCGGCTTGTCTAGTAGACACAATCTACTTTATCCCACCATGGGCTTAGAGAAGCATCCGCGTTCTCAGACTAGGGTGAACAGGTGCCGCGATATCCAGAGCAACGCCTTTCCATACAACGACCGCCTGTCCCTTGCTCTGTCCCGGACGGTCCACTAGGAAAAGTTCACTTTGCTTTACGCGTAGTGTAAGCGAACGTTTCTTGTTTTGTAATCACTGTGGACGGCAGTCCACGTAGTGACGAAGCGCACCAGGAGGGTGGGTCTAGTTGACTGAAAAATTCACCAATTTTAATTGTTAAAAATAAATCTTATATTTTTAGATTACAAAAGAGCTTATGCAGATCTTAAGCCAAGATCGAACGACTCATTTCGGCACGAGATCACAGCATTTGTTGGAGCCGTCGATGCAACGCCACTTAACACATTTCTCCTTGATAACGCACGGATTCGGATCGCCCGCAATTATGGCTGTTCTGCATGCTTTCCAGGTTCGACATGATTTTGAGGTTCTCTGAAGTCCAGACATTAACTACTACTTTTCTTTAATTGCAGACATTTTTGAATGAATCATTAAACTATTTGGAAAAGCTGTATCCTTCGAACGGTGGCGGGATGGTTTCGTCATCGTTGGATAAAAGTAAAATTGACAACGAAAAAAAATGATAGGCTATGTTGTATATTGCCACAGATTAAAGCAAGCCGTAATTTAAGATTAACTTTCCATACATTAGGTACAACGTCGATAAAATAATAAAATTCCTGTAAATTAATTTATTTAGTTAAGTGTAAATTATTGGACATTTTGTATATCTATAACTGTAATTTGAATGTACAATATTCAAATATATTAAATACGTATAATTTATTTAACTTAGAAAAATACATCGACTTTTTGTCAAAAGCACAAAGCTTTTTACAACTAATTCAAACAAAAATCTTTACAAATACACTTATTTGTATGTAGAAACGATTGAAACGCTCTCATTTTTAATTTTTTAAGTAACTTACAATTTAAAGATTTTAAAATTATACAAATGAATAAAATGTGTTTTTAAAACTAAATTCGTAAAATATTTCTAAACTACAATCTGTTGCGATTTTGACAGAACCATACTCAAACAAGGAAGAACGCTATACCAGATATAGTAGATACCTGTTACTCAGTTAAAGGGACCAAAGGGAAATGGAGATATGCAAGCAGCAAAGCGAGATTGAAATGCGTCGCCTACCCGCGATCTCAATATATGGTTATGTGGGCGGTACACAGATTTAGGCGTTATGGGCGCTAGAGTGGGCGTGGCAAACTTATTTTGGATCAATCGATAGGTATTGACAAGACTAATACATATCAGTTACAATTTTTTATCTAGCATGAAAATTGTGGGCGCCACAGGTTTGTGGGCGTTAGAGTGGGCGTGGCATATTCGCGTAACAAACTTTCGCTGCGTACAGGGCTACGGAATTTAAATCTGAAATCCCAATTTTCTATCTTTGATAGTTTTCGAGATATCCGCGTTCATAATTACGATTTTTTGAAGTTTGTGGGCGGCTTGTGGGCGCTAAAGTGGGCGTGTCAATCGATAGGTATTGATAAGAACAATACATTTCAGTTTAAATTTTTATTCTAGCATCAAAACTGTAGGAGTCACAGTTTTGGGCGGTTTGTGGGCGTTAGAGTGGGCGTGGCACTCTACTGAAACAAACTTACATACTTTCCGACGAATCTAGTGTACCTTTTTTACTCTACGAGTAACGGGTATAAAAAGGATGTGTGTACGCGTAAGTAGATGTAAGTTTGTGTTACGAACTGAAGAAGGTTTAGTTCTAAAGAAGTAGCGGTTCGTAAATAAAGCTTCACGTTTAAAAAGGTAAGGTTGGTACACATAATACATTAGCGTGATTTATGTTGGTTCCTCTTCGTCTTAATGATTTGAAAATAATAAAGTAAAAATAGATAGTGCCATGACATTTCTGCCCTTTGACAGCATGGCTAATAGCATTTTTAGCCATTTTTATTAAGATCACAATCATAATTTTGAGTCCCGTCAAGTATTTCCTCTATCAGTTGTAAGACTTTTTACTGAAGAAAATATTTATTTACAAAATAAATCGTCGTTTTATGAATAAAACAAATAATATAATAACAAATAAGCTTAAACTAATCATAAATATAATTGGAGTTCTTAAACTATCGGCTACTTGGCTTCCTGTAAAATAGTCATTATTCTGAGACAATTTAGTTATCTCGGCATCCAACAAGTTAATTAAGTTGATCTCATATTCTGAAAAAATATAAGTCAAATTTTAAAACCGATTAAATGAAACTTTTTATATATATAATTACCTTCACTTTCCCTTGTAACTACGTCTAAAATAGAAGATTTCCTCTGTTTAACAGGTTTCCTGTTTGATGAGTTCAGCAAGTGAAAATGTTCACAAATATTCGTTTGAAAACGTGATTTTAAATTGCTACTTGATATCCTATGAGGTAAAGGGGCTCTTTTTAGTTTGTGAAATTCCGTTATACGATTTAGATTCTGCAGTAAGCTAGATTTGTGTGAGTTTATCGCAAAATCTAAGAATGTAATTAATAGCCAGTAGCAAGCTTTCTCTAGATGCGTCGAGTCCAGGCAGTTAGAGTCCCCATAAACTGCGATTCGTCCTTCACTGCTACTTTGGTAGCTATTGATTTGGCCCAAGCCTTTACTTTGTTCCTTTTTTCGTAGTAGCAAGACTCTGTTCTTAAATGTTGAGAAATCTGTGGGTATAGCCTCAACTAATTCGCTCTCTGCATTGCTTATGATTTCCTCGTTGCTCTCAATACTATTCGCCTTGGTTTGAAACATTCCAAAAATAGGTACATCTACCTTAGCCTCTTTGGTGGGTGTCTTAGAATTTATTATCTGGAAAATAAAAATCTATATTTCCCGTGAATAAAATAATTGTAAAGTAAATATACCGAGAGTCCTTGATCATTTAGCTTCGTTCCTACTAAAATATTTTCTGGGTTCATTGGAAATTTGATAATTGGGGCACCACTAGCATAATACATTGAATGGTCGCCCAATTTGAAGTGGCCCTCTCCGACAAAATCTCCAAAAGCAATTCCAAAGGGTTTCAACAAATCGTTTAAGGCTGGAATATTAGCGCCGCCAGTGTCAGGTGTCCACCATTGTCGTGTGTTTTCGTCAAAGAACTTGATTTTTTTCATCACCGTGGTATTATACCAATCACCGAATACAACGACATTCAGGCCTTTATTATACACATTTTCTTTTAGAGCGTTTATTTCATCGTCACCAAACTCTTTTTCAGGGTCGACAATCAACAATGCGCCATAGTCCGAAGCGTTAAAACAAGTGAAGGGTTCTCGCAAAACATCAATATAATATCCAACATTTCGTAAATGTGTATACATGTCCTTAAAGTTTGTGTGTATATGGTCTGCCCTCCAGTCCAGAGGATCCAATTTTACTTTAAGATCATCTCGTGGTATGTAGCGGGGCGGATAACGCAAGCTGTGGTACTGGTCCCATAATATCCTTTTGTTTCGCGGAGGTTTTTGTGTTATTTTTATTGTTAGTGGAAATTCGACTTCAGTTACATGTGTTTCGTTGTTTGACTCTTTAAAACTTTCCACAACTAATGTTACACTACCTTTACAGACCCCTTCAAAGTATTCTCCATCTTTTTTAACAGCTAATAAAAAACAGAATATACATTTTATTATTGATCGAGAACGGAAGCTAACTTCGCCCAAACAAAGTCTTTATACTCTTGCAGATAACATGATAAAAACTGACTAAAAAAGTTGAAATACAAAATATTAAATATAAAACAGCGAAATATAGTCAAATATCGTGAAAAACATCACGAAAAATGTCTTTAAAAACCGAGAAGTTTTTGTTTTAGACGGTAAGGGGCATTTTTAAACTTGATCCGCAAACATTGTTTAACGGCTAAAGAAGGTCGAAAAATAGTGGAAAATAAATTATGGTCTCTTTTTTTATCATATTTGATCTACTTATATAAATAGAAGGTGAAGTTTTTTTAAATATCAGAATTTAAAATTAATTTAAAAAAAAAATAATTGGTCGATGTACTTGCATTTTGCAAGGAAATCCAAACAAAAATTTTAGTTTAATTTTAAATTTTAAAACAGAAACAATGCCACAATGAACGAGGAAACCGAGGGATCGAGCGCCTACGAAACGCTGTTCCTCTGACTGCAAGGGTATATGAACTTCTCCATTTTTTTGGTTTAGATTGGTCGATATGTTATTATTATGGTATAGCTTTTTTAAATATATAATTAACTTACCAATAAAAACTGCCATCCATCCGGTCCATGGCCAAAATATAGGAGAGACTTGTGTTGATATTTGAAGAAGTTGCCCGTGATGTTCGTAATCAGGAATCCACTTGGGGGTGCCAAGAATTTGACTGGTAACCGAAATGCCATTGAGTATGGTCACGTTTGCAATAACCACGGAGCTTCCATAGTATAAGGGCTGAGAACTATAAGGCCACATATAGTTTAAAGTAAAATCGAGGTATGATGGGACAAGGGTTATCTTCGGTTTATAAGATAGCAGCAGCTGCATACTTTTCAACAGATTCAGTTTCCCAGCTCCCTGCTCAAACATGTTGTATTGCGGAAGCTTCTCGGCACCTTCAATAAGGACCTGCTTCAAGGAAGCTGGGTTTATCAAATCGATTCTTTTAAATGCACCGCTAATTAGCAGAGCAGCTACTCCTGCAACAACTGGAGAGGAAACTGATGTTCCCGAGAGTCTTCTGCAGCCCTTGCGCACATCACTGCCTTCCACTTGACTTCCGTAAGTGACTATATCGAGTCCCAATCTTCCGTAGCCCGAAGGAAGTTCCCACGTGGTCATTCCTCTCGAACTAAACTTCGCGATTTTATCATCGAACTGAATGCCACCCACGCCAATAACATCGCTTTGGTCGCCGGGATTGTTAAGAGTGCCATATAGGGGTCCATCGTTTCCAGCTGCCGATATCATTATCACATTATTGGCAGACAGTTCCAAGACCTTTTCAACGAATGGCGAGTCCATAAAGTCAGGTCCTCCTATGCTGAGGTTAAGTATGTTTATTTTCCTGTATATGGCGTAGTTGAAGGCATCTAGAAACCAGGATGTGTAGGAAACCTGAGGTAGGATTAACGTTAGCTCATTCTGTTAGGAAGATCTACATTTTACTGACCTGAGAGTTCGTGAAGACTTTAAATATGTATAGATCAGCGTCAGGAGCAAAGCCTAGACATTCCCTGGAGGAGGCTATTACCCCGGCGACGAAGGTGCCATGACTAACTCTGTCGTCAAGAGACTTTTCATTTGTCCAGTTTGTACGTTCCTTTACATTTCGAAAGTGCGGGTGGTTCTTAGTTAACCCAGTATCGAATATAGCCACCTTGACTCCTTTGCCGGTAATTCCAAGTTTCCAAAGGACGTTGGCGTGCAGTGCTGAGCAAACTTGTCGATGCCGATCATTGTTCGCGTTCCTATTCCGCAAAACTCCTCGGGGATGGCGGTTTATACTGGTAAAATTTCCATACGGGTTGTAGTTCAGGATCCGTCGAACACTTCGCTGTGGGACTACCGCCTTGACTGATGGGTGAGCTTGAATCCTTTCTATAATTAACTTAGCAGATGTTTCATCATCGGTTAGAACTTTCAAGACATCGAAATCGCTGGGATATTGCCAAGCTAAATTTTCTCGAGGAATAATTTTCCAGTTTGTTATCTAGAATAGAAAGAGGCAAATAAAGTAATTCGGTAAATAATTTAAGAGTAGTATTCTTGGGATTCAAACGTTTCTTTTCTTGCACAAATGTATCTTTGAGATACCACAATATCTGTTAAATTCAATCCTATTAGTGATATAAACCCGCCTTAAAGATAGTAATGAACTAAGATAAATATGTTTACAACAATTTTTTATCTGACGTACGTTTGAACCAACTATTTTGTATCTTACTTACATTTGAACCAAAGAGTTTCGCTTTAATATAGGATTCTCGAACCGGAGCAAAGTATTTGGAATGGAAATGAACAATGAACTCATTGGGGATAATGGATGTTTTAAAGGCGTCAAGGCCCCAGATTACAGTTATGGTTACTAAAATAGTAAACACATTCATTTAACTTTCTGAGATTGGTCTAATTTAATGAAAAAGTTCAACAGGCTCCGTTTCTCAAGAAAAACAAATAAACAAACCGTAATCAGCTGTTTGGTGTTGCTGTGCAGGGAAATACCGAAAACACCAACGAGTATAAAATAAAAAAAATACTAAGAACAGAAAATATTCCCACGGAAATTACGAGCTATTCGAAAAGCGCTGTTTTATCTCAGTACAACAATTGTAAATTATTTAATTTAGGCACAACATAAATTGTCTAAATTATAAAGTCATTATGCAAGTTCATAATTTTAATTATGTTTATCCTGTCTTTTTTGCCCACTTGTGTTTTGGTCATACTGCTTCTCATCCGGCAAAGTTTTTAAGTAAGTTAAAGTAAGGTATGAAAAACTAAATTAAAATAATCAAGGACTGCATAACAGCGAATTGTACTATCTAAATAACGTATAGGTTGTTTTTCTAAATATAAAAGAAATATCATGGTCGTCTGGGGGTAATCAAAAAAGTGCTTGTTCCCTAGCAAAAGGTACATTCAATCATTTGGCTACACAACAATGGGCATATATAAGATTTACTAATTCTAATTTTTACTACATCATTATGCGTCAAACAGCTGTACATGTAATACCTGATATATTACTACGTTGATATACGTCAAACAACTATACATGTAATACCTGATAGCTGATAAGGCTAATCAAGCACCACAATATTTGTACCGAATACTACTCAGTAACATAATTTTTTATATTTTTTGCTTACACATTGTATACGATTCTAAAAACCTTTGCATATGGTTTCTCAAAACTGTATGGTTTGGAATAAATTGACAAGTTGATTCTTCGTTGTTTCATGTTATTAATATAATAAAAACCCAAGATTTAATTTCGTTATGAACATCTAATAATAATAAATCTTCCATCAATATGTATATATAACATTACATCTGAACTCCTTCAAAGCAGAGTATATAAGCTGCGACTTGCTAGCTTAATTTGCCGTATGCTAATAAGTAGTGTATACAAAACATAAATCATAGAAGATCAATATATATTTAATGACAACAATTATTAGGGATAAGATAATTGGATATATCTATACCAATGACACTTTTCTTCTTTCTTTACAATTATAGTTTTAGTCTTAAAATGGAGGAGCTGTGCAACAATTCCGGACATTCGGCTACTTCCAGTAGCGGAAGTAACTCGTCAATATCCGCTAAAACCGCATTGAGTGAATGCTCTGCCGCATGGATAAATTACTTAAGCGCTTTGAATAATTTATGTACTGCCGGCTCGAAATTGGCGCACTCTATAGCTGTTTTGGAACAGTGGTCTCTGAGCGAAAAACCGTTGTTCAATAACTATACAACATCTTATTTAACAAATTCATGGAACGACTTGGCAAGGTAAGAACACTTAGCCCATCCAGAATCTGTACTAACATTAAATGGCATGTCTCACCATAGAGCAACAACGGTGGCCACAGGAACAGTCAAGACCCACATGTTGGCTTTACTTCAGGATTTCGTTACCATATCGTCCATGGATCAGTCCTCCAATACCGAGTTGGATCAAAAAAGGTTCCGAGAACACAACGAACTAATAGTATTAGAGAATGCGCAGGCTGTAATAAATATTCAGCACCAGTTCTGTGCAGCCAGCTACGATGCATTTTCATCTTTGACTTGTTGCTTTGTTTGCCAATCTCCAGTGGGATTTCCACATGAACAAGACTGCAGTGTTATAAAACAACGGTACATAGCGATCAAATGTGTATCTTAACTTAACTTATTTCCATTTCGTTGTCCTTCAAGCAATCAATACGACCAACGATCTCAAACTCCATCGCCCAATTTATGTGGGCCAAGTACAAAAATGGACTCATCCAGAGGAAACTCACTCACCGACCAACGCCCAATTACCAGTGGAATTTCAGAATCAGGTAGTTATTGTTTCCCAACGTTTCTAACGCATTATAAAATTAAATGTTATTTTATTTGAAGCTGATCAGCCACGAGGCCCCTCACCTCAAATGAATTTTTGCGATGCCAATCCAATGCAAGCTATTTTCGAGCACACACGCGGTCCCTTGCCAAACCCCGGACAATTGCTGTCCATGAAAATTCCATTTCACCGAAACGTCAAATCGTCTTTAAGTTTTCCACTATTCCCGCTGAACGGTCAGCGTCGTTGGTCTGAAGCTGCGGCTGGGGAGGTAATTGATGGGATCTCCACGGATCCCGAAAGCCAGATGAGGAGATGGTCAATGCCCTGGGAAGCATCGAAGACTGACAGGAACACTGTGACTTGGAACCAAACCAGGATAATGCCAATGAATACATTAAAAACCTCTTCCTACAAAATGTCTAGTTCAGAACGATATACTTCGCATAATTCAGGAAGGTTTCATAACATTCGAATTTGATTTTTAAGTTAAAGAATAATTTTCACTGCAGATGGGAATTGGCCCTTGGCTTCAACCAGTCAAGATGGTCTGTTAGAAGCTATTCAATTGCTGTCCATCAGACCGACAACAGTCGCACAAATAAGTCCCCAGCCCTCGATTCTATCAACTTCTCCGGATGGAGCACCACTTGACTAAATATCAACTAGTTTAAAAATAAAAGAAATAACAATCCACAAATTATACATTATAATAATCTCAATTAGACGAAAATATATGCATATTTGATAACTTGATAAGTTTCATTACAATCTGGTTTGTCATCGCGATGTGGGAATCAAAACACACCTCGAAAGGTTCTTGTAAACCGTATAAAAAAGTACGTAAATCTACTAGTAAAATGATTTATTCGTGCTTTGTAAGTTTGTTATGTATAATGCCATTCATTATTAGTAGGTAGATCTTACACGCTTAAGGTAAAGTAAATCTTTTTTTTGAAATTATAATACTAATGAGATATTTTCTATTTCTTATGTCTAGAACACTTATATTTAAAATAAAAGATACTTTATTTTTATGTCCATAATACGATCCAAAGTTTACGGATATTGCGCACATAATTGTACATACATACATATGTACGTTTGGAGCATACATACATACTTACAAAAGAATTATTCATATTATTACTACTTTAAATTTATCCCGGTTTAAAAGATTAATTTTGTATTGTACAGTTTTTGTTTAATTTTTGTGTTTAAATCTATTAATATGTTATTGTTTGATTATGTGTCTAAAGATACTTCTATTAATAACATGGAGTTTTAGTAATTTTTAAGATACATAGATGGATTTCATAAAACGTAGGACAAAGATATATTTTACTCAAATCTGGCTATTAAAAAAAATAAAAAAATTTAACGAAATTAATTTGAATTTGTAAAAATACTATGTAAATTAAAAATTTGTGATACAACTTAGTTCTTGGTCTTACTTAATATTAAATGTTTAAGTCCACTATAATCAAAACATTAAATCGTGTATGCTCTTTAAAAAGATGCATGTGCTTTGTACATGAATTTATGAACAAAATTTAATTCAATTTTGGTTAACATTAATAATGCCATGGCTTTAAATGATTTAAGTAACTGAGGAAGCTTTTCTTCCAGACCGATGATCCCTAATACTTAATTATTTAGATTTCTATATATTTATTTTATAAGTGATTTTTATTCCCATTGGTATACCTATAATGAAAACGTATCTACAATCGTTGAACGATATTGCAATATGTATTTATGTATTTTATGATTACAGGAGGGTATATACTGTATTCTTTTAACTTTTCATATGAAAATGCTAAGCCTTTTTTCAGCTGTGAATTTGAATGCTGATCTATCATAGTTTTCCTTTGTATATTTCTACTACCCAGAATGAGAGAAAGAATACCAGTTCGGATACAACTTCCCTGCACAAAAAATTATAAAATTGTTTTTCACCTTAGCGTGAACTGGTTCATGTGCCACGAGAAATGGTGTCTCAGATTGGACATGAATTTGAAAGAATACCTATGGTGCAAGTGTATAGAATTTGATTACCATATTTTCTAACTTCTAAATATTCGTTAAAGAAGATTTTTAATTTTATCAACAGTTACTACGCTTATACGATTGGGGATACAAGTATATTATAATACCTTATCGCGATATGTTAAAAAATTTCTCACCACTCTGGGGAATAACAATTTTGTAACTAATTATTAAATACAAAACAGGTTTTTTGAGGGATGCTATTTCGACACTTTGCCTATTAAATTACAGATACAAACAATATGAGGGCTATGGGAATATGCATCGTATAAACGTGGTAAATGTTTTTGTCTGCTTTTCAACATTTTCTCTGTCAATCAGATGTATTGAGAATACTTGTGCTTATGTACATATATCTTTTGTGCAAATATACGAATTTCGTTTCCTTAATTTAAGTTCGATTTAATTCGCCGATCATTTTCAGATAAGTGTTTACTAATTCAATGACTACTTTCGGACCTATTTATGGTATGGCGTTTATTATTCGTTATCAATATCAGCTAGTTTAGCTTAAGCTGATTTTATAGATCGGTATTGAGAGTAATAATGATATAATCCGGTACTCAGTTCATGGATCGGGCTAACGGGAGACTGAGTCTATTATTTTTTGCTCAGATTCATTACCCGAAGTTTAAAATACTCCTAGGCTAACATAAAATTGTATTAGCATAAAAAAACAATACCAAACGCACCAGGGGAAAGCAATTTCTTTCATATCAAATTATTTTTTTATAATTTATGGCAGCAACATTAAATTTAGTGAAATTATGTCTCTTTGTCAAATATTCAAGTGAACGTTTTTGTTTTTATATTAATATTACTCCAGAAGTAATGAGAAAAAATAATATTTAAATATTTTTTCTTCATCTTAAACCATTGCGGAAGTACGATCATTAATATTCTATTGAGAAGTATTCTATTGAGATTTCAATACTTTTAATACGATTTCTTAATGTACATACTTGTAAATTTAATTATTTGCTAAAGTTTTAGTAAGGCACCATTTAAATTATATTTGCAAATAAACCCTACTCATTATTTCTTAAACACTAATGATGGGATAGAGTACTAACATAATCAAAGATATAATTATTCCAAGGACAGTTGGAGATATTCTAATATTGCTTGAGATGCCCATTTTATATTCCATATCAATATCGAGAAGAACATCATGATTTCGCGTATAAAACTGATGTATATCGCTGATCTAAAGAAAAATGTAAGGACATTTTTAAAAATGTATCTTATGTTGTTCACCAAACCCTTCCTTACCTCGTTCCATCCATATTTATTTTTAGCCTGAACGATCGCTTCATAAACAGCATTGTGTTCCAAGTTTTTGACGAGGTACGACATTAAAAAGTGGGATCCATCGGTTCTTATTGGCGTTGGCTTAATGTGATACTCATGCCATTTACCAGGATGCTGGTAGGTTTCATTCATCTAAAATGTTTTTTAAAATTGATTACTATAAATCGGAAACTTGTCACATTCAAATTTAACGTTACCAATAGGCGGCGATACAAAAGCTTAATCTCATCCAGAGGAGGAATAGATTCGATTGTCCACGTTAAGTTGTAGTGATCAAGAAATCCACTTAAACCTGGGGAAATAAAATCAGCAGGCCCAGGTCGGCCTGAAACTTCAATATACTTCTTAGTTCTTCCCAAAGCATTATCAGCCACACAGCTATAGTTGCCGAAATCGGTTGGCTGAAAGTTCCGGATAATTAGACTGTATCTATCATCACGCGGATACATGGAACGTCGATCGGTTGCGTCAAGAAGAAATGAGTTTTGGTACCACAGCATCTTTAAGATTGAGAAATAAGTTTTAACTAATTCTTACCAAAGTACCAAATGCCATTATTTATACTTACTTCTGAGTTCACATCTCCATGGACAATGCAAACCAGCTCAACATCGTATCCTTCGGATGCATGAACCCAGGATTTCTCCACGGTTATTTCTGGGGGAGCTGAAACCATTTTTGAAAGGGTTAATTCAAATGGATCTTTATTTTAAAACTAAACTCTTCTTACACAGAATGGTGAGCTGTATGTCCATTGATACGCGATCTTTTACCCCGTTGTCGGCAGAACACTGATATGTTCCTGCGTGATGTCTGTCCACATTTTCTAGTATTAGTGTTGAGCTATCCGACAAATGAGTGGGCCCCGAAAACACATCTTTCTTAAACCAAAATATTGTGGGTACCGGATTACCAGACGCCTTGCACTCCAAGGTGACAGTGCTTCCCTTCCGGGCAGTTACTTGTCCATTATGTGGCAGGGCCCTCAGTGTGGGCGGTACTATAAAAAATATTTAGTATATAACCAAATTGAGGAGCTACACTAAAAAATGAATTACCCAAAATTTCTACTGTATGAACTTGGTCACGATTTTCTTGATCACCGAGCTGGCATATATAATCGCCAGCGTCTTGAGTCTTCACTCCATTAATTTGCAAGTTGTAGTCCCCCACTATCTTAAAGCGCTGATCCCTTGTTATTTTCAAATGACCGGCTGTGAGCACGGATGAACCCTTTCGCCACAAAAGCACAAATGAGCCGAGGTTTTGTACTTTGCAGGGCAACTCGATAGTCTCCCCGACGATGACCTTGTACAAGTGACCCCTGGACAAGAATTTTGGCGCCGTAGTGGGAGGGTCATTCTCTGGCAATATAAAAGAGCCATCTGAAAAAGGTAAGAAATGTTAGAGTTACTTCTTAAAATTAATCGATTTAAAGGGTATTTAATTTTGTATGTTTTGCGAATTTGTATCGATAAAAAAGTAGCTTTTTTGTAAATCAAAGACTTTCATTTAAAGTAAATTTGTCAAGGGGTAAGACCCTTTTTTTATAGATATGTCAAACATTTTTTACACAAAATGTGTATACTTTCTAATCACTGAGCTCATGGTTGTACTTGAATAATATGCAAAACTGATTTTTAAGTTTCTTATTACAAATGTTACGGAGGGGAATGAAAAAAAATAAGCTTATGTAGTATAAAAACAAATTACAACTACGCAGGCTAAAATCGCGTATTTAATACTTCACTTTTCAAGGCTGGGTCACAATGACTCTTATTCTTATTTTAACCATATATTGATTGCTATACTTACCGATAAAAGAAAATGAAATCGAAAATAGGTAAAGAACGATCGGCCAGTATCTCCTTGTATAGTTATTCTGAAATATACAAATTTAAGAAATGTAGTCACTAAATACAATAAAAAATATACAAATAAATTCCTTGAGGTTCATTAAGTCATAAAATTGTATGTATATTATAAATTACCCATTACTATAAATTTCATTTCATTATTTTTTTTTACACTTCGAATAAATTTAGCTTTTATACTTCGACTAGATCACACGGGCAAAGCTCTCTTTTACTTTAACCTGCTTTTGAGTAAATAAATGACGGAATTTGATTATCACTGTTTACAAGTTTTCTTATAATAAAAAAAAGCTATATAACATAAAATGTTATTTAGGACTCTGCCGTGTCCACAATACATTTGATCTGGAAAGGCCATCACAAGATCGTATACGTCCCAATCCATTTTTCCAGTTTTTGTATTTCTCGATGGTCACGAACTACGCTACACCACGATGTCCACTGGGCAAACATACAAATAAAGTATTTCAAATTCCCTAAAAAAATTATTTTTCATATTAATGCACTATTGTAACAATTTAATTTACAAATTTGTTGTGGGCAAATTAATTTTAAAGTATATGTTAACCAAGAAAAGGGAACACTTTATACGCTCTCTTCATCGTTGTACAACCATTTTCCCGATTTCAGTGTGTACATTTTTTAACATTACAGGATTACTGAAATCAAATTTTAATTTTGTTAGTTGAATTTTGTATTATGTAAGGAAAATAATAGGAAACAATAAAAGGTTTGTCACTCTCTATAACTTTTTATAAATGTTCACGACCATAAGCTTTTGAGGAAATCGAGTTAATCGGTTTCACCGAAACAGCTTCTCAATATTTATCTGCTTGTAGTCTACTCTATATATTTGCAATTGAAAAGATTTCTATGCATGTGTATACTACCGCATTGCCTGGGAATTTCATTCGCATAAGATAAAACTAGCAGAAACTAATCAATATATGTAACTGTATTTAAGAATTAAAAGAGCTTAAATTCATTAAATACTTCAACTCCAAACTAGGATAGACTGTATTACAGTCTTTTCAAATTAATCACGAGTACATAAGTATATGTCTGTATATATAGTCATATACGTATATACACCCACATACATAATATATGTATCTGAACACTGGCATAAACTCGTCAGATTCAATAGTTGATAGTCGTTTTAGTGGATTTATAACCATTCCACACTTTTTCTTAGCAGGGAAAACTTTAATTTCACTCTTCATTTATTTTATCACTTCTAATTTTGCAGGCACCCATTTTCATCCTTACCATTTTAATATGTATGTATGGGATGTACTATTTCGGTTTTCTCTTTATAAAATTAACCAGTTTTTGGTTTTCGAGTGGCTTATTAACAAGACCCGATTTACTTGCACTCAACGCTTATTGTTTATCAGATAAATATCATTTTTCGTGTTTTTTATAAAATTGTCTCGAATTTAAGAAGAGGCGAGTATAATTGTATTTATCCTTTAAAGTTCCATTAAGTGAGCGCATGCTCAGTAATGGTGTATCATTTCCACGACCAATTTCTGGGGGTGGTACCAACTATCGATTGACAAGCATATATATTATCTAGATTTTAAAAGAAATTTGAATTTTTTGTTCTTAATAAAATAAATATATTAGGCCCGACACATTTATGAAGATTCATTATTAAGGTGCAAACATAAGATGCATTTAAAATTTTATATTATGGATCACAAAGATAAATCATTTCATTGCCTACCTATGAGCGTGTATTAAAGATTTAAACGTTCTTTGAAATTGAAGACATTTGCAATGTTATCTTGCAGTTATTATTACATTTAAATGAAATGGTGTACTTTGAACACAAGATACATTTAGTTATTTAATTGCTAAAGTGGAAGCTCTGAAGAGCTTTTTAATGATTAAGGCAATATGCACCAATTCAGGCATTATGATCACTAGTAATAATAGTAGACTTATAGCTATTTTTAAATCGTTTTCATTTACATTTAAAAAATCTAGGTTTAAACGTGGTTTTCTTCAGTTAGTTCCCCCAAAAGTATGCATTTCCTAACACTACATTCTGGCGCCATCTGTTGAGAACTTTTGGAATGAAGGACACGTTTTGGCAAGGCAAGTTATGTTTTTGGGCAGAACATCATTTGGCCCGCAAGTATGAACAAATATTTCTCAGCAGCTGTATGTCTATGACTATGTCTTCTTTAGTTTATGAGTATCTTACAAAAAATCCCAAAAACATTTTAAGCATGGGGTTTGAAAAATAAGGAGTGGCACGTTTCAAATGATATGGCGAACTAACAAACCAAGAATCTGATCGTCTGTAATTACGGTTCAAAAGAAGCAAAAAACTTTGAGTTTCTTTTTATCAGAATCCTTGTGTAGGTCATTTTTTAGAACCCATTTCAATAAAGGAATCAAAGCGAATACGATTTTCTATCCAACTATCGAGGTAAATAAATAAATAAAAATAAAGGAGCGTAAGGTGGGCGGCAGCGTAACTACTTGGAGGATTTCTGTATAAATCAGGTTAAAATTAGGTTCTGGCTTGAATGACATTAAGCAATAATAATTGATTACGCCAAAGTGCAAGCTAAGGTTATTTTGAAATACGATTCCTCGCAAGTGTCCAAGTACCGGTCTGGAGATGAGAGCATCGAGGCGGACAAGATAGCTTGGGTTGGGTCAAGCAGGTGGGTGTGGACTTCCTCGAAAATTGGGAGAAGACCAAACCCACGGCCGGCAAGATACGTCCAGATGATGCCCTGTAGAGAGCAAGTACTTTCGCTTGAAGGAGGAGCGTGGCAACGAGGAATCGGCAGTGTCCAAAAACAGTGCCCGAGCGTGTGAACGCGCGGTGTGTGAATGCAAAGTAATATCACAAGAAAAATTCTGCAACGCAACTTTACTTTATCTAGCTCTAAAAAATAATGAACATATTTATTTATTTTTGAGTAGTTATATTGCTTGATTAATTTGGGATCTAGTATACCCTTTTACTCTACGAGTATCGGGTATAATCATAAATGCATATGCAAACCTAACATTTTCTAGTATTTTTATGATTTTACACGGGCTAGCCAAGTTATGTATGTACAATGTTTAACGGCTTTTATAATTTTTGACAACCCAAGTAATAGATAAGAAATACATATACATATTATTCTACTTTGCGCTTAACATAACGTTTTTTCAAAATCTCTCGATAACGTTACACATTGAAATCAAATAAAATCAAGTCTAAAGCCTAGTACTCAGTGATTACTACTCACATTGACGAAAGCCGCGAGCTAACCATAAGAGCGAGATGCAAATAGGCGGCTAACGCTTTTCTCGGGTCTGTTTTTCAGCGCGGTACTCACATAATCTCAGGAAATACCAGAAAAGTACTAGACTTCGATGAACGCCGTTAGCCGCCGCACAAAGAAAACAAATGTCAGCTTTTGGGGTGTTCGTGCAGAATCCAAGCCTTATCCAAATTGCTCGTTATTGTGAGACTTGGCCCACAGGAAGCAATACCACTTTGGCAAAAGAAGCCGGAAGTGGAAGCCGGATTGGGAACGGGGTGGATCCGCCTAATGCTGCAGGAAGTCGCCCAGCATCTTGGCAATGACTCCTCCAGCTGTCCCTTAGCTGGCGCCCTTTTTTCCTCCTCCCTATAGAAGCTAGGACGTCCTCCATCTCCGCTTTAGCTGCCAATTAGCTGGTGGAGGAAAGCTCGTCGGAGATAGTTCTGGTGGTTCTGCTAAAAAGATGTTTCTATTAGTACAACGTAACCAGTGGATCTCCCCCAGGACTTCAACTATTCTGCTGATTTGCGCCGTTGTGGTATTGCTTCCTGTCGGTGAAGACCCACAATAATTTGCAACAGCTTGGAGGAGGCGTCCTTTTTCATCTGCACAGACTTTCTGCAGTCGTTTTTTGAGTTTTCATTACATTTTTAAGACCCGACGAAAAGCGTTAGCCGCGTATTTGCCTCTCACTCCTATGGTTAGCTCTCGGTTTACGTCGATGCGAGTGCTAGGCTTTTCTAAAAGAAAAAGTCGCTGAAACGGAATTTGGTCGCTGAAGCGGAAATCCCCTCTGTGTGATTAGGCTATATACATATAAAGAAAAATTTAAATTATAAAATGTTATCGATACTTATTACTCTTAAATTCACGTTCTCGAATCGCAGATATCGGCATCCGTTGAGAGAGTTAGTATCGCCCATCCCTGTTTCGAGATAGTGCAATATTTTTTATTTACGTGTAAGAATAATGAATCGTTGAAAAGAAATCGAGAATGTTTGTGTTACTGTAAGAATACCCACCATTAGACTAACCCATTTACTAATTGTCCCTATTTACAGTCTCTGGGTGTTGTCATCGCTCCTGTTAGTGGCAATACTCTCATTTATTTCCTTAAGGCAATGGTTGGTAAGCCGGAAAAAGAAGTTACACACGTCCTCGGAAAATGCAATTAACGTTGGCATTTTCCATCCGTACTGTAATGCGGGTGGCGGGGGTGAACGTGTTCTATGGTGCGCCGTAAAGGCACTGCAGGTAATATTGAAAAAACCGAAAAACATACGTGTCTCCTAGGGTTCTAACCGGTGATCAGACAATTGCTTAAAGCAGGGATTACAAAATATTAAAAAAATTGTGGTTTAATATAGTCAAACTTTTATTATTGTTCTCGGGATTATTGATATAGCCTTATATACAACTGAATATGAAGCCAGTATTTTTTTATACAAATTCTTTAATTCTTTACATGCATTATGGATAAATAGAAAACAAATATTTTAGATATTTTTTGTAATATTAACTGCGTTGTTTTAACAAGTTGATATTATTTCGGAAAAGTTATTTTCTCATCAGATCCTTGTCGTTACTGCAATTGTCTTCCATATTTTTTAAAATAACTAACAACAAATCGTTTTCTTAAAGGACAAGTACCAAAACGCCAAGTTGATAATTTACACCGGCGATATAGACGCCTCTCCCAATTCCATATTGCAAAAGGCTAAGAATGTTTTCAACATCGCCGTTGATAGCGACAACGTAAAGTTCGTGTTCCTGAAGCAACGCCATTGGATTGAAGCCAAGAACTATCCGCACTTTACTTTGCTGGGTCAGAGTATTGGATCGATGGTCTTGGGCCTGGAAGCGCTCTGCAAGTTCCCGCCGGACATCTTCATTGACACCATGGGATACGCCTTTACGTTTCCTCTGTTTCGGTATTTGGCCCAGTCCAAAGTGGGCTGTTACGTGCACTATCCGGTTATCAGCACGGACATGTTGAAAAGGGTTCAGCAGCGGCAGATGTCCCACAACAACAAAAAATACGTGGCAAGAAATCCGTTCCTGACTTGGACTAAACTGGCCTACTACCGACTGTTTTCAAGGGTGAGTTTTGGAAAACTTATCTCCTGAAATGCATAATATTACTAAATTTTATTCTAGATGTACAAGTGGGTTGGTTGTTGCGCGGAGACTATTATGGTGAACTCCTCGTGGACTGAGAATCATATTTTGCAGCTGTGGGATGTGCCCTTCAAGACTCATCGTGTGTATCCTCCGTGCGAGGTGACCCACCTTAAGAACCTCCAGCACACGGGGAAGGGCGAGGAGTTTATCATCCTATCTGTCGGCCAATTTCGTCCGGAGAAAGATCACCCCCTCCAACTACAAGCCGTATACGAGCTGCGCACTCTTTTGGCCCAGGATGAGTCCCTGTGGAACAGAATAAAGTTGGTGATTGTGGGCTCCTGCCGTAATGAAGAGGACTATGATCGGTTGAAAAACATGCAAGACTTGACAAAGCATCTGTCCCTCGAGAACAATGTTCAGTTCAAAGTAAATGTCCCATACGACGACCTGCTTAAACTGTACCAAGCCGCCGATATTGGCATCCACACCATGTGGAACGAGCACTTCGGTATCGGAATCGTTGAATGCATGGCGGCTGGCCTTATAATGGTGGCCCACAGGTCGGGAGGTCCTTTGCTTGACATTGTAGAAACCTCTGAGGGAAGTCAGAACGGATTCCTCGCTACCGACGCAGTGGAATACGCAGAAAATATATTAAATATCATTGTTAATAACGAAGAAATGGATGGAATCCGAAGTGCAGCAAGGTAACTAAAAAATGTCTTTAAATATCACCCTTTTGTAATTTTTGTTTCGTTTTCAGAGCTTCCGTGGAAAGGTTTTCTGAGCAAGAGTTTGAAAAAAACTTTTTAAGAGCTGTTTCAACATTATTTACAAGCATTTAAAAGTGAATAATAAATCTGCATCATATTATGAGAACACTTAAAATTACTTGACATCATTTCACCAAAAACTCAAGAAAACATCCAACTGAATACATTTATTATAGTTTACATAACATTTAGAGCGATGTTTTTCGAGCAGTAATATATCGCTTTTCTTAAGTTTTACCTAATGAATTTTTAACCAAAGTTTATCTTTTGTTCGACTTCACAGAATCATTGATCTCTCAGACTTTGTACCAATTTCATGTCGTATTTTAAAATTTTCCTTAGGAGTATATTGGTATTTGCCAATGGAGTTAAGAAATAAGCTAATAATGATCTTAGCCCCCATCGTTCCTTTAACCCAAAATCATGTAACTAATGGCTTCCAACTAATTCTTCATAACTTAGTCACTAAGCTAAGTGAAAATAGCATAGAGCAACAGGAATATCTCATGATTGTCTACCTTCTGTCATTCGCCAGCCAAGCTAGCCAGAAGCTCCTCATCGATGCCATCCCCTGATACCATCCCCCCCGTGCTGCTCAGGTTGAGGAGTCCATCATTGCCAGGAGGGGGAGGAGGTGCCGGCGGCTTGGCTTCCGGCTCCGCCAGTCCAGTCGAGCTGGCAGCAACTCCAGCCATCGAAGATGAATTTCCTGTTCCAACCAGATCTGCGCTTCCACTTGGGGTACTGCGTCCACTGGCTGTATTGCCTCCGCTTCCTCGCTGCGAAAGTTTCGGGATTTGAAATTTGTTGTGCAGCCCCTTAATGAAGCCCTCCATGCTGGCTGCCATTGTTGGAGAGGCGTATTGCAGGATGGTCATCATATCGGTGTGGTGATCAAATCGAGGTGGTGGCTGCGACATGGAGCCGCTGAGGGCCGGCGAGACCCCGCCCGACGATCCGCTGGCCCCCGCCGAAGTGGAGCTGGACTTGCGCTGTGCACTGCCGCTACCACTGCTGCCGCTAGCCAAGGCTCCCATGCTGGGACGTCGCCTAGGCGCGTTGTGCTCCTGGAAAGAGTTGGTACTGTTGCTTTTGGTCAGCGGAACTCCTCCGCCGGCACCCGATCCGCTGAGCTTGCTGCTGAGATTGCCCGAGGAGTTGGCTTTCTGGAAGAGATGCTTGCTGGACGATGTTCCAGAGACCGAGGCTGCTACTGTGGCCTTCTTGGAAGCGGGTCCGCTGTTAACGCCTGGCTTCAGCCCGGTATGCTGCTTCTTCGTGGAACCAGAGGATCCAGCGAAGCTCGTCGCGCCACTGCTGCTGCCCTTCGCCTTCGCTTGGCTGGCGGAGGAGGAACTAGAGCCGGAGCCGGAGTTCTTGCTGCTGCCCGTCTTGTTGATGGTCAACTTGAGGCCCTCCTGGCTGCTGGGCTTCACCATGTACTCCGTGGAGACTCCAGCCGGAGTGCTGCCGCCGGCGGAGTCGCTGCTGGCCCCGCTGGTGGCCAAGCAGCTACTAGTTGCCGCTACTCCCGGCTGTTGCTGCTGCTGCAGCATTGTTGCTGTTGCCAGTGTTGCTGCTGCTGTTGCTGCTGCTACCGCTGTTCCCTGACCCTGACCCACTCCCGCCGAGACTGGAAGCGCCAATGATCCCGACGATGCCGCTGTTCCCGCTGCCACTGTTGTTGTTGCTGCCAGGATTGTTGGCGCTAAAGCTGCCGTCGACGTCATCAAACTAACCTGACAAAGTAAGCATGTGGTTGTGTGTGTGTGTTAGGGAACAAACGAAAAGAAATAAACCAGAAAAGAACCAAAATTATAACAATCAAAAGGGGAACATCACGTGTGGTAAAAAATTAATAAAGGATTTCACAATTATTTTAAGGATCCCACCAAAAAGTGAGAATGTCGTGTAGGAAAAATACAGACAGAGAGAAAAGGAAGAGGAAAACAAGAGAGGACCCCGTTAGTAATTGGCTTAACAATAAAGTCAGCAGGGAAAACATTTCTTTAGAGAAGTTCGAAAAGTTATACAAATACGTTTATAATGGAATAATTTGCAAGATGATCGCTTGCTCATTCTCTAAGTAACTCTAAACGGATATATCAAAAACCAATATTGGGTTTTACGATCAAACTAGGAAACCTTTAAACAATCATGTAAAGCTTTTGTGACTAAGATGATGGACGTTGTAGCTACAGCAATTAGTAAAAACGTAATAATAAAGGCAGGATAGCGCAGCCCATAGTACATGTATAAATTATAGATCAAACATTATGCCTAAAAAGGCTTTAAGACTCTTAAAAATAATAAACACCTCCAGAAACGATATAATACCAGCCGGAATTTGTGAGTTCCGTAGATATAAAGAAGTTTGTGCGCCATTTGTATGCTTTGGTTTTCTACAGGAAACATGCAGGCTGAGCAACAATACAAAACAAACAAATAAAGTATATACATACGTGCTCAAGGCAGGAAAATCGATTAGATCTTGGGTTTTAAGAATACTTAGTGTTGGAAAGGCCCCATTACCGAAAAAAGATTTGGAATTAGTCGAAAATAAAACGGATGCAGCAGTATGTGGGAAACAATAGGATAATATATATTTACAAAAATAAGAAAAAGGAAACGAGACACAACAAAAAATAATAGTAATAGCAGTAATAATATTCTTTTCAACTACAGCAGAGGTAGGCGAATTACAATTCGTTTTATAGCTAATGTAAATACAGCACTTGCATTAGTTTAAATATAGGATCGCTCTGTTTTGGATTCTGCATTGGTTAAGAGTAAACTACGTGTTAGGCTTCCAGTGGGAGATGCTGGGGGTGGGTTGGAGTGGTGTGGAGCACTTATAATGAAAACGGACTTACCGCACCTCCCGCCATGCCCTTGCGCAGGGCACTCAGCTCCAGTCCGGAAGCCCCCGCTCCAGCTCCTGCTCCTGCTCCCACCACCACTGCAGATCCAGCCGTTCCGCCCGCTCCCGACGACGCTGCATAGCTACCTAATCCTCCGCCCGCTGCAAGATGCGAGAGACTTGCGACCGACTTCATCTGTTGCTGAGTAGATTTCAGGGCAGCCACTGCAGCCGCCACGCTGGCCGGCGAAATGCCTCCCCCAGATGAAACAGCCGCAGCTGCCGAGGATGAAGTGGAACTTGAACTGGATCCGGAAGAGGATTTCTCCTTCTTTAAATTCTGGCTGCTGCCGACGGATCCGCTAGCGCTTGCTAACGGAGGAATCGGCGGTGGTGGCGGCGGTGCTCCAACGCTGGCAAAAGACCGCACCAGACCAGGAGCTCCACCAGATCCCGAGGAAGCGGATGGTCCCGATGATGTGGCCATCACAGCCGACGAGGACTTATCGCCCTTGGGACTCAAAATGGTGGCGGCTGTGGCTGCACTCTTCAACGTGGACATACTCGGCTTTCCGGAGGAGCCATGTTTGGGCGAATGCGTGCCAAACGGCGACTTCGGGCTGTTGGAGGCTGTGTTATGTTTGGGACTACTGTAAACGGGCGAGTGCTTTGGACTGGGACGCGCTGTCGGCACTCCCGCCATCAGACCCTGACCAGCTCCACCTGCCTTAGGCGACGACGAGGGCGAGGAGAACTTTCGAACCACTCCACCAGCCGCTGATGCATCTCCGCCAGCCGCCGGCGAGTTTTGCCGAGAATAGATCTTCTCCGGCGGTCCCATGGGGGAATCGTCACGCTTCTTTTTTCGTTTTTTCTCTTTTTGCGTGTCCGAGGAGCCACTACTGGTTGAAGATGACATGGAACTGCCAGAGCCACCCCCACCAGACGCAGAGGAGCTACTGGTGCTGCTCTCGTGGGGACGCTTGGCGGCTACACTTACTCCAGCCGCAGAAGAGCTGCTCTTTTTCGACGAATCCTTACTGGGGTCCTTGCCCGTTATAGGGGTGATTGTTATTGTCGTAGGTGCAGCAGTCGACGAGGAGGCGACGCTGCCTCCAGCGACAGCAGCCTGGGCGTTTAGTGGAATAATCTCAATGCCCCCCGTACGCTGAACTTCAACGCCGGGGACTCCGCTTGTTGGACCCGTAGACTTGCCATCTCCAGGGATAGGCGTGATACTGACACAATGCTTTAGATTCGGAGTCTTATCCTTCCAGATATTTTTATACTTGTCAGCAATGTCGTGCTCGCTCGTCTTGACGGCGCCGGTAGAACTAGAGCTGCCGCTGACCAAAGCGCTACTGCCAGTGGAACTGCCAGACTGTGGATCCGTTTCGCGCTTGAGATTGATCAGTCCCGCAATGGCTGCTGCAGCCGATGTTGAGGCGGCAAAAGCATCCGCTAGAGATCGAGATTTAGCGTCCATTTTCAGGTTGCTGATGTTGGTGAAACCACCACCGGGTAGACTTCCATCTGGCGGCGGTGCCGTGTCCATTGCAAACTGGTTGAAGCCACTGCCTCCGCCTGAAGCCATTCCACCACCCATGCTTCCACCGCCTCCAATTGCTCCTGAGCCCGCTGCTCCCGCTCCAGGACCAATAACGCCGTGCAGTTTGAACTCATGCTCCTCATCCCAGCACTTTAATAGCTTGTAGATGACCATCGGTATGGATACTACTTTGCGGACGGTGCGGGTGAGTTTTTGGGACAGCAGCTCATATTCATTGCTCAAACAGTAGACACTACATGTGGGCTGACCATCCTCTAGTAGGAAATCTACTGTGGCCAGCGATTCTTCGTACGGGTGCTGCAATTCCACGGTGATCTGGTTAAAGGAGACTGCGGTTACCTCCAGTATCACAGTGCTGTCCATGTCTGCGTCGAGTTATAAAGACGGAAAGAGGTATTATCGAGGAAGTGGAGGAAAATTGATGCGCGTAACTTACCATTATACTGTTTCTGCTGCTCGCGAACACAACTGGCAAGCAGGGTGTAGAAGAGAGCCTGCTTTTTGAGGAACGCCACTATTCGTGGCACCTGGGCGGGCTCAGTGAAGGGCAACGAGGACACCAGGGTTCCCTGAAGTTTCCGGTTGTCGGTGAAGAAGTAGCAGTGCGTCTCCTTTGGCAGATTCACATATAGACCGCGCTGGGTGTTCTTAATGGCGTTCTTAGAAGCGGTCTGTACAATCAAATTCAGCACTGTGGTGGGTGGGCTGGGAGGCGTGGCAGTGGCATCTAGCCCGGGCAGTCCGAGTGCCTTTAGAGACTGCAGGCACACAGGCATGGGCTTGTTCAGTCGAAGCACATACGTGGCTGGCATTAATAGCGAGTTGTTTTGGTTGAGAGGCGCATAAGTGGGAACCTCCAAGCCCGTCTGAGCATCGCGGGCCAAGGTCACGATGGGCAGGGTCTGCAGCTTGTTGGCCGAGGAGCCCTCTAGATTAACAGTGGCACTAAGCCCGTAGCTGCTGCGCATAACCTGATCGATGGTAAAGTCGCCGCTGGCCAGTTTAGGATCCCCCTCGGGCAGGTGGAGCGGCGGGCAGAAGTAAGTGAGCTTCATGGGATGGCCACCGCGCCGGGGCAGAACGAGACCCACGGCGGAGCTGGTCATTAGCGAGTAGCTGTCGCCGGAGTGATTTTGAAGGTGCAGCTGGTAGAGGCTCTGGATGTCCGTCTCCATGGCCTGGAGCGCCACGAAAGCCTTTTTTTTCACCTTGGGCTCGGCGTTCAACTGGTAAATGGAGGACAAGCCTTCCAGTTGGACCGTGAAGTCAGCGAAGTCGCCGGATTTGAGACAGGCCACCAACTCGCTGGACTGCTGTTCAATCTTGCACTCGTGGTGCACCTTAACGTCCGACAGGCTGCCTGCGGCGTCCAGCAGGATCTCCACGTAGAACATGTCCGTGGAGATGAAGAGCAGCTGCTGGTCCTCCATGAATTTCAGGCCCAGTTGGCGCGAGAGGCTCTCCAGGCGCTCCACGAGACCGTGGCGCGAAGTGACCTTGATGTAGTGCTGCAGCTTGTCCAGCGCGGACTGCAGAGTTGCCTTGCAGAGAGGGTCCAGGGGGTAGTGCTTCTCAATGAAGTACATCCTGACCGACTTCTTGATCTCCTCGTAGCTCTTCGGCTTGCTCCGGTACTTGGCCCGCAGCTTCTCCATCATTGTCTCCTGCTGGATCTGCTTGTTCTTCTCCTCGATGCTGGGGATGTGGCTGCCGAAGCCTGCACACATGGGCGTTAGTAGTTCCAGAAAATATTAGTAGGGCCAGTAATCGGTACTCACCAGTCCCCGAGGCCTTTGCATTGGATCCGCTCATATTTCAGTCTTTCTGGGTTGAATAATTCACTTATTGATGCTGGGCATTCTCAGCAAGCTTTCGGCGTTGTTAAAAGCGGTTCCGAACCTCAAAATACTCAAAATACTTCGCTTTTTCTAAACTTCTTTCATGCCGAAAAAATTTGCAACGCCAAAACAACAAAATGGCTGCTCCTTACTTCGCAGTGGAAAACTGGTCCTACCATTTGCTAGCCCCATACTTTAATTCAGTAAGGGTGTTCCACTAATACCCAATTGACACTGAGGCATACATATACCTTGAATTTCAGAAATTAGTTAATTAGCTCGACGATGTAATAATTTATAGTAGCTTCTTAAGACTTCCACACATTCTGATATACAAAAAACCTCTAATTCTGTATCGCAAATTCGTCATACTAGGCTGCTAATGGGTTGTTAATGTAATTTTAAGTTTTAATCCTGATTATTTATATTTAATTAGAAAACTTTTAATTACCATTATAATTTTAAATAGAACAAAACTTCATCAATGTATTTTTCATAAGTAATGAAATATTTTTTTTATTGCATTAGATTTGCCAGAAGTAATTAATTGTATCATTAAACTCGAAAGTAATAAATTGTTTTTTTCGTTTGCAATACTTTTTTAAGCCCCGATTTTATTAGCATTATTTTATTTTAAAAAAGTAATTAATTTGGGAAATCTGTGGTAAACAGTGTGTGCGGGTCTTTAATGAGTTTTACTATCAATAGAAGCTTTTGCTAAGTGCGAACTCTATCACGTTAATTTGTTCTTACCCTGCAAGCAAAAGGGCGATATTTCTATCGCCTGTCGTCTGTTCTGCGCGATAGAAACGCGATAGAACACATTTTACAAAAACAAAATATACATATATCGCGTAGAAGTAACTTCCAAGTCACTTATGGACGATAGAAAGGCGGTAGTACACATTTTACAAAAACAAAGAGGGTCGGGATCGCGAAGAAGTAACTTCTGAGACACTTCTGCGCGATAGAAAGGCGATAGTACAGATTTTACAAAAACAAAAAGGGTCGGGAACGCGAAGAAGTAACTTCTGAGACACTTCTGGACGATAGAAAGACGATAGTACACATTTTACAAAAGCAAAATTAGTGGAAAAAACACGATATAAAAAGAGGTCGCGGTAATTTTCCGTTACCCCTTTTTTTCTGAAAATTTTTTGGGTCTTTCTTTTGACCCACGCCATTATTTTTCGCCCGAGCGTCATTTCGTTGCGCGATTTGTCTGTGGACAGTGTGGTTTTGTATCAAATTTGTGCATTTTAAAAATATAGTTTTGTTTTTTCCTAATTGTTTTTAATTGCTTAACATATTTAAATGTCCCCCCCAACAAAGCGTGCGAAATTACGTGCTTATCGTGAGCTTTACGATTACTTAAACCTTTTTACGGACAAGCTAGCTGTGGACATTACTTAACGTGTAACTGCGGAGAAACCCAGGCATCCAACGATTCTCAACATTTTTCGTTGTAAAAGTTAATGTATTCTACTTTATTTTTACTTTGAACAAAAAACAATTTTGGTTTCTGTTTCTTTTAGAACTGGTTATTAATAAATTACTTATGTCGACGGAGCTGAACCTAAATAACATTGTTCAGCAAAATTTCCTACATGCCAGGCACCGTGTATACAAGCGGACAAAGCCCTTATACAAAAAATAAATGCAATATATAAAAAATAAGTTTTTATTCAAGATTTTCCAATTGGGAAAGACTCTTCTAGGTATCTTTTACAAGCATATGTAAAGTCACTTTTGAGTGACTTCCATAAGTGACTACAGCGACACTTCCAGAAGTTACTTCGGCGATATCGCATTCGGATCGCGGAAGTGTCTTCCGACGGGAAGAAATGTGCCACTTCGGCGACACTTCCAGAAGTAACGCAGAAGTGACTCCGAGAAGTGTCGCCGAAGTGGCACATTTCTTCCCGACGGGAGTCACTTCCGCGATCCAAATGCGATATCGCGGACGATCGTTTTCATCTTTTAGAAGTCACTTAATAGTGCCTTCCGCGATAGAAAATGCTTGCAGGGTACAGGACGGCCAAACAAATACTCAGTATTAAAACAATGCATCCGCTTTAAGTAGTCGTTTTCAACATTATTTACATTGTACGTACAAACGACTATAAGAAATTTCATTATATATCGCAATCATAATAATCAATGATTTTGTATTTTCTCAGCGATGGAGTCGATATGTCGTGTTTGTCTGGGAAAGTACAAGTATATGGTCAACGTTTTCGATGTAATATTTGAAGCGGATATTTCAGTTGCTAGTATGATTTTTTGATCCACCGGCTACAAAATTGAGAAAAAGAATCAGTTTTCCAAGACCATTTGCGCGATCTGTTTGCAAGAAGCAAACAACGCATTTGAGATTATAGAAACGTGCGAGAGGAGCCAACAGTTTTACTGTTATTTTAATGATTTGCGGGAGAGGAAACGAGAAGGATCCAACTATTCAGAAAAAAGCCAAGAAGGCAGCGGCGAAATAGATCACAGCAAATACAGGATCTAGCCGACGGGAAGTGATTTAGAAAAATCGACGGATGATAAAGCCTATGATGATAAAACGATAAATCCGACGACCAACCGTCGCTTAATTGTTCCTATTGCCCTAAGACATTTCCAACGAAATCAATAGGTGAGCGGCCCTCACGGTGTTCCCAATGCAAGAAAAGTTTTTCAACCAATCATATTCTTAAGTGTCACTTTCGGACTCACACATAACATCGGCGATGTATCGATACATCGATGTTTTCCAAAACTCGGGAAACATCGAGGTTTTCAAACATCGATGTTCAATCACTGCTTGGCAGAAAAGAATCCTTGTAAGCTAAGCACATTTTTGATTGATTAAGTAAAATAAACTAAAATATACGTTAAAATTGGTATAGATCTCGACAAATATTGGTGTTGGCGGCGCTTCGATATGGAGAAGATCGCCAACACCAGAATCCACAGCAGAGTCAGACCAATTATTCAGTTTTTTACAAACTAATCAAACTCAAAAAATGAATAGCGGTCGCGCGGATTCCATATTGGCTTTGCAACAATACTTGAATGCGAGTAATTTGGACCCTGCCCAAAACCCTTTGGATTATTGGAAGGTACAAAAAATAACAATTTAATTGGTAACCAACTTAAAAATCCGATTTCTTCTTTCATCAGATATCAAATGACGCCGGATTCAAAACATGCGTTTTTAAATACTTCTGCGTACCGGCCACCTCTACTGAAAGTGGGAGGATGTTCAGTAAAGCTGGACTAGTTGTAAGCGAGAAGAGAATATGATTTTATTCCTAAACAAAAATGATTGGATAATTTAGTTTTAGTTATGTTACCTTTTTCTTATTTTTTTGAGTAAAACTTTATACTATTTTTATACCCTTGCAGACGGTATATTGATTTCAGTCAGAAGTTTGCAACGCAGTGAAGGAGACGTCTCCGACCCCATAAGTATATATATTCTTTATCAGCATGACTAGACGAGTCGATATAGCCATGTCCGTCTGTCCGTCCGTTTCTACGCAAACTAATCTCTCAGTTTTAAAGCTATCGGGCTGAAACTTTCCCAAAAGTCGTATATCCTTTGCAGGTAGTATATAAGTCGGAACCAGCCGGATCGGACAACTATATCTTATAGCTCCCATAGGAATAATCGGGAAAAAAAATTTTAAAAATTATATCTTTGGTGTTTTTTAACATATAACCTTCTAAGCTTGGAAATTACATTTCTTAATTAGTTTTGAATTTCGAATTAAATTTTATCAAAATCGGACGACTATATCATATAGCTGCCATAGGAAAGAAAGGAAAATTGGTGGGAAAATAATATGAAACAAATTATAGCTTCGCCGTTCCTTAACATATAACCTCCTACGCTTGGAAATAACATTTTTTAATTAATTCTGAATTTCGAATTAAGTTTCATCAAAATCGGACGACTATATCATATAGCTGCCATAGGAACGATCGGAAAATTGGTGAAAAAATAATATGAAACAAATTATAGCTTCGGTGTTTTTCAAAGGATCCAAGGCAGTTTTATAACTTTGTCAATGCTAAGCGAAAGTCTTCAGCCTTGCCATCATCTGTACGATTAAACTCTATTGAGGCATCTACGGATCCCGAAATTGCAGATTTATTTGCTGAATTCTTCCAATCTACTTATAGTTCTGTTTCTTGGTCTAATTCTAGCTACCCTAATCACTTAAACAGGGCAAATTGTATTTTTTCTCCTGTAATCACCGAAAGTTCTCTCTTAAGTGATTTAGAAACTATAACGCCAACCTATTCTCCGGGGCCAGATGGACTCCCTGGGTGTGTTCTTAAGTTTTGTGCCCGAACTATTTGTAAACCCATTCTTAAACTTTTTAATTTGTCTATCTCATCATCTGTTTTTCCTCCTATCTGGAAAGATTCTTTTATTATTCCACTCCACAAAAAGGGTGCGAAGGTTAATGTTCAGAACTATAGAGGAATCTCCAAATTGTCTGCAATTCCTAAAATATTTGAACGCATTATTACCTCTCAGTTGCAACATTTGTGCTCCTCTTTATTATCGCCGTGTCAACATGGTTTTGTTAAGCGAAGATCGACCACCACTAACCTGCTCGAATTGACATCTTTTGTAATAGATGGGTTTAACGAAAAATTGCAGACAGACGTTATATATACAGATTTTAGTAAAGCCTTTGACTCTGTAAACCACTCTCTTCTTTTATTCAAATTAGATCAGCTCGGGTTTCCGAATAATCTGTTAACTTGGATTTCAAGTTATTTGAATGGTAGATCTCAGAGGGTTTTATTCAAAAACGCTGTTTCCAAGATGATCAACGTGACATCTGGAGTGCCTCAGGGCAGTCATTTAGGCCCTTTGCTGTTTACTCTGTTTATAAATGATCTTCCCTCTATAGTAACTCACTCTCGTTTACTAATGTATGCTGATGATGTTAAGCTTTGTTTTTCATATAATAATATTGAGTCTGGTTTTTGCTTGCAGTCAGACATTAATAGATTCCAGGAATGGTGTCAGTACAACCTTTTGAATTTAAACTATCTTAAATGCAACGTTATGACTTTTTATAGGGGTACGCCAACGTTCATAAGTTACTCTCTTCAGAACATGTCCCTGGACCGAATATACTCAGTAAACGATTTAGGTGTTCTCCTAGATCCTAAACTTAAATTTGACTCCCACATAACCTCTACTGTAAATAAAGCTATGAGTGTTCTTGGGTTTATAAAGCGTTGGTCTAAGGAATTTGATGATCCATACACTACCAAATTATTATTTACCTCCCTTGTCCGTCCTAATTTGGAATACTGTTCTTCCGTTTGGAGTCCTCAGTATCAAGTGCACATTGACCGTATAGAGTCCGTACAGAAACAATTTCTTCTTTTTGCCTTACGTGGTTTGAACTGGGATCAAAACGTCAGGTTGCCTTCTTACTCGAGTAGATTGCTTTTAATTAATTTGCCTAGTCTAGTAAGCCGTAGAACTATGCTTGGTACTATTTTTATGAATAATCTTATCAGAGGCGATATTGATTCTGTAGATTTGGTAAGCCGCCTTACTTTCAATGTTCCTGTTAGACTAATGCGAAACTACTATCCTATAAACTTGCCACGATGTTCATCTAATTTTAGTCAGCATGAGCCTTTTCGCGTTCTTTGTAATAATTATAACAACCTATATCATTTAATTTGTTCCTCAACCTCTATCCCTTTATTAAAAACTAAAATCTTAGCTCATTTGCTTTAGTCTTGTTGATCTATGTTTTGTCCTGTCCTTGTTTGTTCTATGTACCTTCCTCGCGAACCGTATTTGCCCGAAATAAAAATGGGCCCGCGCGTAACAAGCACGTGCTTGGTGTCGTTTGGGCCACTTGTTTGTACTGCTCTTAGTGCATCAACGTTAGGGTTGTTGGATTTTTAAAAAATATCGTATCGATGATATTTGCTGTTTGAAAAATATCACACGATGATATTAAGAAATATCATAAAAAATATCGATATATCGATTTTCTTTTATAAAAAATAATTAGAAAATAATAGCCAATCCCTCAAACCCAAACTCCCACAACATCATAAAGTTCCTAAAAAGTTCAAAAATAATGCACAAAATATAAATAAACATCAATGTAAATACAATTAGAATCTAAGGATCCCATAAATAGTATAATCTTGTAAATATGTATATAATAATAATAATAATAATAATAATAATATAATCTCACAGTAAACCCACAACTTAAGCCCCGAGCCGAAGGCCTAAGCTGCTATGGCTCCAAAAAAAAACCACTGTTAGCGCTTAGTTTAATACTATTAGATAAATAAATAAATAAAATAACAAATTTATTAAGGATATGGCACAGCCCATTGTTTTCAATTTTATTTACAGAGATACTGATTACATACATTTGAACTTATTGTTTTTAATTATAATTCATGAAATTACATACATTTGTACTTGTTTTTAACTATAAATTCATGAAATTACATACGTTTGTACTTGTTTTTAATTATTTCGCAAACAAATCTGTTTTTAATGATTTAAGAAAAACTCGTTCAGTTACATGCTGGTCTGTCATACGACTACGGGAGTCACAAACAACACACTTTATGGCAGAAGCCAACGGTTTCGATGAAACCGAACTACCAGGCGTGATCAGGCAACTTAATGACACCTTCGCTAGCATGGGCATAGTTGATTTTTGTGAGATCCAGAAATCCAAAGGATTTGTCTCCCAACTGCAAAATGGCATACTAAAGAAAGGCTGCATTTCCTTTCTTTCGGAACTCTGGACTACAGAGTCTTGGAGCTCTATGGTCCTGTAGTGCAGATCTAGAAAAGATTCCTGTACGCTTAAAGCGACCATGTCATGTTCTCCGCAATCCATTTCTCCTACAGACGAAGGCAGTATTTCTGATTGCTTTTTTTCAACCATCTGCTTTATGATTTCATCAGTGACATTTTTTACGTGACGAGGCAAATACATTTCTTTAAATCGAGGATCAAGCATTGTGGCTTTCATGAGTATGTTGTTCTGGAGCAAGCCACTTAATAGCTTTTGTGATATTTGTAGAAGGGTATCTTTTGTTAGAATGCCCTCAGCGGTAACCATATTAGCTTCATTTAATTTTGTATTGATCATAGAAATCATAGGAATCACTAAGCCTATCGCCGTAAGAATCGCCGCTCACATTATCAGTGGCTTCTTTAAAAGGTTGGAGAACATGGCAAAAATCGCGACAAAAATTAAGCTCCTCCACTGAGAGCATTTCTGGTGAGTTGCCTGAGGTTCGTCTACTCAAAATAACGAATGCCACTTCGTCGGCTAGTGCAACGAACGCGTTTAGCATATCCAAGCACGAGTTCCACCGAGTGTCCACGCTTTGAATTAGTGTTTTGATTCTTGCTTCTGGCACTCCTTTGTCCATTTGACATTTCCGTAGTGCGTCCATAGCAGCTGTGCTGTGTTTGAAGTGCATGACAATACGCTTAACTTTGTCTATGAACATTTGAAGAAAGCATCTTGGTGCTTATTTTTTAGATGGGATAACAGATTGCTTTAGTGTTCCCTGGTTTTAATGACTTTAGAGCACAATGTGCATTTCGCAGAAGTAGCATTTGATTCTGTATGAAAATCTTTTGACCAAACATAAAAAATCGAAAATATCATAAAAAAATATCGTCAAAATCGTCTTTTTTTGCCCAAAAAATATCGCGATGATAATATTTTTATTAAGAGAAAAAATATTGATATATCGATATTTTGATATATTTCCGACATCCCTAATCAACGTTCAACAAAATAAAAAAAAAACAAGGAAGAATGCTATAGTCGAGTACCTCGACTATCAGATACCCGTTACTCAGCTAAAGGGACCAAAGGGAAATGGAGATATGCAAGCAGCAAAGCGAGATTTAAATGCGCCACCTACCGGCGGAAGACAGATTTAAGCATTGTGGGCGGTAGAGTGGGCGTGGCATATTCGCATAACAAACCTGCGCTGCGTACAAAGCTACGGAATCTAAATCTGAAATCCCAATACTCTATCTTTGATAGTTTCCGAGATATCCGCGTTCATATTTACGATTTTTTGAAGTTTGTGGGCGGTTTGTGGGCGTTAAAGTGGGCGTGGCAAACTTTTTTTTTGGGTCAATCGATAGGTATTGATAAGAACAATTCATTTCAGTTTAAATTTTTACTCTAGCATCAAAACTGTAGAAGCCACAGTTTTGGGCGGTTTGTGGGCGTTAGAGTGGGCGTGGCACTCTACTGAAACAAACTTGCGCTGCGTAAGAAGCTCAGGAATCTGCTCGCCAAATCTCAATAGCCTAGCTCTCATAGTTTCCAAGATCTCAGCGTTCATCCGGACAGACGGACAGACGGACATGGCTAGATCGACTCGGCTAGTGATCCTGATCAAGAATATATATACTTTATGGGGTCGGAAACGCTTCCTTCTGCCTGTTACATACTTTCCGACGAATCTAGTATACCCTTTTACTCTACGAGTAACGGGTATAATAACATCCTACGCTTGGAAATAACATTTTTTAATTAGTTCTGAGTTTCGAATTTTATTTTATCAAAATCGGACGACTATATCATATAGCTGCCATAGGAACGATCGGAAAATTGGTGGGAAAATAATATGAAACAAATTATAGCTTCTGTGTTACTATATATTGGGAACATCTTTTCTTGTATTTTAAAATTAAATAATTATAGCTGCAAGTTAACTTCCTTTCTTTGTTATTTTATATTTAATTGAATTGTGATTTAATTTTATTTTTTGTGTTGAACGAGTAGAACAGAAAACAATGGATCTTAATGAACTTACACATTCCATTTATTTGTGGTATTCGTTTATAATATTATATGGAGTAAAAACATTTTTTAAAATTACACCCAAAAAAAATTCGATGTATCGATGTTTTTTCTGAAAAACATCGAAACATCGATGTAGGTAAACATCGATGATTTTCCAGCTCTACTTAATATGCCGCTGCCGACCGCTGCTATACATAATTTCTTCAGTTACACTTGCGAACACTTATAGAGGACGACCATTACAGTGGTCCCACTGTCCGATGACGTTTGCTGTTCAATCAAGTCTTATAGCGTCTTCCCACAGAGATCCATTGACCATCTACCATCCGTTGAACGGATGGTCCATAAGGTTTTACCGTTCCGAAAACTTCCCAGTCCCGATTCAAATTTGACGGACTCTTTTATGCAATAGTTTGGCGAAGTTTTTTCGGTGCAACTTTGAGCTCTTCTTCTTGACAGTGGAAATTGAAACATTCACTACGAAAACGTAAACAATAATGACAGGGATCGATCGGAAATGGAAGGCGCAGAAGCAACAGGTTTGGTTATCTAGCATAAAAATTGTGAGCGCCACAGGCTTGGGCGGTTTGTGGGCGGTAGAGTGGGCGTGGCATATTCGCATAACAAACCTGCGCTGCGTACAAAGCTATGGAAGCTAAATCTGAAATCCCAATACTCTATCTTTGATAGTTTCCGAGATATCCGTGTTCATATTTACGATTTTTTGAAGTTTGTGGGCGGTTTGTGGGCGTTAAAGTGGGCGTGGCAAACTTTTTTTTGGGTCAATCGATAGGTATTGATAAGAACAATTCATTTCAGTTTAAATTTTTACTCTAGCATCAAAACTGTAGAAGCCACAGTTTTGGGCGGTTTGTGGGCGTTAGAGTGGGCGTGGCACTCTACTGAAACAAACTTGCGCTGCGTAAGAAGCTCAGGAATCTGCTCGCCAAATCTCAATAGCCTAGCTCTCATAGTTTCCAAGATCTCAGCGTTCATCCGGACAGACGGACAGACGGACATGGCTAGATCGACTCGGCTAGTGATCCTGATCAAGAATATATATACTTTATGGGGTCGGAAACGGTTCCTTCTGCCTGTTACATACTTTCCGACGAATCTAGTATACCCTTTTACTCTACGAGTAACGGGTATAATAACATCCTACGCTTGGAAATAACATTTTTTAATTAGTTCTGAGTTTCGAATTTTATTTTATCAAAATCGGACGACTATATCATATAGCTGCCATAGGAACGATCGGAAAATTGGTGGGAAAATAATATGAAACAAATTATAGCTTCTGTGTTACTATATATTGGGAACATCTTTTCTTGTATTTTAAAATTAAATAATTATAGCTGCAAGTTAACTTCCTTTCTTTGTTATTTTATATTTAATTGAATTGTGATTTAATTTTATTTTTTGTGTTGAACGAGTAGAACAGAAAACAATGGATCTTAATGAACTTACACATTCCATTTATTTGTGGTATTCGTTTATAATATTATATGGAGTAAAAACATTTTTCAAAATTACACCCAAAAAAAATTCAATGTATCGATGTTTTTTCTGAAAAACATCGAAACATCGATGTAGGTAAACATCGATGATTTTCCAGCTCTACTTAATATGCCGCTGCCGACCGCTGCTATACATAATTTCTTCAGTTACACTCGCGAACACTTATAGAGGACGACCATTACAGTGGTCCCACTGTCCGATGACGTTTGCTGTTCAATCAAGTCTTATAGCGTCTTCCCACAGAGATCCATTGACCATCTACCATCCGTTGAACGGATGGTCCATAAGGTTTTACCGTTCCGAAAACTTCCCAGTCCCGATTTAAATTTTACGGACTCTTTTATGCAATAGTTTGGCGAAGTTTTTTCGGTGCAACTTTGAGCTCTTCTTCTTGACAGTGGAAATTGAAACATTCACTACGAAAACGTAAACAATAATGACAGGGATCGATCGGAAATGGAAGGCGCAGAAGCAACAGGTTTGGTTAGATTAGGAAGATCAGCTGTTATCGGATGGTAGATGGTGGATGTGCCCTGTGGGAAACGGAGTTTCACATTTGAAAATGGGTGGCGCAGAAGCAAGAGGTTCAGATCAGCTGTTATCGGATGGTAGATGGTGGTTGTGCCCTGTGGGAATCGGAGTTTCACATTTGTCAAAAATGCCAACCAACGGATGGACTCTATGAGAAAAGGGTATAATACCGACATTTGCTAGGGCACACAGGAGAAGAACCTTTCAAGTGTTCCCATTGCCATAAGAGTTTTAGTTGGGATTCAAGTCTTAGATACACATGCGAGTTCACAGAGGAAAACGATCGTTTAAGTGTTCCCGCTGATATAAGACTTTTGAGAAGTAAAACAATACACCGTTAACATATTTACAAAATGTTCAAAAATGTGGGCGACAGACCACCTTTTAAAATTTGTATTCTAGCATCAAAACTACCGGCGCCAAGGTTTTGGGAGGTATGTGGGAGTTATATTGGACATGGCACTTACAAACATTCGCTAAATGAGAAACTAAGGAAACTAAATCGGAAATCCCAGCTAGCTCTTATATTTTTCGAGATTACAGATCAAGTATATACATATGGGCACTTCCACCAAAAAGTCTACCACGACCGAAAAATTAAAAGTGATCGGAAAAATCTAACATAAATATAATTTGAAAGAGAAATAATCATATCTAGTTAATTTATAAGAAACACACTGATTTGTTTACCATGATCCGAGTTGTATAATTGCAAAGTCGCGCAATGCATTTTTTGGTTTTTGCACATTTCAATGGGTCATTTGGTTTTGATGCTAGATCATAAAGAGCGAGAAAATAATATGACTTTACCTCTCTCAACTCTTTGTTGGAACGTATTGAAAGGGAAAAAAATGTACTGAGAATTTTGCTATGCGGAATATCTGTAATTTTTGTAATCCCATTACCGTATTCTCCAATGTCCCGAGCGACATCGGAAAACGTAACTTCTTATCAGTACGTCAAAATCTCTCACTGCAAGAACCTCAAAACTTAAACTTAAACAGGTATTATACCGACAAACAAAACCTGGAAAAAACTGTAAAAAATCAACAAAGTTGGTCCCGAGCAACAACGTAAGTTTTCGCAAAAAAAAAAAAATTTTTTTATGAGTTTTATTCTTTTGCTTTTTGTTTTATATAAATATAGATGGATGGCGAAAAGGATAGGAATGTCTGCAAACGTTGGAGAGACAAATTAAAAGAGGATCAAGTCAAATTTAAAACATTTAAACTTAAAAATAATGAAAGAAATCGGAATGCTAGGCAAGAGAAAAAAAATGGCTGAAAGAGATGATCAAATAATCGAAGAAAGAAAGAAATATGAGCGAACAAGAAAAAGAGAATTTAAAAAAAAAAGGGAAAGAATTAAAAAATTGTATTATATTATTACAATGACTTCCATACACATGTATATATTTTTTTAAATAAAAATTTTGTTGAAATAAATAGTTTGTTTATAAAAAAACATCTGCTTATAAAATTAAAACACTTAGTACGCTTTTTTATGATATTTGTCAAATATAACACCAGAAACAACATAGAGATTGTAATCGGAAAAAATGTCCCGAGCGACATGTCCCGAGCGAATATCTTAGAAACTACATTAAAAAAAAACGGCTTTACATTTTTGAGCAAAACCAAAACTATTTTACAGCTTCATTATTGAACCACAATTTAAAAAAATCGCATGAAAATATTCCATCAAACTAGGCTAAAATCCGGGGTTGAATGAACTCCCGCAAAACCCACTTCTATTTTTGTCCCGAGCGAAAACGACAGTTTTTTAAAGATATCTTAAAAACTAAAAGTCGGAAAAAATCAAGATTATTGCACAAAATAGAGCTTGGGAAGAGTGAAAAGTGAAGTCAATTATCAAAATTAAAATCGTTTTATTTCCCATTTTTTTTTCAACTTTAAAAGTATGCAAACGTCCCGAGCGAAAGGCTTTTTTCTATTTGTCACTTAGAGTGGGCATGGCGCATCGGGATAACAAACTTGTGCTGCGCATAAACCCCTAGAGTTTGTATGCTTATTTATTTATAGGGTCGGAAACCCTTCCTTCTACCTGTAACATACTTTTCCACGATTACACTATGCCCTTTTACTCTACGATACTGTAGTTGCATCTAAATGCACTTCTACCTGAACATATTTATTAGCTAGATTACAATTGCATGGATCTACATACTATGATTACTCGGGCGCCGTTATAAAAGTTAAGTGAACAGCTGCAGGAAAAGCCAATTCTTTTGGAGGAATCTACCCAGGTAAATTTTATTTACGATATATTTAAAAAGTCCTATCCAGGCATCTGTAGTTGAAACATGTATGTATTTAAAGCAGATGTCAAGCCTAATGCAATCAGTAAGAATATAACTCTTGGCATATTCACATCTCTGCGGCACAATTTGAGCTATTCTTATTGATTTTATTTCAAAGTGCTCGCATTTAGAGCGAAGGTACATTGATGTGAACATAAAAACAGAATATTAAAAACTATTATTATTATACATGTCCACTAAGCCAGATATTCCATTTCAGATCCATGGAGTCGTCTCTTTGCCGTGTTTGCCTGCAGATGGGCGAAAAAATGGTTAACATTTTCGATGTGATATGTGAATCGGATATTTCCATTGCTAATATGGTTTCTCTGTGCACCGGCTACGCAATTAAAAAAAATGATCATTTACCCAAGAGTATTTGCGCAATCTGTCTGCGAGATGCGCAAAACGCATTCGACATTAAAGAAACATATGAGAGAAGTCACCAGTTCTACAGCTTCTTTAATGAGATACGTGAAGAGGAACACGATAGTATATCAATCTGTTTCGAGAAATTAACAACCAAGACAGAAGAATCAAGTAACCACGCAGAACCTGGTCAAAAGATGAACAGAGAAATAAAACAGTCCAGTTCCCAAGCGAGTATAACGTATTTAGAAAAGATGGATGATGATTCAAAAAAAGATGTTAATTATGACGATGATAAAGATTATGAGCCTGGTACTCACGATGGCAACGATAAACTGTCTCTAAATTGCTCACATTGTCCAAAGACTTTTCGAACGAAATCAGGACTTGATACACACATTCGAACACACACAGGAGAACGACCTTTTAAGTGTCCTCATTGCGTGAGGGCTTTTGGAACAAATGGAAATCTTAAGCGGCACTTGGTTTTGCACACAAGCGAACAAACTTACCGGGGTTTCCAAAACTCTAAAAAATGTCAAACTAAACTACGTCTTAAAAAGCATTTGCGAGCTGGCACAGTAGATCGTCCAATTATCTGTTCGCAATGCCGTAAGAGTTTTAAATCCAACAAAAATCTTAAAATTCACCAGCGAGTACACAACAGAAGGCTCCAATTTAAGTGTTCCCACTGTTCAAAAACGTTTCCCCATATATCACGTCTTGAAACACACTTGCGAACCCACACAGGAGAACGACCGTTTAAATGTTCCCACTGCTCAAGGGCATTTGCATTTCAGCCAAATCTTAAGCGGCACTTGCTAACGCACACAGGAGAACGACCTTACCAGTGTTCACATTGCTCAAAACCGTTCACAACTGGTGGAAATCTTAAGAGACACATGATATTGCACACAAGAGACCTATTATTCAAGTGTTCGCAATGTCCGATGAGTTTTACCACTAGGAAAAGGCTTGAGTGTCATCTTCGAATTCACGCGGAACCACCGTTAAAATGTGAACACTGCACAAAGACTTTCTGTTATATTTCAGCCCTAAATGTACATTTGCGAACGCACACAGGAGAACGACCATATAAGTGTTCGCACTGCTCGAAGACGTTTGCTTATAAATCAGCTTTTAATGTACACTTGCGATGGCACACCGGAGAACGACCATTTAAGTGTTCTCAATGCACGAAGGCTTTTGCACTTTCGGGAATACTTAAGCAGCACATGCAAACGCACACGGGAGAACGTCCCTTTAAGTGTTCCCAATGTTCAAAGGCTTTTGGAATTAGTGCAAATCTAAAGCGCCATTTGGTGTTGCACTCTCGAAAACTATAATTTCCTCTACAGTTTGCCTCAAATACATGTGCGAACGCATACAGAAAAGTTATCCTTTAAATGTTTCGATCTAAGGAATAAGATTCACTTTCGAAGGACGTTAGACATTTCTGAAAATGCTTATTAAGACGCAAAAAGACCGACAACTTAAGTTTTAAAAAATGCTTGTTTATTTTAATGCCATAAATGATGATAGATAAATTCTTAGTCTAAATTTGAACCACTTTTAAGGTACAATTAAGCATTAAAATAATAAAAAATATATTATAAAAATTCAATTTTTTTATTTATTTTTTATTCTTTGTGTATAGTACGTTTTATAAAAAAATATATATTTTGCAATAGCACGGACACATCGATTATGCATATCTTGAACGAATGTCCATCCTTCCACAATATTAGACCCAAAACCCCAAGCTCCGATCTCATCCCTTTCTTAACTAATCCAAAACCTGAAAACATACTTAACCTTCTTAAATTTCTAAAAAAAGCCAACATCATGAACGAATTATAAGGCTACAATAAGAGAATTTAAAGCTACTTTCTAATATCATGTATTAAAATTAAGATCTCCATGTTTCCTAATTAAGTGTTATTTGTTAATTGAAGCTAAATGTTAAATCTCATAAAATTAATATGAAATATTTGAATATATAATCAGCCGAAAGTCTTAGCAGCTGTGGCTGTCATCCCTCCCTGTAGCTTAATTTTTATAAGTAAGCCTACAGTGTACAAATAAATAAATAAATATTATTTAAATTCAATTTTTTTATTTATTTTTTATTTCTTGGTGAATAGTTAGTTTTTATAGACGGATACCATTGCCGATTTTTTTAAAATTTGTATACATTTTTAATTTACTCCTTATTTTAAAAATAGAATTTTATTACTTATACATTTGTACAAACAGAAATCCTCCTGCAACATTAACTTGTTGCACGGTTTAAATTCAATCAAGCAATAACAAAATGTGCTATTGGAATCCGGCTATAATTGGTTTCCTTTTTGCGCGTTAAATGGTGTTTAGTATATTTCTGCGTAAGATATTCATGCCTCCATGGTCACACTGAACTCAAATGATTTTTTGTTATTAAACCGAAGGTGAATAATTTTGCCAAATGACGTCCATAGCAGGAGGACACGGCGAGGCGAATCCAAACAGCTCCTGGCTCAGTGCCCGTGGATTCTGGCTGGCCTATCTGCTGGGCATGCTTTCGGTGCACCTGCTCTTCTTATCAGTGCCCTTTGTCAGCATTCCGTGGGCCTGGACGGCCACCAATCTGCTCCACAATGCGGTGAGTGCTCAAAGTGCCCGATGTCCGACCAGCAGTATATCCTAATTTTCTCTGTCCAGGCCCACCTGTACTTCCTGCACGTTATCAAGGGAGCTCCGTGGCTAAGCACAGAGAACGATCCCAGCCGGCGTTGGACGCACTGGGAACAGATTGACGACGGGGTGCAGATGACCACAACCCGCAAGTTTCTCACCGCCGTTCCTATTGTGCTGTAAGTGCATTCTTAGTTGTGGTCAACGGAGGGGGAAGTGCCTTCCTGTAGTCCCAGGGGTCAATTTGTATTAATTTTTAACCGATTCTAAAAACGCACTCCGAATCTTTAGAAAATATATCTTATCTGTATTCCGTACCTAGATTCGAATTCAAAAATTAATTTAAGTTCATAATTGATTTTTCAATATTAGATACAAACATCATTAATTTGTTAAAATTGTACGATCTTTTTACTTTATTTCTGCATATAATTTCTTGACGTATTCCAGTTTTTGAATTCAGGTAGGGTCATGCGATAGTATTAAATTACATTTTTATACTAAGGTATTTATAGAGAACAACCAAATTAGCAAAGCATATATCTTTACTGTTCCTTAACACATTTTATAATGCTTTTGTTTTCTTAGTTTCCTACTGACTTGCCTGTACACCCGGAACAATACGGAACACTTTATCGCAAATTTTATATCTCTGGTGGTTGTCACGCTTCCGAAGTTGCCGCAGTTTCACGGTGTGCGATTGTTTAACATTAATAAGTACTAGAAACTGTGCCATCGCAGATTAGATTTATTTTGTTTAGTGAAATTGTATATAACTTACTGCTGGCACAGCTCTTGTACTCAAATTGTAAATCATGTAAATATTCCTAAATAAACATAACAAACTAATTTAAATTATTATTAAAACACACTGCACTCCCTGGGGAATGAGGCTCGGACTTCTTGGGATTTGTAACTTTCGACAGGCTGTCAGCCTATCTCATCACTCAAGCTAGAGGGCGTCAGCTCAACTTTTTAAAACAAAAACAAGGAAGAACGCTATAGTCGAGTACCTCGACTATCAGATACCCGTTACTCAGCTAAAGGGACCAAAGGGAAATGGAGATATGCAAGCAGCAAAGCGAGATTTAAGTGCGCCACCTACCGGCGGAAGACAGATTTAAGCATTGTGGGCGTTAGGGTAGGCGTGGCAAATTTTTTTTTTGGATCAATCGATAGGTATTGACGAGACCAATACATTTCAGTTAAAATTTGTTATATAGCATAAAAATTGTGGGCGCCACAGGCTTGGGCGGTTTGTGGGCGTTAGAGTGGGCGTGGCATATTCGCATAACAAACCTGCGCTGTGTACAAGGCTACGGAATCTAAATCTGAAATCCCAATACTCTATCTTTGATAGTTTCCGAGATATCCGCGTTCATATTTACGGTTTTTTGAAGTTTGTGGGCGTTAAAGTGGGCGTGGCAAACTTCTTTTTGGGTCAATCGATAGGTATTGATGAGAACAATTCATTTCAGTTTAAATTTTTACTCTAGCATCAAAACTGTAGAAGCCACAGTTTTGGGCGGTTTGTGGGCGTTAGAGTGGGCGTGGCACTCTACTGAAACAAACTTGCGCTGCGTAAGAAGCTCAGGAATCTGCTCGCCAAATCTCAATAGCCTAGCTCTCATAGTTTCCAAGATCTCAGCGTTCATCCGGACAGACAGACGGACAGACGGACAGACGGACAGACGGACATGGCTAGATCGACTCGGCTAGTGATCCTGATCAAGAATATATATACTTTATGGGGTCGGAAACGCTTCCTTCTGCCTGTTACATACTTTCCGACGAATCTAGTATACCCTTTTACTCTACGAGTAACGGGTATAATGATTTCTCCATGCGTCAAAGTAATTAAACAAAAAAAAATTGGGTCGAAAAAATTGATTGAAATTGATTAGAAATCAACTATTAACAAGAAAGGAAGTTAGCTTCGGCAAGCCGAAGCTTATATACCCTTGCAGCTATAATTATTAAATTTAAAAACACAAAAAATGATATTCCCAATAGTATAAGATAATATGTCAAAAAACACCGAAGCTATAATTTGTTTCATATTATTTTCCTACCAATTTTCCGATCGTTCCTATGGCAGCTATATGATATAGTCGTCCGATTTTGATAAAATTAAATTCGAAATTCAGAAGTAATTAAAAAATGTTATTTCCAAGCGTTGGAGTTTATATGTTGAAAAACACCGAAGCTATAATTTGTTTCATATTATTTTTCCACCAATTTTCCGATCGTTCCTATGGCAGCTATATGATATAGTCGTCCGATTTCGATTAGTTAAAAAATGTTATTTCCAAGCTTAGGAGGTAATAAGCTAAAAAACACCAAAGATATAATTTTTTTTTATTTTTTTGTCCGATTAATCCTATGGGAGCTATAAGTTATAGTTGTCCGATCCGGCTGGTTCCGACTTATATACTACCTGCAAAAGATATAAGAGTTTTGGGAAAGTTTCAGCCCGATAGCTTTAAAACTGAGAGACTAGTTTGCGTAGAAACGGACGGACAGACGGACATGGCTAGATCGACTCGTCTAGTCATGCTGATCAAGAATATATATACTTTATGGGGTCGGAAACGTCTCCTTCACTGCGTTGCAAACTTCTGACTGAAATCAATATACCCTCTGCAAGGGTATAAAAATAGTCACGTATATTTTATTGTTTGGTTACTATTTAATATTAAACTACCACTAATGGGTAAGCAGTGAGTATTTTATTGTTGAAACAATTGTTATTTTATTGTTAACAATTTCATGAGTTGAGCTTTTGTATTTGTAAATTTTACCTAAAAGTTTTTTTTGTGTACACTATCTAAAATTAACTCATTCGGCCCGCTTCATGAAAATATTTAGGGTTCTACCAACACAAGTATTTTCTATTGTTGCCTCTCGAATTAGTAAATTTTAGATAGTGTATTAGTTTAAAGACCTGTAAAATCGTTTTGCGTCACAAATCGTTAAAAATTAATATCAGATCTTTTGTATGTTGAAGATGAGATAGTTACTACTTTTGTACCATGTTAAGAGGTGTTTTGTTTGACATCAAACGTTTTTAAATAGACAATTAATTATTTGCAAATAAGTTCAGTTGGCTAGCTGGGTAATGGGTCGAGAGATTCGACAAACGTGTTCTTTATTGTTTTAGACTATGGCATTCAAAAAAATTGAATAAAGTATTAAAAAATACCTTTTGGTTCAGAAGTTATGGTGTTTTGAAATTTAGCTATTCATAGCTAAACACATTTTAAATGGTTCCATGACCCTAAATTAGAGCTTGGATACATACAAACCCTGAAAACTGACCATTTTGTTGATTAATTACTTTCAAACGTGACTTTTTACAACAATGTGTTGTATATCAAAAGTAGAGGAATTTTAAGGACTATACAGTTCTGTGCTGCCAGCACTTATTTTAAAGAATCATGCCAGATCATCAAATGAGTGTCGGCCACTTAGTAACGAATGTGGAATGGTGGAATTTGGAACAGGGCGGCTCATTATAGTTTTGAATTTTCTCGCTATTTGGGGACCTAATCGAAAAATCTAAAGTGCAAAATTGTTTAGAATAAGAGATCTAACAGTAGTTTGGGGCAAATCCGAGGCCTTTTAATAATTCGAAAATGCATTTGAAAATTCCCTTACAGAGGTTGTGCCAATATGCACGATAAGCCAGGATATTAAAGGTTAATTCAAACTCCTTGTCTGAAAGTTTTGAGAAAATTATTGTTACAGAAAGCTACTTGTACAATATCGGATTCGGAGTCTCGGATAATGAGTACTGGATCAATGTCGCGAAACTTCATAACGGAAACGTAGGCGATGCCCGTCGAGTTCTATAGCAATTGGAAAGGTGTTTAGATAGTTAATTTTTAATTTTTTTTTGGTGAGGTGGGTTAACATCTCTTGAAAATTGTAAAATGAGCATAAGACAAATATTTGAAAAAGTTGATTTCTAAATAACTGAATTAAAGATATTTTTAACAAAATATCACATAAGTTTATCTTCTATATATATGTCTTTGAGCTCGATAAGTTTCTTTTAAAAATACCCTTATGGATATGTGATCAATTTTAAGAACATTTTGTAACAGGCTACTAGTAGCGGATAATTTAAGTCTAAGAACTAGATATTTTCCCTAATATACCTGTTACTAGTATACTCAGAGAAAAACACCGTGCTAAAATCAAGTACAAACATCCTTGATTTAAGAACGTTCGTGCTGAAAAAGATTTTTTTATCTGTCAACTGTTTATTCTAAAAGTGCTCGGTAACAAGGCGCATAAACTGCGCGAGAGCGGAAAATCGTACGTAAACTTAAGAAATTTATATTATACTGATATACCTCGATTATTTCAGTTTCCAATACTTATTTCTATTTCCCAATTTCTATTTCTGCATGCCAAGTCTACAACATTCTAGCTCTTATGTTTTCCGAGATCTCAGCGTTTATGCGGACAGACGGACATGGCTAGATCGACTCGACTAGTGATCCTGATCAAGAATATATATACTCTTTTACATACTTTCCGACGAATCTATAGTAAGGCATTATAGTAGTTCATAAGAAACTTAATCTATTTTTAGTCCATTCAGTCCTTAAATACATATGGCCATTTATATAGCCCTTTTTAGTCCATTGTTCCTCAAATAAAAGTCAATAGACTAAAATCAAGGAAATGTTTTTTTCTGAGAGTCTACAAACAAATTCCAACAATTCTGTGGGGAGTGGGTATCTCGTAGTCGGGGCACGCGGTCTTTCTTTGGTATGTGCTTCCCAGTCAGTCGCGCCCCTAGGGTAGTATATATTCTTCCTAAGTGGCGATTAGACTGCTGCTCTCTCTGCCCCTTCTGATAACGCTGACGCTGACTGTTGTGGGCGGTAAAAAGGCGGGGGATAGACAATCGACTTCTGACAAGCTGATTGCCCGGTTTGACTTTGAGGGAGAAGCTCGCGACCCGAACGACTTTGGCTAGCTATAATCAGTAGTAAACTTGTAGTAAACAGAGGTGTGCCGGATCGGTGCCTCACTGACAGCCAAGCAGTTGCTGTCAACCGTTTTAGGGGGAAGGAACGAAACCGAGAAGCACCGAAATGTCGATTACCCTTGAGGAGGAGATCTTCGGCCTGGCCGTGAATCCGTTCACCAAGTCCCCGGAAATGGTGCGCCGGTTTACGCTGAAGAACTCCAAAGGAATGACCGTTTCGGTGATCCAACTGGGGGCAATCATCCAGAGCGTCTGCATGCCTGACGCCTACAAGAAGGTGGATGATGTGTGCCTCGGGTTCGACGACATCGCCAGTTACGTGGCCAACAAGGGAGCATACATTGGAGGAACCCTCGGACGAGTGGCAAACCGGGTGGCGAACGGCGAGTACACAGTGAACGACACAAAAGTCTCGGTGACGAAAAACATCCAGGTAAATATTTTAGTTTAATCTATTTTGTAGTATTTCTAAGACCTCGATTTTCGAAACTAAAAAGGAATCAGTAAAAGCAAAGACATATAAATGTTATAGAAAAACTGAGTAATTTCCTGGCACAGGACATTGTTTTTAAGTATACCTAACTAATGTAGAAATTTCATAATTTCAGGACAAATTCCAGTTACACGGTGGTTTCGTGGGATTTGACAGCGTCATCTGGGAGGTTGTGCAGAAGTCTTCCGAAGGCGTGGTCTTCCGACACGTATCGCCGCACGGACACGAGGGCTATCCGGGCAAGCTAACATGCTTGATCACATACCAGTTAGACAATGAGAATCGATTGTGGGTCAGGTACGAGGCTACCACAGATCGCTCAACTATGGTGAATCTCGCGAGTCATGCTTACTTTAACCTGGCGGGTCACGGATCCGGAGCTAAGGGTCTGGCGGAGCACACGGTGGAGATTGCTGCCGATCACATTGTGGACACGGACGAATTGCAGATCCCCACTGGGAAGTTAATCGACGTTAAGGACACCGTCTTCGATCTCAGGTTGCCCGTGCTGATGCGCGACCGTCTGATGCAGTTTGAGGACCGTTTGATTAAGGGCTACGACAACTGCTTCGTGGTAAACGGAGGACAACTGCAGAACAGCGTCGCCAAGGTGGCCAAGATTGTGCATCCGCAGTCTTGCAGGGTGCTGGAGGTCTGGACCAACCAGCCCGGCATGCAGTTCTACACCGCGAACAATTTAACCTCGATAGTGGGCAAGAATTGCACTCAGTATGTGAAACACGGCTCGTTTTGCGTGGAAACGGAGAAGTTCCCCGATGCCATGAACCACCCGGAGTTCCCGTCGATCAGTCTCGAGCCGAACGATAAGTACCGGCACGAGGTCCTCTACTGGTTTAAGGTCGAGGAGTCCTGGAAGTGCTGCTGCAACAACGACCCGTGAGCGTTGCCGTGATTTCTCTTAAATAAAAATGGATAAATACCCTGGTTCCCAACCCCAAAGTCTATAGATTTTTTTATACTCGTTACTCGTAGAGTAAAAATTATCGATCCTTTAAAGTATATAAAAACATATGTTCTTGATCAGGATCACTAGATGAGTCGATCTAGCCATATCCGTCTTTTTGTCCGTGTGAACGCTGTTGAAACTATAAAAGACAGAGAGTTGGGATTTTAGATTAAGATTCCGTAGCTTTACTATTATTAATTGTTAATATTTTGAAGTAAAGTAGATAAAAATGTCAACGTCGAAGTGAACATTATAAGAGCGTGTTTTATGAGTCTCTTGGTTCTTGAATAAATAAGAATGATTCTTAAGCCCTGTCAGATACTTTCTCTACAAATCGAAAACATAATTTCAAAGAAATCGTTGCTCCACAGTAGTGCAAGGCACCTTACACTAATTTTGTAAGAATCTTCATAATAAGTGATAATCTTTAAGATTTAAGGTCTAATTCGAAAATATAACTTTAATGAATGTAATGTTTTTGGATGTAACTACCAAAAATCAATATATTTCTAAAGTGTAGAAGCAGAAAGTGGCTTACATCTAATGAGCATATTCTTATAAAAGATCGATGGTAAAATTTCAGAGGAGTAAATACTCCAGCTCTTGGTGTAAGCCAATAATTTTTTTCACTTTCAAAAGCTGTAGGGGAAGGTGACGAACTGATAAATACACACTAAAACTCTATGCAGATATGAATATTCTATTATGTCAAAATGTTTGTCACGATAGGTACTGGTTGGAAATATAATGGTGCCACACTCATAAGGCGTAACAGAAAAAAACACAAAGTACCAAAAACTGTTGCTAAAGATCTTATTAATACTTGTATATACTTATATGACTTGGTTTCTCACAAATCTTTGCTTTGCTGCTGAAACACATATAACACATGCACGTCACATTTGAGAATTAATGAGTTCGTCACCTTACCCTACTCGTCACCTTGCCACCAACAGTCCCCTATTTTTAGTACCCTCCCCTTCCCTTCCATTTTAGTATTTCAAAATATAAAAATACCTATCAAAAAGCCTGACAAATAGCGTAGAAAAAGCGTATCAAAAAGCCTAGGAAGAAGGCTTGCAAATAGCCAAACAATACTCCTAGCAATAAGGCAAACAAACAGCTTAGCAGACAGACATTCATAAACCCTAGAAAAGCCTAGCAATGGGGCTACCAATAAGCCTCGCAAAAAGCCTAGCAAATAGCGTATACAAAGCGTATGAAAAAGCCTAGGAAGAAGGCTGGCAAATAGCCAAACAATACTCCTAGCAATAAGGCAAACAAAAAGCTTAGCAGACAGACATTCAAAAACCCCAGAAAAGCCTAGCAATGGGGCTACCAATAAGCCTCGCAAAAAGCCTAGCAAAAATTGTAACAAGCCTAGCAGTTAGAGCCAGGAAGAAGCCTTGCAAAAGGCCGATAAATAGTAATAACAAAAAGTTAAGCAACAAGCCTAGCAGAATGCCCTGCCCAACAATAAGCCCAGCAAAAAGTCAAGGAAAAGACGTACCGAAAAGCGTATCAAAACATAGTAAACAGCCTAGAAGCAGCAGCAGATTGTGCAGATTGATGATCTCCACCACGATCTTAGTAGTCTTGGACCTGACAGAAGAGCGTGTGTGCTATTTGAAATTATCAGATACATAAGTCGCCGCAGCAACGCAGTCTAAATTTTAGTAATTTTCCTCTAGGCATTTGGCGAAATCTCACCGAATCCAGCAGCCCTGCAGGCACGTCAGGATGGTGCGAGTGATCGAGGACATGTTCGGCATCGCCGTCAACCCGATGACCCAGAAGACGGACCGGGTGCGGCGCTTCACGCTGAGCACCGAGCGCGGGATGTCGGTTTCTATCCTGACGATGGGCGCCATCATACAGTCGCTAAAGGTGCCGGACTTCAATGGCAAGCTGGAGGACGTTTGCCTGGGCTACGACGACGTGGCAGGTTACTACCGGAACCAGCCCAGCTACTTCGGGGCCACAGTCGGCCGGGTGGCCAACCGGATAGCCCACGGGCGGTTTAAGCTCTGCGGCAAGGAAGTGAGTGTCAGCCGGAATGTGCGGGACCGGAACCACCTGCACGGCGGATTCGTGGGCTTCGACAGCGTCATCTGGGACGTGGTGGGTGTGCACAAGGACGGGGTCACTTTGCAGCACATCTCGCCGGACGGCCACGAGGGCTACCCCGGCGAACTGACCACCAACATTAACTTCTCGCTGAACGAGACGGGCTGCTTTGGGATGCGGATCGAGGCGCGGACGAAAGCCACCACGGCGGTGAACATCTCGAACCACAGCTACTTCAACCTGGCCGGCCAGGGGGCGGGCAAGGATGCGCTCTACCAGCACATGCTGATGATCAAGGCCCAGAAGATCGTGGACGTGGACCAGGAGCTCCTGCCCACCGGCAAGCTGATGCGCGTGCGCACCACTCCGTACGACTTCTCCAGCCTGGTCAGTCTGGGCAAGCGGCTCAACCAGGTGAGCTCGTGCCCGCTGGGCGGCTTCGATAACAGCTTCTGCGTGGACGTTCCGCCCAACCGTGTGCAGTTGGTCGCCAGGGTGGTGCATCCGTGCAGCGGACGGTTCATGGAGGTGCACACCAACCAGCCAGGCTTGCATTTCACCACGGCCAACAATCTCCCAGACGAGGACTGCGGGGACATCCCAAACGTGGGCAAGGACGGGGCCCACTATGTCCGCCAAGGGGCCTTCACCCTTCAGACGGCGAAGTATCCGGACGCCATGAACCACTGCGACTTCCCGCCGATCGTGCTAAATCCCGGCCAGCTGTACGACCACCAGGTGGTCTATCGCTTCGGCGCCTGTCCCAAGCGCGTTTAGGAGCCTATGGGGGGCGAAGAAACAGCACGCCCACTACATTTTGCCACCTTAAATTTAATTAGAAGTGTCGGTCACAGCACGTACATATTTGGCAAGCTTTAGAAATGTAAATAACATATTCTTTATTATTTTATAATAACTAGTTGTTTGATTCAAATCGCTATAGTCGAGGCACTCTTAACCAATTTATTAAACAATTTCATAAAAGTATCGCCTGGCGCCAGGGGCTATTGTGTTGGCGCGGTAAAAGCTTATAGTTTTCGAAATCTCAACTAACGCTCCCATTTCCTATAGCTACTAAAGGAAACAATCGTGCTATCCATTAAACAGAATTTTATTTTCACCGTTAAATATAGCAGATTTTGGCGTGTATTTGTTACACTTTCTTTCGAAAACAAACATGTTTTTTCATTTAACTATAATTTGTAACACGGTACTTCGAACCCAATATGCACATATTTTCCAGTGAGTCTTACGAATTTCGGCCAATGGGCAGCACTGGCATAACAAATTGGGTTGAGTCTCCGCTAAACTTCTATCAAAGTTTCCCCCCTTATCGATGAGTATTTCTAGTTTATTAGGGGGATACTTTGATGGCATATTTTAACGACAGAAATACTTGGTCGCTCTAAAAAGGCAAATAAAATAAATATCTCAAAAGTTAACTGCAAAAGAAAGGTTTTTGTGTGCCACGTCCGGAAGTCATCGACAAAAGCCGTCAAGCTGTTCAACCTACCGCAAGTGTACAAGCACACGACCGACTCCAGAAGTCACAGCAGCAGCAGCAGCAGAATGCCAGTGGGTCCCACTCCTTGAGAACACTCTAAAATCGATTGGGGTGTTTAAACCTTCCATTTTCCACCGTCTTGACTTTCCCGCTTTTCACAGGTGCACGAATTCAAGGTGGAAATGACCTGCGGCGGGTGTGCCAGCGCCGTGGAACGTGTCTTGGGCAAATTGGGCGGTACGTAGCATTAGTGACAGGTATTAGGTTAATTGATGCCTTCTTATCGGTAGCTACGTACAGCCATACGTACATATGTGGGTGAACTTATTTAAAGCCATTGTTCCCCGACAAGCACATTTGTGACTCAGATGTGTTAAAAGTTGTAACTTAAATCTCAACTGACAAATTAGGTAATCTATAATATTTGGTTTTATTACAGTCTTTCGGAAAAGTTAACAAAGGAAATTGAACAACTATTTAAATCTTTATTTTTATTGTTGAACGCGGTGGTGTCATTGAAATCGCTTTCTGTAAAATTCAGGGAAACTTGTATTGATACTTAACTACATTTCCCCGAGCTTCTCGCGAAGATATTTCTGTTACACCATCGACGGTGTGTGGGTACTCCACGTCCAAGAGTTGTTTTACTTCTGTAATTCAAGTAAACGTAAACTGGACAAATAACAATCACTCCTATTTTCTTGTTACAAAATTAGAATTTGATTTATTTCTGTCTACAAACCTTTAATGTAGCTATATACCAAAATAGTCAGCTTCATTTCTTTAAAATCAAATTTGTAATGGAAATATGTACATAATGACAATAGAACTTAAAGAGATATGCATAATATAAAAGAAATTTAAAAAAGATACGTTAACTTTTTATTCATTGCGAATCTTAATTATACTTAAAACCTATGAATATAGCAAATAACAAAATGATAAGAAGTTTAGGCATAATTTAAATGGTACTTTTTATTAGTCCCACCATCGGTTATCAGTTGCGGTTGCCTTCCTTTCGGCGGTTAATAACTAAAGTATGAATTTTGCCACTCCGCAGATAAGGTCGAAAAAGTCAACATTAACTTGGAGGATCGGACGGTGAGCGTGACGTCGAACCTGTCGTCCGACGAGCTAATGGAACAGCTGCGCAAGACCGGAAAGAGTACCACTTACGTCGGAGTGAAGAAATGAGACGAGTTTCTCAGCAAGTTTCAGAAGTACGGCAAACTGAAACTTGAAGTCTAGGGTCTGGACCCTAGAGGATTGAGGGATCTTCCACATTGCCGCTCCGGAACCATTCGGGTTGGGTCGCTGTTCAGTGATATTCATGAGATACATACAAATTTTACTCTTAACCAAAATCAAATATAGGATTGATCTACAAATTTTACACTAGTATTTGCTCTTGCCCAAATTGTATGTAGCTCGTAGTTAACCAATTGAAGTGTTATTATATTATGCATTACTTATGCCTAGATGAAGAATTTCAAATTCAAGTTTAACTAATCAATCTTAAAAGCCAACGTTTTGCCTAAATAAGTAGGTGCCGTATTTAGGGGTACTCAAATAAATCCAATGTAGTTGCCAATAAATGATATACGCCAATTGCCCTCTTATGACTAATCATAATATTACAAATTTTACCATTTTAAAATATCAAATATATACAAGTATGTTTTAATCTAAACAAATTACAAGGTGTTATTCCTTTTATGTGACCATTATAGTGGAATTCTTTCCAAAATGTGGGTTTTTAACGAATATCACAGGGAATTTAGAAATCAATGAAGTAAGTTATTTTCCCGTTAGGTTTATGGCTTTAGAAAACCCAAATATGTTTTACATTCCGATATGTAGCATGAAAATTGTCTCATTGTCGGTCCTAATCTCCACATCAGATGCGGGCACTTAGCATCAGCCTGTGGTGTTCGGAGTCCCAGCGAATCTCACGGCGACAAATAGCCGGTTTATGCCTTATAACGATCGAAGAGGCAGCATGAACACGTCATAAATCTTTGCTTTCGGAAACCCACACTTATCAAATTGAATATTTTTTATTTTTGGTTTTCCATGTTCTGTTTCAGTCGTTTTCTGTAATTTTTTGTGGGGCATGTTCGAGGCGTAACGAAATTATCAATCAAATGCCACCTTGGCATGCAAAGAATGCAGCGCACACAAAGAGCCCAGGCGACTGCACTAATTGAGCTCAGTGGTGGACGTTTGGAACTTTATGTCGTCTTCGGCTACCTGAGGCAGCGGCTCTTGTGCGTTTCGAGTTGCGAGTCTCCTGTTGATTTATGCCCTAACAACGCAGCGCCCAGCGAGGGACGCTCCGCCTGTCACAACACCAGTCACATCCCATCCAGAGACACGTCCTGGCCCCTGACCGATTATAATCCCTCAAGTGTGGCCCGTTGATCAGTTCCAGATAGGAACTGAAGATCTGAAAAGGTTTTTGCTCTTACGCAGTCTCTGTTAGGATCGCATTACCGTTCAAATGGGTATGGTTAGATAAACAGTTAGAACGCCCATTGTTTGCGATAGATTGGAATCTATGTGTAATTAAGATAATATTTGGAAAATCTTAACTGCGGAAGTGGAAAAACAATATTAGATTTTGGAGAAGGTAGCCATTGTGACCAAACTGTAATATTGAGTTAAAGTGCCACTGCATGCTCTTTTCAAGTGCTGATTGCGGAGATCTCTTATTGGATACAAATTTCGCTAAAACGCAGATCTGCGATATAACTATTTATGTACCCTGCTAACGCAACCGATCAAGAACATGTCAGAATTTGGCCACGCCCCACTCATCGCGCCTTTCGGCGGACCAGTCTTCCCGTGTTTTGTTTTCATTCTCTGGCGATTTTTTGTTGATGTTTTTCTTTGCACACTCTGGGCATTGTAGACATTCCGAAAATCGCTGGCGAAATTCTTTGGCGCATGCTTGGCAGCAAAGTGGCCAGTTGCAACCAGTTGGCCGCTCGTTTTTCGCCTGGTCAAGTGGCTGGTGCGTTGGGGCATTGGCAGGACAGCATCCGACGGCCGACTGGTTTGCCATTTGGCGGCCTTCTTGTTCTGCCGATTGTCATGGGAGATGTGAGGCGGACCGACCAGAACAATGGCACACTAAACCGAACTTAGGGCCCAGTTTGGGCCATAAATTCCGAGGCAAACTGTGACGTTTGTGCGGCAAGCAGCCCTCAAAGATACACTCACACAAGGTCGTTCCACTGGCAGTCGCCGTGATTAGTGCGCTTGGCTTCTGGCTCGGCTCCTTGCTGGTCATTGAACCATTAGCGACTCCTACGCTCCTTGGCCATTTGGGGAAGCACAGTAGCCAACTTCGAGCAGTGCAAATTGCAGGGGGAAGCGGAAGGCGGGCGAGGAGGGCCAAAGCCAAACCTGTCGACGCCATGGAAATTCCTACGCCCGAGCTCCTCGGCTGCGATTCGGGCCAGCGTGTGCCAGGCCCACGAGCTTCGTTTCGGCCATAACGAGAGTAGGGCCCACAAAAAGTACAAAATCGCCGAGCGTAAATAACTCATAGATAATAATGGCCGGGCATTTGCAGTCCATGCGCGCAAAACAAAAGACTTAGGACACGAACTGGCCGAAGGAGTCGGCAGTCGTAATGTAACCAGGCCCAAAAAAACCAAAACAAGATCAACTGGTTTGAGATACTCACTCAAAGTGGCTGGCTCTCCCGAGGCCCCGAGAGCTATATGCGCAGAGAGACGAACTCCAGACCTGTTGAGTCCGAGTCCAAGACCTCGTCTATTGCGCGTGCCTTCGGTGGATCGCTGGCTCGCTGGATCGCTCGATCGTTGCTCTGTAAAAATACTTTTCCCCAAAGAAGTCTCAGTTGTGTTTTTGACTTTTCGCCGTGCAGAACGATTCTCCAGCGAGCGGTCGGTTGGTTCGCCTCGTTGGCTGCTGTTTTGTCTCGGCTTGGGACTCAGTCTCCTCATCTCTCTCGCTCCGATTCTCTGATTCTCCGATTGAGCGTGGCCGTGTAATATGCGCGAAAAGTTGTTTTCGGTATATAGGCAGCGTCCGCATACATTCGCAGAGTCAATTTTCCTGTTAGCCGAAAACCTGCCAAAATAAAAAAGAAAAGAATTCGAGGAAAATATAAATAACTGCAGCCGTGTGTGAGTGCGTCTGTGTTGTTGTGCCAGTGCTGTGCGAGTGTGCAGAAATGCCATGCAAATGTTGATTCTGATGCCAATGCTGCTCGCAACTCAGCAGTAGGTGAAAGTAAAGCAATTTGTTTAATTAATTGCACGCAAGCAATTTCCCAAAGTGGGCCCAGATAGGCAGAGCCAAGCGATCACTGTGCCAAGTTTGAGTTAGCAAGCCAAATTAACTGAATAATCGCTGGCGATGGCCTGCCAGTTAAGTCGAGCTTAACCGCCGTCTATCATACTTTGTGTGCCTATTTGAAAACTACTCTAATTTGGATTATTCACTGCATTCGTTGAAAAGGAGAGCTATAATAATTGGGAATATTGGAAAGGTAAGCTGTCGTTTGAGGCACATTCCATATTTAAGACACTGGAAATCCCATAAATTTGTTTTGTTGTTTCGGTTAGTTCTGCAAAAATGAAGTCAAGTAGCTTACCACACCTAAAAACGGAATCCTAATGGGTTCATTCTTGCGCTAAACTGTTCATAAAAATATTGAATAAATTCGCTAATAAAGAGCTACCTATACATATCGGTATGGAATAAATCTATGCAAATGCGAGCGTCTTACAGCGGGTTAAGGGGAAATTATGTTAAAGACCCGCATGGAAAGATCATTTTTGGCTTGTATTTCTGTGTCGCAACCCAATTTCAGTTCGGATTGGAGTTTCCGAATTTGTTTTTTTTGTAAATAGCTCTGACAAAACATTTGGCAATAAGCTGAAAATATGTGTATCTTGCAGATACATTTGCTAGTTTTTCCTTGTTCTGGTTTAAAGTGGACAACCAACAAGCTCGTAAATAGTCAAGCACACAAACACAAACAGCACACAAATGCATATTTATATGTTTGTACAAGTTCGAATGGGCTTATGTATGTTCACCCATGGGTAAACTATTTTTATTGACTTTAGCTTTGGCGTTTGACACCTTTGCGCCTTTGTTTACGATCTGAATGGAATCACAAAAGATAAAGAGAAAGAAAGGGGGGGGAGGTAAAATAAACTCTATGCTAAGCGGTATAAAATTTGTTTGACCATCTCTGATCAACAAGGCATATTACTTGTAAAAGTGTTGCAAAAGTAATTTCATATTTCTGAAATAAAAAGAATGGGGCGAAGTAATACACTAAACAACTTTACTGAAATATAAAATATGGTTTAGCTAAGCAACATTTTAAGTGCCAGTAGCAATTGTCCCTGAATAACAGCCTTTGAACTGGGCCCTATTATTCCTACAAGCGTGTAAAAACGTAATCTATCGATTTATTTTTAAAAACCTATTCGCTATCCCACCCGAGTAATCATATCACTCCAATGTGCTTGCAATAATTTTTTAAAGATAATTGTGAGCATCATTCTTTGATATTTTTGTATTAAATTGCTAAATAAAAAATGTAACTATCAATATACAAACATTAATATGGTTCATAAATCAAAACAAATGCATGATTTGCACTTTTCTTACTGTTTATTCTTTCGATGGTATAGGGCTAAGGATCGATGGTATTAAAATAAAAATATTTTGAAGCGATACATAGATTGTAGCCCTCACTTAACTAAGAACAGAAAAAAGACTAGTTAAGTAATTTTTTTTAAAACAAATATTTTTGTGTCGGAAAAAATATATAAATTGAAATAGGTTTCATTTGATCGACAACACCCAGCAGCGTAGGGTATAGAGTTTTATGGCTTAAATCAGCGAATCAACTCGAGAAGTAGGCTTAGAGACCTACGACCAGGCACAGCTGCCTCGAAGATTTGTGGGGAGCAGGGGAGATGTGGAAGGGCGAGGCGGAGGTTCAGGGGGCCTACAAAAGCCGCTCGTGCCGACACACCTGACAAGCGAGTCAAAAGCAATGGACGGACCACATTCTGTGGCCTGACATTATTGATACATTATAGGGCTGTTTTATAGGGCCTCCATCAAAGAAAAGGGCATCGCAGGGCCGTATTTGTTAGATAGTACGATAGAGAGAACGACCTCCGGCCAAAGAGTGAGCCTGTTTTAATTACCAAATGTTTGTGGGGAGTGTGAGTGGGTTTTGGCCCACTTGGGGCTGTCACTGTCACTTGGTGAAGGGAATGGCCGGGGGCCGGGTGGGGGTCAGGGCGTGGCCTCTTGTCTCCCGTTAAGCCAATTGTCCATTAAGCCCGAGATCTGGGCTCTCTGGTTGCATAAGCCCGGCTGAGAGTATTTTATTTCACTGTCAGTTAAGATGAAAAATTGCTTTTATTATTTTCCTCCGCTTATTGGTATTTTGCCCCTCGCTGACATCACGTGACAACAACAACCACGTCGGCGAACGCTGGTTCGGTGGCATTTTTTCGGTTCGAACAAATAATTTAAATGTCAATGGGCGAGAGGCCGTTCGAGTCCGTCGAATAACCAGCTGCCTGGCCCGATCCAGGCCCGACTTCGAGAGAAGTCGAGACCCCAGACCCGAGCCGCAAGCCCAGTACCCAATATCAACCAGGTGACCCAATTCCAAGCTGGCACTGCAGCAGCCACGCCAGAAATCACTTTCTCTCCGGCCATCAAGTTCTGGCCGGGGCCCCAACTTCGACCTCGTCTCGTTCGCAATTAAGAGAAAATTTAATTTTGAATTTATTAAGGTAAATAAGCCAGAGATGGTAGCCGAAAATGGCGTTCGTGTCTTGCTTTTGACATGAATCAAAATTTTCCACATGCAACCAAACTCAGAACGCAGAGCAGCTCCGGTGGAGATAATTACGGCACTCGACAGTTCTTCAGATGCCACAACAAGATCTCAGGATTGGCCTTGGGTACTTGCCAAAAGAAATTCGAAAATCAAATTAAGATCAACAGGTTCTGGATCCCGCCCTCGGGCAACGAATGCATCTGGTTCGAACAGGTAATTTAGGATGGCCTTTTAATGGGTTGTCTACAGTCAACGTGTTTAATTGATTGATGTTATTATGCTGAAAGGCTCGTCTACAAGTACTGCTTATCATACTTTGGAAATTAATTTAGAACATTATTTGTTTTATAAGTTCTGATTGGTTGCAACTTAATGGGCTTGGGTCTTTAAAAATATTAATTAAGTACTTTTGCTAAAATATGACTTTATTGCTTATAATATACTTAAGTTTGTTCAATAGTATAACAAATACATATAATAAATTAACATAAATTGGAGGAGCTTAGACCAAAAAAAGAAATAATAGATTTCAACAGAAATTATAATATTAAACCCTATATTAATTGATGGAAATCGATATGGTTTCATATTCCAACATTGTTCTTGTAAATAACCTAGAAATTTCCATAAAAATATCTAAATCCCCAGTTCACACATTCCCAGGGAGATTGAAGCCAAAGGCCATCGGGCCACTTGAAATGTGTTCAGTGTTTGCCTTCTACTCGATAGATGGAAACAGAAGAAATTCCGAATGGCGGGCCAAGTATCGGTTACAAAACGATTCAATTTTTGCTGCCTCACGGGGCTAACTCGCAGAGGGAGAGAATGGAATCGAATCATTTGGGGGTCGGCTATCATTGAGTATTTGTTTGTTTTGGGCCATTTTAACACGCGCTTGTGCCCCCGGCCAAAAAGAGACGGGCAGATGCAGATGCCCCAAAATGGGAGAGTTACGGGGAGAGTTACAGGGTAACAAATGGAGACAGTGCCCCAGAAATCAGATACCTTTTATTTGCCACATAGGCCAGCAAGGAATGCCAACGAAATCGGTGATAAATTCACCGATGAAATTGTTTAGATAACAAACTCAGCCACACATTAGTTTCCCCTGGAATTCTGGTTTGGTCTTATGGGGTTTTTGTTGCCCAGTTGCCACCGCAACTATCTATAAATGGCTAATGACAATGGATTAGCATAAGCTGTGCAATTAATCTTTGTAATAAGTGGAAACCGAAGCAAACCAAATCGAACCGAGGCCCAAAGGCAAATACGATCGGCAGATGGGGAAGAAACTACGGGTATTGGAAATTTCAGCGTAGATCTTTTGTGTGATTAATGAATGGAGCGATCCGAAACGATGGGCACGACAAACTCGGTAGGATCCCCGACCTGGCTTTATTATGTAAATTATCTGTTAAGGGCGTAGAAGGCCGCATCTATTAGTGTCAGCTCTGTGGTCACAATCGAAAAAACGCCACCTGGCCGGACTCCGGTTCGGAATCAGAATTAGAATCGTACTTCACACTGGGACTTGGATTCCAGGTTGCAACGTGTCCCACAGATTGCTGCATATTAATGTCCCGGGGCAGACTTCAAACAGTTGGTCGTATGCGCGGCATATTAATTATGAAATTTCTTATGTGTCTTTTTATGCAGCCGTGCGTGTGAGGGTTTTTATCTTTCGGATTGGCCTTTCACTTTGGAATGCGGTAGCTGGCGGAGAAAGAGTTAAAATTACTGAGAGGGCAGCGCGAAATATGCCGAAAAGGTTAAGACTCGATTAGAGAAGAAATGCGCTATAGCTTGGTAAAAAGTAGAATGTTCTTCAACATTTGGGATCAAATTTCGCATATTCAAATAACGTTTAAAAATTAATGAATTCACATAGGCAGATTTACGTAAGAAAATAGTTATTCTACATGTTTTCAGTAACATGTTAAGACAATATATAAATTGATAAATAACTCTGTATGTTAAGTTTATAGTTTCATTTTAACTTATTAGGAAGAGACTACCCGATAATTTTTCGTTGTATCCAATATATATAATTAAAGCGAAAATAGCCAAGTAATCGAATTTTTATTTTTGTAACTGTCAGAATATTAATCGAAATGGTTACACAGAGGTATACTTAATATAGTTCACCTCAACGAAAACCAAGAGAGTAACTAAAATATACATTAAATGACTTGCATAACTGGATGTGATTGGTTCCAGGACTTACAGGAAACATAAACACGCACTCAAAATGTGGGAAATCATTCAAGAGCATCTGAAAAGTTTTTATTCTCTGTCCTGTTTCCTGCAACTCATATAAAACTCACGTTGATATCGGAAATGCTGGATCCAGCCCAATGAGTAACAGAACTTGATCGGATACTTCGACAGTTTGTTAGAGGGCCATAAACTCGGTTATGTGATATCAATTTGCAACGACTTCTCGAGATCAGAGCGCTTTCTCGCCGGAGACATCCCCGTAGCCATAAATCTACCGGCCAGCAGCCGATGGGCTGAGAACAGAAGAATGGAATCGACTATTGCCATTTAAAATGCGGCAGTTTAGCTGCCATTTATATGGGTATCAATCGACGTTCCTTCTCGATGCTCTGTTATTGGGTGTCAAGCCAGGGCTCGGATAATTAATGCGCCGCCTGAAACAAAGACATAAAATAAAACTAACAAAGCCGAGAACGGTTAAAAAGAAATCTCAGATTAGGCCAGGCGGGCGCTACGAGATGACCCCATTTAGCTGGATTCTGATAAGAGGTCGCTTAGCAAATAACCTGAGCGAAGACTAGCGTTTCCCAATGATTTTGGCCAAGGAAAGCTTGAATAGCCTCCCGCAGAGACTGAAAATAAATCGATAAGCACCGCGAAAATTATGTTGATTGTTTGCCCAATATAACAAGGTCAAATCGATCGGTTGGAGTGCCTAAGCTCAAGCTCAACCTCATTTATCACGTTCAGATATATGGGGGAGGTTTATATAATATGTGGGATGCTTAAACGTGATTCATGCGAGAGCTCTATCAGTGCCAATAACTTGTTTTCACCTAATGGCAATGGTATTTTATGGGCTGTCTTATGAGATCTTATAGTTTCTGTGGCAAGAAAGAACCAACACTTTTCCTGCTAGAAATCATCGAATATTTCCCCTGGCAAATCAAGTAAACCAACAAAGACATCTAGATTGTTGTTGCGGCCATATATGAATCATAGCTCCAAATTACTGGGAACCTGCTGGAATACCTGTACTATTATATGGCATCCTCAGCACCATCATCATCGGCATCTCACTCTCCCATTTCCCTTCCCATTACGACTCTTGGACACTTCCGATAAGATCGCTTTCAGCATTCAATAGAAAAGCTAAATAACATACAGCGAAGTTCGGGGGAAACTGTTTTTACCGGGAACGGGGCGATAAGAGAACCAGCTGCTGCAGAGGAAAACGTTTTCCTTTTTTTATGGCCAGCAGAAATGCCTGACATTATGCCGGCAAAAACCTTTTCCAGCGAAATGAAATCGAACGGCATTGATTGCATGCCAATGTGGCTCCAAAGTTCTTGATCGACACCTGCGCCAGACGACGACGTTCCATCAGACGCAGACGGGGCTCCACTCCGACGACGACTGAAATTCAGATCGGATCCAGATTCTGGCCCAGGCCAGACCGGCGACCATTTATAGAGCAACTGGCCACTAGCAAGACGATCAACAGACGATCAACCTGCCATCCCAATGACGCAGAACACGCAATGGCCGGGTCTCCTCCTCCGAGCTTTCTCTGCAGCGAGGGGCAGCGTTAATTATTATGAGCAGAGGAAGTGGCGACGACGTCGGCAGCGACTAATTGCACTGGGGCTCTTTGACTTGGAGGGGCATCTAGCCGGTCGCTAGGCTAGACGACCACTGGGTCGCCCCTGCTTCGCATCTATCCAAAACGGACACAGCTGGAATCAGTTCTTGAAAATAAAGGGGGTGAAATACAATAAATATTTTGTTGAAATATGTATGTAAGCCGCGGGTTATATGCTAAAACGTATTCTAAACAAACGATTCTGAGCAATCTTTCTTATAAAGATACATTTTCCCCTTAAATGTAAGAATACTGTTTTGCCTATAATAAGCTGCCTACATAAAATGTGTTTTTATTTCGGGTGCGAAATGTTGATTAAACGGCAAGATAATGATAATGCATTCCTGAGCATCGTTAATTTGACAACCATATATTTATATATTTAAAAACATTTAATTATAATCTTATTGGAAAGGTTCAGTATAGGGGTTTATAATTTGATCTTAAAAGATGAGTTAGGGAAACAATTTATGTTAAGTAAGCAAAACGTAATATTAAGCTTGCATCTTTTTAAGTTCCCGAGAGTTCGGTGCTTAACTGACGCAGCTTTTAGGACTAAACATCTATCGCGGAGTATTTCGAATCAAATACTGTATATACACAATAAATATGATGCCCCTTTCAACAAAAAACTGGCTACGCCACTGCATCTCTCCTCATTCCCACACTGCATTATTTAATAAAATCGTTTGTTTGTTTGTCTTACAATTTGCAGAGCCGGAAAATGCAGCAGCTGGAACTGTGAACTCTGACTGGGTGGATAGACGGAGAAGTAGCCACGCGCTCGGACTAAGATACGCGGTCGTAGACAGCATGCCCACTCGCCACAATTGGGATACGGAGCGTGTGGGCGTGGCACATCTGGCCGGGGCCCGGGCCCTCAGCCCACTTTGCATAACCGATGCCAACCACGAGATATTGCGGCCGAAGCCGCGAAGGTGAGTTCGTCGCCTGAGTCTTTCGATTTTTAAATACATACGGAATATAGTTTATGCATGCATGGAAATTATGACTTGGCGTTCTTTGATTTACTAGCTTGATATGGATTATTTGTTATTCTAAGTCCTTCAGCTGCATTTTGACCCCTAGGATTCAGATTGTGTAGAATTTGAATTACTATTTCGTTGGTTTCTCTTTCGCATTAAGTCAGTAAGTGCAAATGAATTATTTTTTCCAGGCCGATATAGTTTTTTTTATGTAAATGCAATGTGAATAAATTGATTTTAATTTTAGAGTCCTACTCAGGAACTTGGAAACCTAATAAAAAATTGTTTCAATATTTTTCAAGATACATAAATTTTTTAATTTATTTGAAGCCTAGTTACATATGTGAATAATAATGGGAACTGCAACATGAAACATCTTTTTTAAAGATGAATCTTTCAGACGGAAGAACTTCTATTTGGTGGCGGAAATTTTTTTTATTTATCAAATAAATTTACATTTACATATTTCTATGTGAACATTTCCCAGCTTGATATTTGCTAGGAAGATTCATTCCATCCATGACTGAATTTGAAGTGAAGTGGGGGAATGGAAGATGGCAAGGAGCTAGAACTAGATGAACTAGATGATGAACTTAATTGCGTATCGATTAATTAGGTGTCCACTATTTCAAATTGCCTATGATTGGTTGGTGATTGGTGATTTTCCATTTATCTTTTTAAAAATGTTGCGACATTCTCCCTCTTTTTTCTCCTATTTTTTATATTATCCATTCTCGTTCTTCTCTGTTCCTACACTTTTTATCAAGCTCAAAAATGCAATATTTTTGAATCAAGGCGCCATGTGTTCTTCCTCTTCATGAACATGAGTCATAATTTTCCTGAGCTGGTAGCACCAACACCTTAAGATGAGACAGCATTTTTTCGGTCTGGCAACGCTGCTTTTTGAATTTAGCTGTAAAAAGATTGGATCGTATGTGTTAAGGTTTTATTGATCGTGCGACACCTAGATCTGGTATTTGGAACTTCGCAATTATACGTGGATTTGACAGTGCGCACCATCTAGCGGCAGTATTCTGAAACCGCTCTAGTATGCCGATAGTGTCAATAGAGGGCGCTATTTTAAAAACATACTAAGGTCAGGTCGATCGTGAAACTAAGGAAATTAGGATAAACCAAAATAATCGAAAGAAAATAATGTCCCATGAAAGCGAGTTCATTCAAAGCAATTGTGATTTTGAACAACATTGAACAAAAACTACGTATTCAAAAATGTTTAGGGGAATGGGTATTAGATAATGTTAGCATAGAGTCTATGCTATAGAGTCTATAGTATAGACTTATGAATGCGTAAGCGAAAGTAAGCAGATACTTAGTTTTCGATCCTGGCGGGTGCTATTTGTAAAATCGCGTTTTAAGAAATAACAACTTTTAATGTTTGGATTTTAGATATCTTCAATAAATAGCTTAGATGCTATTCTACAGTTGTAAATTTACGGTTCTGTAATTTCTTAGTCAAAGCAAAAGTTAGTTAAAGTTAAGTTAACTTAAAATTTCGTTTTATTCACAATGCACTCGACTTAATGAACAGGCTTTACAAATGTAAATAAAAATATTTGTCCTAACATTTTTACCGACCACGTGGGTAAAAGATATATTTTTTAACAAGTAATAGGTATAGAACCGAACCACTTAATGCACCAAAAACACTGTTGCGCAGTGTTATTTATAGACATCTCTGACAAGAACGAATTCTTTACTCTGCTTGAGTAAGTGAAATGTCCCCCCCCTCCAGATTTCATACCGGGTTTCAAAGCGCCAGTCAAGACTGTTGGATCTTCCACAACGCCAACTATTTTTGGACTTGGACACTTGCATGCATAATTGTGCACAAAAGCGTGAAGTGAGGTGGTTTTGGGAGGGGAATGACGACTCAGAGGGGCCGGGTTGAACGGACAATAAACTTTTATTCTGGGCCGAAGCGACCAACTTCTTTTCGGAAGTGCTACAAAAACAGCAACGTCGAAAAGAAGTTGGATGGAAGTATGAGGATGAGGCAGAATAGCGGACGCTAGACGATTTTCGGAAATAATAATGGATTGTTTGTGTGTTTCGTATGATCGTGGCTTCTTGGTCGCTAGACCAAACGGGAACGATCCGTCTGCGATTCGTTTTCGCATTGTGAAGCCGGTCAAGGTTAATTTGGAAAATATTAGTGCCAGTTCTCTGGGGCGGTGGAAGCGGGGGTCCAGGGGCAGGAAGCCCGGCAGAAGAAGATTGCTCCGGATGTGTGCCACAAAAAGAAGATGGAGCTTGCTTTACGACCCCAGCTCAGGTAGAGATGAATAATTATTAAATGCGGGCTCGGCCCAGTCACACAAGACTAATTCAATTAAAACGAGACTAGAGCTGGGCCTGAGATACATTTTAGGCCACACAGATGCAGATATATAGGTACAGAGCGAGGCTGCGGCTGAAGGCTTTAGCTTATTTCCCGCAAAGTTCAAGCTCGATTGAGAAATCGTTTGCCAGAGCCAGACAATTGCCGATTGAGATCTGGCCGCCCTCCAGGAAACTGAAATATGACTGGCATTTACGAAACTTTATTGTGGCGCGCTTCTCTCTTTCTGGCAATTAAAAGTCCGAAATGCGAGTAACAACAAACAAATGACAGTTGGAAATAATTCACACAACAAACGAAAGTGAAAATAGCAAAATGTGAATAATTAGCAGGGCCCAACAATACAGGGAATAAAATAATAATAGCTAACGAACTGAAATAGGAAAAATTTACGAAAAATTCGCCACAATTGCCAGCGGCGGCAGCAACAGCAACAATTTGTAGCCAGCAAAGTCAATGACAATGGCCAGGAGGAGGGCAGAGCCATCTGCGAGGGCAACAAACTTGATACACTTACTCGTACTCACAGTACATTCATACCTTTCCCTCGATCCCCGAATCGTACCTTTTGCCCCTATCGCCGGAGCATCTTCAGTTTGGAGGTATTTCGAACGCAGCATTAAAGCTGGCACAAGAAATAATGCGGCGACGTGGGGCAAGTGAAAATGTTGTTACCTTTTTACCTTACCGCCACTTTCTTTACGGCCACAGATACAGATACGGGTAGGCGATACACGTGTCTGTGAGATACTCCCCGGTGTTTGTCAAAATACACTTAGCCAACTAACTAGTCGCCATCAAAACAGAATCGCCCCGGCCGAACACCGCGACCGCCGAAAGATCAGAGAAAATTCGGGGCGCGAAAGTGTGGGAGATTTTCGGGGGCGTCAGCTGTGGCCGGGATGGAGCAGCCTGTTGATGGATCTGGATAGACAGGCGACTAATTAAGTCGAGGAAGATACTGTCTTCGAACGGAAGCAAAGTCAGTCGCTCGCCACGTCTCCATCTGCAGCTACAACTTCATCGCTGCCTCATCATCATCTGCCACTTCGCAGCTTCTCCAATTGGCGATGGGGATGTGGTTGAATGCGGAAATCTCCGCGGACGCCTCACAGTAGTCGCAGCATATTAAACTCTAATCAGCTAGATGCGATGATATGATAGGGCCGAAAGCATTCGGAGTAGGTAGCAATTTGTCAGATGTTGGGGTTTCATAACAGTTACAGCCAATTGCCATGTCACTGATGGTGTCGGGATACAACAGCGTGTCTTGAGTGTATCATTTGGTGGGCACTCGGGTGGGGAGTGTAAACTAACCGAGATTGCCATTAGCCTGATGGGAATAGAATGCATAATTCCACGGCGAATATGTCATTATTATCCTCGGGATCATAGCTGGTATTGGGTTGCCAGTTAATATGCGGTTCTCCTTGCTAACTGACAGCTAAATACGACATACCGAAAAGTTTTGAAAAGTTTCTTAACTCCCCAGTGCTGTCCTACACATCCAGATTTCGTAACACATTTTCCACTGTTCCCAGGCCCAACGAACACATGACTCAGCCCAACAGAAGTTTGACTTGAGCAATCCAAGTCAGTCAAATCACATTTCGGTAAATCTTCCACGGGGATCGGGGAAAATAAGTGAAATGAAAATCCGTTGAAGTGAGCAAGTATGTGGCTTAAGTGTTTCAGCTTGCCTTGGGGCCCAAAAGTATTAACCTTGCTTCGACTTCCATTTCCATGCCATAACGTGCTGATATCTCTGCCCAGCAAGATTATTAATGATCTCGCTGGAAGACCTGGTTCTAATGATCTACAATCTAAAACCGAAAACCATTTCCTGGCTAATACTGTCAGGCATGAAAAACGAAAGTTCCCCAAACCTCATTAGTCGAGTGACACACATTTACCCATTTGGTGGATATATATCTCCGATACTAAAGGGTTGGGCTGGGCCGTATTTCTTGTCTTTACTTTCTGGTGAGTTGCATTTACTGCCTTTGTCCAGTTTTTCCAGCCATTTTCAATCTTTTTCTCCTTCGTGGCCGAGTTGTTTTATAAACACGCGAATATTACATTAAACTTTTTGGTGTAGTTTTTGTGTTTCGGTTTCGTTTTATTTTGGGAGGTCTTTTAAGTGCGGAGTATGAAGCTCGGCCTAATGGGTGTAAGCATATTTATGGTCTGTCATTACTTTTCCGTAAATTAAACTTTTTAATGCGAAAATTGCTTGGGTGTAATTTTTTTAATAATCCACCTGGCTTAGAAACCAAACAGCCGGCGGCCAGCAAAGAAAGTTATTGTATAATCGCCCGAAGGAAGATAGATAGAGCAGCAAACAGTTTTCCGTATTACGAGGGCGTTCCAACGCTCGATTTTCATTTCGGGGCTTCGGGTATTTGGATCAGGCGGCCGTGGCTTTCTAATTGCATTGGCTTTGTGCGTATGTCAGTGGCTGTGAATGGGATCATATTTGGGTCTGTGGTTTCGGACCGCTCCCAATTGCCCATTTACTACTTCATTCTTCATCCACAAAATGGAAGCTTCTGCCGGTGGTCGAGTGCGTGGTTTCGGATCGGAAAAACAAAAGGCTAACCCCAAGAAACCGTTATGTCAGCGCATGAGCTTGTATAAATCATTAGAAGCAGGTTACGCTCGGCAATTTATTTGCTCCACACATGAGATGTATCTTGTAGATGTATCTTAAAGCCTACGCACGTCTGCCCATGCTCAGAACACGGTGGTTTTACTATCTTGGGACCCGAGAATGGAAATGGGAATGGGACTCGGGCCGGGCGATTCCCGGCTGCAAGGAAGCTGGCAAAGCGATCTGATAAGTGCCGAGATTGTATAACCTTCGTGTGCTGGGTGGTGCTGTGGTGCTATGCTCCCTTGGCCCGCCAAACAGTTATACATAATTAAATTCAGTGCAAGGCCCGCCACCAGAGATGGTAGCCACTTTGGCCAGTCACTCTATCTGAGCTGGCTGGGGGTTTCAGTGTGTAATATATGATCACCAAAGTAGTTATTAGAACTTTTAATTGGTGTTTAATCACAACTTTAGATATGTTTAAAATATGAAATGAAAATAAACCTTGAAAGATTTAAAACGGCGATTAAAATATCCAAACCTGTAATGACACTAATCTATGGGTAATGTCTACCACAAAATCTATTTGTTAATTACTCATATATTTACTTAAAATAAGATTATATGAATATAAATGAATAGTAAATAATGGAAACCTACATCTATTTAAAAAGAAAGTGAGAAAAGAATATATTTTGAGAGTCCAGGTTAAGAAATTCACAGTTCTTATTTAATTTTTAATGAAAATATAATATTGTTAAATTTAGGATTTTAAAATTTAGGCATTTTAAAAATTTCAAAGACAAAATATGTAATAAATAAATGTTATTAATGTGAATAAAATACATTAACGATATATAGTACTTATTACCGGTCTAAGGGGTTCCTTCAATGTAAGTTTTTGAAGTTGCCTCTCAGAAGCTGTGCCTGACGGTTTTCCACTCCCCCTTCCATTTTCCCCCGCTGAGCATCACTGCCGCCGATCGCAGTGACTTTTTGAAAATCACCGCAGCAACAACAGGCAAGCGAGAAAAATGAAAAAGAAAACTCACTGATATTGCTCTAGTACACCGCTCGGCGTTCCAAGTGAGCCCTCAAAAGCTGCCTGCTGTTGTTGTTCCAGCGCTGCTGGCGGCTGTTGGAGTGGTTGTTGTAGGCCCATTGTTTTGGTCACACAGCTGAGAAGCAAATGGAAAAATTACCCAAGCCGACAGAGCCGAAGACCCGAAGACCCTCCGTGCAAGGTGGCCGGGCCCGGGCCCAGAGGCCCAAAACGCGCTGTGAAAATAAGGAAAAACAGATATCGCCGCCGACAATGACTGGGCAGCGCAGTCGACGGCGACGCAGACGCAGCAGCAGCCGGGGCTCAGGCCAAATCCGAGCTTCCACTTCAGTCGAGCTTCAGTTCCAGCCGAGGGCGAACGGTATCGCGAGTTTTGGATATTCGGCGGGTCCAGTTTTCGGAGGTTCGACTTTCGGAGTTTCGGACGCGGCTGGATGAACACCAGCGCAACGATAATTTATAATTTGCATAATTGCTATTATTACCAGTGCGACAGTGAAATGGAAAACACGAAACTAAATGAAGAAACGGCTGACTGTGTTTAAAGAAAATTTGAAAAATATCAAAAGACCACGGAGAATTAACTAAACAAAACAAGTGAATCAAAACTTTCTGTTTACACGAATTCATTTTCAAACAGAGCTGACGAAAAATAACTAAGTTAATGTTGGTAACGAAGTTCTATCCAAAAATACAACTGTTTATCCAAAGTAATAATATTAAATGAAATTCCGTCAAAGGAAGCAACATTAATTCCAATCGATAATGATGGGTATACCCAAAATCATACAATACATAAGTTAAATTAAAATGCAATAAAATAATTATATAAAATTCTTACTTCGTTAAAAACACAATTAAGTAATCCCTAAAAGGGGATTTTCTCCACAAGTATATCTGTAATGAAACCAAAGCCAAACTAAACGAGCAGCATCATGTATTGCACCAAAGATTGCACCTGCAGCCTGTGCCGCGAGTTGCGAGGCTACAAGCCGAGTGGCAAGAAGACGGCTCCTTCCGCCCCCACTTTGCTCAGCAGGATGCTGAATGACAACTTCATCCTGCGACGCCGGGGCATCTCGCTCAAGAACTTCCAGCCGCAATCGCTGAGGAACAGCGAGATGTTGGCTCAGCAGATGCCGGTGCCACGCCCCCCGCAAACGCCCTCGCCCACGCCCATCGAGGAGCTGCCCGACTGGGCGACCGAGGACTCCTCGCCGGCGAAGAAGCCCAACCACAAGGTGGTCATCTACTTCGGGGACTCGATCCACCGCGGCCAGCAGTCGCCCCTGCCCTCGCCCAAGGAACTCCACTCGCAGCTGCTGCAGGAGATGTCCCAGAAGCTGAGGAGCAGCGTCACGGAGCAGGGTCCACCGGAGGCGGGGGCGAAGGAGGAGAAGACCGCGCGCGAACCGGAGACACCGACGACAGCCCCGCCAGCGGATGACGAACTGCCGCCCTACATTGAGAGCGTGCAGAATGGCGTAATTAATATCAGAATTGAAGGCAATTACCGGCGAGCCAGTGCGCTGGTGGAAACGGTGGCAAAACCCACTCTGGCCGTCGTGGGTCCAACGAAACCCGATGCAGCCGCCGGCGATAATGACGATGGTGATGAGGATGATGATAGCGACGACCCTGGCCAAGATGAGGCGGAGACGGATTCGTGCGACTGGAGCTACGTTCAGGAGTGGCGGAGGGCCGCGAAACGGTACTGGGAACTCTTCAGATCATACTCCATTATTTATTTCCTCATTCCCCATTCCCATTTTCCATTTCTATTTCTATTGCACTGCTGCAATTCTTTTGTGAAAGTCGGGGGAAAAGGGATTTCTTCTGGGCGTAGAATTGGGTCTTCATTTGATTGGCAAAAGGGAAAGGATCGTGATTTTGGATTAAATGGGAGTCCGAATAACAGACAGACAATCGAATCCAGGTCGAAAAGATGTACAAATTGAATTCTCCTCATAAGATCGACTTTTAATTGCAAAACGGAAAAGTTAATTGATTTACGTTTATCGGATTCACTTTGATATAGAGTAAATTAGGGATAATAAAAAGAAGCTTCGATGTATCACTCATTAGCTTCAGTAAAAATAATACCAAAGTATTTCCGCTAGAAAACTTGTAAGTCAATCATAAGTAACTGGTGAAAGATCAAAAAATAAAATTTCAAAGTCTAGACTATTTAGCTTGTTCATTTTAATGATGGTCGTTAGGGAAGATGTTTAATTTTATAACTCATAATGTTTAGACAATGATCGTAAAGGCTTGTCTTAAATTTCCATATGAGCCTGTTGTTTAATAGGGATCAAGATCTATAGAGAATTATTAACTTTTCTTAGGAGTATAGAATAGATTTTAAATTACAAGAGGTAAGGATTAAGAACATATTTTTTTCTTTTAAAAAAATAACAATTTAGAAAACCCCTAAAAACCAACATTAAATTGATTAAATTAAAAATCATTTTCAACCGATAAGATTGCTAAAGGTCATCGCTCGATAGCCAAAATTTCAAGTTTAGAATTAGATCATAATAACAGTACTCCGAAGAAATTCAAAGCTCCACTCATAAATCGTATTTAACACAGAACCTTGTTCAGGCTTTAAAGATCTGTATTAAAGATATATTGTCAAGAAAGACGATAAAATATACGTCAAGCCAGCTCAACATCTAAAATTTGGGTCAATCAGAGCTCAAGTTACAGCATATGTCAAAGGGATGGGCAAAATTTGAATGATAATAATGTCCAAAAAGAATAATGATTCAAAAGAAGACGGAGACAACTAACTTTTTCGCATGCGAATGAGAAATCGTAACTGGCTTTTAATATCGCTTTGTATTTGAAGTTGGCCAACCCAGATAGAAGATGATAATCATGAGAAGAATCTCTGTTGCTGTATATACTTACATTTTTAAGTATTACCCATTTAATCCATAGAGAATGGAACTCATATTCATGACCTATTTTGTGAAATTACTTTATTAAGTTATTAAAATATCCTAAGGTATTTATAATGTTTTGCAAAGGCTTGTATGCTGGTTCCGACTGCGACTACTTTTAATTAGGTGTCACTGCTCTCAAGTTCGGCTCGTGACTAACTAGAAGATAGTCAAGTTTTTGTGAACACAGATTAGCGGCAGTGTGACATCTCCTTTAGCTACCCGTTAGTAAAAGCTTTTGTTTATTTTGACTGGGGTTCTTTTGTTTCTGAGGAATTTTAATGAGTTGCATCATTTATGGGGCTGGAAATGGGTCAGACTTAATTAGGAATGCCATGAAAAATAATGAAGTTAAGAATTATTAGTTATTACAGAAAACAAAAATACTCATAGGTACCGAACAATTTTCTTGACGTAGCTTATTTTTCCATATTTTTGAGTTAGCCATTTTCTAAAAGTCTTCCATTAAATGTGCCTACATTAAATAACTCATTACTATTAAAGCTGCAATGTTTTAAGAAACCTAATGAACTTGAAGTTTTGAATGCTTTTTTAGTTTTTAAACTTGCTGAAACAAAAAAAGATTTGGGAATTTAAGGTCAAGTACTTAGACTTGAACTAAATCTAAGACAACTTTAACTTGTATTAATTTATTAAATTGTATTCACCGCTTCCCAAAAACGATCGATCGGGTATAAATAAGTTTATAAAATTTATATATCCTTAACCAGCAGTCCACTAACTAACTTCCTTTCTTCCAGACCCACTGGCAACTTGCCGCCCAACTTTGGCCAGCACCCGGCTCCCAGCCAGATGACCGGTTTGCCCCCCGTGCCCCCGCCGCAGTTGCAGTCGCCACCCCAGCAGCAGCACATACAATCCCTCTCGCAGACGCCTCTGTCACCACAAAAGGGGCTGGCGGTGGCCATGGCCACTCCGGCACCCCGAGTCTTCAAGGAGCTGGCCCAGCAGCCGAACAAGGGGATCCCGCACAAGCTGGTGACCTCCTCCAGTGCCGGACAGGTGGCCTTAACAGGCCAAATGCCCTCTCCAGTATCCGCCTCGAAGGCTCTGATTCCACAGCGGGCGGTGGCGGGTCCTGCTCGCCTGACCGTGCAGAGTACGCCCGTGAAATCGCAGCCACCCCAACTGAGTGGGAGCCTGAGCCACAGCCAGAGCCAAGTATCGCCCAGCCGAGCCACTCTGGGGATCCCCACGCCGGCCAGGACCCACCAGCACGACCAGTTCCGGGCTCTGCAGCGGGTACAGGAGTGCCACAGTTCCTCGGACGAGAACCGCAGCTCCGGACACGCCAGCATGTCGGACACCGGGGGCCACAGCTCTTCTCCTGCGGGCGGGATGACCTTGGGTCCCCTGCCCGAGGATCGCCTGGCGGCGGGAGTGACCAATAGGAGCACGCGCTCACGGCGCCATCGTGGCATCATGCCGGCTGGAAAGGCTCCTTGGAGTGGAACCGGACTGGAGGACATCAAGCTGGCCATGCTGACGCTGCGCTCCCAGACGAGCAGCAGCACCTACAGCAGCCTGAGCGCCGGATCGGAGAGCTCAGAGCCTGCCCGCCGCCTGGGCAGGTACTCCTCCCTGGAGACGGTCGTGACCAGCACCAGTGCCGACGAGTTCGTGTGGGTGGACTCGCACAACCGGCTGGTGGAGCTGCAGCACCCGCCCTGGAGTCAGCCGTGCATCCTGAGGGTCCTGCGGAACGGACGCTGCCAGCAGCAGGCGGAGCACCTGGCCGTGGAGGCGGTCTCCCGCTTGGGCTACCTGCTGCAGCGGGCGCTGGTGAGGATCGCGCGCGAAATCCAGCGTTTCTCGGCGGGAGTGGGCCTGTGCTCCAAGCAGGAGGTGGCCGGAGCCCTGCGGGTCGTGCTCAGCTCCTCGCTGGCGGACTCCTGCACGAAGGCGTGCCTCAGAGCCGCCGCCATGTTCGCGGTTCCCGGCGAAAGCGCCCTCAAGCAGAGCAAGTCCGCCCGAGCGGGCCTCCAGTTGTCCGTGGGTCGCTTCTACCGCTGGATGACGGATGCCAGGCTGGGGAAATTCATCCACGAGTATGCTGCCGTGTATCTGTGCGCGGGAATCGAGAATCTCCTGGAGGAGATTGCCCTGCAGTGCAATGGAAGCACGGCGGCCGCCTTGGATCAAAGTATTGCCAGGTACTTACTCTTAGTTTTATTGGCTGCAGCTAGCGTTAGCGTGATTTCTTTTTCTAAATGTGCGCGATTATAGTGGCATAGTAGATGTTTGATCTCAATGTCTCTAGAAAACAATTTGGCTGTTTTGGCGCAACCTCAGTCTGATACCAGCCAGGCTTCTCTTGAGGTCTTGCATTTGGTAGGCCATTGAATTGACATAGAACGCCTATAGGAGTTCTCGTATACGAAAACACGACCTTAAGTCGAAAAATTTTGGTACACTTTAATAAAATGCGTTTTCTTAGTCAGAGAAATAAATAACCCACTAATTCAATCTATTATTTCATTTGTGATGTATCGATCCAGTTCCGGCGATGTGTGGGGCCTGCTGCAACCGTTTGCCCACCTGAACGCCGGCAGAGTGGCTAGTGGAGCCCTGGCTCTGCCCAGATGGGCCAGTGTGGCCAGTCTGGCCACCTGCGTGGGCAGTGTTAGGGAGCTGAAGGAGAAGGCCCTGCGCACCCAGCAGGAGTTCCAGTTGGCCGCCGCCCTCTCCGGATCCGCTCTAGCGGCCCTCTTCTACTTTATGCGCTGCTCCCAGCTGGAGCACACGGAACTTCTCGCGGCCTCGGGCTGCAATTCTGGCCAGGCCCACGCAGCTCCTCCGGGGGCGGGAACCTCCTCCGCGGGCCACCACGTCCAGGAGTTGTGCTACGAGCGGGCCTACGTGGTGCTGCCTCCGCTGGCCGAGTGGTTGAGAGTGGCTGCTGCCCACGCCGAGCATCGGAACGCCCTGATGATCGATAAGGACGACGTGATGCAGGCGGCCAGACTGCTCCTTCCCGGAGTGGACTGCCCCATCAGGCCGGTGGCTCATGACGAGGAGCTGCCCACGAAGAAGACGCACTTCAACAATGCGCCCGCAGCCAGTTCTACGGGAACGGGAACAGGCAGCAGTAGCTGCAGTTCGCCGGTGGTCAGTGGAATCGGGATCGGAATCGGAGAGGACACCTCCGAGCTGGGCAGGCGAGCCACCATCGGAGTGGCCTTCAAGGTGAGTGATGTTTGTATACAAACATTCTGTTTTAACAGAAACTGTTGTAGTATGAATCAAGTTAGTAATTTGTAATGGTGTCAGACTATCTTTTTTAAGAAAAGAGTCTGCTAATCAAATTCTATTATAGTTTATCCATATACTATACTTTTTGAAGGTACCTTCGATTAGGAGAATGGTTTATAAAAATATGTTTTTCGAATTCGACTTTGAGTTTTGGATTTACTGAATAGAAAATGAAAAACACTTTGGTGCATTTACTTAAATATATTGAAAAAAGTCTATGCTAGTGACGATATGAGCTAAAACTCGATATTGAAACATGCCAAATTGGATACTTGCTAGTATCGATTAAAAATCATCATATTAATTCGAATAATTAAATAGATAAGTATTTTGTTTTAGTTTCTTTGGCATTCATGGGACTTATTTCATACTGGTGACGACCTAAATTCGTAGTAGTTGAGAGACTTTTGCAGCACCTTGGCAAAATGTAAAATAAGTTCAATAATTTGTTATTTTTGATATCAGAATACCCTAACCATTGATATGCACTCCTTTTCAAGGATCTCCTTACTATAAATTTTAACTGGCATTTCTTCCGTAGCTTCTTCTGACTGGTCGCGCGGAACTGTTGGCCCAGGCCGCCCAGCTTTTACCGCCGACCACGCGGTACGACACCCAAAACAGTGCCGGACTGACCGCCCTGATGATCGCCAGCATCCGGAATGACGAGGTGGCTCTGCACGCCCTGCTGGACGCTGGATGCGATCCCAACGTGGAGGTTCCGCCTGCCGGGAGCGCTGGCCACCCGGCCATTCAGCCGGACACGCAGCACTGGACGGCACTAAGTTTCGCCGCCAGCAGGGCCAACTACGTGGCCCTGAGGATCCTCTTGGAACGGGGCGGCAAGGTGGAAGGCGGGGCCAGGAGCAGCGAGGAGAAGTGCACTCTGACCCCCCTCCAGTTGGCCGCCGGCACGGGCAACCTGGAGATCGTGGCCTTGCTGCTGGCCCACGGGGCCAATGCCTTCCTGTCCACGCAGCAGAAGGATTCACTGTGCTTCGCGGGATCTGCGCAAAAGGGTTGCTTCTGCGCCATTTCCGTGGCTGCTGCCCACGGACATCGATCGTGTCTCCGCAAACTCCTGACCCACCCCGTCTCACCCGGAACGCGAGATGTACTCTCGCTGGAGGAGATGCTGGCCGAGGGCGATGTGGGTGGGGTGAGGGGAGGAGGAGCCGGTGGCCCCGGAGGAGCTGGGGGTCCCAGCAGTAGCAGTGGCAACAGCGAGGACTTGCTTCCGCTGCTCAACAAGACGCAGATCAAGCGACTCCAGGAGGCCATGTACCACAGTGCCGAGAACAACCACTTGGGTAAGTGCAGGCTGGTGGGGTAAAAGTGATAATGAACAAACAGGGTTAGAATGCCAGCAACATTGAACCTTGCAAATTGCATAATTTATCTATATGATCGATCGGGAGACTATATCCTATAGTTACCTTAGGAGTCATAGGATAAAATATTTTTGCCTTTACTTTGTTGTTAAATGTTTAATATTTCAACATAAAACCTGCAAAGGTGTTACAATAGCTTCCGTTCTTGATTTAAGATAACTCTTCGCCAGAATATCCTTATACCACCGAAGATGTACATAGGTTAAACATATATAAACCTTTTAGTAAAGGACGTTTTCGCCTTCAAAATGTCGTCATATACATATATTTCGATCACAAAATTAACAGAAACAATAAGTAAGCTCTACAGTCATTTGAAATTCAAATTAGGTAGATAGCAATGACCGATTAAGTGATTCAAGCGGTTTTTAATGATTTTCTTGTATATTTGTTTTGATTAAGAGCGTCTTAAAATTAGTTAAAAATACAATTCCAAAACAGATAAATTCGTAAACCGATGAAACAGTTTTGTTTACAAGCTGCTTGCTTGGATGTTGAAAGGAGATATATGGTTGAGCAAATTTAAACAATTGTTGTTTATTCGCATACCAATAATAACTCATTTGCTTTCTTGGCGTACAGATATAACCATTGAGCTGCGGAAACTAGGTGTTCCATGGACTCTGCACTGCTGGATGCACGCCCTTTCGGCGGCCCACGATTTGCGACTGGATGCGGTCATAGATCAGTTGCTCCAGGACTTCCTGCAGGTGTGTCCCGACGACTACAGCGCCCAGTTTGTGAGCGAGTGCCTGCCCCTGCTGTTCAACATATTCCGGAACAAGAACGAGGGCACCACCCTCCTGCTGGCGGACATCTTCGCCACCTGCTTCGGCTGGGAGACACTGCCCCCGGTGAAGGAACAACCGCCGATGCAGCCCGTCCAGGGATCCCGCATCGATCCCAAGTTCGTAAACAATCCGGAACTCAGCGATGTGACCTTCAGGTGGGTGAATCAGACTATACGGTAGGAAAAAAGTGCTTTAAAACCACTGCTGATAAAGCTATACATGCTTTGAAGATCTTAAATAAGAGAAACCCGTCTATCATTATTTATTGAAAACTAAAATAAAGATCAGTGATAGAATAATGCGTAATTTTCATTGCAGAGTGGAGGGCAAGATCTTCTACGGACACAAGATCGTCCTGGTCACCGCTTCGCCGCGCTTCCAGAGCATGCTGAGCTCAAAACTAAGCGAGGCCAGCTCCACGCCCACGGTCCAGATCAACGACATCCGCTACCACATCTTCCAGCTGGTGATGCAGTTCCTCTACTGCGGCGGCTGCAGCTCCTTGGACGTGGCCCACGGCGATGTCCTGGAGCTGATGGCAGCGGCCAGCTTCTTCCAGCTGGAGGGATTGCTGCGCTACACGGAGGCACGGTGCTCGGAAATGGTGGACGTGGACAATGTGGTGGCCATGTACATTCACGCCAAGGTGGGATGGCAGATCATATATTCTCATTTTGACAAGCATCCTAAAGGGTTTTTGATTTCCCAGGTCTACAATGCCTACCGCCTGCTGGAGTACTGCCAGTGCTTCCTGCTCCAGAACATGGTGGCCCTGCTCACCTACGACGACTCCGTGAAGCGCCTGCTCTTCGCCAAGAAGATCCCCAACCACGATGTGCTCGCCGGATTGCTGCAGACGCTCCAGAACCGTTTGAAGACCCGCAAACCCAACTCGGGCGGTGGCCTGGTCAACTCCTACCGGTCGCCCCCGGCCACGCCCGTCAAGAAGTGAAGGAGCCACGGCCCCACTTTCTCGACAGAATCCAATTCTTATTTATTGCATTGTTTTTAATTTAATCTTTGAGCTTTTATGTATTATAATGATTCCCCCGCCCGATCCTGACGTCCTTCGCCCTGTCCTTAGTTGTATTTTTGTATTTTCAATTTGTTCAGCGCACTGTTAACCTTTACGAACCCCAGGATGGCCGAGCAGGCGGTCCTCTAGCTATTATTTTGTAGTTGAAATTGTTTCTGCATTAAATGAAGAAAGTAAAATTATGTTCACCAATTGGTTTATTATGAATGGTCTGCCAGGTGGCCAGTAATTAATGGACGATTATCGAAGTACGATTTGGCGGAAGCTCTTGACCCCTTCATCATAATTTGTCAACAATATAACCTATGGTTTTTTCCCCAAGTTTACAGAAAACATTAGAAAATTCAGTTCCCTTTCCGCCATTTGTTTATTAGACCTTAGGGGGCTTAGCGTAATCAAGATCTGGCTGCGACACCTGCTCGCTGACCTGTTTGGCGGCCAAGGAAATCTGAGGCAGGATGGCTCCGCCCTCGGGCACGAATCCGTGGTCATCGGCCTTGTAGTTGACGGTTACTTCCTTCCCGGTGGCATCGAAGTAGGAGTAGGAGCCGCTGATCTCGAGGTACTCATTCTCGGTGCCCTGGTTCCTGACCACTGCCTCCTCTCTGCGGTGGGTGCCGTCCTCGCCGAGGTATGAGAAGTTGTAGGATCCGTCCTCGTGCTTTTCGTGGGATGACTCGAGAATGGCCACCGGCGGCTGGGTAGTGGAGTTGACGTGGTCCACTGGAGCACTCAGCACAACCGCCAGGCAAAGAGCCAAAGAGATGATGACCTGGCAAGATGATTTTGGAATGGGGTAATCCTCGAAACGGTCATCTCCCGATGCTGCAATACTCACAATCTTGATCATGCTGCTGTCTGGATGGGGAGCTGACTTGATTTGACTCCGAGTCGGCGAAGACAGCTCTTTATATCGCCAAAAATGAAATGGAATTGGAATTGCGGTCGCCTTGCTTACCGGTTATCGGCCAATATCCAGACTCTTACTTACATACGTACAATATGTACATTATGAATCCACGGGTATTTACTTGAAACCCGTTCTAAGAATTAATTAAAGAGCAAGCTTCTTACCCAGGCCCATCTTCCATCCCATCCCATTGCAATTTCGAATTTCGGCCTGCAATTTGAGATTCTTAATTTATGTTCGACCCCGGGTAGGGTCTTATTCGCTCATCTGCGATATCATAACATTTAAATGAGTAAAATATGAATGCGAGAGAATTTGAGTCTGGACTTATGAGTTACATTAAAAATGTATACCACTTTATCATGAGCTTACTAAAATACATTACAATTAATAAAAAAATGCCCTGAAACGGTAGCCCTATATTTTCATCTAGTGTAATATTCTTTCCAGTTGTGAAAAATAATGCCTATTAAATGTATCGATGCGGTTGCCCTCGCTCCTTCTCACAAAGCTCTTCAGTTCGATTTCAGCAACCTCTTCGATTTTCTACTTTTTGGGCATTTTCCAGATTCGATTTTTCTCGAACGAGAACATGCCGGGATCGGTTTTTCCGCTCGCAATTGTTTACACGAAAACTATAAACAAAGCAAACACACGGCGTCCGTCGCCGCGTTTGCCCTCATTGATGTTATTTTTGGCCACTGGGCATGAGGCAGCACTAAGTTCTCCATCCTCTCCAGCCGACCATATTATACGCGTTCCACATAGCAGCCGGTCAGATGAAGATGTTGGTGGCCAACGGGATGGAGATGGGGGTGGGATGAGGGGGAAGATGGTCGGCGGATGGGCCTGGGATGGGTGGAAGGGTGCAGCCATTTCGGGCAGGGGCAGAATACTTAAAGGTGCCACATACGCATCGTTCGATTTGGATGCGGTCGGTTTCTTCGCGTTTTGTTTATGCAACAATAAATTTTACATTTAATTTTCGTTTCATTTGGAATGCTACAGCAATGTCGAAGAATGCCCCGATTTGGATCTGAATTGGATCTGCTCCCGGCGGGTGAAGCAATTTGTTAAATTTCGCGTACCGGGGGAATCTGGCAAGTATTGTTTCTTTGTTCGGGTTGTGAAATAATTCATCATTAATCGAAATTCGAAAATTCCGATTAAATGTTGAGCAATTGAAAAACTGAAATCAAAAATTACTGAAAATATGAGTACTGAAAACGATTTCCATTTTCTCTTATTTTGGTTCTTGATTTCAAAATGTTTTTGGGCCATTAGAAGCCCTGAATTTAGTTCGTTTTATGAGTTTGAATACGTGTTCCCTATTTTTGTAAGTTAAGGAAATTAGTCATTGGGTGTTGCCCATTTGGTTCGGAATTCAATAAGTAAAAGATAGGTATACGAGTTTTCATATAGCTCTAAACTATCAAAAACTCTGCAGAAAACATTAAAGAATCTATCTTTAAATTTAATTAGGGTTCTTCGCCTGGCTTGGGAATATTTTTGTTGGCTGCTAATGATGTTCATGATAATGACTGTAAATGAGCCGCAAAATGAGTTGCATGCGTCGTTGGATCGGTTGACTTTGATTAGTCCGATAAAATATATCCTCAAGTATGCCAGTTGGTGGGAAGATACTTTCCTATATATGCACTGGTTGATCATTTGCCAATCGTTGAACAAACTCATAGTAAATACGCCTTTTTCCCTTTCCTGTCGTTGTTTAAATGAAACGCCAGTAAGCGGAAAAAGACAAATCGACTAGAATTTAGGTATACACTTTTAGCATGTTCAAGACACACCGATGCGAACACATGGCACCGTGATGAGATTGGTTCTTGTGCCTTGCTTGCTTAGAAATTGAATTAATTTAATTTGGTTCGATTGATTTATGGACCAATCTGTGCTCTGGAAAACTGTGCCAAGAGGCGGCTGGGCTGCTGATCAGCGCCGCTGTCTAATGATCGAGAGTCTATATGCACGGGCCATACGAAAATAGCTTTATTTTTATAACTGTGTGCTGGTTTGGTTTCTTTTTTTATGGACTTCCCCCACATACGCAATGGACGGGATGGACGACGACGATGATGATGCTGATGGCATCTGCCAATGCACACAGCTGTCTTCCGATGCCAACTATGCGCACATACGTATATATTTATAAAGATATCTGGCCAAGGAAGTTGTAAACCACTCGGGAGGAGGCTGCCCATTAAGTTGTGATTTGTTTCAGGGGGCTGGCAATTAAGAGCGGCATCCACCTACTCCAAAATCGGTCTCCGCGCGGAGACAAAGGCCGCGAAAGATGAAAACGAAAACGAAAATGTGGGAAAATTCAGCCAGAAGCTGCACGGCCAAGGGTGGCGGCTGGGAAAGCCGGGAAATCGGTGGGGCTGGGATAAACAAAAACGACGACATGCCAAATGAAACGGGCAGCGCAAAAAGCGCAAAACTTTCGGCGGTCGGAAAACAAAAAGACAGACAGCCAGAGAGGAATATGTGCGGACGTGCGAGTATGTATAGGATAAATAAATAAAACTGAAAACTGAAAACGGAAAATTATGAAAAACAGGCGGCCGTAGTAGGTTGAAGCGTTCGCCAGCGACACGAGTGGATTTTTGGATTTTTAAATATTTTTAGCCAAACGGCAAAAGCGAATATTTTGCCAGTCGAGTGGGATATTGGAAAGATGAAAAATTATCGTCACTGTGTGTGTGTATCTGTGTGGGTGTGGTTCATCTGGGTACTTGGCAACAGGGGCCGAAAAACGCCCACTTCCGTGCGAAGTCTTTGAAGGAGATCCTGTTGTCGGAACCCTAATTGCCGGCACTGATCGCAACTCATGTCAATTGTAATACATATACTTTATAATGGCTTTAAACGGCACACCGTGGTTTTGATTTCTTCAGGTGCTCAGGTGGGGGAACTTTCCTTAATTACTGTGTGGTTTTCCGATCGCTTGTGGATTGTCTTGAAATCTTAAAAGCGAACCGTACACGCTGACGCTTCGCGACGCACTGCACCTACGCTCCAAAATTTTGAAAACTCAAAGACATTTAGAAAATTCTATTCACGAAATGTGTGGGGGAGGGAGCGAGACGGCACTGCTCGGGAAGAAAGAGAGGGCGTTAGAAGATTGAAAAGAGAGGGAGCGAGCGCCCGATGAATGGCTGCTCTCAAGTGCAGATCAGAGCGGTCCGATCGCGAGCCAAGGAGCCAGGCAATTTATGCTGCTGCTCGATGGCAGCAGATGGGCAGCCCCACCACCCACATCCCACCACCCACCAACCCACGCCCCATGGCATAGAAAAATCCGTGTCTAAAATCGGACAAAAAAAAGGAAAGGGGGAAACGAATCGATGAGTGCAGTTCGGCGTCAAAGTTCAAGCGGTTTTCGCAGTCGAGCGGGAAGAATTCTACACTTTCCACAATGCGATGATCGGCTGCTTAGTCTAAACATGGCTGCGGCCACACCCAGTCTTCCAGCCGTATCCCCACCCCGGGTCCGTGTTCGTGTCCGGGCATGGGGGTACGGGCCTTAGTCTTAGTCAGCCGGTGTATCCGTCAGTTGGCGGGTGAAAATAAACAACAAAGGGGGAAATACACAAAAAAAGGAGAGCAGCGAATATGAACGTTTTTATTCTCTAAACATTCCTGGATGTTTATGTTTTCCCTTTTTCCTCGAGCGGAACTCGGGGTGCTCAAGTGCTGGGCCTCCGCTGAAACAAGATTCCGAATAGATTCTAAAACGCTTAGTTAGGGCTCCCTCTTTTCCGAAACGGAAAACCGCCTCCTGCTTTTCCATTTAACTTTCTCTCACATTGTAAACATTTCACTTGACGCTTGATGCTAAATTTAACATTTTCGCCTTCGGGCAAAACAGGCAAATAAATTACGGAAATAAACAAAAATGAGAAACAGCAGCGGCAACAAAAAACTAAAGTTACCTGCGCTTCGAATTGCGGTTTCTTTTATCACTGGAGAATTTATAAAAAGAAAAAACAAATTGTTGGGTAGAAATGTGAAATGCATGGGTGGCAAAAGGGCAGGAAAAACTAGACATAAACAAAGGCCTGGGTTCGGAGGAGGTCGATTTGGTTGGGACATAACGCGGATAACTAGCTGCATCCCAGACGAAATTATGTAATTGCATAGCTGCTCTTATGACTGCCACCTATTACTGAAACATATACGCAATGGTTAAATCATCGACTTAGTCTGCAGCTACTGGAATAAACTAGCTGGGGGAGTAATTCAGTGGAAACGCTTAAATTATGTTTGCTTATATATATGTACTTACCATGGACAATATGTGTAGATACATTTTTGACCAATATGTATATTTGTATCATCATCATCAACCCAATCCGAACTATATTGCACTGCTAGGGCTCTTGTTGGATTCGTTCGTACATCAAAGCACAACCTTGTCAAGACGATGTTTATGTAGCTAGATGCCCGCTCCTTAACAATTCATCCAATTTAGGTACAACTCATTATGTTTACTTAATTATATGCAATAATTCAAATTATCAGTTTTGGAATAATATTTTCTTAGGGAGTTAAATTCCTTTTCTTAAAATATTAAACTTAAAGCTCGATGATAATGTAATTTATAATTATAGTAGGTAGACTTAATAAAGGAAAGGATGAATTAGTTGTATTCATAAACTGTAAAATATCTTACGATTCAGTCAAATCAAATTATTCTATATAACATATTCTATATCGAGAACTATTTTTTATGCATATATAACACTAAGTTTTTTCTATCAACCTTTGAATGGTAAAACTTTAAACTAATTGGAATTTTACAGTGTCACAGTTTCTCTATTAAATTCGACAATCTCACTGTTGCTTATTCTTTCTAAATTTCCTATCAAATTGAGCCATGGGCGAAAGAGAGGATCATTACGAGGGGAAGATCTCGAGCGTCGAGTCGTTAATGGACACCATGTTCAGCCGACTGCGCATCATCGCCGTGGATGTGGAGAAGTTGCAGAAGGCCAAGGAGAAGCTGGGTAACATGCAGCGGCGGAACACTTTCTACCACCTTTTGGGCCAGGATGACGACGGCAGCTTTATCCGGGGCGGAAGCGAGATGTTGGACCTCCGCTCCAAGTATTCCTTGGTCTCGGGCTTCAACCACCAATATGACACGGGTTCGGAGGAGGAACTTGACTTCGAGGAGTTGAGCGAGGACCTGTGCCAAATTCCTTTCGAGGAGGATCGTTGGCACGGCTATTTCAAGGGATTCCAGATCCTGACAACTCCACTAGCCCCCGATCCCAACGAAAACCGCAAGTGCGTCGAACTTTCGGCAATGCTGAACTGTGATACTGAACTCAAAAGTTATCTGCGTAAGTTTGCAAGTTGGTTTTGCTCATAAATTGCAATCGTTCAAAATAAGGGTATCTCGGGAAGTTTGAGATTGTCTCTAGTTCAGCCACCAAGGTCATATTAAACACGTTATATAATCTAAAAAAATAATAATTGTTCATTTCTGCCATTCCACTAGAACTAGAACCAAAGAAATGATAATGGATTAGAAAATCAAAATGCACCTTTTTGGTCTATTGCATTGTAATACCATTATCCGATTCTCATACATCCCAATCCTTTTTAGTAAGCGGAGTCCGTTGCTTCCTGGTCAATCTTTCCGTGGGTACCCAGCATGACAACCAGAGCCTGATTGTGAAGCTGCGGGAGGCGGAGATCAGTGTTTCCAAGGAGCTGGGCTTTCCGGTGGCGTCCTCAGTGATGGTAAAAATTTCGCCGCGGCACCAGTTCACCGGCGGTTTCAGCACTCAGTTCCGCCAAGAAGGCAAGACGTCCGTCGAACTGGTGCGGGGCCAAAGGATAATCCTGACCGTGGATCGGGAGTACTCTGACCGCTGCAGCTCGGATGTAATATATGTGAACGCGCGCTTTTTGATCGTCGATGTTCAGAGCTTGGACTTCATCCTGATTGGCGAAGATATCCAGCTGATGGTGCGGAGCATCCACGCGGACCACCTCAAGTGCTGTGTGGCTAAAGGAGGGATGCTGTACGCCCACATGCCCGTCCTGTTTCCGGCCAGGTGCCGTCGATTCCGGGTTTCGTACGAGGAGCTGGAGGACCTGACCTTCGCCCGAGAGGTCGGCCTAAATGTGGTGGTGTCGCATATTGTGGGCACTCCGAAGTACCTGGACGATTTGGAGCACGCGATGACCGTCATGCACTGCGATGGCATGCGGCTGTACGCCAGAGTGGTTCTGAACGAGATCCAGGGCTGCAAAGGGGAGCTTAACTGGGCCACCAAGCGCTACGACGGCTTCCTGGTGGAACTGGCCCAGCCGGCGATTATTCCGGACATCATGCACCTGTGTCCCGACGCCGAGTGCTTCATGCAGCTGGCCTACGCTTCGAAAAAGCCCATTATCTTCGATCCGCAGCTTTTAGACGAGCAGAAGCTTAGGGTGGACCCGGCGCACTACTACTACACTTTCTACTATCCGGACAAGTACGTGGTGAAATGTCCCCAGCCGAAAAACACCATCTACTTCAGCTTCCTGCAAAACGCCATCTTCCAGCAGATCTGCCCAGTGGCCCTGGCTGGCACTCCGTATTGCGATCGATCCCACACTGGAGCAGACAGCCTGGCGAGAGCCGTAGTAACCGCCTCCATGGAGGTTCATGCGGTGTCCATCGTCGTGATCGGGGTCACCACGCGAATGGTGCAGAAGATCGCGCACTTCCGACCGCAGACTCCCATCCTCTTCGTCAGCCACATGCGCTCCGCCGAGGACTATGTTTCGATGTACCACAACGTCACAATGCTCCCATTTCGCACAAAGTGCTTCATTACGCATCGGCGAAACGTCTTTCGAAAGGCAATCTATGCGTTGGCCTACTTGGTGAAGCGGAAGATCGCCCAGCAGAACGATCAGGTGATCCTGGTGTATAACTACGAGGAGGGCACTACCTTTCCCGAGAAGTATGTCATTTACAAGCTGGACAAGACGAACTTCGCCCTGCATATGGCCGACATTCTGTTTACTGTGGACCAAGACCAAAAGCGTCAGACCCTCAAGGATATCGAGGCCATTTAGATCCCATATATGTGTGTAGATTATTTATTTGGTTTGGTGAGTAATTGGAATGTTAATGCGTTGACCTAGAATATACAAAACAGATACATACATAAATATATAGATACACATTTTCTACACAGATATAACCATTAGCTTCTGTACAGATTTTATACCCGTAATTCTATAAGGGAATTTTGTCTTCGAAGGTATGTACAGACTATAAACGGGAAATGTACAGTTGCGCTTCAACTTTATAGTGCCCCAAAAAAGTTAAATATTTTCTTTTCGGGATTAAACGATTGCCTAGCCTTAAGAATCTGATAGGGGGAATTTCGATTGATCGAATTAACAATGAGGAAAACAATATAACAACTGCTATCTTAGGGCTAAGAACGCTCAGGGATTCTTTTGCAGAGCCCTTGAGGTTACGTGCTCGTAGGCAGCCTTCAGAGTGGTGTAGCAGTAGCCCGCCATTCCATTCATTTCGGCCTGGAAATTGGGGCCACCCGTCAGATCGTCCAGCAGAGCCAACTCCGCACCCAAGTGGGGAACCGCAGCGCGCAGCATAGTAAGCATGGTGAGCGGAATCATGTTGTCCGCATTGAGCTGGGCGGCATTGGCTGTAAATTAATGAAATTAATGAACACTTTCACGGAGTTCTATGTGAATAAAAACTCACCAGCCATGGCGTGCTCGTAGGCCTCGGTTAGCAGCTGCGTGCTGCGCTGTATCACAGTCAACATGTCCTGGGGACTAAACTTCTCCTGCAGTTCCTTTAACGTCTGGACGGACTCCTCAAATTTGGGGTCCAGCATCACATTGTGGAGGAAACTGAAAACAAAATACAGTTTAATATTATATTTAACTCAAAATGTCATTAATATAACAAAATAGTTGAGTCAATAGTTATTATTGTACCTCTCGTGGCCCATAAGTTCAACGAGCTCCTGGTCCTTAAGTTTCTCGGCAAGATTAAGATTCTGCCGATACATTTCATCCTTCCGGCTGTATTTATTGGCGTACAGTACAAACAGGGTGGAATATATACCCTCCGACAGAACAAGTGGGTAAAGCAGGGTAATATGCGATATAACCTCCCTGCTGCCCTCCATGTGGCAATATTCCTCAGGCAGTGCTGGAAACATCTTGCGCACAAACCGGTAAATGCGGCGCGATATGGACTCCCACTCTCTCATGGCCTGCTTAGCCAAGATCGGGGTGGGTTTTACCTTCCAATAGCCATACGAGTAGTGAAAACAGTTCGCTATGCGATCGTTCAAAGCGTACAGCGGATGATGCCGATCCTTGAAGGCTTGCTCCAGGTACAAACGTATAGAGGACACATCCTGCTCCGTGAGCACCGAAGCCATTCCAAAACTGGGCACCTGTTCCAGCATTGCACTTGTCGTGGATGTTGTTGAGGTAATTGAGCAATCACTGCTGTTTATGTGCTTCGAGATGCTGTTATTGTTGTGACTTAGCTTTGTAAAACTTTCGTTGAGCGTGCTGGATTCATCGCCATTGAAAGTGCTGTTTAGAAGGCTTTGGTCCAACTGAAAACTGGTCAAACTACTGGTGTCCAGGTCCCGAGATGTATTGTGGCCCATGGAAAGCAAGCTATCCGCCCTATGCAGTCCACCTGGCTTGCTGTTAAGAGTCTCTTGGGAATGGATGCGACGTGGTGGGAATCCCAGAAAGTCCAGCGCCGATGCAGCCTCCGTTTGCAGCTTGCTTAGTGTATTTGTGGTGGTCCGTGCCTTTGCCAGTGGAGAAGACGTTTTCTGCGGAAGCGGCAGACTGAGCAAGATGTTGTTGAAGTAGTTACCGGGCTTGGCTCCTTCCCGAGCCCTCTGCTTGCTCATGTACACCGATATGCAGTTCCAGATTTGAGCCGTGCTTAGTGAGGGTTTCGAGGATTTTCTGAGGGTGCCTCCTGATGAATTGACATTGGAACTGCTGCTGGTGGCCGTACAATTAGCCAAGTCCGATTCGAAGTTGTTGAACAGCGAGCGCCACTTGCGATTGTGATCCACCACTTGGCGCCCAAGGGAACTAAAGATAAATATAATATTTTAAGTTTAAAAAAAGATCGATGTGGTCTTGTTGACTCACCTGGGGTATTTAGGAAAGCGCCGATTTAGCACCAGTTCGCCAGCCTGAATGCGCACTGTCTCCCAGGTGCCACTAAGCTGTCCGAACATCTTGTTGCCGATTAGCTCGCAGGTGTCGTCCGCCTCCCCGGTCGCTATACATCCACTTCCGCCACCGGCATCTCCACAGGGCATGTAATACTCGCCCCGTCCGCTGGGGCCATGGAGCGTAAGTTCGCCCTCATAGTAATAGTCGTTCTCAAAGACCGCAACTCCACTGCCCATCAGATCGTCTCCGGAGAAGCTGCCCTCGAAGTAGTCGCCGCGGTTGGTGATGCAGCTGCCGATTCCAGATCGTTTATTGTCCGCGAACATCCCCATATACTTGTCCCCGCTAACCAGGTCCTCTATCACACCGTATCCACTGCGGGCATTGGCCTGGTACTCGCCCACGTAGATGTATCGGTTGTTTCGCATCATCCCGTGGCCGTGGAACAGACCCTCGCAAAAGTTTCCCTCGTAAACTTCGCTTTCAGAAGTATCCTTGCTGTGGATTTCGTAAACACCATGGCCGTGGAAGCGACCACCCTTGAAATGGCCCACATACAGACCCGATGAAGGAATCACCATCTTGCCATACCCTGCGAATTGACATTGTGTAAATATTTTTATTACAAACAGTGACATTAAAATAATTTGTAGGGTCGGCAGTGAATTCTTTATCAGCATCATACGACGATATTGACAGATAGATCTTATTATAAAACTTAATATATAGAAATTAGACAATTTTCTCTTTCTCGATACATCATAGTACTCTAATTTATCTTACTTCATTATTAGAAGCATTCGCATTTTTCGTCTTACATTTTACACCCTAATTAGAATTAAATTTATTTACCAGTTACTTGGTGAGTAAAAGGGTATAGTACATTCCTCAGAAAGTTTGTAACATGTATAAGGAAAATTTTCGGATCAACGAAGTATATATATTCATAATCAGGATCACTACCCGAGTTGATTTAGACAGGACATTCTGTCTGTTCGTCCAAAATCTTGAGAATCTCGGAAAGCTACGAAGTTGTGATTGCGGATTCTAGAGTTTTGCAGCGCAAGCTTATTTCAGCAGTGTCACACCCACAAATCACATTTATAAAGATTTTATCAGTGTAATTTTCAAGTGTCAATATCCATCGGCATCCCGAAAATGGTTTGAATTTTAACGTTAGTTAACTAGTTAACTTGGTCGAGGTACTCGACTATGACGTTCTATCTTGCTTACACTGGTCCTGTTCAATTTCGCCATATCGTCCCTAGTTATACCCGTTACTCGTAGAGTAAAAGGGTATACTAGATTCGTCGGAAAGTATGTAACAGGCAGAAGGAAGCGTTTCCGACCCCATAAAGTATATATATTCTTGATCAGGATCACTAGCCGAGTCGATCTAGCCATGTCCGTCTGTCCGTCTGTCTGTCCGTCCGGATGAACGCTGAGATCTCGGAAACTATAAGAGCTAGGCTATTGAGATTTGGCGTGCAGATTCCTGAGCTTCTTACGCAGCGCAAGTTTTTTTCAGCAGAGTGCCACGCCCACTCTAACGCCCACAAACCGCCCAAAACTGTGGCTCCTACAGTTTTGATGCTTGAGAAAAAATTTTAACTGAAATGTATTGATCTCGGCAATACCTATCGATTGACCCAAAAAAAATTTGCACACGCCCACTTTAACGCCCACAAACGGCCAACAAACTTCAAAAAATCGTAAATAAAAACGTGAATATCTCGGAAACTATCAAAGATAGAGAATTGAGATCTCAGATTTAGATTCCGTAGCCTTGTACGCAGCGTAAGTTTGTTACGCAAATATGCCACGCCCACTCTAACGCCCACAAACCGCCCAAGCCTGTGGCGCCCACAATTTCCATGCTAGATAAAAAATGTTAACTGAAATGTATTGATCTCGTCTATCGATTGATAAAAAAAATTTGCCACGCCCACTCTAACGCCCATAACGCTTAAATCTGTCTACCGCCGGTAGGTGGCGCATTTCAATCTCGCTTTGCTGCTTGCATATCTCCATTTCCTTTTGGTCCCTTTAGCTGAGTAACGGGTATCTAATAGTCGAGGTACTCGACTATAGCGTTCTTCCTTGTTTTAACTTTAAACTTTTCAAATAATTATCTTACCTTCAATGACTCCATAATGTAGCTCCCCGCAGTAGACACTGCCGTCCGGATACTCTAGATAGCAGTTTCCGTGAAGGACGCCCTTTCTCCAGGTACCGCAAGCCTTTACCCGGGAAAACTTCGAATGCTCCCGGCTAAACTCGTAACCCGTGGAGCGAGAACTCGGCACGGCACTACCGAGCGGTCTGCCCAAGGACGCAACAATGCTCGATTGCAGCTGGTCTAGCCACACCTTGCGCATTTCCTGCGAACGCGTTGTCACCAGGAATGTCTTTTCCGGCGTTGTCAAGCGCAGGCACAGGTCGCCTTCGGTCCACACCCACAGGGTAGTTAGTGGATAGGAGTAAAGCGAGTTGCCGCCAACTTGACAGAGGAAGTCTGAGAACAGAATGAAGCTGTTGCTGGATATGCTGATGCCAGAGGTGACTAGTTTCAGTGGCACCAGGGCCGACGTGAGGATCACCCTTCGTTGTCGCCTTCTGAACTGAACAATTCTGGGGTTCCGATCGTTGCTGCTCCAGAAATCTCTGGTGTTCACGGCCAGCTCCTGGCTGATGCAACTGTGTCGCGCGAATTCCGACCAAGCCACTCTGTGTTCTCCGTACTCTGGTTGCGACCTCACTAGCAGCTCCATAAACTGAACAAACAGCTGGTAGATACTGAAGGGTTGCTGAAACAACCGTGTGACGTAGCTCTCCTCGTTGAGCTCAGGCAGTGGGCTGCCAAGTCCAGCAATGGCGGCCACTGCCTCACCAAATCCATTCACCGAGTACACATCGCAATAGGCCTTCGTGTAACCGGAGAACAAGTCGATGTATTCCTTGTAGTGACAGATGAACAGCAGATCGGCGGCTTGCACGAAGTCAGCCCGGTAAAAGCCCTCCAACGAATGCAAAGTCGCCACAAGCAGGCACAGGATTCGCTCCCAGTTCACCAACAGTGGACCGAGGATGCAAAGTGCTTCTAGCTCCGATTGCCGCTGCCAGATCTCCAGGGACTGGACTGCCTGACGGTGCTTGAGCAGCAGCTGCAACTGTGATTGCAGATGACTCAAGTAGTAGTGGTACTGGCGCTGGAACTGCCTTTGGTTTTGCAACGTGTATCCGCCGGAAGACATGAGCAGTCGTAGTTGCCGTGGCCACGCAGCTCCCAACTGAAGCTGGAGGAGGGTCTGGGCATAAGTGCTGGATTGCTGCAGATGTCGCATTGGAGGAGGTGGCTGAAGGGATTGTATTTGTCCAGAGGCATTTAGCAGTAGCGTGTGATAGTCGCCGCAAGTCGCCTCTAGCGCAGAATTTTGTTCTATGGGTAATGACGCCGAGTTATCCGATATGGTGATCTCCATGGGCGAGCTCACATCCTCACCCAACTGGGAATGACTGTTTAGGCCCCAGTGATAAAGCCTTCCGTCAAGGGTGCGGGCCACCGTATGCTCCAACCCGGCTGCAATGCTGCAAACGCCCATGCTGTCCAGTTTCTGCAGGCGCATGACATTGGCTCTTCTGATGTGATCCCCGGTGCCGAGAAGCCCATTGTTGGAGGCTCCGAAGGTGAAAAGTTGGGTGTGGAGCAGAGCGTAGCCTTGATGGAGCAGGTGTCTCGTGTTGGCAGCAAAGCTGCGTTCTGAGTTGTCGCTGCTAAGGGATTTCACAGAAGCCCGTTCGTCCTCGGGCTCTTCTTTTCCACTGGCCACAGGAAGCTGAAGCACATCGTCGGCCAGGTTGTAAGGAGCAACAAGCATCACAAAGTGCTCGTTTCCGGCTGCAAGGTCTAGCAGTTCCTTGCCCTCTTCGTAAAGACGCATGTGGCGGGGCTGTTGCTCCGCCTTGAAGACCTCTCCGCAGCTCCCCATGACATACGTTTCTCCTGCAGAGCCGACGAAGACCACGCCCTCGGCGGAGCAACAAACCCGCCGGATGCGAACGCCCTCAGCGAGCAGTTCCAGCGGATCGAAGCCGAGGGTTTGCCAGGCATGCGGGTGACCCACATCACGACCAGATGCCGTGGCCTGGCGCTGCACAGAGCCGTTGCAAAGAACAACGAAGAGTTCTCGGCTGCCGGAGCAGAAGTCCATGTCCACCACATCGGTGCGCAAGAGTTGTATGTCCAGGTGCTCGCGGTTGGCCTGCAGCTGGGCAGAGTAGAGGGCGTGGTCGGTGGTCAGGAGGAGCAGGCCCTCGCCAATGCTGCAAATCCGCGATGCGGGAGCCCGCTGCAGAGGAGGCAATCCGCGCCAGTGGAGCTGCAGCGTCCTGCCCTCGTGGTAGATGGCGAAGCGCTCCCGATCCTCCTGGCTCCCGGATGCCGAGTCATCCGCTGCAGTGGCCATGACGCGCAGTGTTGGTGGGGATTTGACCAGGGCCAAAGTTTTGTAACACGACGCAATTGCACGATTCGCCTGCTGGCCGTTCTCACATGCTGCACGAGCTCCGATCTCCGCTAGGCACTATTGGCACCATCAAACATCTTACGCCGCGAAATGGAACTCAGTTTTGGATGTCACGGTAGAAAAATGTCTGTTTTCACTTGATTTTTACTTGCTAATAAGAATTCATGTTTTTGTGATGGTTTCTTGGTCTGAGTGTGGCCAGCGGTTTTGATGAACAATTAGAATTTGTTAAGAAAGGGTATGTATGAAATCGGCATTAGGGCTACTCTTCAAACTGTTAAGATAAGATAGCTTATCAGTCTGTAAACAGTACCAACCAACGAAGATCAAAGTGATCGATGTTAAATTAAGCTAATACTTAATAACTTGTATATTTTATGGAGTTATTTGCGTACTTTTGCTAAGCTGTTTTTGAGAGAGTCAAATTTTGGGTAGTTGCCATATCTAATATTTTTTACTTAACTATTGAAATAATGTTTTGCCCTATGTACACTTACGATAGCATTCATATAACATAGCCAACAATAAATAATTAATTATTATTTATTTTATAATTTCTAATACTACTTGATTTCGTCACGCCACTAGTTAATACATTCAAGTTCAATTGGTATTTTTCTTGCGACCCAACATTTTTTGTTATTTTAAATACGGTCATACTTCTATTGTTATCAGCTGTTTTGTTAGGGAAAAAAGTTTTCTTCAGATTTTGTTTACTCGCTTAAAATGTAGTTTTTTCGTTTAATTGTTTCCGTTACTCAAATGTAACATAAAAATTAATCCTAAGTAACAGTGCTGCAACATAAACGGGTACGTTTTGGAGGTTAAGTAAAGCCGTTTTGCCCAATTAGCATCCGCCTACAAAACTAGTTTTTGGCCACGAACTCATCCCCCAAAATAAAATTATCTGTACAGCTCGGCAATGGATTCAGACTGCGAGGGCGCTGCAGCGTTGGCTGATGACTCCGGCCACTTTAGCTGCACCAGCGACGAGGGTGGGGGCGAATCCGGGCAGAGGACGGAGCCGGATCGGGAGCAATCGATGTTCCTGGTGCGGCAGGAGCTCCTGCGGTCACGCAGCGAAGTAGAAAGACTCTTGAAATCGGAGCAGTGGTATAAGCAGGAGCTGAAGTCCCAGAAGCACAGCAGACTGGAGACCCTGGAGAGGTTATACGCCCAGGAGCGCAAGTATCTGATGGAGAACCAAAGGCTGCAGCAGGAATCGATGCGGCTGCACTCAAAGTGTGCCACTCTGGAGAAGCAGCAAGAGCAGGGATCCCCAATGTCCCCTGGTACATCTTCATTCAAGGCGGACTCGGAATCCCCCGACTTATCCTTTGAGGCCAAGCAACAGGAGGCTCGCCTGCGGGATCAGCGTCAGTTGATAGACGTGCTCCGAAAGCAGAAAAAGATGCTTCTGGACGATATTCAGAGACTCAGCCTGGAGCACGACGAAAAGCTGTCGCAGTTGCAGCAATCCTTGGCTGGCATGGAACTGGAGAGCAAGCACATGACGGGAAAATGCAAGCAACTGCTTGACCTAAAGAGCCAAATGGAGCACCAGCTAGAGCTAAAGAGCAGTGCACTGCGCAGTGTCACCGCCGAGCGGGAGCAGCTCCGCCAGGTCATCGCCGAGCTGAACGAGACGCTGCAAACGCAGGAGCAATTGCTAGCAATCAAAGAACAAGAGTTCCTTGATCTAAAACAGTACTACCAGCAAAAGTTGACCAGGGAGAGCAGCATGGAAATCATGCACTCTTATAGCTTGAAATATCATGAAGAGATCAACAGCAAGACGAGTGAAATAGCCGGCCTGAAGAACTCTCTTAACGAGCTTCAGTCGGAGCTAATGATGATGTCCCAGTTGAAGGAACAAAGCGAGGAGCAGCAGCGTCAGCTGGAACAGTTGGAGTTCAAGTTGGAGGCTCAACTTTTGGAGGAGGCCCAGCTCCGCCAAAGCGATGCCTTTAAGCTGGAGCAGGTGGAGAATTTAACAATTTCCTTGGCTTCCTTGCAAATAGAAAAGGAATGCCTGAAAGAAAATTTGAAAGAGGCGCAAAACACTCTAAAAAAATTAGAACAGAAAGTGCACCTTCTTCACGGACAGTATGCCGAGATGTGTTTAAGGTGCGAAGAGACCAAGCTGCAATTGGAAGTAGAGAAAATGGAGATTGGCAAGTTAAAGCAGCAAAGCTCCGTCAAGGAAAGTGAGTTAACGAAGAAACTCCAAGCGTATGCAGATCAGTGCGATGAGCTTAGAAAAGCCTTAGCCAAAGCGGAGTCCAAAATGGATGACCAAAGCAAGAATGCAGAGATTTGGCAAGAGCAGCTGAAATCGATCGAACGATCGAGACAACAAGAAATCAAACAGTGCCAAGCAACTCAAACGGACTTTGAGGATCCGATATTAATCCAACGAATCGAGACTTTGGAACTACAACTGGCCGATGTTAAGATCCAGAAATTACAAACAGTTTCGCTACTCCAAAGACTACTGCAGCAGCAAGACGCCAAGATAAAGAGCACAAACGAAATGGAAGCAGACTGGATACAACTTTTAGATGCCCTGCAAGCTACTCAACTCTTGGAGCAGGAAATGCGGGTGGAGCTTCAGCGTAAGACGATTGAACTGGAGCAATTAAATGAACTGTTTGCTGGGCAAAACGATGAACTGCAGAAGCTCCAGCAATTGAGTCTTGCCAAGGACGAGCAGAACCGGCTGGAGTTACAGCTGCTGAAGGAAACATTCCAAGAGAATCTGGAGATTCACTCCGCTGATTCGATAAACTTACAGAGGCTACAAAGCCAGGTTAACTCCTTGCTCGAAGAGCGGGAGGAAAGTACGCGAGAGGAACGCAAGGCAGTGGAGTGCTTGCGATCTCTCGGTCAAGTTCTCGAAATGGAAACGGGAAGAAGGCTGCCACACATAAAAAGCTGGCCACAGTTGGCTAAACTTTTGCGAAAGGAACTGCGAAACGGGAGAGTGAACCACCGAAAGGCTGAAGAATTACCAGGGCTTAAAATAAAGCTGGCGGAGATAAGCGGACGGCACAAACAAGCGTTGTCCAAAATCGAGGTAAGAAAGGTACACGTAGGTGCCACAAATATCGCAAAAATCGTACCCCTTATAAACAATGTTTGAAAGATTTGAGAAAGACAAAATAAATAAATATTTATTTTTTCGAAGTATCTGGAGCAAACATTGGCAGCGGAGCGAGCGCGTTTTGAAGCCTCGGATTCGGGTAAATCGACGGCCAGCTCCACACCCCAGGAACCAGCCCATGAGGTGGCTAATCTGATTGATGACTACAAAAAGGTAACTAGCTCCACTTAAAGTTGTAATCTTTCCATAATTATAACTGATTTGTCTCGTCGCAGCTCGTCCAACAAACCGCCAATGAGACCTGTCGCCCTCGTAACAGCTTCATATTGGAGCTGATCGAGCGGAGTCAGCGTTGCCAACCGAATTTGTGCCAATTAAGCGAGGATGTCACCGCATGTCAGGCTGATATGGATGAGCTCAGCAGGCTGCTAATAGCTGGTCGGAACCAGAAGAGAGTGGAGGTCATGCCCTCCCTGATGGAGGAACTTCGAGCGGTGGCAGAGCACTCTTAGACTATCAAAATGTAATTTTCAGTCTAATTTTCACAAATTTCATAAGAAGTACTTAATATTTTTACCTCGAATTTTGTTAGTTTGTGAATTGTGCAATTACTCAATTAACATTTGTGTTTACCCTAGTCCCATTATCTTAATATCCTCTTAGATCCTACTTAGTAAAATTATGGAAATATTCATTGTTTGTTTTTTTATATGTTACCTTTATTTATTTGTAAAACCTTTTTGTTTAATTTAAAACTTTCCAACTTCTATACGAACGTTACATGCCAAGTTAAAAATCTATTTTTCCTAAATTAAACATATATAAACCATATTTGGTTGTCACAAAATACATATTTATTTTTGTAGTCGATAATATTTAGAAGTTAAATACCATGTGAAGAATAAAATATATATATTTGTGTGAAACCGATTATAGCTTTGGAGGTACGAATGGGCACCTGGGAATCGTAGTACCTTCAATGACCGTAATGCTCTCTTTTTCCGAATATCGCGTGTTTCCATCTTCGTCCACTTCTAAAAGTTTCTCTGTTTCGCCTTTTATAGTTCGCGTTACACCACACCTGGGCTTATTCTTGTTATCCATGCATAAAATAAGAAGTTCGGTGTGCAGTTTTTCAGTTGGCTTCAAAATCTTAGTCACTGTACAATACGATGTAAACTTTTTAGGGCAGGTTACTCCGGCACATTGCCATCCATCTAAGGACAAGTAAACGTTGAAATACATACGAGCTTGCAGATAAAACCAATATTTACCCTTAGTTTTTTTTACAGTCGCTTTATTCATGTTCTCATTTAAGTGTCCATATGAGTCCACAGAAATAGATAAACTAGCCACCACTACTAGTAACAAGGGTAGACAAGCGTTCATAGCTGGTCCTTGCTGTTTAAGTTTTTTATAACTGATTGGTGTAAAGCAGATTCTCTCATTTATTCGATTTTCTTGGTAAGAGTTCCGTGTAAGTGCTGTGGTAAATTAATTTCGCTAAATATTCGTAGCATTTAAAGGGTTTAAAAGTTGGGCAAATGCTAAGGACAGAAATTGTAGGCCCTAAGAATTTGACTGTCCATAAATCACACGTTTGTTCTAATTTACGTTTAAACCTACCTATGTAAGTACTATCCAAAATAGTTCCTTAAATGAATCAGGAAAAACGCCTTCTAAGCAGGCAAACGTCTTGCAGGCCTCTTCCATCAATGATGTAAGCTGTAGCAAATCGATTTTGTGGCTTCATCTTCAATCAGAGACGGCGGCAGTCTTTTTCTTTTCTGCTCGAATATATTAAACGAAGGCATCCGACACCGCCCTTGGCATTGTCAACGCCTGGAATCGGATCCGGAGGGGCTCGTAGGGGGAGGGCCGAACCACTTGGGTATTGATAAATGCGTTGAAAACTAAGCGACCGCCCAGTGGATTACCACCTCCCTACGCCAGGCTCCCCGATCCTCGGAGAGCACCTCCCGCAGCCAGCTCGCGATGAGGAGCAATCGACCACAATCGCTGGTCAAATTCAATTGGCGCAATTTTTCATCTGTGGCTCCAAGGGATCCAATCTGGCGGATCCTTTTGGGCTGTTGCTGCTGCCGTCTATTGTTGCTCTGGGCCTTGGCAATTGTTCTCGGCTCTGGATCTCTGGAGCTATGGAGCTACGGAGCTGCCGAGCCCTCGGCTCAAGGTTGTTTATTTTGAAAAATCACCATCACCCGATCGTGGCCTGTGCCGACGGCTGGGGATTTAATTCTACTCTGGACATTTATAAATTGCATTCAATTTATACACAACACGAAAGCGTGATTTTTACATTTTTACAATCTAGCGAATAATAGATCAGCGTCGTATTATTGCCGACTCCTCACTGCAATGCTCTTCGTAGCAATCGATGCTTTTTGAGTCTTCAGCCTGTGGCATGAAGAAGGTTCCTTTACTTTTTGGAAAGACGGAAAAGAATTTGCCGTATTTATTATATCTTCTAAAAATTGGTTTAAAACTAAATATGGTTTTGGGCATAACCAGGAATTATGACCAAACCTTAGTTTTGGGTTAGGCATTGCTAGCATTTATAAGAAGATTGGTATTTTCGGCCCAGACCTGGTTTTATAAGTCCAAAAAACATGGTACCTTTTGTTATTTATTTATTATTTCAATAATAGATATTGTGGTTCTACTGAACCAAATTCCCAACAAAACTTTAGTTTCTTTTATCATAGATTTTTAAAGATTTATAAAAAAACTGATAATATTTAGATATTTTTAACATGATAAAACATGTTATATGTATATTTCAAAGTCATTTGTAGTAAAACCCCAGAAGTATTTTCAAAAATGCGTTGGAAGCGATTTAAAGTCCCCATTTATTCCACTTGACTGCTGCACGGGATAGATCCCCTTTGGGGCTCTATTATTTAAATACAATTTCCCTACCTCATGCTGGCCCTTGAAAACTTCGGCCCCAAAGATGGGGCATCGTCTCGTCCATTTGATTCGATCAGAGTGCTTTTTGTTGTACTTTTCTTTGGCTCTTTGATTTCGGTTCTGTGTGTTGAGCAGGTCGCTCATTAAAGGGGAAGAAGTAGGCGGGAAGAGGGGCTTCTGGCCAAACAAAAGGCATAAACATTTAATTCTCACCAAAGCGATTGATGCGGTCGAAGGGGCAGAGCGACGATGTCGAGCTCCGTCCGACTGTCGGTTTGTCTGGGGATACGATCCTTCTTCTCTCCCAGCCAGGGTCTCAAATCTCGAGAGCCAGTCCTAGTGCCAAATTGCAAATGCAACTTGTTAACCTTGAAAACCGAGCGGACGGATGGCCCGGCGGACAGATAGTCAAGGAGCCTGAACCGCAGACCCCGCACAGTATGAGGCATTTAGTCAGACGTCGTCGTTGTTGTTGGTGGTGGCTGTTGTTGTTGTTGTTCTTGGTGATACCACTGATGCCGCTGTTGTTGTCCGTCTGCCGATCACTCGTTTGTCTAGCTGCTGCCCCCCGCTTATGTACAGCTACACTTAAAGAAATACCTCTTAAAATGTTAGTTCTTACCATAGGATGGAGGCTCCAATAAAGCAAATGTAAGCTGAAAAAAACCTTCAGATCATAAGATTTAAACCAAATCATAACTATTTAACCAACAAATTCCCCATATTGCTCTTGAGATGGTGAAAAAAATTCGTTCTTTAATCCTTTAATTTTTTTAACCTGTCGAATAACTTGTCATTTTTTAAAACTAAAACTAAAATCTTGTAAGTGTGAATCCCGATTCCCGGTTGATCAGTTGGTATTTTTTAGATAATTGGCTACCATCTCTTTATGGAAAACTAAGCCAAAATAGTAACGTGATTCATAGTCAACACTATATAACATTCCTACATGATTTAGATGTCATAAAGAAAATATTAAATTTCATTTGGCTTATACCTAGTTACCAGCGAGATTCTGTGCTCTGAAAAGATGGTTTTTATATTTTAAGATTTTAAATGTTTCAATTTTAATGATTTACTTAAACACTAAGATCTGCCAATCAATACTTAAAGGCTTATCCAAACAGAGCAACATAAAATGTATGAGCTGACATTTCTTCTCTTCTTTTTGTCAGTGCACTTCGCATATTGAATAATGCGTTTATGGCCAGATGAATGACACTTCATACATGCGTCCCTGGAGCTGCAACTTGCAACTGGCAACTGGCAACTGGGCTCAAACGACTGGTAACGCAGGCCAGGAGGGTAAGGATGCCGGGTCTGCCTCCTGGTGGTGCATATTTCATGCGTAAACTTTGGCTTGGGCATCCGCCACTATTCGTCATTTGTGCCGGGCCATGTCAGTGCTGTGTTTGAAAGAAATTCGTTTAAATTGTCAATTGTCTGGGGTCCTACGGCTGCAACTCCTGCTGCTGCTCCTGCTCCTGCTCCCCGGCCACGAACTGGTTTCCAGCCACTCCTAATGAGGCGCATCAGCGGAAAAAAACGGGAGTAAGGAGCGGGGAGCGAAACGAGGTGGCCCGAACCCTTTTAGCATTCAGCCGTGATGGTTGGTGGCCCCCACAGTGGACCTGGATCTCAGGGCCTCGGTGCGTTTGCATTTAGCTGGCCAGGCACATTAAAGTCGAGTCAACTTACCCACATTCGAGCGGCATGTTTAGTGCCCTGCCAGTGGTTCCCATTCCCGAAGCTACTCCCTGGAATCCATCCCATCCCATCGCACTCCCACCGGAGGGGCCACTTCCATTCTGATTTGGTTTGAGATTCGGATGCGGATCGGATCCTGCTCACTGGGTGTTGCAATGTCATTCCCTGCATTTTATACACTCGCCGCACTTTACAGCCCGGCCATAAATAAACTTGTATCTTTAAGATAGAAATAGCCGTAAAAAATCAGCAAATGACCCCGAATCCCTCGGTCGCCTGGAACCCCCCACGTCTAAGCCGCGTGAGAGCTTTTAGCCAACTCGAGACGAACTAGAACCGATCCCAGGGAACCATCAAATGGGAAAGACCCGGTCGGGCCATTTGGAGCATCTGCAGAACATGTGTAAGTTCCATATTAAATTTTATATTTAGCGCACGACTTTGTGCGCTTTATTTTCCCTTTTAGAATTTTGCATACAATGATACCGCATCCCTGGGAGATGATTTGAAGATAGCACGGACGAGATCGTGATTCAAGCGAACAATCGCGGTCATTAGGAAATTGGCTTTATGCGACTGCCGAAACATTTAAAGAGACTTAACCCATTTATAGAACCGAACGTAGAGTGCTTACTTTTGCAGGCCTTAGAATGATGAATTTCGATCATAACCCTCTTAAATCATTTTCCCTGCTCATATCGAGAGCCATTTAATATCCAAAAGGCTCGGTTTCCCTCTCCGTATTTTTAATTTAAATACATTATTCATAAGAACGTTATTATCGCTCTTAACAAGCCTCCCAACTGCCTCAAGTGGCTGCCGGCCTTTCTTTAAGCATAAATCATAATTATATTCAACTTTTTACATCTACCCCACCCCTTCGGGTATTATAAACACATCTTTTGGGAGGATGAAACATCTCAATGAACCTGTATCGTGGGCGCATTTCAATTTACCTTCCAACGCTGCTGGAACACTTTGACCCAATTCATTTCAATTCAATTGAAACATTTCTGAAGCGTTTAAAGACCAACCATAAAAGGCCGTTGAAATGGGTTTTTGTTGGCGAGAACTTGAGTTGGTAGTCGGTTTGTGGCAGATCATAAAAAATAATTAAGAAGTTTGTACTTGGTGCGATCTAGAAGTACACGCAGTGCTCTTTGTTAAGCCTGGTATGGTGATTTGTGGAAAGTTTTGTACATTTATGCTGAGCTGATAACCTTGGTAATGCATTTTTATGAGAAAGTTTAGGCCGCAACCATACATACTTCATTATTACACTAATATTTTAAAACAGTGAAATGAAATATTCCTCTTTAAAAATATCCAATATAGAGTATCCCCGCTTCGCTACTCCAGTCACTAATTAAAACTCTTTCGGCTCTCTTCTGGTTTTCATTATTTGGACCATGGTTATTTAATCAATGGGGCTCAGTTGCGTGTAGTTCACATAAAAGGGAAGACACTCCAGCGAGCGCTCAACTCGAGACTCAGCCTCACTGCCTCCAGATTGGTACATTGATCTTGGCCCATTACGACATAGTGGAAAGAACCGTTAAGATCCGCGGATAGCGAACGAAATCAATGACCCAAAACATTTTTGGGTTGCCCACATTCTGTTGTTTTGATTACGTCAAATGGGATGCCAGCTGCTCCAATATGAGGCTGCGAGCTGGGCGGCTTTCGATCGATAACTATGCAATGCATTAACATTTCTCGATCCCGGGGCAGGGGATCCGAAAGAGCCAGACCCAGAGCCAGAGTCAGAGCCACAGGAACGAGACAAAATGTCAATGGGAGAGTCTTGTTGCCGGCCTGGCGTCTCACCAGACAACATGCAAATAGCAAATAGCAAATAGCGCATAGCAAGATGCCAGAGCCCAAGTCCACGACCAAGTCGGGCTGAAACTGCAGCCCAAGGGGCCCATGTGGCCATGCAATTTAGTCAAAGGCCCTAACGGCATTTGAGCCAAATGCGTTTACGTTTACGCATCCGCTATAAACTCGTATGCCGGGTTCTGCTGCCACAGCCGCTTGCCGGTTCTCTAAGCCGGGACCTCGGAGCAGAGCTGTCGTTCTAACCGATTTAGTGCTAGATCTTGAAAATAAAAAAGGGAGTCATTGAAAAAAATACAAAACATTCAGTTATTTTAAAATCGCCTTAAGTCTTAAAAGTTGAAATCTTTCTTTCCTTTAGATCTTTTTTTTGGTTTTAAGTTTTTGCTTTTAAAATCTTAGTTTTTAGATAGAGGAATTTGTATACATCCGCTTAATTTTAATTTTAATTTTTTACCAAATAATGTTAGTTTGAAATGTGTGCATTCGACTAATAACTTTTCAACGAACTGGTTCATCGCTTGTATAAAATGTAAGATATCCCTTATCGAAATATCGAAACATTTTGATTTCCAAAAGAAGTAAATATGTACGCATTTCATTAAATCAAACGGATGTTCTTAGAAGTTAAATTGTAATAAGTTAGTTATAATTTATAAATAAACTTAAATTTCTGTAACTTTTCCTCCCTTTGTAAAGCAATATTTAAAAATCAAAACATTTTGATTTCAAAAATAAGTACGTTTTGATCAAAAAGAAGCAACTATGTATGACTTACTTTAAATTTATTTCAATAGGATGTTTTGAGAATTCAATTTCACATTTACTGTTAAAAGCTTTATTCAGTCAAACATGACTTTTGGCTTTAAGATCCCTCAACACTGTCTCGGAAAAGGTGTTGGCAGCGAACCCAGAACCAGTTGGCAGAGTTATACTTATGCTTTAAGCAGGAGCATGCGACAAAACTGTGGCTCTGGGTTCGGTGGCTGGGCTGCGGATCCACTTCCTTCGAGCTGGGTACTGTTAATTGGACCCGGGCTGCCCCCCTTCAGGGGCGTCGGAGTTTGGCAGTGCGTGGCGCACTTAAACGAGGTTAACTGTACTGCGAAGGCATCGCTCGTCTCTGGGCCGCCGCGCAAATTTAATTTCAACTTACGTCAACGCCAGCGCTCCAGGGCCCGAGATCGGAGATCCAAGATCCAAGATGCGAGCGGTCAATGCACGCATTACCAGTTACCACTTCTCCACCGCCAGCTTATCGGGCGGCGATCGCTGAGCCCCGGCACTTTAGCTCCCAGCTCCGAGGTCCAACTCCCAACTTCCAACTCCCAACTCCCCCTTTGTTTCTTCTGGAAAAAGCCCATCAAATCAGCAACGTGATGCTGCCCTTGGGCCCTCGGTCTGCACTCTCTCCATAAAGCGGTCATAACATTTGCACCACAATAATAGCTGTAATACCAACCGCCGCCCAGCCCCATTCATTCAAGGATAATGTTACGGTTAATGGCGCGGCCGGGCAAGTAATTTAATTTACTCGTACACTCGCCACATGCCCCCAACAAACGAACAACGCGAATTATTATGGCCAAAAATCGCGACTAGACGGCCGCGCAGACGGTGCCCAGATGGAGTTGCAGATGGAGCGGCAGATGGAGCCGCAGATGCAGATACGGATGGAGTCGAAGTTGGAGATGGAGATGAAGATCCCTCATGCCGCGGCCATCGGCGATCGTCAGTCGGCCAGACTTTGGAGATGAGACAGTGAAGGCTGGCAGTCGGCCAAGTTGGCCCGAACAAATTACTGGGCTCTATTGCTATAATTTTCCCTGAAACTTTGTAAGCGATGGAATCTAAGGAAAATTTGGGACTTTGGCAAGTTAATAGGATCGAAGATATAAATACTGATTGATTATGTTACGGTTTCTGTGCCTAATAGAGGGTTTTCTCTTCCAGAAGCAGCAATATGAGTTGGTGGTAATAGTGACTAGGTCTCAAAAACATAAACATTCTGGCTAAGTCAGACAAAAGAAAATTAAAAAAAAAATTTTTTTTTAAACATAAGTTTTGTTCATTTTTGTGTCTATTTTAAACAAAGCTCAACTTACTTAGCTTTAATAGGCCTATTTAAGGTATTATATTTAAAATATTTATATTTAAAATAAGAAGACCTTCAGCAGAAGAACATAACTGACTAGAATGCTACTTGTTTTCATAGAATCTAATCTTTCTTTATATTTTTTTTGTTTGTATGCACGTTCTGGAATTTTCTTTCAAAACGTTTTTTGTTTTGTATAGCTCATCCATATTTCATCACCTGGAACTAAATTTTCATCTTTTGCCAAGTCCATCTCCAGCAGATTTCGTTCGCTCGCCCGCAGCCGCATTAGATGGCGATCGTGTTCGCCGACTAATACCCATTATGCCATAAAGCGTTACCAAATCGCCATTAGCACGTCGGGAGGTACGCCCCGCAAGGCGTAGCAAGGGATGGAAATAGTAATGGGATTTGCAGGACTGGAGGAATGTAGGTGTAGGTAGCGGGCTTCGACAATGGATTGATCAAATAAATTGCAACGATGGACATACCGATAACGATCGATAATGATAATGATAGTGTCGATGTCGATGATGATGGGCCTGGACCAGAGCAATGTGGATGGGCTGTGGATGGGCCAGTGATGAAATTGTTGGCTTCGATTTTGGCTAATTGCAGGAGTCCATTTGAAATGCCTACTTAGGGCTAATTGGTCCCCTCGGAAGCGCCGCCAAGAAATGTACAAACATTTCACGCTGTGCCTGTCATGGATGTTGTAATTGATGCTGCCGCCTCCAGGCTCCAGGGTCCAGGTTCCAGGTTCTCGGTTCCAGATTCCCGGTTTCTGGCTCCTGCAACATTGTGTGCCATGTCAGGAGATGTCAACCCGCCAGTGTCGGCGACGGACCACGATGTCCGAGTCCACAAGACCACGACTATGACTATGAGTCCCCGACTATGACGATGACGATGACGACGAGGACGGCGAATCTAACAACTTTGATTGACTTGTGATTTGAAGGCGCGCCTAATTGAAGCGAGGCGGCTGCAAAAGAGAGAAGTAGATTCTGGGACTGGACCCACTGGACTTCGGCCTGCGAGCGCACTGTGCGAAAAGAGGGGGATAGGTCAGTGTTGCAAAAGCAATTTGATTCCACAATTATATTGCGGATTTATTTAAAGGTGTATTGTTTTATAGTGTGTCTTCAACGAATTCTTAGAAATATAAATTTGTTTATTATATTTGTTATTCCGAATGTCACACAATACTATATGTACATATTTACTACTGCCCCTAGCGCGTACATGGTATATCTTCGGAAAAACAAGATTTAAATTAACATTCGTCACGTATTTTTTGAATGGTGATGTAATTTTTAAAATTTTTCTAGCGATAATCTTCAAAAGGAAATGATTCATTGCCAAGCACGCCAAAATAGAAGTCTTGCTCTTATCGTGCTGAGAGCAGTAGAAAAGTTGCCAACCACCTCGAATCATAAAGTGATTACCAATAAGTAATTAAAAAGGTGATTAAAACCAATTATATTTTATAGCTCTTTAAGGTTCTTACCCTCCACAATATAACATATTTGAATGGGGCTTTTTTTAATTTCAATCCTCTTGTCTTAAAACTATTAAAATGAAAATGTCCTTAAATATCTCCATGTCATAATTCATATGATAGGCATTGACTCGTAAGTCATAAACGTTGTTTAGATTTTTTATTATACCAATTGGTTTAAAAGATATTGGCATTCAATTTTTGTTTTCAATTTTTATAATACAAGTTGGAGAATAAAACTTATTTATATATGTGTAATAAACGTAGCTTAAGGCCGCAGTAGCTATAGCTGCACAAAAAGAAAACATAGGCCATAGATAATTTGCAATTGCCTTTTACCCTGAGAATAAATAAGCAAAAAATAAAAAAACAATTTTTAATTTTTATAATAAAAATCACAGAATTAGACTTAATTTTAATATTATTGTTAAAGTTGGAAAATATGAGTTATTTTTAACTTTTTAATAAAAATCAAAGACAAATCTAAAATCATAAAATAAATACTATTATCCCTGATCAAAAGTGTGCTTAAAAGTGATATATTAAGAATCCTTTTGCACAAATAATTTCAGCATTTTAGCCTTAGGACTGTATTGTTTCTAGTTATTACCGGAGAATTGGATTAAAAACATTTGTTGGGCATCCCTTTGCAGCGAACCATAATGGCCATAACATTTATCTCAGTGCCCTCGGCTAGACAAGAGCTCCTTGTGTTGACTGCTCCGGTAAAATGTTCGTGAGAAATGTCATTAATACGAGCGATGTGACTGCCTGGAGATGTGGATGTGAATGTTGCCGGGCCATCCCCTTGCCCGCCCTTTGCCACTCTATCCGCACCGCATTGTTGCACTTAATTAATGTGAGGATGAAGAGACTCCTTCCGCCCTCCGCCCTCCGCATCCTCTTGGCGAACACGCCCTCGGCATGCACTCGATGTGGTCAGTAGTCCCTGGACCGGACCAATGCCAGTGCCAGCCATATATGGGGTCAAGTCGTCAGAGGCAGAGGCGTCGGCGCGTCTTGCAGTGGGAATGGCTCCACGGAGCACTTAGAACCGGCGATAATGGTCGAACGTTTATCTATTCCAAAGAGCCATTCTGGACGAGCTGCACCCAATCCAATCGCAATCTGAAAGGCGTTAACAAATTATTTGAAACATGTAGCGCCGCGTTGGCATCCAATAATCCTCCCCGCACTTAGATCCCAGCAGTAATATCCCCCCTCTGTGGGCCAAGCAGGCGTTAATAGGCATTGCGATGCCAATAATTTGCAATTATACTTAATTGTAATCGTCATTGCTGATGTTCCTGTGCGGCAATTGAGAGTTGTTATTCTGTTTTGTTTTCTTTTATTGAGATTGGCTTGCTCACCGCGTGTGTGTTTGTGTGGCTGGGGGCCATTGCTATATGTACAACATTTCGTGTTTGCTTAAGCGGTCGTTTTACTTGGCTAGACAAATGTTTATTAAGCCTATTACTTACTGGTGTATGTGTGCTCGCAGGGGCAAAACATCTGTATACATATGGCTGACAAACGTTGCTGGACATCAGGTGGATTCATATCGCTTCTCTGCTCTCGAGCATGTTTTATACAATTAAATTGAACGCTTTTCGCGCACTGTTTGCCTGCATATCTTATCCACATGATCTACCCCTGCGTTCTTCAGTTTTTCAAAAGCAGAGCTGTCCAAATAATATTAAAATTTTTAAGTACAATTTACTTTTAAATCACAAGCCAAAAGTAATCTTACTTAAACTTTTTAACACGTTTAAAAACACGGTAACATTATGTAGGAATCCAGGCCAGCAGACTGCTTTTGAAGACTTATGCGATAAAATCGTTGCTACAGCGAGAGTGTAAAATGTAACCAGTGTAGATGGTTGATATCGCTAAACTAGGACTGCACACTGCAGTTCCATTGCGTCGTCATCGTCGTGGGAATTCCTCATCCACCGACCGAAAGGAATATATCAAAATTCCTGCGCTCAGACCGAGTCTGTCCTTAATTTACTAGGTCGATATGTGTATTCTTCGTATCGCAAAACTTAGATGCAAAGAGCTTAGCATTATGACAAAAATATTACACTATGTGAAATGATCGGGGAATATCAATTCGCTTATTGCTGCTCCTTGGGAGCCGTAGCTTAATGCTAAGAAAAAATACTCAGTTCCAGTGTTCTCGATGCTCGATACTCCTCACTCGTCGGATACTCAGTACAGGATGCCGGGATGAACGGCCCCGCTGCGCTGGAAGTACACATTCGGGTTGCTGCTCAACGTGGGCTCCAGCGTCGTGTAGAGATTCGTTTCGTCGGGTCGTATAAACATGCCTAGAAAGAAGATCGGTTATAGTGTCCATCGGGGTAAAGGAGGTATTATGAACAGATTTTATGAAGATTCGGTAATGTTGCCTGAATGCAGGGATGGTTAATCACAATTAATGGAGCTAAATGTTATGAAAGAACAGTTTGGTTATTCTTAAGTTTTTTAAGATCTCAATAAAAGTCCTATATATTTTAAATTGTCAATTTTTATTGGTATTGGGGTGCGATAAAAATTACTAATTTAAATTTACGATCTTAAGTTAAGCAGAAAATACACATTTTGTGAATTAATTTATGAATTTAACTTCTGTTATTCAATTATTGAGATATAAGGTGAAATAAAAAATTAAATCTGTTTAAATTTAATTTTTAGTCTGTTCTGAGCTCTGCAAATTTAATTAGAACGAACCACATTTTAAGTAATAACTCAGTTAATAAAAACCAAAAAGTATTAATATGTCAATTTGAGAGTTTAAGGTTAAGTATGCTAATCCGTATTTTGTGGCTCTACTTTTGAAGCTGCCTGACTCAAAACGATAAAGGTTATATTGATGTGTTATTATACTCTCCATATTGCATAATATTTGTTCACCCCTTTGGAAGCCCTCCCTGCAGACAAAGGCCAATATCCCTAGGGGACTGTTAGCAATCGGTGGGTATTACCTGGCGCATAGCGCAACGTTTTGGCCAATTGCGCCGCTTGTGTCATGGAGGTTAGCGAGTTGCCCAACTGTTTGAGGGTCAACGGCGTGAGCGTGGGCGGTGCGGCTTGCTGTGGTGGCGGTGGTTGCGGTGGCAGTGGTGGTGGTGGTGCGGGAGGATAATAGCAGAACGGGTGCGGACTCAGGTGTGCTGGAAAATAGTGATACATACGCGTATAGCTCGGCGGTGCGGCGGTGACCAAAGCAACCCGATCTGTCGGCGGATTGCAGGGATTGGCGGTGCGGTGGTGCGGTGGTGCGGTGGTGGAGGAGTGGGTGCGTGTGTGGTTGGGAGTCCCAGTGCCCAGGTCCCAGAGCCGTGTGTAAAGTTACCAAACCATTAACAAAACCAGTCGTGACCCACACAGGCGTATTGGTAATATTACGTATAGGATAAACACATATGTACAGTAATTATTGGTTTTTGACAATAAACGTAAATTCAATTAAGTTTCGAAAAGGTAAAGATACCGGAAACAAAACCAAAAAGAGTCAACCCATAATGAAAAAGGTTCCGAATGATTGATGAACATAATAGTAATGAGAGAATTACAGAAACAGCACGAATGGATTATGAAATGTCATATGCAAGTGTGTGTGTCGTGAGCGTGTCGAGAATTTTTTGATTATGTTTGACAAAATGTGAGGGTGATGATGGAGGTGGAGTTCGATAAGGAGGAGATATGTGTTTTCGTTGCAGTGATGAAGATGATATTTTGGTTTGGAGTTCGTTGTTGATGTTGTTGATGAATGTCGTGTTGGTTGGCGGTGGTGTTTGATGATATATGTATGCATGACAAGACAAATAAAAAAGTAAACAAAGTAAAATAACAATAAATATATATGTATTTATAGTTTCATGTGCTTAGAGTGCAACCGAGGTATAGCCATATGTTCGCAGTTAATCACTAAATATGTCACAACTTCTGCCCATGGTCAGCCATAATTGGCCTGACCCAGAGCCCGAGCCCAGACACAGATGTTCCCAATTCGTGGAAATTACCCTTCCATATTTCACACTTTTGCCGGCCAATTTATGGCGGACTTAATGATGTCAAACGATTTTATGTCAATGGGTTAACTCTGCACCCTCAAGCGATAGAGAAAGTCTCACTGGCATGCATTTATTGTTGTTTTTAAAGGTATTGGGCAAAACCCCAAGCTATTTTCATCGGAATCTTAATAGGTTTGTGTTGGATTTACAAACAGTTTTTGCTCTCGTTTATCCACTTTACTGGGCTGTGACCTTCATTAACGTTAAGGGTTAATAAAACCTATGTGGAGAAATTCCCAGGGGTCGGCCCCCAAAGGTTTTTTAATCGCGCCCAATAAAAAATACGCGCTATGGTTGCAGTTGCAATACGTGTAGCCTGTGCAATTTTTTCCTCTCTTAATAATAATAACCAAACCAGTTCAAGTTTATGCATATTTTTTGTTTCGCCTCCGATTCCGCGAAATCCAGTTTCCCTTTTAGATAAGAACCAGCCCTAATTGTTCGGCTATTTATAACTTTCGTACACTTGTCATAATTAGCAGCCAGTTGGCCTGGCCAAGACTTTGGTCAAAGCCTCATTTCCAAAGCGCTGGACCTCTGGTCAAAAATCAGTTAAGACGGGCAAAGCCTAACAAATGTGAGCCAAATCAACAGGCAGCAGCTGGGGATAATAACTTACGATTATTATTATATTTTCAACAGCTCTGTGGGCCAACCGAAAGAAACGAGTGAGGTAAACTGTGTTAATGACATGGAAACTGACAAAAAGGCCAGAAAATCGGGGCGAAGAGAGGCTGGAAAATCGGGGATCTGAACTCTTGACAGTGTTAAATGCAGCAGTTACACACATGCCAACCTCTTTTCCCGTGGCTCTTTCCTGGGTTTCTAATTAACTTAGAACAAATACTGCAATTAAGCCCGCTTGTTTTTCTGCGACTTCTGTTCTGCTTCCCCAGCCTCGAATGTGGAATTATGTGTCAGAAAATGAAAATGCATGTGTGTGCCAGATGCCGAGACTGTATCTGTATCTGTATCTGTGTCCGTACCTGTATCTGCAGATATATCTGTATCTGCGGTGGGCAGGCTTTTGCATTTCGCGCTAAAAAAGAAACTAGTTTTCCAACAGCAGCAGCCAGCTGAAGCGGCAAATTTGGCTTAATTCCGATTTACCCGAGACCAGCTAGAAAATCTTTCTCTCCGATTTGCGCCGTCTGTCAGCTCATTTGGCCATTATGAATTATGTGCGCCAGCATTAAATATGTTACTTTAGCTCACAGCCGACAGCCAACTTAACGAAACGAGACGAAATGTAACGAAAAACGCTAATTAAGTGCAAATATGTATGACCAGTCTCGAGATTGGCGTCCGTGTGCATGTTCCGCACTGCAATGGTGTTGGTGGACTTTGTATCTGTGTGTGGGGGCGGCCAAAGGCCCTGAAAGACTTCTATATGGCTAGAGATGGCAGGAGTACGTGACCCTGAATCTTAATTGTCATAATAAAGGAAGTATAGAGAAACGGCCCTTTTATAAAGCTACCTATAAGAATTCAAAGGTGAAGAAACCAAGGCTTAGTCCGAGATATATGTGCTACTTTTAAAGTGTATGCGCTGGAAATTACACTTCAAAAATATTTGCCTAATTTGTATTTATTGCACTGGTATTCTCTTAGAAGATCTTGATTCTAGAATATTGAATACCAAACAATATTGGACTATTAAATGATGAATTTCTTTGTAAGAACTATACATAGTATAACCTCTTATAACCCAGGAAACGGCTTATCTGTACACGTTCTTATGTTTTATTTAACACACCATAAGAATGAATGCCTTTCAACTTAAATTTTAATTTGTTATGAGCTAAAAACTAGTGTTTATAGAGACCTAAAAAACCTAAGATTCTAACCGTACCATAATAATTGTTTCTTATTCTTTATCTAACTAAAGGTATGAGTGCCTAGCCCATTAGAAATATGTGCCCGAAGCATGTTTTCTCGGCTGCCGTAGAAATTCTTTTTATGAATTATTCCCCCTTTAAACTGAGGCGATTTATTCCATCTCCATTATTTCCTCACTTTTAATTCCTCTTTCCGTGCGCTCGACTCGGCTGTTTTTACTTTTCCTCACTTGCATTTAATTATTTCTGCCTCTTTCACCGGCTGGGGAAATTCATTAAAATTGCCCATCTCTAGAGCGGAGACAGAGCCACGTTTTGCATTTTGCATTTGCAGTTTGCAGTTTGTCGGCTTGCCCCCGCCCCAGTGGATGTGCTTCTGCTTCCTTACCCTAAGCCCAGTATCTTCTATCTGGCTGGCAACAAGTTAAAGTTAAACCAACTGCCGCACGTTGACTGATTGCTACGTGCAGATTGTCATTGTTCGCCTTTGTTGTAGGCTCGGTGCCTCTTGCTGCTGTTGTTCTTGCCACAGTTGGGTTTGCTTTTGCTGCTTTTGCTGTTGTTAGTTGCTACATACTTTGCAGACTTGAGTAATTTCTTCGCCGAGCGCTGGCTTTTTGCTTTTTAGCTTTTTCCTCATTGGCTTCGGCGTTGACTCTTTCTTTCTGCCTCTGGCCGCAGCGCCAAAGGTTGTTGCTTTTGCCTTGGCCGTGGTCTGGGTCTTTGAGAGTGAGTTGCCAGATGTTGTGATATCACGAAGCAGCATTATAACTAATTGGCCACGTTCGTTCTAAGCCATCCCCCCTCGTATCCCCTATCTCCTGCCCAGAGTTCATTGTCATGAACTGCGCTGCGGAGGTTTTCCCTCCCATTTAGAGGCGGAAGAAAAGCATTTTTCACATGGCCGCATCGGTCGGCAATTTGCATATTTTGGTTAAGGGCGTATGACCTTCGAATTGCTACAATTCAATTTACATTTAAGTGGGGTGTGCGTTTGGTTGGATAACCATTCTGTGGAATATTAGACCATAAAGCAATGATAAACCTTGTGTTCTTAGGTTGATATTTCCAGTGTGCAATTAACGAAAATATAAATGAAATGTATGGGCCAATCAGGAATTTAATTTTGATCATAAAATGTAGTTTATAATATGTATTTTAACGACACATTTATTACGAAACGTGCAATCCCCTGGTTTAACAGGCTTCTCCCGAATGATTTACTTTAAAACTCTACGTTCAGAAGGCTTAAAATAAATCATTCTTATGTAGCTGAACCGTATCGCACCTTTCCTTTGTGCCCCTTAGTTTGCATCCCCGGGCGGCAACCGCAAGCTGGCGAAGATACCGTAAGACCGAGGCGATCTCCTGGCCAATTTAGCGTAATAATTTCAGCATGTGCAGTTGGCACACGGCTCATTGGCTCCCTCGGCTTCCTCGGCTCTCGACCCCCCGATCGGTGGGCCTGAACCGCTTTGAGCCGGGCTAAGAGCTGGTACCAAGACCTGAGTTGGCTTTTCCGCTTTCGGTTTCATTGCCGCAATTCGGAACTGGTTATCGATTACGATGCTGGCCGGCTGCTGGCACTTCTAGGCAAAACTAAATATCATCGCTCCACAGCATCCAGCCCGCCAGCCCGGCAGCCCGGCTCTGGTTGCAAACCGCTATAATTTTGTGGTAATATACAGTGACGCTCGTTTCAAGCACGTGCTGGCAGCATTTACCCAACTCATATATTAAGTCCCATACACAGACGCTGCCGCGGACTGCAAACTGAAGTTGGATATGATACTCAACAACACGTACTTCACAGATTTGTACATTACGCCATCGTCATCATCATGATCATCATCTTGCCCATCATCGTTGTCAAGTTTTCCGCTCCGCGCCGCTTGGATCTGTTCTGTTCCTTTGTTTTTGCTCTTTGGGTTTTCAATTTCAAGTTCGTTGCCTCAGTCTTTGGTCTGCTAGTAGTGGTCTCAGAACAATTGAGGCTAATCGAATCTTTTTTATGTCATATTTTCGACAGCTGATGCTGACCGAACCGTTTCAATGGGTGCCCCAAGGCAACGTTGGGTTCTAAACAAAGCCAGGTTAACAGAAATCATTTGATTGAAATTGTTGTTTCAGATTGTTTTAAATTTGGGTCTAATAATTGGCAGCTTAAGCAATCAAACAGAACAATTTAAAGCCAAATGTTTTGTGCTATCTTTCAGATTTACTTCAAGGCAACGGTAGAAAATCAAAACAATATATGTTGCTGGTTTCTTAAATTTGTAATATTGGTTAAAAAAGTTCTAAAAGAAATCGAAAGACTGAGGCAACAAACTTTTTATTTAAATCCTATTTTTAATGTTGTTCAATTACTAATATTCTTGAGCATTATTTATTAATATTCTTCACATGAAAGACTAAGGCATCGAACTTTGTCTCTCCAGACAAAAACCTAATACTTTCCAATTACTTTTGTGTCCAGAAAATAATTCTTATAGAGGAATCTATAATAATCATGGCCATAACTTGTTCACTTCTCATAACATAAATGAGCTTTCTTTGAGCTAAGCCCCTGGCAACTGGTTTATGACAATGAAGCAACCTTTTGGAAGTATCCATCAATAACACGCGAAACCTCGGCTCGAGCTGAGCTTCACGTCCTCAAGTGTGCAGAAAATAGAAAAAATATCAGATTCAAAAGCAATCTCTGGACTGCTCACAGTTAAATGACTATGCGGCCTCCCTGGGCTCTTTATTGACAAATCCCCACCGATCGATAAACATGCAAGACAAATAGACAAAAACTTCCGCACGGGTCTCGGGAGTGTAGCGACAAGCTTTAACCTTCCAAGGTCTGCTCGGATCTGCTTGGATCTGCCCGGCTCCACGGGCATGAATGATTGATTTTATGTATGTGGCTGCCTGGCATAAAGTCACTCAATAAAATTACAAAAAAATGCGACGTCGCCGGAGAACAAAGACCGCTGGCAGATGCCCAGATTGATGGGCCCGTCTTACTGACCAACTGGCCAAGTGGCGGCACTGCCAAGTCGAAGATGGGACACTCTGCTGGCCGATAAGGTCACTGGATCGTCTCGGGAGGCATCTGCACAGATGCACAGATTCCAGTTGCAGTTTCCCCACCGAGCAGTGGGCCCCAGGGGTTAGGGTATAATGATAACATCACGCAGCAGCAACGGAAGTATGTACGAGTATCTATTTTTGTGGCTCCGCCTGTCATCGCGCCGCTCGTTGTCGACAGCTGCCCGAAGCGCTTACAACAATGCGACTTCAATTAAAGCAGCCCGGGCAACCTTGAACTCTCGTTCAATCAGCGGCAACGGGTTGCTCAAATCGGCCGGACCCCACGACGTCCTTTTGGCCACATCCAGCCAAACCGGGCCCCACTCAAAAAAAAGATATTATATTTAACTAACTTGGAAATATGTGAGCTGTTCCACTGGGAATAAGTTAAATCCAAAACTAAGACTTCAAGACGGGTTATTTAGTATATGTCAGTTGGGTAATATAGGGTATTCGTATTCTTTGAAAGAAACTAAGATTAAACCAATGTAATTCTATCATACTACGAAATAAACCAGCTTTAACCTCAGACCTAAATGTATTGACATTGATTATGAAATTATTGAGCGGAAATTAAACTAATGACTTAGAAAACAAACTTTTTAGTTAATTCTATTTTCAGTTTAATTTTTACAAATTCATCATCAATAATATACTTTGTCATCCTTTGAACCACATATTTTTCATCTCGGCTAAACAAAAGACTTAAACAACGAACTTGTTTTTCATTTTTGATTGCGTACCAAAAATACTACCTAATGAGTTCTCATTATAAGAATGGCGTTTTCCCAAGTGACTGTGGGTTTTTCATTTGAAAATGATCCAAATTTCTTTGCGTGCAAGAGAGACCCAAGCTGGGCTGTCAATCTGCGTTCATTCCTCGCCTTCGACTTTGACTTCATGGCGGCAATCATCGAGAGCGGTTGGCCTCTGACGCGCCCTTTTCCCCCGGCCCACTGATCCGCCCCTGTCCCTGTCCCTGCCCCTGCCCTTGCCCTGGAATCTCTTGGCCCGGTTCATTCCTTTGCGTCAACGCCGTTAGCTGTCGTTTAGTTTATTGTTGCAAATTGTTCAGTGAATTATGTGCCGAACTGCTTACTGCCAACGACCACACACACATGTGCCATTGAGTGTGTATATTTGAAGGCTTGGCAGGAAATTTGATATTATGGATTTATTGGAAATATCTTTCGTTCCTCCCTGCGGTTTCGGCTTACTGATTCCTAATTTGGAGCACATACATTTATGATTTATTGTCAATCATTTCTAAATGACTTTAAAGCATTATTAACTTTTAGTGGGGCTTGAGAGAAATTTACAAGGCAATCAGTTTACAATCAGTTTGTAGATGATGTTTCAAAGGCAAGACAAGACTAATTTTCTTTTCTATACAAATTTATATTCTAAGCAATTTTGTTTGATATGGCAAATATTTGTTTTTTGATAGTTTGTTGCCTATTTAAATGTTTTTAATGCGAAATATTAACCTGACTCCTTTTTTTTGGTATTACTTTTATTGTAATCCAATCTGCAGTAACTTACACATGATCAAGAATCTTAGCTATGGATTGCTTCTTACTTCAGATGCAAGACATCCAATAATTTGCCTCTCCTTAGGCTGTCAACTCCACAGCCAAATCAAGTTCGTTGCCCAAGCCATTTGCTCTTCAATCAGCCAGCGCAATGGCACGAAAAAAGGGAAAAACTTTTGATTTTTCCCTTGCCTCATCGCCTTATGTAAATTTTCAGCTGCTGCCCACATGCAGCTCCAGTTTCTTTCTTTCTGTGCCCTTAATCAAGCCGGAACCCTTGCTGTCGCTGCCTTTGGCTCACTTCACTCAGCCTGGCTCAAGTCGAAGTCGAAGTCGGAGTCGGAGTCGAAGAGTTAGCGAGACAACTACACAACCCACACACATGTTTCTGGATCGGATCCGATTGGATCGGGTTTGGTTATGGGCTGAAGTATGGCCTGGGCTTGGGAATGGGAATGGGTATGGGTATGGGTCTGGGCCTGGGTACGATAATGGCAGCGATTGCAGCTCTCGGTGATGTTTGCTCCTTTTGCTTGTTAAGCTCTGTGCCTACTTTGATTTCGCTGACTCCGTGTGTCTCCAGACATTTGTCTTTTGCTCTTAAGGTTTCTGCCTAGTTTTCCTTCGTCGTTGATTTCTGTTACCCCTCAAATGCACTTTCAATTGCAGACAGTTTGACGTATATATGTGTAGCCGGGGCCAGAGCACTATATCTCTCATTTATCTATCTATGTACGAACCTACCTATATTTCGTCTGTCGCTGGCTGCCTCACTTGCTGGCTTTCTTCAGCCGAGCTCTGATTCGGAATTGGAAGTGGAATTGGAATTGAAATCGGAATCTGAGGCTCAGTCTGAGCCCAGGCTGCCCACAGGCACTTTGGCTTGTGGGCCGTGGCTCAAACTCTAGATTCGGCTCCAGCTTCACCCAAAGTTCCAGCTGCACCTCGGCTTTTGTCCTGCTCGAGCTTGCCTTCTTGGACTTGGAGTTGGCTTTGGAGTCGTCGTCAAGTAGCTGCCATGTAAAACGCTTCCTACTTTGGCCTACCAGGGCATTGTTATAATTTGGTAAGCTGTTGCAGGTATTGCTATTGCACACTATCCAAATTATCGGGTGACTGGATTTTCGTATAGATATGACTGGCAACGTATATAAGATAAAAGATCCCATGCTAATACAATTTTTTGCCAGTTAATAAATAAAAATATTTTATGTTTTAAATTTTAATACCTTTTCATGGAATTGTGAAGACTTTCCTTCGCCAGCAATTGCCTTAATTAATTTCCCCGATTGCCTCACGCTTTTCGCAGAGCACTTCTGCTTCGTTTTCCACTTGAATTACCCCAAGTTTTCCTGTCCCATTTCCATTCGAAATGCTTTTCGCTGACTGTAATCATACATTTGTGATGTATTTACTTTAATTAAATTACGTAAAGTGTTACATGGCTTGGGCACGCACATTTGAAGTGCCCCACTGGGTGCCCTTCCTTCCCCGAGTTTCCCCACATCTTTCCAGTTTGCCACACACATAAACCACTCCGCTTATGCTTTCATTAGAAAGCTGAAATAGTTAAAAGCCTTTTATGGCCTGTTATTGTTTAGAAAGAAGAAAAACAAAACTAATAGCCAAGAAATACAAATTCCATAAATATTGTTTCTTGTCAGGCGGTTCATAAATTGCCGAAAATTGCAAAGTCAGCTTATATTGTTGGCTTTGTGAGATTTGGCTGCGACTCGTTTCACTTGCTCTTTGACAATGTGCCGAGCGAATTCCGTTTGAGGACAGGTCGTGACCACTTCCACACCGCCTGACAATGACATTTAACACCGACTAATGGGCAGATGTGAAATTTCGAATAATGTGTTGATGGCTTTATTTGCATCGCCAGAAATGATTTAAGCCGCTGCTGCAAAAATCTAATCAAATACCTAACCCACGAACCTGGACGTTCTCACCAACAAAACGAAAACGAAAGCTGAAAGACAGATGGACGGATCGCTGGATGTGAGCTCTTTTTACACTTGGCTTACACGACGAATGCGGCGTTGGGAAAATTAATATGCCAAACAATTACACGGCCCGGCAAAACAATTTTAAGCCCAGTTAATGCCGTCGCACAGTGGTCCGCAGTTACGCGAATTCGCCGCGAAAAATTGCCCACAATTGCCAGGGGACGCGAAATGAAAGCGCACAAATTTGCATACAAGCAAATGATGCGGAGCAAAAGGAAAATTGCCATACATACTAATTGGAAAAGAAATGCATAAGCAATGAAAAAGAAAATAATGACAGGGCGCGGTTCGGGAAAATGTGTAATTATTTATTTGACATTGGCAATGAAACTGCAAGCAAAAGTCATGGAGCAGAGTGAATGCTTTGGAAGCCAATTGCTCGGAAACTAGAAAGATTTTTATATTTAACCTGTCTATTGCAAATATAGTTCTTAAATTAGGAATCCTAACTTATAATTGAAAAGAAAATAATGGCTCGGACTATTTCGGGACAATACTATACACTTATTCTATTCTTGCCACTCCCCTGAAACTGAAACAGGATAGGTTCTCCTACCAAAAAGTTATAAAGTGAACTATATTTCATAGTACCAATTTAAACCACTGTACCTTGGCTACCGTCTGCTGAAACTCTCAGTCTTTGAAAGTTAAGACTTTTGCTTTTCTTCCCCCCACTTTGTTGCTGCTTTTAGAAAGAGCGAACCAATGGATAAACAAAAGTTCAAGAGGTTGCCAGCCCCGCCCCCTTTGCGCACATGAGGCAAGAAAAGAAAGTTATTACAAAATAACAGAGGCTGACAGCTGACAAGGGCAGGAGGAATGGAACTGTACCAGGTTGAGTTGGGTCCGATGGCTGCCGGCAGAAGTTGTGACAAATTCGGCTGTGGAGTAGGTACATGGAGGAGCGGGACTTACCACCTCCGTTGTTGGCACTGGAGCAGTGCTTGGAGCTGAGTCCCTGGCCGGTGTTGGAGGCCGAGTTGGGCAGACCGCAGCCACTCATCACACCGTACTTGATGGGCTTGAAGTGGAAGAACGAGGGCGAGTAGCCGGAGCCGGCGCGGCTCAGCGAGCTGAACTGCTCCTCGCGGTCCTCCACGTAGAGGCCCTCCTTGCCCATGGCCGCCAGCTGCCGCCCCTTGGGCATGAACATCACCAGGAAGACGGTGGCGGAGGTGGCCACCAGGCCAAAGGCCACGCAGGCGTCCTTGTGCCGTTCGGCCACGGCCAGTCCGCACAGCATCCACCCCAGCCAGATGGGGATGGCTCCCCCGATGGCCAGCCCGATGTAGGTGGCCTCCCGGTAGTTGTCCCGGATGCCCCGCGACTTGATGGCCAGCACGGCGATAAAGACGATCAGGAAGACGATGTAGATCAGCGAGAAGAGCAGCTCCGAGAACTGGGTCTTGCAGAGCGGGATCAGCACGGTGCTGACCGCCGCTATCCGGGTGTAGATCTCCGGTGTGCCGTCCAGCGTGGTGTAGGACGTGGGGTAGAACAGCGCCGAGTAGTTGGTCTGCGAGGCCACGGTGGTGCTCAGGAAGCCGCTGCCCATGACGGGCACACTGGTGGTGTACACCTCCGGCGGCTGGGTGAGCAGCCACTGACCCCCGATGGCCACCTGGATGAGCAGCGCGAAGAGGAGCAGCAGGCCCTGGTAGGGCGCCGGCAGGTAGACGCCTCCGTTCAGGCTGATCAGGAAGACGCACTTGACCAGCAGGGCGGCGAAGACCAGGGCGTAGGACACGCCCACCCCGAAGCGGATTGCCCCGCAGCTGAGCAGCGTGGGCTGGGCCGTGATGACGGCCCCCAAGCTGGCGCAGGCGAACAGCCCGAGGAGCAGCATCTGGCCCAGGAAGAGATGTCGCCGCGAGGGCGACGTCCGCCAGGCCTTAAAGAGCACGAAGATCTCGAAGGCGGCCATCATAAGCATGGTGAGGGTGGCCAGGACCAGCACGGGCACCACCCACGGCTCCTTGCGCAGTCCTGCGAAGGGCAGGTGGGTGGACACTATGCTGGGCGGGGTGCTGTTGGAGTGGCCCCCCGGAGGCGCCCGTCCGGTGGTGCCGGCTGCCCGCGCCTTAGCCCCCAAACTTCGCCGGGGCGTGGCTGCCGTGGTGCTGGATGTGGTGCTGCTGGAACTACTGGCGGACAGCGTGGGCACCACAAAGAATTCCGTGGACATTTCCAGGCGGGCGGCACTCGAGACATTGCCGCCCGGAAAGTTGAGATCCAATTGTTTAGCAGAACGCTGGGAATGGGGAGCTGCCGGAGTGGTGGTGGTGGTGCTGGTGGTGGTACTCGTACTGGTACTGGTACTTGTGGTGGAGCTGGTGCTGGTGGCATTCCGGCTGCTCGGCTTGAGCACCTGGTAGGCGTTGCGGTCGGTCTCCTGGCTGGTCACCAGGCGCACCCGCCGCCAAATGTTGTTGCCATTCACGCTGAGGCTGCGCGACGCCGGCGTGGTGGCGATCAGCTGCAGGACCAGCAGCAGGACGAGCAGCAGGTGGCGTCTGCCGGCCATTGGATGAGGTGACCCTTCTTTGCCCAGAACCTTTCCCCGATCAGTTGCGGCACATCTCTCGCGTACGCGCACAAACCCTCACACGCGATCGCGATCGTTCGTCTCGCAAATTCTTCAGTCTTCGCTGGTTCTCGTTCTTCAATTCTGCGGTCTATTTCTTCTCGGTTTCGATTCTCGCGCTTAAACGTCCGCTCGCTCCGATCGACCAACTGCAACTGACTGGCGGCTCTGCAAGTCGGGCTTTGGCCGGGCTTTGTCGTTTGAGACCTGTTTGACGGCAGCCCCGTCGAACTAACACTTGTTCGAGTTCGAAGCGAAGTGCGTTTGCTAACCCGGCTTAAAGCAGAGTGGCCAAATCGCACCACGATAGCGGTAATAAGTGGTAAGGAGCTGGACCTTAAGGGGTATTTATTCAACATACATATTTGGAAATAGAGAATTTGTTTATTTAGTTATTCGAGATTTTGGTGTTGGAACTATCTATTTAATTCCACATTTAGATTAAAGATAGTTCAAGATAATAGAAATTTTTGTAAGGTGAGCAAATATGGATTAAATCAGTCCAGTACCTAAAACATTTCATAATTCCAATTCAAAGTTCAATGAGAGCTCCTTTAACTTTTCATATAAGAATAAATGGAATTATCCAACATACTACTTTTACTTATCAATTCTACTTAAACAGGTTAACAAAGTATTTTCCTTATAAAAGATTTTAATTATCTGAAATGTTTTTCAGAAGAATTGATGAGTTACTTGGCTATAGTTCTTAGAAGTATTTAATTCAAGAACAGAAGTGATTTAAATCGATGAGTTGTTGGCGAATAATTATGGTACATTGCCAAAGTTCCAGCGATCTTTGCTTAGGCTGACGGTTGCAACCTTCTGCGAACACGATCCACACACCTAGCTCAGGTCCCACAGCCGACCGCGCTATAGAGATCACTTTCATTCGTTCTGCATATGCGGATATCACTCCGCTGCTCGACTTCGTCGGTAGGAAAGTGCTATACGCTATTAGCCATTAGCCCACCGCTTTTGCGGTCTCCCCACAGAGCCACTCTCCTCGAAAACGGCCCAACAAAAGGCGAAATGCGAAATCCGAGCACAAAAGGCGATTGTAAATCAAAAGAGCGCTAATGATATATCGATATACAAAGTGTTGAGGTGGGAAAGGCATCGCCAATAGCGTTAGAAACGGCAATAGGAACTCGGGGACGGCAGCGCTCCGGTTCCTTAAGTACTATTGTGTTCGGCGCGCGCTTTCAGCAAACCACAGTTAGAACTAAGCCCTGTTCTGATCGCCTGAATGAGTGGGCACAAAGAAAAGGTGTTGCATAAACTCGACTTCAGGTGGCTTTAGATCACACATAATCTTTAGGGAATCCCTCAGTCCACTAGTTGACCCAAATAAATCCTCGAAAATCGATATATACTAATGCAAATTATCATTTCTATGATTGTTATTGTATGCTTGTATTATAACACAAATAACAACCATGTTTAACGCCAGTTATTATTATAGAGGGCTTTGAAAAACATTTACTTATTCCGAGTTTCATTCAGAAATGATCTTAGGTAATACCTCAAGTCGAGTGCAAGCAACTCTCCAGCCCAATGGAACCTTATTGGCCACCGGACATTCCGCATTCATCTCCATATTTGGCGCAACTCGCAATGCGCAGCCATTAGCCGCAACAAATGTTATGTAGATCGTGTCGACGGTAACTGACCCCCTCTTCGAACCCCCTGGGACCGGGGTAGCTTCCCACCGCCCGACTTGCCAACTTACGGTATCGTTAGTGACGATCTGCGAGGGTCTGGCCAGCCGCCCGGCAATCTGCGTTCTGTATTGACATGGAGGCGGGTAAATAACCTTTCGGCATGCCCCGAAAACAGAGTCGGGAAAAAGATTTCGTATAAATGAGCGCGTAGTCAAATTTGTGACTCGCCATAACCGACCATAACTCAAGCTCCGGCTTCTGCTGTGATCATGATCTTGAGCGATACGTACGAATGTACGTACCTGGTTCGCTATACCTGTTCGCTTTGTAGATTTAATCTGAGGAAGACATTCAGGCGGATTTCTTAATACGAATCGAGCAGGGATGATGATGCAGCGTAATTTATGAACTTTTCAATTAGAACTTGTCGCTGGGAAATTAAATTCTGCTCACGTTGTGCCTAATCCTTGTTTTAGCTAGGCCTGCGATTATTCGGCATGCCTTCGCTGTCCCCACCCCATTATCCGTTTAATTAAAGCTGTCACTTGGCTGTTGGCCTTGCAAAACTGCCGGTTCCCCTTGGTAACAGGGCTTTATGTAATCCTGCGGGCTTAGAGCAATCTTAGCTAATTAAAAGGCATTCTAATATTACGTTTCGCCTTTCTCCCGACCGCCGGATTGGGTTTCACGACAAAACCGAGACACATTGCGTTAATAACCCCTTACTGAGCACAAGATCAAGGCAACCCTGTGGCTCGTGCGCAGGCCAAGAGTCAATTGGCCCACACCTTGGGCAAAAGGTTGGTTCATTTCACTTAACCCAGTTTTAATCTTGGTTGAAAAACTTTACTTTTGGTAGCTGGACGCCAAGCCATGTTCTTGTTAGAAAATTAGGATTGAAAACTATTCCATAATTCCGTTTCCTAGACCATTACCCATTTTCATTAACACTAAATTGTATTGCTTCTTAGCAACTTTGGAAATTCATGCTTTGTCTTTTTGTTAATAATATTTCTACATATCCAAACAAAAAATTGCTTATTCCAAAAAAAATATATTATTTTCATTTTGCGAACCAACTCTATAAAATGTTTCAGTTCATCAATGTTTTCCATTGGCTGTAGCGCTCTCATTACTTGACCTATGTATCAACTTTCTTTATGGTTAAAAATTATTCAAATTCGGTTGCTTACCTTTTCGATGGGCCTAGAATATTTTCACGATTCCGTAAGGAGAAAGAGACGAACTGGCACTGACCCCATCGCTTGGATGGGCCGATATTACTTTGGCCGAACGAAGCGACGGCGCCAAAGTTCCGAGTCCCGGCCGAAATTGATTGATTCCGGGTGATTTGAATGTCTGGCCCGAGACCTGGACCTCGGACCTGGAACCTGGACTCGGATTAGAACCCAAAGAAGTGCCGACAGTTGGCGTGGGTAAAAAAATGTGTCGGATAATCGGGCCGGACCGATGCCAGCGGCTCTTTTTTAAGCGCCTTAATTTATTTGCCGCAAGACAAGCCGGCGCCGTCTGGGTCAAGTGTCAAGCGGTCGAGGATTTGCGAATGTTGCCGATCATAATTCTACGAGTGCAATTAATTTTCGGGCATTTCGATTGGCGAACTTTTTGGAACCAAGGAACGAAGTTGCGCGTAAATCTTCGGGGATGCTTTTGGAAATTTAAATTGAAACCAGTTGGTCAAGTGCATTGAACCTACAACCATCGGAATGAGCAGGGCTCAGATATCCAGAGACAAAGCCTCTTGGCGATCTTATTTATTTATCAATATGTAGTGAGGTCCCTCCCCCTCCCTTCCCTTTGGTTCGCCAACATTCGAGCCGAGTTCATTGTCGTCCCCAAAAGAGCGAATTCTGATTTATAAGCGGGCTCTTGGTCAGTTCCTCGTCCCTCGTCCTCCTCCTTCTCCCCATCCCCCTATTCAGTACCCTCATACCAGAACCCCTCCTTCGCGACGGGGCTGCGCTTTAATCACGTGCGTGCAATGCGCACATGATGATGCGCCCCAATCCGAATCCCCCATGCATGCGCCCCCTATATCCCCCTATTCCGCGATCCCATCCGATCCCGAAAGCGATCCCGACCCCTCCGATGCTCTTGACGATGCTGGGATGCCGCCCTGGCTCTTGCTGTTGCTGTTGCTGGTGTTGCAAATGCTGCCAGACCAAACACCCAGGGAACATTGCTCAACAGAGGAGTTCGCTCTCTTACAACTCACAGTGCTGTGCACATGTTTAGATACAGTGGATATATGTGTAGTGAATTCTTGAATTGAAATAGCGATCCTTAGATCTATAATCTCTTAACGAGAAAAAACATGTGATGATCGCACCTTCAATCTATTATACGATCTACTAAATAAATTCATCTTCTAAATTATTTGCCATTTTAACAAGTCTGTAGCTTTAGTAGTTCACAAGTTACGAATGTACGAAATTTAGTTATTTATAGCTGGAAAATCAGCTAAACTAGCGGGATATTCCAAAGGTGGTAAATCTAAAGTTACTTATATGTAGCTGTTTCATACCATGTTACATTTCCAGGACGATAAAAATCGTTTTGGGACAGATAGACAAACTGACAAACAGATTAGAATTGTCATTTTGAAAAGTCTCCCAAAGTCTTGTGTTTGGAACATCTTTTAAACAGACTAATGAATTTAAACAAACAACGTCATTCGACGCGTATTTAATCCTGATTTATTCCCACCGGCTCCAACAGCTACAATTTTCTTAAATTGCACTTTTACACCTTCATCGCTCTTTTTCATTAGCCAATATATTTTCTTAAGGTCTTGGTTGCAAACCTTTTAGTTTTTGCAATACCTTTCGATATTGTATTACTCCTTATGATCGGACCATCACTGCAGTTTTCTAATTCTGCGGCTATATATAGTAGTCGCCTTCTCTCTTGGTGTGCTTCGTTACTACGTGAACTGCCCTCCACAGTGATAGTTGGTCTAAATGATTTGTTCTTATGTAAGAAAGTCCATGTTAAGAAAAGTTAACAAATGACACAAAGGCCCCAATAAGATTCAACTTATTTTATAACATATATTTGGAACTATATCGCACAGCCGAAATAGAGAGGTAAAAGAGGTTGTTGTAAATTGAGATTTTTCTAAAAATTTAGGAATTGACCATGTACTGCCTAAAAATTGTAGTTTAAATAATTGAGACTTAAAAATGGGTCATATGACCTAACAAAACATATTTTAGGAAACGTGTCCCTAACTTTTGGGCAATATTTCTAATAAATATTTATCAACGCTATCTTTTTTCTGTGTCATAAATATGCATCAAATTGTTCTGATATTAATATTTCTGATGGTATTATTTTGGAAGACAAATATTTTTTGGAATACATTAACTTTAACCAAATTTTTAAAATGGTTTTACACAAAATTCGAAGGAAATAAACAGAAAAAATACCAATTTTAAAATAAAAAACTTATTTAACTATATGTATGTTGTTATATTGTTATTGAATAAAATCTGTGTACATTTATCTTTGCTATTACTCGCTAAGGCCTAGTATTCAACCTAACAAAGAGATAAACATTTGTCGATATTCCTAACATTGTTATGTTGTTTAGTCAATGAAAAACCTAATCATGAAAAAATAACAAAAAGTATAAAAAATTAGGGATTATCATTTCGTATGCTTTCTGACTGAGGGGTAAATTAGAATTTATGGCAAAAAAAATGATCAGCTAACAGCTTTTATGTAATTCCTTGCGAAATCCTAAGGCGATGCTCTCCGCTGTTCTTCCCCCTATATGTTGGGGTCCATTATGCAGAATGCATATAAATGTAAGTGCAAGTATCAGAGTTAGTACGGGAGTGCAGCTTTGGCTGCCGTTGTGTGTGAGCGCGCATGCGTGAAGCGTCCGTTTTAATCGTTGCCTGGCCATCGAATATTTCTTCGGCCACGACGCTCCGACGGCGATGACGACGTGGAGAGCTTGCTCGTAAATCCGGCGTATAAAAGGCACATAGCTCGGCCCATTGGTCAGGAATCGGGGGAACCAGGGAGTCCATTGTGCTGTGGGGAGCGGCGGGGTCAGCCGCGATCGCGAACTTGGGCTTCGGATCGGACGGGGCTGGGCTGGCAAGGCATAAAGGCCTTTAGATGGTGGCTAACTTGACTCTAAGAGCGGGCACCGCAGTCGTCTGCCTGACCAAAGGCTGATTTACTATGATCCGCTTGAGTTTTATGTGCAGAAAGATAAAATTTTTAAGATATTGACACCTTGTTAGGCGTTTGAGAGACAGCCGGTGCCGGGCGATTGCCGAGGGGCAGCAATAAGGAAAGAACTCAGCCTGGCCATAATCTCCACGGGGAACGCCCCCCGATCGCACCTTCCTTGCACTCGCATTCGCATTCGCCCTTTGGCGTGGCTAATTGTGGTTAAAATTAAATGCATTTCCCGTCGTCAAATGCATAAACTTGGGCCAGATTATCAGGACGTCAGGCGTTTGAGACCCAAGCTAGGGTCCTCCCCGGCTCTCGAGGTCTGTGTGTGGGTGTCAAAGGCGGGCTTTGTTAAATTTATGGAATAATACATATCTTTATGGCTTCATTAGCGAGAACGCTTTCGGTGCCCCCTTCCCCAAAAGAGGCCATTCGACACGCTGTCTGCAGCAGCGCCAAAGGATCGGCATCGACATAGTCGTCAAGCGTCATCGTCTTCGTCTTCGTCTCCATGATTGCCGCAGCCGTTGTCTATGTATCTGTCACTCCGGAGAGCCGGGCCTCATTCTGGGCCCTGAGCACTTGAGACTTTGTATGCACACTTCAAAGAGGTTCAGTTCGGGTCGCTTCGATTCGGTTCTGAAAGCCTTCAGTGCACGTTAGCTTGGTGGGGAAGAATGCTAAGCAGGGAGATTTAGTATTTAAAGTTTTCAATAGCAGTGTTTGTTTAAGGCTTAATATTACTTACCCATAAATTCTGAAAGGTAATATTCCTGATTAGCCAAGTCAAACGAGTTGATACAAGAAAACCTTAAAAATGTGAAACTCACTCAAGCAGTATGGTTACAGATCCTAGCTTATAAGCCAGCATAAACTCTTAGCCTTAGCACAACATACCAGATTTATCAAGTGAAGCGGGTTAACTCTTATTAGGCCCAATAAAATCCTTATAAAAAAGATAATAAATAAAAACATATAAATTAATTAGTATTAATGCAACTATGTATATCATTTAAAAACTGCTTTCAGTCTGAAAGGTATCTTCATCTTACCAAAATATCCTAAGTCGAGCTAAGGGTGTAAGTTACCATTAATATAACATTACAGAAACTAAAATTGTATGTCTATAAGTGCACCCCCAGTTCGGTCACATTTTAAGCGGCAAGCCGTCTTTGGGTTGGTTTGCAGCTTCCCAGATTGATTGAGCCTTTTATTAAAGCGCACGTACAGCGTATTAAATAAATTGTTAGTTACGTTCCGGAACGGAACGGAACCGAAAAGAACGAGCCCGTCCCAGACTCCGAACCCAAGGCAGCCCTTCTGATTCGTCAGATTCTGTGTGAAGAGCCGTGTGCTGCGGTGCGGTATGGTGATGGTGTCATATGGCACAACGCCCCCGAAGGTGTTGTGCGGGAAAATCTGAAGAACATGGCGGGAAACGACGCGACGCCAGGAATTCCTTTTTATTCGCTTTTCTTACAACGTCATTTTGTGTGCGGCGAGCTGAGTCTGTGGGCCCATGTCTGTCGAGGTAGATGTCTATGCATTTTGCTTTATGGTCCAGCCACGTATCAATTATGTGCCAAAGTGCTAATGGCTGTTGACGGCTTTTGCCGGCCGTTGTGGGTGTTGCCCCGAAGGAACATTCCTCGGACAACGTATCCCAGAAAGGGTTTTCATCTGCTTGGGAACTGAAGCTGCACTCGCCGCGCCAAATTAGTTTTCCACCTTTCTGCACTGCGATGCAAGCGATTTCCTTCAAGCGAAAAGTGAAAACCAGTTTTAATTACTCCGCCACTGCGGCGGTGAATATCGCGTGCCAATCTCCAGGCAGAGCCATTCAATTATGACACAAATCCATCGCATGCCGGGCCAACTCAAAATCAGCATTAAATATCCCAAAACCACCGGAGCGCAATGGTGGCCAACTTTTCAAAGGTATGCGGGATTGCAGAATGGACTTAGAAAAGCGAAATCGACTACTTTCTAAGCAACTACTGAAATGCATAAGAAATATTTAAATTGGATTTGTTAATATTTAAAAAAGTTATGATAAATGTCAATTAAAGCAATCATCCATATAGTGTACATTTAATCTGATATTTCTAAAATATCTTGGACAAAGCAATAAATTTTAAAAGAACCTCGATTATCAGATACCCGTTACTCAGCTAAAGGGACAAAAGGGAAATGGAGATATGCAAGCAGCAAAGCGAGATTGAAATGCGCCACATACCCGCGATCTCAATATATGGTTATGTGGGCGGTAGACTGATTTAAGCGTTATGGACGTTAGAGTGGGCGTGGCAAACTTTTTTTTGAGACAATTGATAGGTATTGATGAGGACAATACACTTCAGTTAAAATTTTTTTTCTACCATCAAAACTGTAGGAGCCACAGTTTTGGGCGGTTTGTGGGCGTTAAAGTGGGCGTGGCACAAAATGAAACTGAAACAAATTTGCGCTGCGTAAAAAGCTCAGGAATCTGCATGCCAAATCCCAATAGCTCATCCTCACGGACAGACTGACGGACATGGCTAGATCGACTCGGCTAGTAATCCTGATCAAGAATATATATCCTTTATGGGGTCGGAAACGTTTCCTTCTACCTGTTACATACTTTCCGACGAATCTAGTATACCCTTTTACTCTACGAATAACGGGTATAACTATTTATACATGATTACATAGGTTTAATTCGTATGTCTATCGCATTTGCATACGATTGTGTTCTAAGAGCACGGAAATCGGTTAGTCATGTCCTGAGATTAATACTAACTTGTGCATTAGAGTTGGAAACAAATAATAGTCATAATTTATTTTAAAATTTTGTGAGCCTTTACAATGTTATCATTTATTTAAAGACCATCTGTCTTTGTACACCCCATTTCCCACCAAATGGAGAGGTATTTCTATTGTTACCTCCATTCAGAAGTCCCAGGAGTATACATAATGCTTTCCAGCATCAGGACAAACAATTGAGCAACAACGCCTTGGCTACTGAAGCTGATCATAACCATCAACCATCGCCTTACAGCCAATCACAGCCAGAATCGCACAGAATCACCCAAACTTGCCGTTGTCCGCATCTCTTGTTCGGGTCTTTGGGGTCGGGTCCGTTATGCCCATCTGCATCCAATTAGACGAAGGCTTTCTTCCAAGCCGTTCCTTGTCCTCGTGGCTCTAGGCCCTCGCTGAGCCCAATTCCGATGGCCTTTTTTGGGGCCAATCGGCTAGTAACTTATACGCTTGTCGTTCACAGCGCATGATTAATGACCAACAAGGGCCTTAGACCAAAGTTGTTAAAACCCAGCACTAGAATAAGGATGCCAACAGAGCTGGGCTCCCAGCATATCTCAGGCCCAGACTTTGGCCTTAGCTTTGGCACAGTCTTGGGCCGAAAAAGAACGGAGGAAAGTTAACGAAATGTAAGCCGATCCAGCTATGAGCTACTTGGGAAATGGGTTCCTTGAGTTCTGTGAGCTGAAATTATTACATATTACATGTAAGTACTTATACAATTTATTAAAAAATTAAGGAAATATTAGATATCGAAATAAAACGACTTCAGTAGTAATCCTGACGATCGGAATCCTAAGGCCCAGTCACCTAATGACTATAGCAGCACACACCGAATTTCCAACGGAAATATTAATATGCCAGATCGAAATCTACACAGCACCTCTAGCCCAGGGACTCAATTACCAGATTGTAGAGTAAAAAAACAAGTAAATCTCTGCAGTACATGTGAGTTTCACACCTGAATGTAATCGAATTTTTATCATTTTACCTCCGCAATGCATTGTTGCCAGGCAACTCTCGGCCTGTAGTTTTGAGTGGGGCAGAGCTGGAGTTGCAGCTCAGCTGGCTGCGAGCAGCCAGCAAATTGAAATTTATTGCCACTGAGCCACTGGAAATCCCGTCTGCGTTCTTTGGTCCCTGGTCTCTGGCCCCCCTCCACCTGCATCTCCACCTTCACGGGATTACCAAGATTTGGGGCCAGGCCAGGGCAGGGCAATGCAAAAGAATGGTGCTGCTGCTTTTCTGTTTATTTTTGGCCAGGCCAACTGGTCGCGTATGTGGGTCGCATTTATTACTGGCGGTCTTTCCACTGGTCCTGGGCTTATTGTTAGATAAGAAGTGTGACGTTAGCCCATTAGAGACGGCGGACGATGATGGAGCATCGGAAATCGGGAGCTGGGAATCTCCGAATCTGGGATCGGGGATCGAGAATCGGCTTGATTGCCAGTCAGTCTCGGTTTCAGTTTGCCAGCCTCGGACTTAGTCACTTGCCATCAAGTGGCCAGAGCCAAAAGACGAGGCCGATTGCCCGAGCCAACGCCCGCACGACTTCAACTCGTACTTGACTTGCTCTTGGACTTGGCTTTGGCTTTGGACTCGCAGTTGACTAGGAGCTTTTGGACTTGCCTACCGCCATCGGAGATTTATGGCTTAGATAAGCGCGAAAAGTTACAGATGCTTATGCAGCGGCAACCACTGCAAGGCGCGTCTCTGGTTCAGTTCGCGTTCCTGATTCGGCCCATGGACGTGGGTGGGTCAGTGAGTTTCCCCAGGAGTCATATCTTCTTAAAAAGCAATTAAAAAGGATGGTCTATCTGGCCCCAGTTAGGTTCCTTACACATTACTGTTTCGTGTCTAAACCATGAAACTTTATTTATTCAAACAAATATCTCGAAAGGAAGAAAATCGAAGTATGATTTATGATGCCACTGGTTCTTTCTTTTACCACTGATTTTATACATAGGTGTTCAGAAAACATAACATAAATTTTTCCTATAAAAGACAGGAACATATATCCATTAAACTGCTCTTGCTTCAGATTGAATCAGCTTGTGTCTTTTCAGTTTGCTTTGCCACCTCTATAGTATGAAAAACAAGTATCATACATATTTCTGAGTCTTGTAGTTTCTATATATAAGTGTTCAGATACACAGACGAAAATAACTTTTACTCGTCGAGTAGCGAGTATAAAAATTATAATAGAATAGCTTTGAATAGATGAATCTTTATGATTTCCAGGCGCGGAAATATGAAGCCTGTACTTCAGCTGAGACAGTTTATTAAACCTCAATTTCCAATCGAGGGCATAGGCATAAAATAGTGCTTATATATGTTTTATATTTATTTATTTCACTTTGATGACATATGGGTAGCTCAAATTTCTGAGTCTCCTCTCGTTGGCAGTGCCTGCAGCACGTTGTTGTCGTCGTCTCGTTAGCGTGGCGCGATTGCTGGCTGCGATTGGAAATTGGCAACTGGCAACCGGCAACAGCCAATGGCCAAGAGCAGGAGCAGCAGGATCGGCAGCAGCTATATCCGAAGTCAACTTCTCTTTTGGTCTAGTCCTAAGGGCCGATCGATAAGGATCATAGTCAGGCCCGGGCTCTGCGTCTCCCATAGAACTGGCATTGGCCCATCCTTCGGCCGGGAGTCTGGCTAAATTAGTGAATGCCGCTTTTAATTCCTATCAGCCTTATCGCAGCAGCCACATCTTAAATGAGGTCAATTATCAGCCAAAAGTGCAAGTTGTTGGCCAGCCGCGCTCTGAGAGGGGATTGCTTCGAGGCACCGATACCCCCTTTTAGCTGCGGTCTTCTTCCCAGATGAGTTGTCTATCTGCCTCATAAAATTGAGTTTCACTTTCAATCGCCGCAGCCTGGCGAGAGTAATAGAAACTGCACATTAAACGCAACACGTGCCACGCTTCATGGGAGCAACAACAGCAAGTGCAACTGCAGCAAGTGCAACAGCAACAGCAACAGCAACAACCTCCTCCTTGGCGTTCGTTGTGCTGCACTTTGCAATAAATCACAAAAAAGCCCCTCTGTCCGTAATTAGCGCAGGGAAAAAGCGCAGCAACAACATCATCAAATATCGCACAATGAACATTGCTCGGAGAAAAAGCAAAGAAAGCATGACGGGGCATTGAGAGTACACTGAGCACCAAGTGAGGGTAATTATAAGGGCGGAAAGCAATGGTACCTTGGTGTAAATAAAGTCTAAGTATAAACACTTGAAAGTATTGTTTTTTTATGTTTAATGTATGTAACACAATACACTATAACTAGATTTTGGTACTATCAACTGTTCTGTAATCAAGTTCGATTTCAAGTTAAATTTAAACGTGATATAACCAGGTCCGGATGTATTTATATTGGGTGGGAACTTCCTGATTCAGAGGGCAAACCTTTTCGAAATATTATATTAATATAATGGTTTCTTCTATCCCAACTTCCCCCTTTTCTTTATGTTAACACTATAAGTCTTTAAAGGGTTTTTTTAAAGGTAAGAATATCCTTTTATATAAAATTACCCAGATACTCACCATTAAGCAATTGGCTTAATTCTCCCAGTGTAAAATGGCAAATGGTAGTCTTTATTTTCGCGAGCTTGCACTTGCCGCAGAATAGACTGCAATTTGTGCAAGCAATGGAGCAGCAACTCGGCCAGTTTCGTTAAAAATATTTTGGGTTGAATAACAATAGTAATAATGTAAAGTGCAACGCAGAGTGCCTAGCTGAAAACCAAAACCATAAAAGAAAAAGTGAAATTTTCCAGCAGCATCGATGGCTGAAACTTCAGCGGCAGCAGCAATCATCTTTGGAAATTTTTGCTTTTGTCTAAATTGCAAATGAGCCGAAGCCCCAAGACAAACCCCAGGTAAAAGTCTCCCTGGCGATAAATACTTCCTCTCGAGCGGATCTCTTCGAGTGCGGATCTGAATCGGTGGAAAATTGAGGTGGATGGGCTAGGAAGTGGAAGACTTCCATCTTTTGATTTTTTCCCGATGACTGTAGCAAATCAAAAGCCCGACAAATTTGGCCGTAACTTTAAGAACGCTTTCTTAAAACCAACTTAAGGCAAGGGTAAGGTAAGGTAAAGTGTAACTACAAGAGAAGAAAAAACCAATTAAGTTTTATGATCCTCTTCCTTTACGTGCCGAGGGCTTTTAACTCCGGTCAGTTTCCCCCACCTGGGACATCTCATTTGCGGGAATTATTTATGTGGTCCTGGCTCTCAGACCCTCTCAGGTCTCGGGTTCCTCCGTTTGGGATCCACCCCTCGCATGGTCATGCCATTGACAACTTGCACAAATGTTGACCTTTAATTACGACAGCCAACAGCAGCCACAACTTGTTCTGGCTGGCCACTGTTTGCATAACTACGCACATAACAACGACTGGGGCACGAAAGCCTTTTTATATATCCGCACACATGTGTATGAAAAAGGAGGCAGCATCCACAAAACGGCGACGACGACAACTGCAATTTGTCCAGCTGCAGTGGAAGACATGTCCCGGGATTGGACACCGGCGGGGAAGAAGGAAGCTGGCAGAGACACACGCATGCCGAGCTGAAGATGAGCAGGATTCGGGATCACTGTGAATGCTCAGCAGTCACTGGCATTGAATCATTCGAGCTTGCGGCTGGTTGTATTATATACAATTTTTGTATAATGTAGATACTTAAAAGGAGAAAACCACACTCTATCAATTCCTAATGGGGAAAAGATCACACCCACTCGGATATTAAATTTAAGAAACAACAAATATATTATTAAGGTATTACCATTTAAATATGTATTTTTTCCAAAGTTTTGATTTCTACTCAAAACATTTTATTTATGTCTCCCTTACAACCAAATCCTAGATCCACCACTGCTTTTCAAAAGCAATCCATTTTAATGCATTGATGCCAGTCATTTCCCAAGCCATTAATACAAAGATACTTTTGTTTTAGCAAACACCTCGTAAATTATTACTGCCAATCAATTTTTGAGGTAATTAAATTTTTCCTTTCTCTTTGGATGAGCAAACAGGGGTCAACATACTAATAAAAATTAAATTACACTTAATAAAGTCAATAAAATGGCCGATATCCGATTTATTTCAGAAAACCGTACAGTTAGCAACGTATGGGTGTGACTTGATGCAATTAAGTTGCACATTAATTTCTCTAACCTTTCCTTTGAAAGTCACTTGGCATCACTGGCATGCATATGTAGCATCGGGCTTCTGGCTCTGGCTGCGGACTGGGTGACAAGTGCTTAGTGTCAGCACCTTGGTTAGCATGTGGAGCTCCAGCGCCTCGATCCCCGGCCGATGACAATTTTCCACGGGACGGGGCTTGGGGCTCGGGGAGATCGGCTTACACATTAATTATCACTTTTGTCGCTGGTAGCTGCGACTTCTCCTGCCTTGAGTAGGATGAGTAGCGAGTCCCAGCGTTGACATTAGAGGGCGACTGCACTTAGTTCGTTGCCTGAGTCTTTTGTTTTTATTTTACTTGCCATTTTTTCCCGCAGCTGTGCCCTCTGCTGTTTGCCCAAGTGATAAATGAGCTGATGAAAGCCCAGCAGGGCAGTGGGGGCTGCACTGATTTATGGTTGCCAGGCCGGGCCTGCAGAATAATCGATAATAATCGATAGCAACACCCACTTGGAGTGGGAAGATAAACGAACCGGGCCCCGACACTCGGCGCTGCCACATATGAAAATTAAATTATAAAATGCCTTACAAGTGGGGCGGTGTCCCTGGCGAATCCTTCCATCCCAACCCTCCAGTGCCCAGGCTGCCATAAAATTGGCCAGGCCCAGACGCAAGGACAGCCAGCAGACGAGGGTGGACATGCGGTTTCCTTGACATTTAATGCAATCCAACTGCAGACGCCAAACGGGGCGGCGACCCAGCTGCCCAACTGCCCACCTCCCTCCCGTGGCCTCCTCTCCTGCTGCTGCCACGCCCCACTCGTGTTGCCCCGCCGTCCAGGATGAGCACTCCACCTCGCTCCCCCTCCGCAGCCCCTGTGATTCCCCCGTTCCCACACGCTGGGCCAAAGCAAATAGCCAGCGGGCAGATTTTGTCTTTGCGCGCAAGTGCAGCACGTATCAATTATAGTGGGCTACATGCTAACAACAATAACTACACCAGCCGCAGCAGGATTCAGCACAGCAGCCACTGCAGCAGATTCGCCATGAACAACGACACTAAAGTTTTAGGGGCGATTAAAGTTTGGGAGCATCTTTGGTGTGGACAAGACAGTTTACTCTTGAGCGGAGGAGCACCAGAAATTTCTTCCCACCAAGCTTCAGCTAGTAGTAAAATCTCGCCTTTTAGACTTGAGTAGTAGTCGATTTTTTCGGGGAATGGATTAAAAGACATTAGAAAAAAATTGACCTTTACTCAAATGGAATTTAAGAAAAATCATGGTTTTTATATACATAAACTTGTTATTATAGTAGTTCTTACAAACATTTAACCAAAGCTAAAGAGCCTATGCCTTTTATATTCATTGCACTTCTTACGTGAAACTCTCCGTTTGAAATTGAAAAATCGAAAATCTTTTCATTGGGGTTAAACATAAATTTCTTCGTATGGAATTCTTAGGATCATCGATACAAACACTTGAACCGAAGATATGTTTTTGACCCCCGACTTTGTAATGACATTCTGACTATACTAGCACAATGTACTTACTGTAATATTCTGAAATTAAAATAAGGTCTAGTCACTATGAGTTCATGCTTAGTGAAATTTAGCATAATGGCTTAAACTCCTCAAGATCAAAAATCACAATTAATCTCATTTACGACGCGGACATTCGACTGCTTCGTCCAATTACCTTGGCCTTACTGTGATATGGGCCAGGCGCCAAAACAGCGTCCTGTGCTATTTCATCTCCAATCCCCGGGACAGAGACAAAAATTCGGACCGACTCCAAGTGCCCCTGAAGGCACTCGAACCCAGATTCAGCCAGATCCACACCAGGCCGGGCCAGAAAACTGAGCCTAATGGGCAGGCAACAAAACAAAAAATAAAAGAGGCCATGCTTACGTGGCTGTGGTTCTAGCCAGGCTCTGCCGCAGTCCTGCATAAAACATGATTAATTCCTGGCCGGGTAATTTATGTAGGCACATAATTCACAGCGGGACACATTTTGCTAGAGAGTTCAGGCCACGGCCCGGCCGAATGCGGTCGCCACTTAAATGCACCACTAAAAATAGCACGAGCACACACTCATGCGAGTGCGAGTGTCGATCATATGCTTACTATATGCTAAAAATAAGAGGCCAGGGCCAGCCGAGTCGGGCCACAGCCAAAACCCAAGCCCAAACCCAAGCCCAAACCCAAACCCAAGCCCAAACCGAGCCTCGTGGCGACGACGGCATCGTTGCGCACATTTGATTTAAATTGAAGCCAAAGCTGGGGAATAAGCCCGGTCCGCAGCCAAGATCAGGGCTGTATGTATGGTCCCTGACCGCGGAGCTGACAATATCATTAAATATTTATGACGCCGCAGCTGAGCACGGCCAGAGCCTAATCCCTAATTAAATCTGGCCGCTCCGCTGGCGTACTTAGCTGGAAAATCTGTCAAGTTCGTTGCCTAAGTCTTTTGTTTTTGCGACCCTCCGAAGGGCGTACCCCGAGTTCCGAAAATTCTTCCTCCTAATTTATATCGAGCTCATCTCCCCAAATTTCCTGGGAACAAGCTTAGGGTTCGATTTCGCATGGAGTAGGAAGCCCTAAGTGAGTCGTAAGTTGTGGGCCTCCTCAGTCCGGGGCTGCCGGTATTGGCAGCTTGACATGATTACGATGCAACCCACTGCAATACTATTTGTTATCTTTATGCGCTGCCTGCTGTCACTCGAGGCGCACTTCCTCCTCGATTTCGATGCAGAATCATGAATTGAGCCTTTGCATGCGCCAGTGACAAACGATGATGCTTCCGTGCTCATCTCTCCATCGGATCTTCCCAGTCCCAATCCCAGTCCCCCCGCGAAGACCCAGCCAGAACGGCATAAATTCTGGGCAGGCAGGCGAGGAAGTGGAGGAGAAGGAGGATCGGGAGGAGCTGTTGCTCCAGCCCGCTGGCTTTCGTTTCTAATTTTTGCATTTGGTCCATGGCTACCGATCGGTCTGGAGTTGCGATCCCTGGCCGGCGATGTTTTAGCGCATTTTATTGCTTTATTTGAGAGTTTGGCATTGCAACGCTTGTCAATTTTACAACTTTATAGAGGAGAGCTCTTATCGTTTGCATATTTATGCATGATCCCCGTCCGATAGCCCGGCCAATCCCCAAAGCCGAAACCACAAGCCCCAAACCGATTCTTATGCCGATTCCCGATCCCATTCCCGGGCCCATTGGCCATGTCTCTTAATATTTTTGACATATTGGCCAGGGCCAGAGCCTTGGCCATAAGTCTGGGCCCTGGCCGAGAAGCCTCTTATTGTTGCTCGCTCCTTCCACAGAAATTTTCACAAAAAGGAAACGGCACCAACAACAGCAACAACGAGAACAATCTCAAAGAAACCCAGCTCGCGTCGACTTGAGTCTGCGTTGCCTTTTCGCATTTGAATTGCAAATCCTATTATGACTTGTGAAATTATAATTTTTCTAGTTGCCTGGCTGAGGTCCCCTGCCCCTGCCCCTGCCCCTGCCCCGCCCCTCTCTCCAATCGCCGTGGGTAGGTTCAAGTCCAGGGCCCATGTCCATGTCCAGTCATAACCGCAGAAGGTTCAATAGCATGAATTATGCATATGCAGACGGTTTCGTTCTTTTGGTTTCGTTTCGTTTCGGGAAAATCACAAGCACACGCATCCACATGCACTTAGTTATGATAACGTTGCACATTTCTGACTTCTCAGACTCCTAGACAGAAACAGAGACGCGGCCTCAGACTCCAACTCTTCATATTTGTTTTGGCCAGCAATAACGCCCCAAAAGAACAGCATCCGCCGAAAGCACTGAGAGAAATATCTAACCGCTTTTACTTTGCTTACCACAGTTGAACTACTAAAATTTTAAATTTGTACATTCATGTGATTAAATAAATATTAATCAGATTAAAAATAAACTAATAAGACCATTAGTGAGAATGGGGCTTGGAATTTAAAGTAACAAATTCAATAGACTTATCCAAGAACATCCAATTATTATTTCTAAATATCTAAATGAATATATAGATAAATTGTAAAAATAATAAAAAATGCATTTAAACTTAATGAAATAACCATACTTAACCCATTTTAACTACTTTATTAAGAGTGTTGAGCCTCACAGAAAAAAACATATATATATATTGTTCTACCTTTCCAAGTTGATGAAGAATATATAAGTTTCACTCCATTAAAAATCCGAATAAGTATTACATACTTGGTACCTTTTTCTCTCAGTGCCGAGCGTATGCTTTATGCGTAGCAGCTGCTGGCAGAATAGATGGAGATGGAGACGGCTCTGACGACGCCCCCTCTTTTGGGCTGCTACCGCAAAACTCCGACTGCAGCTCTTTTGGCCTCAACGCGGGCTGGAGCTCGGGTTGAGATCCAACTGGGGCTGGTGCTGATGCTGATTCTGGGCTGTTTGGCTGCAGCAGGCCTTGCTGACAGAACAAAGAAGTCGTCCATTTGTAATTGTTGTTCCTGATGCTGTTTGGCTGTTTCTGTTGCTGTTGCTGTTGCAATAAGGGCAGCGCAGACATGGCAAAGGATTACGAAAGCAACGCACATCCCCTTACCCATACCCATACCCATACACCCATACCCAACCCAAACCCATTTCCGAACTCAGGCCCAAGCCCAAAGCCAAGCCAAGAGCAAGAGCTATACAAAACCATCTGTAGACTCGTACATTTGTTAAGGCAGTCAGACTGCACAGGCTTGCATATCTTTTATGACTTTTGACTTGACTTTGACTGTGCCTCCTTAAACGCCCTGGCCAGCAGAAGTTGAATGACCCCCTGACTTGGCTTCGTGAGGTAAGGTCCAAAAATCGGTGGTCAAGGCTGACCAGTTAAAGGTTACTGGGATCTATATGCACCAGAACCTAACCATTTGGGGACAGCGTTTCCGATCCAATAAAATTTGAGTAGTTTTAATTGGCATCAACAATATGAGGAATGTAATAACTCACATACAATAAAATGGCTAAATATTACTTCTATATATTCCTAATATAATCTTATAGCCAGTTCTGTAACATTTAAAAGGTAAGTCACTTCAACTTAACAAATTGTAAACGTCTTAAAAGTTATGGCAACTTGCCCTGGTTTATTTATAATGCTCTTTGAAAATGGTCTCACATGGGCTTTCCCAGGCAATTATAGATTTCTACTCTTTAAACCCCTGGCTAGATGGCGTGGGCTACTGCAATTTAGTTGGCCAGCGTCCGACTCCAGCACAAATTAGATGTCAGTGAACAACTCAACTTGAACTTGACTTAGGCCTAGGTTCGTACTGAAGACATTGCCTCGAAGTGGTATGACATTACCCCAATGCCAGCGTAAATTTGCAAATTAGCCGCAGACAACAAAGGAATTATATATGCATTATATAATGCCAAACGAGCTAACACAAATGATCGGAGTCCAAGCCTAGCCCAAAGTAAAATCAATTTGTTCCAGTCCAGGTCCCAGAGGGAAAACGGAAATGGAACCTGGTCCTCGGAGGCTCTCGAGGCAGGCTGCTCTTCTGTTTTCTCATCATTAACATTGTCTCGGTCAAATCCAGGTATGCAGATGAGGCTAAGCCCCCAACGAGCCCTGGCCAACAGGCGAAACATGCGTACTTACGTCTTTGACTATTTGTTTCACGAATTCGCGGCGCATTTTACTTGGAAAATAAACAAGGAGGTGCAACTTAAGTTTGATGAATTTCGGATACTCTTCAAATAAATTCGGAATTTGTTAATTTTCAGTTTCGAAACAGAATTTAACACCTGATTTTGTATCAATTTAATTTAAAATTTATCTCAAATTAAAAGAAGATAAATTAATATTCTGTGTAAAAATATTACATTTAAGTGGAATACGTCACAAATTGGATACATGTAACCACTTCGAACACTAGCAAACAGTAAGTTTGTCCCCCTGCAACCAACTGAATACGTTTTCATTTATATCCAACGGCTCGAGTGTGCCTGATCTCTAACCAGCAGAGGCATTCTGTCCGTCGGTCCAAACAAGGCAAAAGGCATGTCCATCCTTCCTATCGTAACAAGAGCAATTTGTTCTAATGCGCCGTGGCAGCGGCAGCTGCTGGAGATGGCGAGGCCAAATCTGTGGAAGAGGCTGAAGGAGCTGGAGTGCCTGACTTGCAGTTGCAGCGGGCGTGGAGGAGCAGAGGACATGCAACTGGCAGCGGGAGCAGGAGTAACCGAGTTAGCTGAGATTGCAAAAAGGGCAGCCACTGAACACGCAATGGCCAGAACAAATGTAGACATTAAGCTGCTGGCCGGGCCAAGGGGTCGGGATCGGGAGGGATGGGCTGGGAGATCGGCGGAGATTGCAGCAGCAGCTTCAGGTGACAGACACGCAATGGCCAGACCCGGGCAAGTCCCTGGTCTGGGCCTCGCTATCATAAAACCATAACTATATTTGATACATAAAATTTTACATACATCTCCTGGCCAAACGAATGGCTCCCGCACCATCCGATTCCTTTCGGTTGACACTAACGGTCGCGTCAATAAATTCGCTGTGCAAATTTCATTAATTGCTCTGGGTGGGTGGAAGGTGGGGGCCTCGAGGTAAGTGGCGCGGGCAGGTGCCACAACGCCTGCAGATGCCACCGCTGCTCAGAGCTTAGTTCGCATGCAGTGCGCTGTTTGCCATAAAAAATATTTGCCGCCTTAATGTGAGTGGCTTATAAATTTGTGCACAAGCCCAGACCATTTATGGCCATCGGGCAAGGACCCATGGGGCACTTGTACCTAACTGTTTATGTGGTTAGATGCCAGCCCGGTTGGGTGTGCCTGGGCGTTTGTGTGTGGCTCGATGCTTTTTTGGCTGCATTCAAATATGGAATGCAGCTTCCAGCCGGACATGTCTTGAAATTCTTTGGATGAGCCTCTAAGGTCAGGAGGGCCCCAACCACGGAATGCGCAAATAAAATGATTGACAAATATTAATGAAGAGCTTATTTTTACTTTTTCGTGAAAGAACCAATGATTTTAAGTAAGTGTTTGTAAAGCAAAGGCAACAGTATTACAAATTATTTTACATTTTTAAGTTTGTGGCACCATTTTATACTTACTTAAAAACTGTGGTAGATAAGATGAGCACGTTTTTTCTGATGGCTTCAAAAATGAACAATTCATCATTTTCCGCGCCACTCTGAAATCAATTTCAAATTAGGTATTCCTCCAGATATCTCGAAGCGTAATTCTTTTGACGGAGAAAGCACTCATAGGTCTACTCTATAGGCACTCTTCTAGATCTCTACAGACCTTGCGACACAAACTTCTTATCTGCAAGATACCAAAGTAAAATCCGTCCCAGTATTCGGCAACAAAAATTAATCACAAACAATACTCTTTATATTTTGATTTGCATTTCATTAATTCCGTTGTACACTTTAGATTTGCAACTTTTACACATTAGCTTGTACGCTTTCGATATAGGCAAAGGAAAGAAAGGTTAGGAAAGACAAACGGCAACTAAATGCATGGCCACAGTGAGTTCAATTGTACTTGAGCTATTAGATCTAAGTCATCTGATGCTCTGGCAAGACTAAATATAAATAAAATATTTGTGGGGTTTAATTCAATCGTATTAAACTTACTATAATATAAATTATTGCATCAAAGTTCGTTCTTAACACTATACTTCCTTCATAGGAAAATTACTAAGGACAAACTAAGTCATTCATTTTGTAAATTACATTCTTTTTGGTATCAGCAAATATGGGATAAAAGTAAATTAAGTCATCAAAATGATCAGTACAACAAAGTATATATCTTTGGGATAAATTATTTGGTTGGGTTTCGTTCTGCAACTTTGGGTTACTAAACACTAAACTAAATGGCAAGAACTAGTTCTAGAAATCCTCCTTCTATGGCACACTTGCATTTTACGTTGGCTAGCAACTCCTGATTTCTACTTCTGCTTCATGTACATGGTGGCAATCTTGTCAAGAATTGTGTCGATCGACAGCAATTCTTCGCTGAATTTCTTCATTGTAGGTGCTGGCACAATCCATTTGAGGAACTCCTCCACATTCATCCGAAGCCTGGCCAAAGGCGTCAACGTGACGTCGTCGTGCGAGGGTCGTTGAGCCAGCTTTAGGGAGGCAATGATCACATTATCGATCAGGCGTTTTTCATAACCCAACTGGCGCAGCTTCTGCGCGGAGCTAATCTTCTTTAGTACCACTGCCATGTTGAATCTTATGGTGGAGAGGACTTGTGCGTCCTCAGACTGACTGCCAGCGGACTCGTCTCCACCCGCAGGACATTTGGCGCACTGCTCCGCATGCGCCTGCAGCTCCACCTTGATCTTGAAGAACTCGTGGCACCCCTCGCACATGTATGGCTTCTGCTGTTTGTGTATCTTCTTCATGTGGTTTTTTAGGTGCGCCAGCTGAGAGAAGGCCACGTCGTCCTCGCATAACTGGCATCGAAAGGGTTTTTCGCCCGTGTGCTTTCTGATGTGCAGCTTTAGAACGCTTGAGTGGGCAAAGGTCTGGTGGCAAATCTGTCAAGAGGAGAGATTTGAGCTATAGCTACTCCCAAGCTAAGACTCCTGCAACTTACCCTACACTGGTAGGGCCGTTCTCCCGTATGCATCCTCATGTGTACATTGTACTGGCTCTTCTGGGTGAAATACGTGTTGCACACCTCGCACACGTGCGTCTTAACCGCGGCGTGCTTCTGCATGTGAGTGGCCAGATCCTCGTCCGGCTCAATCATCTTGTGGCAGATCTCGCATTCGAATTGCGTCAGCTTGTGGTGCTCCTGGTTAATGTGGGCCCGTAGGGCCAGCTCGTTGGCGAATTGGCTCTCACAAATGCCGCACCGGTGTTCCATACCCTGTTCGTGGCGCTCCATGTGCACCCGCAGATTCGCGTTAGTTGAAAAACTGGCCGAGCACTTGGTGCAGTTGAACTGCTGGATACTCGTCTTGTGGTGAGAAACCATGTGCTGCTGAAGCTGTAAAATTCAAGATTTGTGTCAGGCTATATTGCTTTTAGTATCTTTTTTTAAAATAAATTAAAGAACAATCGAGGGACTTAAAGGAAGGATAATGAAGTACATTTTGGCAGGAAGGTAGAGATCAATGAAAATCGAAACTAAATATCTTAATCGAAAAATAGAAACACTCAAATGTTGTAATATTAACTTTTAATCCAAAAGAAACAAATTTAAAATGTTAAAGCACTCTGTCTAAATCTGCAACGCAGTTACAAATTAAATTGATATACATATTACTTAACAATGTTAACAAACTAGCCTAAATATAGTTTAAAAACTGTTTGGACCGGGTAGTCAAATTAATTTAAGTCGGATTAGAAAGATTTTTATAGGCGTTTAAAGCTTAAACTCTTTAAGTCTTATATCCTCAATGAACATTTTTGGTACATTTAAGGAATCAAGAGTGGAATTCAATGTACACAATTTTGTGTTACTTACCTGACCTCCCCGGGCGAATTTCTTATCGCAGAGGGCGCATGGATACGGCTTCTCGCCAGAGTGGAGGCGCATGTGGAGACGCAGGCGCTCCTTAAGGGCGAAGGACTTGGGACACTGCGAGCAGGCGAACTGCTTCCGGTGCTCGTGGGCGGTGGTGATGTGGTTCTTGAGGTTGACAGCCTGGCGGTAACTCTTTCCACAATCCTTGCACTTGTGCGGCCTTTCGTCCGAGTGGATGAGCATGTGTCGCTGCAAGTCGGTCTTGCCGCCGAACTCTTTGGAGCAGTGACTGCAAACATGGTGCTTCCTTTTTATTGGCTCCGCCTTCCGAGCAGACTTTTTCGGCAGGGGCTGCACGTAATCGGCATCCTTCGAGTCCGGCTCGCCGCCGTCTTCATCTTCCTCCTCCGCACAGGCATCTCGCAGACTAGCCAAGCTGCTCTTTCGCCTCTTTATTGAATGCGGGGGGCCTGGAGAAGATTCCCTCGCCGCCGGCGGCGAGGACAACGAGATTCCGCTGTCCGTAAGCAGGGAGACGGCATCCTCCTTGGACACGCTGCGTCGGCTGCGTACCATTGGTTTTTTTTTATTATTTATTTGTAACTATACTTTTGGGGACCTCTTTATCGGGGACACCGGCACCAGCTGCGCTTTGCTTTACTTCTAGGGTTAATGTTCTAAGGTATTCTGATTATATTTTTGGTTTGGTTTGCTACTTTTAGGAATGTTCCCATACACCTTTGGTTTGTATTAGTTTAGATGGGCTGCAAAAAAGTTAAGAACTGTTTAATTTCTCCACTCGCAGTGCGCCACGTTCCGAAGCAGACGGAGAATCAAAAACACAGACAGAAATAGTAACAGTAAGTGAGGCCGAAACAAAAAACAAAAAGAGAAACAGCAACGGAACAGAACCTCCAGCTGTGTCAACAGTGATAAGACCTATGTATGCACAGAAAAATATTACCGAAATTGTCTATCAGCTTAGGATTTTGCATGTCTAGAAGCAATAAGAGATGCACTTTATCAAAAAAGTACTTTTAATAAGATCAGTAAACGTAACTATGTATTTACGAAGCCAGATTTCCAAATATGTTGCAGAGATTGCAAAGTCACTGGTAGTTTTAAATCATTATTTATGAAGTTAAATATTAATATATATATAAAATATATAAAAATAAAAATGTTAAAATATTTTAAACGTGACTTTATAAAAAAGGATAGTTTATTATTTCATCATCTTGGATTTTTAAAAAGCCATGAATCAATACAATTACTTTTAACTATTTATAAGAATTGATATAATAATCTTTTTCACTGTGTAGAAAGCTAAGAGCTCCCTGTCCTCGAATATGATCGTTTTATCATATGGCATTTCCAGAGAATGCAAGCTTCCAGAAATTTTCCCAGTTTGTTGTCTTAATCTTTTGTTTGAGCGGGAGTGGATGGAGCAAGCGTTTGATAAGATCCCATAGAAGGCAACCACTGATAAGCAATCCAACTGAACGATAAGACACCACTCACAAACACACGAACACTCACTTGAGGAGCTGTAGATAGATATAGAGATATCTCTGCAACCTGAGCGATCCGGAGTCGTCTGTTCTCCCAGGCAGCGGAGTTTCCAATGAAAAGCGAGCACAAAGAAAATGCAACTGGAGGAGAGCCGATGACGATGACCCTGGACTACGGCGAACATCTGGCAAACAGATTGGGAACCCTCCGGTCCCGGCCCACCCCCTGGCCCTGCGCAGGGTTAATGGTTCATTAGAGCCGCACCCGCAGAAGCTGAAAACCAAAACTCACTTAAACAACACAACGGCCCTCGACCAAACTGTTGAAAAAGCGAATTAAAGCTAGAATCCGGAGCTGGAAATCGAAACTGAAAGAGAACGGGGCAAAAAGCACGAACGACAGCGAAAATCACACAAAAAAGCGAAAATAAAGAAGTGAATACATAACAGCAGTTTTGTAATGCTAAATAGGCGGGGTAATGGGTTGCAAGGGGTTGGGTTGGGGTGGTTAAGGGCCCTGGAAAGGGGGAGGAGGGAAGAGGGGCCGTTGAAGTCTTTCGTATTGGAAGCACAAAACTCGACGAGTCCGCAGTTTTTGGGTCTTGCACCCGATTGTTAGTAGTTAATGCCAGCACCACAGCAGAGTTACATACGATCTAAGCAATCTATACCCACAGATGCTACACACGGGACCCAGAAGTTCCACAGTTCCATCACCGAAAACCAATTAGCCGCCGACTTACCCTCACAGTCATCGGGAATCGCAAAGGCTTCGATCCGCGGGAACCACTCATCAGCCACGATTTGGACACACCTCGACTTCCCCTACATTCTGCGGCCAGCGATAAAATTGGGTTCTTATTTGTTTATAATTCCAACGCCCTATCGCTGTGTGTACATACTCTTTGCAGTCCGCTAGCTGGCAGTTTGCCTACGTTTTCAGGGTGTATCCATCGTGCTGACCGGTGCTTACTCTGAGGACCACGTAGGTTTACCTGTCCAAAGCCGCATCCGATTTGTGCAACAAAATAAATAACAGTTTACGGTGGTTTTTCGTTGTTGTTCTTAGTCCTAGTGATGTGTATTCTCCGAAGGACGGTCACACTAGAATTCTTTTTCTGCACGCCTAGAGATGGCAGTGTGATGCCTCTGGATTTGCCGTGAGTCAAGAATATAATATGATGAACTACTCCTTATTTTTTTTGTAACTAACTTACGTTTTCATCTTTCGCAATTTAAATGCAGTCGCATAAAGGAAATGCAATTTTTCATTTGATATATAAACCTGTGCGCATTGATATTTTGTCATATGTGCAAGCTAAGCTTAATATTACCTTTGCAATTTGTTTTATGATTTGATAATTCCAATATTCCAAATAAATAATAACGATATATTACACCCGGCTAACTGCGACCACTTTTGCACACTGGCAACACGCTCTTGTGGCAACGCTGGTAGCCGCTTGAGAGGTCTGGCATCTCTTATTCCGAAACACGCGCAAAGAAATGCAAAATATTAGTTAGCAAAGGTGTTTATATTAAAATACTCTGCTTAAATTGAGCCTGCTCATTAGGGAACACCACACTACCTCCGCGTAAAGTTCTTAAGACACTTACAAAGGCCACAAACCGACAGAAGGTAGGGTGTTCATATTTGGCGCGCCGGTGAACTAATTCCCAAGTAACCATAAAAAATCACAACAATTCCAGCTACCATGGCTGGCGTACTCTTCGAGGACATCTTCAACGTTAAGGACATGGACCCGGAGGGCAAGAAGTTCGATCGTGTGTCCCGCCTGCACTGCGAGTCCGAGTCCTTCAAGATGGACCTCATCCTGGACATCAACTCGTGGCTCTATCCCATGGAGCTGGGCGACAAGTTCCGTCTGGTCCTGGCCACCACGCTGCGCGAGGATGGCTGCCCGGACAGCGGGGAGTACAATCCAATGGAGCACGAGGGCACGCGGGCGGACAGCTTCGAGTACGTCATGTACGGCAAAATCTACCGGATCGAGGGCGACGAGGCGCACAACGAGGCTTCCCGGCTCTCCGCCTACGTGTCCTTCGGCGGCCTGCTAATGCGACTGCAAGGGGACGCGAACAACCTTCACGGCTTTGAGGTGGATCAGCACATGTACCTGTTGATGAAGAGACTGGCCTTCTGAATTTCCCTTCTACTTGTTTCCGTTCGAAAATTAGACATAAACAACAAACTTTATTTACAGTGTGTATAACATTTGTGCATTCTGCTCTAGGTCAGAGTGGTGGATGATGTGGTTTAGTGCCTGGATGGGCGTCTAAAAGGCGCATTTACTACCAGGCGTGATGGTTGCGGGCGAAACGGAACACGTCGATCCACAAAGGGCAAAGCCAAGGGAGTTGATGGGAACACTGGAGCATTTACAATCTTGGCTGGACTAGGTCGCGGACGAGCCGAGAGCTTGGCAGGCCGACGCTGCGGAGTTGCGATAACCGGGCGCTGCGGTCGGAAGGCAGACAGGCGGCTCAGGAGCGGAAGAACATACTGAGCTTGGGGAGGCAGCGGCAGACTGGCCAAGTCTATAATGGCTGCGCTTTGTGGTAAGGTGCTCGAATTGTCATCGTTGGCTGGTTGATCTGGAGGGCCGTAGATCTGGTCCGGTGGACCATAGACTTCAGCGGGCTCTTCCACCTGCGCAGGCGGACCGTAGGTGTCTGCTGGTGGACCGTAGGTCTCTTCGGGTTGGGGGAACTCCACTGCCTCCTCCGTAGGAAGTTCGAATGGCGGGTTCGGCACCAGGCCGGCTGGTGGGTATGGTGCTTGCTCCTGTCTTTGCAGGATCAGCGGCAGGGATCTACCCCTCGCGGGTCCTGGGAACCTCAGGTGAGTGGCTTCGATTCCATTCAGGCAAAGAATGGAACAAAGGGCCAGAGTTGCCAGAGAACAATTTGGATAACCGAACATTTTGATATGCCAGCCTAAACTGTTGCATGTTGTGGCTTAGTGTCGCCTATAAATACCACTAGGGATGCCCTTGGGGACGGCCCAAAGAAACCACGAGGCCGATGACTTATAAGGCAGGTCGAATGCTACGTGCCCATTGCGTTAATGACTAAAGAGGTTGTAATGGTTGTTATGAAAATTGAGTTAGATTTCCGTATAAAACCGCTTTTTAAAAGTTGGTTCGGACAAATTGTTATTGATCCAAAGCTGGTAAGGATTATTTCTGTGATTTTGCTGAGTTATTTTGTGTCGGTGAACAGGCATTTTTGCAAAGTGAAATACAATTATGATATTTTTTTTAGGTTGCTGGGAAAACACGTCAAAAATATTTTAAGTATCATTATTTTTATTAATTTCAATGTTTTTTAAAATTTTTTTGTATGTTTAAATTGCAGTCCAAACAATAGGTTCAAAGATAAGCTAGTTAAAAAATTTGATTTTGTCAGACACAATAGTTTCTTTGTGTGATAAGCAGCTAAACAGTAAATTCTAGCCTATGACTTCTTTGGAACACTCCTGGAAGTCTACCAACTGCGACGCAGGATCAGTCGCTGGGGAACGGGCTGCTGGTAACGGCGACCCTGAGGGAATCGCTGGTAGAGCCGGGCGGACTGGGCGGGCTGTGGCTGGTCGAGACTGCTAGCCACGACGATGACAGCGCCATCCTCAGACACCTCCAACTGCGGTTCATCCTCCTCTGCGTCCGCATCAGCGGGCTGCAACTTGGCGCTGTCCACCGACTCGTCCTCAGTCTCTGGAATATCATCGGTCTCGGGAAGGGGACTTTCAGGCTGCGGCTGCGACTCGGGATCAGCTACCGGCGCGAAATCGGCCTCTGGAGGTCCATAAGTGTTATCTGGTGGTCCGTAAGTGTTTTCAGGAGGTCCATAGGTGTTATCCGGTGGCAGGTAAGTGTTCTCCGGCTTGACTGTCGAGCTGGGCAGATCGAAAGGGACACTCGGTGTGACTCCCGCCTCTGGATAACCCGTGGGGGAAGGACTGGGTGGAGCCTGTTCCTGCCGGGCGGAGAATCTCCGTCGGAGCGGTTCTGCCGAACTCAGAGCCATCAGGCTCAGGACAAGAATTACAATTGGAGTAGAGCTGGCTTTGATCATTTTAGCGGTTGAAGGGCTTCTGTTCTGATTTCCCAATCCGTCTTGGCTTATTTATAGTCGCATGCTACCGGATCGAGTTTTGCTGTAATTTATGCTCGTCACTTTCAGTTTTCAGGCTCTTATTCCCGGTAAAGCTTTGATTATGTTGCGCTGATCGCTGATCGCTGGCTTCAGCTTAATACACAATACGTGAACTTTTTTCGAAATTAAATGGCCAATGCTATGATTTCGAATATGATTCCCCTTCCCCTCCATGGGATCATTCATTAACACTTGATTTGCGCTTTGGGGTCGCTGTGAACATTTGAGATTGTTTGTTTTTGGATCTTGGGTTCTTGGTAGTTCATAATTTCGGTTGATGAATTTTGTATTCGCGTGAAGCAAAATAGGCTATGAACAAATTCCATTGAGCATGCAGTTAAAGAGGCACGTTCCATCCATAGGCGATAATATTCATAGTTTTTATCAGGGTCGATGACAATTTATAACAAAGGTGTGACAAACAAAAAACATTATTTTTCAATTCATTTGTTTTTGCACCGTAAATATGAAAGAATTTTTATAGCATTACATACGTTTAAATTAAGAATATTTTTATACCCGTTACTCGTAGAGTATAAGGGTATACTAGATTCGTCGGAAAGTATGTAACAGGCAGAAGGAAGCGTTTCCGACCCCATAAAGTATATATATTCTTGATCAGGATCACTAGCCGAGTCGATCTAGCCATATCCGTCTGTCTGTACGTCCGGATGAACGCTGAGATCTCGGAAACTATAAGAGCTAGGCTATTGAGATTTGGCGTGCAGATTCCTGAGCTTCTTACGCAGCGCAAGTTTGTTTCAGCAGAGTGCCACGCCCACTCTAACGCCCACAAACCGCCCAAAACTGTGGCTCCTACAGTTTTTATGCTAAAAAAAAATTGTAACTGAAATGTATTGTTCTCATCAATGCCTATCGATTGACCCAAAAAAAAGTTTGCCACGCCCACTTTATCGCCCACAAACCGCCCCCAAACTTCAAAAAATCGTAAGTATGAACGTGGATATCTCGGAAACTATTAAAGATAGAGAAGTTTGTTACGCGAATATGCCACGCCCACTCTAACGCCCACAAACCGCCTAAGCCTGTGGCGCCCACAATTTTCATGCTAGATAAAAAATTTAAACTGAAATGTATTGGTCTCGTCAATACCTATCGATTGATCCAAAAAAAATTTTCCACGCCCACTCTAACGCCCATAACGCTTAAATCTGTCTACCGCCGTTAGGTGGCGCATTTCAATCACGCTTTGCTGCTTGCATATCTTCATTTCCCTTTGGTCCCTTAAGCTGAGTAACGGTTATCTGATAGTCGAGGTACTCGACTATAGCGTTCTTCCTTGTTATAAGTTGTATTGTAAGGACTGTGATTAAATAGTTTTGGAATTCCCTAAACTGGCAAATCTTTAACTTTAAAAATCTGTCAAATTTTCGGAATTTTAAATTTTTAAGTTACGCTCACAAAAAAAATTTGTTTTAATCATATCAAAATTTTGTAATTTTTGGTGATTTATACACAAATGCTTTAAATGCTTCTGGATGAAGATAAAACTAATATTTATTTACTCCAGAAAATATTATTTTTTCTGAACACCGATAATAGTGATCGGTTAATCATAATCTCTATCGAAACGCCATATGGAGCGCATGCGATGACTCGATCGAAACCAAACCAAATCTAGCTCAGAACTAAACGAGAATATATGTATATACAAAACCCACCACACATGATAGACTGTGGGGCCAGCGAGACGCCAATCGCTTCCGAGCGCCAACAGAACAACACACGTACACCGGAAGTTGAACTGGAAGATACGGAGCTGGTTGCGTAAGTATGGTGATTAAACTAAACTCTGCGACTTATGTATATACATATGTAGGTCACTGCTTTCAGTCGTATCACCAGCGACCACAAGGATAACAGTCTAGTTGTGCAGGAGGAGCCGACATCGCCACCACTGCAAGGATAATTTTCTCCTGCATCTACTTCGTCCAGATTGAACGAAGGGCAGGAGTTCCGGGAGGAGACCGTAGAAGCGGACAGCAATGAACGGGAGATAGATAGCCGATCATAATTGGTTGTCATAAATCGACGATGAATCTTCTTTAGAAATAGCAGCAAGTATTTATACCCGTTACTCGTAGAGTAACAGGTAGACGAACGCGTTCCGGCTCCATAAAGTATATATATTCTTGATCAAGATTAATAGCCGAGTCGATCTAGCCGTGTCCGTCTGTTTGTCCGTATGAACGCTGAGATCTCGGAAATTATGAGAGCTAGCATAAAGGGATTAAGCATGCAGATTGTAGGGCTCCCTGCACAGCTCAAGTTTGTTCCAGCAGAAGGTCACGCTCACTCTAACGGCAAACCCATCTAGCGCCCACAATTTTTAATATTTTGTTAGCTAGATTTGGTTAGCTTACCCTAAAGTAAAATCTTCACACAAAAGTATGCAACTATATCTAAAAAAAAATGTGAAGTCTTCAACATACTTCCTTTTTAGGAATGGGTAAATTGTACATTTTTTTCGCAAGATATATTGCTTAGTAATTCATAACATATATTGCTTAGTAATTCATAACTCATCCCGTTAGGATCTTGATAATAATAATGAACTAGATAGTTCGATGGTGAGTTCAAATCTATTCTTACAATCAAAATGAATTACCAGCTCACGCTACTTAAATTCATTGTTAGGACCTTGAAGTGAGTAGTGAGCCTAATTCTGATTCAGAGGTGAGCTTTATTTACTTAAAAATTTAAGGTTTTCAACATAAATATCCTCTATTAAACTCATACAGGAATAATATAATTTTTATAGGAGGCTCCTATTAATTCACTTAAAAAAACTATGTTTATTTATATGCAAGATATATTAATTAGGAATTCATGTTTCTCATCCCTTCTAGGATCTTGACAATAATAGTGAGCTAGATAGTTCGCTGGTGAGTTCAAATCTATTCTGACAATCAAAATGAATTACCAGCTCACGCTACTTAAATTCGTTATTAGGATCTTGAAGTGAGTAGTGAGCCTAATTCTGATTCAGAGGTGAGCTTTATTTACTTAAAAATTTAAGGTTTTTAACAAGAATATCCTCTATTAAACTCATTCAGGAATAATTTATTAATTCACTTACAAAACTATATTTATTTATATGCAAGATATATTAATTAGGAATTCATGTTTCTCATCCCTTCTAGGATCTTGACAATAATAGTGAGCTAGATAGTTCGCTGGTGAGTTCAAATATATTCTGACAATCAAAATGAATTACCAGCTCACGCTACTTAAATTCGTTTTTAGGATCTTGAAGTGAGTAGTGAGCCTAATTCTGATTCAGAGGTGAGCTTTATTTACTTAAACATTTAAGGTTTTTAACAAAAATATCCTCTATTAAACTCATTCAGGAATAATTTATTAATTCACTTAAAAAACTATATTTATTTATATGCAAGATATATTAATTAGGAATTCATGTTTCTCATCCCGTCTAGGATCTTGACAATAATAGTGAGCTAGATAGTTCAATGGTGAGTTCAAAACTATTCTGACAATCAAAATGAATTACCAGCTCACGCTACTTAAATTCGTTTTTAGGATCTTGAAGTGAGTAGTGAGCCTAATTCTGATTCAGAGGTGAGCTTTATTTACTTAAAAATTTAAGGGTTTTAACAAGAATATCCTCTATTAAACTCATTGAGGAATAATTTATTAATTCACTTAAAAAACTATGTTTATTTATATGCAAGATATTTTAATTTGGAATTCATGTTTCTCATCCCGTTTAGGATCTTGACAATAATAGTGAGCTAGATTCGCTGGTGAGTTCAAATCTATTCTGACAATCAAAATGAATTACCAGCTCACGCTACTTAAATTCGTTTTTAGGACCTTGAAGTGAGTAGTGAGCCTAGTTCTGATTCAGAGGTGAGCTTTATTTACTTAAAAATTTAAGGTTTTCAACAAGAATATCCTCTATTAAACTCGTTGAGGAATAATTTATTAATTCACTTAAAAAACTATGTTTATTTATATGCAAGATATATAAATTAGGAAATCATGTTTCTCATCTCGGCTAGGATCTTGACAATAATAGTGAGCTAGATAGATCGATGGTGAGCTCAAATTTATTCTGACAATCAAAATGAACTACCAGCTCACGCTACTTTAATACGCTTTTAAGAAATTGATGAAAGTAGTGAGCGTAATTCTCATTTAGAGGTATGCTTCATGTACTTCATGTTTTATAAAATTGGGGTTTTGAACAAGAGAATTTTCTGTTGAAACTCATTCAGAAATAAATTTAATTTTATAAGGGGTTCGTGCGCAGCGAAAGTTTATTTTAGCAAATACTTTTGACTCTTTATGATAATCTTTTTATAAACTATTTAGAAAACTATGTTTAATAAAATGCAAAATAAATTAATTTAAAATTCATGATTAACAACCCGTTTAGGATTTTGACATTTATAGTAAGCTAGATGCCAGTTCGGATTTATTACAAAAAAAATTTAATCCTTCTGCCTTCCTAGGACGAGAGTAGCTTTTCTGATATGGAGGGTAACTCTTCGATTGAAGTAAGTAGACTTCTATTTTAAGGAAACTGCTTGTTATGAGATATTTTATTATAGGAGGAGGATCCTGTGCTCGCCGAACGTGAGCGATTCCGTAGAGTTATGTGCAAGACTAAGCCAGTGTCCACTTGGAACTGTGATATGGAGCTGATGCATCGTGAACATAACTTCATCAATCGGATTGGGTGGCGCGGCGGACACACATCTGACCAGAGTTTTGGAGAAGGATACCACAAATCCGGCCAGGTTTTGGGGCAGCTGACTTTATGGAATACGCTAAAACCCCGATACGCGAAGTGCCTCAACTTCAACCAGGATGGCGATTTGTTGTGCGCGGGCACCGATGATCACATAATCGTCTGGAATTGGGCTAAGAATAGGACACTGACGAATTATCGTCCAGATATCAAGGGGAAAATCATGCAGATCAAGTTCATCGATAGCGCCGGCTCCTTGGACATCGTGTCCGCCAGCTCCGATGGCCAGATGCTCCGGACCATTGTTCCACCTTCCGGAGGTGCCCCCATGTCTAGCCACTGCCTCTACGAGCACATCGGTTGCGTGCGCGATTTCGAAATAGTGCCGCGTAGCCGTCACGAGATATTAAGCGCAGGTGATTATGGAATTGTGAAGTTATTTGACTTGCGCGTCAGCAGTGCAGCCACCACAGCAGTGCAGTGCGTCGAAACAAGAGAGGGAGTGGACCTGTACACTATCGCCCACCATCCCTTTGCTCCGGAATTCTGCGTTGGCGGAGACGATGTTAAGCTAAACGTTTACGACAAGCGAAAAATGACAAGGGCCGTTCACGAAATTACACCACGCAATCTTAAAGATTCGAACTCGGACAATAAGCCGGACATCACTTCTGCCGTCTACAATCACAGCGGTAGCGAGCTTCTGGCCTGCTACAGAAGAACAGGCAACTATTTGTTTGACAGCCGCAATTACACGGATGGCGATTTTTTGCACTACTACAGAAAGCATTTGTAAGTCCTTCGGTCGCCCCTAATTTCCCCAAAACCAATATCGCTTTATACTTTTTTACCTACAGTCGCGAGATTAATTTCTTCGGTCCCCGATCGGAGTACATTGTTAGTGGCGATTTCAATGGTATATATTTCTGGGACAAGAACACGGGAGAAATCATCTGCGAGAACATGGACGAAAAGGCCAAGGCGGTAATCTGCCTTAAGCCGCATCCCTGGAAGCCCATGCTGGCAACCGCTGCATTAATAAAGCCTGGAATCCATATCTGGATTCCTAATGGTCCTTAGTGTAAAATAAATTAAGATCCATTTAACTTCAAAAATTCCCAAATAACAAGAATAAATATGTACATCTTATTTTTACCCTTTAACTTGGATTTGAAAACTAGAGTTTCTTTAAAAATTACTCATACGACACTAATACCAGACTTTAGTCCACTTCTTAGGGAGTAAATTTATTGATTACTCTGGAAATTCACGTTATTTTGCTACTGCTCCCAATATTTTTATTGCTACGACTACAAAAAACACTACCATAGCAGTAGCAGAGCAACAAAGTTAAGCAGGTATTTGTGTCTGCAATGCTTTTATACAATTTATTTAAAATTATTGTTGCTCGTTGAGATTATTGTTGTTGTTGAGATTTCGCTTAGCGTAAATAACTATTTGTGATTTTATAATTTCCAACTGCTACCAGCACACCGAGTAAAATGTTAAGATCACAAGATCATTTCTGTCAGTCCTCACATATTTTACACTAGCTTGAAAAAAAAAGTTTTTAAGGAATGAAAAATGTTTGAGATTTTCGTGAGACTACTCGGTCATTACAACCAACAATCGTAAGATGTAACATTTTATATGCAGACTGGAAGGATTTCTCCAACTTATTGTGTTATAAGTAATTTATTGAACAACAATTCGATTATTTATTTAGCAACAGAAGTAATTATGTGTATCCGTATAGTTCGATTCCATTTGTATACTAACAAATTCGGGTAGAGCCATTTTAGATGGAGTATACCAACACTGGTCTGGAACGAATGATTTGGGCGTTCCGGAGTTTTTCCGGGACGGGACGACGGCTGCGGAGGCGTCCATTGCGGGGCTGGATAAGACTAGCGGGAACGGGCTCCGCAGCATCCACAGGAGCCTGGTCAACTGGGCCCTCTGCCGGCGGTCCATAGGTGTTGTCGGGCTCGGCAGGAGGTCCGTAGGTGTTATCCGGAGGTCCGTAGGTGTTGTCCGGCTCAGCTGGCGGTCCGTAGGTCAGATCGGGCTGAGCTTCCGTCTCCGTGGGCAGGTCGAAGGGCACCTCGGGAGTAACACCTGCTGGCGGATAAGGAGCTGAGGCCGGAGTGGGCGCAATGTCTGCGGAGGGATCTGCCGGAGCTGCCTGCTGCTCTGGAGCCTGCTCCTGACGGGCAAATTGGAACCGAGAGGATCGGCTTTGCAACCTAGCCGGTTCCGCCAGGGAAACGGCAGCAATGGCTGCGATCAGGAGCAGAGAGCAGGTGAACTTGTAGGCCATGTTGTGCTTCTGTTGAGTTGTCTTAGAATGTTGTCAGTAACTGAAATTCGTGGGCCTTTTATACACCCAATTTTTCGGCCACTCATATTTGGCACACCGAGGGACACTCTTTCGATGGCCTACGGACGTGACAATATTTAGTCAAGGGCCCATGTCTAAGCTATAACCATTGGCCGTTAATTATAACCCGTCGTGGGTACTTAACTTTGACACTTAACTTGGCCCCACTGCGGCTAAGCAATGGATCGCCCTGGAACTGTTTAGGTGGAAAGTACGCAAGTAAAATGGAAATGGAAAGATTGAACTAATTCCGAAGAAATACCACAATCATATAAAACAAAACTAAGATAATCAAATTGATTTCGATAAGTAGGCTATATGGATAAGTAGTTTGAGTTATCTATCTATTTTCTTTTGTCATCAGAGATTCTTTTCATAAGCGGTAGATGACGATATGTATTCCTAAGGTCCACCCAAAAACTAGCGCTAGAGTTTTGATAGCACTTTAAATTCCACTCCACTGTGCGGCGCCTGCTTGACATACGCACTTTGATGGCTTTCAAATCGCGGCGCTCTGCTTAAAATGCACGGCGTTGTCGGCCGGGCTAGAATTGGTCACCACTGAGTGCCGATCAGCAGGGCCACCGCCGTTGTATTGCGGGTATAAAAGTTAAAGCTCCATATACGACCCACAACATAGCACCACTGCAAGTCCCACGATCATGGCACGTTATCAGCTTTTCAGTTCGCTTCTCCTTCTGGCCATCTGGGCCGCAACTTGCTCGGCGCAAACTCCACTCCGGCGGAATCTGCGCCTGCGTCCGGTGGCCTTTGCAAGACAGGAGGTGGCTCCCCCAACACCCTATCCTTCGGCAGCGGAACTGAAACCGGCCGCCGAACAGCCCGCCCTGACCTACGGACCCCCTGAGGATGTCGATACAGACGCCTTGCCATCGGAACAAGAGCCACCGTTGGACAATTTCGAGCCCAACCCGGAGAACGAGGAGGTGGACACCGAGGAGAGCTCCCTGGAGGCAACCACACCCTCCTCCGCTCCCGCCCGCCTGCGCAGCCGCCAGAGACTGGCCAAACTGCAGCTGGCCAAGCCCAAGCGCCAGCGTCAGCGCATAGCCCGCCTGGAGGAGCTGCCCGTGGATGAGGCAGTGGCTCCAGTGGTTCCAGCCCCTCAGACTCCAGTGTTGACCACGCCCCAGCTCTACTATGTGGGGGCGGGCCAGCAGCCCTACTACCTCGCTTACAACGCTGCTCCCCAGCGATTGGGCTGGTAAGCGAGAGCTCCTCGGTTTTAATGTAACATCGTTTGAAATTGTTTTTGTCGTTGAAATATATTTTTGGAAATAGATAAATACTGTGTTTGTTTTTTCGATGAAGTTGGAACGTTCTTAGTTATGGGTAAAGGCTAAAATATGCATTACTTTAAAATAAATCTTGGTGGTAGTCGACCAGGCATAAAATTAAAAAAACTTTAAATAAAATCCAAATAGGGTGGAAGCCGAAGCTGCAGGTAAAACCATATCATACAGTTAAAATCATACACTTAGAAAAAACCAAGACCATTGGGCACAGGTACGAAATGGGATTATCTTTTCATTTCAAGAACATTTCATTCTTAAACTAACATTCTCAATTTGAGAACATTTTCGGCCGAAATTAAGTATAAAATGTTATTTAACTAAGAATTTAATATGCTTAAATTATGTATGATTTTTTCTTATACAAATAAAATTAATAATTTCAATTTTATTTAAATTTTGATATAGAATGAAGGTTTAAATAAATTATTTGAATAAATATATTTCGATTTATTTATTCATTAAGTACAAGACCATCATTAAGTCTTTGTGTCATTTTATAAATTGCGCTAAATGAATAATAAATGTATAAAAATTTGGTTTTATACTTACGAAACATTTCTGTGAAAGTACTTGTTTTGAGAATTTAATTCTAAATAGTTTATAGTAATAAATTCGCTGTGTTATTGACTATTTGTAAGTTATTCTATACTGTAGAATGTTTGTGAACGAAATATAAATATATTATTAGATTTTTGTTGACTTAGGTTTGGGGCAATTTCTCCTAATGATAAGAAATATGTATTCCTTACTTAAAGATATTAAAACATGATTTTTCAGAAATTAAGTATTTTTTGTGATAAATTTAAAAAAGTTTGTACTTACAGAGAAAAATAATTTTTTTAATTTATTATTTCTAGGTATAGGAGAAGTCGTTCTTGTTTTGTACTGTGTATTAAATCAAACAAAACCACCTCTTATCGAGGTAAAAAGTAGTGGCGAACGCGCCTTTAACAAAAATTTCTGATATCAACAATTGTGACGAAAAATGGTATTACATTCGATAATATAAATAAACTATCGGATCGGACCATAATGGCAGATTTTCAATTCTGCGGGTAGTAGTTGCCGCATAACTTTGCTACTTTTATGAAAAATGTATCGAAATTTTAAAAACCATCCGCATTGTGGGCGTAACCACTTTTATTTTAGTTAGTAGATATGTAACCCTACTTACCCTTACAAACAGAATAAAAATATTGCAAAAAATTACCACTTTGTAGAACAAAGAAGAATTGCCTACACATTGGTGCTATTTTTGTTGCCGCAACTGTAAATATAACGATAGTTACTATGACAGCTATATGATATAGTAGATCAATTCTTCGGTAGCTTTTAACGGATATACGGGCACACAAGCCATGCCCGTCTATGACTAAATCGATGATCCAAACAGAGGAGTACGAGTATACACATTTTATTAAATCGGAGACGTCTTCTTAATTGAGTTGCAAACTTCTGACTGATATCATAGTAATAACAAATAAAAATTGTAGCAAACATATGGCGCTAAAATAAATTCGGTTTTAAATATTGTTATTTTAGTAATAAATGTATTTGTCAAATGATCTACTTTTTAAACATTTTTCTTTCCCCCACTTAAACTCTTGACTTATAGTTTTCCACTCACAGCCATATTATACGCAAATCATTGGCTTTTAACAATGGCCTACAAAAGACGCATTGTGGACCAACTTCCTCTCAGACTCCTTTGCATATCCCCTTGACATGTGAAATGCTTTGGCAGCTTTTGAAAGGTTTCTTGGTCTTCTTTTCGCCAGTAAATATTTTTTCAGGAATTTTATGGTCTTTTGTGAAACGTTGTTTCCCATATTCCATGCATTTTTAATGCTTTCTTTTATTTTAAGATGAAGTGGCTGCCTCACGGACGTAATGTACTATCAAGCTACTTTGCCGACAGTACAGCACAAGCACTACCGCTAAAGTGGAAACCGACAAAGATATTTACACCAGGTATTGATTTTGCGAAAAATAGGAGCTTAAAAATGGAGATTGAACATGTGAATTGCAGATTAAGTTTATTCATAATTTCAATAAATTCGAGATTATTTTTTGGCGGACATGACATATTCCCCTTCAGCACACTATTCAATTGTAATGCAAATACAGTTCCTTGTGCGCATGAAAATACCTAATTAGCTTTTTGCGTTTGTTTTGCATTCGTGATTCTGTAAGGTATACAATGCATTAGATATTTTCAACCATTTACATCCCAAATATCACTCTGAACGCAGGCTACGTAGTGACGAATCGTACAGGAAGTGTGCGGAAGGTGAATGCAAAACTTACTCTAAATAATACCACATGAATAATGACTATCAATACCAGTATACCCATTCAAAAAGGACCGTTAATTAAAAAGCTAAAAGTAAATAAAGTTAAAGACTAGGTGGTTTGGTAAGGGGTGTGCAATCTCGGAAACAACCGATTTGCTGGATGCATACATGGCCAAGACCATTGCCCTATTAATAACGTTATACAGAGACTCGTTGGTGATAAAGGGGTAAAGCCGGAATAAATTGCAGAATCCTCAACGCCTAACCCTGTGAATAACAATAACCCCTATGAAGTACCGCAGAGGCCCATTTATAACATCTACACTTAGCTTAGGGGGTCCGTGTGCGAATATGTAACATGCAAAATTACCCGTAGTAAAAGGGTATATTGTATTCGGGAAAAAAGTATGTAACAGGTAGAAGGAAGCGTCTCCGACCCCATAAAGTATATATAATCTTAATCAGGATCACAATCCCTCGCTTTAGCCATGACCGTCTGTCCGTGTAAACGCTGTGATCTCGGAAGCTATATGAGCTTGAGGCTTGAGATTACAGATTTAGATTCACTATCTTCGTAAGCAGCGCAATTTTAACACTTAAATCTGTCTGCCGCCTACAAAACCATACATTGAAATCGGGGGAACCACAGGAACTCCGCTGGAAGGTGTCTGGGGTGCTCCATAATATAGTTCAACATAATAGTGGGAAATAAATGACTCACTAGTTCTCTTAACACTATTTAATACTCAATATCAAGTACTGTCATTGTACTGATAGTCCCATTCAAAATGTCACATAACCTCAATACCTACCCAAATGACCTTAAATATGTATTGCCATGCCCACTCTAACGCCCACAGTCCCCCCAAACTATTCATCAGTCCGTATGAACGCTAAGATCTTGGAAACTATAAGTAAACGATTGTACAAATTCTTACTTCTAACTCAGGTGCACCAAAATATCATGAAATAGCATTGATGGTTCGCGGAAATGTTTACCTGGGTTTATAAAGCTTTTATACAATCTCTCTCAATTCGTTTAGTAAAGCACACAGAATTACAAACAATGCGATTATTCGCAATACAACTTCCCAATAAGTAAATAGCGTGAGATGTTGGGAATTACTAAAGCTTATCAATTTTTAATTGCTCAGAAAAGGTTATCTCAACCTATAAATACTCATGTGCAAGAGTAAATATTCTTTATAAAAGTAAATAAATAATTCTATACTAAAATTCGAATAATTTTTGTAGAGTAGTCTAAGCGTAGATTTTTGTAAAGTCCAATTGAAGCTGCTATCCGCGGAAGAAAGATCCCGGTGTTTCCAGAGCGCCCACATTAGGTCTGGAGCTGTTTCGATGGGCTTCGATGGCCTGGTAGTTTATGAACCAGAAGGGCTGGTTTTCCACGGGCAGCGTACTCAAGTAGTTAACCCACTCTCGGTCTCCGTGGGCATCGACGGGAAGCTGGTTGAGAACTGGGGCCACTGGGGCTGCGGTGCTGGCGGTGGGGGAAGTAGTAGTTGCATTTTGGGAATCAGGTGCTCCGAATCGGTTGGCAACAGCTGGAACCTGCTCCGGAGCAGAGTTGCTTATCGGCAGCACTACGGGAACTCCAACGGGCGGTCTCTGGGGTGCCCCATAGGGTAGATCGATAAGAGCAGGCCTTTGCGAACTGGATGACTCTCCAAATCTTGTAGCTATATCCACACCTGTAATATTCTCCACAGCGGTGTTTTGAGTGGCGTGGTACTTGTCCTTTTGACTTAGTCCACCTGGTGGTCTCAAACCCGCAAAAGATGGTCTTTGAGCTTGAATATTTTCCAACAAAGTCATGGTGATAGCCGCAGTAAAGATTAGTTTCAACATTTTTGCAAACGAATTTCACTTTTTCTTCACGAATTTCTCTGATGGCTCCACGCGATGTTAACTGGTCTGATCTTCTCCGGCAACTGAGTACAGGCAGCTTGTACGAACATTTAAATAAGTTTTGACTCTCTGCTCGACCCCAGCTTTTCATTGAATCAGACAAGGTGCACAGAAAGAAATTCAAGAAAACATAATCAGTTTGTTAAAGTATCCATATTTTTTTTCGAGTCTCAAATATGTGTTTTTGTTAAGCTTAAGATGTGTAGCATTTAATGGGCGCGATATCAAATATATAAAACACTTAATAACATTTAGAAATAATTTAGATTTGAAATAAAACCGTTTTTTTCAGTGTTATAAATGAGATGCTGATGGGACTAAATACATTTTAGGATCCCCCTATGATATACCTCCCTCTTATGCACAGTCTCCCTGTTTCTATGGGATATTTGCAGAGTCATTGTTTAATTCAAATATTACTTTTTTTCTTTATTCATTGTTCTTAAACTTCCTAATTTTATGATTAAGAGCGCTTTTATCTTTATGGCTTTATGACTCTGCCTGACATTGTCACTTTTCCATTTCGGATCGCACAAGTTGAATAATTTTGGTTTGGAAAGATTTTGGAACTAAAATAATTTGAAATTAAAATCTTTATAAATTTTCTATAGAATGTATGTTAATAAATGATTTAATCAATAGAACATATTCATAGGAATTTTATTTATTTATACGTCAGTCAATATACAATTACATACCTTAAACCTAAATTTCTAATCAAAACATTAGTCTGGTTTTGTTTTGCCTTTTGGAATATTATAGTAACTACTAGGTGACCTCGTTTACATTTTTAGCAGAATGTAGAGTATTTATTTTTCGATGGGTCGATTGGACTACGTTAATTTCTCGTTTTTTTGCGGCTGGGGCAATCCCAAATTCGTCACCGCTTTGTGAAGCGTGCGTCCCCAAACCAGTTTGTGGTCTTCCCCTCCACCCACTATTCCCAGACCATTCACAACATCATCTCGATCGAGCTGGCAGGAAACTTTGTTTTTGGGCGCGTCTAGCGAAATTTCTTTAACTTCTGTGCTGAAGTGACTCACAGGAATGTCTGCCAGAAAAAGAACGTTCTATCTCAAAACATGATTTATTTGTGTTATATTATAATCGAGTAAGGTTTTCATGTGTGTATCAGTGTGTTCAGGTGAAAAAAGTGTGCGCGTGTGTAGCTTTGTCGTCAACGTGTCTCGGTTGGATCGTCATGGGTTTTTGTTTTGAGTTGGGTGCTGGAATGAATAAAAAGACCATATATTAAAACTCACATTAATAAACTGTGTAGATTTAAAATTGGTTGGTACTAACAGAATCAATTTAGTTTTTGGTGTTCCATAACTAAAACCCTAACAAAAGAACTCATATATATGTGATACTGTAAATGTCACGTCCCCTTAAGTATTTAGATCAATGATGAAAAACAGCAAACGATAAAATGAACTTTCAGATAAGAAATCGGACTGTGGAGAGAAACGTATTGATTTAAAATAACTGCTAACCTGCCAATCTAGAATCGTCGCACGGTGGATCGGGCGACGCTCAACTTGGCCGGACGAGCTGCAGCGGAAGCCGGACGACGATAGGCCACGGGCTGAGCGATTCTCCGGTAATTGGCAGCCCTCCTGGCAGCCACCAAACGAGCCTGCTGCTCCGCCGGAATGTCAGCGGCGGCGGGCAGGTCGTTTCCGGTCACGTCCGGCGGGCCGTACACCTCGTCGGGAACGTTGTTGGGCGCAGCATCGGGCGGTCCGTAAACGGCATCCGGTGTGGGCTCAGCGGCCGAGGGAGCAGCCGCCTCATCGAACGGCACTTCCGGCTTCAGCTCGTCGGCCGAGGGGTAGGGCGTCACAGCGTCCGTATCGCCTCCGTCCGCGGGAGCCAGCTCCTGGCGAGCGGAATACCTCGAACGTCCGCGGCTCAAGCGCTGCGAGTAGCGCTGCTTCTGGGCTTCAGAAACGGCCAGCAAGCTAAGGGCCGCAACTACGAGGACTACTTGGAATTTTGCCATGGTGGAATTGGTGTGATGGAAGTGTATCTATGGGAAGGCGGATCCAACGACTGATGACTTGGAGAGCTCCCCTGGGCGCTTTTATAGGTAGGACTTGGATGGGCACCTGCTTAGTGTGCGGCGCGTGGACCCAGTAGGGGCATCCTTTTTTGGACCTACGCTCTGACGTCGGCACTCTACTATGGTCTTGGTTCCCCACGATCGGCGGTGTCCGCGGCGTCTTTATGCGCCCACGACGTGACCAGAAAGAGGAAGCAGATGCAGAGGTCCGAGGTTCCACCAGCAATCAGTCCAAAATCAGAGAGTGGGCTCCACCTCAATTGATCCAATCGCTTAACATTAAAATGCTCTTAATGTGACAGGAGATGGAAATAATGGTGGCTCGTAAATTTTGGGTGAAGTTAAAGGATATTGGGGTATTGGAAATGGAAGAAATCTAAATAAATATAGTGCGTGGCTTCGCTGTGAGAATAACCAAAACCTATATGATTAAAATATAGATATGTTACTTAACCATATTTCATAAGAAATTGTCCCTTAAAACTTAAAAACAAACTTGTTTTAGCGTTAGCCTGATTAAGCTACTTTGTGTTATGTTTATTTTCGTATAGAATTTTACAAAAAGGTTTAGATGTATATATATATATTTTTATTTTGGGGAAACTTACTCTAGATATGATTCAAATTAAAAAAAAATGATTTCTGTAATTTAACCATATATTTTATGCTTTTCAAATAAAGTATTCTCTCGCACCTAATAACTATATTAAATCATCATCAGTTCATTTCATGTAATGATAGTTTAGGACGTGACACAAAGTAATCGTCTGAGGAATGGGCCTTGTGACCTTGGTGCTCACCTCAACGCCAAATCGTTGATCGCATAAATATCGATTATAAGTGTTTAATCAAAAATTCTAACGCTCAATCTGACAATTCCAGCATAATGCAATTGACAACAGAGCTCGATGTCGACTTCGTTTCGTTTTCGCTTTCAATTGGTTAGGGATTGGATTGCGTATCACGTACGAAACGCATTTAATTTTCATAGAACATGGCGAATCGGACGTGGACACCGGACAGTGTGGCAGTTGGAGACCGGCGATAATGTGGGCGATTGGTGGATGAGTTGGCGGCGGACGTGGTTTTGTCGGCTGAGACCAGAAACAAACAAAAAGCTATGCAAAATAAATCGTTAAGTGTGCGCCTAATCGATGTCGTGTCGATATAGAAGCCTCATGTCTATATTCCCCGGGACGACTCTCGATTTCGAGAACATTGTATAAAAGTATCACCCGCCATCGCACCTGGAATCAGTTGAGTCTAAATCCGGGCCGAGATCGAAAGTTCAGCATGCAGTGGCTTCTACCCGTAATCCTTTGCCTTTGGGCCTTCAGTCCCGTTCAGATCCAATCACGCCAAATCAGGATCAATCGCTATGCGGTCAGTGTGCAGGAGGATCAGGCGGTTGAGGTCAAGGCGGCGCCATATCCAGCAGCGGGCTATAGGCCCCAAGGTCGCTCCTTCTGGCTGCCAGGCGAAGTGGAAGTTGAGGTCCAAGAAGTGCCAGGTGACGTGCAAATTGAGGATCTGGAGGGATCAGGTTTGGCTGCGGATCAGCTAACCACCACAACCGAGCTGCCTCTGGAGGATCTCTCGACCAGCACTACGGAGCCAACTGGGGACTGGAGCACCACCACCAACTGGGAGTCCCTGGACACCACCACTGTTCCCCCGGCAGTGGAAGCCCGTTCAGGTCGTGCCTACGAGAAGGCTCCCTATCCACCAGCTGGTTACCGACCAAGTCGCGCCTTCCGACTACCCACCGAACAGAAGCCGGCGGAGCAACAGCAGATCTCCGCCAGCAACTCCACTGACAGCAATGCCGATCACCCGGTCTGTGGCGTCAGCACGGACCCCCTGAAACCCACACCTGAACCTGGATCGAAGGATGAGCCCGACGCGGAGAGTGTGGTCTTTACTGCCAATGTGGGTCCTGCTGTTTTTGTTGCCAGAGCTCCGTCCTCCATTCCGGTGGCCATTCCCCTGCGATCGCAGCCTCTGGTGCAGGCTCCGAGATCCCGGGGATTCGTCTACACCACGCATGTGGAGCAGCGGTGGTGAGAATTTCGATGGCAGCTACATTATAATCCTTGTTAACAATTCAGTATTTTAAGTTACTTGTGAGTGTGCACAAATAAATGTTTTTTAATGTTAACTAAAGAATGTTGCTCTTAGTTGGGAAGAACTATCAAAAGGGCAAACGGTGCACATTACGGATTGAGAAGCAATATAAACCACAAATTTCTGGGTAAATTAGCTGGTTTCTTTAACTTGACAGCAAAGATTCTAGAAGGCTTTATCGGTATACAAATTATAACGTCATGGCCTTCATCATTTTCATCGACCGGAAGTTCTGGCACGTTTCAAACTTTGTTGCTCTAACGTCATTGAATGTTTTGTTAAATGTTGTTTTCGTTCCCAATTGAAGTAGGAGTCGCGTCGAGCAACAAACTGTTTTCTATCAAATTGTGACTGGTTATGGCTGAAGACAGCCGAAGAGCTCCTCTTCCCGGCATCCGTATTAAATTTGACGTGCGGATGTGCAAAGTTTTAACCGTGGAACGTGCGTGGCATGCGGAAAGGCGCGAGGCGTCTTCGGAGGTGGAGCTTAGAGCCCTCATCCCCCAATCCCGTCTTCATGGAGGATTCAAATTGAATAACGAGTGTGCGAGTGCTTTTCGTACCATCTAAATGGGGAGGGGGCCGAGGGCGGTGGGACGTTAAATCCACCGGAGACCATTGAACCTGCGTTCTACCAAAGAGGACTTGTTGAGCGGGAGGAGTCTCTGAGGCAGACATTTATGGCAATATTTCTGAATATTTTATGGGAGAATTTCGTGGGTTCAGCACGGCATTCATTTGAAGCGACAGCTCCAATAAATGCTAACACAAAGTACCATATTTATGAACCGATTTGTTTTTGTCAAAACCAATTTAAAAAGGCAACAATTGAATCTTCTTCGGATAAGCCAGTCATGGCCATGGCAACTGTTTGGCGGTTCTGATTTTACATAGCGAACTCCTCCAATTTCAAATAGTTCTTCAATTTGATCTGTATGTTTTCATTTATTTCGTTAAGAGCATAAGAAGCCATTCGGGAAGTATATTTAAGGAGTAACAAAAGTCATAATAAAAGAGGTATGAAGCAACTTTAACAGAGTCCGGATGCAACCGCATCGGGTTAATTGATTCGCCCGGGCACGCCTCCTCGGCCGAGTCACCGCAAATTGTGCACGTAATTGACAATCAAAGGATCATCGATGCTGGTGGGCACGATTTCGACGGAATGCACCACCGGCTGCAAGTGGAAGTCGCTGTCGATGTGCGTGAAGCTGGCTAGCTGGAGGTCCAGGTCGTCGTGGCTGCCATCCACCAGCACGTACTCGGCCTCCGGCTCCACGAGGGCCAGCTCCACGGCCGCATTGTTGTCGCCGGGCACCTGCGGCTGCTCGGCAATCGAGGCCGTGGTGGTGAAATTGTCCTGGGCGGAGGATACGGCCACATTCGGTGGCGGGGAGTCCATTCCGGCCGGGGTGGCATCGATGGCAAACAGTTTGGTCGTGGTAGTCGGAGGGGTGCTGCTCTCTGCGGCTGAACTTTCAGGGGTGACCTCCTCCTGCTGCTCCTTCGGCTGCTCAGTTGTGGTTGGCTCGGCATCGGCCTTGTTCTCCTCCGCCTCCTCCTCGTCCCGCTCCTCCAGCTGCCGCTCGTTTTCATGCAGTCGCTTGGGCGATGTACTAAGCAGCAGGAGCTTCCCGGACTTCTCTGGCAGCACGGCACCATCCTCCTCCAAAGTGCCCGGGGCGGGATCAATCAGTATGCTGGCCTCCTCATCGCGACTCAAAGCAGGACCCGCCAGAGTGGCGGACTCCTCGGTGGTGACATCCCCCTCCCCCTCCCGATCCACAATAACCACACTGGTGGTGGTTTCCGGACTCGCCGCATCCCCCTCGGGACGGATAACAGCCGCCTGGGCCAAAGCCAGGCAGAGAAGTGCGCAACCGAGTCCTGTCCACATGTTCGCTGGTCAATTTGTTGACGATTTGATGCCAGTCCATTCCAGACGGGCGTATTTATACCAGTGGTTCCCACCCATTCGGGAGCTGTCATAATTTCAGCCCTGAGCATTTAATTTGACGCGAAACTTCCGCAAGCGGCCCGAACCGGAAATGTAATTCCCCCGGTCTGTGGGTGTGAGTGTCTGTCGGAGGGTGTTGTGCGAGTCTGCGGTGGCATTGAAGGAGGCCAGAAAGGCCTGGGTCGTTACACCTTAAGCCCCACAGCCCCCATTGACCGCAACGATGGCCAGAGTGCCAACCCCAAAAAGTCACTTTACATTTTCGCCTTTACCTCCGCCACACATACTAGATCGCTTACAGCAGAGGTCAAGGAAATAGTGTCAATGGGGTTTATTATTTGGACGCAAAAACAGTTCTTAACTATCAGGGACTGCCCCGAATGCTGAATAGCCATCTGAAAGTATGCAATGAAATAAGCCTTCCTCTTGGAGTCCTAAGATATTTCTGCAAATCGTAAATTAGAGTTGAAAATGTAATACGTTTAAAGAGAGGGCACCTTTTATTATGAACATCCAAGACAGTTTTCAAAAACATTCGTTTTTGTGACCCATTAATTTGACAGACCGAATTTCTTACTGATCGTGTGGGAAAAGACTGTTTAAAGATTGTTCGCTCCTAAAATGAAGATCACATTGAGAATTTATCGGTTAAATTAACTTTTTGTTAGCTTTCTCTGACAGACAACAAACTAGAACCTAACCATCGGTCCTTAAATGAAAAAAGGTCTTGAAGAATTATAAAGCCAAATAAATTTACATGTTATTAAATACATATTTTCTATTCCCAATAAATATTGATTAGGCATTTTGTAACATCCATAACTATCAATTTGGCCACAATTATAAGCTCTGTCTGTGGTCTGGTGCGTATCTGTGTGTGAGCTTGTGTAGTTTTGTCGGTTTAACTTTGTGATGAGCAAAGTTAGTGGCTTGACCGTGCCAGCTGTTGGACATGCTGGTCACGTTCTTCGGGTGACTTTGTTTTCGTCTTAAATGGGAAATGATAAAATTGAAAATAAATTCATACAAGCACACATACCCACAGGAAATAAATGTGTCTTGGGGGCAACAACAATCGCAACAGGCTACAAGTTCATTGATTGCCTGCTGACCCAGAGAAATATTTGCAGGCATAAAATGCACAACAGTTGGTGAAGGGTTAACTTGGAGTAATTGCATTTTAGCGTGGTATAATTGGATTCCTGTGGCTGCTTCTTGGCAAAGTAAGCTCAGCATAATGGACATCTTTTATTTTTAATATTCTTCTAAAATTTAGAATATTTCATTCATAACGATCTTCTTCTGTCCCATAGAGATGCCTCCCCGTGAGAAATAAAAATACGAAAATGCTTTGATTAATGGTATAGTATTTATATATATAAGTTTATTATCGAAGATTCAACACTACTTACGTTAAAAATATTGTACGTCTTATGCTTTGTTATTTTCTTATTGATTTTTGTCATTATTTGTATTATTTTTGTTGTTCTTCTTTTTTGTGTCGTTTTGTCTATATCGAAATTTCTAATTTCATAAAATGAGTATGTGTCGTGTTATATGTAGATATAAATGTATAATAATTGCATATGATCGATGGCTTGTACATGAAGAGTGGGGAGAAATTGCGAAATGGCCTGGATATACTCGTATCTTTTAGGTAACTATATGATTTTATGTTTATTTTAGTTTGGAGCCTAGTCCACGATCGATATCGATGCCACAGAGCGGGCATCTAGATATGTGTGCTTCGTTTAGATACAAGATTCAAGATACAATTAGTTAAGTACAATTATGATAATTATTGTTCAACGTTTATATGCAAATGTTGTGGAGTTCATAGAATTAGATTTCGTTTTTTCGACTTGTCTTTAGATGGTAACCTGTGTAAATGACACGCGTATAAAATGAATTTACGTCTACTTACAAGGTAAATAAAGTTGTTCTGTTTTGTCTTACATGTCTTTATTTTCTGTTTTTGGTTTGTGCTTCGTATTTTTTCAAAAATCTACTCTTGTTTTTCTGCTTTTATCTTCCAGCTAAACCTATCCAACTAATCCATTTCCATAGCCATCAGGAAGCGCGAAATGCTCACTCGTCTACCACTATCTAATCCATTCCTTGCTAAATTAACTAAGTCGTAATTTTGGTAGGACTTACATTAATAAATGTTCATATTTTAGGCAAAACAGAGAACGAATTTCATTTTGAATCATAACTTTTCGTGGTCAGCTTTTAGGCTGATCCACAATTCGGTTAAATCTTGATTAAATCCTGGTTAATTGACTGAGTTAACAAAACATTGCACTTAGATAAATGTCTTTAAATCGTCCAAAGGTGTTAAGTAGCTAGGAAGAAGAAAGATAAGACTAAGGGTCAAAGAAATAATAGTATTAATACTCTTTCGTAAAACAATACAGCTTTGGACAGCCCAATTAATAAATTGTTTTTCGTGGTCCGGAAATCCACATCCATTGTACCCAAAACATCAACAATTATCAGCTTTTCCCTCCGGGTCAACCTCGTCCTAGGCAATATTATGAACTTTGGCCGACAGGCAGTTGTGCACCACAAAAACAACCGGCTTGGGACAGCACTCCATGTCGAGTTCCTGGAAAGGTAACATTAGATTTATGCACTTTGGGGAGTGTTTCTCAGGGACTCACAATCTCTCCGTCATCGCCAAAGTCCAGATACAACATCCTGGTGCCATCATCCGCGGAACCCTTTAGCTTGTCGAAGGCGAACTGCCACAGCTGCGTCTTGGAGGTAGCCACCGTCGGAGTGGTTGGAGCGAATCCGCCGCAATCGTACAGAAAGAAGCCACGATTTATGTGCACAACCAATTGACACTGCCGGCCCTGGAAGAGGCAGCGGAAGGAGAACTCCCTCTGGTAGTTGACCGCCTGGTGGGAGCCCTGAACGAGGGATCTGGCCCAGGCGGCCATGTCCCGATGCGTCTCCGAGCGCAGCCAGTAGACAAGAACCCCGCGGGCGGTGCCGCAGCGGACGCAGAACACGGTGGTCTGCTGGCCCTGCCAAAGGATACAATTCTTAAAATATTTGCCTTGCATCGAGGCCGGTTTTCTGCTTACATTCAGGGAGGAGTTGTTGCCTGCTCCCGCCAGACGCGTCGTGGCCAGGGCGTAGATCTCCAGAGGACGGCTCCAAGCCTCCACCGACCACGGAGCACTCTCGTAGATCCGGAACTCACGCTCCGTAACCGCCACGAATATGGGCAGCCACTTATCGCTCTCGTCCGAACTCTCCGAACTGGAACGACCGCTGGGCTGTGGATCAGAGTGCATATCTTGTTTAGAACGTGATTATTTTTAATTTATGAACAAATATTATTATTTGTACATCGATATTAGTGGACCGTTATTTCTTTTTCGATTTAAGAGGTAGAGGTATTAATATTTGATTATATTTAAGGTAACCTACATATCTGCTTTTTTTGATCATATGTTATAGAACTTTGAGTAGCCGGGTGCGCACTACAATATGTAACACCATATATTTAGCAAAAGTATCGAAGTTCTAGAATATTTGCTCATCGTGCGGACTATACGCATTCCTGATTAAGTTTTTTATACTATTAAAATTAAACAACGGCAGATATAATGGATTTTTTTTTGTTTTATCTGCTTTGATGGTTTTCATTAAAATAAAGGGTTACCAAAATATGAAGATAATTCGAAATTTCAGATTTGTAGTAACAATAAAAATTGGGGACTTGGGTGAACTTACACTTACCAGCTCGCCGGCCACGCCGCTGTTCGAGGTGCCGCTGCCCCCGCTGGCCGCTCCGCCCCCGGCGCTCCCAGAACTTCCGCCGCCACCGCCGCTCATCCGCTTGCTCAGCCAGCCGATGTGCTTCAGCTCGCCGATGAGGTTGGTCAGCGCCCGATTGGCCTCGGCCAAGGCCCGCTGCGTGCTGCTGCCCATCGCCGAGTGGAGGGCATTGAACCAGACCAAGGCCTCCGCCGAGTCCGCCGCTCGCAGGATGCAGGAGTGCACTCCGTCCGGCGAGTGCAGCTCGAAGCACCGGTTCTCTGGGGAATCAGGATATGTGATTAACTTTAAGTGTAATATATCACTTATCAAGGGGTAAAGATCAAGACAATCATGATGGCAATGCTTAAAAGCGTATAGTACTGAGAATTTAAATAAAAAGTGGAGTCTATTAACAAAGGAACATTTTTAAAAATTGAAATTTTATTAAATAAAATGCAAAGGATAAAATTATATTAATATTTAATACGACTTATAATCGCATTAACATTTTTCGGATCGAATAACATACCCGGGTCGATGTACTTGAGATTCCTGGCCAGATGCGTCAGCTGCAGCGGGATGTATCGCGTATCCGCCCGGGGTGTCGTCTTCGGGGCGGGCGGCGAGGTGGGGACGCCCGGTCCCAGCGGACAGAGGAAGGCCCGCTGGAGTTCCCAGCCCACTTCCGAGATGATGCTGGCCTTCCGAAAGTAGGGCGTCACTTCGCGTAGGAATTTAACTGCAAAACACACAGGAGGAAACCAACCGGGGATATAAACATCAGAGCAAATCAAACGACGGCTCATGAATATGGATGCGGCGGGATGTGGGGCACAGTGTCATCAGCAAAGCACTCGCAAATGCAGCACTCACAGCATTCAATCAGCCGGAGTTAGAGCCTTCTTCGTTAAAGCCGATGGGGCTGTTGCTGCGGCAGTCTTGGCAAACGCTGCGGCATAAATTCATTAGAGTTTCCGCTCCATTTTTATTCGATTTGCACACCCACAGTCCCTCGACTGGCGTCGAACTCCTGCGCACAGTGGGCACGGGGTAGTGACTAAGGGATAAGATATTTTTTCTTACGCTACAGGGGTAGCAACGAACTTTAATTGATGTATCTTTTCCAACTACTAGTAATATTACGTAAGGATACATTTAATATTCGCATGGTACTTTAAGTACATTTTGTAGCGTTTCTTGGATCTCTTCCCATTAAAAATTCAGTTAATCCGAAATAGAAAAAAAAGAGCAAGGTAGTACCTTTAATTACTCTGGGTTAGAGCGAGACAGCAGTATCCGCCAATCTCCGAAATAGAAAAGGATAGCAAAAAGCAATGTGGCAAACAGATTGAATAGAAAATGAAGAAATTAATACTGATTTTCATCAAAATCATCTATGAACCATCAAATCATTTCTCTGGGCAGTAAATACTTAAAAATACAATCATGTTATGAAAAATTCTAATTAGTTTTGAACAAATATGTTTTAATTTCTATATTGATTTCAGGTAAGCCACTGTGCAACTACTATGCAAATTGAGCCGATGATGCCAGGTGCTTTGCTCTGAGGGAAGGGGGCATTCTGCAAGACTCGTATATCTAACTGGTAAGTCCCATACCATTCCCGGCCGGGGCCCAGCCCACTTGATATGCTCAGAATTCCGCCCACAACATTTGCACAATTTCCGTTTGCTGTTGCCGCTGTCGTAGCTTTTGCCTTTGCTCTGGCTGCTTCTGCCTCTGTTTCTGTTGTTGCTGCTGTTGATGTTGTCGTTTGCCGTTCGAGTGATTTGGAAATTCAATTTTCACACTTAATGCCATCGGCCGACGGTTGGCGGCGGTTTGTCCGACTCAATTCGTGTGTTTAGCCCAACTAATTAGAGCAGACGGCCACGCGGCGGAGGGGCTATGCGACGGTGGGTGGCCACCCTCTTGCTAATTGCTTGGCATCTACCGTGCTCTGGAAGGTGGAAGCCGCCAGGGCACTCCAGCTGGCCAAATGCCACTCCCACTGCCACTCCCACTGGAGTTTGCAAACATTTGCATTCACAAATATGCAACCGAGGACAAACAAACGGCCAAACAAGCGGAGCAACTAAAAATAAAAATGTTGCATAGCGGCAGGCGCAAAGTGTGATGAGACTTTCGGGGGAAAAGGGGTTTTCGGGCGGTCCTGGATTTTCGGAGTGGACTGCAGAGCAAACTGAACTAAGCCAAAAACGACAAACGAGGAACGCAACTGGCGGCGGCAAAAGTTTAGATGCAACAGCAGAAACAACAATAACAACGGTAATAAGTTGTGCAAATTTTTGCATTTAAGTGTAAATAAAGTTGCCGCTCCATGAGAGTGTGTGTTTGTGCTAAAAAACCATTCGAGAAAAACAAACAAGTTATGGAAAAGTTGGCTAAAACCACCGCAGGCCACAATTGTTAGCTGCTTAAGTATGAATATTTTGCGCTTACATTTTTCAAATAAATATGGTATTACAAACAATCCACTAAGGATTAAAGTCAAGGATTTGCTTAGTGCTCCTGGCATGTGGGTTGAATCAATAGAGCCAGAAATGGCGAGCAAGGCAATTTAATATAAGCCTCTACTGTTTGCGCAAAATTCTCTTGAAAATTAATTTATTTGTTGGACGTGCTCGTTCAATCAATGTAAGCTTTTAGGTAAAGTTCACCATTTCACTTAATAGCCTCAAATATATATTTATATATATAAAAAGCCGTTTTATGCATCCTATTTTATGCAGCTGCAGGCTCTTACCTCTTATCTTATTGCAAAAAATTAAGCTTCCCAGAAACCATAATCATTTACAAATTTTAAATTAAATCTTTAACAAATATTAAACCAGTCTTGGTTTCCCAATGACGCTGGTAATCCTCTTAAGCTTAAGTAATGCTAAAGTTAAAGTATTCATTTAAGTTAAGCCCCTTGCATTTTGCTTTACATGGCTTTCTGAGATCATCTTTACGATAATAATATTGCTCAAATCGCATTCATTTGACTCCGCTCTCTCGTGGCTTTCAGGTCCCCACATTACCCCACTTAATTCACAGGCGGCCAAAAACTTTTTACACCTTTGCCGACAAAAGGAAATCCTGAAAATCCGGCAGTGCTGCCACCCCAGCTCATAAATCAAAGGGGCAAGCCGTAAAGTGGGCGTGGCCGGTCGGAATATGATATCAACAGCAGGCGGCATTCGGAATTCGGCAAATCGTGCGTTAAAACAAACTTTGCGCAAAACTTTTGCGAGTAAAATCTCACGCGTCCTGGGGAGGAAGTGGGCAGGTTGGTTAAGTAGGGGCCACTTGGGTGGATGGGTGGATGGGTGGGCAGTGGGCTGATGGTGGATCCGGCGGGTCCGCAAATGTGTGCCAAGCTGTAAAAACCATTGCTAATGGACTTCTGGGAGGCGAGCAAAGCCAACTGTCGTCGCCTCCGTCGCCATCTCGGGAATCTGTCGCTGACATTTGGCAGTCGGAGCTGGAATCCAGTTGCAGAGCCCCGCTCGAAGCCCACTCCTCCGGCTTATTTAAATTACAATGAGACGGCTGCCTGCGCGCAAATACTTTGGGCCAAAGTTGGGCGCACAGCGGCCAGCGGAGCTTGGCAAACAACTTGGCCAACTTGTAAATTGAAGTTCGAATCAAGAGCTCGGCCGAAGTCAGTGGGCGGAATTGGGGCAGGATGGTGCTGAGCTGTTAAGCATGTCGCCGCCCATTCATGGCTAAAGGCTTTTGAAATTGTGATTACATTTGCGCCACTTTGCGTGCCTATAGATCTGGGCCACTTTAATTTAATGAACACACCGTTGAAATTATGAAAACGACCGCAAACCAAAAGCCGAAAATCAAAATGCTCACTCAATAACAAAACAGGCAGGGGAGGCAAGTTTCTGGGGCTTTGGTGCGGGGTAAATTGGCTAATTGATTGGATTGGCTTATTGAGAGGATTGTGGGTTTTACAAACAAGTTAATATGTAAATGTGAAGGGGCTTAGATAAAACAAATGGTACGGGGGCTATGAGCTTTGATATCTAACAAACTCAAGAAACCATATGTGGTTAAATAAATTCGCCCAACAAGTTAGTAATTTGTTATTTCAGTGTCGAAAATGGTCTACATTTGGAGCTACCATATTGCCTTGCATTTTTACAAATCGTACAAAATTTGCGAAATAAAAAAAAAATGCAACCTATAGGTTTCCTACATAATTTACTTGGGTACTTAAATCTCGTAAAAATGTTATTTAAGGTGTCTAAAAGTATGCAGTAAATTAAGGAGCTTAAATTATGTTATTGCATTTAGACAAATGACATTTAAAAGTTAGTTGAAAACCCTTGTGATATGATTATTTACCATTCATGATTAGCTCTATTATAAGGTAGTTTTAAAGTTTCTTTGATGGAAAGTAAAGAAAGTAGGAGCATACATTCCTCGTTAGATAAAATGTAATAGTTGTAAATTGTATTTGTATTGTTAAAAACGCCTTAAAGTTTACAAATTTAATTTTTTATGAATTGCTAGCTGAGTTCAAAGCTTCGTAGCAGTGCATGGGAAATTCTCCAAAAATAGTTTTGCCACTGTAATTGGCTCGCAGTAATATATTTTGGCCCAGAAAGGCGGCGAAATGGATCACAAGCAGCTCAACATGGACATGTGCTGGCCCAAAATTAAATGCGAGTCAGACTCTCGGAGTCAAAAGATATCGTGGGGCCCTGGGCTGCGTGGCATGCGAGGCACGTTGACGACAATGACGTGAGTCTTGGAGGGCTAAGCCCGAGATGGAACTGAAGTTTGCGGGAGGGGCTGCCAGGCTGTTGATATTAAAGCGACATTAACATTGAGCTTGATGGCTGCTTTGATGTGCCACGATACGTTTTTAAATGCGCGAATATTGTCAGTTGTCCCATACATTCAGATTCGGACTCGGATTCGCACTGTGCATCTGGGATCGAGTGAGTTATCATAGCCCCAGGCGACGGCAGCGGCAACGGCGACCTTGCGACCGTTACTGAATTCTGATGGGAGAACCGGTGGCATAGTGCGCATAAATAGCGGGACACCCACAGCAGCCGGCACAAACCGTTAGCACTCGTCCACCAATCAACATGAAGAGCCAACCCATCCTGATCCTGGCCATGTGCCTCCTGGCCCTCTCCTCCGTTTCCGGCATGCCGCAGCGTCGGGCGAAGAGTCAACGCCAGGTGGAGTACTCCTCCACCCCGTATCCGGCAGCTGGATTTCGGCCAAGGATCGCCTTCAATCTGCCCGGCGAAGTGCAGCCCAAGCTCGAGACGGAACCACTGACCACCACCACCAGCAGCACCACAATTCCCAGCGAAGTGCAGACCCTGGAGAACACTGAGCCATTGAGCACCACCGAGCAGCAGCAACCGGAAACGGAAACGCAGACCGAGACGGAAGCGGATTTGGAAGTGTCCGTCCGCACGCCAGCCAACACCTACGGAGCCCCCGGAGAGCAGGATCCCCTGGAGCCCGACACCGTGGAGGTGGTGGCCCAGGAGCCAGCCCGTGACTTTCAGCCACCCTCGCTGGAGGCCGTCGAGGACTTTGCCGCCGATGGCGCTGTTGCTGCTGGCAGCGAGCAGCCTGTTGCTGATGTCCCTGCCCTGGGCGAAGCGGAAGCCGAGGACAATGAGCCGGAGGCTGAGGTCAAGGCCGCCGCACCAGCAGGAACCTACGGGCCACCCGCCACCACCTACGGCGTACCCGAGCTGAGCGAGCCCGAGAACGAGTTGGACCTGGAGGAGTCGCAGGTGGAGCTGGTGGAGGAGGCGGCGGCGGAGGAGGCGCTGACCAACGAGCTGGCCAGCGGACGCCTCATCCTGCTGCCCCTGGGCGCCAGGGGAGCGCAGTTCGGCCGCCTCATCCTGGCCGTGGAGCAGCCACGACAGCGCTTGAGGAGCGAACGCCTGAGGAGGATCTAAGGACTCACCTGCTTATCTGAAAATGGGGATTATTCCACGAAAATATACGTACTTAATTCAACATAAGCCTTTCTGGATTTATTACTTATACTTTTATTGGAAAATGTGTCTATCTTTTCATTGGCTCAGGTTTCGCTATATATGTCTATAGGTGTCTTAAGTGAAACATGCAAATCACTAGGTGCTTACAATTAGGCAACAATATATTTTAAGCTCAGAAGTTAAATGAGTTCATTTAGAAAGAAAATTCTACTTTATTGACTGCATAATTTTAGACACCTAAACCTGATTGTGAGGTTATCATAGAGATAACTTTTTAAAGACAAAGATGCTTTCTGGATTTTTTAAATTGTATGTGAGTATTTTTAAATTCTCACAACCTTTAGCTTTAAATGTAACTTCTAATCAATAATTTATACTTGATCTTCTATAGACTAGCCAAATACTACCTGTCCTAAACGCAATATAATTAAAGCGATTGTTCGGCCGAAGCAGCTGGTGACCAGGAAATGTGTGTGTCAAGGAAATGGAATTGGCTGTGTCGGAGTGGATTCCCCGATTCGACTGAAGCCTTTTCCCATCATTTCGCAGAGGAAGTTGTTTCAGCAAAATTGTCGAGCACGGTTCATTGCATTGTTTATGCCAAATGGTTTGGCTTGTGATTGTGTCACGCCCACAGGATGCACAAGTGGGCGTGCCGGGGACTGGGATTGCCCCGCTTTGTGGGCGATGTGTGTGTGCGCAAGGACATCCCACCCATACATCGCCTAATTGATGCTTACTATTGTTTATTGTGTTTTGAACGAGGAGCCGAGCAAAGCGAAGCAAAACACAACTGAATGGAGATGAACAGGAAACGAGGCTCCAACTTCGCCCGGCCATTTTGATTAGGCATTGTCCTCTCTGTGTGTCTGTGATTATGATTACGATGATGATGTGCTGGTGTGATTATGCACTTGGGTTGTTATTAGATGAGGCCTGGCAATAGTACATCCATTTTTAAAGTGCCGGGTCGATGGGTTCGGGCCAGGATATTTGCCTATGCAGTGTGCTCTTGCAGATAACTTGTATTCACTGAACCGTTGAAGAGATACGATTTAGGGAATGAAAACTATTGGGAAGTTTGTAATGCCTATGGAGGGTCGATTGAATTTAATAGTTGGTGGAGAAAGACGCCCTTTATCAGTTGTTTATTCAGGTGTAAGAGCTTTCTTTAGTTAAATAAAAATCCATTTCAAGCTCTTGTATAATAAAAACAAATACATCTTAACAAGTCTCAGATTAAAATATATGTAGTTCCAAGACAGTCGAAGTGCTGCCGTTCAGCTTGGCTTCCCGAACGACCCTGCAGACAGCTTAGCAAACCTTGATAATTATTTTCGTCCTCTATCTATAGCACACCGCTCTCATCACCTATAACCCTTGCTTTATTTACGTCTGCCAGCTACTCAGACAGTTGAGAATGCAGTGCGTAGCAGGCCATCCCAACACCCCAGAATCCTAGCATCCCAGCATCCCAAGAACCCAACCTTCCGCAACCTGAATCATTTTTGCTTTTTGCCACTCGACAACACTGGGCGGGTGCACCACCCACAAGAAGCGACTATGTATTTTTGGGCCATTTGATCAAATGGAAAGAAAACTTTTCTCATTACTCATTGCCAAGCCGGGGCAAACAAACCAGGCAACGAACCAGCCAACCAACCAGCCAACCAACCATCCGACCAACCAACTAACGGCAGTCAACAGCTAACAGTCAACATGAAGCGGTGGCCCAAAGGGGACTCCTGCCAGGGAGGGCTGGATCTGGATCTGGATGCTGGGGATTTATAACAGGACCCAGCTGCAACAGTGGCAATAGCAGTCGCAGTGGCTGCGGCAGTAACTCGCATGTTTTGCTGAGTAATCCCACGTATGTATTTGCACTAAAACCCTCTGTTCCGCCCTTCCAACTCGCTACTCCACCACGCCACCATGGGACGGATGCTACAACGACGGGACAAAAAGAATCCCCACTGTCGGTCAATTAATCACGGTTGAACAAGTTTGTAAAAGATTATCTGTGCAGCTTTGGGACGGGGAGGAGGGAATCAAAGACACAATTTATCACAAAAACAAGCAGCAGATAATAAATGTTTCAAATTTATTGTTGCTAAGAGGGATCTGAATTTTGGGATGGATTTTAGTTCATAGTTGGGGAGTGCGATTAAAACTTTGGTTATACATCGAATTTAGATGTTCATATTGTGAGCGGAGTGTTGGACAGGAGATGAGGAATCAGAACAGATATACAATACTTTCGAATGGTATAGACAACGTTTAAGCATCGAAGGTTAGGGATATAAGCTAATATGTCATTATTGAGCTGCTGGTTCTGTATTTTTGGATAATCCAACACTTATCCCACCCACTGTGCCCAACTGTTCGCGACGGTACTCATAGTTTACTTGTTAGTTTGACTCGCGTTTTTTAAGCTCTTCTCCTTTTCGGCACACCACCTTTCCCATTCCGTGTGTGCGAAATGTTTTACGCAAATAACAATTTGACATTCTGGCCAGGAGGGCAACAAATGTATCATCGGTGTGTACTCACCCTCCAGATCCACCACTCGACCGGACCGCTTGAGGGCCCTCACCGCCTCGTCGTGGGTGGCGTCCCGCAGCTCCTCCCCGTTGACCGTCAGGATGGCGTCGCCCACGTAGAGTCCTTTGGCCTGGTCGGCGGCCATGCCTCGGAAGATCTTCGAGATGAGGATGGGCATTCGGTTCTCGCGCCCGCCCTTGATGGAGATGCCCAGGCCGTTGTTGTCCGACTTGATGATCCGCACATGCCGCTTCTGGTTGGCCACATGGTCAGGTACGTCGCACATATCCATGCCGCCCCCGTCGCCGGCATTGTTGTTGTTGTTCAGGCAGAGGTCGCCGTTGTCGTTGCCCCCGGAGCCATCTAGCTCCGTGTCCTGGATGTTCATCCCCTGAAGCGAGGCGGAACTGGGCAGGCTGCCGTTCTGGCCAGCTCCGCCAGACCCACCTCCTCCGGCGCCACCGCCTCCTCCGCCACTGTGATTGCTCCTGGGGGAAAGATAGAGGGTTAAATGCAGACATTTATGAGATTTTTAGGGTATATTATTTTCATATTTGGGACTGTTATGACTGGTACTTAAAATTTGTGCAAAAATTTACCGACTTGTAAAACTAGACCTAATAAGATTTATCCACTTTGTAAAACACACTAAGCGCCAGTATATTTTAAGTACTTAAGGGCAAAAAATGCAAACGAATTGTAAAATTCCGTATTGGGTTGTCCAAAAGTAAAATACTATTGTGCGAAATATGTATCCGAAAAACTTCAAAACTTTATTTTAAGATTAATGCTTTATAGTTTCCTTAAAAATTATTCATACGACCCGCATGCCTGTAAGAATTTAGTCCAAAACAATCGATTCTTCAATTTCTAGCCTTGTCAACTTATTAGTTTCGTTGGAATAATTGTTAAAATATGGCAGAGAAACAAACAAATGTTTGGTTGAAGTCTTTGCCACCTAGATGTTAATAAAATTTTCATTAAAGGCAACAGTACGTATGAGTGACAAATTCTGAAGTCAATGCTCAAAAAAACTTCTTGTTAAACATTTTAAAATCTAGTAACCCTAAGAACAAGCTATGATAAAATACAATTTTAGTCTAACAAAAATATTCCTTTTTATCTCAGGTCTAAAGTCCTTAAATTTAAATCAAGTGAATAACTAATTTAGAACTCACCCCATGGTTCCGTTCAGGGTGGTAGATTGTCCATCGTTGGATGGCTGCGCCGCCTCACAGGATTCGTCCAGGCTGACGGCCAGGAAGTCCGTTTCCAGTGTGACGAGGACGCGGTACCAGGCGCCGCGCACCCTCGTCTCCATGTTGCCGCACCGCAACCCCGAGGGGGAGGGGGAGTGCTGCTGCGGAATGGGCTGCTGGGCCGCCGGCGGGGTCCTCCCCAGACTGGAGGATTCCACCATGATTCCCTCTGACTTCGATTGCGCGGTGCTGATATGGTACTCTACATGATAGTCGCCAGCAGGGGCTGAAAGGACGGAAAGTACTACATTTAATTTTTGGCATTCACTTTGTTTTGGAAAATGAAAGATTGTAATAAAAGATTAATGGTCTTTGCATCCGTATAAAATTACGCAGCAATAAAATCATTCCTTGCTTACTTTAAAATTTATTAATTTACAGCGCCTGATAAAACAGAGGCTTAGCCTAATTTATGGACGTTTGAGCAATAATTAACAATGTGACAGCTGAACGGATGCTAAGTCATATAACACTAATTGTGGAGATAAGCGATTCATTTTTAGAGTGGTCATTTGCTGTGAATGCAGTGGAAATGAGCCTGTTGCAGCAGAGAAATACTTTTGGCCATGTTAGCCATTAAGATAATATCGCAGTTTGGCTGCCAACGATTTGCAATTGAGTCTCAATGGAATATGCAGTTAGACATGCAGATGACAGGAGCGGGGAGGGAACTGCTGGCAATAAGCGGATATCAAATTAAATGTCCGGCATGCGGATGACACACGGAGGAAGAAATGCGTAGCGGAAGAGCGGGCATTTGTCATTGTTTTGCCAGTCCAGGATTTATTGCATTCCCGACAAGTCAAGAAGCAGTGCTGACTGGCGGAGGGGCGGAGGTGGCGACACCCGGGCGGGAATGCAAAAAGCCGTGGCATTTGGGGCGCACATCCTTCCATTTCCGGCCACATCCTTCCACACACACATCCTTACACATCCTCGGCGGCCACAGCGCAACAGTTCTCCGCTCGGAGCTCCGCAATTACGCATCTTGTCGCCGCCGCGGGACTTTTTCCTATGATTTTCTATCTGACAAGTTGCCACTCTCCGAGGACCAGGACTCCGGCCAGAGATGCCACCGTGAACGGGCATGGGCGTCCCTCCGCTCCAATTCGATTTCGTGCTCACGCTCTCAACCGGAAAAGGACTGCTCCAGTCAGACACATCCTGCTTCTGTGACTGCGATTGCGTCTGTGTGAGTGCCATTTGTATGTACATTTCCGCTACGATTCAGCAGGAAGTAATTTTGCCGCTGCCTCAGCTTTGGCTGCTGCTGCTGCCGCTCCTTCCTATGCTGCTGCCGTCACCAAGTCTGTTTACTTTGCAATTTATTGTGCAACATTTGTAATTATTATTGCAATGCCGCAGCTCAAGGCCCCCCGAAGACTTGGCGAAAATGTATAAAAAACTTTTCCAAGTGTGTGACTGCTTGAGACGAAGGACGAAGGACGAAGGCTCTGCAACGTTGTCATCAACACGCTCATAATTGTAAGTAAACACACCCAAACACACTCAAGGCGCACAGATGTGTGTATGTACTCTCATTTAAGGGCAAGGAACGAGGGCTGCCTTGTGAGTCCGGAAAAGTTTGTCAAACGTGCTAGGGTAAACATGGAACTTCTACTTAATCAATAGGATAACCAATTGAATGTCTGAGACTTTTCCTTAATTTATTCCAGTGATACTTGCAACATTACTTTGTAGAATATATGTAAATCAGAGTATGGTACAGTTAAATTATTAAAAAGTTGTGTTGCAATTTCGAAATGAGAAGAATCATTGAATCGTATTATATAAAAAACATTTAATTGGCCTACTATTTGCAATAAACATTATCCTCGCTAATTGTGCGCTCATATTTGCTAAAGCCTTGGACCATAAAGCATGGTTTTACCACTGGTATTAAACAAATTTGTGTGTATATTGTATTATATTTTGTAGTTTAGGTATACATAAAAAGCAAAATACCATCAATATCATCTCACTTATTAAATATCAGGAGAAAGTCAGTGGGTCTATATGCTTTAAAATGCATTCCTTAATATTAGACTGTCATGAACAAACTTTACGAGATAACAATATCTTTGTTGTTTAAGGCATTTCCTAACTCTCTGTTTAATACAGCGTTCATTGTATTCAAATGAAATGAAAACAAGCGATTAAACAAGCAATAGCCAAATAGAATCTTAATAATATTCGAAAAATTCGCCAAATTATTCCCACGGCTCTGCAGCTTTTATTTTCATTAAATAAATTATTCCGAAAATTCTCATTGTTTACTGATCCCGAAATAAATTGAACAAAAACTGTGGCCAATTGTATTTCATTGCGCTCAACTTATTTTCAGGCCCCTAAAAAGATATATAAATGGGAAACAAATATTTGATATATTGCGAATAACTTAGCAGTGAAGGCTTGGTAAAAAAACGCACAGTCGCAGAAAGCTCTGCTAGAATAAATGGGAAATGTTGGTAGCGCCCGCTGACTTGGCCCAAGGAGATTTGGCCTGTTTGTGGGGATGTGTGTCACGCCCCCTCCGGAACACCCCGCCAATTGGAGCCCCGCCCCTTGACCCTCCGCCCCCTGCTACGTCATCGCCTAATAAGCGCCGGACGTCGGTTGTCGCCAGCGTTTCTGCCGTTTTTCATGCGGCGCTTTGGCTAATTTAATGCCGGGCGGTCATAAATTATGCGCCCAAAAGTAGGCAGCGCGAAAATCGGGCAAAAAATGGCACACAAATGCTGGGAAGTGGCAGCAGCTGCTGCACCCATACATATGCCCAAACACACACACATTCACATGGAAGTTGCATTCAACTCGAACAGAATTTTTTCGCGCTTTCGTGTAATAACTTTTTTTGGCGTCGCTTTAAGGCTCGCCCTTTTTGTCCGATTTTTTCGCTTTGTTTTTTGTGCCAATTTTTTTAATGCAAACTTGGTGATGGGCGAAAAGGAGGTCCTTTGTATCGATATATAAAGCGGTAGCAGCAGCAGCAGCAGTGGCCGCCCAATGCGAAATTGCCATAAATACGTAAAGCGTTTTTCCTTCGAGTCGCCCCCCCAACCCCACCCCTTCTCGACGAGCGGAAATATATTACCCTGCGTGTGTGTGTGCGCGCGAATTGCGTAAGTGTGGGTCTTGTGGCGGCGCCATCAAAAAGTCATAAAATCATAATTTGTAAACGAGAATTTATTTCGAAAAATATTTATGGCTGGCTCCGCTTCTTTTTGCTGGCGCAGAAGCTCCACGGAATTTGCGCTATTTGCTCCGTTCTGCGTCTGTGTGGGTGCGTATCTGTGTGTGCAAATGTTGCTTCATTAGAGCGAGTGGCAACAACTGGCGCCCTCGTCCTCTCATTGTTTCCCCACATTAATTTAATCCGCAACCTTTTCCCGCCGCCCTGCATTTAATTCCCTTTATCTGAACCTGAACCGCCCAGGATCCTGCATTTTAATGGAAATGTATGCACAAATGCTGCGCCAGTTGATGGCGAAAAAGTCTCTTATGGGTTTAATGGAATCTTGATCGTTATCGGCGAAATTGACAACGATATATTGCGGATGGATGGCGGTGAAGGAGGCCACGCCGAATTCTCGTTTAAAATGCGGAACGATTTTTTATTGCATACTTCGGGGCTGCTGGGGAATAGAGGTAGGGGCATAAAAAGCCCAGGTGAAAATCGTTTAATGTTAATGGCAAAATCAATTTCGAGGCATTGTGTTTGAAGGAGTGAAGAATGTTTTGAGAAGGTATTTTACTTATTTTAAGAACATTTTTTCTTTCAAGCATTTTATTTGCAGAAAATACAAGTTCACCTTCAGAAAACATGGTAGAAAAAATGGAAACAGGAAAGGTCCTTTAATGGGTATTTAACTTTAAGCCAATTCATCGTCGTAAGCCAAGTCCTCTCTTCCGCCACTCTCGTTTTTTTCTCATTTGGCCCCACATCCGGCTTAGCTTCGATTAAGGTAGAACCCCACCGGGAACACATGTCTTGACGCTTGGCCTTGACACCGCCCTGCGCCCTCGGCCCACATTGCGCCCACCCCGACCTCTCGACCTACCGACCCCCAACCCCATCGAACCCTTCAACCGCCTGGCCGCTGATGCCATCGAAGCCTCTTAATCATTCTTAACAAAGCCGCCACACGTTGGGGCTGGCATTAAGCTCTCGGCCCGCTCAACTGGTGGAAATCGATACGCACTTACGTACGTATATTCCGGAATATCTACATATAAATTGCGCACTAATGATCTTTAAATACACATAATACCCAGGACATGCCGCACACACAAAAGGCAGCAGCCACTCGAACTGTGCCCCAGAAAAGGGAGGGGATTCCGGGGATGCTGTTCGAAGCCCAGTCGGTTTAGTCATTTAGTTGCCCGACTCTTTCAGTTGTTAGTTATTTTTGTAATGCGAGAACTCAACCGAAAGTAAAATAACCTTATGAGATTATTAGAGCGGCATTTACACTTTGCCCCTTGATGAAGGGCGTTTATATAGGTTAAAGTTTCACAAGGGAGGGACAGTTCTCATCAAATTTCAACCACATATCCACCACATTTGATAAAATGGAGGATTGTGGATCGGATTTTATGTTATATCAGAAGCTAGTTAGTAAATTTACATTATCGCCCATAACCTTTAAAGAAAAAATGTATTATTTCACAATATTTTAAAGTTCGTACATGGCGTTTGCTTTTAAACCCCAAATCCACGGCTATATTTAGCATTTTACTATCGCCCATTTGGGTCCTAGTGTAAACGCGGCTTTCACAGTTGGCTTGGCCCTGCCGTCGGTATTCCAGTATGCCATTCATGTGCCCCGTGGTGTGTGTGGGATTCCGATAGATAGATTTTTCATGTGTTCACCGCAAAGCCGCCGCTGCGACCGATAAAAGCCAAAACAAACCTCTGAGATTTGCTTATTAGCACACCCGCCCACTCATCCCGCCCTCCCCCCTCCACCTCGACCAGTGACACAGCATAACCTGGCTCTATCGACAAATTATTCAGCATTGATTAATTATGAAAATGCGTTTATATTGATTGTCGAGTGTGGGCTCGGGTGGCTTGTGTGTATGGGGTTGCGTGTGTATCGGATGGCGGGGTGTGGGCGTTACGGCCACAGGTCTGGTGTTTGCCCAATTCCAATCCCAGAACCACTTGCATGCCTGCTTATGTATATTAGTTGACATTCTGCGGCGTCCTGGGCAAAAACAATTGCCAAGAACTGGTCAGCATGACTTTGCTCTTGTGAACGTGGTGTTCAGAATATTTACAGTACATTTTCAGATTAAGAGAAGGTATTTTTAAAAGTATATTAAATATATGAGACACCTTATTGTGTGATTTTTTAATATACCCATAAAAAAGCGAATATATTTTCTCCCAATACAGAACATGAAATTCTGAAAAGTTTTGTTCTTCTCCAGGAAAAGTTGATGAAACTTGATAGATAAAATATATGTAGTAATTAATACTAGATGTTTGGAACCAGATTGTCAAAATTCTATTGAGCTGGATCAAAACGGTGTTTAGCTCTACTTCAATTCTCGATAGAGTTCTCAAGACTTAAACCTACGATGAAACTAACTATGTCGTGTGCTGTTCTCATATAATGTATATATGGACCGAATCATTCTTGCTTAACGGAATAAATCTAACTCGTAAACGTTTGGAATATATCTAACGCGTTTCGCATCATAATTACCTTTCGATTAACAAAAGATAATTCTGTGTGTTTTGAAAACTTCTGTTCGAAAAGTATTAGGAGTTAGTATGTAAATTTCCCCTAAAATAACAATACCCAATATTTCGTATGATGATTACCTTTCAATTATTAACGATAATTCTGTGTGTTTAAAAAAGCCTGTTCGAAAAGTATTAGGAATTAGTATGCAAATGTCTCTGTAAATAACAATACCCAATTACCAAGTCAATCACAGCTATCTCTGTGAAACCCCATCAAATTCAAGTCATGACACACAGCCCAATTATATTTTCAGAGCCCGGGGCTCGTCGGCAATGGAACCCAAAGATTTCTAGCAGTGCAGCCCGACCCGGGGATTATTATGTATTGCCGTTGGCAAACACTCACCGCCCCCAATGCAAGCATGTAAATGAGACGTTCGGCTTGCAGGGATCTCAGGTGAGTGGGGTTGGGCGCCGAGGTGTGCGGAGTGTCTGTAATCACTGAAGGCGGCTAACAGCAGGTGGCCAGAGACAAAAGTCAAACGGAAGACGGAAGGGGGTGGGGAATTGAGGGATTGGGGACGGGGATGGGAGGGCTTACGTTGCTTTTCTCCACTTATTAATTGCCAGTGTCTTGGCATAATTTCCACTCATTTGTCTGTTGAATGCAAGTGGCTGAAGCATTGTGCTCCGAGTGTGGAATCTCCTCACGTACGAAAGAAATGGCAGCGGAGTGAGCCCTTCCGACACTGCCTTCTCCGGCAGCACAGAGCAAAATCAAAGTATGTTTTATGAAACCGATCAAAACAGTGTAGGAATATAGCAAATAATAAAATGTGGGCTGTGATTTGCATCCCAAATCCCCAATTTGCAAAAAAAAAGAGGAAGCCTGGATCGCAGTTAACTTGGGGATTTCTGCTAACATGATAAAAAAGTGTTAACATGGGTTGTGATTGTATTAATGCATTATTTTACATTTTAGATAAATATAATGACCTAATATGTGAACTGATAGCCCCTTTTTTGTTGTTGTTGTAAAATCACAATTTAATTAATTTAAACTAATTTGTGTTTTGCATCGATACAACGCTCAATCTACTTACAAGTATTGTCCAGGGACCAAAAATATTCATTATTTGTGATTTTTATTTTGAAAAGACTAGTGCGATTCTTACTTTTACATGTCAAAAATGCCACTATTTTTGTTCGTGCCCACGAGGGATGTGTAAATTACCCAACTTATTCTTGAAATGAATCTTAAAATCAGCCAAAATAGGTCATTTAAAATAAAAATCACAAATATTGATTATATACGGTCCCTGGTAATTTCATATATTCCTTATAAAAGGTTTTACAGAGCTAATTTAATCTAAACCAATTACTTTTGTTTCAAACGAATTATACATTTCAAACTGGGTATTTTGGCTCAGTGTGCCTTTGCATGAAATGCAAAATGTGATGATGCAGCTTCATTAAGTGCAATTTAAGTGCGATATTTTCTCGACGGCGCCGTCGCCCTCAGTCGCTTCGGTGAGCTGTTGAAAGGCGCGATGGATGACAAAAGGTAACGGAAACAAATGGAACAAGAGCCGGCCAAGAAAGGAGCTGAGCAGCTGGGATCCGGGGATTGGGAGCTGGAGGTTGGAGGTTGGAGGCAGGAGGACCAAGTGAAATGCTCTAATGCACGTAATTGCACGTCGCTCTGATTAAGTTAGCGCAATTTGGTTTCTTTCTCTGGGAGAGCCGGCAGCAGAATGTTAAGCCAGAAAGCGGATTACACTTCTCCAGGAACGTATTTCTTCGCTGAATATGAAAGTGATCTGGGGAAGAGCGCACATTTAAGGCGGCAGCGGTCATAATTAGGTCGTGTTTTGCCAGGAATAACCTCATAAATACACGTATGGCTTGGCGCTTTTGGGGAATATATCTCTAATCCAATTTGTACGCCTCAAATTTGCTACGCCTTGTTGTTTTTACTTATTAATGCTATTAAAAAATAAATCGGATTGTATCGGAGTTTCATAATTTCAGATCGGTTCGGTCGGTGTAAATGGTTTTTTATAATGTGTTCAGAAAGGGCAAAGCCAATACGTTTATGACATGTACTGAGTGTGCTTAAGAATGCTTGAGTTCTGATCGAAAACGTGCTCACCAGACTCTAGCTACCTTCTGAAGCAATGCGACTTTTAAGGTTTCCCTTAGTGGTTTTATTATCATGGGTCTTATAAGTGCAGTAAGCATGATTAGCATAAGACAATTTCTTAGCTCAGCTGTATAACTAAACCAAATGTATTTCAATTTCGAACCCGAATACGGGTATGCAAATAAAATTCGAAAACTTTGAAATTGCCTTTGCTTCGGTTTTCGACCCCGCCTGCAATGGTAACACTTTAAGCCGCACTCAAGATGATGAAAATTGGGCTTCGTGGCAGGCACTACCCTAATCCCCTCGTAATAATAATCCCCCGAAGCCCACCCACTTCTTCCAAAGTAAAGCGAAAAGCGAAAGGGAAAGGGCAAAGGGCAACTGGCAAACGGCAACAAAAAATGATAGTGGAGGTTATCTGTCAACACATATCGGCGAATGCATGTCAATTACCGCTTAAATGCTTAGCACAAAAGCCGGCAAAAGGTGTGGAGTGTGGGGGGGGGGGGAGGTGGGTGTTGGACGGGGGTGGGGGAGTGTGTGGGCGGTGCGGCGATGATGATGATGATGAATGCCGATAGTAAACGGAATTAACTTTCACGCAGCATAACGGCAAACGACTTGAATGAAAGAAAAAGCTTACGCCGTCGCAGACTCGAAGCTTTCCGGCAAAGCGCGCGTAGTAAATGTGCGGGTGGTGCAAGGGGGGGAGGGGTGGGATTGGTTTTGGCCAGCATGCGTGGGTGGGCACCTTTCGCAATCATAAAACACACACATCAGCAAAGATTAATAGAAATACACCAAAAATAAACGAATTAAAAGTCAAGATAACCCACCTTTCGATCGTATTGTAGTCTACTTGGCCAAAAGCAATTAATGCACAGAAACTCGAATCGGCGCCTGCGCACGAGCACACACCTACACCTACACTCACTCGCACACACACTCCCCCAGACGTCTGCTCCTGTGTGTGCGTGTGTATTAAGGATTTTTTGCTTTCAACTTATTTTGATTTTATTGCACTACTTGGCAGCTCCCTTTTAACAGCACGAAAACTTGGTCGGTGGATATGCAAACATGTCAGCGGAACTAACGATTAACAAATGGCTTTGGTACTGGTCGGCCAATTAGCTCTTCGGTTTTTGTCTGGCGCTTTTCATTATTATTGTTTGTTCGGCGACGGCGGCGGTGGAGAGCCGTCGAAAAAGCGCGCAGCTAAAATTATTATCGTTAGAAAGTTGCGATGCGAGGAGCCCAAAGAACTGCCAAAATATCCACTATCTTTCACTGCAAGGCGCACAGCGTCTGTGTTATTTTATCCCGGCGATTTATCGGATATCGCTGTATTTTCCCCAATATTTTTGTGGCAACCGGAACCGAAAGCAGCGCGGGTGAGATTCAGAATCAAAAAAGTAAATGCTCGCGGGTGCTTAAATAGACTCGGCTCTCCCCCAAAGCTCGCTCCCAAAGTCAGCTTGCCTGCTCTCTTGTCTGTTAGATTTCTGTTAACCGATTGGGGTGTTTAAATAGACAAAGAAATAGGCTAAAATTGGCAGCTAAAGCGGTTTGAGTCGGGTCTAAGTCAGTAATGCAGTTCCATACACTGTTCTACTGAAATCACAGCACGGACACAAACCGTGATCACTGGACTTGCACTTGGGCGGCTGGATTCGAATAACCGGTTAAGAGAAGTATAACAGCTTGCGAGAGAGCAGCGTGTTGCGAGAAACCGCTTCCAAGCCGAAAAATGTTGCCAGCCAATCAGCTGTTCTGCAAAAAGGTGGTGGAAAATCTATCTGTTAGGCAAGCACTGTTATTGTACTTTAAAGTAATTATGAGTATTTAAAAGACTTTTGAAGCCATTGGGTTCTGTCCTTTCAATATATCTACTTTTTTAATGCGAAAAGCAAAGTTATAACAAATTTATTTATTTTAAAAATGTAAGTCGTGACTGCACAGTTATTTGTGGCAGCACTCACAACATTGCCGTGTTGATAAAAAAATGTTGCAACAGGGTTACCAGATCAAGCGAAAAAGATGCAAGAGCTAGAGCTGGCGTTTTATTTAAATTATGTAAGGTTATTTTGGTAAATTTAACTAAGGAACATTGCAAATAAAAATTGTTTGCATATGGGCATTTCCAGGGGTCGCGAAGGTACGTTCGTACGCATTTAGTGAAAAAAAGGAAATAAACGTTTTCTGAATTTTTTTCTTTTCGAGAGCATTTTGTTTTGCTTAGTGTAAATGATTTTCATAATATTGGCAAAAGACATGCAGTCGCGAACGTACGCAAAATGGAAGTCGACTTGGGCTTAATCTAGTAAAATGCAAAAATCTGCGAATTGGGATGGAATATTCTAAAGCAATAACTTTACTTTTAAAATGGATTCATATAGCTTTCTATCGAGTCTGTTCCCATGGAAATATCTCCATTTGAATTTTTTTATTGAATAAAGTACCGGTCGCGAACGTATGATTTTTTTTATATTAGATTGCAATAAAGAGATTTGGTAGAAAAAGTGCAAAAAATCATATGTTTTCCTGCGAAATAATTAAACATAAAAATGTCTTTAAAAGTAGCTAAAAATTAAAAAAAAAAAAAAATTCAGGGAAATTTCTTCAACAATACAAATGAAATATGCTATAGTTCCACACTATTATGAAAATATGGCCATTTATTTATGAAAAGACGCAAAAAAAACGATGATTATGAAGATTTTTTTGTTTCGGTCCTGGTTGACCATTTGGCAGATATGCCCATATAAATGAACAGTTCTATTTTTTTTAATTCCTCTTAAGGAATTTTCCATGTATTACGTAATCATAGTTTTCAACCACCTCCCACCATTTTTCTAATAAAAACAAGAGAGAACGCTGCAGTCGAGTGCCTCAGATACAACTGTCTCAGCGAACGAACTCTAAAATAATTATACCTTCGACTGGAGGCGAAAAACATCGATTCTTCCATATTTATCTACTTTATAATTTTATGTACATCTTTCACTTTTTTTAATGCCTCGTCTATGAATTTACCCTTACTCCCTTAATCAACTTTAAAATTGGTATATCTTCGATTACTTACTTACTTACTTTTTACATTTTACACTTCTATCTACTGACTGTGACGTCACTGACCGTCGTGATATATATTAGGTTAGGCATTAGGTCACAATTTGTTAGCTATTAGTCTGATATAACTAACTAAAATTGTGCTAGGTATTCACAAGCAAAATAAAATAAAATTTATTTTGAAACAAAATCTTTAGAAATGTGGGTGCTACGAACTTGTGCGGTTTGTGGGCGTTAGAGTGGGCTAAAACCTTTGCTGATTCCCTAGAGTCTGGAAACTTCAATTTAAGTTAAAACGGATGTACTGCACTAGTCGTCGGCCTAGCCACTTTACCAACCCCGCACTTAACAAAAACAAATTAAAATTCTGAAAGATTTCAGTCAAGTCAAATCCAATCCCAAACCCAGCCTCAATCCAATCGTTTTTTTATAATTGTCTTAATTCTAAGAACTTTAAGATTTACTTTTATAAAATGTCGCTTTTAAGAACAGGAAATTCGAACTTCATCTTTAAGCTACATCTTAATTCTTAAGGCGAGCCACCCATAAAGTAGGGAAACCTACCTCAGCATGAACAAATTCTCCCTAAATTTAACCAAAGCTACATAGTGTTTTTTAGAATTTTTCTAAAACAAATGGCGAATCAACCATTAGTACGGGGCGTAAGCTCGATTAAAAAAATTTGTGAAAGATAACCTAAAATAATTGACTTAAAATGACTTTGAATAATTCAATTTTAGAACTTAACATTTTTTGTATGCATTCGGAATTAGATAAAATTTTCGGAAACGTAAACCTTCTTTACTAGTTTACTTGTTTAATTTAAACAAATGTGGATCGAATGACAATATTATTAACCTTTTTACCAACAATAGGCCCAACTCTAAAGGTATAACTCAGAATTTAGTTGCTTTAAAACATTTAATGCTAGTATGTGATTAATTAAAATTAAATCGATGCCCAAAATATTGGAAATAAAGTCTTTTATATAACAAAATTATCCATATTTTTTCATGCGCTTAAATTTTCTTATGAAATTGCATAAACAAAGCAATACCTAAAAGATTCTAATACAAATTTCAAGGCTTCCTTATAAACATGTGTATGTAATTATTATTAATTCCTAAATATGAATTTCGATAATTCTCTTAAAAATACCTTACGAGTATTTTTGCATCAAGATCCACCCATTTCCAACTTGCATGGTACAAAGTCAAAAGGAATGGAGGGAATTTTCTCCGCCACCAGATTTTTGGGTGGATGAAGAAAACAGAAAACTTTTCCACGCATCCAACGCATTTTTCACTGGCTGCAATATCGGTAATCATCAGCAGCGAAGAAAAACGTGCCGCTGCCTTGGCTGTGCCTTGATCCCAGTACACGTAGATCAATAAATGTAATTCCTAAATAAAGTAAAAATCCTGAGGCGGGTTAAAATATGCTTTTTTATTTTTATCACAGCTTTTCAGTGTGGAAATATATACATAAGTGTAAAGAATTCTTCATAATGATATCCTTTTATCAAAAATTTAGTTGGTTCTGTAGCCCAACCATATAGTTGTAATAAATTAAATAGTTAAGCTAAAGTACTAAAATAAAATACTTCAGTGGTGGTTTTATTTCTTTAGAAGCACATAGATCAATAAATATAATTCCTAAATAAAGTAAAAATCCTGAGGCGGATTTAAATATGTTTTTATATTTTGATCACAGCTTTACAGTGAAATTCTTCCTAATGATATCCTTTTACCCAAAATTTAGTTGTTTCTGTAGCCCAACCATATAATTGTAACAAATTAAAAGTCTTAAGGTCAAATAATTCAAATATAAACTCAAAAATGCACTTAAAATTTTCTATTTTTTTTGTGCGAATAAAAGTTAATATGAGAACGTTAAAATAGTTTTGTGTGTATCTTTGGGGGTTTTGGCCCGTCTTCGCTGGTCTTGGCCTGGCCAATTATGCGCCGCGCGCCAAATGGTGAAATCGATGAAGATGCACAAAATGCAAAACGCACTCTCGGCCCGCCTAATAGTCAATATGGTGATGGCCAGCGAGCCGGCTATCCCATGTACGATGCGATATGCTGGTTCCCGACAATTATGGCCAAGCAGGCTGTGTGGAGGAGCTACAGGTGGGTTGTGGCTCAAATTCGGGTTTTTCGGTAATTTTATTTGTATTCGCATTCGGCTAACGAGCTGTGAACGTGATTATAACTGCCAGAGCGACATATGAAAATTATGTTCGAAATGCAGTTTGGCCAAAGAGCAGCCGAGTCGGCGGAGGCAACGCGGCTGCAGCGGCAGAAACAATGGCCAAGACGACCAGGAGCTGTTGCTCTCGGATTAGGCAACCGCGGAGTGAAAATATTTGCTTTTCCATTGATCTTCTTGTTTGCCGTTGTTGCCGGGGCATTGTTTGTTAATGCTTTTGGCCCCGGCCGCGGTCCGCGGCAATAAAATATGAATTTGTCTGGCGATTTCTGTGCTTTAAGAAGTGAGGCGACTCCATTTGGCCCGTCCCATCTAACGGCAATTGATAAGGCCCCCGAGCAGGTGGGTTCACCTGGCGGGTCAACAGGAGTCCCTCTGTTATTGTTCCGTCGTGTTGCGGGCTGCTGTACTGTTATGACGGTTTTCGGGGGCTCGGGTGATCGGGGCACTCCAGGCCCCACATATAAGGCGAGGAATGAGTTAGATTCGGGAGGAATCCATAAGGAATCCGGCATGGAAATGCGAACTGAAGAGAGGCTGCTGATGGGATCTCGCAGTGTCGAACTAGGGGCCATTAGATTGCATTGGAAAAATATTGATCAATGTTTTAAAATCTATAAAATGTATTAGAAATAATTTTGCTTAATTATTTTTTACATTCTTTGGAAAAAGGCATACATGAGTCGAGTTGTAGAATGTTTAGTATTTCTTTAGTAAAATACTTAATTACAAAGACCGACTAAATTCAGAATATTTTTGGCCCCAGGCTAAACGCTACAAAACCTGGAAGGATTCGAGCTACAGATTCCTACAGGTTAGAGAAACACGTGGTCAAAGAATCAAATTTTGGATTTTAAGACACTCGGATTAGGATTAAGACACTTTTTTGACGGCTTAAAACAGCTAAACCATTTGTAGCCCAGAACCAGAGTACAGTAGAAATGGTACTTTGATCTTTTAACTCGAGCAATGAACAACCTCCGTTTTGTGGGACCTCTACTTCTAAAGTAAAAGGACATCTTACAGAGTTAATTTTTGCCACTTTGTTCAATGCTTATTAACTTACTTACACATATTTTTTTCGTTTGATATTATTTTTGTCACGTAAAAGATCTGTAAAATAAATTTCAATTTACACTGAATCAAAAACTTACCAATTTTTTAGGTTTTATTGTTTTCAATCACGGACAATCCACTGGGCTAATAATCCTGATAAAGAATATACACTTTATATGGACTGCCAATCACATACTTTCCAACGAATACAAAATTTACCATATTACCCTTCGAGCAACGAGTATGATTATTAAAAATTGTAATTTATCAACTAGTAGGTTAATAATGCTTAGTCCTCAATGCATGCCCATTAAAATCAATCCTCGGCAATTGTATCAAATGCAATCGCGCTTTTTCTTTGCATAGACCCCACCATTTGTCAGCTAATTTACGCCAGACAGCGGGCCACCACCCCCCGCAGGTGCAACCACGACGGACACCCCCAGGGTTAGCTTAACCACAGTGTTGGCCAATATGTTAAATCTTCGCCGGATCACAATGCTCATGTGACTTGTCAACGCTTTTAGCCGGGGGCAGGCACGAATCTCCTTCACAGCTACCAGGCGAAAAAAGGGAAACAGATCAAAGCGGGTGTGCCGCCAGTTGTGGGAATCTGTTGCAGAGGCAGGCGCTAAACGGCGGCTACCAAATGGCGGGAATTTCATTGCCCATACGCCCCGTTGTCTTGGCCGAGACTTTGGCTCCTTCTCCCATGCCCTGTTCATAATACACATGAAAATAAAGTGTTCTTCTATATATTTAATATGTTCATCGGTGAGCATGGATTTTAGTATCCTTTACAACTATAATTTATTAAACTGGATGCATTATTTCATAAATGTGGTTAAATACTTAGAAGTTACACGATAAGATGCATTCTACATGACATAAAAATGTTTTAATTTTTCTTAAAGTACCAACAAGTATCTTAATGTATTGCATTTAAGATAAAGTGATTGACTACATAAAGTCCATTTACTTCCAATATAAATAAATATCTTTATATAATGATATTGTTTTTAGGAGTCTTATTGAAAAGATGTTTAGACATCCCGAACCCCTATCCGATTTTTGGGGTATTTTTCCGAGTGTACCTCCCTCCGCCCAACGCAGACGATCAATCTGTGGCCTGGTCGCCGGTCGGCTGCCTCACTTGTTAAGCGCCTCGGAGCGTTTTGTAAGAACATAAATCCTTCAGCTTCAGTTGCCGCCGCTCGTCGCCCGCTGCGGACGGCATTTGAATGCAGCCAGCTAGCTTTCCAGCCTTTCCAGGCTGGCCTCGGGCCTTCAGCTCCGAGATGGGGCCGCGCTTCTTCCCCGTCCCGCTCCGTCTGCGTCGGTTTTTTATTGCCATAAGTGGCAGGTAATTATGTCGCTTGCCTGATAAATTACATTGTTGACAACGCCAGGCGAGATGAGATGGGCCGAGCTGCGATGAGTGGGGAGAGTTTGGCCCGGGGGAATCATTTTTGGCAAAGCGGCGGCGGAGCGGGAAATCGAATGAAAAGCTTTGGTGTCACTACAATCCCACTTTGACGGGGTGAGTCTCCGACGATCGTTGGCAACGATGGGAAATTTCGGCTGACTTAATAGCTGGCTAAGCTATTTGCCGTTCTTTGATTGAAGTGAAAACTGTTTTTCTGGTTTTAGTCCATCCTTTTAAGGGCCGATTTCTCGCATGCTTAGCTAAATGTAGATTTTAAGAAAAAGTATGGACAGTTAGGGTTAAAAATGAAGTGGTAATTTTAGTTTAATTAGTAAGCGGACGCGAAAACTTCCAAAATAATTGAAAATCATTTAACTCTAAATAGTATTTAGTTTTCAAGACACTTGAGAAACCATCGTTTGTGGTCTACCAAATTTGTGGTTATAAGTACTAAATGGGGACTTCTTATGTGTAATATACCCTTCGTTTTAACCACAAGCTGTACTGAATGGTTTTCCACTCCAAGTCGAGCCCGAGAAATCGCAATCTTATCGAGAACACCTTAAACGCTGCTCAGCTTAGGCAAATGAAGTTGCTCCCGATGTGCAATCTCCGGCTGACCCAACACCTTCCTGTGGTGCGAGGAGGCCAAAATGGGCAGGCTGTGGCGGGTGGCATGCCACACAAACCACAACGATTGCGTGCCGGCGATAAGGCGTGTGCCGCGGCCAGGGCATCGATGGATGCCGCCCCCAGCGGCCAGTTGAAAGATGCTGGATATGCTGGATCGCTCGGGTCGGGATCCGTGGCCAGAAGCGCCTTATATCTTTGAACACGGTAGCTAACATGCTTGGGCTTAATTAATGATAAGAAATCTGTATCTAAAGCCATTGCCGCCAGCTCCTGCTCCTGGCCATAATGAGGCCGGCATTCAGGTGTGCAAACCGGCCGGTGGAGGCCCCTGGGGCTCATCTTCGGGCACCTTGAGGCATCTCAATATCATGTAGATTTTTGCTAATGTGCGGTTCGCACTGCTCTGCACCACAGCAGACCACTCCGTGCTGCCTGTGGCTCAATCTCATGCTCTCATACTCGCCATTAATTAGCTGAATTTATTAGATGGCCATCTCGCGATGTGCGGCGGTGCAGCACCAAACGCCTGGGAATTTTTCGAATCCCTTGCATTGCTCTTCGCACTATGGAGGGGCTATGCAAAGGAGCTGAGCTCCCAGCCCGACTCCATCTCCACTTTTTGTATTCCTCCCCGAGATTTTTTAGGAAATCGAAAGAGATGTCTGCGTGAGAGAATGGTATATGTTCTTACGCAGTTGGACTTCCTTAATATTTTTGACCAAACGATGTTCTTAAGATGAGTAAAACTCTCTTTGAAACATTCCTTCCAGAAAGCATACAATAAGTATGTTTGTTAGTCCCTGGTCACCATCCCCAGGTTATTTTTAAGATCTATGATTTTCAGCTTGTTTCTATGCAACACATTATTATCCCTTATGTCCCTTGTCAATATATGCTGAATATTACAAGTTTTACAAAATCATGGATGAGAAGCCTCTGTTGAACTTAACTTGATTTTAGAGATATAACATACAAATTGTATTGTTTAAATAAGTTTACAAGATTTTTAGAACCTTTCCTTATCACGGTGTCACCTCTAATCCACGCACCCGTCGTGTGTAGTTGAGGATTGCGAAGTCAAGTCAGTTTACGATGTGGCTTTGTTCATGTCGACGGACATCGGCGAGCGAATGGCACCAAATATTTTATCCGACCAATCGTCGTTTGTCCCTGGGAGAGATTGGGTGAGAAGTCAGGGGAAATCCGTCGGATTAGTTGGACTATTTGGAGTAATAAATGGCTATATATTGTTCCACCTCCAGATCAGCGAACTTTATGTTCAATGTATTGACATTTGATTGCTTTACAGATTGGCTTATTAGCAAATAATCAGTCGATGGGGCAGTTGTGGGAAACTAAGTGGGCATTTACGAAATGAATACACATACTCTTACAATCTTATTAAATGGTATCCATATTTTTTGATAACATTTAAAGGGGTAAGTATGCTCTCATATGTGTAAATCAGTAACAAAATATATTGACACAACTTTCCGATCTGGGTAGACCACTTTGGTTCTTGCGTTTAGTATAATCAGTCAATCAATCAAAAATGTATTAATTATTCTTCAAAAATTCATAAAATTATATTTAAGCCATGACTGTCGTAGCAACATACACCAGTGGGCATAAGTATTTTGACCAAGCCAAAACATATTTTCAAATTCTTCTTGCCTATATTTTTTATGTTTTTTTTTGTGAAAATTGTTAGAAATTTGCGTTTGTGCCTTATTTTTCCCTTATCATACTTCATTATTCTGAGGTTTCATTAAAGAAATCATAAAAAATATAAGGAAAGATATTTTTTAAAATTCGTCTTGCAGTTACTATTTGTTTTCTTTGCAAAAACGTTTCGCATCAAAACATTTTTGCTTTCAAGCAAAGGATAAAGTTCAAAAAGAAGACTTTCATAAAAAACCTGTATTTTTAATAGGTGCTAAAAGAGTCAGGAAGTCTTGTATTATTTAAAATGAATTTAAATGACCTTTCCATTGATGCCAACATGTACATGAAGAAAGTTTAAATTATGAGTATGATAAACTTTGGTTTTGTCAAAATACTTATGCCCACTAATGTATAATTGCTGGACTGTCTCATTGGATAATTCCGTTTTAATAAAACGAAAATATTTGTGGCTGTATTCTGCCATCCTCAGCGTTTTAATTCATTAAAATGTTTCTGCACATTTGTCTCGCTAGCAGTTCGCATCCCGATCGAATCCCCATTCCCATACCATACCAGCATAGTTCGACTGTCCAGAGGCCGAGCAATCTTTGCCGCCATTCAATGCGGAACTCTGGGCCACTAAACACGATTTTGTCAACCTCTAAAGCCGCCGACGCCGCCAAGGCCCATTGAGGTTCACTTTGCGGCTTTGTGATTTCAAATATTTGTGCCAAAAGTTGACTCACAGATTTACTCGGGGCGATCAGATGGTATCGGAGAATACTATGAACATTGAAAAATTACATAGCTATATACTTTAGCACCTTAACAAGAGCAGTAAAATAAATGTAAAGATACCAATGCGGTACCAGTTTCTATAACAACTTTATGGAGATAGTGCTTTTAAAATGAAATGCACACTATCCCAATGTTTGGTTTCCATAGATTCACAGATATGGAGTGGCAATCTCACGTACAAAGCTCTAATCTTTTTCCCATATCCATCAATGGCTCATTAACGATTTTAAATAAATCGAGTTAAGCTCCATCATAGTGCAGCCTCAGATGAAACGTTTGGCCATTACTTTGGGAGCCAAGCATAAATCATAGTTTGCTAATAAGCCAAGCTGACGACGTCGATGGATACCTGGATACGGATACTGCCATTTGGAGGGTTGGACGGCAAACCTGTTGCCAGACATTGGCATATGGAATCCGAGGAAATTTCAACTCCTCCTACCGGGTTCAGCCGCAGAAGCACCGGCAGCGGTTCACCTACAGAGCAGATATAGAGTTCCGTCAACAATGTATGCTAAAATGGCACTTCATCAGCTGGCCAACAGCGATGATTAGCAATTGGTGGGAGAGCCGAAACGAGCCGAAATCCGTGGAAGTAAGAAGGCGAGGGAGCTGGATAGTTAGCTGAAGGAGGCAGGCAGAGCGAGCGGTAATGATTCCAAAGTGGTTTCACTTTTGGGTTCCAATACCCTGGAAATACCCTTTTGACACTGGTTGTGGGTAGGTTGGGCTGTAGTTGAAAATCAGGGCTCTTATGCCAGAATTGGAATACATTTTAAATGCTTAACAATTAACCTTTGCTGTGTTCGCATTATTTTAAAATATGTTATAGGCTTGCAAATAAATACGAACAAAATGGATAAACTTAGATAGTTCTATCAAATATTTCCACATTACTTACATATACAAAACTTCTTTCTTTAAGTTAAACATGCCGACGAGAAAACAACCCATAAAATTGTCATTCGAATGACCCATCTTTCAAAGTTATAGTTTTCAAAATTTTAATTAAAACTTATATACAACAAAAAAAATTGTCAAATAAGTATAAAATGTTTTAATTTTTGAATTTATTTTAATGATCTTTTGTGCAGGTGTATATTACAGTCGTTTTTGGCTCTCTGCAGCATTCCAATTAGGTTTTTGTATATGTCTACTCTTTTTGAAGTCGGCCCATCCTCTGCCGCCGCAGACTATTTAACAATTTTTACTACTACTAAAAATTCCGACAACAAATGTGACTGTCTCTGTCTGCGAGTCGGTCTCGCTCTGCTTGCATCTCTTTCCGCTGGTTAGTTGTAATGCGGGCGTTGCGAAAAGAATCGCAAGTTGTAAAATCTGGCTAATGGCAAGTTTGTTGCGAAAGCGTTAATTAAAAACCAACAGCCAACAGCCAGCCGACAAACCGACCGAACAAAGCAACAACACATTTGAAAAGTGCATTAACTTTGTTGCCGAGAAGATCTCCGGGTCCGCTTCCACCGGCTTCCACTTTGACATTCAGCCAGGCTAATACCCGCACTGAACCCGATGTTACACTAATTTGGATCTTGGCTCCGTTCCACGGCCATCCATCGATTGACAGTTTAGCCTATCGGCGGGCCGTAATCAGGGCCAATTGTCTGCCGCTTTTGGCCTCGGGAAAATGAATAATAATAATCCTTAATACGGAGCACAAATGCGACTGCTACAATTCTCATAAATGGGCTAGCATATTGACATTTAATGCCAGCTTTAAGGAAGAATAATACACTTATATGCTAGCGATCTTCCGCGGAACTGGTTATGATCTGCATAGTAAACTGTTATGACCAAATTAAAGTTTAATAGGCAGAGGCATTGGGAGAATGCCTCGCTTGGTCTGAGAAAATGAAGAAATAAGGCATTAAAAAGGAAAGAGACTAGAAAACGACTAAAGATGACTCCTACTTAAAAACTGTTGTATATTTATTGTTTTATTGTGCAATTTATAAGTTCAAGTATAACTCAGCAGTCATTTGTCAAGATCAGTCTTGTGTCTTTAGGGATAATCATTACTTTTTAAATAAATTTGAAAATGAAATGCTAATATTTGATTACTTTTGACAAAGTAATAGTAATAAGAATGACATTCATTACCTTTTAAAAATGTAATGCCAATGAAAAACAATTTTTTTTTATATATAAAAAAAAAATAATGCCAATGGAAAAACAATTCATTACTTCCGAATTCACCTCCACCTTTCAAGAATTCGTGGTTTTTCGTTATGCACCACTAAATTGTCCCATAAAATATTGGATCTGAAGAATTTGAGGCTTTTCTCTAATGCTTAAACTTTTGTAATTCAAGGGGTATAACACATAAGAATTCGCGGCTATATTTACTACAATCATGTTTCAGCTGTGTGTCAAAGCTGCCTCAAAAAAAAAGTAACTATTATTCAAAAAACTTATATATTTAAACTGCGGCTTAAATTAGTTTCAATCTTCAAAATTATTATATAATATTCCTTAAGAACCTAATAAAGTTTTATATACTTTTGCTTGGGATACTGGTTTTTTATTTTTGAAAATGAATTGTTACTAATGCAATTATTAATTCTTTTTTAGCTTTTTTTTATTAGCTTTAGCACCTCGTATTGCTGAAATTACCCGCTTATTACAACTGTTTTCGGCTAATATCAAAAAAAGTGGCACTTGGTTATTGGCACTTACCGGATCCGAAGCATTTGGAGCAGAGATTTCGATGGCGACCGAAACGCGGGCTCCCACATGCCAATGCCAAATCCTACTGCACTCAGCTCCCGCGGGGCACCCCATGGAGTGTAAAATGTCTCACGTTCTGGTTTTTAATCTTGACCAGGCAATTGTTACCTTTCTAATGCGCGTTTTTATTGGCCGCCACGTTCGCATCGGAGCTGCCAGCCGGAGCTGGGGCCTCTGCTTTTGGCCCGGCTTTTGGTCTGCGTGGCGTGTCACTTCGAAGCCGGCATAATTTGCTTGCCACTGCACACGATGAGATGTGGGGATTCCCCCACTCCAGCGCAGCTCCGTTCCTTCCTGCAGTTTTTTGTGTGCGCTAATTTCGTTTGTGCAACGTTTTGCCGACCCGCATTTAATTTGCGCTCATTTAAACGGCGGTTCGTCGATCGGGGGGGACTGGGGAGCAGAGCTAGTTCACTGCCAAATGCAAAACCCATGTTGCGCATTGTGCAACTGCACGCACTTTAGCCTGCAACTCGGACAGAGGCATTAGCGGCTTGTTTACATCGGCCGCACCGGTAGCCGCGTAAATCAGCCTATCCACTCCGGTCTCTTTTTATTCCACAATTTTTACTCGGTTTGGGTGTAAGTAAACGCCTTTCCTAATGGGTGTAATATTCGATTACTAAGCTGAAAACTTAGTAAAACTAAAATATGTTAATAGTTTTATCACCGTTTATAGCTAACGAAACTTTGTAAATCAGCTTTTGTAATCAGGGATCTGATTCCTAAGTCGTAGAACTTGCCAAGCACTTGAAAGCTTTTCTTGATTTTTAAGATTTTAATATTTACGTAGATTACAAAATATTTTAACTATGATATCAGTCTTTCCTATAAGACACAATTTTATGAAAGAGCAAGTAAGATAAAGTAGTAAGAAACTCCTAGTCGACTATTTTGTTTTTCAGTATTTTATGAAAGCCAATATCATATTACAAACATTCTGCTTTAAACTGTTTAAAGCAGAAGCACAAGTACTTCGTATGGGTGAAAGTATTTTCTTATATTGGTTGTACTATTGTATGTGTCTCCGACCCGAATCTAACCGAAGTCTACGGATATATTTGGGTCGGAGGGTTAAATAGATACAAGTAAAAGCCGATGGTCTCAAATTTTCAGAGTTCCCTTAGGCATTATTAGGTGTTTAAAGCAGAAGCCCAAGGACTTCGTATGGGTGAAAGTATTTTCTTATATTGGTTGTACTATTGTATGTGTCTCCGACCCGAATCTAACCGAAGTCTACGGATATATTTGGGTCGGAGGGTTAAATAGATACAAGTAAAAGCAAATTTTCAGAGTTCCCTTAGGCATTATTAGGTGGACTTGAAAAAATAGATATATACCGTGAGTTTTTATTTTAACCAAACCCAATAGCTAATGAGTTTGGCAACAAGTGACTCCTAATAAGCAATCAGGGTGTACATTCCGCAATAACTTGATGTCCAACGGTATCTGAAGCTTTCTCACACATTATAACCCCAGAAGATACTCGTAATTTTATGGCACTGATTTCATTTCCCACCGAGCCACGACCGGGAGACCCAACCCAACCCAATCCCAATCCCAAATAGAATCTTGTGAGCGATGCCGACGCAGAGAACTGGGGAATCAATAACAGAGCGAAGGAAGAGCGAATGAGCGGAGGACTTGGCTAAAAGGCAGCCACAATTGTCATTGAACGGCCATTCAAATGTCACAAATTGTTTGCCAAATCGCGCATTGGACATGAAATAGTTTCGACAGTTTAATTTGCCTCCCGAGCGGCGGCGACGCCAACAGCAACTTGCAACTTGCGACTGGAAACCAGCAATGTGCAACTGCAACAAACGGCAATTGTTGGTCGGTGGCTTGGTTTGGTTTGGTTTGGCTTGGTTTGGGAATAGGTAGTCGGGTGACTGGTTGGCTAACCATGAAACACCTACCAAACGGCTGGCCATTGATCGTCAGCTCCGGCCATGCAAAAGGCCATCTCTGGTCGGCTGGGACAGGCGCTGCCTCCAGTGATGCCCCCCAATAGATATGAGCCCGGCGATAACGTTGACATTCCACCTAAATTTATAATTTTTCGCCGAGTTTTTCCCTTGTTCGCCTCGGAAAGGCTTTTAATTTTTGCCGCCATGTGTGAGGAATTGAACACTGTAAAAAAAGAAATCCATTTGTAAAGGATTATATTGATAGACTATTCGAAATCTATCAACAAATTAATTTATTTTCTTCATTGCTAGATTGCTAGACTCTACATACCATATTTCGAATTTAATTAAGCAAATAATCGGTCGGTCAATAATTCACAATTTACATATTCATCTAAAACCAAGTGACATTTAAGTTGGCTTTTCATGGAGCTCATATTTTGAATAGAGTATCCATTTATTATTTTTGACGGCTTTAAGATCGTTTGATCAATTTTATTCTGAATGTTGTCGGAGATTTATTAAGGGGACTGAATTACAAACATTTTGCATTTATATTTGTTATGCCCAACATTTCCTTTTCTTATCTTGCAGTGTAAATGTTCCGCTTTCAGGAAGCCGTTTGCTTTTGAATTGGTTTCGTTTGGGATCGGTTGGATTTGGCTCCTTAGAGGATTTGTCATCCGATGTCGGCAATTCGGGCATATGACAAGTGGCCCCCGGCTTGTCCACAGCGATGAGAACGAACCTACCATAACTGATCTTGTTTTAGCCATGGCCATGGCGCCTGCACTCCCCTTCTCACGCTCTTCCCAGCGCTTTGAAGCTTCTGTATTTTCGCTCAGTTTTTGTTTGCCAAATGATTTTCTGCGGTTCATTTAAGTCACGAACTGCCCCGAAATGCGCTTCCACCAGCGCAGCGGCTTTGACTCTCGGACTCGGGTCCGACTGGCATGTTCTTTTGTCCGTGATTTCATTTTGATTTGCACGACAAATCCAAAACGTAGGTGCTCTGCCGCAAACCTCTGCCCCATCCTGCACCCACCACCCCCATCCCCGTTCCCAGCCCCTTCCCACCCACTTCTCCTGCGGCCCCTGCCATTGAATTTTAATTTAATTCGATGCAAGCCAAATGCAAACAAAAAATTGCATCTGACTCTATTACAATGCAAAGACAAGATCGCCCGGCGATAATAAAAAGCTGGGAAAATTTTTTTATAGCCTGCCTCTGGTGCTCTGATTCCCATTATTGGTCATGCCGATGATCATGATGACGATGATGCCTGTCGATACTGTTCTTGTTTTGTTGTTTCACTGTGTTTGCATCGCTGCTGACCGAAAAATGTCTTCATTTATGCTACGTTTATGCTAATGGATCAGAGATGGGAATACCGAATAGGCAATGATCGGGGAGCCCGTTTCGATATCTTCAGCGGCTACCGTCGGTCGGTTGAGGAGTGCCTTTATGGTGGGAGAATAGGGCAAAGACTGTTGGGGGATAATTAGATTAATGTATCAAACGTAGTACTTAAGATCATTTATTTTAATTATTATTTCTCTACACCAAAAATCTGTTAATTTTATTTAAAAGTAGTATTCTTTATTTCCATCTCCGATTTCTGTTTTATTCACTTTCAATTCGATTTTAGAAATACTGGTTAAACAGAATAGTGCAATTGAGACCCCATACCTAGGAGAAATATATTTCCCACTTAGACCCCACTTAAAAGCAAGTTTAGGAACCCCGCGCTCTAACCAAAGAAAGCCGCGCATGAAAAATTGGCTATTTTTAGCCTTTTAGCCACACGCAAGACTTTTTAATAATAAAAATTTAATTTGTGGCGAACAAATTAATTTCTGAAGCGCATTTACACCTCCTAATCGCAATCACTAAATTGTCGAATGGCGCAAGGCGAGCCCAGACCCAGACCCATACCCAAACTCAAGCCCAAATCGAAGCAGCCGGAACCCACCGAGAAGTGGGCGTCTCCCGAAGGCCCGAAGGCACCTCTGGCCAAGACCCACGGAGAGCCATTAGGCGCACCTAAGCGGCGGGATGAGTGGGCCAGAGGGGCCAGGGGCTAGGGAGCCGAGCCAATGCCAATGCCAATTTTCCCAGAGTCTGGATGCGGTCTGAATCTGGTGGAGTCGCTCGTCTGGAGCCGTGCAATTACTGCTCCGAGCACAACGCCGGCTATCACTTGCACCAACAATATCAATATTTATGCAGACGATAACACCTTCTGATTTACACCAGCATCGCATGCAGATCCCCGCCGCCTACGGACAGAAGGAGTCGCACTGGAGCTAGATCGCGTTTCCCTGCCAGCTTTTCTATTAAGAGCTCAACACTTGCGCTACTGCCAGCCGGCGAGCGGCAACCGGCAATTTCCGAGTTAACGCCCCGAAAAAGAGCAGGGAATCGTACACATATATCGGCGCATATATATGAAACGAGAGAAGAAACTATAACATGTTCGACATAATGGATATTAGCATAAATTTTGCGCCGGCAACACACGGCCACAGATGTTGCTGCCGTACTATTGATTGCCCATTGCCAGAAAATGTTTCGGACAACAAATCGCGAGTCGATGCTACAGTGGGATACAACCACTAGCTAAATCGGATGTGTGTGGGTCCGATATTTCAATGTCCTGTTAGGGTTCTAGGGTTCAGTCAGAGCAAGTTAACATGAAAATAAATTGTATTTCGTTTTCTCAACATGATGTAGTTTTAGGAACAACAAAACTTTTTAAAGTCACACGATTTAGTGCCGGTTTCTCGAATTCCTGTCAAAGTTCCTGGTAGCTTTTTGTCAAAAAAGTTAAAGAACATATAAACTTGTCGTAAAAGTAAGTCCAATTTCTTGACGCTTAAATTATCTGAACGAGATACAATTACAGAATGCTGTTAAGCGATAACACTGGGCTGGCATAATTTAATGTCTAAGACTAGAAAATATCATATTCGTATGTGTTGTCAAATCAGCTGTCATTTTATTAAGCCGAAAAATACTTAACATAAAGTCTCAGTTCCTTTCAGAGTAAGCTCTCACATCTAGAAACCCGACTTTCTTTAGCAAGAACTTAATCTGTCCGAGAAATGTTATCTGGCACTTGAGATACCGGTTCTTAAGTAAATATTTTTGAGTATCAACAGATACTTTGCTAAGCTGTTCGGAATCTTTCCCCTACCGTCCATTTTAGAAATACATTATGTTTATGAAAAGATCCTTACAAATTCTTTACTACGGATTGGTTAAAAGCCCGATAGCTCTCTATAATAAAGTAAAATAAATTAGAAAAGTAAAATGGTATATTCATAATATTGATAGATTCTCACTCAAAAATTGGTTAACTAAAACAATCTATAAATTTAGAATATAAATATTTTTGCTCTGTTATTCCTTTAGTTAGTGTGATTTTAAAATCAACAACTAACGATGCTGCTGGAAACACTCAAACATCTCATTAAAAAAATTAAAATGCAATTCTTTAAGCAAAGAATCAATAAAAAATATTTGAAGTTTTAGGATAAAATTTGAATTGAACATAATTGTAGCATATTCTATCCCACTGTGGATCAGGGCGGAATGGTGGGAAAGGAAACGGGATCGTTGGCTCAACTTCAGAGCCCGGCTGCTGTGGGAAGCTGAAAAACTAGGGAAAGATAGAAATAATGAAAATTTGCTCAGGCAAATAAGGCGTAAAAAGTAAATAAAATAAAGATGCGCATGTTTATTGTTGCTGGCCTCAGTCTTTTTGCGGCCGTTGCCGATTGGGAATGTTGCTTTTATTATTTATTGAGTTGTTATTAGTGCAAACTACGCTTGTTGCAATTGCGCAGCTTGTTTATCTGATTTGGTTGCAAGTTGCAGATCCCAGTTGCAAGTTGCATGTTCAGGTAGCCGCTACATCGCGTACGGATACGGATGCAGATATATATTGGCCGCATGTTGCCAAAGGTGAACGTGGCTGCTGTGCATGTCTGTGTCTTGTGTTGCTGCCGAACACGCTGAGTTATTGCCCAAAAGCCAAGCGGCAACTTAATTAATACATGCAACCGCATTATCGCCTATTACTTGGCCACAAGGTCGGCGGCAATTACGACAAGCGCTTATCAAAAAGGATACATTTAAGCCGATTAGCACACAATGGAAATATGACGAACATTCGGTAGAATATTATGAGATATGTTGCTTTTAATTTTTTTCAGAAATAAAATTTAAGAGAATAAAATTTTTTAAAAAGTGTAATTTTTATTTTTGTAGAACTACACAATAACTCAAAATGGCCGTTAATGCATGTTAATTGTTCTTTGTTGAACTGTTGCTGAATTTTTTAATGATTTCATATATACCTTTATAAATTTTAGATACACATACTTATAATCTTAAAAAATAAATATTTTTATAAAGCTCTGCAATTTAATGACTGTCTTATTTTATTTATTAAATACATTTTAAATTCAAACCACTATAATTCGATGCCGTTGTCAGTGGTATTTTTCTCCGTGCAGACACTCTGTGTCGAAGACAACTCGAGCAGTATTTGATGTGGAAAAACTAGCCTATCGACCTGGCATTGGCAGCTCCATATGTTGTGTCCTCACCACGTCCGCCTCCCCACTGCATGACTTCTTTCAGCTGAAAATTACTTTATAGTGTTGGCGCGCATAAATTGACGTAATCGTTTGTTACCATTTCTGAAACTGAACTGGACTGCCACTCAATTGCTTTGTCTTTGGTCAAGAGCAACAACAAAGGCCCCACTCTCTTATCGCGCATTTGCGCATGCGCTTCACACTTACTCGCCTGGCTCCCCTTCCCCTTACCCTTCCCCAAGAGGCGATATATATCGCCCCCTATTTCCCCGGACTGCTGGCATCCCAGCTATCTTTGGCATGCGCTTGCGTACGATCCGGCATGGCCACGGGAATTTATTTTTTATTTTCTCCTGGCTCTGCTACAGCTGCTAACTGCTTACTCCACTTCAGTCGGCAGTCGATGATTGCCGGCAGGAGTGGGAGAAGCGTTTAGGAGTGTGTTGCAGTTCTGCCAGGAAAAAAGTACATCTCAGATAGAGGAAAGAGTGGTTTCTCTCTTTCAGATTTGAACTTAACAATGTTTCAAATAATTCAGTTCTGTATGGCCAAAATATGTTGTTTTTAAAATAAGAATAAATTGAATTCTCATTACTAAATATGGTTCCATACCTTAAAATGTTTAATAGGTTTTAAAAGTATTCTATTCCTATTCTATAGGATTTCGGAATTACTTTTAAAGTTAAGTTAAGGTGCTTAAAAGTATGCAGTGAATAAATGATGATCTCTCTGAACAAATGCAGTGTACTTGCAGGATTTAAATATGTTGTGCCATACTTTTAGACACCTAGAATTTCAAGATCCTAGGGATTTTTGTACCTAGTACATTTTGTTGTTCTTTAAATACTATAATTATTTAAACATTATAACGTAAATACAAATAACAAATACTATATTTGATCCATCGATATTTCTAAAAATATACGTATTTTCTCATGAGGAATAACTACATAAATTTTATAGGAACAACAATAAACTTAGAATGATCAATGGAAATTGCGTTCAATAACCTGGAATATTAAAGAAGGTGTAGCCAAGCATTTATGGGATGATGCTTCATTTGGGACCATTAACGCGGCGGTTAGTAGTGAAACCATTGCACAATTTTGAATGCTGTTCAATGGGGCATAAATTGGGGAGTAACTGCCGAGATGTGATTAAAGGGAACGGCAACACCTATTAACATCGCTAACGGCACAAAAGACACTTGAACAGCTGCCCTATCAAGAGAGTCAGTTGGAACTATAAAAGATATAGAAGAACACCCGCTCCATTGAATCGCCTGTGAAGTTGTCACAACAATGAGGGCGCTAAAATGAGCACGATCTGCCGTTGGGCAACAATATTTATCGAGAAACATTGTCCCTTTGTTGAGCGGGACTGCTGACAATGCTCGAGCGACCCCGACATCGAGGGTTGACTGTGCGGTATGTCATCGCTTGGCAGGCAAACAAATTTATTGATTAATGCCTCTTCGGGTTCGCAAGTGAATGACTTCGATCTCGATCATAAAAGACCTTCTGTGTTTGCTGGCGAAAAAATAAACTCATAAATTACCAACAAGAGCGACAATTTTTCCCTCTGATTTCGTTTTGACTTTTGCTGAATGCCGTTTTCAACAATTGCCAATCACCAAACGATTGGCTTTGGTCTCACCCTCTCCACAGATAGATTATCGTTCCGTTTGCAAACATTTGAGACTCGGAACTCATTGCCAACAATATAAAGTTCATTATTTAGCAATAAATTTGTTATGACATGTTTTCCTAGGCGTTGGGCTGTCGATTGGCCATGCTTCTTTATAAAGTGCGCAGTGATCAGTTTAACTTTTGGCATTTGCCAAATGATCTTTTAAATGGGATCCGTTGCTGAAAAATGGAAATTAAAAATGCTACAGTTGAAGGCTAAAGTCAGTAGCATTTGCATACATCGAGCTTAATATTTCAAACCGCATGGCAGGGCATATTTCTAATCACTAGCTAAATGTCATAGTACCAGCAATCGCTGTGCCTGCTTATTGAGCAAATGGTCTACGAAATAATCTATGAACACTCTTAAAAGATAGAACAAATTCGTGATAGAAATAACAAAATAACAAAATTGTGGCCTATAACTATAGATATCTCTATATTGATGGTATTGGAAAATATTTACAAAAGGTTTTTTATAATTCCAAAAAGTATTGTATCTAAATAATATCAAAGCAAATAACTATTCCATAAACTTTATTTTAATTTCTTAATATGCATACTAAGTCTCAGTGATTATAAATATAACCTGAATACCTGCAGCAGACCATTGATCGACATTGATTTGATAACTATTTGTTGAACGTTTGTCAAATTTTAGTAAGCTTATATAGATTAAGTTAACCCCCTTGTAAACAGTTCAATTTGAATTATACCAGATTAACCAATCACTAAAGCAATGTCCATTAAGTGCCCCAAGCAGGTGTTAAGCTTTCTTCGCCTCCACCTTGTGCCACCAATGAAGACAAATGACCAGTTCGGTGGCCATTACTTATCCACACTCTACACAGTCCCCATCCGCCGCCCACTGCTCGATCTCGCCATCTCGCTCTGGCTCAGCTTATGTGTGTGAGTGTGAGTGTGATGCAAGCATCGAGTTTGTCGCCTAAGTCATTTGTTATGTGCTCGATACCGAATGGTGTTCAAGTGAGTAATTGGCGAGTTGATTTGTTGTGATTTGATTTGATTAGCATGTAGATCATCGTGATCAGCGCAGCCGAACCGAGCGAAATGGATAAATTGTTTTCCAGCAGCCGGAGCGGTGGCAGCATCAAATTAAAGACACATGACTACAATTTTGCGCTCCACGGCAGTTTGTCGCCATTAGCGTCGAGGTGAAATCTCAGTCAGGAGCTGGCCAAGTCTGAGTCGGCCGGGAGATCCGAAGATCGGGCAATCGGGAGATCGGCCGGCCAATGAATCTGATTGCCTGTGACGGCATTAGAAATACAAGCCAAGCTAGATGCCGGCCAGCGAAACAAAAAGAAACGTCGGCCGAGGCATTTGTGTCATTTGTATGCAAGAGTAACAAGCCAGCGGACGATCGAATGCATTGAGTCCCAACAGATTAGCTGGACGCGGGCCGATGGACCGCCCCAGAGCTTGGACAGCTGGAGATTCATGTGCACAATGAATGGACGAAGCGGCAATCGCAATCGCAGTCGCAGTCGCCAAAGTCGCAGTCGAAGTTAAAGCTAAAGCCAGAGCCAACTGCCGATCAAATCGATGCCGTGTATCGTGTACCTCTCCATCCTGAGACGGCACTGCAATCGATTTAATTACAACAAACGCGTCAGCAAATTGCCTGACGCGAACATTTGCACACTTTGAAAGCAAGGCAAACAGTTGAACCAGCAGAAGCTGATCGAAAAACAGGAAAGGAGGCTAGAGTTGAGATCTTCGACTGGGAATTACCTGGTGTCCACAGCAAAGATCCATAAATGTTGCCTACTTAGGGGGCGATCTCAAAAAACTCTTCGCAATAGTAGAGTTATACAAATTAATCTGAATAATATTCACCTTGCTGGACTATTTTATACACTTATAGTTAAGGGCAAACGAACTATTCATATTACAATTTCTGAAAACCCATCCTTCCATTCTTCAAACAAACACATCAACCCCACAAAGTACCGGGTATAACAACAGAAAAATCAGCAAAAATAAATGGAATCAAATAAGAACTGCCCGAGCCTCTGGGATGGCCTAGACAGAGGTCCAAAATGTATCCATCCCCAAGCTCGTGTACCTTGGAGCGCCATCGAGTTAACAGCAAGTGGCGGTGCATTTGGCTTTGATCTAAGGCTCAAATCTGGCTGCCCTCTCTCTTAGCCTCCTCCCCAGCCCATCCCCAATCCCCACAGCCCCCTCCTCCGGTATTGTTAGCTCTGGCTCGGAGTCACTGTGCCGCATTGTGCGACGGCAACTGTGCTGCAGTGGCAGCAGTGCCTCTGGTCTTGGTCGCAGCCCGATTCTCGTTTGGCCATTAAATGCCACCGAAGTTCACTTGTGCTCTCCGATCGTGATTGCGCCTGAGTGATATTGAATGTCTGACGTTGAGGATGCGAATGAGACGCAGTTGTGCGAGTGTGCATCTGTGTGCGCCGAGGTGTGAAAGGTGTTTAGTTGTTGACTAATTGTTGACTTTAAGTTGGGCATACCAAATCGAATCGCTTCGAACGGCAGCAAATCAAATTGCGACTGCACAGTTTTGGCAATGATCTGACTTTTAAATTTTAACAGATAGCGTTTTTGTTCGGCTTTGATGCCTCTTCAGAAAATAGACAATTGTGTTTTTTATTATGTTTTAAAGATAATTAACTTAATCGCGCTCTATCTTTGTTTAGCAACTTAATTTGTAAATTTAATATAAGACTAAGGAGTAAATAATTAGGTGATATGCATTTACAACATTTTTTAAAGATATAAATAAATTAATAAAAAATAATTTAAATATGTGTTTTAATATTAAAAACTTGATTAAAAGCAATTCATTGTTATTGTAATAATAAATTAAAGTAGAGTGGAAGGAATATTTGAGCGCAAATGCAGTGGTGTGGAAATTCAGATGGTCAGGTATTATAAGCTTTTGTGGTATATATTAGACTTTAGAGAAAACTCTTCTTTGTTTTTGATTTGTCGCTAAACTGGACATAAGAAAATATCATTTAATATTATTTTTTAGTACAACGTTTTAAAATAATATTTAAATTGCATGAATACCTTACACCATCATTGATGTTCATCTTCTTGTAATAATTCGGACATCTTTGAACGAAATCTTCGGTGTTTTGTTTTGGCATGCACAGCTGATGATCGGCCAGAGAATGTGACCGGGAAATCTAGGAAGGAGGAAAATGCCCAAGACTGCTTAGCCTGGGACAAAGTCTGGGCATGAAACCGAGTCTGCTGAGCGTGCTGCCCCCGTGACACATTGCACATGCTGGGAGCGAGGCACCGGCTCCAAAGGCACCCCCTCCAGGCCGCCTCGATGTCAGGTGAGTGAGAATTGTGTCACATAGTCAGGCGCTGACACTCTGCGACTCCAGTCGGAGTAGGAGCTATAGCTGTAGTCCGACTAGCGGTATATTTGCCTGTGCCAAAAGATTTTCCTGGAAACAATCGGCGGGCAACAGCGTTTTCCTCCGCCGCTGCTACTACTGAGACGCTGCCTCCGACTCCACTCCACTCCATAAATCTCGCCACACAATGACAAAATATTTGCAAATCGCAAGGCGCGCTTCAGAGGAGCCGCCACTCGATACAAATCTATTTTCGTTCCCCGACTATGCTCAGTTTCGGTCGGCATTATTATATTGTTTACCTGGGACCGTGGTATTCAGATTATCAAAAGGCAGACCATTTTTGGCGTTGGGATAATAACAAGCTTTTGGAGTAAAAACAAGAAATTTACTTTTACAAATATCATGAAGTCTGTAGTTACAAAGTAAAGCAAGTTAAATTACCTTAATCATAAAATATTGATTGTTCTTAAGTTACGACTCCATAACTAAGTGTAAGTCATTTAAAAGGGCTTAAAGTCATTAAATATATTAATAGAATAACTCCATAATATCTTAAACATTTACTTTGTGGTTGTTACTGATACATTTTTTATGGCCCACTAATGAACAGAACCATAAACAACTTTTACATTTTACACAAAACGTTTTTAAACATTTCTATACCCTTGCAGAGGGTATAATAATTTCAGTCAGAAGCTTGCAACGCAGTAAAGGAGACGTTTCTGACCCCATAAAGAATATATATTTTTGATCAACATCACTAGACGTCTGTCCGTCCGTCTGTTCGTCCGTCTTTCCCGTTTGTACGCAAATTAGTCTCTCAGTTTTAAGGATGTTGGGATAAGACCTTCCCAAAAGTCATATTTCTATTGCAGTTATATGCTATAGCTCCCATAGGAATTCTGGAATATCATTCTATAAATGATTCAGAATTTCAAAAATAAAATTTTAGACAAGGAAGAACGCTATAGTCGAGTACCTCGTTTGTGGGCGTTAGAGTGGGCGTGGCATACTCGCGTAACAAACTTGCGCTACGTACAAGGCTACGGAATCTAAATCTGAGATCCCAATTCTCTATGTTTGACAGTTTCCGAGATATCCACGTTCATATTTACGATTAGTTGAAGTTTGTGGGCGTTAAAGTGGGCGTGGCAAACTTTATTTTGGGTCAATCGATAGGTATTAATGAAAACAATACATTTCAGTTAAAATTTTTATTGTACCATCAAAATTGTAGGAGCCACAGTTTTGGGCGGTTTGTGGGCGTTAGAGTGGGCGGGGCACTCTGCTGAAACAAACGTGCGCTGCGCAGATTCTCAGGATTCTGCATGCATAATCCCAGTATTGTAGCTTTAATAGTTTCCGAGATCTCAGCGTTCATACGGACAGACGGACTGACGGACATGGCTAGATCGACTCGGCTAGTGATCCTGATCAAGAATATATATACTTTATGGGGTCGGAAACGCTTCCTTCTGCCTGTTACATACTTTCCGACGAATCTAGTATACCCTTTTACTCTACGAGTAACGGGTATAAAAATCGGACGACTTTATCTTATAGCTCTTATTTTAACTATCGGATAATTATTGTAAAAACAATACAAAGACCGTTTTATTTCGTTTTCGGCAAACATGTACGGTACTTAATTTCAATGGAACATTATCTTAATATTTCCGTAATTAGTTTTTAGTTTTCTAAAAATCGGAAAGCTCTGTACATACAATGCGCCCACGGGAACGACCTGCAAAAGTATAGAAACTTGTGCTTGCCGGAGCTAGCTTTCTTTCTTGTTATAACTAAATTTGCATTTACTGTAATGAAAGGAAATTAAATTTTTTTAGAAAAATCATTTTGGAACGAGTTTTTTTATTAAAGCCTAGTACTCAGATCGGCTAAGAGTTTCACTAGTCGAAAAATCTTATTCTTTGTAGTGTGACCGAAGTTTTCAAAGTTCACCCGCCATGCATGTATCGTGGTCTTACTGTCAAGCAGCTGGGCTTGTTGTCAAACGGAAAACAAATCGATTGGAATTTCCATTTCAATTTAAAAAAGAAGAGTCTGCTGCTGCACAAAGAAATTAAAATTAAAATAAATACAATTTTCATCGAATGTTTTTATTTATGTAAACTAGAAGTTTAAGGCTTCCTTCTCGTCCCACGGATGCTTCGCCATCTTTCCCGCGCCATCTGTAGTCCAGCTCCGAGCTGGTCAATAATGGCTGGTGATGGCTCCTACAGCTGTCCCTTCGCGGGCGACCTTATTTCCTCCTCCCTATAGAAGCCGGCGCATCATCTACCTTCGCTCCATCACCAGCTGCCAAGTAGCTGGTGAGGGAGGAGTCCTCAATGGAGAGCTCGTCGGAGATCGACCGATGCCCCATGTTCCTTCCTACTGGGATTCTCTAGTGGATCTCCTCTAACGCTTCAACTATTCTGCGGATTTACCCCGTTGTGGTTTTGTTTCCTGTCGGTCAAGTCCCACAATAATGGGCAACAGCTTGGATTAGGCGTCTTTTTTCATCTGCACTGACCTCCTTTAGTCGTTTTAGGTGTTTTTCATCCATTTTTTATTTTTAAATTCCCCACCGTCTCTGCACGAACACCGCCAAAGATTAAATTTCTTATTCTTTGGGCCGCGGCTAACTGCGTTCATCGAAAATTCACCCCCGAAATCTGGTATTTTTTCTGGTATTTCCTTAGCTTATCTGAGTACCGCGCTGAAAAACAGACCCGACGAAAAGCTTTAGCCGCCTGTTTGCCTCTCGCTCACTCCTATGGCTAGCTCGCGGTTTTCGTCGATGTGAGTACTAGGCTTAAAGCTAAAAATCAATATTTCTTAGTAATATTTTTTCTACATTTATATTATTATTTATTTTATTTATTATTGTAATAATGTAACAAAAGGTGTCTATTTTACAGCTCCTTTACCACTGTTCTTGGTATCCCCATCTCAGCCCAGTTTGGGAGCCCGACCAGCCCGCGAGAGTGTCTTCTCCGGGCTGTTTGCCTTCGCCTTCAACTTGTTATGCGGCCCAAACAATTGTCTATTCTTTTTCAAATGCAACTGCCGCCTGGTAGCAGCCACGAAGCTGGGACACCGGCGACTTCGACGACGCCTCCCCTGGGGGCAGTCGAGGAGTCTCCGGCTGAGATCTGCTTTCCTGCAGCCTTGTGGGACCCCATACGATCCTCGAGCCTCGTCCACTCCCGGGGCTTCGGCTTATATTTTTTGTTTTTGCTCCTCGCTGGGCGCGTTTAACATACAAATTGTTACACTTACAAGGTGAAATTTATTATTGCCCACGGCGGGGCAGCTGAGCTCTCTCCATGCGGCTCATCTGGGGGCATTATTCACGGCGGGATTAGAACTCTCCCCGCTCTGAACGTATCCCTCGTTTTCTGCTAGTTTTTACTTAACTTTCAATTAATGTTCAGTCATTTATCCGCTTTGCTTACTTTTGGCTCTTTTCCACTCCTTGGTTGACTGGCTACTGTTGCTGTTGACTTGTCAAGGAGTTTATGGTCCATTCCACCTACTCGGCAATAAATCATGCCTTAATTTATGTCGCCACTCAATAACGAAACCCTGACAACCGAATATGGCTGCACGGTGCCATAATTTCATAGCCAAGTTAACCGTATAAAGAAGGCACGATGAAGATCGCCGAGTGTGCAGTTCACTTCCAAAGTGAATTGTTTTGGTGTTCCAGTTCCTAAAGTTCAGTTTACACGCTCAATTGCTATTACGATGGTTCAAGAATAATTACTTATATCCTAACAAAAATACAAACGAATTCAATTGAAAAGTGATGGAGAAGTTTTACTGATATGAATTATGTGGTCATATCTAACAAGTTAAAAGTTTATCTATACAAGTTCGGGTGGTCAAATATCATGCTGGGGAACGTAATCTTTTAAGGATTCTGTACAATATTGACGCATGAAGTTAAAGTCTTCCTTTAAAAATACTGTTTTTTATGTGAAAAACATCACAGTGTCCAGCACATTTATATTAAAAAATTTAAACCTCTATAGTTCTGTTTGCAATTATAAATCAACCCGCCCTGAGAAATACATAAACTATTTAAGGATACCTACAAACCGCAGCATTTATACCTACACAATTTATAGGCAACACTATCCAGTTCAGATATAATGATAACTGGTTAACATTCAATTATACCCCCAACCATAAACATCTTAAATTGATTCCCATGTTATCTAGGGCCTTAATAAAGTCCTAAAATAGAAATTGACAAATAAATTAGTTTGAGGATTTGGCCATGCGTTGGCACGTCTACAAATCTGCAACATTGCGTTTGCCGCATGCATTTGTCAATGTCGCCGCTTTCAATGAGAGGGTCCTCCGCCCCACCTGCACCCCCCCCCTTGGCATCCCCCTCCTGCTGCTGCAATATGTAACGAAAAACTTTCGCCTGCAATCCGCATGGGTCCATTTCCATTGTAACTAACTCGTGGAGACGCTGCGGGCAACCCGTCATAGGTTGATACTCCGTTTCCTGTTGCATTCAACGGCAACGCGTGACTTGGTTTTGGTTGCTGGAAAAAGTATATGAAAATACCTATATGTAACTGCAAATTTGCAGCGTTTTTGTGGTTCAGTTCGCACGTTCAGGGCAGCCAACAATAAATGCCTTTTTAGGCAGCCGTTTAAAGCCAAATGAGTTATGACTGTTGGCACTTTGGCTCGACACATTAGCACCACAAGTACGAACGAGAAAACTTTGACGGATGACGGTCAGCCTCGTGGAAAATGAGACCCTTTTCAGGTGATCACGATGGGGAAGGAAAAATGCCTAGTTAAGGTCACTGGGAGACTTGTGAACTTACTTTATTTTATTAAATGTATTTTGTATTTGTGTAATATTGTTTTCTTTTGTATTGTTCACGCACTGGAAAAATAATCCCTTTGCCATTGCCCATACTTTAAACATTATATGGGGAATATTAAAAAGTAATACTTCTAGCCTTTAAATGGATTGATGGGCGAGAAAAGTGAGAAGTATTTATAATTTGAATAAAGTATTTCCGCCTTGGAGTTTACTCGATTTCGGTCGCCCAGCCATGCACTCTCTTCATCTACACCTATTTGGGTTGACAAGTTGAGCTCACAGCCCCATAGTTCCAGAGCCCCTGAGATCCACTGCAATTACACACATGTGCCTGGACACATGTTAGAAGAGCGTCTCGGGCTGGGATTTGTAATTGCATGTGCATTACGCACTTGTCGCTCTAAGCTGATCCAGCTTTGCCATGCCTGATTGCCATCACTCCGGGCCAGGAGTCGGCAGTGGGGCAGGGGAGACGCTCCGTAATTAAAATGAAATCAGCATACGGCTTAATTTCGGACTCGGATTCGGATTCGGGCTCAAACTGACTAGCTGGGGACTTGTCCGACTGCTTGTTGTTTGTCTAATGCGTAACATCGTTTGGATTCCCCACTTCGCTGCTCCAAATCTGTCCGTTCTCATAAATCCGTCTGGCATTTTGCATGCCACTCATCATCTGCTAACTTGGTAAAGATTAATTTAATTCTTCTCTGTCTCTGTCTTTCTGTTTCCTATTTTCAGCATTTTTCCGTCTACTTTGGGATTCGTCTTTGCAACGAGCTTATCCCCGGGCAGACCGTTAGCCCCCTCTGGAAGATTCACATTAATTTTCTTAATATTCTCAGGATGTATCCTAAATTTGATGCCGATCAACTGACCACTCCTTACATAACCAACATGGCGGATGAGTATTATTTTATGAATTTGTAGTATTCTTAAAAATAAATGTTCTTAACAATTTAAAATTTAAATATAAGACTTTATTATCCCCCACAATTTTATTTATCTTATTTACTTTCTGTTTATTTAAATGAAAATCTATTTTTTTGCCAATTTCTATTTTCTCTTCTATCCACGGAAATGTCAAAGCTGAGGTAGATTGATCTCGCATCGCATCCTGATTAATAATAATCCCTAATGAGAAGCCCTCGCTGCCCAGCAATATCGCTATTCTCATGTTTGGCCAACAAATGCCTTTTCTAGCTGACAGTTCTTGTAATTGATAACGCTAACGGCGGCCTAAACGTGTCATAAAACTGTCGTAAGCTGCTGTGCTGATCTAGATTGTCGAATACAGACATCACCTCGAGACGCGAGAGCCAGAGTAATTTACCAAAAAAGAAATGAACTTGTTGCCCCTGTCTCCGGCGCGATATCTTCCCAGATCCCAGATACGAGCTGGTGGCTGCTCCTGGCTGATCTGATGGCCGGTGCTACTGGCCAGTGCTCTGCGGCCACTGCTACTGGTAAGGCGATAACCAAAACTAAAAACGATGCCCCCAAGGCGCTGGCGGGCCTGGCTGAATCCATTTCAAAAGGCAGGCCGCTCTCGGCCAAGCGGAGGCGACCTGGGTATCATCGATCATCGATCATCTGGCGGGCTCTCGCTAAAAATGGCTTCCAGCTGCGTAGGAAAACACCATCGCATGACCAAATCGCACTCGCGAACTCCTACTTTCTTCTGCACTCTGCTCGAGTTGTGATTGCGGGAATTGCTTCTTTTCAGGCATCTGCTCCTCGGCCGAGGATAGTGGCCAATGGCCAGTTTTTCTAGCCTCCTTCAGCGGCAGCTGCCTGTCTTGTTTTGGCACATTTATTATTATTATTATTAAATATCAACGTTGTTTGTCGTTGGCAATTTTTGTTATTTATGAGCTCAAGTTATGCCTTTTGGGTGTTTCGAGAATTTGGGCATGACACACACACTTCGGAGCTGTGCTGCCCCAGGCGATTGCAGTTAAATGGTGATTGTGTCACAGTGATAGACTATATTTTGTTCAAAGAACTCCAACGATATAGATAACATTATAATCTACAGTAGATGATATTAGCCTTTGAAGGTTAAGGTCAAACTTGTCTTTAATACACTCTTTAAAAGCTATAAAAATCGTTGTCTTCTACACACACATTTTAAGTATACATACCCTAAATTTAAATTAAATAATTCATATTGTAATATTTTTTTAGCTGAGACTGCCAAATAATATTGACCATCACTGGCGGACCAATATACATACGTATATACCCACTACATTTTGCCTCTGAATGTGGAGCCCATCCATACAGCCAATGCCAATTAATGACCAAATTAGTGAGGCACTCATAGACAAACACTTTGCCTATTATGGCACGGGATTTTCTACTGATTTGGTTCGAATTGTGATTTATTTCTGCAGACTGTCTTTGATTTCTTTGTTAGTCCCCGTCGAAACTGGACTCGAACTGGACTCGGCGAAGATGCGATGCACTGCGCTGGGGAAAGTCGGTGGGAGAACAAAGTGAAATGCATACCCCGCATATAAGTAGGCAATCAAATCGACGCTGAAACATCAAAGTGCCAAGGCCTTTCATTTCGGATCCAACTCGAACCGAAGGACTCCAAAACGAGCTATCAACCTCGAAGCGCATCTGTGGCACGTAGTAAAAGCCAACTGGCCATAAAAAGGTTCCAGCTATTGCTATTGCTGTGAAATATGATGCGCAGTCCTCAAATACTAATTAGCTCTGCTGCTCCCCCCTTCCAAATCAAACCTGAAGTGGCGGAGATGGCTTTCCACCTGTCCCACAGATACAAAAATATCTGTTCCAACCTATATCCGCGTGCGCACTGGAGTGGCTAACAAATTGCGAAAACAAATTACTGTCATAAATGTCAGCATTACAAACTGACAACAATCAATACATCAATCTCTGCCCCTTGTCAACTCAAACAAAACTCAGGAACAACCACAACATCAATGAATTATGACAGTTTCCAGTGCTGTAAAAAGAGGAATACATATAGAAAAAATGTCGCTCCTGCGTTCACCATCGCTGCAATTATAAGATAGTGTCTATGTCTCGATTGATCCGCGGCCAACTCGACATCTAACAGCAATGCGAAAATGACAAAAACTGAAACATTTAATGATATCAAAGCCCAGGGAGCCATTCCTCTCAGTCCGTACAACTAAATGATTACAAAAATCTAAATTGAATTTCTCCATAAATCGAATCAATGGCCAACTCTCTGGTCCCGCTGTCTGCTGCTAATCCAAACATGAAATATGCCGGAATAACCCAGTCCCGAGGCTCAGCAGATCTACTGTATAAATTCTAAGGTAAACGCATAATCTGTAAAGAGGAAAAAGTGGGAACTCACTGGTCGGATATAAACGACTAGATGGATGATCTACTAAGTTTTTTAAGGTCACAAAGGAATCGATATAAACAGAACTACCTTTTTCGTTTTAAAAACCTCACGTTTTTAGTTTTTCTAAGTGTTCTTATAATTACTTCTTATGTTGTTGTCTTGTTGTTGTTTTTTAATAATTTATAAGTATATTTTAAAACAATTTTAAATCCCAAACAAGTTTAATGAATTATTTTCTTTTTAACTTATAGGCAGATTTAACTAAACAATTAAGAGTCCAAGATATCATTCGAATAATAATACCAAACAGTTATAGGTGTTAACTCAAAGTATAATGAACTATTCACAAACTCCCTTACCATCAAGAAAAAATAAAGTCTATATGGTATGATTTTACCTCAATTACCGTGTCCTCCTATCTAATATGCCCTTTCGACTCATTTACCTTTTTATAGGGCAGAAAAACAAAGTAACATTGGGTGCTGCCTGTAACGGTGCCGCTGTGAGATTATCTAAGAGATCTAAGGCCCGAGGAGGGGACCAGGCCTAGACTGGAGAGGAGCCTGGCAATCAATAACTTAAATTACAAAGTAATTGCACAGGCATTCACAGCACGCTGAAGCAGCTTCGCTGCGCTTTCGGCTGCCACCAACATCAGTGGCAGTAGCAGTAGCAGTTGGATCCCAGGCCGAGGAGCCAGGAAGCAGGGGGACCAGCCATCGTCATCGCCATCGTCATCAGACTCAGATTCAGCATCATCCGCAGCACCTGAGGTTCTCGGTTCGCCGCTGGCTGTCGTCACAAATGTTACACTTGATGGTAATGATGATGGACAGATTGGTACCAAAGTCACTCAAAAAGCGTTGCCGTTGCCAGCTCCGATTCTGATACCCAGACAGCGGATAAAGCCAAGCCTCAGCCCCGGGCTCTGGATCTGCAGTTGGATCCGAGGCTGGGCTTCAGGCTGGGGCCGAGCCAATCCGGTAGCCGGTCTGTCAGTAAGTTGAAAATTGTTTTAAAATTGCTGTTACATGTCTGAATGCAAGCAGATTGAATTACAAGCTGGCCGAGCAAATGCTTTCTGATCAACATCACAGTCACTGACTGTGGACTACTGACTACCGTCTTCGGACCGCCGATCGCAGATCGCCGACTGCGACCCAGTCGCTGCTGGAGTCTAAAATTAAATGTTGCAGCACCCGATGGTAAAATCAGTCAGCGCATACATATATGGTATAATCTAAATTTAAGTGTTGACACATTCGACTCCTGGTCCACTGAAATCGATGAAAGAACTGTTAACAACATTTTTGCTTTGGTTTTTTATTTTTTAGAGGGAAGGGTCACTGGTTCAATTGGACTTCGGGAGTTCGAAATTATAATTTAATGCACAGAAAACAAGAATGGAAGTTAGCTTCGGCAAGTCGAAGTTTGTATACCCTTGAAGGTATAATTATTAAATTTAATTCAAAATTCTTAAAAATACAAAAAATTATATTCCCAATAGTATAAGATAATATGTCAAAAAGCACCGAATTCAAAATTCTGAACTCATTAAAAAATGTTATTTCCAAGCGTAGGAGGTTATTTGTTAAAAAACACCAAAGATATAATTTTTTTAAAGTTTTTTTTCCGATTATTCCTATGGGAGCTATAAGATATAGTTGTCCGATCCGGCTGGTTCCGACTTATATACTACCTGCAAAAGAAAGAAGTCTTTTGGGAAGTTTCAGCCCGATAGCCTTAAAACTGAGAGACTAGTTTGCGTAGAAACGGACGGACAGACGGACATGCCTAGATCGACTCGTCTAGTGATGCTGATCAAGAATATATATACTTTATGGGTCGGAATCGTCTTCTTCACTGCGTTGCAAACTTCTGACTGAAATCATAATACTCTACAAGAGTATACAAATTTAAAAATTTAAGAGATCTTGAAATTACAAAATGCTAACCCTATTTTATTTATAAGTAAAGATACTTTTAATTCAAACTATCTTTCTGCCTGGGAATAGTTTCTGAGGTCTTTTTTCTTAATAAGAAAAACTCAAAATAAAATCATATAAATGAAAATATTTGTAAATATTTTACATCGTTCAGGATTATTTGGTGATCAGATTCTATTAATATGGTACGTAAACGTATCACCTAAAATATTTAATTTTCCTGCCGGCGTTGCAACATTAGCATAACTTCGTAGGCTACAGAACTACCCATATCATTTCCCTTCCTGAGACCCAAAGATCCAAAGAAGCCGTCGCAACATTTCCCTAATGACGGCAGTTTTAGTTTATGTGATTAGACTTGCAAAATGATGCGACACCCGGAGAAAGAACCAAACTGCATATAGAAATTGCGCCGCGCAGGAAAAGGCCCAAAGTGGAGGAGGGTAAATGGGGTCCAGGAGGTGGTGGGGCGGAATGGAGGAGCGCGTGACACTCGCCGCCTCGGCCGCTTATCTTTTATTTAACATGCCCGCTCTGTATAAATATGGAGGAGCCGCAGTTCGCGGCATCCACAAGACTGGCCCACTCCGTGGAATAGCTTCATTTGTGGCATCTCGGCTGCCACTCGCTGCCATTCCTGCACTTCATTAATTATGCGAACTGCTCTCGAAGCAGATCGGACCAGAATTGATGGCCATGGTATGGGAACGGGTCCGCAGAATGGAGACCGCGGCCTGCAGACGTCGCTTGCGGCATGATAAAGTTGTAATTTGTTGGCAGTTAAAGGTGTTGCTTATAGTGCAACTAATCGACATCATAAACTAAACTATGCGTGGCTAAACGAGATCGGTTAATGTGTGTCCGCCAAATGATGATGACAATGCGGAATGGACGAATGCCTGCCTCCAATACGAGTTCAATTACTCGATCTGGGATGGTTGCCTTAGCCTGGGTAATAAAATGTGGGATGGCTTTTAGTTGTACGAGTATAATGCCTAATTGAAATTTCTTTTGAGGTGGGGAAGACTCCTGTTGATTACGTTTAAAGCGCTGTAACTCTCTTTTTAAGTATCCTAATAAAGGTCCTCCTAATCATTGCTTTTTCACAATTACTTTGTTTAGTGAAGTGTTTATTGAGATTTAAAAAATAATATGTTTTCAATCTAAAAACAAGACAGGAAAGTAACTTCGGCACACCGACTTTTGGTAAGGGGTCATCTCGATAGCTTTAAAACTGAGAGACTAGTATGCGTAGAAAAGGACAGACGAACATGACTAGTTTGATTCGTCTAGTTATCCTGATCCAGAATATATATAAACATATACAAAAATCGTATATTTTCCTTATTTATTTGACCTAGTTGTTCTCAAAGGACAGCTCCAATAAACTACCAAAGCAAATAAATATAATTCTTAAAGGCAGCTATTCTTAAATCGCACAGAGAATAGTTAAAATCTTATTTGTCATCATTGTCTTTTATTTGAAAGTGAGACATGAAGGCATTGCTTACTCATATCCGAAAGAATCTCAATCCTAACTCAAACCATTTATAATTTTTCCAGTTTCCATCAATCTTGCTGGCGAGTAATTAAGCTTCTTTTCAGCAACGACAAAAACTTTCTCCGCTGTTGCCAGGCTGAGAATTCGGCACACACAAAAGCCAACAGTTGAGGATTCGCTAAGCCCAATTCTGGTTAGCGTCTGGTCAAGGGGTCGGGTCGTTGGCGTCTATATACAATATTTCTTAAATTAAATTATCAAAAAGAATTTCACTAGTTGGCATGCCGAGCCCAGGCTCCCGCTATGCCACGCCCCCCGTCCGCCCCCTCCGCATGGCAACCTGCTCTGGGAAGAGAGGAAAAGCGCAGAAATGGGGGTTTCGCAGAAGGGGAAAAACCAAAACGAGTAAAAGAAATTCCGAAAATTTTCCCACACTTCTTGAAGGAGGCGCACGCACACACACAAGACTGGAAAAGCGAGAGAGAGAGGCGCATGCGCAGCCACTCATATTTGTTTATGGCTGTAGAAGAAGCCCGGCAGAAGAAGCAGGGCACTTGCAGCACGGAGCACATGTTGCATTTGCCTCCGCTGCCGTTTTGTTGTTGATGAGCTGCATTATATGGCTGGCATGCATACGAGCCGGCAACTGGAATGGCTGGTGGAGATGGCGATGCAGATCCAGGGGCGGCGGAGGAGGGCCCGGTCCGAAGTCGGACACCGACTCACAGGAGAGATGACGACGTTGCCATCGACGTGGCCGGGAAAGAGACGCGGGCGCAGACAGAGACACTCGCTTAGACAGCGAGGCCGCGTCCAATGCGGACACTCGAAAAAAGTTCATTACTAACTTAGCTATTTTGTTTAAGACGCCTACTGATCATTTTCCTATCATGTCCATTACGACATTAATCCAGTTACTGGGATCTAAATAAATCAATTTAGCCTTTCAGGTAAGCTATAAAAGTCATCCAGTCTAGAAGCCTTTTTTTTATATATAATGCAAGCATTATTAAAAGTCCTGTCTTAAAAAGAGCTATAAAAAAAATATTTTTAGGTAACTCGTAGAGTAAATTTATTTAAATACGATTTGCCAAAAATTGTTCAAATCGGACCATTCATTGAAAACTTATAAGCAAATAAAGTTTGCAAACATGCGAACAGTCGTTTTGTTACTTGCATATCTCCATCTCTGTCGCACTCCACTTAGCTGAGTAACGGGTATCTGAAAGTCGACGGTTATCGCTATCGTCTATAGCGTTCTATCTTGTTGTATTTCTTTTTATTAGATTACAAAATAATCAATTGGTCAGAAATGTAAATTGTTTGTTTTAATTTTTTAATTAGCTAAAACACTTTAATGGCCTAATTATTTAAAGCAATTCCCATGTATTTAAGTTTCCGTTAGTGTAAGACTTGACATTTTTCTGAGTGTGAAGGGGCCGTTTATACCAATGCGGTCTCAACCGGGGCCAAATGGGCAGTGCATGGGGCATCGGGCATCGGACATCGGGTATCCACTTGTTGCCTGGTTGCCGCTATTTACCTTTTGGTTATGCTTGTTGTCTTTTGTCTCGTCGGGTTTTCACTTTAGCGGTTCTTCCTATCGGCTTTTCCTCTCATATTTGAGTTGCTGTTTTGTCTTTGAGCATTGACACCAAATTCTATTTTTCACGTGAACGCCCTTAGCTTTTGATGTTGCTCATGGGCGAAAAAGAAGAGCTCATGGGAATGGGGATAGCTAAAGAAGTAAGCAATATAGGTAATGCTTTTACAACCTTAAAACACAAAGACTTGACATATATGTTTGTATGTTTCTCTGCAGTCTTAATTATTGTTCTACAAGGATTGAAAAATTGGAAAGAAACGTTGTTAAGTAAAAAGTGTTTAATAACAATATAAATACCTAAAACAATACCACGACATCCGAAAATTGGAGGTTATTTCAGGGCCTTGAAATGGGTATACTTACACCACATTGATCCCTGTTGTACTTATCTTTCACCTTTTCTAGCAGATCAATAGATCAATCAGGTTGAAAGTTGTTCGGGCGGAAAAGTGACGGTTTATCCGAAGAAAGTCACTAATTCTATCGATCAGCTCCGATTATCGCGCAGCCATGTTTGGCCGACGAAATCCTAAGGCGATGGACGACTGCGTGACGGGAATACGATATTGCGAAATGGTTCGAAACTGTTTAACTCTTGCTTTCTATGCCCATGCCGTTCCTCGAGAGCCCCTTAACCCCCAATAACCAATCCAGCTGGCGACAAACAGCTGCCCGAATGTTGTTGTTGGCTTTTGGTTTACCGCACGACAAATTGCTTTGCTTTTGGCATCTCTAAAGCGGCCCCAGCCTCAGGACTCGCCATATATGGCCAGAAGCCGTAGACACTTTGCGTGTCCGTGTGGTGGTGCTGTATCTGTATCCATGTGCATGTCTGCACTAAACAAATTGTTAAATTTATTGCCTCTCGTAAAGAATGGTCCCAGTTACAGTCAGAGAAGCAGAGCAACCAGCCGACCTGCAGAGCACAAAAATGTCTACTGTAATGCACTCAACTGGAGAGTTACTGGAGTGCAGGGAAACCCAGCCAACACTTATTTACCAATTACTATTTACTACTATTTACCATTTACCATCTGCCATCGGCAACCAAATGGAAAGCTCTGGCCGCAGCCCTCTGACCAACTTACAACCCACCAACCTGGCCATATTCGCCTTGATCTGGCTATGACAGCTTTGGCATTTCGGCCTTTAATTAATTAGCGAACGTGAACTACCCAAGTTAGCAAATGATCGGCTCTCATTGGCGCCGTTGTCAATCACTCAATCAATCGATCAATCAGCGCAAATCAGCGGCATTCCTGCAACTTGCTTTCGTAGCATGTGGAGTGAAAAATTACTCCAAGATGGAAAAACAAAAAGAGGAGAAAAGCGTTTCGAATATGCGGAATAGAATGCCTAATGACCGTGATGTGGTATGGGGTTTCTGCTTGAAAACTAAGAAACATTCAGGATATAACGACTAGTAAGCTGAATTTCTTTGCACTTAGTCAGATCAATTACAAAAATCATATATACTGTACAAGTACATTATTTCGTTCCAATATTAATCGTCTCTACTTAAAGAACTTTAGGATTTCCTAACCGGGTCATTTATTTTTCTACGACCTTTAATACTTGAAGAAGATAAAACCACTTACATTTAAAGTTTTTTAATTTTGTATACTTCATGTTATAATACATATATATCCCCTAATCAAAAGCAAAGGATACTAAAGAATGCAATTTTTAAGGGTTCCACAAATTGTCTTTTCGCTAAAATCATAAACAAAGTAAGCCATAAACAGAGAACAGAGTAACTTCTGTCTACCTTACCGCCCACAAATAGAAACATTTATGTCCCGGTGGAAATGACAGAAACCCCCTTCCTGAGATAGCCACAGAAAATGTAACAAATTTCGCTGTGCTCCTCATAAAATACCATTTTATCCAGATCTCGGAGGCACAAACAATTGCCGAGGATCGAGCGTCTGCAGGGATCGCAAGCAAATTAGGAGGCTAATGAAGAATTTACATTGTTTGCCAAAACGAATTATTATTAAGCATGCGCAGGCCGGAGGATTGGGATTGGGATGTGGATGTGGATCTCTGCGGTCAACGAGCGGCAGCGGCCAATTATATCGCCGAGCTTTGATCTTGCGACTGGTTCTAGGAGCGATCCATGGGCTCTAGCCTTCGGTCCGTGGCCCAGACTATTAAGCATACCGAAAGAAAGTTGGAAAATGTGAAGCAATTGTTTGTGGCATTTCGGCTGCACTTTGTTCTCCAGCCGACAAATCTACCCACCGACACCGAAAAGGGGAGAGGCCGCGTCCTCGGCCTCTAATTCCCACTGCGAAGTTCATGCCAAGTTCACCGAGTATTTGGATGGCCGCGAAGATTACGCATTGCGAATAAATCAAATGAAGCGTGTGCTATGCCCAAAGGAAAGTACCCCCAATTTCAGACGCATTCAATTAATGTCAGTCGTAAAACGTGCAGAAAAAAGGCAAACCGAAAAGAAAACCAAGTCAACACCCAGAAGATTTATAGGGCAGACCGTTTTTTTGTTGCGCCTCTCGCAGAATGCTCCGAAATCCACTTAAGTGTGGCTCGCTGTGGCCAAGCCCCGAATTTCGTCGTTCCACATGTGTGGAGAGGTGTCTGGGCCCCAGACCCCTGCACCCAGATCCAGGCTACAGCTTTAAGCACTGAGGCACCGAAAAAAACGCTCCAATTTGTCACTTTAGCTTAGGCCCGAGCGGGCGAGATGCAAAAGCCTGGGCGATACTCTTTCAAAGGGCTTTGAGTTCACTTAGTTGCTTAAATTTTTAAAACATATGTTGAACAGCATATCTTTGTGAATCAATTTTGTAATAAATTTCAATAGCTTCGAATGAAAAGAAGATATAGTTTGAAAAAATTGGGAAAACAAAATTTACATTTTACATTTATTTAAAGTCAAGATTTAAGAAACTCTAATATGAAAGCTATAATTAAATGAAATTAAACATTTATAACTTACATAATATTTTAATATAAGATCTCTAGTTTCTTACTTTTTACGTTTTATTTTACTGTTTTATTGGTATTAATTTCAATTCAACTAGCATAAAGTGGGATAACGAATATTTGAAATTAACCCTTTTAATCTTTAGAGTATCTCCAGCTCGTATAGCCCAAAAGGTTCCCTTGTTAGCCCCAAAAGATGAGCGAAAGAGAGCCAGGCAGATCGCACAATTGTTATTAGTATCTTTTTGAGGGAAGCCGCCGACCCAGGCGGAATACACAGACCGTCGGGCGAAAACTGAAGCACGCGCTCTTAACAAATTAGACTGCGAATTTATGCGAGTCTCTGAAGAGAAGGAAGTGTGCGCCCGATGACATCACAGGCCAAATATGTGCCCCAAAAAGGCGCGGCTCCGAATGGAGTGCAAAGCAGATGAGCGATGGAATGCAGCCGGCAGATGGATGAAAGGAAATCTAGATCGAAATCCGCATCCCAACGATACTCTTGGGAGCCCCTCGCCTTCTTCGGCGAGACGGAGGCCGAAAAAAGGATGCTAAGTGTATCCCATGACAGGACGCAAACTAGTTTCCTCTTAAGCAGAACAAATTACTCGAGAGATCTGCGCCGGGAGTTATGCAAATTCGGCGGCGTGTGATTTATGCGAGCTGGGAATGTCTTGGGAGACGAGCCATGTCCTTGCATAAAGTGAAGCAAATGAAATTAGCAGGCCGGTTATTGTCCTTGGCAGGATGCCGACTCCTTGCGTCGACACCTTTATGAAGTGTCAAAGTCAAGAGCCGGGAGCGAGTTCATTAATTTGACATGATCCGTGATCTTGAAACGCTCAAAAGCCAAATTCATACGGGACACTCACTCCGATTTGTATTCGCATTCAATGCTCACTGTTTATAAACATAATTGTTGCATAATAAACTCATTAATCAACGCTGCTTGGCTGGAGTTCTATGGCAGATGAAGAGTCCTGTTTTGCAGGGGATGCCTAATGTGTCTGACATTGCTAATGGTTCAAGATGATGTTTTGATGCATTTCGTTTTACGTCGCTTGCCCCACTGAACCCTAAAAAATAGCTTACAATCGAAGCATCTGCCTTTATTTCTAGTCCTGTTGAAGTGCTTTAAATTTTTGGAAGATTCACATCTTGAGTGTACGAGTATAATACGAACCTCCAATAGTTACTGTTCAAAAATATTTATTTACTATAACAAAACATTTAACTCTTTTCTGGAACTTAGTGTTATTAAATTAATTTTAAATAAAATTAATTGCGAACTATTAAAAACAAAATTAAACCAAGCTTTTTCAACACCTCGTTACTAATTTCCTTCGATTTTAATAATTGGCTAAAAGCTTCCAAAATATATATTTGGAATACTTGTACTTATTATTTGGAATTATTAATTAATATAACGCGTAGATCAAATAACGTTCAATACAGCCAATTCTTTAGACAGTAAAGTTATGCTCAATTCTACAGATTCTTTCTAATGGTTTGTGGGCGATAACTCGCTACACTCGATTACACGACAGTATACTACCTACCTATACGTAACCGGTGTTTTTAATGAATTTCTAATGGCTTTTCTGAATTTTGCAATGTACTTATATATTATTTCATAACTCCAATAATATCAGCGAATATCATCAGAAATCATAGAAACTTTTTATCAAAAATAAGTACATCAAAAATATGCAAATATCGACCAATTTTTGATAATAACATTTACAGAAATATATGGATGAGCGATCTCCTTTACGACCTTATATCGCCAATAACAGGGACAGCGACTTGGGGGTCGGGAAGGCACAAGGAGAAGGGGCAAATGACTACAGCTTACAGCTACAACAACAGACAGTGGCAAAAATATGTCCATGTTCCGTATTCCTCACTCCTTCTCTTTCTCCCTCGTCGATCGCCTGTCCAGCAGCTATCTCTATCTGACTTCATGCAATGCAATTCTAAAAATTGAATTATTCATGGCGATTGTACGACAATCAATTGAAATTGAAATAAAATGCTGCCTGCCAGTTGTTGCCGATGTTGTTGCCGCTACTGCCGATGTTGTTGCGTCTACGCGCGTTGTTGCTGGAGAGTTTGCTACCGCCTTTGACATGTGCGCAGATCGATTTTTCTGATTTTTGGCTCGGCCGGCCTGCGCTCGTTCAATTGAAATTGTGATTTAAAGTATCTGTATCTGGATCGATTTGGCATCGATCGCATGTCGCCAAATGTCTTCAATTCTCCGGCATTCCGGCTTCAAGTCAGCTTCATGAGATTTGTCGCCTATTTTGTTTGTGCCTTGCTGTGATTTCTTTGGGTTTTCGTCTTTTTTTTGGCCATGGACAATTTGTATTTGGCCATGTTAGTGCACAAAAAAGACCTGTTTAAGTGTTTGGCAATCTTTGTTTGGCTTGACTGAAATTTTCTCGAAAAATTTAAGCGGGCATTGAGGAAAAGGGGGAATATGTAGACTTTAGTTAATAGCCTGGTAGGAAGAAAATTTGTATATAAAATAAAAAACCTAAAGAATCTATATTCTTGATCAGTATCACCATCCCAATCAGTCTAACCGTTGTCGCTCCGTTTTTACGTAACCAAGTCTTACAAGTCTTATTTTATTGTGGGCAACTTTATCTTATGCTCTGGGTTTGCTTTCTGGGTTTGTCTTGAATTTTAAGATACGATTTTTTTATATTTTTAAAACACGAATTCGCTTTATTTTAGCCTGCAGACCCGAGCTCAATCACGTGCTTGACTTGCCACAAAACTTTTTTTTAAGTTTTGCCTTAGACTTAAAGACAAGCTGACCCATGGGTTTTATATTTGGTTACAGATTTGTTTGTTCTAAGATGAAATAGATTCTATAACGATATCTAGATAGCTTGGAGGGCTTAACAGCATTCTACGACCATAGCTTTTAAATTTCATACAAAATGTTTTAATATTAAAAAAGATTTACAGTAATCAAGAACAGGAACAGTGCACCATGTATTTAATTTTTATTGCTCTTCAAATGCTATTTATGTAGATGAAAATTCCGTTTCGAGTGCATATCAACCGACCCGTTTTTAATTAGATTAAAGTTCCTTGCTCTCTAAATCGCTTCTAGTGGCCACAATTTGAGCCAGATTGCGCTCTAATAAATATGAGCAGCCATCAAAGCTAATGCCCCAACTCATCACCGGGAGATGAGCACGCGAGCAGGCGAGATACGTACGGGTCCGTTGCCAAGGCCCGAACTTAATTAAAAATTTGGACAGAGCAGAGGGAAGATGGGAGATCTGCCCACGAGCAGGAGAAATGTTAATATGCAGACTAAAATGGCAGCGCAGCAGCTCCAGGAGCTGCATCGCCAGTTGGCAGATTATGACGACAACTATGCTGACAGGCAGAGCCAGAGGAAACTACTGCAAGAAACTAGCCAGATTCAGTTGCAGTCCCAGTCGGAGCTGGAGTCTCCGTTCCAGTTCATGGCTAAATGCTTTTCGCTGTGATAAATTACACGTCGTTTTAGAGTGTTGCGCTTCCTTGTTACTCCGTCAAGTGGTGTTGACACGGCCGCAGCGAATGCAGAGTATTAAACGATCTCCACTGTGCTGGACTTTTCTCCGGCCAGTGGTGTTATTAAAATGAAATCATCATCATCACCAAGTGACAGAAGCCGAGAGTTTGAGCTGGAGATGGAGATAGACAGAGACAAAGACTGGCCAAATGCCCGAGGATCACTCGAGTGGGCACCTGAGTGCACAGAGGCAGCCATCTGATCATGCTTATGACAAGAGAATTCAATTAGACGTATGGAAACGCGTTGATTGTTCCACTGGCAATTGCCTCTGGTGGAAGTCCAATTTAAACAAGGAAATATTAACAGTTATTATTTTTTTGCAATTGGGTTTTTATTGTACACCGTCAAATTTAGTTTAATTGGTTTAAATATATTGCTTTTTACGGGTATTATGGCTGTTTTATATTTATTTTAAAATCTCTGTAATAATTAGTAATGTAACAGCTATAATATTTCTTAATTATCAATTTAATGCAACATTTTAATCAATAAGATAAGCCCAAATCCATGAAGTTTTTTTTTGAAATAATGCTTTTAAATTCGATTCGCGTATAATATTGAAGTTTCCGATAAAGATAAACACTAAAATCATTTTAAAATACGAGTGATACAAAAGACTTAGGCAACAAACTCGTTTTCCCCATTTTGCGGGACAAGCAACAAACTCCCTCCGATGTTTTCTTGATTTCTCCCAATGTTTGTTTACACCGATCGCCGGGCATTAAGTGCCCACCTCCTTGCCACATTAGTCGTCCAATACGAGTCCAAATGGATGCACATGCACAATGAACAAAGCTGTGCCAACACTCTCGCAGCCAATACACTCAAATGATAACAGTATCGTGTGTAAGTCAAATGGGGGTAAAAAACCCAACATCCAACAGCCAACCGCATCGAGACAATATTCAATGAAAACGAACGAAACGTTTTGAGATCGTGCCGGTGCCAACAGCCAACCACAGTTCAGCACTCGGGGGAAGCACCACTCGCCCAGCGGTAAATTTCCAGAGAGCGGAGAGTTTCAAGCCGAGCCTGAAGTCACAGCAACCTCAACCACAACCACCGAACTGAAAACATACAGCGAACAAGTTCGAAGCAAAGTCGGTAACAGAGTACACTTAAAAAAACATTTACACTTGTTTGGAATATCTTACATAAATAGTATCGTACTCAGTTTTAATCTTGATATTAGTAATAGTATTTTCTTTGATCCGTTAGAAATAAAAGCAGTTTAAAGCTACCTACACTCAAGGAAAAACACCGTGCTGAAATCAAGTACAAACAGCCTTAATTTAAGAACGATTTCATGCTTACCATTTTAGAACGTTCGTGCTGAAAAAGTTCTCACACTGAGCAAATTTTGGATTTAAATATCTGTCAACTCTAATAATTCCCAACTGTTTATTCTGAAAGTGCTCGGTATATAAGGCGCATAAATAACACAATGCTAATTCCCGTGAGCGTCAAGTCGTAAGTAAACTCAAAATGTTAATATTATGTAGATGTATCTCATTTTGACACCGAAAATACTTGACTGAAGCACGAAATACTTAATTTTGTTCTAAGTGTACTATTCAGATATTAATACTATTAAGATATTCAGCTCATTATATGTTTGTATTGCAAAACAACTATTTCGGATTGATGGATAAGCCTTATCAGTTCTTACCACAATCTTATAAACAGAAGACATATTTGTAAAAAATGTTTAATATGTAGCTTTACTGCCTTGGGCTCCCTATTGACTATTTAACAGATATCTTTGATTCGATTTTATTTAATTTCTGAAAATTTCTTATCATTTTAGTTGGCCTAGTGTACGGATCAGTTTACAGATCATACCGACTTAACAGGTCTGTAAAGGCGGCAGAGCTGAGCGGCGCAGCATTTGCCGCAGCAGCTGTTCGCCAAACAGGATTTCCTGCAGCAGCGGTGGCCGATTAACAGTTAAGTTTCGCCTTGCCCTGCCACTGTTGAAGACGCACACACACACGGCCGAAGACGCGTGCGCTTTGTTGATGTTGCTGCTGCTGATGTTGCTGCTGCGCTGCAGATGTTGCTGCTGGGATGAGACGATCTTTGAGGCCAGGGCCAACCTGGCAGTCCGAGTCTGTTTGGCGCTCAGAACGACGGCATCGATTTAGTCTCGGATGGACGCTCCGCTGCCAAGCACCGTCAGTCAGGCTTCCGCTGCTCTCTCGCTCTCGCAATCGCCATCGCCATCGTCATCGCCACCGCACTATATCCAACCGATCGCGAAGTTCTTCGGCTTTATGTGCGCCACGTGATTGCTACAATCTCCCTCAAAAGCCGTCGCTATATCACCAGCGTTAATTCGGATTTAGCAAGTGACATGTGAAGAATATATCTGATATGATCAATTGATATTTATCCCGAATTACCCAAAGTGTGTGAAGTTATAAAAAAAACTTAAAAGTTAACATCTAAACAAAAATAAAATAAAAAAGTGGAATTTTTAGGACCTTTAATTTATGCAGCTTTGGAAATATAAATTCTTTCTAAGGTAAGATGATAGCAAATATGATTAAAAGAGATTTTAACAAATACTCAATGTATTGTATATTTTGCAAGTCACATAATGACATATGATATATTTAGGAAATAAACAAAACATTTATTCATTAAACCTATAAGGCAAACCTAATTAAAAATTCATCATACATAAATCCAGACTGAGTAAATAAATAAACATAAACACTTTCCAGGCAAAAAAGGCTTATAAATAAAAAATGTAATTGAATTAGAACCGTTTTGCATAATTTGTCTAAATTAAGTTTAACAAAAACTGCGATATACTAAATGGTTTAATTTAATAAATTACAGCACTTAACATTAAAAATAATTCAAATAATGTTAAAAGAATAATTTATGATAAAAGCAACATTTAAAATAAATCCTACATTAATAAAATCAATAATTCAAATAAATTTCACTGATCAAAGACAAGTCTGAAGTAATAAAAACCACTATGTAAATACATTAAAATTAATTTGTGAACAATAAAATTATGCATTTCGATTAAAGGCAAGACACAAATCAAAAATGATAACAAGTTTTATGTGTGTGCAAAAAGAATTAGCGAATTTACTTTGTAATCAAGACCCAACCTTAACTCCCATGAGTTCATACTTACCACTAAGGACGGCCAAGGAGAACCAGAAAAAGTGTAATAGTGAAGACAAAAGAAGCTCATTGACATGCTCATTAATAATGTTATTGCCTTTTGTGCGATAAGTGTCAAGAAATTACTACAATAGGGGCAGAGAATGGACAAAGTTGGGAGATATTCAAACATTTAATTGTCCAACTGCTGTCGGCAATCAAGCAGAAAAGGGCCAGAGGCAGCGTTTCGACTGGATGATCGTGGATCCTCGATCGCGGAGGATGAAGGATGGAGGTCCTAGGATCGAGGATCGAGGTTGGCGGAAGCAGACAATTCAAACTAGAGCGTGTGACTGCTGAGTGGATTTGCATATTGCGAATGTCCGTCTCCAGTGGCTGGCAGGGCTAATAATAAAGCATATTACCGGCAATTGTCTGCCGAGATCGGAGGAGATTCGGGTCGCGGAAGGGTTTGGATTGCAGATTGTGTCAATGCTCCGGGGTTCAGCGGGCTGTGTTCTTGATTCTTGTTCTATTTTGTAGCGGCTTCAAAATATTTTAGACAATCGTGGTTTGCTTGTTTGAACACCTTTTCTCCCTCTGTTGCCTTTATCTGATTTGGCATTGTCCATCATTTTGTTTGCTTTTAAGGACACATTTTTTTGGGCCCTTGTTTATTATTCTTATTGAGAAAAATCCAAGATTTCTTCCAATTTTTTAGGTCTGTCAACGGCGACTTGATGAGCTTGTTGAGAATGTAGCTGCGACCAACTGATCTGGTTCTTATTGTCTAAGCCGCTCTGAACTTGTCCCCCATCGAGTTCATCTCCAGCTAAACTCGGACTGGCACACAACATTTTGTAGATTTCCAGAGATTAGATCTGAACAATCATCCACTTGGCTTACGATCAATAAGTATTTTCTGTAGCAGTTTAGGTTTCTAATTAATTGTCTGTTTCAGCTCAATGTGTAACATTAATCTTGGCTTAATCGATAAGCCTGTCAGCCAAGATCGTTCCTATGTTGTGATCTGTTGGGTTCGATATACACTTAGAAATGAACAATGGGGATTCTGGTTTTAAATTTGAAAGGAAACGGCATAGGAGAGTCAAATGTTTCGAATTTGCACTACTCTTTTCTGTTCATTGTTTTCCCACAATCCAAGCTGCACATCGAACCAAATAAATAGAAAGATAACATTCACCGTTTGTAGGGGCTCGGCCTGAGGACTTTTAATTAGCTCGTGGCATGGGAATTATGTCCTCCTTCATGACTTCTATTCGGTGAAATGAAGGGGTAACTAAAGATGCTCCCAGAACAAGCCTCTCAAATATGCGTCCGGTTACGTGGAATAGTGGCCTTGGTCGCTGTCGTGATAATGTTAAGATGCTAAAAGGATTGAGATGCCGCCTCTGGATAAAAATCTTCAACTTTATCGCTCAAGCGTGCCGTTCAATTGCATTTTCCTCGGGTTTCTCAATAAGGATCGAAATGATTTGGGACTTTGTGTCTATCTTGGGAGATCAGGTACGACGATACCTGTTGTAATGTAAAGTCGAATTGGCATAGAGAGTACATTTAATAAATATTGACCTCTATTACGATTTGGATAAGCCATTCAAATTTATTTTATGCATATTTTCAGTAAATAGGTTTTAATATCTATCAATATTTGTATATTTATGTTATTTATATTTATAAATATTTTAGCAAAAAAAAGTTTACTATAGTATTTTCTAAATAAGTAATATTTGATCAAAATATTATATTAATAAGTCTACAGATGAACATCATATATTTAGTTCATATATGTCTGATCAGACTCAACTGTTGAGATAATTTTAATTATAAATTTAAATAATCCTTTTTCATAACTGCCTTAACCTTGACGTCAATATGATCCATTTTATTTACTGATCCCATTGAACTGCTGTCATTATAGCCAAACATTCTCATGTTGAACTTCACTGCTTACGGGTTGTTTATAAGTCCATTTTCTCAAAACTCCCCCATTCAGTTGATTTTTTCAGTCTAGATTACCGCTGAAGCTTCACCATAAACTGCTGTTCTGGGTTTTGGAGACTCCGAGGCTTTTGTCAGCAATGGAAGATCTCCTCGGGCTCCAGCTCTGCTTGATGATTTTCCTGCTTTCTGGAAAAGCGCACCGCTGTGCCGAAAATTGTCACGGTTTCGCGGTCGCTGGCGCGCTCGCTGTGAAGGTGCAAATTTAATGTTTGCCAATTTAGCAACGCTCTGCTGTCACCTTTGGTGTCCATTAGCGAGCGTTTATATGCAAAGTGCCGGGCATTGGCAGGCCAGCGTCGGATTTGGCAGCCGGCGGGGATCGGATGGGGCTAACCATTATCACAGAAGCAGCATCACGTTGTGGCACCACCACCTGCTGGGCGCATTTCGCGGAGCAGCTCCCTGCCACTGGCGGCCCTGGTCCAGAAAATGTCCAGATGCGGACACCTCTGTAGAGCACTTAACCTGGCTGGCATGGGGCAGCTCTGGTTCTGAAAAGGGTTATGAAGAATTACAAAACCACATGCGAAAAACGGAAGAAATTGTTTACATCTTCTTACTAGATTTTGGCACATTTTATTGACCTTTTGAAATTAAGGAAATATAAAAAAAAAACAAAGAAAGAACGCTATAGTCGTGGGTCTCAACTATTAGATACCCGTTACTCAGGTAAAGGTAGTGCGAGGGAGATGGAGATATGCATGCAGCAAATCGCATGTTTTCGAGATGGGACACTTTATTTGCTTATAACTTTTTAATGAATGGTCCGATCTAAGAAATTGGCAAGCTTGATTGATTACTATATTCAGAACAAACTCTTGTTTACACTTTTACAAAATATTCAAAAATGTAAGCGCTAGACTGGTTTAAGCGATATGTGGGCGATATAGTGGGGGTGGCACCCTGTTAAAATACATTTTCTCTGCACAAGAACCTCATGAATCTGCATCCCAAGTTCCAACTCAAAAAAAAATTTACCCAAAATTTTAGAAAATCGTCATTGAAATTTCTTTTTTCTAAATAAAACAAAAAATTTTTTCTAAGTCAATTAAATTTTCCTTAAATCAACCAAGCGTTACTAAATAAAGAAAATGGTTACCATAAACTAGAACCAAGAATGTTTTCTATTTTGAAAAAAATAGTAACCTAGAAAAAAGTAAGCATTACCCTAAAATTAAAAAAAAAGACCCTAAAGTTTAGAAAATATCTTACCCTATAATTTATGGCGAGCTTGTCTTGAAGACAAAATAGGGCGATTTCCTTGACTTTAGGATTAATTTTATTTTGAGCGTAGCTTTTTTAGTTCTGAGATTTCAGCGCTCACAGAAACGGTCGAACTGACGGACAAACGAACATGTCTAGTGATCCTGATCAAGAATATACATACTTTCTGGGGTCGGATACGCTTCCTTCTACTCCCTTCTAGTAACCCTTTTACTCTACGAGTAACTGGTAAATTTAACTTTATACAATCAATAGAAACTTTTATAAGTATATCCAGTTATAAAAATGAGTATTATTTTTACTAAAAGTTTTTAGCAAAAAATTCTCATTTTTTTACCAATAATAATTTAAAGTTTAAGATTGTTCTCATTTTCAAAGTAACTATTAAAACATAACTTATACATATACATATACATTAAATAAGATTGACGTATGATTTGGAAAACAAAATATTTTTTTTTATTCTTCCATTTATTATTTATTTGTTTAAGGATATTGCATTTATAATTGCTACGAATTTACTATTTATTTAAATTTGAAGTAATTATGTATTTTTCATAACTAGTAACTAGTTATTAAACGTTCAAAATACAGAAATATATAGCAACACCTTATATGAACAAGATAAATCGTAATTAACTATAAACAAAAAAGATCTCAAATGGAAAACAAGTACCATCTTTTTAAAATAAAGTCCAATACTTTGTTGAGGGTTATAGATAGTCATAATAGTTAGGCAAAAATTAATCCAGTTGATGATATATGCAAATGGTTAAGTTTCTGTGTCACTATAATTCATATTATTTTGATGATGATTTTTTACTGTTTTATTGCTGATTTCCATTTACTTAAAGTGCACAACCTTTTTCTAAAAAACAAGTTTATCAATTTTTAGTCTTACATTAGGAATACTTAAAAAAATTACTCATTTTTCCCAAATGCCCGCACTCTAACAAATGAGACAATAAAATCCCAAGCAGTATCTAAGAATTTATAATGTATATCCATGACAAAATTGATCCCTCCCTCGGATTCTTCATGCTCATTAAATAGTTGACGCAAGATTTTCGTAGATATTTTATTTGCTCCTCGTTGTATCTTTTTCGCTTGACCTTAGGCTTTATGGGCAGGCAAAACAAGTCACTATAGTACGTTGCATTAGATGTGTGAACGTAGTCTTCACGGGAAGTGAGAGAGAGGCATTCTCGGGGTGAAAGAGAGGGTGAGATGAGGTGCAGGGTCTCCTGACATTGCCGCGACCGAAACTTTGATGGTGCAAGCCCAAACCGGTCGCTACGTACCTCAATTTCTATCCACGACCTGTAGCGAAATAAAAAACAATATTCCGAAAAAAAGAATAAAAATAAAGAGAAACGCAGTGGGTCATCGGTTATGCATGTTGTTGTTTTTGCCGCTGCAGTTCTTCTTCTTGCGCTTTTTGGCGTGGCTTTCGTGGTTGTTGTTTTGGCCATGGCCTCGTCTTGATCACAGCTGAGCCGAGAGTCAATGTGTTGGCCCGCCAGCAAAAACACAACCCAGAGAAAAATAATCTGTGAAAAAAGGCATCATCAATAACAAGGACAATCGTGAAGAGGTCGCCGGAGTTGGATTTTTTCAATTAGACATTCGGCAACACGTTGTGGGATGGGGTAACTGGGAAAAATAGCTAGGAATAAGAAATACTGCTCAAATGCAAAAAGTAAAATGCATTAAATTAAGATTCGAAAGTACGCACAATTAATCACAATTAAACGTGTATACATTTCTCCAGGTGCAACTATTATGTAGGTATGTACGTCCAAGTTATTGCTGCAAATCCTTTTTAATTTTCACCACCCAACGTAACTTTTACTTAAAAACCTATAACTAAATTTTTATTTCTCTTTTATATACCTATTCAGGGGTATCGATGAGATAAATAAAAGGCACAATTATAGAAATTCATCACTTCACTAAAACCCGTTTACTTTCAGAATAATTAATGATAACAGCCAATGACAATCTATATTTAGATGCATATCTACATATCTCTTACAAATACATAAAAAAAACCACTTTATGTTAATTTACACTTATTAAATGTAGTCACATTTAAGAGGGTATGAAGTCTTTAATTTCTACGGTACAATAAATTGCTTCTAACTAAACTTGATAAGGCGTCCTAGAATTCAACTTTAATTGAAAGTTGGAACATAGTAAAGGATATCTAGTAAAGTATATCCTTTTTGAGACTCCAATTTAGTCTAGCCTTTATAAAAATTATAATACAACCTTGACAATCTGTTTTTAAGGTATTAAGTACTATAATATAAACATACATAAGTTTCGTATTAACTTTTGTTTGGTTGAAAAAGCGAGAAAGAAAAATAAGTAATACCAAACATATTATAAATGAAAAAAAATAACCATTTTTAAATTAAAATTTAATTTTGTTTTTCAGATGAACCAGCTGTGCAAAGTGTGCGGCGAGCCGGCGGCTGGTTTTCATTTTGGGGCATTTACATGTGAAGGCTGCAAGGTGAGTTTGTTGCTACGCCAGTACAGCAATCCAAATCGATATTTTATAGAATTTAATCCCGACGATTGTGAGAAACTTGGGGGGCTCCATTTCGCACATACCGTGGTCAAAATGTGCAAAAAATGATCTCGATTTTGGCTTTTACTTTTTTACAAAGCGAAATCGAAAACATTATTACTGTAATTAAAATTCAATTCGGTAGATTAATCGATTTTTAATTGACTATAAGTAGATACGTGTGCGCAGCGGACACAATACAAGGCTCACCTTCAAATGGCATGGGAAAAAAGTCTGCGAAATTCAGAGCAGTCCACAGGGCGAGCCGGGCGGGTCCATATATAGAGCTAGGTAAGCCCCAAGGCGAGCACAATTGTAAACTGCAGTCAATCAAATAAAAATTACATGCATATTAGATGAGTCAGCGCAATCGGAAACAAAAGTCCCAGACACCCATCAAACACCACTCAAAGTTGAACTTCAAAATCAACTGGGGGCAAGCTCTCCACCATGAGTTGGCATGGTCACAAAACAAAAGGGAATCAGCTGTTGTATAGAAAATGGATCACGAAGAGTAGTATATTTTTGCCTAACAATTGTTAATGCTGTCTTACAAGTAGTTGGCCAAATAATAAACGCACATTTTGTAATTGAAGCAAGTTCAATAGGTGGAGCATGACAGTGGCAGGTGCAAATAGGTGAATAAAAAACCTGGAGAAGTGTTAAGTGGTTAATCTGTGATCGATTTGCTTAAATTATTTTATTGGACTTAAAACTTAAATTAGGTATGATTATGTATGTTAAAGAAAAAGTGTATATCCAAAAATTTGTATATAGAAATGTATAAAATTATTTATATTTATGATATAGAAATGTATAAAATTATTTATATGATTATTAGCAATAGAAGGTTAATTATAAAAAAGGTTTTTCTTACTTTTTAAAATGTCGAACAACCACGAATTCTTAAAAATTTACAAGGCAATTTATGGTTTTTGGCCATAGTGTTATAGTATTGGAATTGAAAGAACCAGTTTTTAATATATAATTAAATTCCTGTTAGGATCGCTCGGATTTGTTATATTTCATTTTTTTTCGTCGGTCATTTTTCATAAAATTCATAAAATAGCCATTAAAAATTCATTGTGTCTTGAAAATTCTTGGAAATATTCACATATAATCACAAAAAATCAGGGTCCATTGGTGATTTTCTCAACTAATTGCAAGTGTTACTCCCAAAAACTTGATTAAGAAAGCTTACTTTGGTAAGCGAATGATAATGCGATAAAGTACTGATACATACTAGATATTTAGTTTTAAACAGCAAATTATAGACACACACCTTGAAAACCTTTAAATATTTACGTTTAAAAATAATTAAACTTAGAAAAAATATGAAATCAAATAGAAGAGAATATAACCAAAAAACCCGAAGCGTTAATTTCGGTTTTGTTAGTTTTCGGATCATTTTGTGGTGTTATATGATATAGTCGTTCGACTTATGTATATAATATCTACAATAGAAAGAAGACATTTGGGAAAGTTCCATAAAATCAGCTTTAAATCGGAGAGAATTCTTTGCGCAGAGACGAACAGATCCAAATCATATATCTTTAGGGGCGGATTTTACTGCGTTGCAAACTTTTAACCAAAACTTCTATTCCGACTGCAAGGTGTAAAACTAATTGTACAGCTTACTTCCTATTAACTAGCCTGTAATGATCTTAGCCAGTTGCATGCCCCTATTAAATTAGTCATCTAAACTAAAATGCTATTTCCTTTTCTCCGCAGTCCTTTTTCGGTCGTACCTACAACAACATCGCGGCGATAGCAGGATGCAAGCACAACGGAGACTGTGTGATCAACAAGAAGAACCGAACGGCCTGCAAGGCGTGCCGGCTGCGCAAGTGCCTCCTGGTGGGGATGTCCAAGAGTGGTTCCCGCTACGGTCGCAGATCTAACTGGTTCAAGATCCACTGCCTGTTGCAGGAGCAGCAGACCACGACGGGCGTCGCAGGAGGGGGATCAGGCGGCAGTGGGTCAGGTGGCGGAGTGAGCAGTGCGAGTCTGGAGCAACTGGCGCGACTGCAGCAGGCAAGCAATCAGGCGCGGCAGACCTATCAGGATAAGACCAATCCCTGCATCAAGTCGGCCACCGCCACATCGCCCAGGATCGAGGGAGCGGCTGTAGGCACAGGAGTGGGTGGCGCCGCCTCGCCCTCGTTCCTTCAGGCGGCCAAATTCCACCACCATCATCATCACCAGCGGCAACTGAAGCTCGAATCTCGCCTCAGCAACACGCCTAGTGATTCCGGGGCATCATCCGCGGAGGATCCCAATGAAGATGGAGCGACCAGCGTATTAAGCGGGCAGATCACCACACCCTCATCCATCAACGCCTCCAGCCTACCCAAGATGGATCTGCGGCATCCGAATTTTCCGGCCACTTCTGAGCCGGATGCGGATATGCAACGGCAGCGCCACCAGGAGCTGCTCGAGATCTTCCGGAGTCACTCGGAGCCGCTGTACAGCTCCTTTGCCCCATTTAGCCACCTGCCGCCAGTACTGCTCGCCGCCGGAGTTCCGCAACTGCCCATCTTCAAGGATCAGTTCAAGAATGAGCTGCTGTTTCCAACGGCCAGCAGTCCCGAGCTGGAGGAGCCCATTGATTTGTCCTTCAGATCGCGAGCTGATCCCGCCAGTCCGCTGGCGCACACCTCCAATAGTCCCACTTTAAGTGAGCCCGCCGCGGGGAGTCACTGTTTGGGGGAATCCCCGACCTTCGTCCGAAAGTCCACGCCCCTTGATCTCACCCTGGTGAGATCACAAACACTGACAGGCTGAGATCATCTCGTGACTGCAGAATTCGTTCGAGTGCCAAAACAATTTCGAGTACTTTAGTTCTAAGTGTGTACAGAGTATTTAATCAATCTTTAACAAGTCGATGGGTTTTAAAAAGAGATTCGATTTTCGATTTGCGAACGTATTGCAGCGGTTTTCTTGGAAATATTTAATTCATTTTAATTTAAAATTGTCTATTTCGCTTAATATATATGAGATGTAGAACACGTCAGACACAAAGAATGAGTTTATGTAGGTGTTAAGTAAACATACAAATTAAATTATAAAACAACAAAAATATATAAAAAATCTAACAAATACCCATCGACATAAAAAATATATTCTATGAAGTAATATGAAATTGAACAGTTTGGTGCCAGTGAAATTATGTACAAATATCCATATTATATTTAGTATTTTAGCTCAATGACATTAAATAATTTAAAAATAATTAGGTTTATTTGCTTAATATATATTTAAGTCTGTAGCCCAATTTACAAATGATTTTCATTTGATTTCCGATGTAAATGTATTTACATCTTTATTGTTTTCTTAATTTATATTCAAAAATTCTATAAGGATATTTTAAGAATTTTTAATTTAAAGTGTTGTTCTCCCATTGACTTTTGTTTGTTTTATTATTTTTAAATAATTTATTTTCCTAGACAGGTAAAGAACGATCAAAATGTAAAAGAAAAGTAAATAAAAACGTGTAGAATTGAAGTGAATCTTGTTAAATTTTAGTCTACAAATTTTCTATAAAAATTTCTATACAACTGTGTGCAAGTGAGGTGAGTTTGTTAGTAATATTCAAAAATCTTGTTTGCTATTCCTCTAAATCAATTTCTTCCCCTTTAAAGTAATCCCCTCCCGATATAATACACTTATGTCAACGTTTTTTCCAATCCTCGAAATATGCCAAATAGTCCCTTTCCGGTAAAGCCATCAGCGACTTCTTCGATTTGTTTTATCTCCCCAATCGACTTGAAACGCGTTCCCCGAAGTGATCTCTTGAGTTTTGGGAATAACCAGAAGACACACGGAGCCAAATCAGGCATATACGGTGGTTGTCGAACGATATGTGTCGAATTTTTGACGAAATGGTCACGAAGAAATAGTGAAATGTGAACCAGTGCATTATCTTGATGCAAAAACAAAGAGTTGTTCTTGCCCATAATTCTGGTTTTTTTAGACGAATTGCTTCACGCAAACCACGCATAACGCTCAAATAATATTTCTGATCTACAGTTTGGCAGAAACAAAATTAACCTTACTTTTTGCCAGTAGTACTATTTCTCTCTCTGCAAGCTGACGTAAAAAGCTTCATTTCACTGACACATGACCAAACTTTTTCTGACCATCTACAGCAAAAATTTGTTCAATATAAAAATACATATCAACAAATATATATGTATTTTCAATTCAACTGTCACGGCGTCTGTGTTTACGTGTATATCCATCAAGTGGGACCAGAAAATCCTGGCCAGTCAATGCGTTATTCATTACATAACAGTGCGGGCTGACATATTTCCAAATGTCAGGCTACCTAGATGTTGACTATATAAATGTAATTATGACAAGCCAAGACAGATGACACAAGTTTATATCAGCTCAACGGGAGAGCAAAGACTTGAACGGCAAAAAGAGACCAAAACAAATGACTTAGGAAACGAACTCGAACTGAAGTCGGCTAGAGAAAAAGAAAAAAGTATATTGCTAAATGGGTGAGTAGTATTAAGTAGAAATGGGTTATAAAAGAGATAAAATTATTATTTACATATAATTTTCCTTTAAAAGAATATTTATCAATAAAAACGCGATTATTAAAATACGATTTAGGATAAGCAGTATTTGGAAATATGACACCTGGACATTTATTACGATGTAGACTAAAGGTTTGTGTCATATTGATTATTTGCCACCATTTTAAGCGGGTCCTACAGAGAAACAAACACCCATTATAGAGCCAACCTCATATGCATATACATATCTGCTGTCGTCTACCCATCTTCGCTGATTTATACACCTTAAACACTTCATTCCACTTGCGCTTAGCCATCACTCAGTCGGAGGTGTGCATATATACGAAGACATAACTCTCTTGATTGGCTGTGAAACTCTCGAATGGCAATTCACACGTCTATTCGATGGGTCTATGTCTGTCGGTGTGTTCGGGAGAGTATCTTTGGGAACACGCCCCCGGAGAGCAGCCTGACAAAGTGAGATACAAAGCTGAATAATCGCACGACACACGCACAATTAGCCGCGCAAACAGTAGCAGCTAAGCAGAAATAATGCTCGGAGCGAAATGAATACACCGATGGCCAGGGGATCGGAATCGGGGGACTGGAGATCGTGAGCATGAAACATCGACTCGCGTGCTCAATATGCTTTTAAAATGCATTTATGCACGGTGATGGGGAATGGGGCGCCGAGATACAAGTGGCCACTGGTGTAGATGCTTGTTGCAGATACTTTCGCAATGAGTTTTATTGGTGTCGTCGATAGAGATCTACCGATCGAAGAAATTGCCCCGGGCAACAAGGGATACAGATCAAGTTAACTTATACTTTGTTTCGGCTTAGGCCCCAAAAAGTCACAGACCACCCAACTTATGTAATACAATACCTGCTCCAATAATAATCATAACATTTTGTGACGATTTACGACGGCTGAACTTGAAGCATTCAATAAAATTAGAAAAATAAATAAATCTATGGCACAGGGAGAAAATGAAATCAGTTTACAATCCGATACAGACACAGCGGGCGAGCATTTACAAACAATGAAATTCAATGCAATAATTCAAGATTCAATTGAATTTTAAGTACGCCCAGAGCCGAGCTTCTTTTTGTATCCGTAACTAGAAACTGACGATAAGCTGAGGCCAACCGACTGTCAGTCAGTCAGTCCCGCCGACGGCAATCCATCTCATCTCCGTCCGTCTGCCTCTGTGTCATTTTGCCTGTGTGTCGCGCACGCGCATAAACTTTTCAGTCCCAAGATTGAACAATCGAAGGCGTCGTCTTTCTGAGCCAGTTAGCTCCTTAAGAGGGAATTGGCCCCAAAACTAAGACAGTTTTTGTGTGTAGGTTAAACAGTAGCTTGCATTTTCATATTTGATGAACTACAGAGATGTACTTATTTTCAAAATACCTAATGATAACCGATTACTACTGTGAGTCCCACACAGTATTTCAAATAAAAAATATCTCTTATTAGTTTAAATTTAAATTTAACTTTCCTAATTTCAATTTCGCATAAGAAATTATTCAAGTGAAATGATGCCTTAAAACTGTGATTTGAATGACAATAAAGCAAATTTAAAGAATTTGTGAATTCGTGTATTAATTTATTCGAGAAGAAATGTTCTTAAATGCAAAATAAACGTACTATGGAGTTTGCTTTTAGAGGTAATGCGGCTATCAATATATATAAAATGTAGTTTCCATTTGTTTTTCAAGACGAAAATTTAAATTTAGCTTATATTTAAAATCGATGGAACTGATTTGAGAACTACTTTTTTCCGATTTTGTGGACTATCAATAAGTAGTGACTTTCGACCCAAAATATTATAATTTCCAGAGATATTTATGACCAGTTAAGCGGAACAGCGTACTTTCAGAAACAATCTTGTGTTATTTGAATACAATATTGTGGTTTACTCTCTGACTAACGAAAGTAATTATAAGAAAACAAAAATAGTAAGATGTACATCTACCTACAATTTCCTTAAATTTAATGTTTAATTTTATTTCTAAGCCCCAAACAAAGCTGCTCAGTCCGTTCCGTTTAAGAGCATTGAAGTCCGACACCAAAACCTCCGATCACCTTGCCGCAGTGAAATCGCTGAAAGATCAGCAGCAAAACGCTGCAACAAGAGTTCAGAGTTGTCAATAAAAATTAATTGCAATTTTATTGCCACAGAAGGCAGCTCCTGCATACAAAGAACTGAGTACGCATGGCTCTTGAATGCTCTTTAGGACATAGGGGATACCACACCATTTAATGGAACTTAAAGCATAAGCAAGAAAAAATATAAGAAAAAATAAAAGATATAAGTCAATTTTTCTACGCGGAAATGTCTTACAAAAAATATTTATATTTTAAATTGGTTAGGGTAAATCAATTGCAGCTTAAAGTCTTTACTTTTTGTTCACGTAGATTTTTCCGTCCAGAGATCCAAGTGACCCAATTTCGCAGCCCAACACAATAAAAACAAAGGCAAAACAATATTAATTCAATTTTGAGCCGACTGATGCTGCAGGCACCTTAAATGTTAATAAATGCATAACACGTGCGTCCCAAAATGAGACCAACAAACAGCTGTAAACTGGACCCATGAATACAACATCGTTGTGAGTCTGAAGTCGAACTTCCTCCTTCTTTACTAAAAAGCCTAAGAGTATGCATCAAAACATTTGCTTTTATTGTTACCCATACAATCTAAATCTCAATCGTAACCGCACAGCGGTAAAAAAATAGGTGGAAAGTCTCACGCTTTCCAAATACCCTTGATCCTTCTGGTTGCGAAACTCACGTTAATGACAAAAGATTGGGAGGGGCTGAGGGTGTTTGCCAGGAGAGAGAATGACAATTTATACCAGCTCCCTTCCCCATGGGAACACGCGTGGCATATTGGGTATATACGTTCGGTCTCCAAAAATGTACATCTTAGGGAACCGCTGGCGAACATTCCCCCTAAGTAGTTTACAATAAGAAAACACTTCAAACTATGTTTAAAAACATTTATAAAAACCTAACAGCAAAAAATAAATGTGATATAAGACGTTAAAAAGGTACAATAAAATCCTAGTTACTCATTCCTAACGTAATTTGTCTAAGTACCTTAGCTTAAAAATTGTGGACAGAGGTTTTATTTTTGAACTTTTTTATTGATTATTCATAAACAGTCTAACGATTTCTGTATTAAAATGGTATAGCCTTGAGATCTCTCAAATTTTGGCTTATGTATAACACATTGTTGTACAAACTCTTAATCAACAAACAATAAAATTTACCATGCAGATAGTTTAGTAACTATACAAAATTTTACTTTACTATTATAAATAGTTATCCTAACGTAAAATCTTCCACACAGAAGTATGCAACAAAAACTTTTCACATTTTCATTGATGTGTTGTTTATAATTCCCAGCTGGGTCTAACGTCTTGTACATCTAGTCTCCCAAGCAAAACTTAGAAAAGAAAGGACGAAAAATTATTGAACATTCGATTAAATAAATACTTACACTTTCTTCAATCAAGCTTCTCGCATTCAAAGGTATTTTCTTTCACAGCGTGTCGAATGAAAAGTTTTAGAAAGTGAATTTATTGAGTCGAATGTACAATCATTTTTCGTCACAAAATGTTATATCAAATCTTTTGCATGTTGAAGGTTCGATCGTCACGACCCCTTACCTCGTTAAGATGTGTTTTTGATTGATCTCAGAAGTTTTTGTTTTAAAAAATTATTATAAAATGGGAGTTATATTCTCTTTTGATTCGCTTTTTCATATGAGCTATGGTATTAGCGTTGAAACCAATATATATATTTCCGTTGGCAAGGCCCAGTCGACTTGGTTACTGTATCCCTTAAGTATATAAACCGTTTTATAATAAACTTTAAAAAAGTATGTGTAGTTACATAGATATCAGAAATGAAACCTACAACATTTTTTTTAGTCTCAATAAATTAAATTAAATTTTTCTTGACAAAATTCTAAATGTATTCCTTTTACTGAAAAAGTATCAAATAAAAATGTTTGCTCATTATATAAATGTTGCACAGTTTTCGGCCATATAAGCCATATAAGTAAGCATGAAATGTTTTTCATGCTGCACTGAAACGGGTTGCTCTTTGTATCCCTCAAACGGTATCCAAACGGAGATTTTTATTACAAAAAGTTTTATATATAAAATATAAAATATATAAAATAGCCAAAAACTGTTAAAAAATAAAAACTTTAGGCTTTTACTTGAATTAATTACCTTTTCAGCAACATTTAGCACGTATCTGTAGCATTATTTGTTTAGAAACTATAAGCCTTTAAAATCTAGCTATTTTTTTGGATTTCCCGCCAAATGTACGGGTTTATTCAAAAGTCGTATCTAAAAAAAAGTTTTCTATCACGAGCTTTGTAATACACCTATAAAGTCTTCAGGTCCCCAAAAAACAAAAAAGGGATTCATGCAAACAAAGAAAAATGTTAGTTTTGTAGTCACCCAAAATCTTGATTTTGGAATAACTTTGAACGGAGCAATGGATTTTAACAAATGACTTATTTTTACCACTTGTTGGTTGATTTCTCAAAAATACCAATCCGATGAGTAGTTTCAATTAATCAGTAGATGATTTTGTACCAATGTAAGTTAACTTGGGGAAACTAATTTAAAAAGTCGATTGATTTAGAATAAATTTGAAATGTATACCTATCTTGATGTTAATGCTAACAAGTAAAGTATAAAGTAGACGTGTCGATTGTTAGCAACACAGGAATCCCCGTAATATTTTGAAACAATTTAATGAACATGTGCGCTCTGTGGAGTTTTTCGTCGTACTGCGATTGGTCACACTATGCCGGCTTTCTGAAACTTTGCGGCGTTGGAGTCGTTTTTGATATAGAAATAGCTGAATAATATGCAAAATGTATCCCGTGAGCTCACAGAAGAGGTCCTGGACATTCGCCAACGAAGTTCAGCTAATGGACTTCCGCGTGGAGCAGAACAACAAGTACATAGAGAGCCATGAGGAGGAGGCACAGGGCCGCGACCTCGAGGAGCACTTCCTCACCCCGACGGAGGAGCGCCTGTTGCTGAAGCAGTACGAGATTTACCTCTTCGACTTCTGCCGCCGCTTCGATCCTCCGATGCCCAAGTGCGTGGTGGGCACGGCCTTCCACTACTTCAAACGATTCTACCTGAACAACACGCCCATGGACTATCATCCCAAGGAGATTCTGTAATAATGTCCTTTTTACTTCCAGTGTTTCGGTTTTCAGTACTTTTGATACACTCACACACAGTTTGAATCATCTATCGGCTGGAACCTCTTTCAATTTCCATAAACTTAACAAAAGTAATCACATTATTTCGATCATTAAGAACTAGCAGTTTTTGAAACCCACTCATTTTCCAAAGCGTAAAGCACCTAGCCTAATCCGAAAACCAAAACAGAAATGTAAATGTATTAGTATTAAACCCAAGATCTTTTCAGAGCCACATGTGTGTTTGTCGCCTGCAAAGTGGAGGAGTTCAACGTATCTATCAACCAATTCGTCAACAACATCAAGGGCGATAGGAATAAGGCCACGGACATAGTGCTGTCGAATGAATTACTCCTGATTGGTCAGCTCAACTATTACCTCACCATACACAATCCATTCAGACCGATCGAAGGGTTCCTAATAGATATAAAAGTGAGTTGAATTTAAATTGAGATCATCAATATCTACCTTTTGGTTTATTTCAGACCCGGAGCAATATGCAAAATCCTGAGCGGCTGCGCCCTCACATTGATAGCTTCATAGACTCCACTTTCTACACGGATGCCTGTCTTCTGCACACACCCTCGCAGATTGCATTGGCTGCCGTTCTTCACGCTGCCAGCAGGGAACAAGAGAATCTCGATAGCTATGTGACGGATCTTCTATTCGTTTCCGCCAGAGATAAGTTGCCCGGCCTCATCGATGCCGTGAGAAGTAAGTTCATATTATAAAACAGTGCTCCTCTTGAATACATCTTTTGCTTTTCCTGACAGAAATCCGTATTATGGTAAAGCAATATCAGCAACCTGATCGCGATAAGGTTAAGGCCATTGAAAAGAAACTGGATAAGTGCCGCAATCAGGCAAACAATCCGGATAGCGAACTGTGAGATAAATTAATCATATAAGGTCACCAGTTTCTAATAACATTTATATTTTTAATAGGTATAAAGAGCGTTTGCGTCGATTGTACACCGATGAGGATGACATGCCTGCCGAAGATGCCTCATTCCACATTGCCGATGTGAGTTCGGATACATCTGCCATGAATATAAGCCAATAGTTTTATAAATATTTACTATCGTGATTGAAGCTGTTATTTTTTATGGATTTAATATTAAAGAATCACAGTTTATTTAATTTAAAACTTATGTCAGCTGTCCCTGACTAGTTTTGGACTATATTTTATTTAAAGGTGACCTGTTTATAGAAGAAAGGAGAATATTTCCTAAACCTTATCAGAGAATCAAACTTATCTTCTGATGGTGTCAGCAATTGCAGCTACATATGTATATGATGGATATAGCATATATAGTTGATATTTAAAGTCAAGGGACAAATGAATTAATCCAGATCCCTCCTGTAACTGGGATACATGTATTACGTACAATATGAACGTAAGTCAAAAAATGTAACGGCCTTAATTAAATTCATAAAAAAAATTTAAATTTAATGATATTAAAGAAAATCACAGCGCCAATTGGGATTATTTCGCTTGCAGTCTGCGGTCACACTGCGCCAGAAGGAAAACAAAAATAGAGAAGTTAAACACAACAAATAACAAAAGAAAATTCAGAATGCAGGCTATACTTCCCTCACTGGATGTCCTCTTCCTTGGATTACCGGGTCACTATTCGGTGGCCCTGATCACCCTGCTCCTGTGCGTTTTGATCGCACTCTACTTCGCAAACTTCTTCAAGGACAAAACCGTGGGTGTTGCCTAAACAAGTGGCTTTTCTCGGACTATTTTGGCTTTCCAACTTGCAGGAACTGGAGGATGAGGGACTGGGAGCCGACGAGCCGCGCGATGAGGAGGATTCGGAGTCGCGGACTCCTCAGGGGGAGGAAACCGACGACGACGAGGCCTACGAGGAGAACTCCACCGAAAGCGAAGTGGAGTTCATCGAGGAACAGCTCCCCGGACACAACTACAACCACCTGATGGGCCAGCTCAAGGCCAAGCGGCTCCAGCACAAGATGGAGAAGGCCCTGACTCCAGGCCAGATCGAGGAGGAGCGCCGAATCGAGCGGGAGCAGCTGGCGGCCATCTTCGACCTCCTTCGCAGACAGGAGGCGGAACTGAATCTACAGGATCGCATCAGCGATCAGGAGCTCAAGCAGCAGGTGCGGCTCTACCGCTGAAGAGAAGGGAAACGAAAGCTCAGCTTACCTGAAGGCAGAAACACGTGTGATCTATTAGTTAAATGTTTAAAATTTCCCTATTTGCTGCTAACATATGCCGCTTACTTAGCGTAGGACCGTCATTGTTAAGGAAAAGTTGTTTGTTATGTTACAGTATTTAAAGAATTCCTAATGTAATTAACTTCTAATTTATTTAATACGCGAAATAAGTGTACGTTATTCACATTTTCAAATCGATCTTGTGTTTAAAAAGCTTGTGAAGTAATGTCTATTTTTCGATGGTTTAGGCTGCTTTAAGGAGTATATCAGTAGAACAACTTAAGTATTTTCGCATAATTAGTTGCCAAATCCGTTGGTTAGCTTTAAATTGCACTTTTATAGGCTTAGTTTCATTACTAAAGGTATTTGTTGAATAAAGAATGTAAATCTGTGTTGAAACTTTATTCGTCTTTACCAGTTTTTGGTTATGGACAACATCAATTTCATATGGTCACTAGACATACCTTTACAATACGCTCGCTTTACAATACTCTACCTTTACATGGCTCGCTAACAGCCTCTGAATAACTATCCGATAAACGGATGGGATTTTAAGCTGAGCTCGCAAACGGTATTGAAATAGATGGGCAAAAGGACATGGCCAAATCGGCCTCAATAATGTACATACATACTTTATAGGATTGGGAACGTCTCCTTCACTGCGTAACAATCTTGTGAAACCAGGGTGGAGCAGGAGTGCACTGTCTCGCAGAAATTTCTAGCCAACAATTTGTATGCAGACCTGTTGCTGGATGGCCTTTAAAATTCGAGATGGTTTTAAACTATTGTCATATGCATTTTTATAAAATAAGAACAGGAATAATACATCTTACGACAGTTATGATTTATATGGATGGACTCTGAGTGAAGAGGCTATAAGGCAGATCTCGAGTCTTGCCTTGACAGTCTGGACAGGTCGAGTCTTTACCCCTTTAAAACAATTGCAAAGTTGTTCGATTTTGGTCCGCTGTTACATACAATCTCCATTTTCAAAGATTTAAGCCATTCAACAACCTTAAGGTTCCCTGGACGAAATTTCCTTTTGAACTTTATAAAAATTAAAAAGTTAAGGAGTACCCAGTCTAGTACGAAAAGTATTAGTAATCAACACACCTTCGATTGGACCATTCACATCCCTGACGTTTTAGTTCCGAAATTGTTAGTACTAAAATGTTTTTAAATTCACGTGGAGCAGACATTTTGTTGCAGTTCTAAACGTTCGGTTCGGTTTGTTAAACCTGTCGTTGTGGCGCCAATGCATGTTGACTATCGTTCATCGATACACCGCGTACACGGCAACCGTGTGTGACCACAAATCCGTTGACCAACACTGACTGCAGCAGAGCAGACAACAACAACATCGAACGTGCGTGCGTGTGTGTGCGTGTGAGATTGGAAGACAATGGCTGCAGCTGCGGATCTGGTTGTTCCTACCCTTGCCAGTGAGTATAATCCGGGTGCAATCCTGACCAGCTGGTCTCCAAGAAGTTGCTGAGTCCGTGGGTCATCAAAAGCAGTCTTCCCTGGGCCGCGCTGGCGGAAAAAATCCACAACCCCTTGACCTCGTGTTTCCACCTGCTAATCGGGGCCACTTCTGCCAATCTCCTCCACAGTTCGCTCTAGCGTGGGCGTGGAATTGTGGTCCACGGCGGGCCCCAAGCAGCCCTACGAGCACAAGCCCCACCTGCCCCGCGAGGAGACGAAGAGCTCCCGCTCGATCTGCTTCAGCTCCGACGGCCGGTACTTCGCCTTCTCCAACGGCCAGGAGGTCAAGGTGCTCCAGGTGAGCCAGGACAGCGCCGCCAGCTGGCCAGTCAAGTGCGTCCTGCCCAGGCCCAAGGCCTTCTACCTCCAGTTCTCGCCACGTGGCAGCTACCTGTGCACCTGGGAGCACTATGCCATCACCAAGGACCGGCCGGAGGGCTCGCCCAACCTGCTCGTCTACGAGGTGGCCACCGGCGCCGAGGTGTTCGCCATCGTCCAGAAGAACCAGACAGACTGGCAACCCTCCTGGTCGGCGGACGAGTCCATCTTCGCCCTGGTCGTTGGAGGCGAGGCGCTCTTCTATGACCTCGGCGAGGGAGCAGACAAGGGATTTGCCTCCACGTCGCGCAAGATCGGAGGTAGTCGCGGCGGAATGCTGTCGCTGGGCCCCGGGAACTGTCCGCCCTTCTTGGCTTTCTACACGCCAGGCGCCAAGGGCGCTCCTTCCATGTGCAAGCTTTACAAGTACCCAGCACTGGGCCAGAACCAGACCGTTGCCTGCAAGAGCTTCTTCCAGGCGGACCGCGTCGAGATGCTGTGGAACAAGCGGGGCAGTGGATTGCTGCTTCTGACCAGCACGGAGGTGGACAAGAGCGGCGCCTCGTACTACGGCAACCAGGCGGTGCACTTCATGGCCACGAAGGGCGACACCTGCTCAGTGCCCCTCTCCAAGGAGGGTCCGGTACACTGCGTGAAGTGGAGTCCCAAGGCAACTGAGTTTGTGGTCGTCTACGGGTTCATGCCCTCGAAGGCGGCCCTCTACAATCTCAAGTGCGATGTGGTCTTCGACTTTGGCGAGGGGCCGCGCAACTGCGCGTACTTCAATCCGTTCGGCAACCTCATAGTGCTCGCTGGCTTCGGCAATTTGCCCGGAGCCGTCGAGGTGTGGGATGTGTCCAAACGTGAGAAGCTGGCGAACCTCAAGTGCGCCGACACCACGGTCTTCGAGTGGCATCCGAACGGGGAGTGGTTTATTACGGCCACCACGGCGCCCAGGCTACGCATCAGCAACGGGTAAGTGGATTAGACTTTGTTCACATCATAAAGTTAACATAAACGTACTGCAGGTTCAAGGTGTACCACTACTCAGGAGCCCTGCTCCACGAGACCATGTGGCCGCAGGGCCAGGAGCTGCTGGGCATCGAGTGGCAGCAGTTCGCTGACAAGACGTTCAGCGAGCCAAAGATCACCAAGGCAAAGCACGAGGGCATTAAATCCAGCCAACCCGAGGCCAGCAAGAAGGCCTACACACCGCCCCATCTGCGGCTGTTGAAGGAGGGCAAGAATCCGGAGAAGTATCTGCCCCAGCCGAGTGTTCCCGGACTGGCCCCGGCAGCAGCAGCAGGTAATACGACGCGGAAGTTTTGGCACAGGCAATACGACCTGGACAATCCGATCATGCGGCGGAGCGAGCAGGGCCTGTGCCAGGTGGTGGTGGCCAATGGCCGCGAGGGTCCGCCGACTACTGGGTCCTCGACCAGCCGCCACAACCGGCGCTACCGTCCCTACCAGCACAAACGCTACTAGGTTCACAGATTCACGAAGCTTGTCAGCTATTTTCACCCCTCCACACATTCTGTATTAACATGCCATTAGGATTAGGGACTGACGCGGCCGTAAGTAGGCTCGGCTGTGTGTTTGCTAATTGCTGTTTGCATTTCTATTTCGCCTGCAGGTGGTGCCAATGGAAACAAGAGGCACAACAAGAACAAGCAGCGGAGCGCTAGGAAGGATGTAAACGTGAACGGCGGCGATGCGGAATCTGTTCCGGTCGAAGTGGCGGAGCCAGGTGATCTTGGTGCTCGTCAGTCACCCGTTTCGGTGCCTAAAGTGGAGCAGAGGCAGCAGCCCACTCCCAGACCAAAGTACCAGCAGAACAACGCCGCCGATCAGCAAGAGAATACCCAGGGACAGGGCCAGGCCAATGGGCAGAACATCAGCGAGAAGGACCGCAAGATCCGCAGCGTCGCCAAGAAGCTGTCGGACATCAAGAAGCTGAAGGTCCGTCGCAGCCAGGGCGAGAACCTGGAGCTGAACCAATTAAACAAGATTAAGATGGAAGCATTGTACCTGGACGAGCTCAAGGCTCTCAAGTTGTCAGCCTAGTAGGACGATGAAAGCGATGACGACGACGGCGGCGAGATGAAGGATAGGGATGCGAGGAGCAATTGCTCTTGTGATTGTGATACACCACCTCTTCTCAGCTCCACTCCATTTCCACCTCCTGTCCGTCCCTTCCTGCTGTCTTACGCTCACTTTGTGGCCCCCCGTTTGCCGCGATAAGTTTCTAGTTAAAAACATTTTTCTACTATTGTGATTTCTTAACTATTTTTTGGCAAAACAAACAGTCACTCCCAAACAACAAATTTATGTACCAAATTGTGCTACTGAGTAAATAAAGATGTTTCCACCAAGACCGATGTTCAGAGTGAGGGATTTACTGCTCCCAATTCGATTTCTTCTTGATGAACTTCTCCTGTCCGTTTTCCTGGACGGCCACATAGTATCCCAGACTTTCGTACTTGTATCGCATGTAGGCGATGTACCCGAAGACCCCGGCAAAAGCGGTTAGTCCCAGACCCATGATGATTTTGTTCTGAGGATTGGAATGGAGGATTAGCAGTCTAATGGTCGTTGATATTCCCAGTTTAAATTGTATCCCTACCGGCTTCGTGTACAGCTCAAAGTTGATCAGACGGAAGACTCCGGTGCTTCGCATGGAGCGGATGCCATCGCCCGGGCTCTGTTGCTTACCGTCACTCATCGTGTTCCCTAACTCAACTCAATTTCCGTAGATTTTATTGCACAATGAATTTGTAAATATAAACATGTGAAAATAATGGAGCATTGGAGCAGTGTGGCCGTTGAAGTGCGAAATACCTCTCATTTCAGCTACAGTGAAGCTTGCAGTGTTAGTACAAATGGCCAAGAACTAAGGGGAACTGTCCTCCAACGCGAAATAAAAAACAGTTTTTCTCATTAATTTGCATACATATGCCATGAGGAATAGATCTGATATGTATCTAATAAATGAATATTACGATTTTTAAGAGTTCACGATTTATACATTTTGAGCGAAACAAATTTAGGATTAAAAATAAGAATTTGAAATAAATTGTTACTTTGTTTAGTTTAATCTTCGCCTGTCCCATGCAACATTCGGAAAAAGTAGTTTTTATATTTTTAGTCAGAAGAATGAAAGGCAGAGAACATGTTAATACACAATTATGTTTAATATTATAAATAATATTATTTTCAATTACTATTGAGCCAATAAAAATGTCATATTTCAATTTGTATAATAATATTAATATTTATGGGGTCGCTTAACAAAAATTTAACATAGTGTCTGAAGTCATAGCAAAGGTTTGGACAGTCCAAATTGGATTTTCCCATAGCAGAATAATACTTACAATGGGAACAGAAACTTCCTTGAATAAAAAAATTAACTTAATTACTATCAATAATCATTACTATCATTTAATCATTATCATTTTTAATCAATATTTTAAAACCATGGCAAACACAAAATAATATTTAGGACATTGCCAGGTGGCAAGGTCCTATTTTTTTTGTTGCTACAGCTGACCTGCCAGCATATTAACCATTCACATAAAATACCATTTTGAGCATACAGCTGTCAATGTTTTCTAAACAAATGTATTAAAAATGAATCTAAGTCGCGCCATATACCTTCATTCGATGGAAGACTCTGATGAAGAAGTAGCAGTAAGGCCCCGGAAACCTAGAGTCTACCAAACCAGACCCAACTTTCTTGAGGACATGGAAGATGATGAGTTTGTGTCTAAATTCCGAGTTTCAAAGGCTACTTGCTCCCTACTTTTGGAAAAAATAGGAAAGAAGATGGAGCACCTAACATCTAGGTAATTGAGTGCTTCTCGTTGAAAGTACTATATTTTTAAGCCTTTAATTTTTCCAGAAACTATGCCCTGAGTCCAGATGAAAAACTGCTATTGGCACTACGATTCTATGCCTGTGGAAATTTTTTAGTGGCCGTTGGTGATGAGCACAAGATGAGCACATCCTCCGCGTGTCGAGCGGTGAAGGAAGTTTCTCTGAACATAGCAGCGCTGTCCAGAGAATACATCAAGTTTGGGGAGCCCGATGAAGTCGTGGAAGATTTCCAAAGAATATCCAAATTCCCCAATGTGATGGGTGCTGTCGGCTGCACACATATTCGGATTAAATCCCCAGGTCAAAACCAAGACGAAGAATTTCGCAACCGAAAAGGCTACTTCTCACTCAATGTCCAGGCGGTTTCGAATGCGCAGTTGATTATCCAAGATGTGGTCGCAAGATGGCCCGGATCAACCCATAATACCACCATCTTCGACAACAGTCGATTGAAGCACAGGTGGGAAACCGGTGAATTCGAAAATAACTTTCTTTTGGGAAAGGGGTATGCATCAAGCAAATATATGATGACACCCATCAAAAATCCTACAACAGAGGCGGAAAAACTTTATAATGAGTCCCAGATCCCAGCCTGCAACACCGTTTCCAGATGTTTTGAGGTTTGGAAACAACGATTTCCGGTGCTGTCTTACGGACTGCGAATCAATATTGATACTGCGAAAGTACTAATCGTTGCATGTGCTGTGCTGCACAACATAGCCATCCAGGAAAAAGACCCATTACCGCCAGCTCCTATCGACCAGGAACTGCCTCTCGACTCGCTTGAGGATGACGAGGAATTTGATGAAGAAGTACATATCGTCGATGGGCTTCATAGAAACAATTTAATTAGTAAATATTTTGAGAGGTGATTAACTATTAGCATAGGTTTGGCACAATCTATATACTAAGAATAATCTGCGTTATTCGCTTGGAGAGTCCTGCAAAGTAGTAATAATATAAAGGTAGCATATAATAATTAAAATTGTGCAAACGCTTAATTCCTTACCTTGAGTTTCCTTTTCTTTTCAGCGATTTCTAAATAAAGCAACTCGCGTTTCGCACTTAATGTTTCCATTTCCTCCAGATGCTTTTCCTGCGCTCGTACATTCTCTTGTTCATAGAATCTACGCTGTGCCCTTATCAAACGAAATTTTTCCTCTTGAAATTGACTGTTAAAATCTCTTTTGCGCTGTGTCTTTTCAGTTGGTGGGGCAACCATATTCGCCTCAAAGGCTATAGGAGTTCTAGGCTTGGAAGTCACATTTTCACTGGAGTTCTCCTCATTGAACTCGATTATGTCTCCAATTGATCCGTCAGTCTGTAGTTCATTCATAATACCTGCAAAATATCTCGTTTAAATGAGGGATGTCCTTAAATACAATAAATGCTGCATACTTACAGTCGCTGTCTGAGTTTTCGTCACCAGTGTCCTCATCTCCAAGAACTTGTCGGAGTTTTTCGGCAACCGATGGTGTTTTGGGAGGCTGTCCGTACGGCAGCCCAGCTGCAAGTTTCTTTTTCAAGCTCTCGTACTTGGATCGTAGGCTAAGAGCACTGCGCTGAATCCCAGACTTGCTCGCATAGGTGACCGCCAGATTTTCCCAGGCCAATTCCTTTTCTTTCCAAGTCACGCCATCATTTTTCTTATTTTCGAAAATCTTTCTCTGCTCGGCCGCCATAGTGATGAGCAAAAACTCTTCTTCCGTGCTAAAATTTTGACCACGCTTAAATTTGTTTCTTTGGCTATTCATTTTCACTATTGTTCAAGCCACTAAGAGAATTCTCTCAGCCTTGGTTTCTGGGAAAGATCCAGATATGTTTTTAAAAAGTAATATACTTGAGTAATTCACTTAATCTTTAGACCAAATACTGTTGCAGATTTTAAGAAGTATTAGTTTTCGCTTTCTTTTGATTACATTTTGGTAAACTAGCAAATAACACAGAACAACCTCTCAGTTAAGATTATACCTGTTAGTTAAAGCGAAACAGATGTTATGGTTGCCAATCACAGGGAACGTGCTATTATGGGTATTCCTGTCGCCTAGCTATTTTATAGCTAAATGATTCTTAATGGTCAGATTTCTCAACTTATATTTATTTTTGTACCGTCACATAGAAGGGTAACATTATGAATAATTTCTTATCTTTTCTTGTCAAATCATAATTGGTGAAGATTGTCCAAGAATGCGTTCCGCAAAAATCACTCATAACAAAAACAGTTATTACAAAGTTCTTGTAAAGGCTATTGAATTTCGAATTGTTATTCGTGTTAAAAACAGGTTTAATGCATCAAGTCGGCCCTAAAAAAGGCTTACGTGTTCGTTAAAAATTTAAAAAAGCTCAAACGTTTATGATTTCGCGGATCTGGGGACAACAAACCATTTTGTTCTTTTGTGCAACATAATTTTTAATAATAAATATTTTTAGGTATATATGTTTGTATATTTACATATGTATTTTAGGGGCAGTCAAATTCAAATTGATAGCCCCGGTCCACAAAGCTTAGTCCCCGTTCCGAGTCAACGGGAAAGTCGGCTGTGAAAACAATATACCCCCGATATTCCGGAGAGCTTTTAAGATTCTGCAGTGGATAAATGAATTAGTCAGACATTGTGCAATATTAGTAAGTAGTTAGTTACCGCTTTATCCACAAAATCCTCGAACCCACTGAGTTCATAGTAGAGCTGCAAAGGGGGCGACCGTCCAAATCCTGGCTTCTGCTTGTACGGTTCTCGCTGCTTAAGGACACTCAGGGCGCGTTGTAAAAAGTTCGGCGTAAGATCTCGGCAGTAGGACACGTCAAGATGTTCTAATCTTGGACAGAGTTCCACGAATCTTATGAGAATATCGTCGCTCAGGTCGTTCCAGTTGCGGAGGCAGAGAAGCTGAAGGTCTGTCATACAGGTATAGCGCTCCAGGTAGTCTGCCGGATGGGTCCAGCTGCAAATGGCCATGCGCCTCAGCTTGCGATGCGTCCAAATGGGCAGCTTTTCGTCCCAGCCCGGTTCCAGGGGCATGTAGTAGCCGTCCACGGCAAAGCCCACGATGTCCTTTGCCATTCGCTCCATGATCTCGTAGAACTCGCTGACCTCGCGGATCTTGTGGTCATAGCTATCCGGACTGACCAGCGGTGGGATGTGCCACTCGTTGTCCAGCAGCACCACAAGTTTTCTGAGGGAGGGCAGCTCTAACACGGCAGGCAGAATGGGTTTTAAGGTGGCCAGATTCAGCTTAAGAACGACGAGGTTCCTGAGGCTCGGCAGGCAGTTTCCCAGCTGAAGTTTACTGATCATGTCGTACGTTCGAATGTCCAGAACCCGCAGATCATGCAGCTTTCTGTGGGGCAAATGAAGAATGAGCTGCGAAACACCAAGCACCTGTGGATCCCTACTTACTGGCACACCTCCTCCAGGTACTCCTGCTGCAGCTCATACGCCTTGTGCTGATCTTCGTAGAGATGCAACTCCTGAAGTTGCTGGAAGTGGGACAGGTACCGCCCATCGATGGGCGTGGTGAGGCGCAACTTACGCAGTCCCGGCAGCAGCTGGCCCAGTTTGCGGATGCTCCGGTTCGAGGGATAGCAGTCCACGTCCTCGGGATCGTAGTAGAAGCTGGCCACCAGGGGCAGCTCCGCAATGTGCATTTCATCCAGATCCTTTAAAACGGCGCACAGACAGCTGCTGACCGACACCTCCCTAATGTGCGGTCGCATCTGGGTGAGGAAGTAGACCAGATCTTCATAGTTGGGAAGCAGTTCCCGCCACTTGTCCAGATCGAGGTGCTCGTAGGCACGGCTGGTGCGCCACTTGGCCAGACAGATGTGCTGCAGTCGCTGGCAAGTTTTCGCGAAGGACACTTCGGTCGGGAGGTCCATCAGGCGGTCGAAGATCTCGTCCAGACAGTCGTCGTTCAGCCGCAGGATCTGGGGAACCGGCTTGGCAGCCATGGCCTCTTTACCGGATCGGATTGAAGGCCTCCTGTGTTTTCTCGAATCAAGGTATTATATATTTATACGTCTACAGGCAGTTCTCTGGATAATTCTAGGCGAATTCTAGGCGAAGCAACTCAATTGAATAACAAACAAAAATACGACACCTCCTCTACCCTCCCCCACAGTGTGACCGTGGGTGGAGCGTTTAAATATACCGTTAAACCAACCGTTTTAGGGTCACACGACCGTTGTTCGCTACTTAAATATTTATCCGTCATGCTGTTGAACTGCTGAATCGTTGAGTATTGATTATCTGTTTATCAGGTGTGCTATAAAAATAAAATTGTCCGATGTTTAAACAATTAGCGAACTGCTACGTCGGTTGAGAGGAATATTCACTGTGCTTTAAGTGTTGCAAAACCTTTCGAAGCCACGAATAGCAGAGTGACCAGATTAGCGGGCGCCGGTGCGTGCTGCCATACCGATAAAAACTGAAAACACGTGTGTGTGCGCATTCTTTTTTACTGACAAACGTGCGGCTAAGAATTAAGTGCGGACCGAAAATATAGAGAAATAGTTTGAACAATCATGACGGACCTGCTGAAGTTAAGCGATGCGATCGTTCTGGAGTACCTGCAGTCGAAGGACAAGAACCTGGCCAAGGTTTTCCAGCAGAAGACGAAGGCGGTGAGTGTAAATGCAAGGCGGCCAGTGCAATGTGTTCGATTCGGATGCACCGAAAACGAGGGCCATATGCGTGCGCAGAGCAGGACCAGGAAGCCGGACTCCCGATCTGTCCATCGGATCCCTTTAGACCCGCCCACCTGTTATAACAAACCGCCTCTGCCTGACCACGTGTTCGCTAACCAACAACATTTTCCTCTTTCCAACCCCCAGGCTAGCGTAGCTAAGAACACGCCGAAGCTGAGTGAGATTCTGCAGTTCTACCAGACCAAGAGCACCACCAAGATCCCGGCCATCAAAGCGACGGCGGCCGACAGTAGCGATGACAGCGACTCCGACTCTGAGGCGGATGCGACCCCCAAGCAGCCAGCAGCTCCACTGACAAACGGCAAGGCCGCAAAGAAGGCAGCCTCTTCCAGCAGCGAGGACAGCGATTCCGAGGAGGAGAAGCCGGCGGCAAAGGCTACTCCTGCTAAGGCTGCTCCCGCTGCCAAGAAGGCAGACTCCTCCAGCGAGGATAGCTCCTCGAAGGAAGAGGCACCTAAGAAGGCGGCGACACCAGCCAAGCCAGCTCCGGCCAAGGCGACTCCCACCAAGAAGGCGGCCTCCAGCAGTGAGGATAGCAGCTCCGAGGAGGAGGAGGCGAAGCCCGCCGCCAAGGCCACACCGGCTAAGGCTGCACCTGCCAAGAAGGCCGCCTCCAGCAGCGAAGACAGCAGCTCAGAGGAGGAGGCCAAACCAGCCGCTAAGCCTGCAGTTAAGGCTGCACCAGCCAAGAAAGCCGCTTCTTCCAGCGACGATAGCGACTCCGATGACGAGCCTGCGGCCAAGAAGCCTGCGGTCCAGCCTGCTGCCAAGCCTGCCGCCAAACCAGCCGCCAAACCAGCCGATTCCAGCAGCGAGGACAGCGACTCCGATGATGATAAGAAGCCCGCAGCAAAGGCTCCGGCCAAGGCAGCCCCTGCCAAGAAGGCCGCTTCTTCTAGCGAGGACAGCTCCTCGGAAGACGAGGCACCTAAGAAGGCGGCAGCTCCAGCCAAGGCTGCTCCTGCCAAGAAGGCTGACAGCTCCAGTGAAGACAGTTCTTCAGAGGACGAAGCCCCCAAGAAGGCGGCTCCGGTAAAGGCCTCGCCGGTCAAGGCGACTCCAGCTAAGAAGGCTGCTTCCTCTAGTGATGACAGTTCCTCGGAAGACGAGGCACCCAAGAAGGTAGCTCCCGCACCAAAGGCCACACCGGCCAAGAAGGCCGACACATCCAGCGAAGACAGCGACTCTGACGAGGAGGAGGCTCCTAAGAAACCGGCCGCCAAGCCTGCTGCAAAGGCTACTCCCGCCAAGAAAGCAGATTCAGAGGACTCGTCGGACGATAGCGACAGCTCTGAGGACAAAAAACCGGCGAAGCCTGCTCCTAAGGCTCCGGCCAAGGCTGCCGCCTCGAGCAGTGAGGACTCTAGCGACGATGAGACGCCAGCGGTGAAGCCAGCTGTTAAGAAGACAGCTGTTCCCGCTAAGAAGGAGCAGAGTAGCAGCGACGACAGTGACACTGGCGAAGAGTCCGGCGAGGTCAAGCCCCAGGTCGTGGCCAATGGCGGAGCGAAGGGCGGTCAGAAGCGCAAGTTAAGTGGTGGAGACCAGGACGAGGCTACCCCCAACAAGAAGTACAACAACTTTGTCAAGTCCGGAGATCAGCAGGTGAGTCGGGGTGCTTTATTACAGGCCGTTATGTTATAGTTATGCGCAGTCCGGACTCCGGACTTATCTTAATAAATATTCCTGCTGGGAACAAATACGTTTCTTTATAAAATTGTTCATGAAATCGTAGAGCATGATTTTTAAACTAAAGTACATTCTTTAATTAACAGAATTATCGTTAAAAAACTTATACATAAATCCGCGAGTTCCACCACTTGTCCGAATCCTGTCCAGACAGTTCATATTTTACTTATTTGCCATTCGCAGAAGAATGAATTCACCTCCACACCCAACAACAACTATAGTCGAAACAATCAGCTGAACAATAGCGGAGGGGGAAGTGGCCGACGGTCACCCTTCCGACGGGTTCGCACCGAGGATGTGCTGGTGGACACCCGAGTCCAGGACATGTCCTTCGAGGCTAAGGTGAGTGCCGCAATGGATTTGAGTCCCGCGTGTGGGTGTGTGTGTTTGGGGAGCAGGCGAAGATGGGGTGGGGTTTTCCGAGAGGCCGAGAAGAGGCGGACACACAAATTAGCAAGATGGGCCGCGTAGAAAACTCAAATCACTTGTGGCACTTTCCTGATTTATTTTGAACATGCATTTCAAATCGTTGCTAATTTGTGGTTCGCCCTCTTTGGCGTTTCTCTCCTTTCAGGACAGCGGCTTCAAGAAGAACAACGGACGCGGCGGCAGGGGTGGCTCAGGGTTCTCCGGACGCCCGGATCGCAGCACTTGGGAGACCAACAAGAACAACGGCGAGGGTGGCGGTGAAGGAGGCGGCTTCAAGAAGATTGGCGATCGCAAGAGCTTCGGAGGCTTTGACAACAACCAGCGAGGAGGTCGAGGCGGTGGCGGACGTGGAGGTGGCGGCCGTGGAGGCGGTGGTGGCTTCGGCGGACGTGGTGGTGGCGGCCGTGGAGGAGGCGGTGGCTTCGGAGGACGCGGTGGAGGCGGCCGTGGAGGTGGCGGTTTCGGCGGACGCGGCGGCGGAGGCCGTGGAGGCGGACGTGGCGGTGGATTCGGCAACAAATCCTTCGACTCGTCGGCGCCCAAGCCTAACAAAAAGATCACCTTCGATAATTAGAGATAGCTTAGTTAACGCCACCCACCCGCAAACACACACACTAGATGCAGTTAAGTTATCGAATTAACCTGTTTATATTATTTGTAAACCACGATAGAAAAACGCGGCCGGATCTTGGGGTGAGAGGGCCAACAAAGACCTGAAGCACACGCGCGGCAAGTCCTTCAAACACGAGAAGACCAAGAAGAAGCGCGGCAGCTATCGAGGCGGCCAAATTGACATAGGAGTCAATTCAATAAAATTTGACTAGATTTATACATACACTATGAAATAATCAATATTCTAACGGATACGTTTAGTCAGTAAGCATCAGGAGTAACTATGTAGAATAGTTCCTTTATGCAATAATTTCGCCAACTTGTAAAATCTTTCCAAACTTTTAATTTGACTCGAGGTGGTACGCACATCCGGGGTGCTACGTAAATCTTCTTCAACTTGTTTGGAACAGATTTGTGCACCACCCCGGAATGTGAACTGATTTAAACGAACTGACGGACAGTAAACCGTGACCAGGACAACTTTTTTAGTCACATTTTCACTGCTTTTAAGTAATGGTTATTACGACTTTAGCGGACTAAAACTTTTCTTTTTCTGATCGGTCTGGATGTAGACGGAAGACTTCTTATAAACCTTTTTAGACGTAAATCCTTATACATTTTATTTGTATTGCCTTTATGTAACCAATATTGTAATCCTTTATTTAAAAAGGTTTATTAAACATCAAAAACAACACCCATCGGATTTGTCAGTCGCTTGACCAAACAGAACGACTGCCTAATTCGATTAGTGTTCAATACTTTTTCCGTTAATTTGTGGTGATAACCAGTTATTGGTTCCAAATCGTAACAATGTAAGATCCAGTCAGAACTTCAATATGTCAAAGTTTAGATCACTAATTTGTCCATGTGGACAAACAATAAAATTAGTTCAACTTAAGTAAAATGGAAAGAAAAATACAAGTATTTTTTAAAAACCAAATCTATTGTAGTTCTTATTTCAGAATAAAAATCAAAAGTTATTCAAGTATATTTCGAAGTTACTTTTGAATTTTCGCCTGCAAAAAATGATAATTCTGAAGACAAGAAAATACTTTCAGAAAAAAGGAAAGGGGGAGGTTGCAATGTTTTGATGTATACCCACGCTCAGTTTAAAGGGGATTCTGAAAGGATCTCTGAATAACAGGGACCACAAATAAAAGTATTTGATAACAGGAAATCACAATGAGGCAGTGAAGCCATAACATGATATATGTATATACCGACAATCTTTTTAAGGGGTATTATAATTTCAGTCGGAAGTCTGCATCGATTCCGATTCTATAAAGTATAAATATTCTGGATCAGCATGACGAGACGAGTCGATCTAGCCATGGACATCTTTCCGTTTCTACGAAAACTAGGTCCATCACTTTTAAAGCTAACGCGATATAACTTTCGGAAGTATTATTTTTATTGAATTTCCGAACGCGCCAGATCGCACCAATATATTTTATGGCTCTCATAGGAATATCTGAAAAAATAATTGAAGTTCGCTGCTTTCGATCATATTTTCTGCTACTTTAGAGGTATATCTATTTTTTAATATTTCAGAATTTTTCTTGCATTTTGCCAAAACTATCCAAATTAAAATTGATTAATTTTCAATTTCAAGTAAGCATGGTAATTTAACAAAAAGGTTTCAGATTGAAAAAGTGTACGGTTTGTTGTGTTCGATTTCAATAACAAAAGGCAGTAAAAATCAAGGTTTTCTCTAAAGTATGGTTAAGAATGCGGCGCATATCTTCATCATCCCAGGAACATCGCTGTCAAGCCGCAATAATAAATAATTCTTAGTTTTGATTTTTTTGAATAAAAGTATAAAATAGTTGTCATTTTAAAAATAGTCAATGCTGTCAGGGAAAATAATTAAAATGCCATGGAGCTAGATATAATTTTTGATCGAATAAGTGCAGATGCCAAAATATAAATAAGTAAAGTAAATGTTTGTTATGGGCGTTAGAAATACATCCATTAGCATTGAAATTTATTTATTTATTTATATGAATTTGATGCTTACGTTATATGTAACTAGGTTTCAATTTATCTCTTCATGATCTTCCACATTTAGTATTCAAAATGTATTGTCAAGTGTTTGCTTTCACATACTTAGGTGTGTACATAGACGCGCATATATAGTTTGTAACTGGAAAGGGTGTTACGGAATACGAGTAATATCGTTATAGATAAAAACAAAAGACGGGCCTTGTAATTATAAATCATATAATTAAATAATCACATTGCGTATAATCGTACGTTAAATTAATGATTTTACATAGTATTCAATTAAAATATCCATGTCACGGTGTGTTTGTGGTTCAAAAGGTATCAGCATATCAATTTACAATCTTTTCTGAGGCATACTCATGGTAGTTCTGAGATTCTTAGAGTGTGTGTGTATACGAATTGTAGCTAACTGAAGTAGATAGGTGTTACGGGGTAGAGTCAAGGGGTGGTGTTTAAAAATATTTCAACAAAATACATTTATATATATTTATATAGTTAGTAGTTATATGAGATTCCTGTCGGGTTTTTCTGCTTTTACTAATTCTCATCCCACTCCCCATTCACATCCTACTTCATTCAGCTTATTCGCACATATATGGATAGTTGACATCACGCAGAGGCACAAAAGTCTCCTTGATAGATTGCGGAGACGTCCAACGCAGAATATAATGTGGTCCTCCGGCCTTGTCATTGGTGCCAGACATTCGACCACCGCCGAATGGCTGCTGGCCCACCACGGATCCAGTGGACTTGTCGTTGATGTAGAAGTTTCCGGCGGCCATTTTGAACTCCTGCAGAGCGCACTTGACGAATTCCCTGAAAGAAAATGTTATAAAATAAAGGTTATTTCATTTGGGGATTTGGCTTACTCGTCCTGGCCGAATACTGCTCCGGTTAAAGCAAATTTGGTTGAGGTGTGCACGAACTTCATGGTTTCAAGGAGGTCCGACTCCTTGTACACATAAATCGATAGTACGGGGCCGAAAATCTCCTCGGTCATTATGCGGTCCTTGGGATCCTTGCTGAGAACAATGGTCGGATTGACGAAGTACCCCTTGCTGTCCGAGTACGTGCCGCCAGCGAGAATTTCGAGGTTGGAGGACTTCTTGGCATGCTCAATATAGCCCGTAATGCGTTTAAATGCTTTGTCATCAATCACAGCCGACGTGAAGCTGCTAAAGTCTTGAACGTCGCCGATCTTCAGTTTCGACGCCTCGCACAGTAGGCCCTCCTTGATCTGCAGGTGAGGGGTTAACAGATCAGCATGGTGAAACATCGTAATCTGATGCCCTTGAGCTTACCTGTGGCCACAGGGACTCCGGCACATACATGCGCGAGCAGGCGGAACACTTCTGACCGCAGTACTCGAATGCCGAGCGTATCGTGGATGTCACCACCGACTCAACGTCGGCTGATGCATGCACAAAGTGGAAATTCTTGCCGCCACACTCACCAGTCAAGCGGGGAAAGTTCACGTACTTGTCAATGTTGTTGCCCACCTGCTTCCACAGGCGATTGAAGGTTCTGTCGCCGGAAGGGATGGGTTACAATAGGAAAATCAATAGACCGACAATTACTTACGGCACTGAGCCGGTGAAATTGATGCCGGCCAGGTGGGGACTGGCGGTTATGGTGTCCCCAAAAACGGGCCCGTCGGCGGGCACGAAGTTAACGACTCCATCGGGCACTCCCGCTTCGCGCATAATTTTGAAAATAAGCCAGTTAGACAGCATGGCTGTGTCCGAGGGCTTCCACAGCACACCGTTGCCCTGGGAAAGAGGAGGTGATGGTTCTTTTATTGGAAATTTCAAGGATAGACTAGCCCTACCATCAGAGCTGGCGTGTAGGACAAGTTGCCGCCGATGGCAGTAAAGTTGAAGGGGCTGACAGCCGCGATGAAGCCATCTATGCCACGATAGCGCAAAGAGTTCTTAGTGACCTTGATGTCCTCGCTGATGGGCTGATATTTAGTGACCTCCTTCAGAAAGTAGGCATTCATTCTGCGATGTAAGGAATGGATTTTGTTCCAGAATTAAAAGGACTTACTATAAGAGCTTTATGATATATGTAAAACACACACGAAATAGTACAACTGTCGTTTATAGATGGTAATGGATTGTTGGTCACTCACCGTATAAAGTCGATCAGCTCCGCTGCCGCATCGATTTCCGCTTGGATAGCCGTTTTGGACTGACCCAACATGGTGGCGGCGTTCAGTTCCTGGCGGTATTTCGTCGCCATTAGATCAGCTGCCTTCTCCCAGATATTCAGACGGTCTGCGATCGGCACACGGTCCCACTTCGGCTGCGTTTCCACGGCTGTTTTGATGGCCTTCTCAATGAGCTTCTTGTCGGCGTAGTAGAAGCTGGCCAGCTTGTGTTGGTGGTCATGGGGCATGACCTGGTAGCGCACCTCTGATGTTTTGTACTCCTTGCCGCCGATCACGATCGGAATATCCTCGCAGCTCGAGGACGTGCCCTTCAGAGCCTGCTCGAGGGCTTTGCGCTCCTTCGAGTCCTTGCGGTATGCCAGAATCGGTTCATTTACGATCGGGAAGTCCTTCAGGTTGAGGTCCGGTATAACAGAGCCCAGACTGCGAGAGTAGCTGGAAAATATAATCGATTGATATTATTGATAAATATGTATAATGGAAACCCTTAATTTAAATAATCTTAGAATAGGTAACAAGTCATTAAATTATAAAAATAATACCCTATTAATTATATAGTTCTTTAAAATATTTTTCTTTACATTAGGAATAAAGTGGAACTTATATTAGATTGAACATTATTTCTAGGTACTAGAATAGGTGCTTCCAAAGTCTTTGTAAGTAATCGATGTAAATTACCTCTTCAACACGCTCTGCTGCAGACTGGAGCATCTGGAGGAAGTACTTCGTAGCACTCGCAACATCTTGTCGGGATTTGGGGGCCTGCCTGCTTCGCTGCCGAATTATATAAGCGGTCTTTATGGGTTCTTTGTCGTCGTCGGCTCGTGCCACCTAGAATTTTGCTATCTGAGCGATAAGCCAGCGGAACGAACAAACTTTTGATTAGTATTCATTTATCAGCAACCTTGGCAATTCATTGGGGGTCCGCGTCGAGTCGCGTGATTTTGATAAGCAGCAAAACGTGAAGCCCCAGACACTCCCCCAGATAAGGCGACACTGCGAGGCAAAAATATACGTACTGCCGAGTAGTTCTAGATCAACTGGAATGTTTGTCAATTGAACTGATGACTGGTTTCTTTTTAGTTTATTTTTTTATCGATATCCAAGTTCCCTCGCTCACTCACACTTGCACTCAAAGCGCTTTTATATAAAATTTGACGGGCATCAGCTGTTCTGTCTACGATGCGCACAGTGGGAGAGATGCGTGTAAAAGATGGTACAATATAATTCTGTTTCTTGAATTTGATTCTTATTATAATGATCATTATCTTGAATGACTAGTAACTAAATAAATAAACTGTATAATTGATATTTTTAGAATGTAAAAGTTGTCTTAGAATAATCGTTTATGTAAGTCCAATTTATTTTAATTTAGGTAAACGCTCTTTTTATAGTCTTAATTAATTAAATATTAGTATGGCTGAAGCAGTTTAAGGTTGTGCTTTAAAGAGCTCTAGTTTTAGATGTGTGATATGGGGGTAAATATTTGTAGTATACTTAGCAATATACTATTTGGCTTTGTTTGAGGTGTGAAAGTTTGTCTGTGCTTTTGTCCAACATCGTACGGCTTGAAACTGAATTAACTGCCCATAAAAGCACCGATTGCAATCGGGTAATTTAATTTGTCTATTCCCACTGTGCGGTGGCTACGGAAATTTCCCATTGCCGAAACGGGAAAGATAGAAAAGGGGGTCTGAAGGGGACTTGAGCAGAAGTAGTTCTTGTTGTTTTTTAACTGACGCTGCCTTGATTTATGAAATTAAGCTGCTCGAACAGTGGGTAAGGGGTGCGAGGCAGAAGCGGTACGCAAAAAGTGAAAAAAACACCCCACGGTGCGCGTGAGCAGCCCCGTGAGAGGGAAAGAGACGGCAGAGGAGTGAGGGAGAAAGGCGGCGAAATGTGGAGCAAGCACTTTTTAACGTAAGCATACTTTTGCTGTTTTGTCTTCCTCTTTCTATTCACTACTCGTCAAGTATAATCCACTGTGCAATATTAAAGAAATTGATTTTCATCCGCAAAAAGCACACAGCAAGCACGTAAGTAAGTTGCCTTTTGAGGCCAAATAAATAACAAATAAATTTGCAACTCAGCTGTAGATACACACACACACACAGGCGCATTAGAATGCAGTCAGTTGGCTTTGTTTTTTTTTAGTTGTTTTTCTTGTTGGCCCCAATTACGCAATGCAATGTTTTTATGCCGCCTATTGGCCTTCCCCTTTAAACAGGCTATTTATCCCATTTTCCACCTTTAAATTCTATTATTCGGCGATTTTTTCACTGATTTTGGGATTACTTTGTGTTAGTTTCAGGCGACGGCGGCGGAATTTGGCGAGAGCGCAACGTCTGTGCTTTGGTTTTGTGTTTTGCGAGACTATTTTTTGGTCGAAATAGTCCAATTGGCTAACGGCCGGTTGGAGATGGGATACCACTATCGCATAAGGTATCGGATAAAAGTATCTCGAGTATTGGCAAGTCGCCCGCCTCTAGTTCGCGAGGGAATTCAAATTCGAAAAATTAAAATGAAACCCATCTGCTTTTTAGCAGGGTACTTCTCCTTGGACTCAATTAAATTTTCGCTGAACCCTTGATCTCAGATGATTTTGCTTCTTTCTCTAGTCCATTCGAAACTAGTTTATCTTTGCTCTGCTTATCTTGATATTTCTTCTTAAGAGGAATAGTTTCTTCACGGATCTTCGTTCTAGAAAACATAATTCCAGTTGCATGATAAATATGAATTTTTAGCTTTTTAACCAAGCTTACTTTTCTTCTAAGACTTTCCGACTTTGTTCTTGCTCACGTGTTAACAGAACATCCTCTTCGTCCTCAGAAAAGGTATTTTCTTCAACCAGCTTAGATTTTTTATCGTCCGACTCTTTGAACTCTGGCAGTGGAAGGTTTATCCTTGCCTTTTCGCTTTACCGGCGTCCTTTTTATTACATATGCAAACGTTAGTCTCGCCCACGGTTTCTTCACCAAGAGAAAGCATGCCGAAGTTCCTGTGGATTATTTTGAGAGGGTACTGACGGACTTCAATGTATTAAAAGCAAAGCTAATATTTGCCATGGGTTAAATATTGTCATGGTTTCAGTTTATTGAAATATTTCTTTATGAATAAAAAGTATGCAGCATTATACGGAGATCTCACAAATTACTAGATAAATAATTTGGTTACGGTCATGTAGGAAGTACTGTCCCCCTCCATGGAGTGTAGTTAATCTGAACCCCTTCGACTAAAAGCAGATATCTTACTTGACTCCTTGCCGTTCCTTCTTGCTCTTTTTTTGCTCTGGAGGACGGCTTGGCCACAGTGCGAGGTATAATGTCATCGAACGGATTCGAAAGCACCTCTGTGGAAACGATGCCCTCTTCCAGCTTAAGCATGTTGTAGATGGTGTCGTCGGTGATCTTCCCGAACAGCGTATTCTTGTTCTGCAACTCCGGCGTGGGTGCAAACGTAAAGAAGAACTGCGAGGCGTTGTCATCCTTCCCAGAATTGGCCATCCCAACGAGGCCACGGCGCGTGTAGCGCAGGCAGGAGTAAAACTCGTCCTTGAAGGTCTGCCCGTGGATGGACTCGCATAAAGTCGAATAAAGTCGAAATAGTCGAATTGGCTAACGGCCGGGACTTATCGACAGACCGATATATTCGTGGCGTCTTGCTGCCGTGCACCTTTCAACACTAACCACAGATATCGAGTGGGCGCCAACATTGCGCTGGATTCAAATTCGGTAGCAAATAAAATGTGGCCAAATCTGCACTTTTCCTTTTGTTTATTATACCCGTTACTCGTAGAGTAAAAGGGTATACTAGATTCGTCGGAAAGTATGTAACAGGAGAAGGAAGCGTTTCCGACCCCATAAAGTATATATATTCATGATCAGGATCACTAGCCATGTCCGTCTGTCCGTCCGTCCGGATGAACGCTGAGATCTCGGAAACTATAAGAGCAAGGCTATTGAAATTTGGCATTCAGATTCCTGAGCTTTTTACGCAGCGCAAGTTTGTTTCAGCAGCGTGCCACGCCCACTTTAACGCCTACAAACCGCCCAAAACTTTGGCTCCTACAGTTTTGATACTAGAGTAAAAATTCTAACTGAAATGAATTGTTCTTCTCAATACCATCAATACCAAAGACCCAAAAAAAGTTTGCCACGCCCACTCTAACGCCCATAACGCTTAAATCTGTCTACCGCCGGTAGGTGGCGCATTTTAATCTCGCTTTGCTGCTTGCGTGTCTCCATTTCCCTTTGGTCCCTTTAGCGGAGTAACGGGTATCTGATAGTCGAGGTACTCGACTATAGCGTTCTTCCTTGTTTTTTTTTTAAATCTAAATGGGGGTATTTTTTAAATTGATTAAGTCATAGAAGGTCAAGTTTTATTTGTAATTTTTGGAAGTTTTGGTGGTGTGTATCTTTTTAGTAACGGTGTGTATGGTAAGGTGACGAGTAGGGTAAGGTGACGATACATTTAAATCTCACATGTGAAGTCACGTTAAAAAGTCCCAATTATTGTAGCCGATTTCTTTTATCGTGCCGACAATGTATCTACAATAATTTTATGAAGAATTCGCGCAATTTGTTCGAGAGATAATTTTGACAAAAAAGGTGGAGCGAAAATTAAAAAACCTTTTTGAGCAGGGCCAAAGATTTGTGGAAAACCAGGTCAGACATATATATTCGCGTATTAATAAGATCTTAAGCACTTTGTGTTTTATTTTTTTGCGTTTTATGAAAGTGGCACCATCATATTTCCAACAGTACCTTGTAGGGTATCGTGACGAATGAAGGGTAGGGTAAGTAGACTTAACTTTCTTTTTGGTATTTGTTGACATTTCATCGTTATTTGTTTCTTTTCTAGAGCCGACAGCTTAAACAATTCTTTTTTGTTGAAATTTATGAACTAGAAATTGAACAACTTAATTTGCTTAATTTAAACCCAGAACTGCAGTAGACATTTTCTTATGTGCAAAGTTAAATTTGTATTCCATTACAATAATGTAATAAAATTTCGACTTTTCTTGAAGAAAAAATATATAACTTGTACATCAGCAAAGACTTTTAATGTGTATTTATCAGTTACTTTACAACTTTTAAAAGCTTAAAATATATTGGTTTACGACATAATCTGTAGTAATTAACTCTGCTGGAATTTTACCAATGGTATTAAGCTCAATATACATACATATGTCAGCAACTTTCTGCATTTAAACCTTTGAAACTATTTATTTTTGGAAAAGTGTTATTCAAAAAACGAATCGTTCGTCACTATTCCCTACGTTCTATTAACTTTGTCAATGTATCCTGCAAAGTTATAGCCAATAAACCAGGTTTTCTTATGACAAATACTATGTTTATGCTATGAATTTATGCATTCATAGACAATTTTATGAAATGATATCAGCTGAACTGTCAGATTATTTGAAATTTGTAAAGACCTCTGTAGAATAAAGCAGGCTGTGCCTTAGCATTTCATGGATTGAAACTGAATTCTTTGTCATCTTTCTTGCGTCATTTCATGAAATAATTTCATCAAATAGGCGTAGCATATATACATTTAAAGATAGTTTTTTATTCAATAATTGTTTCTATCCCAGTCTGAGTTTTTTCAAGGTAACACGGCAAGAACACCCTTTAGATCAAATACTTTTGTCTTTAATTACAAATTAAATAACTATTTTATTTATTCAGATTAACACACTTAAATAGTAGGAAGACTTAACCAGTATGTACAGTAAAACTAGCTTAGGACGCGAATATCTCTCATCCGTAGTACCCGCTTCCGCCCGCACTGGCTGTGGCGAATCCTCCACTGCTGCTGGCGTAGGCCACGTCTAGAGAAGAAAACAGGTCCAGAACACTTGAAGATTACTTGGGTGCAAAGAATAGCGAACGCGCAGTCGGATTACTCACTCATGCCGTTGCCGGCGTTGCCGCCGTAGGGATATCCTCCATAGGGGTACCCGTACTGTCCATAGCCACCTCCTCCGCCGAACATGGAGTAGGGGTTGTAGCCGGGGTACGAGTAGTACGGATATCCGCCGTAGCTGTAGGGGTATCCGTACATGCCGCTGCCGTAGAGGTTCCCATAGCCCGATCCCGCTGCCGCACTGGCACCTGCGTACCCGTAGGGATATCCGTAGTACTGGCACTCGGAAGGCTGCAGAAGCATCGCGACCAGGACCAATCCCAACCAGAGGCAACTGCTCGTTTGTTTCGCTGACATGACTGTGCTGGCCGTGTTTGTGGCGTGTAATCCTCGAACGTTGACTGAATGGAAAAAGTCCGGCATTAACTGTTTTTATAGAGTTCGCCGCCGAATATTTGCAATTTTTAAAGCATAAAACGCTTTTTTAATGGAGCTTAATCGGCCGCCCATCAACGGCTGCTCGGTTTGCTCGTTCGTGCATGACCCAAGCGGCGTATACGCAATTTTTTGAAATCCCCATATAAACGCATTTCAAACGTATTTGTACGCGGTAACTAAAATGGAACAAATCAAAACAAAACTTTGTGGGCCCTTTTGGGCAGCGCCTCGATTACTCATGTTCTGATTGTCGTTTTGCTATCAATTTAAATTACTTAGCCGTTTTTTTTCGGCAGAGTTCACATATATTTTCCGTAAACACAGTCATTAACCTTAAAATTGGTTGATGGTCCGCTTCGTCATGTGCGTTGTGAGCTGTGGTCGGTGGTTTCCACTTCTTTGGGGTTCATTGCCGGCCTGGACCGTGGTCAACGCTCATCAACGCCCTTCGGATGAGGTCAACCATGATAATTCTGATACAATTGGAACCGTATTGGATTTCGGGTTTTCCACTGCGATTAGCTTGGCCATTGGCCGAGAGTTCATTGTGAGGGACGTTTTGGAGACAAACTTTACCCTTGGTCATGCTTCAATGGGGGTTATAGTATTCCATATTTTTGCAATATTGCTTGAAGCTCTTTCATTGATAAAATGCAGTGGTAAATTTTTGGAAGCATGCAGAGGAAGGCAAGGGATTTCACGAGTAAATATGATACATTCGTCAAGGACTTCTCGCTAAGACAGCAGCTTTTCAGTTCCTATCTCCTAATCTCTTCCGTTTTCATAAATAGCACTGTGCACCATAAGCTCGCGATTGGATATTATAGCAATGTAAAGATATCAAGTAAGGACCGGTTGCAGTTTTCTGTTCATGTCTTCAAGATTATTATAGGTATAGACATAAAGATTAAAAATGCAAAATAACTTTTTTATAATAATGCTCCTACCGGGAAATAGGCTTTAAAATTTCGAAAATATACCGTATTTCATAATGTATTTAAATACATTGCATTTTTGAGACTACCGTCTGATATACACTTTTGCTGATCTAGTGGAACGACAAATGGAGTCTGACTCGTTTTAATGACTAAAAAAATATATAAAATTTTATTTTACAAGATCTATACAATGATTTGTAATGCTAATTACATTTTAATACTAGATAATGGACGAGTAAAAGGCAAAAGAACAAAAATTATACGCTTTGCCCTTGACTTTTGACCATAGCAACCTTCCTTGCTATTGGGATTATATAATTTGTACCTTTAAAGCCATCATATTTGATTTATGATTTTTTTTTAATTGGGACCCATTTCTTTCTTCATTTTTAATGCACAGAGTTTGAAGTTTTAGACCTATAGTCATCAATTTATGGACAATTGCATAGAATTCTTTTCTCTGTACTAGTTCCGGCGATTGTGCCCGAAAAGTATACAACATTTCATTCATAAATATTTAAAGCCTTCCCGCGCTGAATTCATACTCATTCGTGTAGCTGTGTGTCATTACACTGGCCAACAATGGCAAATGTCACAATTGGAATCGTCCCGCCTTTGGATTCTCATGCAGCTGACGTTCGTTTTCCGCCCGCTCACTCACTCTCTCTCCCTCTTACCCCTTTTCGGGCTGTCCCTCTCTGTTTGCCGCATTACTTTGGTATTTCCAGGTGTGCTTTTGAGTCGCGTAGGTGTTGCATTCTTGTTGCTCTCCAGTTGAGTGAGTTGCTTCGGCTTAAATGCCGATTGCGCATGCTCAAGCCTTGATGTGCATGGATTTCGGAACACCCTGTTTGAGTTTTCTGATTCCGAGTGAATTTTCAGATAAATTCGGCTTCATCTGTTTGGAACGCTATCTATGAGGGCCTTACTACTTTTAAGTGGACCATTAAACAAATAAATCATATTACATTCTACATGGAAACTTTATTTTCAAAGAAACAATTGAAAGTTTATGGAAAGGTGCTTTAACGAGAACGGAAGTTGATTTTGACAAATTAAACTTTTAAGCCCATTGCAAAGTTCACGAATTAAAATGAGACATCTGAGATATCTTAAAAAAATTGCTATTCAATAAAGAAGAATTTTGACCGATTCGATTTGCTGGGTTCCATAATGATAGCTCACAAACACCAAAGTTTTTAGACATATGATTCCTTTGACCAAAATTTTTTTAAATTACAAATTATTTTTACAAGTTGAGTACATATATGCAACTACTGACTGTATAAAAATTATTTTCAATTCATCTGAACCACATTTGTGTATTTATTCTTAGAATATTAATAAAGAAATTCTTATATAAAGCAACAAAATAATCGAATTATTTTCAAAAAGAAAAAAAAACCAAAATCAACTCGCATGTTCTCAATTATGGTCCCTTTGGGCTGTTCCGTTTGATGCTTAATAAATTCACGAAGATGGGTTCGGAATTATCCCAAATAGTATTTTTGTCTTCGCTAGGAGAAATTTAATGTAAACAATCATCAATAAACCAAATATAACAGCTCTACCCCTCTAGATATATATATGCATGTTTTATTAAAGAAACGCTCCTTGGCCAGGGGCCCAAAATTGATATATTGGTCTAGGACTCGAATTTGCTCCTCCCTGTATATCTGCTTAATCAGGATCAATAGCCGAGTCGATCTAGCCCTGCCGGGAATTACGAAAGCTAGAATATTGGGATACAGATTCTAGGGACTCCTACGAAGATCAAGCTTGTTTAAGCTGATTGCCACGCCCTTTCTGACGCCCACAAACAGCCACAGCGTTAAAATCGGTAAGGCTCCTCCGTGTTTAATGATTTTATAAAAGTATAAATGGTTTTTTGTTTTGTTTATCAATAGCCTATTTATTGAAATCGGAACATTCATTATGAGCAGTGAAAGTTTTCGCCGCTAGGTGCAGCCAGTTGGCGTGGTGTGAAATCTCGGAAACAGTCGATTTGATGCGTGCATATCTTCATCTCCCTCGCACTCCCTTTAGCCGTCGACTGTAGCGTTCTTTCTTATTAAGACTAGAGCATTAAAATTTGGATGTATTTTACTAGCGCGTGTGACTTAGCCGAGTTTCACGTCCACTCTATTGCCAACAAATCACAAAAATGGAATTTGCTTACATTTTTGAAGGTTATTTTCTATGTAAATTTTTGCATTAATGTGTCAATATCTATGGTAAATTGGTTAGCTGAGTAACTGGTATTTGATGATCGAAGCACTCGACTAAAGCGTGCTCTCTGTTATTTATATCAAAATTCTAACTGGCATTCTTGTCGCGTGAGTAATTTGTAAGGAAACTTGTATTTTAAGATGTAGCCGTTGCGCAAAGATAAAAGATTAAAAAAATACGGGTTTTCAGTTTTCGAATACAATTGATCAACACCCAAATCTAGAAATACCTGAAGGTTGGAACAAGACTCTACTTTATGGACCACTCTATTGTACACAAATATATGGAACAACTCTTCTGTGAAAATATATTCTTACCAAAGCAAATATATCTCCTCAAATCACCTAAGGAAGAACAAACTAACAAGGAAAAGGCACAATTTTTGAGCGCACATAATTAAGTCATTATCAAAAGAGTCCATCAAAGTTAAGTACGTCCTAGACTTGAATCAATCGAAAAGGGTCCATTTCCCCAGCCGCCAATCCATCCACTTAATTTCCTCGACCCCAAACGAGCAATTTTCATATTAAAAACTTTGTCTACGCCGAGCCCAACTCCTCGCCCTACTGCCTGCTTGAAAAAACGAAAGCTATCCCTCACAAAACTTCCGCAAACTTTTCTTTCACTTGGCCTCATACTCTTGCGTTATATTTGGGACAGTGAAATGCTAATTGTTTGTCCAAAACGAATGGAACCTCGTCGGGGCCATCAATTTTTCAGCATTCCTACGTGTAATTAATTTAAAATTTGATGCAGCAGCAACTTTTGTTTGCTGTCGAAATTACAGCAGCAACAAAAAGCTAATTAAAACTTAAAATTATGGAGGAGAGAAACTGGAGCCTGACCCACAGGAGATCGCCCACTGGCAACTCACTCAGTTCGGAGGGAAACTCACTCGAATCGCCGAAATGCAACTGTAATGTTACGCATACGCCGCGTGGGACCGAGCGAGATGCGAGCACTCAGGCCGTCCTGCTGTGAGTGAAAGCCGGGGGAAAAAATGAAGAAAAAATCAATTAAAATGCACTCGAGTGCACCGCGCTTCTCTACTCATTTTTTGGGTTTTAGCAAATTTGTAAGAAATTTTTGAACGAAAATAAGCGAAGCAGGCATGCTTTCTCGCTCCTTCGCACTGGTTCTCTCTCGTTCTCCCTCCCTTTCTCTGCGGGTGTGTGTGTGTGTGTGTGAGAGAGAGGCGGGGGGATATTTCAATTCAGTTATTTGTGCAATTTCGCTCAGTCAAGTTGTGTGTTTCTTGTGCAGTGTGTGCGCTTCTGGCATCCATCAATCAGCCGACCGAATTCGACGAAAGGAGATAAACCAGAAATTACCGAAAAATTACCAAAACTCTTCCCGTTTTCCCCCGATTTTCGACCGATAACAGCGGATCAAGTGCACCATCCAAAACGCCGCTTACTTCAGTCGAAATCCCAAAAGAGGGAAAAAGACAGGCAGAAAGAGAGAGATAGGGAGAGTGAGTGAGACAGAGAGACGGGGAAATAACAGTTTCGACAGCTAATAACAGTCGCTCTATGCGTGTTTTGCCTCTGTGTTGGTGACTGTACTTTTTGGCGCCCAAAAACATTACCGCGCAGCAACAAACAAACAAGCAGGAAAACATTCAAACTAATTAACCAAATTTTACCAAAGCGAAATTTAAAGTAAACTCTGCGCTTCTAAATAGACGGGTGAGTTTCGACTGTGCTGGACAACTGTTCAGAAAATATATATTTATAATGCTTTATTGGGAAATATGAGTAGTTTTGTGGTGTTCTCATGTTAATGGGTGTTTGATTGATGTTTTATTTCAACGAGCGAAAATATTTATTATGGCATTTAAATGTGTACTGATTATAACAGTGTTTTAGACACTTCATAAAATCTGGGAGCATTCAACAGTTTGTAACATTACTTTATATGTAACCTTTAAAATGTTTACAAAAACTATTATTATAGTAATTTATTTTATATTTTCTATTAACCAATTTAAGTATGGTAAAGATAAGTATAGTCATTTTTATTTTTATATGAAAAAACTCCTGAAAAATGATGTCTACTTTTGACGTAAATATAGGGCACACATAGGTAGAGTAAAACTCTTTTTAAAGAGCCAGCACTAACATTGACTATTTAATGTGGTTGTGTTTTTTATATGGTATCCACAAAAAACAACCAATTAATTAATTACTATCAAAGCCAAGAAATAAAATAATTATCATCTGCAACTACGAAACCACTTGTATTTAATTTTCCCCCATTCTCTATGTTGCCATGGGAGCAGAGAGGTTCTTAAGCGCACTCTACTTTAAAATAATTCACCGAGTAAATCGCATAAAAATTTCAACAGCTTTGGCTATTTTGTTGCGATGTCATAATGCATTTTGTTCGTTTCGAGGCAAGACAATGGCCCAGACACAAGGACACAGACAATACAAAGCGGAGAGGAGCTGCAGGATCGGGGGTCTTGAGTGGGGAGTAGTACGGAGACTAATTAAAACTCCGCTAGACGTCATAATTGGGGGTGCTGATGTGGTGCGGTCTGTGGCGAGGTGGCGGATCTGAAAGGATCTGGAACAGGAGCTGGCTACAAGTACATTAACTAGGCGAAGACTGTGAAAGCAACCGCCCCGTGGACTGAAAAATTTTCACTTAGTAGCCATGGACCAAAAATCCGGAAAACAGAAGAAAGGGGGTGGGAGAAGAAAGCGAATGGGGGGCACAAAGCAACATTCCGCACATTTGCACAGCGCAAAAAAGTAACAAGAACTGAGAAGCGGCCGACACAAAATGGTGAAAAGAGAAACCAAGGGAGGGCGGGAAAAGGGGGGAGGTAGAATAGAAGAGTGAAATATATATTTTTACCGTGCACAGTAATGAAAGGCCTCGGGCATAAGTTTTAAATAAATATTTGTCCCTCTGTATGTGTGCATGTAATTCAACAAAAACAACTGCAAACACAAACAAAACTGTGCACGAAATGATAGAAGAAGCAGGCGCAAACCGAAGAAATGGACGAGCAGGGAACTAAAAGCAGTGGACTGAAAATACTGCATATCAAAATTATGAGAGCCGAAAAAACAAGCCCTGATGTGAAAGTGTAAAAGTGGGTGATACTCTGGCAAGCAAATGATGAAGTGAGGAAGTCTTCGAGAGTGGAATAAGGATGCTTATTTATTGGATGTTATACATAAGTAGATAAGCAGTTTACTAAGTAGATCTAAGGATCTAATTAATGTTATAAGTTTTAACATGAGTTCAAATTTTACACTTTTTAAATTGTGAAACTTTGTGAGAAGTGTGCTTTAGTAGGAATATCAATATTACTTAAATAAGCAGTTGTTTATTTTACTTAAATGTTTTTAAAAAATTCCTATTACCATTATAGAAATATGATATTATTATATGCATGCTCCAGGTGTTTTGCACTTATTGAATTCTTACATTACTTTATAGATCTGTCCTTATACTACAGCCGTCTGGCTTAAGAAGCAGGTTCACTATAAAGGTGGCAACATGTACTAAATATTATTCCATGTTTTTATTATGTTTGCTCGCTCTAACACGAAACACTTTATGGCCCACTCATTTGTAGGGTATAATTATGGGGGGCGGCACATGATGAGGCGAAACGGTTCCATGGAGGGTGGCACTACGATGTGGCCGAGGGTCCGGGGCTAGGTAAACATGCAGAACACAACAGGGGCAAGAAAACTGGCTGACTGACTGCGCCTCTTTCTCTGTTGACTTACCAAAAGGGGCGTAACTAGGGGGCTGGTATAAGAGGGTCTAACTATTAAAGTCTGAACGACGGCATCCAAGCTACACAAAAAAATATTGTTACATTTAAAATATAGTCTTTTTAAAGATTTCATTTTATTTCTTATGTTAATATTGGTATTACGGATTGTTCTTTATCTGAAAATGCACTATCAAACATATCCTTTTAGCAATATGATTAAGTAATAATATATTTAATGGTCGAAAGGTCGAATTGTCTACTATTTTTAAACCAATCCAATCCAATCGAAAACCATATCTTTTTTTCCTGTGTAGCGGGCAAAGGAACCAAAAGTAGGTTGAGGTAGCCGCTGTTTGGCGCCGCCATGTTTAGAAAGTGCACACAAAGCATAAGGCTAACAAAAAGGCTAAGAGAGAGAGAAAATTTGAGAATGAGCGAGTTTTCTCTGTTAGGCAGTGTAACAAAAGATTTGCTTAGCTATCATGTAAAGCGTAAAATACAAACAATTATGCAGTTTGTAGGCGATCTTCTCTTGCTACCCACCCACTTCTTGGTACAGAGAAAATAATTTATTTACAATAAGCTCAATGTATTATGTTTGTATAAAATACAATGTTTTAGAATGGATATGTTGTGAATTTTTAATGCTTCGAATGCCCTAGATTGTACAGTCGTCAATATAAGCAAAATTATTAATTTATGGCACATTTGGAGAATTGTAATATTCATAGGTACACTTAGGGAAATCATATCTATATGGATGAAACAATATCAAGTGTCATGCCACTACTTTTTAAAGACCAATATTAAATATTATTATTTATCAAATCGATTTTGCAGACGTTAAACAGCACAAAATATTTTAAATTTTTTATAAATGTAGCTTTAGGCTATCAATTTTTTTAAGTGCACCATCTGCCCCCACATTCCCTGTTTAGTAGGCCGTCAAGCCACTTGAGTCCGAGGCTCTGCTACTTGAAAATTTGGACAAAGCAGTGATGACCTGCCCCATCTTCCTGCCACCCACTTCTCCCGCCACCGTCCCGAGCAAAGTGCAACGTTGTCTGACTTGAGCCGAGGCCTACAAAATATGACAAATTACAAAATAATTGTGCGCGCAGTCAAAACGTTGTCCTCGTTTGTTGTTGCTGTTGTCCTTCCTTTCATTCTTTCCTTTGCCTTAACCCCCTGACCTGTCCCATCGTCGTCGTGAGCATACCTTGCAATATTAATGAACTCTTTTACATCGTCTGTCATTTCCTTGGCGGCAGTGTAAACCGCAGCAGGACCCCGCAGCCCACCCCAGTTCGAGCTCCTTCTGGGCCATATCCCCCATGTCTGCCTCTTTCCAATACTCATTTGGCTCCTATTTGCATGGCTTTGGATCCTGAAAGGGCGGGGGAGGTCGGCCTTATAGAGCCGACTTCGACAGCGGCCCGGCAACATGCTGTATTTACTTTGGGGCAGGCCTAGCATAAATGTTATACGTTTATGCGGTTCGAATTAAGTTTCTGCTCAACATCTATTTGGTCTATGACTGCGGAATTGTTTCCATTTGATATTTATACCTCTATTTATAGGAAGAGATCTTTTTGTTCGAAATTATGTCGGTTGTAAATGCTTTAAAAATGATAAAAACAATTCTTACCTATATTTGGAATCAGAAGTTGAAAAATAAAATTAATTAAGCAAGAACATTTCATAACCTTTTATTAGAAGCACATGTTACATAAACAAGTTGTGTTATAATTAGAGTAAATAAGTTTATGTTCTAAAAATGTCTTTTTCAGCCCGGTTCAGAAATATGTTAAAGATTTTTGCCTAAACAGGCATTTTCTATTGCAGAATGTAGGATGGCAAAGATCGTAGACGTTTTAAATCTGCCTTTTATTGAGCTATTTTCCGCTAAGCTGTCGGGTATTAAATCTCTAGCTGCTTAACACATTAATAATTGGTGAAGTTTTTCGGTTCATAAAAGGGGGTGTAAAAACGAGAGTGGCACAGAGAATATCAATTTGTGGGTTTCAATCTGTACAAAGTATTTTAACTCCCTCCGGACAGATAGACAAACACACATACTTTGCCAAACGATTATTTAAAGAATGATAATTCTTCAAGATTTATTATTATTACTTAAAGTATATTCACTTCCGAATGTCTGCCTATCCGGAACTCCTCTTTTATCCCGCAACATTGTTTTGACAAAAACGATTCCAATCATTCCCTTTTAGTGGCTACCCAAAGACAGGAAATCATGGCGCATAAACATGTATTTTTACAAGCCGTAATTGACTGTTGTGCAGGCAGCCCTCAACTATTCACCCACAACTGTCGCGCTAGGAGAACCCCAAGTCCCCAGATCCTGGGGACCACCCCTTTGGGGAGCATCCACGTTCATGGCGGTCCCAAATGAACGCGTTCGCAGTGTTTAAAGTTTGTTACTCGAAATGCATTTTATATGGCCCGTTAGCCGTTACTGTTGTGTTTGCATTGGCCCGCGGGTACTCATTAAAGTTGAGGGATCTGCACGTGGTAAGTGGGTGTGTATATGCACGAATGGCCGGCTTTAAGCTGACAATATTCCGGGTCTGCGATACGGACGGAGGGCCGGATGGGCAGGAGTTCGCTGTGGCAGGGCATGGCAAGTTAGTTTGGCGTCGAAAAAAAACTAAAAAGGAAATTAAAGGAAAATGTTGCGTCGCTGTCCTGGTTTGAGTAATGGAAGTTTTGTCGGGTTGGTTCGGGATTTGGAGCGGGAATGGGGATACGATGGGTCTCCGACTGGGGCGATGAATGGATAGACAGCCCAGACGCCTAGAGTTGGCTTATTACATGGGCCAACTCCTCTACGTGTGAGTGTGCTGGCCAAAAACTTATTAGACAGTCGGAAATTGAATATTGTTCCTGCAAAATTGTTAAATGTTTGTCCTGGTCTCCTCTCTGTCATGTTGATGTTTCCTGTTTCGGCTTGATTCCATCTCCATCTCCTCCGGGGATACTTTGTCCTGTGTGTGTGCGGTTTGCCCCTCCCCCTATCCACCTCCCCCCTCCTGACTTTCAAATTGTTTTGTTATGCCTCGTATGGGGGCAAGTAATTAGAGCAATGTTCAAATGTGCAGCCAAAGTTTGCCACACATGCACATTCTCCGATGTTCTGTTGATAAAGTTCTATCTGTGGGCCCTTGGCTAAAGTGTGAAAAGTGTTGGGATTAGCACGCAGTGCAAGGAAGCCCGGTATACGGGGTAAGCCGGATCAGAGAATGGATCAGGATGTGCGGCGAACATTCTTTTTTCTTAGTTTCGGATGTTTAAGGTCTGGGAGCGGTTTGGGGTTGGCTGTACACGGGAGCAGGGATTTTAATTAACTAGATTGACGCAGTTTTACAATGCAGGTGCTTATAAAATGAATTCTTAGCTCGTTCACCTTACAGGCACTCGAATGGTGAAGCAGTTTGAAGATAAAAGGAAAGTACATGAAAAAACTGTAAACAGGCAAATGTTTTGGACCATATGAACAATACAAAAAGTGATAGATTATTGTTACAATTTTAAAAGGATCATTTAGAAACTCTTCTAAAATCATTAGTTACTTTTGCTGCATCTATCACTTCAGATGTATGTTTTTTATTTTTAAGGGGAGTGTAGGGTATAGTGACGAACGATTCGTTATTGTGACATTCAAACTAAAATTTTTTTTAAATTTCAAAAGCAGAAAGCCTTAAAAGTTCGATGGTGTATTCGTTCGATGGAGTTAATTACTACATCTACTGGGGTAAACCAATATTTTTTCCTCATTTAAAAGTGGTAGGGCAAGGCGTCGAACTGATAAATGTGAATACTTTTGTTTTTTATCCAAGATAAGTTGAAAATGTACAATAACGGAATACAAAATTTATCTGTACAAATTTAAGTTTAAATTGAACAAACTAAATTGCTCAGTTTCTAGTTCACCAAATTCATTAAAAACAAGAAAGGATTAGCTATTAGATATAGTTTTTCGATCCGGCTGGTTCCGACTTATATACTACCTGCAAAAGAAAAAGACTTTTGGGAAAGTTTCAGCCCGATAGCTTTAAAACTGAGAGAATAGTTTGCGTAGAAACGGACGGACAGACGGACATACAAGGTACTGTTGGAAATATGATGATATTACTATCATAAGGCGCAAAAGAAAAAACACAAAGCTCCAAGAATTGTTGCTATGGATCATATTATTACATGTATTTATTTATCTGACATGGTTTTCCACACATCCTTTCTCTGCCTCTCCTGAAACACATATAAATTGAATAGGTTTGTTCACATTTGCTCCTTTTTTTTATCAAAATTATCTCACAAACAAATTATCATAAGAGAAGTCGACTACAATTACATATTTGCAAATTTTTACGTGACGGCAGATGAGAGATTTGACGAGTTAGTCACCTAATCCTACACTCCTTTACTAATTTATGTTTAAATTAGAGTGACACAGAAACTGAACCAATTTGTTTGCGTTACAATTAAAAGTAATTTCAAAGTTAATTTAGGACTTTTCCCATGTTGCATTTAACGAAATGAAATAGTCCTGCTTATCCGTTCATTGCAGGCACCATTTACTCTGCAATAGCGAACCAGATTGGCTTTGCATAATCACATATCTACACACGTCCACCCTATCTTAGTTATATTATTTTGTAATCTCCTGAAATGCAACTCAAAAATAACAAATCTGCCTTTGTTGGCATGGCGCATAAGTCCTCTCTGAGGATAAATATAAACACAACCGAAAGCCACAGTCGGTTCATTAGTTACATTGGGGGCCCTGATAAGCTCATTAGCGTAATGCAAGTAACAATGTTGTCATTTCGCCACGGTTGCATGACGATCCCGAGGTGTCGGGGGCCCACGCTGCGTATACGCAACGCGTGGGGAGGGCCTGCAAGAAGACGGCTGCTTAAATTGTAAGTAAACCATGGAAACCACAGTTTGCCCAAGAGCGTTCCCCCGAGCGGCCCACCCACTCCCGCTCCCACTCCCATTCACCTGCAGCTTATTAAAGCCCTTCCGTTGCAGACGCTTTCAAAGCGATTTTCATTTTCCTGCTCTGCTCTTCCAGCTCTTCCCAGCTTTCTCCGGCTATCCAGCTATTCAGCTACAGCTATCCATCTATCTATCTTTCTTCTTGTCTGTGTCCCTGTCTTAATGCCTCTTGAGTGCTTCGCTTGGCTGGGCTTAAACTCTTTGCTGGCATTTCAACGCTGCAGCAGTTTGCAATTTCACTCCCCACCACCTCTAGCCGGCAACCTTTAGCCCCCGAACCCCGAAAACAAACCTCAATCTCCCGATTCCCTGCAACTTTGCCACTTTGCATTTGATTCACCCACACACTCACAGAAAAACTCAAAATTGAACTTCAATCTTCCTCTGGTACAGCAACAACAGCGCAAAACACAAACGCATGTAAATTGGCCAATTTTGTGTAGCCGCCTCCCACTGCCCAGACACGCCTCTCCGCCCCCTTTTGCCACCCCGCTGGCTGCTATTCCTGCTTGGCATCCGGGCAGTTCACTGAAAGAACTATCTAGGTCGTGTTTTCGTTTCCCATTTAGATATAATATATTTAATTGTTTGAAACTATTTAAAATGCATAAGGATCCTTGGACTAGAGTTTGTTTTGATTTCCAGTTCTAAATGTCAATAAGTGCCATGTGAAGCTGTTTTTTATTTTTGAAAATATTTTAATTGGCTTGTAAATTAAAAAAGAGGTGCAGTTTGCTGAAAAGTTGGAAAGTTGGCCATTATAAATTATTTTGTTTTTATTTATCATTAAACTTAAAAAGTTTTTTTAGTTTGTTTGTTTATTACATTTTCTTGTAAATTATATTTATATTACTACAGCTGTAATTCAAAGAAATAGGTGAACATTTAAAAATAACAAGGACTTTTTGTTCTAATCCAATTTAATGCCTATTTATTGGAATTCAAAAGTTTCGACTTTATTTTCATAGGAAATTCTACACGATATAATTTTATAAAAATGTATTTACTTACAAAGAAATGTAATATACAGATATTTTCTTCTCTGCACATCAGCAGCGATAGCAGAAGCAGCGAAAAAAATTGCATAAAAATCCTTTTCTTTTCGGTTTCTTCTTTTGATTTGTAACTGGCGCACTTTGTTGATTTCTCTTGGCCTCCGCCTGGGCAAGTCCTCCCACTCGTCCTTCGCAGCTCCCCTTGGCATTTTATTTGTTATTTGCTTGACAGCCGCTGAGCCAAGCTTCTCACAGGAACTGCATTTCTCCCGAAAAAATGCTGGAATATGAAAATTGGCAATTGCCAAGCTTTTACATTCTTTTTTTTAGAAACAAAATCATGAATTGAAAAAGTTTGCAAACATTCCTAAGCTGACATTCTTACAGCTTACGTTGAACAATTTTTCTTGCCATTAATTAGCAAAGTTATCTTTTTGGTAAAATAGAGAGAACAAATTGTGAAATTGCCAATAGAAGTTATGATAAAGTAAATGAAAAGTAGAAATATACCAAAATATATGTTTTTCATTTTTATCATTTTAGAAAATTTTGAATATTTTATATGATGAAGATGGTATTGGTAAGTTTTAAAATAAAATTTTCTTAGCGATTGTATTGACTTTTCAAGAATAATAAAGATCCGAAGATTGGCTGTCAATCTTGTAGAATTATTCAAAATTATTCGGCGTTTTCTTAAGAACCACCTAGCAGAACATATATCTAGGGCTATGTTTTGAAGTTGCGCAAGATAACTAGTAATCCATTAGGTGTTTATCTATAATTTCTCCTCCATAATTTTGTTAAATCTTCTAGAGCAGTTTCTTCAGGTTCAGCTATGCGCTTTGTAATTTTAGGAACTGTGCTGTGTCCGAATTCCTTGCAAAAGATAGAGGACATCTGTACTTAAGGCCAAACCAAAAGTAGAATGAAAACATAAAGAATCGCTTAAATTGTTTCGGTTTTCCTATTAATACCCTGAGTCCTTTGCTGTAATTACATGCATATCACTTAGGGAAGGCAAACCGATTTCGATTTGCGTTGCAATTAGAAGTGCTGCCGCATCTTGAGCCGTGTTGGCAACCGGAGCGGTAATGAAAAGTTGCGGTTTTCCTTTCTGTTTTCAGCTCTAGCGCAGACCACAACCAATCGCTCGCTGCAGGAACGCGGAGCGCGGCGAGGTAAAAGTTTTAATGAAGCAGCCGCTGGGCCCCAGCCCCAGCCTCACCTGAAACCGCTTTCGGCTGACGAAAGCCATCAATCGGGAAATGGAGGAGACGGCAGCGGCCGTACTTCAATCCAAAGCTGTGGCAAACGCCCTCCTGGGCCGATGCTAATCAAATTAGGATGCCAAAGCTGGCGCTACATAGTGACTGCTGAATTATGAGGCAGCTACTTTCTGCGGTCAACCGATGTTTGACGAAGGCGGTTCGGTTGCCTGTGGGCTCAAAACACTGGTGTTGCTGATATTACTTTTCATTAATTATTTGCACCCTCGGCTTTGCCCGAACCGGCGTAATATTTATTTAAAATTTTAATGAGGCGGTGCGAGTGAGTGGTCCCCGGGAAACGGCTCCTCCGCTCCTCCTCCTCCAATGCCTCCCATGCGGTTGCCTTGACAAATCTTGCCTAGAAAGGAGCCAGCATATTTGTGCGGTTTCTGAGGACCACAATATAAATTCACGCACACACAAACAGTCGCAGGGGAGTCAAGCACAGATACAGATACATATACTTAAGTGCAAGCATCGTTGCATACTTTTCGGTGCACTTGGACAAGGACACGGCACATGATTGATGTGGCCGACAATGCCACTCGGGGAAGGGGATGCGAATGTGAATGGGCGGTGGGTGGGAGGGTGCTTACATGCTCTTTACATGGCCATTAGATATATCATACGTATCTCCAGCCGAGGCTGCCAGCAAAATAACATTTCAAGCTTGATTCCTCGTCTCCACTTTCTTCAGCCTTTTCTGGGGGGATTTGTGTGCGTAATATATTTAAACTGATTTCAGTTTGATATGCTTCCAGGGGAATAGTAGTCTCTGCAGTATAAATAGCTGAGGTATAGAATTTTATGGCTGTTCTTGTAGTTGAGTAAGGGGAAAATGAAAAGTATCTTTCTTTGCAATATACGTCGAGATTCCCGTCCTTTTTGAATAAAAAACTTTCTTTAAAAACTCCAGGCTTTTATAAATTTTTGTAAGTCCTTTATAGCTTATCCCTAGTATTTATAGTATACTTTGTACCCTGACTAATAAATACCAACATTTTTAACCTCTTCACTTTCTTTATAGTACTTTTGCAAAATGAGGATTGAGCCTAGTCGCAACTCTTTGGCCATCAAAATCCAATTTCATTACAAAAATATACATTTCTGTATTGGAAAATAGCCCAGCTCATTGCGATTCGAGCTTGATTATTTTACTCAATCACTTGGAAGATATTTTTTCCGAACATTATATAAGAAATGTGGTTTTATGCCCACTCGTTGACATATCTCTTTTATTGGCTTGTCATTTCGACCCATGATTTCGCATACGCCAATTAGTGGGTTCTTTTTCGGAATTCAGATTTGATATTCTACAATTTGTAGATATTTGTATAGTTTTTGCCGAATGCGTAGCTTTCAATTAATTTAACAATTATTTTGTGTGCTTTGGTCATACAGAAACATGCACAAAAATCAAAAATAATTACACAAATAAATTTATTCGTTTTGTTTTGCTGCTGTACTTGCAATTTTTGCATATTTTTGCGTAGCCATGTAAATGGCAAGGGAAAATTGCTGAGAAGAAAGAAAATAAGCGAAAAATAAAAGCAGAGAAATCTCGGCTATAAATACACGACGTCAGCGAACGGCGACAACGACAACTACAACTACGGCGCTGGCACTCCTAAGTGCCCCCCAATCTTTCCGCTTCCCCGATACCGCTTCTACCATCCGCCACTTTGGAGGCGGGACGGATCGGACGGACGGAGATTCTTCGCTCTATGCCAAATGCAGTGGCCTCAGCACCACAACAACGCTCGAGAGTCGTCACAGGGCTGGGGGCAACAACTTGGGTCTGTCCTCGACCATTTCGTCTTCCCGGCACAGTGGGAAAGGCAGGCCTTTCAGATTCAGGGATCTGCGAGTACAAGACCTCGCAATATCTTATCTTAGCGACATGCTATTATTACAATCAAAACTTATCAGCGATTTCTACGATTTTTCTAAGAGTTTTCCAATCCCTAACAACCATTATCTGACATGATAGAGGTATCCTTATAGCACCGAGTCACAGCCACTGTGCTAGGCGTCCTTTTGGAGAGTCTCACTGGGCGGAAAATGTTTACGCAGCTCAGGCCAAGAGAAGTGGTTTATGATGCCACGGCAATGGCAACATTTTAAGCTTCATCGGGCATGGAGAGCTTGACACTGGAATAGTTGAGGAAAATGTGAAGAATGTTCGTGGGAAACGTCTCGAGAAGAGAATCCACCAGAAATATCTTCTAGTGTGCATGAAAAAATAACGAGAATGCTTAAAAAAAATAAGGGGGCACCCGGATTTGAACCGGGGACCTCTCGATCTGCAGTCGAATGCTCTGCCCCTGAGCTATACCCCCAACTGAAATATTGAATTTGGTTTTTACATATAAGTTATTTAAGTCAGGCGAAGTTTTTAAAGACTTTAACCATGTTCTTCTCAATCTGCAACCGGTTAATCTGCCTCTGCCCCATTTTAGGAGTCAATATCTTTGCCATCCACGCTTTCATGTTGAGTTTTTGTTTCCTTGCTATCTTGTCAATGTTTAATTATGTATTGACCCATTAATACCCGTTAGTCGTAAACAAATGTTGGACATGTCCTCTTCATCCCCGCAAGCCCCTTTGAATTATATGTTATATCACTGCAGATAACATGCAAACTATAAACCGATGTCCTTTGATGAAGATTGTACGTCAAACCTCTAGTAACCACAAAAAAGGGTCTATTGCCAAAAAAGTAGCTTGCCTTATACCAGGCTGAAGCATCTTTTCCATGCGAATTCGATTGATATCGATCCGTAATAAAAATATCCAACAAACTTTAGTTGGAAGAGATTTCATTAGCATCCGGGTGAAAGGTTAATTGCATTTCCTCTTGCCCTTTTAATTAAGTTTTTTCTACATTTGTATCGTTTTTAGTTTACGAATAAAGTTATTAGGTTACCATTTTTTAAACAACTTTATATGGTAGGTTACTCCACTTATTTATTTCTTGTTGACAAGCATTATGAATGTTTTGAACGAGTGCATCCGCTTTATTGAGGATGCAGCCCTAGCTGATTTCTCTCTCTGTTGTGTCTGCATCCGAACCGCATATATGTTGTCTATATATTATGTACTAAATCTGTCGTTTTCCTTCAATATGTCAACGTTGTCGTGGCATAGCCCCTGCCCCGCCCCTCAGTCTGGGGCTGTTCTGTTCTGGTTGCGTTGTCGTCGTCGCTGCTGAAATTTAATTAATGTGAAAATTTGCACAGACTCAGGCTATTTATAAGTTGTTGTAAGTGCTCGCCATGACATAGCCAACCCCTTCGCCCCCTCGGATCCCGCAGAGCCTCCGGTAAATGCCATGTGGAAATTGAAAATTGGGAATTTTCCCTGGAGAGCTGAGAGCCAAACTTGGCTTTCAGTGGGCGGGGGATATTTTTTGGGTTTTTGGCTAATTTAAATATGCAGAATGTTGCATGGATTGATTTTCGCTTCTGTTTGCAGAAGGTTGCTCTCATTTCGGTGGGTGCTGATGCAGTGGGGTGGGAAAATGGTAATGGAAAATGGGAAGTGGCAACTGGGTAGGTGTGCCAGTGCCACAATCAAACACTTCAAAGTGAGCCTGAAAGCCTCTGAACTCTGTCACTGCCAGGCGGCTCCTCTCGACACAATTTCGATCGACCTCCCTTACCTACCTTTGCCCACCCCTTTCCCGCCATGGTGTTGATACTCAGGTGGGCCTGGGGTTGGCCATGCCCCCTGCTGGCCCCCAATTCTTGAGTGCTCTACGGTGCGGGAGGTGTGGGGCCGAGTGTAATTGAATTTTGATTTAAAGTCCTTTGATATATCAGAAACAAAGTGAAGTCTTCGACTCACTTACGCCAGCAACAGAATCGGGCCGGACCAACTTAGGTCAATTCAATTTGGATGCTCCGCCCCTCTGGTGCCCACACTTCATTCGAAAGTTAATCGATAAGCCCTCGTTCCCCCTGAAAATCCCCAAAATCCCAAAAACCAAAACCAATAAAAATTCGTTGGGAGTAAACTGCACAGCATTGGATGCGATGTGTGGGCGAAGTTGAAAAGTTGTTGCAATAATTGATTTGTTGCAGATGTTTTGGGGCTTTGCTGGCTTTGTCTGCATTTGCCAGGCATTTGCCAAATGGAATTCTTTCACTGAATTCCCTCTATCTCTCCCTTTGTCCTTTTAGCTGTTGAATTATTGCTATTCTACAGTACAGGAGTAGTAATTACTTAGATGGAGGTTTCAAACTTAATTATAATTATTAGTTAGCTTTCAATGAAATTGAAATGAATATTGATTGGTTTGATTTTGCCGCTTATTAGGACTAGCATAGTAATTTTGCAATGAAATCGAATATACGATCTTAAATTGTCTCTATAAACTCTGCTAGTTATTTCAATCACTCAGATAAAGCGAATTTACTGAATTTTCACCGCTCTGTAAATTTATAAATTCTTTACCACTTAAACGAACTTGGTTAAAACAAAATAGTAAATATGAAAAAAAATACCTTTAATAAAATACCATTTGAAATGAAGTGTAGAAATATTTTTTATAAATTCAACAGAGCTTATCAGAAATTGCAGTTAAACTCTAGTGAGCACTCTTTGTGCGTCGTTAATCCGCTGCATACCCATTTGCCTCCACAGGCTTAAGTCAAGCACCCACTAATAGAGGCCCAACCCGAACCAAACTCATTACGGGCTCATTAAAGCTCAACACTCTAATTTAAATAAATTGCTCGAATTTAACCAAGTCAACCCTTAGAAGTTGGGGAGCACTTTATAATTGACGTGCGCAAAGTGTGGCAACTCTGGCGGAAAATATTTTTGTAATTCAAAGCGGGCGACAGAAAACGAGAAAACTAGAAAACGAGACGAGAAAGCATTCCCAAAGCCAACAATCGTTCACCTTCTGTGGTGGCTGAGCCACGCCCCCATTTGGGAATGCTATTCTGGTTTTCATTCTCCGCTGCTGCAATGCAAACGATAATAGACCAAGCTCTGGAGATTCCCACTCCCCCCTGTGGCATGGCCAAAATGTGTTTTCGAAAAAGAGCCAAAAAATAAATGGAAAAGTGAAAATAACGCAGAGAAACCCCAAAAGCAGTACAGAGTTATTTTAATTAGAAACAAAGTAATTTGCATATTAAACAGCGGATAGAAATAGGGGTATAGGGGAGATAAAACAGGGAGAGAGCAAGATGCGTTGCGAAATTCATGTGGAATTGAAAAATTACCCATTTAATTGGTAAAATACGTAACAGAAGCCGAAGCCTTCAATAATAATTAAAATTTCACTGGAAGTTCATTATCAGTTTGCGATTACGCTTTCATATTCCATGCTCCAAATTGCACGTGGAATTCCATTTATTTTACCCGTTATTCATTGAGTAAAAGGGTATATTTTATACGTTGAAAAGTAGGTAACAGGTCGAAGTCCCTTCAATTAACTATTGCGAATTTTCCACATTTTCTGGCCAAAACACATTTTGTAATAATCGTTTAAGCAAAAATGTGTTTTTTTGGATATTTTAACTGAAGACCAATCTTCAATGGAAATGAATTTTGATAGAAGCCGCATTATGCATAGATAACAGCTGTATTATCAGCTGTTATAAGGTTCATTCTCGGGCATTAGAAATGCGTTCTAAGGGAGTTCTTGGAATGAATTCAAAGGATGGTGGTGTGTGTACACACTGTGTACTAAGCGCTTATGTGCTTAAACATTCTACGTTTATCGTGTTGTTCTTGTAAAACTAATTTTGAAGTTAAGATACACAGCGAGTCCAGTGGAGTCCACTTCTCAGAACTATTGGGACTTAAAGAGTGTGAAAATTCTTATTAAAATGAATAAATTTATCCGATTCTTGGAGAAATTTATTTTTTTAGATAACCTCAAACTAGCAAAAGCCCCTTTGGCACTGTGGGCTAAGGATATGAAGTAGACTTTTATTTAAAATGTTTATTAAGGTAAGGCGAAAACACCTAGCGCTACCATTGACCAATTTAATTATCGCTCTATCTTGAACGAAAAACGATAGAAATGTGAAGTAAAATCTAACAATTTTTGATTCTATAACAACTATAAGCAAAATAGAATACAGTTTTTTACAATATTCCTCTGACTTATTCCAAATTTTTAATATTCTTTTCATATCATATTTAAACGGTTTTTCTAAGTTTTGTGCAATTATCTCTCTGTCCGTCCGTTTCTACGCGAACCCAGGTTGTGTATAAGTCGGAGCGAGGCGGATCAGACAACTACATATATCCTACATAAAATTTGGGCGCTAGACAGGTTTTAGTGTTCTGGGTGTTTGTGGGCGTTAGAGAGGCGGTGGCACCCTGCCGAAACACATTTGCGCTGCGCAAGTAGCTAGAGAATCTACTTGCCAAATCCCAACTTTCAAGCTCTTATGTTTTCCGAGATCTCAGCGTTCATACGGACGGACGGACAGACGGGCAGACGGACATGGCTAGATCGACTCGGCTTGTAATCCTGCCCATGAATGCATATACTTTATAGGGTCGGCAGACTGGCTTGTGGTCCCGATCTAGAATATACATATATACTTCACAGGGTCGAAAGCCCTTCCTTCTACTTGTTACATACTATTCAACGAATCTAGTATACCTTTTTACTATATAATACAGTCAACATGCGTTGTGATCAAAAACAACGATTGCGAAAGAGAGATTTTAGTGTTGGCTAGAGAAAAGATGTCAAGTTACCCATGATAAAAATTATATACATTTTTCAGAAACTAGATTAAACTGACAGATTCTGGTTTAGCCACGATTGGGTTGGGAAAAATATGTAAATGCATATGTTCAATAATAAGATTGTAAAAGCTCTTTTCGGCAAGGTAAAGTATATATATATATATATATAGAACGCCAAGAAAGGACGTCCAAAAGAAATAGACTTATTTTGTGAGTATTTGATTGGTAAGAAGTACTTAACTTAAATCAGAGGACACAAATTCTTCTTAGCCCAAAGTTAGTTCCTCCACATTTATGTTCCTTAAGACTGTTTGAAAATCAAAAGGAATCCCCGCCCAAAGCCAAGCACTAAGAGGATGCCTTTAGATTAAAATTGACACTTAACTGTGATTATCACATAAAAGCTTTTTAGCCCGGCCAACTAAAACGAGCCGCTGGCGTTCTGCAAAGGGGCCGAGAAAGAAGGAGATTCAGCTGGCTGACATGGGGCAGGACATGCGAGGGCAATCAGTCAATCACTCAGTTAGCCCGTCACTCATTCACTCACGCATTCAGTTAGTCAGTCAGTCAATCAAACGGGGACAAATCAGAAAGCCAGGAATCGCAGGTCACTTGCGACCCAGTCCTAAAATGTCCCAAAAGCGATAAGTGTCCTGTGCTTTGTCCTGTTGTTTATCCTTGTTTAGGGACGACAACAGCAACATCAAAGTGTCGGTTCCATCGAAAATTCAATTTCGATTCCGCTTTCTGCGCTAAAGGATATGCAAACTAAAACTGATTTCGAATGCAGCTCCTCAAACGGTAATCAAAACTCACCCGGAGCAGAGGGTGGTTATAAAATTTGAAAGAACCTGATGGCATGTAAACGGAGAAGTTAGCCAGGTCGAGACCCTCAAGTTGAGTGGTTGGTGACCAACTTTAAGAAAGAATTTGAAGGTGGCAAAGGAGGATTCGGGAAGTTGATATCTGTGGAATTTCGGTGAGGCGACCAGATAAAAAGGAAATCAAGTTTTGGGTACAATCTAAACGAATCTGACCCTTCAAACATATTACTGTCGTTTTAAAAAGTTTTAAGTAGTTCACCTAATTCTGTATTAAATTGTAATTGTATTCTATGTTTAGGTAAATTTTGAGAGACATTTTGTGATTTAATTGAACTTTGATTGTTAGTCTTCTGAAAACCTACAAAATCGTAATATATTCCATCACTAAGAACCACCACTTCTGGACCATGCTTATAAAGCTTACCTCGAATGTCCTTCATTTTTTATGAATTTTAATTGACCACTTTTAGAAGGATGAATTTCGCCCACATCATGCGCCATTTTCATCCCCGAAATATGACAAACTATATAGAATGCTGGCTACAAAAAGTGTCACAACAAATCCCGGTCAGACACGCCCGCCGCCCATGCAACATAAAAACCAACGGAATTTTCACATCATCATTATAAAAACACAACCGTGAAAATTATCTGCTCAAGTGGAGCGGCCTGCGGGAAAGGAGCAGCCGCAGGAGCAGCAGGACCTGTCCAAGTCCCAACAATGCCCCACCGAGCACCACATCCCCGGCCCCGCCGTCCCCCCAACTTATCCACTAAAGTGCTGGCCCAAAAGCATTTAGAGGCAAACTCTGCGACGCGTCAAATGCCTCACGGGCAACTTTGTTGTAGTTCCCCCTTCTTAGCCCCATTTGCTCGTTCTCTTTGCCGTTCTCCATGCTCCATTCTCCGTGTTGGTTGTAACACGGCAAATAAAAATTGAAAGCAAATGAGACAGGAGAGACAGACATGGGCTGTCCGCTCCATCCAGGAAACCAGCCTCCACGCTTGCACTGAGAGAAAAACTTATAATCATTCCTTCAAGTTTTTAGTTTAAAAACAGATTTTGGCTTAAAAGAATAGGATGTATTTTGAGTGCTTTTAGGTCAGGATACCTTTAAATACAATAGGCGGAAACTAGTTAACCACTGTTTTTTTGGTACTTAGAATATCTAAGTAAAGATATAAATTTCTTGATGCCAGAATTTGCCGTACCTTTTTATGTTAGATGCCTTAATTGAAAACCTTTTGTTATTTAAAATAAAAACTGGACTTAATCGATAATTTGCTTTTGAACTTTACGAATTTTCGTAAGATTTCTTAAGTACATTTATTAAATATTTAAATATTGTTTTAACGGGAATAATTAAGATCAAAATAAAAGGACTACAGTCCCAACAAAATTGTAATTTATAAGATGTTATTCCCAGTGTTTAGCAGCCGGTGTGTCTCTCTTTTCCTCCGGTGTCCTGTGTGTCCTGTGCCTTGACAGCTTGCGCTAAAAACGTTGAGTGTCTTGTGGGGTGGGGGCCTGCCTGCCCCAGCTCCTAGTTAATGCGTGACAGAAACACCCCTGCAGCCAGTTCTCCACCGGCGTCCCTTCCCCCTAATTCCCATTTTGCGAATTCAAATTTGATGGCGGCTGTGGCTTCCTCCCCCGCCCCATAGTCACCCGCCTCCCCCTCGTTGCCGGATGTGAGGCAACAGCAGCGGAGCTTGTCTATGTCGTCCTTTACGGCTCCTCCCCCGTCCCAGTCCCAGTCCCAGCCCCTCGCCACCACTACCTGTCGCTACCCTGATCCTGACTCAGGCTGAAAGTTTAAGCGAATTAAATTATTTGCTTTTTAGATTTCAATATTTCCGCAGCTGAGATTTCAGTCAATATCCATGGAGAGCCCGGCCGGGGAAATGTTTGCCGACGGAGGTTGTGGAGGCGTGACTGGTATAAATTGGGTTTTTATGATGTGTCTGTAATCATAAAACGCTTTGGGCAAGTACTAAACATTTGTTGAATGTTCATTGAGACCCATTGTGAGGTACATTTTTGTCGGAAAGATATGAAAAGCACGACAATTCAGACCCTTAAAGGACTTTTGTAGAAGTATTACAAACCATTTTTAAGAATTTTCTTTTATATCCGAAATGACTGCACAAAAACAACCAAACATAAATCAGTTTGCGAACCATTTATAAACGCTCGTTAAAAAATGTTTCAGAAAGTGGTTATGATAAACTAGTTGCGTTTAAAGCTTTAAAGCTAAACCATAAAAAAACACCCCTCCAGATCTTACTAAGGAAGCTTTTCCGACCGGTACCTATGTAATGTCTGTCCGTCCCTAGGAATGCTGATCCCTGAGATCACGAAAATCGGGAACAGTAGCCTTGCCGCTTGCATATCTTAATTTCCCTTACAATCCCTTCACCTGAGTAATGGGTATTTTATAGTCGAGGCATTCGACTACAGCGTCCTCTCTTGTATTATGTAATACGATTTTTGTATTTTGGTTTTGTATGCTCCGACGGTTTGTAAGTTGGTGCCGCCGACTTTCTCAGATTTTTTCAAAAACAAAAAAATATTTTTGGAATATTTTTAAGTTACTAAACTTTTAGTCAAAGAATTATAAGCCATGCTTAATTTAGATTTCTGCTGTGGCAGTCGTGTACCATTTTTTACCATAAAAGTTTTGTTCCACCTTTACATAAAGTTGTATTAAAAATCAATAACGTGCCTAAATTTGATTAGATCAAGGTAACAAAAAGAAAATGTTAAATTCCTAACAATATCAAAAAAAAAAGTTTGATTTAACAGTTATACTAGAATACAGTTATTTAAACACATTCGCTTTTCGCGTAAACTTACCAGAATTACCATGTTTAGAAGGTTTAGAACTTAATTTTTGATACTCTAAAGAGCAGGACAATTTTCTTTGATGAAAAAAAAAATGAAAAATGACTCTGAAAAGCAAATTAAATAGTTATGTCGGACCTACCAACCATTTATTTTTTTAAGCATACATTGAATTAAACTTAAAGACTTAAACACATAATTATCATGGTTTTTTGCACATTGCCTGCCCTAGTACAATTTAGACGTTCGAATATATCCATTACTCTATTCCCTTCACTTTTTACTTGGTTTTTTGTTGGTTAATAAATTGCATACCAATCTTCGTTGGCTACCCCTTTGCTTGTCCCTTTCGTGACAAATTAGCCCTTAATATTTCACATGGTTTCGCATTCAACCATCAAAGTTTAAGTTGGCATGCCAAACTGAAAACCGACCTCCCGCCCTTTTCCACCTAGCGAAGCAATTCTCAAATGATTTCCTAGCACGCTTTTGGGCTGAGCTTTTCGGGCTACAAAAAAAAACAGAAAACTGGGTTCCGCCCAGTTGAGCTTCGGTTGTGGGCTCCTTTCCGGGTAATCACAATCATTAAAATAAATAATATACAAACAAGGACGGCCAGCCAAACTGCTACGTGCCCCCTCCTGCTCCCCAATTTTTTGTCGTTTTTCTTCTTCTGGCTTGCCTTTTGCCATTTAAATTTCTACTCTAATTCAATTTCGTTGGGAGCTGAGTTGGCCTTTTTTCGAATTTTCTCATCTAGGCTGGTCGGCAAAAATATCAAAATAAAGGAAAATTATTTCGAATGGGGGAAACCTTAAGCTTGATTATTATGAAGCCACTGAAAGTTAATTTTTTCCGCTGCGCAAAATGATTACAGCAAAGGAAAGGAGTTGCCCCAAAGTTTCCAGGGAGGAGTAGGCAAACTATTCAAGCGCGCACTCATTCACCCATCCAGCCACCCCGTTTTCCATTGCTTTCGCCTCTGGTTCTGATGTTTGCTGGAGTGAGCCAGTCCATTGCATGCTTCAATGGTCGCGCAAAACATGCCATCATCATCATCAAAGGGAAATAAACCTAAACGGCCACGAAGCCGCCTGTTCGGCTTGTTCTAGCCAGGCCCACACTTCCTGGCCAAGTCCGATCCTGATGCTGATTCCGATTCTGGCTCTGAATCTGACTCTGCAGCGGCTTTTCAAGTCCGTCGTCCGTAAAGGGAACCACATCTGCAAGGCCCGCATTCTTTTTGCATTCTGCACTCGGAACAAATGGGGAAAACCGGCATAAAAGTCTGAAAAGTCTTAAGTCTCGACAGTAGAAATCGTACATATAACGTATTTACAATTCTGATTTTAATCGATATTTCTAATTTTCGATTCTTCACTCGAAACAAATCGGCTTAAAATATTGCATTCTTTTCCGAATCTGACCTCGAAATAAATCTGAAAAATTGGCTTAAAAGTATTAAAAAATAATATAATGTTTTGGAAACCTATTTATTCAATAGAAAAAAATTTCTGAAATTGTAAAAGCCTTAAGGTTTAGATACATGGAAAACGGGAATCTCTAAGGTTAGACTTCTAAATTTAGATTGAAATTTTTTTGAGTGTATAGCTGCAGTGAAAAGTCGGTTCTTCCTTCCTTTTCCTGTTTGGCTGCGCCGTGTCCAACTGCAGGATGGTCTTGGCAGTGGGGTTAGGCAACTCATGGATCGCTGTTGATTCGGTGCTAATTGTGGGGATGAATCTGTTTGGTTTGGCAGCGTTAATTGAACTCCTCCGTCTACGGCTTCGTAGCCATTGAGGTAAAGTTTCTGACGGCAATTACCTCAGAGGGTATTGCTTGGAACTGATGACCGATTGATAGCACTTTTTGCAACGATTAGTTATGCATTTACAGCAAATTTAAAACACATTCTCGGTTCAAAATTTCAAACAAACTTATATTGAGTTAGGAAGAATGCTATAGTCGAGTGCCTAGACTATTTTATGCCCCTTAGCCAGGGAACAAATTTAACTTGTTAACTAATGCTCCGATTCAATAAACTTTTGGCACGCCATATATATTGACAAATAAAAATTAGAAATAATGCTATAGTCGACGACCTTGACTATTAGATACCGTTACTCAGCAAAAGGGAGTGCGAGGGAGATGAAGATATGCATGCAGCCAACCGGCTGTTACCGGGGTTCCACACTTAATTTGCTTATAACTTTGTAATAAATGGGCCGATTGATAATCAGAATAAAATTACATTTACTTTTTTTAAAAACTATTTAGCGGTATGGGCGTTTGAGGGCGCAACATAAAAATCTGCATAATCCCAACTTTGTATCTTTCATAGTTCACGAGATCTGAGCACGACGGATAGATGGACATGGCTAGATCGACTCGCCTAGCTAGTATATATCCTTTATGGGGTCGGAAACGCTTCCTTATGCTATGTACTATTCCCCGAATTCAATATACCTGTTCATTCTACGAGTAACAGGTATAAACATGAGGGCATTAAGCAAAACTTAGCGTTATGAGCGTTTGTGGGCGAAGTGGCACTCGGCTAAAATAAACAGCGGCTTAATAGACAGTACTAGAATCTGCATGCAACATTATAACACTCTAGCTTCAAAATGTGGTTGCCAAAGCGATACTTTTAAAGCGCCGCTAGATCGACTCGACTAATGATTCTAATGATGATCCTAATGATCCTACCTATAGTAATTTTTCGTACCAATCAGTATAAATACAATGCTAGGAGGTATTTTTGTACACGTTACTCGTAGATTAAAAGGGTATTCTATATTCTTCGGAAAGTATGTAACAGGTAGAAGGATCACTAGACGAGTCGATCTAGCCATGTCCGTCTGTCCGTCTGACTATCCGTCCGTATGAACGCTGAGATCTCGGATACTATAAGAGCTATAACTTTTGGAGTTGGCATGTAGATTCTTGAGCATCTTGCGCAGCGCAAGTTTGTTTCAGCAGGGTACAACGCCCACAAACGCTCATAACGCTAAAACCCGTCTAGCACCCACATATTTTAATATTTAAAAAAAATTAAATTAGATGTTTTGATTATAAATGTCCATATACACCTATCCCTCGCTTTGCGTCGTTTCGTTTTGCGTTTTTTCGAAGTTGCGTCGCTTCTTAAATATAACTAATTTTCATTGTGCGTCGTTAGATTTTCGATGTTGCGTTGTTTTGGGATGAAGTCGTTAAAATGTTTTTAAAGGGTGGCAACACCTTAATTGCGCTACGCAATTAAAACGCGGGAATTCCCATTTTTTGTTTCGGCACACTTATTAATTTTTTTTTTTTAAAGAAAGCCGGCCTACGACAACAGACACTAAAGACTCGTCATTGAGTGATTAATTCTAATTTTATTTTTCATAATTGAGTATGTAATTGAAGAATTTATTTTGTTTTAAACGAATTAGTTTCTTTTTGTTTTTATATGTATAATATGTAATAAAATGAAGTGTGATTTTGGTTTTTTTAATGATCCCTTTGCTCAATTTTCTTTTTTTTTGTAACCCTGGAACCAATCTTCGAACTTTACATGGTTTGCTATAGAACATCCTAATTCACTTTGCGTCGTTTCAATTTGCGTCGTATTTTTTTGGAACGTACCCCCGACGCAAAGCGAGGGATAGGTGTATATGCCAAAAATTGTTCAATTCGGACCATTCATTAAAAAGCTAAAGCAAATCCTAATTGTGTATTTCTATGTCCCTCACACTTCCCTTAGCTGATTACAGGTATTTGATAGTCGATGGCATTGACTATAGCGTTATCTCTCGTTTTTTTAAGCCCCCCTTTTAACAAATATCTAAAACCTAAAAGTTCTAACCGAAGCGAGCCAACCTCCCTTGGCCTACCTTGAATTTTGATATTATAGCGACATAAAGATTCGGAGTATTACTTGTTATATAAGGGCAATCAAGCGTATCATCCGCACTTCACATAGGCATAGGCAGACAAGGTACAAAATGTAAATTTCCAAGCCCCCAAAAATGTTGCCCAGTGAATTTTAAGGCGTTATATCCCGAAATGTTCCCCCAATATCCAGCATAGACACACGTATCCACCGCAGAACCGTTTTGTCTGTGGGAACATTTCCGTCGCCCAATTTCGCCCCGCTAATTACCCGCGGGACTGGGAAGCCCTTAGCCCTCAGACCCTGGCCCCCAGCCCGGGGACCCCTGCCGCGCGGGTGTCCAAAAATGTGCGGCTGCTTTGGACGCAAAAGCGGGTCTTTGGTTTGGCTTCGCGGTTGACACTGTTTAGTGAACGGATGCGGGAGAGCTGGTTAAATGAAGCAAGTGCACACAAACAGGAAGTGGGAGGAGGTGGGGTAGGATGTGGGGCGGATCTGGGTGGCACGGGTTGAGCCTTATTAAAGGATTTTGTACTTAACGCTGGGCTGAGCACTCGCAAGGTGAGCGCGCGCATATTGATAAAAATAGTCATTAAAAGGGTTGTTCCTGCTCGTTGGCCCGCCTGCTCTTGCGGCCACCCAGCTTTGTGCTTTATAAATACATTTTAATTTAGCTTTGTGCATTGAAACATATTTAAATTAAGGAGCAGCGGCTTGTAAAATGCACTCCCCTTCCAACAGCATCCACCTCACATGTGAGCGCTGTTTCCTTTCTGCTGGTTTTCCCACAGTTTCCAATACGGTTTTGTCATTGTCCAGTGGGCAACGCCTCCTCCGGACCGGACTGGACTTATTTGCGCCACCAAGCGTGCTCCATTGAGAGGCCCGATGTTGGTCCTGGCTCGTCCGGTCGGTGTCCTGCGATGTCCTGCGATGTCCAGCAGCCTGTCATCCGTTCGATAAAATTAAAACGTCTGCTCATGTGCACAGGACCTCGCCCGGGTCCGAAGTTTGCTTCTTTGTTTATCGACTTGGCAATGTCCTGCTGCCATATCCTTCGCTCCACTTCCTGTTAACTCATTTGACTCATCCTGGGCAAGAAAATGTTTATGGGTGACCTCATCTCCATATGCTCCTGGCGCCTTTGGACGTGCTGTGCAATAGCATTTTGTAATTCCAGAGCAGTTTCAATTTGATATGGGTACAAGCCAAAAACAAAGGTGTGTTTTTATGCAGGGATATGCAAAAGGTTGGATCTCAAATATTGCTTAATGTGGTTGGTTCAGAGAAGTTTTTCATATACCACGCCCACAGATGAAAACCCCACTATACTGAACCATATAAAAATGTTTTTTATATATTTTACTTATTTAAAATAACATCATTGAATGAAATATTATAATATAAACTCTAAAATTTCTTAAACTTGATAAACAGCGTATTTCCAATTCGACTTTATGTTACCCTCTCGGGCTTTCATCTTCCTTGTGTTCTCTTTGTAATTTGCCTGACCGGCGGCGTCGTCGTCCTCATCGCCATCGGATGCACAGCTGCTGAATTTACAAGCCATTTTTTATGACAATAATTTTGTCAACTCTTCACTTCACTTATTTATCGATAATTGGAAATTGCTGCCACACAGTCACCATCGACCATCAGCCACAATAATAGCAGAAGGGCAGAGCTTTGGCATTTGCATATGGCATTCATTGGCCCTATTATCGTATAGCCGTTGGTTCTGGCTATGTTACTGCTCCTGATCCCCTTCTCTGGGTGCACATGCAAAAATTCCAGATACTTCAAATGATCTAGAACTCCACAGAATCAGATTATTTTCGGGCTCTTAATAGTTTTAGTATGGGCAACATCGTGTGTGTAAAATACCACTAAATCAATTCAATAACACACGAAAGAAGATTATGAATTCAGCCTTAATGCATGAAATGCTGAGGCACAGCCTATTTAACTCAATAGAGCTCTTTATAAATTGCGAATGCATTTTATTATTTTGTCTTTGTCGCATAGACAGGAGCCATTTTTCTTTCAGGTATTTAAATTATTATGAAATTTGTAGCATAGTATTATATTGCAAAGAAATCTTTTGCTCATATAGACATGAGATTGACTAGAATTTACTAAGAAGGATGTGATAATTACTTCTTAAAATATTAAAAATAAGTATTTTTAATCGTTCGCCATTAACTTAAATGGAAAACTAACCTACAGAAGATATATAAAGGTATTATCGTTATTAACTTATAGGGAAAACTAACCCACAGATAATATAAAAATGTATTATACTGTAATTTGTAGCAGTGTGATATTGGTACACCGATTCATTGGCCCAACAATGCTCAACTGAAAATGTCATTATGCCCGAAGGAAGGTCGGTGGCAGCAATTCCTCACTGTTGGACTTTATATCACCCGCTTGAAACAATAAACTTCAGCTCCCCAGTGTTGTCCACTTCCCGTGGTTTTTCTCCTGCGGTTGCTGCACTTTTCCGATAAGCATTGATTCCACGTGCCCACCGCCCCCCAAATCACCCCTCGGCCTGGACTGGCCTCCCATTAGCTGGCTGCATGGGACGACATTGTGTTGCATCGACGGGCTGGCTAATGAGTTGCTAATTAGACATGTGTGTGCTTAAATCTGGCTTTAAATGACAATGTGTTGCCGGATGGCCGTTTTAAGTTGCAATTAGATGACGGGTATTCTTTCGCTGCCGATGAGTCATGCATTGCCTGGGAAAGCTGTGAACCTTCACTGAAAACAATTCTGTGTTGGATTTTAAAAACTCTTATTTTATAATTTCCTGAAAAATGTTTCTTTAAGAGGCATAGAAACGGTAGTTAAAATTAAAAAATCCATGTAAGAAATCGTTCTGAACTCAGCGCTATATACTGGCTTGTACTATCCTTGATTTTTAAACTATATCATTTTACTTTACCAGTATGGGTTAAGTGTTCCATATTTTTTCAACAATTCCTGGAATAAGGACACGGTCTTTAAGGTGTGTTAACAAGGGGAAACCATCAGTACCATCATCACAGCCAATGGCATTGACTGCGTTATAATGACCACTCAATGCACCCACTTGATTATCAGGCCAAGCTTGATTTCCCTTGAAGAGCCCACTAGCGCGCTTACCTCGCTTCAAGGCAACTTTCACTCAACCTAGTGAAAGCCGACAGCCCCGGGCCCCGGTGGCCTTTAAAGCTTTTTGCTGCGCTGAAATTCCCAGGAGATTTTTATGTGCATAATCGTAATCATAATCATAATCCTTTCAAATCGTGTAATTAAAATGTGTGCATATAATGCTTTCAATTATAAATGAGAGTGGAAAGCGGAGAATGGAATGGAGGGCCAGAGAGAATCGGAATAGGGAATGTAATTTGCATGCCCACATGTACTTTCTTTCTCTCTTTTTCGCAGATGAAGATAAATTGAAATTTCATTAAGAAAGTTGTGTCGGAGAGAGACGGCTGTTCGCCCCTCTCGCTCCCGTCACTTCAAAATTGAAATGTGTAATGGCTGACTGGCGGGTGTGTGTCTATATGTCCGTGTGTCTGCGTGGCTATATGTCCGTGTGCCTGTGTGTAGGCGCTCTTCAGCGACTTAATTGTGTCGCGTTAACGTCAAACACATGCAACAAACATGAGCAAACAAATGCTTCCTGTGTGTGGATGGGTGTGTGTGTGTCAGCCCCGTGTTGACAGATTCAACCACCCAAACAAAAAACCTCCCCACCGCCTGCTCATAACATACAAAGCCACTCTTTTATTTTATAGAAGAAGCACACGGAAAAAAGCTCTCGCACATACACACGCTCACTCGAGCGGCAAAACATATCCGCACACATCCGATGTACCGCCCCCGCCCCCAGCCACGCCCCGCCCGCCTACTCCGCCCATCCCGCCTTTGTTTCCAGCGAACACAGCCCAGCAGCCCATTGCCACCTGTCATAAATTTGCATGCGCGCAAAGGTTGAGTCCCATATAGCACACGTATTTCTGGTCGCAGGAAACACTCTTTAACTCTTTCGATCTTAAAGCTATACCTTTGAAATTTGAAAAATCCCTTGGATAACTCCGAAAGATGGTTCAGAACAATGTCAAATCTTTGGAGACCGTGAGGTTGAGTTGTATTTAAAATCAATTTCTAAAAGAACCCAGTTTTAATCACTTATATGTGTAGATTGCAGAAATTTAAATGAGATTTATACAGTTTAGAAAGAAATTTAAATGAGATTTAAACAGTTTAGTGAGTTTAGTCACATATATCATATATATATATACATATATATTTCAAGAACATTAGGAAAAAAAAACAGAAATTTAAATGAGATTTAAACAGTTTAGTGAGTTTAGTCACATATATCATATATGTATATAATATATAATTTCCCGATTTTAAGAATCAGATCCGGCCGTAAAGTATTTGTTGATCTATCATAAAGTCACTGCCAAAACGATTTCTATATTGCAGCAGGGCAAATGTTGTTTTAATATTTTGGATTCAAATTAATGTTCATAAGAAAACGTAATGTTTTCGATGAAAAAACTGCCAAACTTTTTATTTTCCTTAAAATTATTCATTTAAATTCACTATAAAAACTTTGCTTCTTCAGCTTGATTTCCATAAACCCTATAAAACAACACTTTTTGCGATGGGAATAACATTTACTGCTGATTCATAGCATGGCAAAAAAAGAGACAATTCAAATAAGCAATTCTGGTACGGGCAATGACTGGAATATTTTTGATAGGCACTACATATCGCCTGAACACAGCTGTTCCGATTTGCGACTGCTCCCCACACCCGCCCACCGAGGAAAAGGCAGACGAAGGCTTATGCATAATAGACATATGTGTGTGAATGGCTGGAAAATCCATTTTCATAACCGACTCAGTCTCGGGCTCAGTCTCGTTCCCATCCCCATGCTGCGATTATGACCAGGCTAAAAATACCGCGGCACATGGAAATTTTCAATCACCCACTAGGCATCCATTGTCCGGGCCAAATTGGATTTTCGAATTGCAAAGGAGCCGCTCCTGTGTCTTGGCCCTGTGTACGTGGATGGGCGCTGATAAGTTTTAAGCCTTCGAGTGCTAATCAAACGCTGACTGGGCAATCAATTTGGTGGCGAGCTCTTTTAATGAAGCCGACCCGCTCCGGAGGATCAGCCTGTTGCTCGTCGGTGGGCTGGTGGCTTGGTGGCTCGGTGGGTTAGTGGGTTGGACAGATGGATGGGTGGCTGGCCATAAGGACGAGTGAAAACGTGAAAGGCTGCCCGATAAAGCGGGCAGCTCTCAACTCAATCCACCTTCCGCTTCCCGTTCCCCCGACTGTTGTGGCCAGTTGACAGTTTCATTAGTTGGTTTACATGGCCGAAAGGGAGAGGGACGGCATTGTTTGCACTGTATCGCCATGTTGTGCAGGATATTGGCTGGCATTCTCTGTGGATGTGGATGTGGATGTGGATGGGGATGTGAACGTGGCTGTGCATGTGGGTGGCCTGTTGTCACTGTTCTTGGTTGTTGGTTGCCGGCTTGCTGGTTTCTGGTTGCTGGTTGCTGGTGTGTTGTCTTGTCTTGTTGTGGCACACACACCGGATGTCGACTGATAAGTTTAGGTGGCACGTCCCTGCTGTGTTCTCGTCCTTCGCCCGTCTCAAGATTAACCAGCTGAAAGCATTTATAAGTTGATTTAAATCTTGACTTCGTCAAAGGCTGTCATTGAACTTCGTCCTTCTCCCGGTTTGTTAAGGAACCTTTCATTGACAAAGTTTTCAGCAGTTTGACACACAGAACTAAAAACATTCCATAAATGTCGTGTAAGTGCTTTGTTTGGCAAAAGCTTTTATCACAAAATGTATTTTTGGGAAACTTAGTTATTACCTATCAATAAATTTGTTGAGATATTGATTGTAAGTAAGGGAAACTACTTTTATTTCATGAAAACAACCCCAAGTTCAAAGAGTTTGCTGGACTTTTTTGTATGTTAGCATGTTCTTAAGAGTATCATCTTCAGAACATATATTTCAAAAGGTTTTATAAATCGAACATGTATGTTTATACCATGATGTACCATGTATACTTCCCGGAGAAGTCCCGGAGAATTGTATACAAAAATATATTCATTTTTTGGCATATAAGTACTCTTTACTTGAGTATAATAAGGATATATGATCTGGTAAATACTAGGGATTATGTGTATATTCTATTTTGTTTTGTGCTATAAAAAAAATATAAAACAACTGCGGTATTTTAGAGTTATTTACAATTGCCTACTATACTGTTATATTTTTTCATTTTTCTCTAACAACAAAGATTCGAGTTTTTCTGTCTGATTATACCAAACCCCCAGTGATAGTTTCAAAATCTTTGCTAACATTTTGGGTCGAAAGCGCCTTCCGTGACGTGCTACATATTTTTGCTCATACCCTTCATTTCTATGAGTAACTGCGATAAAATACAGGTGTCATAATGGAACTCCTGCCTGTCAAACACCTGCCAACCTTCCCTATTCTTCGGTCAGGACACACCGACGCCACTCAGTGCTTAACCCTTTCAAGCACATATTCAAATTCCGCATCATTCCAAATCGTCCAATCCGATTCTTACACAATCGAAAATGTCTAACGCACAACAGACAAATATTTTCATTCCGCTTTGTCCGTGGGCAGTCGCTCTGGTGACCCATAAAAAAGGACGGTGATCCGAGGACAGGGACTCAGAATCAGGCAGAGGGAAAACAAAGTGCAAGCCTGGCAGCCCTGCACGTACAGGTCGGCATCCATGTGTTGACCAAGGAGGTAGCCATGCAAAATTGAACGGACTCTTGACTGTCAGCGTCAGGCAGCAACCTTAGATACAGTGACAAAAACGATTCTTAAAGCAGGGCTTGCCAACACCATTTAGTCATTTTTGTACCCGTTAGTTACGGATTGCAACTAGCAGAGTTAAAGTTCTTTAAAATGTAAGTTTATAACTTACACGGATGGGGGCGGTTTTAAATGAGGATATATACTTTGTTGAATATTATTATTTTAAATTAAGCTTGCAAGCTTGTACTTAACGCATTTTGTTTTAAAACTGAGTGCATTGTTGACTTTGGATCTTTATTATGCAATGGTGTATACACTTGCACTTTTCTTTGTTTAATTTTTAATTTGGGATAAATTTAAATTGTTTACAGTAACTTAAAAAGTATTTTTTTTGTAAGAAGCATTTGTGTAACACAATGGTTTCCCAGGCATAACTGTTGGTTTTGATAATGAAAACAAATTACAATGCTAAGGGCAACACTCTGGTACATTGTTTTGGGCAGTTTTATGTTACTACTAAAGAGGATTTTTGGTAGTCCGAAAATTTTGTACAGTGAGTAAACAAAAAGCGACATGTACGGCCAGTCGTTATACTCGTACAACCCCACAAAATACCGACACCCCCTGCAAACCCTCGCCAGCATCCAATTGTTCGCCCCATCATATGTATGAGCTAGGGCAAACACGCGATGTAGACCTGTCCTGCCGGGTCTCCGGTCTCCTAGGGCCGGAACTCCCCCCCTCGTTTTCCAGGAGGCGGTGTCCATACGTGTCCTTTGGTCATCATCGAGTTGAGTTTGGCATATGTGTGCCGCAATGTGCCCTGCTGGGGTGTAGGTGTGTTTGCTTGTGCCTATAAAAGTGAACGGAAGTTAATACGTTTACCGTTTGATGCCCTACCTCCAACGGTGCGGCATTTCAATGCCCCAATCGCCAACAAGTCAAGTTTTTAAAGTTTTAAGAAATTCAGCAATAAAATTTGCATTGAGATTTTAGGACTAACATGTATGTTTTTAAAAGATGAAGTAAAAGAGACGAAAAATTTGATAATTCAAATATGTGGTTCTTTTATGAATAGATTTAGAAAGTTTTGGATTGTATATCGATTAAAGTTGGATTTTTAGATATATACATTTTTTCTTTAATTTTAAAACAAAGCATAGTTTGAAATTAAAAGGTCCTAAAAATCTATTTTAAAGTGGGTACATTTCCGCTTGCTGAAGGTCATGAAAGATTCGTTTTTATCCGCTGGCTATGCGCAGGTGGCGCAATCTACATTGTTTCGGCCAACTCTTATTGCTGTAGTTATTCCTATCGTTGGTATTGTTGGTTTTTTGTCCTTTACAGGGAGGCAAAATGGCTCGAAATTGAATTGCGTTAATACGCTTATGGCATATACGATTATAGGAAGGGGCCAGGATATACAACCATGGTTTGGTAGGGCTCCGTAATAAATTGCGAAAATAAAAATGCATATGAAATTCTATGATAAAACAACCAAGAGAGCTGCGAACGAATATGTAGAATACGAGATACCTGTTATCATGTTTTTACTGCGCCTTCAACAATGTAATTAAATTCTAATTGTAAATAATTACTTTGGATGCACCTAGCTAAACATCTTTAATATAGCAGACGATTTTTTGTTATTCTACTAAAAAGCGTACAAAATCCAAATGAAAATTTCGTGTAAACATGTTATAAAGAAGCACGAAGAAGTTCTGATAGAAGCATTCATAGCCACGCTACCATATTTTTTTAGTACACCCTCGTTACCCGACTGCGGGGTATATGTAGGCATCAAATTGAGATTAAGTGCAGGGCAGGACACTTGGGACTGCCAGTGGTTATACATAGGTGGCTGAATTATGTGTATATGTACAAACAGGTGGATGCTGCGACGGGGATCCCTGGGATTCGGGCCTTATACAACATTTATGTGCTCCAACATGGCCGTAATTGTTATGTTGGGCTTATGGAGTTTTGCTGGGTAAATGTATATTCTGTTTTGTTTATTCTGTTTATTGAGTGCCGGTGATGCTGCGTACACTTTTGTTCAGAATGCCCTGAATGGCTGCAGAAAATTATAATCCTGTAAGCACCGCATTTTCCCCTCATTTCAGCTTTTTCACTTTTCTCAATTACTTTTCTCTCTTTTAAGATTTTAAATTCAGCCTGGCATTTGGCCTAAGCCAAATGAATCCGCCTTGCTCATTGCCGTTGTCCTTGGCGAAATTGCATTATTATGTATTAGTTCCCCTGGCCCTGCCCCCCCGAATTCGCAGCCGGGCACCTGGTACAGCTTCGACTGGGGCTGAGCTGCCAGCTCCTTTGACATTTTCTTAATACACTAAAAGCCAACGTCATAGTTCAAAGTCGGAGCGGCACTTAGGCAACGGCAAATTCAACTGCAACATCCGCCACTGCTTCTTACCAATTTCTCCCCTTCCGTCGCACGACTCCACTGCACTCAGGGAAAAAGTTGACTTAGGTTTGATGGCGCTATTTAATACTCAATATTTCTAGTGAAGTTTCTAAATTCTGCAACATTTTAAAAATGTATATTCATAATTTTTTCTCCAACAGATAGTTGGCATTCTGTTAAACGTCAAAATCTCATGACAGTTCAGCTAAAGCCATAAGTTTTGAACTTGCTGAGTTTCGCAAAACATCAAGAAATCAAGTACGAATACATATATTCCTTACATACCCGATGTAATGGTAGGTATGATGGTAGGGATATATATTAATAATTTACATTTCGCCAGCTAGTCCACTTTTTAAAACTTTTAAGTGATAATTATAGTTTCAATAGAGGTCTTGGGAAACATATTTCATTACTCAATTTAAATCTTCCCTCCAAGTTAATTTAAATAACAATTATTGTAAATATTGAACTAAGCCTGAAAAGGTAATTTCTCTTGGTGCACGCATTTTCCCGCTCCCTATCTGGTATAGAAGTACGTATTTTTCTTATAATATTTCCACTTTGATTCAATTTCTTAATACCTTTAAGTTAACATCCGCTTTGGCAGGGACTTCCTTGGCGAGCCCAGAACGAGAGCGCGCCGGAGACTTCCTGCCAGAGCGGAGAGTACTTTGGCATTATCCTTGCAATCAGCGCAACTGTAAATCACACACACCCGCACACACACACCGCTCAAGCGGGAACTATTAGAATAGTTGACACACAGTTGGAGACCGAGAGACACAACTAAAAATGGCATCGGGAAATGATGCTCGCTCGGTTTGGCCGGAGCATCCTTTTGTATTATGGATGTGGCCGTAACACGCTAGCAAACACTGCACGCGCAGGACACACAGTCCTGGGTTTCCCCACTTGCACCGCCCCCCTCTGGCCTCATCATCGCCATCCTGTCGTTTTCCTGGAGCTCCGGCTCCGGCTCCCTTGTCCTGCTGTTGCTCCTGGCCGCAGGACGTCGTGTCGTCCGCTTCGTCGCCACACTGACGGATATTCCGGTGCTTGTGTCAAACGCTTGTCATTTTATACGGTCACCACCCCTGAACGCCCCACCGCCCCGCTCCCACACGGGATACAAACACACACCCTCCGCCCCGCTTTTATCGGCTTAAAATGCGAAAATTGCAAATAAATACGCTAAAGTTTTCCTACGTCTTCGCATCGAGCACTTCGTTGGGCTGCCTTGGCTGCTAAATTATTTACTTGGTTTTTATTTGACGTTAAACGCTCGGGACTTCAGATTCGATTGTCGGAGTGTGCACTAGTGCACTGGAATGAAATAGTACTTGGATTGGATTTCATCGAATAAGAGAGTTTATTTAAAGTGCTTCAACACGTAAGTTTCATTTTAAATTTCCCCTTAATAAATCCAATCTGGGTTTAAGCATGCGTCGTAGTTACTTTCCAATTACAAATTATTTTACAATATTTTTTTTGAAAAATACCAATAATAGCATATGATTGCAATGATTATAAATCAATTTTAGGACAATAACTTTTTTTAGTCTGCAGAAAGACTCGTTGATTTTGGATTATTACGATAACTCATTCAGTTCATCCAATTCGAGGTGAAGATATTGATTTAGGTTATCTAAACTGATCTACGTCGAAACTAGGCACGAATTCAATTCCAAGATAAGCCCCATACACCTTTATCAGAAATGGATGTTCAGGACCATTTTATTCTTAACGTATTCTTACAATTTTATTAAATAACGTTGGATCTCAACAGTGGCGGATATAGAACTTTATTGTGGGGGTAAAAATCAAAAATTAATTAAACAACCAATTCAACACATACGATTTTGCAAAGAAATCTTTAGATATTCCTAGGAATAAGATGAGCTAAAATCAGAATACATTTATATTGATTTAAAGCAAATTTTCCCAAACACTCTCAATTAGGTAGAAGCTTTATCAACCTTTATTTTTGGTAAAAAGGATTTATACTTGTATAAAATCCAACATAATACTATTTTGCATATAACCCGACTCCCTTTCATAAGAGTAGCTTCTTTCAGTGCTGCGCTTGGAGTTGCAGATACAAACATGCGTGCGAGATACAACTTCGATCGTTAGCTCAATGGCTCGTGCCATTTGCCAACGTGGAAATCCTCCTAAATCAGACCCGCACCACCCTGCGATGTAGTTGGCCATGTTCATTTCGTGTACGCGCCACGAGTGCTGTCCAAATAATAGCTGGCATCCATCCATCCATCCATCCATCCCGGTTCGAGATTGCAGTCGGAGGTCTGGCCAGTGTTTGGCTTCCTCCTGCTCGCAGGATGGAAGGCTTACTCCAGAACCAACACCAACTCCCGGCTCCTCACCCAATTTCGCTTGTTTGACGTTCTGTTGAGTGGAAATGGAATTGAAGTTCGGCCGCTCGACTTTGGGGTCGGGGTTAGGTGTTTTCGGTTTGTTATCGATAAATATTCATTCAGCCGGTGATTGCTGTGAAAAGTCCCACTTCCCCGGACGAGATCCCTGTTTCAGGCAGAGGTTCCCTGTGTTTCCTTTCCTCGGGCATACCTGCAACACCTCAACCCTTCGCCTTTTACCTAACCCAAAGAGTTCCAGTTTCAGGCGCGGCATGTGTCAGCACTTGACACATTTCATTTGCATTTATTTTTTGAAGTTCCCCTTCCCGGACCGGCTGGCCATTGTCCATTCAAATGTGAAAAACATATCGGGTTTGCATTCAATTTTCCCCAGCTTTCTTTCCGCTTTTTGGGTCGGTTTCCCAACCACGTGCGATGAGGCTGCAGGAGAACTTTAGAGGGGTGGTGTGCTGAGTAAACACAGCAGGAAGCTGTTGGCAAGGGGTTAAGGCGAGATAATTAGTTACTTTGTGTCCTTGCGGTTGGTCAGCCCCCCCCGCGTCCCGCTCGGGCGCCACTGGCTCTGAGGAGGATTTGTAGTAGTTGGCGCGTGCCTTAGTCCGGAGGAGGCCCAAACGGAGTTCCCAGGGGCGGGGAACCGGCAGCCGGAAGGGGAGTTCGGTTTGTCTGTCTCGTCGTCGTATTTGTATTGGTTGAGTGTATTTGCTTATGCTCTCTACGGTCTGTAGGGTTAATTGAATTTGCTTTTGAGGTTCCTTTTTATCGGAGGGGGTGGCGTGAGGCAAGGTGGGCTGGTCAATTCTAGGCGCCTTTGCCACATACTCGCTTCTGGTATGTATATGAAACTGATTTATAAATATTCATGAGCTGACTTCGCAATTGATTGTGCACAACTGAAGTCAAATTTGGAAACTAAATGTTACCGCACTGAAATTCAAATAGTTACTTTGACTGGGATTGGGATAAGACACCCGTGTGGCTCTTTTTCTGTAAGGGGAACAAAATGCTTTCATATTTCAAAATGCCTCATGTCAAAAAATATGAACTGTTATTGTGTTTATGCTATGCGTATTAAATCATTTCATGAATGGAAAAATCGTGTGTGGAAAAAGAACGTTTTATAAATCGATAACACATATGAATACATATCAATTCAAATAATCTGACCCCTCTGCCGATATTATTTCATGAATTTGTCTGTATTGTATAAACATTGATTATTTATATTTTTAAGGAAATGTTTCTATAAAAAAAATATAATTTGGACTCAATTATTTCTAAAGGGTTTCAGCTTAACCAGATTAGTGACTAAAATTATAAATTTGACGTTGGTCGAAATTGTATATTACTGTTGTCTGAAATGGACCATTTAAAAGACAGTTGTAGTTCAGAAATAGTCATTTGTAATAACGAAAGAAACTGGAGTTAACCTTCTTCAACAGTAATATTTATACTTGCGCGGATCCACTCGGGTTAAAAACTATAAACAAAATATATCTATACGGTATTACAATAAAATATGTATTTTACTCCAAATGTTTGATTTCTACACAATATTTTATTTTTTATCCGTCCCCCCACAACAAAATCCCGGATCCGCCACTGTATATATATAAGTATTCTATATACTTTATACCATTTTTTAAAGATATTTATATTCGTAAAGTTTGACCTCTTTCTTTCTTTTTGGACTATGCCAATAACCACAGAAGAAATAAATAAGCTTTAGCTTATATGCGATTTTCACAATTTATATTTTATAATCGTCATGTACTTTTTCTTCGTTACGTTTAAATAAATAAATCATCATTGGACATATTTACATTTGTCTCTATGTATCTTTCGTAGTTTAAATCTGTTGTTTATTGAGCCGTTGTGTCAAGTCAACAAATTTCCATTAACCGGCGGCACAATATAAATATCCTAAATGCAGCAAAGCAAGAGTCGGCTCAACAAAAACTACTGGTGTATTCCGCTTTGGGTTTTGACTTCGCTCAGTTCCGGGCTAAAAAGTTTTTAATTTGCTTTCATAGCCTTTTCAACTTTTTGGTTTCGTTTTATTTTTTGGCTGTGTGTATACAATTTTGTGGCAAATTAAATAAGCGAGCGAAGCGTTCGTACACCCAGATATACATCCTGAAAGTACATTCATGCATATGTATGAAAACACCTCTGCGAGTCTGGGCGCAGCAAAGTATGCAACGGAAATTTCGGGGTCGCGCTTTTCGTGCCACATTTAAAGCTTCATAAGCGTTTTAGCAGCTGCTCGCTTTAATGTGGTGTGTGTGGGGGTGGTCCATTTTAGGGGTAGGGTGAAGCCGAACTGGGTTTGCCGGTCTGGGAGCACATAATGTGGCAACATTTAAGGCTGGATTAGCGGGTTACGGTCTTAGTAGTCAATCAAGAAAATGATGAGATAAGTTGTGTACACATTTGTTCAAAATATAATTTACGAATGAGAATGGACTAGGAAGTTTGGTTAGTACTTGTGTCAACAAATAAGGTATTAATATTTATATTTTGTGAAAGAAAACACGATTAAAACTTGATTTAAACAAATCTAAAGCAAGAGACAGTGAAAAAATTGTATTCTGAAATCAAGGAACATTATATTTAAGGATTGAAAGGTCTTCTTTTTAATATATCGCAAACCGTTTCACTTCCAATTTTTTAAAATTCTAGGATGACTATGTTCTTCGTTTATCGGGATAATCAACTTATTTCTAAAAAAGGCGTGTCGCATTACCTTCAGATCTTTAAAAAACTTTAAAACTACCATTTTAAACAATCTCTATGTTGCCTTTTACTTCAACCCCAAAATAACCCTCGAATCTGCGCATGATGATAACTCATAATAAAAAACATCTAAAATCAATAACTATTGAATTTAAAAGTATATCAGAAATAACGAGTGTAGGAAAAGCACATCAAAGAATTTGAAAACAATTTGGAAGAGTACAAAGTTCTAATTCGATGGCTTTGTACGGCATTTACTTGAAGGAAATTAATAAAAAGTTTTGCTCAACAAAATTCTTTGAGTAACTATTATTTGTAGACTTACGAAATAACCGTTATTCAAAACTTTTAAGCTTAAAACTCAAAAATAAAAGTCGGTTTGCAATGTAAGTATAAATAAAAATTTAATTTAGTTAAGATATTTATTATTGCCTTACCATAATTACTTACCTTTAAAAGGAGGATTTATACGAAATTCGAGGTGGAATTTTATATGACGAAAGCTCATGGCAGTCTACTGCATAGGTTTTTGCCTTACAATTGCCAATATACCATAGAATACATACTACGATTTGGTCTTTATGATTATAAACAGTCTGGATTCAGAAATATGCCCTTGGGAGTTGAGAAGAACAGATTAAACTTATAAAGAGATTACAGGCATTTTTTTACTAGTTTTGACTAGTGCAACCAAATTAATACATTTTTTAATAATTTGTTTTCATTTTTTTCAGATAAAAAGAATCTAGGACAGCTTTGAAATCACGTAAGTTGTTTCTTTAAAGAAGTAATTTTTAATTTTTGTTTTAAGTATACCCTGTAAAAAGTAAGTGCTGACACCATCGAGGGTATCGAAAATGTTCAAATGTTTTCCCATTCCCGCAGCTTTTGCCGTTGCCTTTTGAGCCTCAGAGACAAAAGTTTTGCTTCAATTTAGTTAATTAGCAGACTCACATGTAGGCACTGGTCCTCACTTCATCATTTCCCATCACGAACTGCTTATCGCATTATCAACATGCTCCGTCTTTGGGGGCTGTTTAAGTTATTTCAGAGAAAATTTTCTTCACGCACTGCATAGCACTTTTATTTTAATTTTACCCGGTACTTTCCCTTCTAGGAAAGGAGGAGTTTAAGTCGATGCCTTCTGGACTTCCTTTGCCTTATCAATAGTGGAAGAAAGTTCCAGCACACACACAATCGGCATTCGGAGGCTGTCGTATCCTGCAGGAGCTGGGCGGGGCTGGTCATATTTTAGGAGATAGGCAAAACATTAAGCGGATTAGTTTTCCTGCCCGGGAATCGGGGGCGGAGGCGGGAGTTCGGTTCAGGTGGGCAAAGGCCATTAGTTGTGTGTCGTCGCCAGCTTTCTGCTTTCTGCAGCGGCGGAGGACGAGGTTAGCTGAAGCTAGTTATAAATTGTTGGCTATTAGTTAAATGAACTTGCCGTTTTCTGCTCGAGCCCGGCTTTGGCCATTTCAGTTAGCAACCACTAAGCCACTGAAAGAGGCCAACTCAAATAGATTTACATTTAAATGTTTCCTAAGAACTTAAAGCTTATGAAAGGTGAATGATTCACAGAGAGGTTGAGGTAAATTGAAATGCTGGTAGAGAAGGAGCTGGTAGGGAAAGGATACATCTCAGTGGTTTCTTCAACAAGTGTGGGGTGGAATTTCTGATTATAAGGGGTATTCTGAAGAATTTCAGGGTTTCATAATTAAGGCTCCATGGATTATTGCTGATTGACCGCTGTTAGCTTACTTATAATTTCGAGTATTGTACAAATGTCCTTAAATCACAAAGTGTTTATGAGTATAGATCGGATTTTCATACTTTAGTTAGTTTCTATATATACACAGAGAAAATTCGAACGTTCTCATCTGAGTTGAAAATGCTCTTAAAAATAGAACGACATTTTTTAATTTAAAATGTTTTTATTTTGCTCGAATCAAGTTGAATTGGCAGTATTTGCATAGTACATATATCTCAACAAATAAACTATTAGTCCTGTCAGTAGTATATACTTATCAAAAAAATTTAACTTTTCTATTCTCACCATTTTGTTCTAGTATTGAGAGCATTGATATTGATTGATTGAAAACGTTTTCATTTTGCTCAACATCATATCATATCTCAACAAATAAACTATTAGTTATCAAAAAGTTGTTTTTAACTTTTCTCTACTCATCATTTCCTTCTAATATTAAGAACATTGATACCAAAATGTACTAACACGGTTTTAAAGAACGAATCTTCTTAGGTCAAGAACAATTCTTGAATAATTATCTCTGTGTATCCAATACAATCTGGGGTACGCCTTTTTTTTGCTTATAACTTCATATAACTTCGAACAAATAAGGCGAAATACTTAATCTTGTGTTTTTGTAAAATTTAAAAAAAAAAAATCTTTTTGCCTTTCATTGAAGTTTATATTTTTGGTACACCTGCAAGGGGCTTTATGCAACCCAAATAAGTTATATCCAAATAAGTATTTAGTCAATGTGAAGGCAAATTGATTATGGAGCGGACTAATGACGATTTGCATAATCCGAATCGATAATCAGTGGATTGTGCAGTTGATAAGCGGGCGGTGTGGGCAGGGCTCTCAATCGGTGGCAATCGGTTATATTGACAATTTTAGCCGCATTTCAGGACAATTAGAGTTCATTCAAAATTCAGACGACCTAATTTTGCCTGTCAAACTGTTCGGCAGCTTTTGCCACCACACCACCCACCGCCCACCGCCCACTAACCGCCAACCACAGGCAGTTAACTTTTTGGCCCAGATAGGAATATTTTGTGGGACATGTCAAACTTTTTTGCCACTTGATTTTCCTCCATTTCGGTTTGTTTATTTATGAAACTTAATTTCTCGCTTTTTTATCAGGAGGAGTCAGGTGCGGGCGGACTTAACCCACACACACGCACGCAGTCAAATGAGATTAATAATAATTTAATTAAAACTCGTGGGCTTAATGCATTTCGCTTGTAGCGGACTTCAGTGCGAGCTCTGCGCGATGCTCTTCTCTAGGGTTTTTGCGCCTGAAATGAAATTTAATTAAATTTTGCACTTATCGTTTTTACACAACCCACACGGACAAAGGCCTCAAACGAAAGTTGTGCTGCCGTATTCGAATGCAGTGCCACGCCCACCGCTGACCAATGTCCGTGTGTTTTTTGTGCACTTTCACAGCGCCCACTTTTTCTGCCGTTTTTTGCAGTTGTTTTTCCACCGCTTCCTCTTATTTTGAATCAATTAATTGACTTTACCTTTGTGTTTGTTGTTCAAGTTGGTCATGTGTTGCGTGCAGCGCTCATTCACATTCCAAACAAATAAATGCAGGATAAAAATCGCCATTAAATATAAATGTAAAAAATTCTTAAAAGAAGTAAATAAAGCCCTGTAACCACAGTTTTTTTGTAGAAAACTGTTTATTTTCATGACAAATGCGTAAACCTAAATAAGTGAGTATTTGACAAGTTATTGTTTTGCTTTTCGGACCGTTAAACAGTAACATCACAATTAAAATAATTACAAAACAATTTATTTTTCTTGAATTTTGTTCTTTTAGTAAATTAAACATTTTATCTGCATAGTAACTACAATCAACAATCGGAAAATCTTTAGCTTTTCGGAAAGTTGTATAGAAACTTATAAGGCACAAAAACTCGTTCTTTGGTATTCTGTTATTTTGAGCTTAATAAAATAGTATTAGTAATTACCTAGCGCGAACACAAACTGCAGAGTTCGCCAATTAATAGGAAAATCGACTTTACTTTATGGTTTTTGTAAGAAATAAGATAATAATTTCTTGCGATTAACAAAAGTGTTTTCAGATTGGGATACGAACTAAAAAAAAAATTATTCTCATATTACTAGTTCAAAAAATATTTTAAAGAGGTTGATATATGAATAATCAGATTAAAACTTAATTTAGAAGTCTGTACTTTGAAAATGTGCTTTTTTTTCCTCGAATTTCGATTTGTTTTGATAGACCAAATTATACTTATTGAAATAACGAACCAAAACTCTAGATATAAAGAAAAGTTAAGACCATTAAATAGGTAAAGGGAGTGCGAGAGAGATGGAGATATGTATGCAGAAAATCGGCTGTTTCCGAGACATGACACTTTTTTATTGAATAGTTGAATGGTCCAATTTAAACAATTTTTGGCTTGTATATGGGTATTGATAGTCAGAGCAAAATTGTTTACAAAATTTTAAAAATGTGGTCTTTAGTCAGATTTTAGCGTTGTGGGCGTTTGTGGGTGCAGCGCAAGAACTTCAAGAATCGGCATGCCAAATCCTTCCTCTGTAGCTTTCATAGTTTCCGAGATCTCAGCTTTTATATGGACGGTTAGATAGACTGGCAGACGGACATGGCTAGATCGACTCGGCTATTGATCCTGATCAAGAATATACATACGCTAGTCGGCATAAGTATTTTAACAAAACAAAAGTTAAATCTAGATTTTGGTATCAATGGAAGGGATGTTTGAATGAAACAAAACTTTTCTTAACCCAATTAGCACTTATTGGAGATGTGAAATTTTTGTAAGAGTCTACTTTTTTAACTTTCTGCATCGGCTGGAAAAAAAATATTTGTAAACTAAAAGTTTCCCCAAACAAAATTAATAGTAACTGCAAAAACAATTTTTCAAAAATCTCTTTGCTTATATTTTTATTAATAAACCATTATATATAAACATATGATACATCTAAATTCCGCTTAAAAAGAAATTACAGTACTGTGCTTATTCTGATCAACTTTCATGTCTGGATAAGTTTATGGATCACTTTCGAAATCTTTTGTTCAGTTAAAGATGAATTTTTAATAGCATATGGGCATATCCAGGGGTCGCGAACGTACGTTCGCACGGACTTAGTGCAAATCTTTTTTTGCTATTCGATAGCATTTTCTTAGCTGATGGGGTTTATTGAGCTATAATTTTCCTAATATTGGTGGAAGTGGAAGTCGACTTCGGCTTAATCTAGTAAAATGCAAATAACTTTACTTTTAAAATGGATTCATTTAGCTTGCTATTGATTCTGTTCCCAAGGATATATCTTATTTCTTTTTTTACGACGATTTTTCCATGTTGTTTTATTAACAGTTTATTGAACATATTTTCGTCCTTTAAGGATTTTTATCTAGTTATTAGATTGCAATAAAGAAATTTGGTAAAAAAAAGTGCAAACAAATCATTTGTTTCCTTGCGAAATAATTAATCATAAAAATTCCTTTAAAAGTAGCTTAACATGAAAAAAAAAGTATATAATCTCAGTTTTCAGGGTTAGTTTTAGTTTCAGTTTTCTTCAACAAAGCAAATTAAATATGCTATGGTTCTACTGTATTATGAAAATATGGCCATTTATTTGTGAAAATACGCAAAAAATACGATGATTATGAAGATTTTTTGGTTTCGGTCCTGGTTGACCATTTGGCGGATTTGCCCATATCCAACCAGATTTTTCACATGAGCAATCAGATAAATAAAGATATTCCTTACTTTTCCCCTTGGCCTGCTGAAGTTTTCAACTATGTTCGGCTGCAGTTTTTGCACCTCTGAAGGTCATTTGGGACGTTGAAACGAAAACAGGAAAATCCAATCAGGAGCACTTAAATCCCATCGCCGTCGTGTCTAATTGGAATTCGGTTGTTATTATTGTGGCTCGCTCATTTATAATGAACTGAAAATATTTGTGTAATCCTTTGTCGTTTTGTCGCCGTTTCGGCGTAAAATTAATTACATAATTTAATTTAAAAGCAATTCATTACATTTGCATTTGGCTGTTGTTGCTGGCCTCAATTTTAATCCCTTCATTAATTGCGAGCAGAGTGCGAAGGAGAGAAAAAGGGGCTTAGAATTTAACCCACTTTCACTCACTCTTCCGATTGGAACTATCGAATGGGAAACTGCAGTGATCGGGAAATCAAATCAGAATTTCTGTTAAGTCTAACAGTGAGTGGAGTGGAAAAGTCTCTTGGGTGAGCGGGAAAAGACTCAGGGCTCGCTCTCTGAGTTTTACTCACCGTGGCTGTGGGTGCGAGCGGGACGACCATAGTCGCCGTTTGAGTGCACCCACGCTCCGGTGTGACCGCGCCTGCGCAGAAGAAAAATACCGCGGTAGTGTTGTCCATCCGTTGTCCGTAGTGCGCCCTCTCGTAAAAGTACCAGAATTTCCCTGGTATATCGCGCTCACTCTCGCGCTCTGAGCGCAAAGCACACTACCACCCCCCACGCCTCTTCCGTTATTCATCGGTGTATCTTGCTTCGCCTCTGCTTTTGAAATTTCATTCGGCGAAAATTAATGGTGGTGTTCGGTTCTGTGTCGCGCAAAGGCAAAGTCTCTAAAGTCTCGCAGAGCTAAGAATATATCTCAGAAAATCGGGCCCAAGATCCAGCCAACAGCCAAGTTCACGGTGTGTAGGAGTAACAGCAAGAGTAACGAGCGAAATATCGAAGTTGTGGCTGTGCATTTGCAAATTCAAAGTGTGCGCAGCGAACGGAGTGAGGCAAACAAAGCAGCGCAGAATTGTTAATAAACGTGAAATAACAATCCGGCAATAACCCAAACCCGAGACCGATTCCGATCTACATCTACAGCAAAAACGTGAGCTTCCCTACTCCAACTCCACATTTGACGATTGCCTTTATGGGCCCTGCTTTTTAGCGGCCAAGCGGTGTTTTGTGTTTGATTAACAGCGAATTAGGCATAATTAAAGCGTTCTCTCGGCGTATTTGCATTTTCTCTGCTCAGTGTAGTTGCTTTACCCCAACCGGCGAAAAAAGCCGTCGCGTGTTGCTGTCTGTGTCTCCCCGCGTTGCTTGTGTGCGTGTGTGTGTGTACTGCATACAGCTTTTTAAACTTTGCAAAAAGGAAGAGGAAGGGGCGAGGAGGAGCGAACAAAATACGTCCAGCATCCACATCCACTCAAATTGATTTTTGTTCTCCGTCGTTATTTTTCCTATTTGCCTTCTCGCGTTCTCCGCTCTTTGTTGTCATTGCCGACTCCCTTTTGGGCCTGCATTCGCCGTGATACCCTGTAGGTCCGCAGGACGGCCATGAATGTGATGGGACAGCTTTGTTTTGGTGCCGAAAGCCACCCCTATTCCTCCGGCCCAAACATTTCACTCCCATTTCCCTAACGAGTTCTGCCTCTGCAGTTGGCTGCCCGAAAACCCAAATCACAAACCAGTCCCAATATGCTCTCTATACCCTTGGCAAAAACCGCGCGTCTTTCTCTCCCACTCTCTCCCGCTCTCGGCGCAAGTCGCTCTTCTCGCTCAATTGTTCAATTGCCAGACAAACTGGCTCTGGCTGCACTGGTGTGCGTGCGGTGTGTGTGCGAGTGGCGTCGGGCAGTGTTGCAAAGCGCCGCCCAGTTGGACTTAAAAATTCTAATTGGCGTGGGCAGCGGCTCGAGCAAAGCGCGCGTTTTCCTTCGCCTCGCTTCTGTGTTGTTTCTTCTGGCTTGTTAACCCCACAGGACCCCCTGTACTAGTTTTCGGTATGTTCTTGACCAGCTAAAACTAGTTCTGATTTTTGACCTATCCTGTGAAGAGTATTCAGATTTCGGTCATATTTTTGTAATGCCAAGAAAATCACGGTTCTGACGCTCAAAACTATACGTTTCAATGTATTCTTGATCAGCATCATCAGGAGAGACGATACGACTGTTCTTATACCGTTTGCGATCTCAAATCAAAAGCTTTCTGTTGAAAATTTTCCATTCGTCACTTCATATGTAGATCTAGTATTGAAAACCAATCAAGTCGGACGACTTTGACTTGTATCTGTCCTAAGAACCCTGGCATTTTATTTTCTACAATTGTTGTTTTTATTACAAATGTTCCTGAATTTCAAAGTGCTTTCTCTAATATAATGTCGCAAACATCCTTCGAGTTTGACTATATCCTATATCTGCTTTTATACCCGCAGTCGTATTTTATTTTTGTGTGTGGATAAAGTTCTTATTCTAGTGGATAACGTTAAAGTAAAGAATATACATAAACCAGTCATGCAATTTTGGTGTTTGATTTAATTCCATTTTAATGAAGAATTCAATGTATTACTTTTTCTAGAATTTAAAGGTGTCTAATATATTTTAATTATGATAAATCACTGCTATGTAATTTCAAGTGAGTATTTAAATGTCATTTTATCCTTTACAAGTACTAAAAACTCATTTCAAATCATTAAGACCTCATTTATCCTAAATGATAAACTTTCCGAGAAAAAAGTCAGATGGCGCCTAGCCACACAATACAAATAGGGTTGGCTTAAAAGAATCAATTTTGGTAACCTGCCCTTTTCCCTTATTTTTCTGTGCTGTGTAATCACTTCCGCATCGTCAAATGTTTGGCTCGCAAAAAAGGCGTTGCCAGGGCTCCTTTTTGATACATTTGTATATATACGAAATATAAGTCTTATCAGAACCTGCCAACGCAACAAATTCATCCCGGGGAAACTTTTCGCAGCTTTGCTGTTTTCATTGTTATTTTTGTTGCTGCCTGCAGCTGGGGAAACTCAATTGTGATTACTTTTGAAGGCGAAACCGTCGTCGTCGCCTCGCTGCACTTGAAAACGGATTTAAATCTGTCTTACACTGAGAACTATACGTTCCAAACCCTAACTTGAACAACTAGAAGTCGGTAAACTGTGTTCTAAATTTGTGTTTTGCGGTTGTCAGTGGTTTGATTATCATAAGTGCAACTGTATTTTGACAGATATAAAATTGAAAAGATAAACATTTGGACATCGTCTAAATTTAAAACTGGTTTTCCTTCGATTAAATCTAGAACTGTTATTACACAAGAATGCTCCCCATTAGAGATTAGGTACTTTTAAGAAATTGCAATCTAAATAATATAATTTTTTTTTAATGTTCTAGTTGATACAGGAATTTATGAAATTTGATGGTTACCTAACACCTTTGTCTCAATAAGAATAAGTTATTCGAAATGGTTATATTAATTGGTTTTTAAATATTCCACCTCTTATAAAAATAAAATCAGTTTCTTCTTCATCGCTCATTAAAAAACAATTTTATTGCTCTAAGCTACTAATCAAGTTTATCCAATGCAGACTAATAAATGTCGATCTAAAATGTTAATTTAATCAACAACATTAGCTAACTTTTCATTTCAGTGCAGCGCCCTACCCAAACATTCCCCACCCTCATGTTTTCTTTATTATAGTTGGGGGAATATCATTTACTATATTTACGAATACGGGGGGAGGAACTTTACGGAGCTCAGTTCAGTGCAATTATTTCATTCGGTTATTCATAGCCACCAATTAGTGCTGAAATCACATTTTATGGCATTACACGACAGCAGCTGAACCATTACTTAACCGAAGTTCACTTTGAGGGTATATAAGCAAAATTAACTAGTATTTCGCAAGAATTTCGTTTTCATTTAAATAAAAGAACCGGCTAACTGGAAAGTAAAAGTTTGTATTATAAAATTCGTTTAACGATATGGTGTGGAATGATTTGTTTAGCACGTTTTAGATTAGTACAGGAGGCATTGGTTAAAGTAAATTATTGATTCTAAAGATTCTTAAAGTTTGCAGAGTTCTATCTTAAATAAATAGATCATTTAGTCAGTCAATACTTAAATTATTACATATGTCATTAAAGGGAGGTAATTTATACCACTAAATTAAATATTACTATGATAAGTATACCTACTTACCAATAAATTTAATTTTACTGTGATAAGCACTTTCGAAGATGTTTTATCACAAGACTTAATGTTTTTTGGAAAATGTTTAAGAGGACAACGCGCAGATTTTACAAAAGTCGCAGATACACAAGTCGGAATCCCAACTTCTCGTTTGGCTCGCTCCCAGCCAGTTTTCCCATGCCACAGCCCCCTTTCTCCGCGCTTTTCTTTGGCTCCACGGCTTTTGACTGCTTCGCTTTACGCTTTTGTTGCGTTTTCCTTTTAGGCATGTGTTTCCACCTCCTCTGCAATTTTTTCGCACTCGGCCTGTTTTGTGCAATCGCTTTGTCGCCGTCGTCTTCGTCGTCAACGTCATCAGCGCTTCGCTTTTTGTTGTGTGCATTTTCCTCGCCGTTTTCCATTTACTTTTCCCCAGTCGCTTCGCTCGTTCGTTCGTTCTGCTGCGTTGGATTTCAACCTGTCGGGCGGGCGGAAGGGCGGTGGGTGGTGGGGCGGCAGCCTGCGCCTGTGTGAGTGGGTATCTGTGAGTGTGCGTCGGCTGAACTGCAGATTGAGGTCTGTACTTTGTTGCACTTTCTTGCTCCGGCCCGCCTGCATTTTCTAACTGGTTGGGCTAGGACCCATACCCATCGCGGCTAAGTCGCTGCAGTCGGCAGTCTGCAGTCTGCATTCTGCACTCCGCAGTCCGTAGGCCTTTGACTGCATTGAGTGGCGTCGCCATCCTGCCCGCCACTCCCCCTGCACCGCCCTTTATCGTTGACCCTGCGCGCCACTTATTTCGTTCCTCTTCGCCTGCATCTTCTGCCTTCCGCTGCTTCTGGTGCCAGTGCAGTGCATTTCTTTTGCTTCGAAGCCCCACCAGAGCCAGGCACTCAACCCGTTTGGTGGTGGCTACAGTTGGGGTACAGTGGCCCCTCGGTGCAGATACTTTTTGGCATTTACCGTATCTTAGATCGATCGCAAGTATTGGGTCATTTGGCTTAGATCTGCTCACTAAAGATACTCTTCTGTAGTTGCATACCTGCACAAAGCACTGGTTTTGTCGGTTTAGACGATCCCTTTGTGTAGTTAGTTAATGGAGTTCAGTACTTAACGGTATCCTAATCAAAAATGTCTATGTTAAGGTGAGGATCTTTCTTCTTACCTCTTATTTCGAAAAATAATATAACATTTTGAAAGGGTCTCTAAAGAATTCGCTCTGTACATATTCTTTATAGAAAATAAAAACAATAAGCAGTTAGTATTTGATTACGTTGTTACTACTTAAATCCAGAGTATAAATAGATATACAGTGGTCGGCATAAGTATTTTGACAAAACAAAAGTTAAGTATACTCATAACTTGAATTTACTTCTTGTAAACTATAGGCATCAATGGAAAGGTAATTTCAATGCCGTTTGAATGATACAATACATTTCTTTACCCATTCAGTATTTATTGAAAAGGACGAATTTGTGTAAATCAACTTTTAAATTTTTTTTAAAAACTTTTTTCCTCGACTTGAAAACTTAAATTTTTTGATGCAAAAAGTTTCTTCAAACAAAAATAATAGTAACTGCAAAAAGAATTTTTCAAAAATCATTTTCCTTATATTTTTTATGAATTTTTGAAAATGCTTAAAAACAGGCATTTGAGCCATATTATTCTCATTTTCATACAAATTTTTTCCGACATTGTCACCTTCAAAAAATCATAAAAAATATAAGGAAAATGATTTTTGAAAAATTCTTTTTGCAGTTACTATTATTTTTGTTTGAAAAAACTTTTTGCATCAAAAAATTTAAGTTTTCAAGTCGAGGAAAAAAGTTTTTAAAAAAAATTTAAAAGTTGATTTACACAAATTCGTCCTTTTCAATAAATACTGAATGGGTAAAGAAATGTATTGTATCATTCAAACGGCATTGAAATTACCTTTCCATTGATGCCTATAGTTTACAAGAAGTAAATTCAAGTTATGAGTATACTTAACTTTTGTTTTGTCAAAATACATATGCCGACCAGTGTATGTATAAATTTAATTGGCAATTCCGCCTTCTTTACTATTGGTAATCGATGCCATTAACGTTTTTATAGTCTTTTCTAGTAATTGAGCAATCATAGGGCTAGTTTCACAGAATTGTTGGCGGCGTTTTATTCCACTTACCTTTTTACCAATATATGTACTTGGTATTTTAGAATCCGGACAGAACTGTATATTAATATTACTTTTCTGCCCGCCAGAGAGTAATTTAAAGACCCAACCAGAATCACTGCCATAAATCATTGCGTTGAAACGATGATTCGAAGGAGTTGTCTTAATGGCTTTGGTCCATCAATCGTATGTTTTCCTCCGTGCTGCTGTAAGAATACGCCAGTACATTCCAATCCATTCTCCTGGATAAGACTTGCCATATCGAGGCCGCCCTGTTGTTCAGAAGTGGGCATAGGCATAGGCTCTTTCCGTAAGGGCTTTTGGCTGGTGGTGCTGCTGCTACCTCGCCACTTAACCGCTTTTCCGTCTCTTGGCTTTTGTCTTTTCACACTCTCCACCGAGGGATGTGGTGGCGCGGTGGAGGAGCACCACCTGACCTGCCAACCAATTGGCGTATGCCACCAAATGTCATTTAACCCACCCAGCCGCCCACCCGCCCACTCTTGTCCGCTCTCTTGGCTGGTGAAATATGCAAGGCAAATGTAATCATTATTGATTTTGTAGTCCGGTCTCTATGGAACGGAGAACTCGGAACTGAACCGGCCGGAAGGGAGGGGAGGGGGGCTGACTGGGCATTCGCACACATTAGTATGTTAGATTATCCAAACCGTTGCTGCTGAGGCTGCTTAAATATGCAAAACGTTGACGATCCTTGGGCGGCGGAGCAGCGGGCAGACGGATGGGTGCGGGCGCCCAAGGAGACCAAGGACCCGTCACACACATTAGAAATTTAACAGGTTAATGTCCAAAGTCGTAAACGAGACCATTTATTTATGGCCACATTCCGACTTCTCGTCCTCGCCCCCGTCCCCCTTCCCGGCCAGCACTCAGTCAGGTTCTCCTAATTTTCATAAAATATATGAGACCACCCCCACTCGAGAGTGTGCGTGTCGTGAACATAAAAATCTGTAAAACAGACGCTTGCCTTGAGAGACCTTGAAGGGCTTTGATAATGACTGCTGCCTCTCTAACCACCTCGCCTCACCCTCCCCATTCCACTTCATCCCCCTTTGTTGCCAGCATAAGCTTTATGTTGTTGAGCTCCTTTTGGGGGTTGGAGAACAGAAACGCTCGTTTCTTTTTCGGGCCAGCTGTCAGATTTGTCAAAGGAGTGAAGGACTCGAGCGACTTGGGGCAGCTTGTGTGGCAGGAAGTTGCCTTGGCGGCACGCGGGCGGGCAGGGACGGGCATGAGGCAGTGGGGAGGTGGGAAAAAGGATCTGGATTCGGAGGGAATGTATCTATCAATCTCCATAATTGCACGCGAAGGGTAAGCTGGAAATGCAAGCATCTTTCGCTGGTTCTCTGTATCAGCAGATGGCAAACACATAGCACAGTCATTACTCACTAAGAGGAACCACCAGAAGGATTTCTGTCAATCTTCTAAACTGATGGTAAAATAGAACGACTTAGAAACGAACTCAGTTCAAGAATGTAAAATCAATCTAGTATTGAAACATTTTACCAATACATGGCATTTGTTAATACTTTGAATTTAAGGTTAATCCAACATTTTCCGTTGCTCTTTGCCAAATAGTCTTCTTGTCTCAAGTCTCAACGTAGCCAGCCGTAAACTATTGGCAATTATCTTTGAAAGCATCCCGGATACATTTCTCCTCTACCGAAATGTATGATTTCACTGGGTAGTCAAGGAAGTATTTATCAATTCAAAATGATATCTAGTCAATCTGAAAAATACTCGCAATCGGTTCAACCAGTTTGATTTGCATCTCGAAATGTGTGTCTGCAGTGCGGAAAACCAGTTGGGTGGGCACATTAAGACCGAAAATGGCTGATATTTCATCAATGCCGTTGACAGTTGCAAAATGTACATATGGGCCAGTTGCCCAAATTGCATCTTGTTGGACTCCGTCCGATAACCAGGCAATCGTTTTCGCCAATCTAAAAACGCATTCGGAGATTGAAATTGGCCATCTCTGCCTGCATCTCTCAGTTGCCAGGCCGCATCTCGTGGGGCATGTGTCTGGCCAGACATTCGTCCATCTACTCAATCATGGGCATGCCCATTTCTAGGAACGTTTTCGCCGCAGCAGCTGCCCCAGACTTTTTGTTGCTAATTACCACACAGCCAAATAGCGAACCGCAAAAAGGCAAAGCCACAGAGACTGCAATAAACATTGATTTTTCCAAAGACGTCGAAGCGGCTTTAACCACTTGCCCATATTGGTGTCGTCGCTCGCTATATTTGGCCAAAGCAAAAAGATTTTTCTTTCCCAAGAAACGGCTGCAAAAATTGCCCAATTTGTCGGAGTCACATTGCTTGGATGCTTTTTACTTTGCCAGCTCGAAATCATTAGCAACTGTAAACTGCATTGTTACCCCGAAGCCAAATGCCAACATATCAATTCCGCTCGCACCTAATATGTATCTCAAAGATACGCCTTGTGGAACGTCGGCTATTCGAGCAATTCTAAACGGGTCGACATCGACCTGTTTATGCAAATCAGGCGAGAGACAGAGAATATCTTGTTCGCAAATTTCTATACAAAAGCTGATCAAAAAATACACAAAAGCGCGATAAAAATAAAAACATTTTTATTGAGTTAAACTGCCTGCAATGTGTGGGCTTGCCTATAAATGCTTTCAACGAGGAGAGCAGGAGAAAATACAGAAGGGGCCCGAGGAAAGTCGGGGAGAGCATTTCAATTGCGGGGCGTATGGGATTATTAAGGCAATTTGATGATTAATACTCGTAGCTCGTAATAATGGAAGCGTATCAGAGATTGCGGATGATTGACTTGGAATGGAATTTAGTTATGCAGGGGCTTTAGTTTGTGGCGACTTACTAACACTCCCATTTCTAACGGAAAAAATTTAACATAAGTGGTCTATAATTTTAAATGCTCTCCATGAAAAACGTAAAATGCTTCAATTTTTTCCCTGCAAATTGAAAAATTACCGAGCTACGAATTGAAGGCCTACATTGAAAAGCTTTTTTTAAATATCCTCAGTTGCAACATCTGGTAACCTTTTGCAGGAGATATAAAATTGTGACTGGGTTAATATATTCATAAACTCCAAAGATCACTTCAAAAATGTAACCTGTTCTCTTTGGAAATACAATGAAAATATTTAAAAATGCAATAAAGGTGAACACCTTTTTTAAACAAATGTTTGGGTGTTTTTTAGAAGGGACTACCAGGCAAAAACACTTTCAATACATATGTCATTCACAAGCTGATAAGATCAATTCTAAATTGGTTAAATATTGGCACGAATCTTCCATACTTTTTACCGCTTTTCCGTGCGCTTTTAAATTAGCTTTCTGATGGTAGTCTTACCTTTTTTCAGTTTTGGCAAATGGTGTTTTCGCTGATTCGTGTAAACAATTTGTCCGGCAATTAATTGCTTTAAACGTGACGCATAGCGCGAGAAGCTCTAATTTACGCTCGCGCTCGGTGTGGAAATGCTCTCCAGCTTTGTGTTTGATAAACAATTATGATGGCTCTCTAAAAACGCCTTCTGTTTCTGTTTATTTGGTTTTAAATGTTTTTTCGCTGTTGCTTTTTCGCTTTTGATCAAGTAAACTAAATGGGTGTGTGTGCCACAGTTGTTGGTTTTGCCTTTGTTTATGTGTCGGCATTTTCATTCATAGTCAGTCGGACAGTTTTAGATGATAAATCTTTTTATGCGAGGGGCAGCACGCGCTATTTTTTCATATACTCAGCGCGGCTGTATCTGTATCTATATCTGTAGCTGAAAATGTGTGCTCTGTGTGTTATGGCATTATCATTAGCTCTTGGGATTTTCGCTCTTTTCCTCAGGCAAGTTCATTAACTTTTGGATTGTGCGCGGGGGCAACAATTTGTCAAAAATTCTGTCAGACATGCGATTTTTTAATTATTATTTTATATACCCGGATTATGTGCACATCGTTTCTGCCTATATGTTGTTTATTTCCCTCTCGCATTCTCCATCCAAGCTGACCCATATGCGGCCCGAGCATTTCTCCTCCATAATTCTCTATTTATGCCTGACATGCGAGCTACCAAATAAAAGTTTACCCAGGCAATTAAGAAGGCCCAGACAAAGTTGTGTCCGGTTTTAATTTTTGGAGTTGTCTTTGATTAGCCGTTGCTGCCCCACTTGACCAAATGATAGATACACTGACTGGCTGGCTGACTGACTGACTAACTGACTGACTAGCTACCTGCTGAGCTGGTTTACTTTAGCTTTTAACATCTGTGTGTTTAGGGGTTAGCAGTACCAGTTCCGTTTCGAATTCGCCAAGTGACGTCACAATTATTAAAACCCATAAGAGACTAGGCTAAGTTGAGCACCTGACTATGAGACAACAATGGATTATGCCATATCGTCATAATTCGCTTAATATGCGTGCGAATCGCCGTTTAGGAAAAGCATACACCCCGTCTTTAAATCCAAGTCAAGGGTACATGTAGTACCGGTTCAATAAAACCAGCATGGAGACCAACCGGACTTATCCTAAACGCCACCTGACAGCTTCCTTGTGTTAACCAGCCAAAGCGTGAGACAAAAGATTAGATCGGATATCTTATTTGCATTATGAATTCGATTTAAGAAGTAAAACGTGTGGGGTTTTTAAACTAAAAAGCCATATTTTCCTCAAGATACGCACTGTCTGAAGTGACCGAGGAGTAATTTTCCGTTTCCTGGTCTAATCTAAACATTCCAAATGTGTTTTCCAACAGCTGGTTGCCAAAGTAACACAGCCGCAAGAGGAAAAATCCAATAAATTCATCTCTTAGCGGCCAAGTTTGTTTACCCTCTAGATACTTTCCCTAGCTCATTTAGTTTCCCGTCTTAAAATTATTTACTCTGCTTGAGTCGCTAGTAAATTGGAAGTTTGTGCCTGAGTAAATTCCATATGCAAATGTTTCCGGTGGAGATTCTGATTTATTTACTTGAATGATTTAAAACTATTTTGTTTTCCACTTGCTTTGAAACGTATATTCATTATATTCTCTTTTCGTCTCGTTTCAGGTACGTGTCCATGCATTGAATTTTGTGCCAACGAATTTTGAAGGCATCTCCCATTTCGTGTAAGATTTTTCCCGCCCATAAAATGTCTGGCTGTGAATAGATTTCTCGGAATGAACTTTTTCCAGTAGCAGATGTTTCAGTAATTACGGCATTCATCAGTCTAGTTGGCTAGCAAGTGATTTAGCCATCAACAAATCAGGATTAATCAGGGGAACATGAGTGGTGTGGAGATAAAGAGGGAGAAACTCGCTTTGGGATTGCTTTAATAGGGACAAGATCGATAATATCAACTGTGCAAGATATTTATTACTTTCGCAAATAGCGCAGCATTGCTAGACCTTGCTTTTACTTATACGTCTTCGGAACTCTGATCTATATCAATATTTTGTTTGCCACTACAAACTTGATACAATAACTGGCACAATCAATATTTGAACAATCAGGTTTTTGGACCCAAGGCGCGCCCAAGAATAGTTAATAATATCCGGCCGAGAGAGGAAGTCGCTTATTTTGCACAGCGGACTTCTGACCCCCCTCTCAATCAGTTTGATTTGCGGTCGGTTCGGGAGCGGCTTTTAAGAGCAGCGTATAAGTTTGATGGCTGACAAATAAGTATCAGAGAAATTGTGGAAAACTCATCTTTCTCTGGCAAGGGAAAAACTAGTTATTCCTGCAACTTCTCTGCCTGTTTTTTCGGGCTCAAGAAAAGTTTTCCCGGCCCGTGCAGCTGGTGGTTATCCAGTAGCAAAAACTCGTATCATGGCCGAGAGAGGTTCGTCTCCTTGCCTGGCCTGTGCCAGAAACTTTTCCATCATAATCTACTTAACTTTTGCTGCAATCAATTGCAGACTTTTGTAGCAGCGCTGTGCCGCCTCATTGCATTTTACACAGCCTCTCCAGCGCTTCTCCACCCAGATCTGAGCAAGATTTCTTTGTGTAGATACAAAACGAACCGAGAGATACATTGCCTTTGCCGTTGCCTTTCGCATTCGTCGAGCGGGCAGGCCGTTAATAGAAAAGTTGTCAATGTTTTTTAGACGGCTGGAGGGGGGCGAGTGTCAGCCGCTCTTATCTTATCAGTGCAAAACGGGGGGAGGTGAAGTTGCAACATTCTGCTGCCTGTCGTTTGCATAGTCTGGCCTGCGGATGCATCTGCGTTTCGTCCGGCGTCAGATATATGTAGCTATAGCTAGCACAGCAGATACAACTGCATCTACCGTGTACGAGTTTCTCCTACACGCAAAAGCTATCTAAATACGTGCACAAAGAGAGAGAGAGTACTCACACAAAAGCTCCGCAGATATAGATACTGCCCACAGGCGGCACATGCATTCTGTAGATACAATATCTTAAAGATGCACTGAAGCGTAATTGTTGTTACCTATCCTTCTCTCTCTCCCCCCGCTGCCGTCCCCTGGCCCCCGACAGGTCTTGTTGAGCTTGCTTGTTAATAATATTGAACAAAAACAAGAAAAGCTATTGGTTTCGCCCAGCACCGAAGGTTACGGAGTATTTATCAAACAAAGGGCAATGTTCTTTACATCGCAAACGACGGAAAATGATTTTTCCTTTAATGCGACAAAGAGAATGGGCGAATGCAGCTCCATGGGGATTACATTGAAATCATAAGCTGACGAATATCTATTTTTTAAAAATTCTTTTTGGAATTGCGCCAGTCGTTGCGTTCATAAAGGATGTATTGCATTGAAATGTGCATTTTTTAAAGAAAAACTTCTGCAATAAATAAATCTAAAAGGTTATAGGTATAGAGTATTCTTTTATTAAACGTTATTGTTTGTTACACAATAATATTTCTATAAATATTGCCCCATAAATGATTTGCTCTGCTGACTTATCGAACTAATAAACTTTCCTCGCAGAACGATTCTCGACTGACCCGCTTAGTCATCTTGGGACCGAGTTGCATCTCTCAATTTGGCTGGGGATTCTGAGGCTTGGGTCAAGCCATATTGAACCCTGAAGCCCCCAAAGCCCTCGTCTTCCCATTGTATCTAAGTATCTCGTTTTTCAAAATTGGCACATGAGTCCGGGCACTGTCAGTCTCTCTCTCTCTGGCATCGCTCCCTTCCGCTCGCTCTTTTCGATTTAGTTTGAGTTTAAGGCTTTGTGCTCTGCTGACTTCTGGCTAATTGTTTGCTGCTGTTTTGTTATTGCTGTTGGCAGTATCTATCTGAGCGAGTAACTGGATGTATCTGTGAGTATCGAGTATCTATTTGCCATTGCATTGTTGTCTCGTTTGCGCACATAATTGTAATTGATAGTTTGACTTTTACAAAGCGAAGAGGGAGAAAGAGTCGGATGCATTGTGCATTAGTTAAGGGCTCTGCTTACGGGCCTGCTCCTCCTCTGATGTTGTTATTGTTTTTGCTCTGACAGGGTAATTGGATAGCTACGAAAATACGAAAATAGTCCAACCCAAAGACCTTCAGCTTGACTTGGGACGCCATCGAAACGCTTGAACTGTGATATTTTCCGCATAAAACCTTTGCAAACCAGTTTTCCCCCACATACGAGACATTACTCATACGCCAAGTGGAACATTAGCACTTCTCTCGGGAGACTCTAGCTCAATTCTTCGCTAAGTTATGTGCATTTCAAATGTGTGAGCAAAGAAAAAAGTTCATTCTCCTCTTCCTTATCCGTTTTTGTTGTTGTTCTATCGCAAACTCAATCAAATGTTTAAGCTCTCTCCGGATCCCGCTCGCTCACTGCACTGAAAACAATATTTTAGGGGAATTACTTGTTTATTTTCTAAAATAAAAAAGGAAGAAAATGGCATTGATAAGAATGTGTAATCCTGCCAGTGCAAATGGTAAACAAATGGCTTAAATAAAGACCGGGATTGTCAAAAATAAGAACAAAATACATATGTATGCTCAAGGGGTTTAAAAAAGTTGCACTTCTGTCTTAAGAATTTCATATTGTATTGACCTTTTCCATATATATGTTTCCTCGTCATAAAGTAGATCATTTTTTTCAGTGCAAGTGCAGCAGAATCGGTTCTGCATGTGTGTGTTTCTCGTTCCGTTGGTTACTTGCTCTCTTCCTCTTGCTTTTTCTTTGGCCGTTGGTTGCTTGTGTTTTTATTTTTTTGCGTATATCAAGCGTTCATTGCCCGCTATTCGCTGTGCCTGCCTTTTTTGCCCGTTGTTTGTGTTGCTTTTGACTTTGCTGCATTTTGATTTTGGTTTTGTATCATTTTATTTTTAACGTACACACAATTTGTTAATCTGACTCGATGTGTTGTTCTGTTTTTATTTTTAATTCGCATAATTTAGCATTTCGTTACGATGGAGTCGTGGTGGGAAAGGATAAAGGGGGTGCTAAGCAGGGGTTGTGGGTTCGCCATTGCTGTCTTCAAGGTCACAGAGTTGACCTTCTTTCGAAAAGCTCTGCTTTCATGGCTGATTATATCGAGTTGATATATGTAGATACGCGATAGCTGTGCAGATAAACTACGTGGTTAATAATTGCTTTCAATAACATAATTCGATTATGACGGAACTGTCATTTTAATGGTCACATACAATTTCACTAATTACGTAGTTGTTGTAGCAGGCTATCTGTCTTCATAGTTTTCAGGTATTTCCGATTAAATCGTAATGTTTTCTGTTATCGTTAAAATATGACCGATTATAAAGTTCCATTTCGAAAGTTTAGTCACACTGACCAAAATAGTTGAAATCGAACGTACATGATATCGAAACTTCAAAGTACATGCTATCTTTTATTTATTATTTAATATTTCCGCAGTCAAGGAAAGTAATAATATTTATGATGTATGATTATGACAATAAGGGTTATTTTTGTAATTTTTATGTTTCTGTTCTTGATTTTAATGCAAACGCATGTTATAAAATCTATCTATTATGGGATGATCAGTGTACTAATCACATCGAGTGAGGGAACATATTACTACACATTTATCGCGGTTGTATTCCACCTCACCACCCCCTTTCGGATGTCTGATTAATCTCTCTGCCCGATTGCTTGTCAATTTATGATCGTACTGGCAGTTCTTGTTTTTCTGTTGGACTTGCCGGTTCTTGCAGTCATTTAATCGGTCGGTAGAGTCCGTATGAATGTGCATAATGGTATTTATAGAGCTCCGCATGCAAGGGCTTCAGTTACTCGTGCTTTGTCTTGCTGATGTATTTAATTTGCCGATTTAATTTAAGTTGAACGTAATCAAAATACAGCAGGAAAGAGAGGCAAGCGAAACAAGCTGTTTCGCATTTTATTTAAAATTCTATTTTTATTCACTTGCCCATGCGTTTTGCTTGCCTCTTTTTGCTTTGTTTTTACTGCCTTGTTTTTCTTTTTTGCATTTTTACTTTGGCCTGCCAACTATTTTTGTTTACTATTTACTTTGTGTTGTTGTCGCTCACTGTCGCCGCCGGCATTTGCGAAAAGGGGCGGGGCGGGCCAGGGCGGTCGGGCGTGGCAGAGGGCTTAGTGCGTTGATTTCCCGACCTAGCCGGCGACAATATTTGTTGTGCACTCGACGCCAAAGCCGCCAGGAGGGGCAGAAGGGCGGGGTGCGACGCGGAGCGGGCAGGACCAGGATCCACAAAAGCGAGTACACCATATAATAGCAGGGGCGCGACGAGAGGGGCGCAGACAAAGGCCAATGGGAAGGCAGTTCGCCCGGCATTCCTAGCACTAGACTGAAGAAGCCTAGGCATTTTGCGGTAACAGTGGGCCGAGAACCTGCGAAACTTGAATAAAATAAACGTACCCTCCTGTTTTCGCTTGAATAACCCTTTAAGTTATCTCTCCAACGTTACAATAACCAAATATTGATCTTTAACCGGAGTGATCACCCCTTAATGCAAGAACAAAACAACCCACCACATGTATGTACTTAAGTGATTGTGTGAAAATAAGATTTGTATCTCTAAGTTTTAATCTTAATTGTGAGCTAGGTAAACTTATTCATAAAACATGGAAAGAAAGTTTAGCTTTTGGCCCTTCTCAGCGATGCTATAATGGTTCGATTCGATTGCTATAAACAATTCGATCTCTAGAAACATTTGAAATCAAAGCTGATAATAGACGTTGAGGTCTGAAAACAAAGACATGTAGGTCCAAACCTGCCCCTTGTGCTTTACCAATATTTATTGTGGGTTGTCATAAACTCGAATACTCTTGAAAAGAATTTCACGTGGTTGGACGTGTTAATAAAATCTTAATGATTTTAAAAAGCCCTGTGGGAATTGGAACCTCTAGTTACTTAAAAGTATATTTTTTCTAAAAAATTTAAAAGCAAAATTAAAACCAAACTTCTTTTCTATTCGGATGCATTTTTGTAATCATGCTCGGTCAGATGGTCACCCTTCCAGGGGTTATTACGGGAATTGCTTTGGAACTACAAATTTAGAACAAGATTGGTTCCCTACTTTCTTTCCTTACACATGACTTGACACAATTTTAGTGAAATAAATAATTTAGCTTCAATTGGGAATTACGCCGCAGCCCGCGTTTTGACCACAAAAGCTTCCCACACCTGATTGTTTATGGTTATGGCCTCCACTGTGCCAGCTCTGGGTCCCTCTCTGTGCCCCTTTCCCGCGCACCCCTTTCGGCACTCCGCCACTGCCTGGCTGCCAAATGAGTTTTGTAGTTGCTGTTGCTCTTGGGTTGCATGCCACTCGCAACGGCGCAAAAGTTCCTAGACCACTCCAAAAAAAGAGAAAAAAACACAAAATTTATATGCGCCGTCGCGCATGCAGTCGCTGCCGCAGTCGACGTCGAATGTTGACACGTACGGCGAAGTCGCGCCTTGTATGGCTTTCAATGGCAAGCAGATTATTAATATTGCAAATGTGTGCGGAGAGCAGAGTGGCGATACCGAGCGGCGACTGAGCATCCGAGCCTATAAATGTGACTTGGCATTAGGACTATGGGTTTATCTGCCTTTAAGACGGCATATCGGGGTGGATTAGGCGAGTGTTTCACAGTTACGGTTAGATGGGTGATACGAAACCGGTTGCAATGTGATTTACCTCGAAGACGGGCCCCTTTTTGGGGATTTGAGTTGGGAAAAACAGGGCAATTCAGGTAGAAGCTTTACATTACTATCATTAAACTCGGGGTTTATAAACGGGTTGCAATGTTTTTGCCAAGATTGCCTAGGTTATATTGACTTTTAAAGAAATCAAAGAGAGCGGAAGTCAGAAAGAAAATATTATAAGTTGTATTATAATATATTTTACATAAATTCTCTTTATTCTGCAGATTATTTAGAAAATCTTTTGCGTAGAAGCTGTAACTCTTAATTAAAGGTGATAAAGGCTTCTACTTAAACTTTCCATATTTACTTTCTCACAACATAAACTTATTGTGTTAACTAATATTGAAGACTCGTAAATTATAATGCGAGTCTTTGTTTTCCCAGACTTTGAAAGAAACCAAATCCCCCGAAATGATGTGTGAAAAAATGTGTGGATTAAGATTTTCTTCGCAACCGAGATTGCAGATGATCCGTTGATTGCTAGAAATAATTGCAAATCTTTCGGGGAGACAGAGCACATCTCTCTTTGGCTCTCAGCCGTAGGGCAACGTCATTATCAGTATCAAAACTCCATCATCGACTTGGCGGAGAAGGCATATCGCACAGTGCACTTTGCACATTGCTCGTGGGCAACGTCGACATGCGCCTCTTTTGTCTGTTGACTTCCACTGGGTGCATCTGTGTGCCTACACACACACATACACACGGGCCTGGGCATACTCCACTCGGTGCGATATGTACATATCGGTGTGTATATTGCGACTGTCTGCGCTTCAGAGTTGTATAGCAATTGAATATTTGCAAGAGATTTCCGTTCATTAAACCCGACAGCAGCAGCCGCAGAAGCAGTGCAGAAAGCAGAAAGAGAAGGGTATATGGGGGGAGAAAGAGACGGCGACAGAGAGCGGAGAACCACCGTAGGCGGACTTTCGGGCCTCGAGGGGGATCCGTTTGGGGGCGGGGAGGGGGACGGGCCTGGTACTCGCTGTTGCTGATTTTAATTTTTATTTCATCCTCCCTCGAAGCGAAGAAGAAGTAGATAAGCGAGCGAGCGAGAGAGAGGGGGAGAACGAGTTGGATAGAGATGGGGAGAAGGAGCTTTGGCTATAATTAAATTCCTCTTTAAAGTTTCGCGCGTCGATTTTGTGTGCATTTAGAGGAGGAGAGATCCGCTGCACTGCTGCACTCGGAAAACTAATTTCCCAGAAATCTATTAATTCGCTGCACTTTCAAGCTGAACATATTTTAATATCATATTTTGACACTTAGTGTTTGGATACATTTCTAAGAAGGTTGTCTTCAAAATACTTTATAGATAAATTCTTTGATAAATGCTGCTTATAAATATACCAAGTTTAAATTTACCATGCTAGTAATATATATAGTCAAGTTTGCATTTTTAATTTTGAGGAATAGAATAGTTGACCCTCTGATCGCGAGATTTTGGGTGTGAAGGAGTTACTAAAAACAAAAAACAGTAAGTAATGTTCTAATACCAATTGCACTGAAGACTAAATAATAAAAAGTTTACCTTACAGTTTCGTTTCTATATTAAAGAGTCTAGAATTTCGATTTGTGGTATTATTTTTAAAACTGATTAATTTTAGTTTATTACTTTGGAAGTATCAATATCGATGCCAAATCGATACTCAATAGTGTAGAATTAATGTAACAATTGGTTTATGACTATTTTTTGCGATGTAGCTACTGTTTTTATAAGTTTTATTATGTCTGCGAAAAATGGCAATAAAATCTGTTCCCGGTTTAGGCACCATTTCCAACACATATATATATGTACCTTCCTAAATACAGACAGGAGGGTGTCTTTATGGAGTCCAAAAGGACTGCTTCTCCCTTACTATACAAAGTATTCGACAAAGTACATTGAACAGTTTTTGCTTTACTTTGGTTTGGCTGCCAAGACTTTGCCCTCATTTAGTTCCAGATGAAGTGGCCAAAAAGCTGTTAAAATTGATAAAAAGAGATTAGCCCTCCCGCGACGGCCAACTTCAGCCAAGCGTTTCGAGTGAACTGAACTAGAGCTGGGCAAATTCACCCCAAATGGGCTTTGCTTGCATATTGATTGAAAGTTCATTATATCGCACTCGCCGAAATGTATCCACCCATCAAAGTTGCATCCACCCAAGACTGCTCCAAAGTTTGACACAAGTTGCGAAGCAACCGCAACTTAAAGTTGAACTCGAAGTTTTTGGGATTTCTGCGGGAAACTCTTGAGCTTCGTCCCACTCCCTCCAGCTCTTTTGGCTGTTCCTAATTGCTGCACGTTGCATGTTCTCGGGTTCATCTGGGGCATGTAAGCTACTTGAACTGCACCAAACCAAACCAAACCATTCCGAACCGAACCCGTCATAATACCCTTGAAGGATTTTCGGTGGCCAAAACCAAGGAGAGTGGTGGGAACGAATGAATGACCGACCGACTGATGTGTGCGGTGGCTCCGAATCCGGATATCTTTGCTGTTTTGGCCGGGCCAAGATTGCGATTCAACTTGAACCAGGAAAACATGTTTGCAACTTCCAGCTCGGTGGCAATGAAAACTGTTGGAAAGGCGGAGGAAAAGAAAAACCTGCAGGTTCCACAACTTTGACTTCGGCTCGGAAGGCGAGGAGGCACGCCAAGTTTTCCTGGCCAACCTGCCTCCGGCCCCCGTTTATTCATAGAACATGTTTGGCCATTTTCTGCTGGCTGCATGCCCGCCTTCTGCGCCCCCCTTTTCTATTATCCCCTGCATTTTATGTTGCTTTGGCTTCTTTTTGTTTCTCGTCGGTTTTTGCCCGCTGCTGCATGCATTGATGCATTTTTCTTGCTAACAACAGCCCAGTCAGCCCAGCTAGTTGTGGCCAAGAGGAGGACGGGGCGCTGCCTTTTTTCTGCAGGTATGTTGGCCCGGTCTGGTCTGGTTTGGCTTGGTTCGCTTTCCTTCTCTCCTTTTCGGAATGGCTTTTCACGTTGTCGTTGCTTGTACTAAATATGCACTAAATGCTATTTATTTTCATGTGTCTGTGAGTCTGCGAGTGCTCTAGAGTGCGACTGTGTGTTTGTGTGGCAGAGAAGCGGCATAAGTTCCCGGGATCTCTTTCCAAAAGGCGGATAAACGAATTAAAAATGCTCTCGAGTGCACCCGAAACTTCAAATACGGTATAAGTAGATGATGAAGATTGAAATGGTTCTGCATTTTGTCTGCCTAAAGCATTCCATTTTATTTATTAGGAGCGTAAAATTAAATCTGTGCTTCCAACGAATCGAAAAAAATTGCCATCAGTTTAATAAAAGTTCAATTTGTAGTCAAACATTTCTACACGCAGCTAAACAACTTTTATTTTAACAATAATTTAGAAAATGGCAAGTTTCTTATATGAGAAACCTCTGATTTTCTGAATACATATTGTATTATTTAGAATGATTTTAGACTAAGCAAATGTACTGGATTAGATAGAGTATGCGCTGACCAAAATTGTTCTCTTGTTAGCTGTAAACCTGCACATGGGTATGTATGGGAGATATACCTTTCTAGAGCTCTTCGTTCCCAACCGTTTGGCATATTTTCAGCAGCTTTCAGCTACCCACACATTACCCCTGCGCTTTGGCTCTGGCAATTATTTCAAAAAGTGATTTTCGTTATACAAAAATATTGCATAACTGCTCCGCTGGTGCTCTGAGCTGCGAGTGTGGGTTGGGCTTTGGTTTGGTTTTGGTTGGGTTTTCGTTTTCGGGTATCCCCCTGCTGGCTGTCCTAAAAGCAAACTTTGTGCGGTATTTGTTTAGATTTTTATTCCCTTTTTGCGTCGGAAAAATGTATGAATTTCATGGAAAACCTCCATCCGAGCACTGAAGTATTTCTGAAGGAGTTGTTTTTGTGTGGATTTTAAATTCAGCGGCAGCTAACCTTTAAGAACTGCCATTTCTGTCATTTCTTTGGCCCCAAATTGAGTTTGCGTTTGTAGATTATCTTTGAAAGAGGCCGCCGAACGGCACTTGAAATGTGTGCTTTCTCGCCTGCCAGCTTCATCAGCGACTTCTTGTCCAACTTTGTTTGTTAACCAATTTGCAGCGAATCTGAGCCAAACTGAACCCAGTGGAGCTAGAGACTCGGCCATCAATCACAGAAGTATCATTTGGCTAGCTGAGAATCAGACGAACGAATCTCTCAGTCTGCCTGTGGCTCTTTATGGGGCTCTTCAAACAGGGAGAAAATACAAAATAAAAGTAAACTTTGAACAAAGCATTTTTCAAGCATTTCCTTAAGCGTTTCGCTCAAGTTTCATTAGGCAAAGCAAACTTTTAGCTCAGGAAAATATAAAGAGTGGGATGAGAAAATAGGGGCAGAGTAACAAAAGGTTCCCGAAAGGCTTGTGGGCAGGCTTTCATTATGCGAAGAGCTCGGTTGGAGCTGAGCGCCTAAAAGTGCTCTTTATTAAAACCTAATTTGATATTTATGCTCTGCGTTTTAATTAAATTTTTAAACATTTATTTGCCGCAACAGAAATCCTGAAGTTCTGATTCATTCTCCCTGCTATATACCCGAACACATTGTTACTTAAATTGAAATTCCTTTTTCCATTGCTTTATTTTCCCCACAGATTTTTTTATTTCTCTAAGCCATAATTATATTTCTGGCCAGCTCAAATCCAATAAGCATTATGACTTGCCGCTTTCTCCGTGCCCCCAAGACATCGTTTGTCCTGGCCTCCGCCCCGAAACCCGCCCTCACATACTCCGCCCCGCACTTTTTGGCCGGAAAATTTAATGTACTGCCCATATTTTGTCTCTAAAAATAGCCGGGAGGAAAACTTTTCGGGCTGCCTTAAATTTTATGGCCTCAACGACTGTCGCGCTAAATATCCTTGCTCCTGGCGCAACTCTCTTGCCCTCCTGCCCTCCAGACCTCCTGGGGAGCTCCTTTTGCAATGGGAAACATTTTTGTCGCTTTATTGAATTAAAAATTCAAAATTTGCCTTGGCAAGGCAATTTCTTTCTCCACTCGACGACATCGACAGCCGCCCCTTGCCCCCGGCCCATCATTAAATTAATAAATTAAAATGGAAAGCACTTTGTTTCAGACTCCATTTTAGAGCCACGGTGAAAGACGGTCTGGACTTCCCACTCCCGGCACAAAAGCGATGAAATTATTAATTTATGTCATTTACTTACTGGGAGCTGCAACATTTTTAAATTAGCCCCGACGTTCGATCAAAATGAACGGAAGAGATTTTCTAACGCATTATAATTGGAACTGAGTGTTGTCCCCTGCAAAGCTCATTAACGCTCAAAGTTAGTTTGAGTCGGAAATTACCATGGACCAAAAAAACCGATGGTCATATTAATCCATTTTATTATAAATAGATAAAAAAAATCAAATCATTATCGTTTAAAATTGGCAAATGGCACGACGATCTAAAGACCGCTCATCTCTCGTCTCGTTTGCCAAACTGATTTAAAATAATGAGTATTGTGCGAATTTCCAATTCCACTTTGAGTTTTTCGGTTTTTCAATATGATAATATTTATTCTCAAGTTGAAAATTGAAGAGTACATTTCCTTAACTTGATTATTTTGTAATAAATTCAAGTTTTTTTTTCTAAAAAAGAATTAAAATTTTCTCAATATCAGTTTGATCACCAAATTTTGTACTTAAATTCAGTACATCCTCAAATTGAGAATACAAATACTCAATTTGAATACGTTTTAATTTTCTCTGTGTACAGAAAAATCTTTTTAAACTAAATTTTAATTGAACCAAGGCATTCGTAATACTTATTATTGGTAGTAGGTTCCAAATGTTTTCTGTTTTGGCCCACTGTTTTCGACATCGGAAAACTTCCTTCGGGGCGAATGTCTGCGTCTTCCTGCTCCTTAATAGATTTTGTATTTTGATTGATTGCCTCGCTTATTCAATTGTGTTTGTTGTGCCCCCACACCCCCACTAAACCAGTCGGGCTGGCTAAACCACCCACCTCCTATCCACCCCCAACCCCCGGGGCACAAAGTCGCGTCTGCCTTGGCTTATGAAGCGTGTGATTGCTTTACTTACAGCTCCGCTCCTAAGTTGGTCTGGTCTGACAGGATTTAACTGCATTATTAGTTAAATCTGTAGCATAAATTTCAATATCGATGCGGCAACCTCATCCTTTCCCCGTCCCTTTCCCCTGCCCGTTCCTCGGGGGCTTTTGTGTGGGCGGCGATGGAAGGGGCGAGGGCAACCTAAATGAATTTTAATGCCTTTTAAAGCGACTTTCATATGCTGACTGGGTTCATGTTCTAGTTGCTGTTGCTGTTGTTGTTGCGAAACCATACTAGGCACCCAGTGTGTGTGTGGCTTAGTCTTGCACTGTCAGATACTTTTCGAAGTGCACTGTTGCATAAAAGCCGAGAACGAAAAGCTCTCGTTCGCTCGCTACCCCCAATCGGCAGTCCAACGCCCAATGCCCAACTTTTACGTCAGTTACCATGTAAGCTAATACCAGTCGAAAAAGTTGAAATCGGCCACGCCTCTCCGAGTGTATCCCGATGACATCTGACCGACAAAATGTTTGAAACCAAAGGTGTAGATGGGTCAAAGAGGGGGACAGAAAGAGTGAGGGGAGAGGGATTGAGATGCCAAGAGACGGACTTTTTGAGCACCCAAAATATTTTCCCCATTCGCCACCGGTGTTGCAACGATTTCGCTGCAGGCTGGTCAGAGGGATTTCAGCTGCAACATCCTGTTCGCTTCTAATTAGCGCCGGGATAACGAGATCGGTCAGTTATATTCAATTAGCTAATTAATGGCCAGGCCTGAGGGGTTCCCTCTTAGCCTTAATTGGTTTTGGTTTTGAAATTTCAGACTTGAGATTACTAGTGGCTTACTTGTGGCTGCATTGCAACGTGATTACATTTCAATTGAACTCCAATTTATGAACAATTGAAATCAGAACTGTTGAGAGGGGAGTTTTGATTCTAGTTAAGCAATCAACATTACCTAATCTGAGGAGCAGTAGTGCTGTAATATAGTTACCAGTTCTTAAACGTTATTGTTAAATTCCTTCTTAAAGTTCTTTCCCATATGAACAATTCAAACGTACTTACCCCATTAATGGGAATTTGAATTGTTTTCTTTTTGCCAACGCGAATTCTATCTCCATTATACTTCACCTATATACAGATAGCTCGAAAACTTTGTTGTATTCAATGGGAAGCAGCAAATCTTGTTTAAGAAATTAACGCCGCCTTTGATGGCCGATGTCTGGCGATGATGACGAAGATGAAAGATAATGATGATGATGATGATGGCACGCCAAATCGCATTTCATGCTTTGGCATAATCATCTTTGGGTGCTAAAAAGGCGAATGCCCCCTGAAGAGAGGTGCAAACGGGGTGGTGGGCAGGGGGGTGCATGTAATTTATGCGACTTGCAACGGTGCCTTCCGCTACTGCAACAACAAAACAAACAAAGATAGAAACAAACATGGCCTGGGCCATATTTTCAGTCGGTTGTTGTTTTTTCTCCCTATTTTCTAGTTTTTCTCCTCTTGTTTTTAATAAGATTTCTTCAAGCAGACGATGACGATGTCTCAAGACAGGTGTACATGCCACACAGGTGCAAGTCCATATGTTTGCCTGTGCGTGTGTTTCTTTTTTGCGTGGCAACATTTGTAATGTTTCGCCCCGTTGACGTCGTCGGCGTTAATAAAGATGCGCCTCCATCTTGGACCCAAGCCCGCTGAGCTGCAGCAGAAGCTAGGTGGCGTCCGTATTCACTTGTCTATGGGTGGCCTACTTAATTTATGAGACGCGAGAATTCGTTGCACTGTGGAGCAGGAGGAAGACGCGCCGGGTGGAGCATGGTACACTGTGCAATTTGTAATTAGTGCAGGGTGCAGAGCGTAAATCTGCAGCCAAAGAAAATGTATCTGGCAGATACTTAGTGCCTCGCAGGCGACATCCAACGACAACGGAACGGAACAGAGCAGATAATTTGCAGAAAGCCATGGCAAACATCGTGTGATTGACCGCGTTAGGGCAAATAAATGGGGAGCAAAGAACGGGAGGGGTTCGGAAATAGGTGATTTTTCACGGGGTCTAAGGTGCGGAAAGGTGGGAGAATGGGAAGCGTTAGGGAAACTTAATGAAAAAGCTAATGGAATGCCGGGAGGAGAGTCGATGACATTTTTTCTTGGGCTACCTACGTATCAAATAACCTTTTAACGTGCAGAAACCTGACTATTACGTTATAAAACTTTTGGTATTAAATGTTTCAAAAAGTGAATAAAAGGAAACTACTTTTTACTATTTCCTTACAATCTTTCAAGAAAGAATGTGCGCTAAAAGCTTGATTCCGATTTAAATAAAATAAATATGCACGTATGTGGTGCTTAAATATTTCACCTCATTTTATTTGGTTGAAATAATTACATCCAGTGAATAATTACCCCTTCCGAAAAAACTCCCTTAGTAAGCATTCCTTCACTTCTGCACACAAGCTTTTAAATGGCAAATACTTGTCAGTTTACTACCCCCAAAACGTTGAACCGCACTAAATCCTAAATCCGTCCGAAAAGTCAAATTATAAACATGAATTGCGGACGCTTCGGCTGCAGTGAGTGGCCTCATTAAAGTTATTATCTGGAAGCCGAGCAGACTGTTGGTGAACTTTCTGCTGACACTGTGCGTATGGCCGGGGCAGCCACAACAAAGAGCTGCCAGGGGGATTTTAATGTCGAAAAGGGGGCTTGAGCTCGAAATGATTTGGACCGACTGGCGGAATGGAATGGAATGGAAATGTAAATGCACAATAAAGTAGAAGGATTAAGGATTATGTCACAGCCACACATGAATGGAGAAGAAGTGGGTGGATGATACTGATACACAGAGAGACAATGCAAGAAACAATGACAGGAGTGACAAAAATGTTGGCACAGGTTTTTCCTTCAGCATGTTTTACTTTTTCATTCCGGCCAGCATCCTTTATCATCCATCCTCGTGTGGATGATGATGACGGCGATGTGGACATGTGCTTTGTCAAAGGGAAAGACAAAACGATGATATATGTGACACAGCCAGAAGCAAACCCACTCGCACATGCAAAATATTTTGATACTTAAACGTCAGGCAATGCGAAGTGACATTTAATTAGACTGTCCCAAACTGAAGACCAGGTCAAAAACACAACCAAAGATGTCCCTCAAAAAGGGAGCACGAACATTTGAAGTGCCTGGTCCAGACAAAGAGTTGGCTTTTGTATTTGACCTAATCAAATCATAATTCCGGAGACATCCTTTTTGAGAAGTCTCCGCCTTGGAATGCACTTTGGGCACTCTAAATAGAAATGTTTAATTTACCCGCACTGGATTACTTATTAATCCGGCAGTTTAGTTTTAGTCATTAAAAGGAAATTGACGTGAGGGCTGTCCGTCCTAAATATGCAAATCCTTTGCCCAACATGAAGACGAAGCTTAGGCAACAGATTGTAAAGGGACCGGTCATAAGCCAAAGTAATTGGAAATTAAATTGGGGGATTTCCGTGAGTGGAAGTGACAGCCACGTGACAATCAAAGCCGAAACCCACTCACGACTCACGTACTCATTGCTAGCTTTTTGGACCCGATGGCAGCCCCCCGTTGATGGCCAATAATTGCTTTATCATGGCGGACTGACTGGCGAAGAATATCATTTTACCATTAATAGGGGGACGGAGGAGAGTCCTGCTCACGCTGAAATGGAAAACTACACAATACACATAGAAATGTGCTGTAATAGGCATAGGAAAAGATTGCTTCGCCTTGTGTGTGGGACGGAGGTCTGTGGTTATGGCATAGAGTAATTTTAATAGGTCATCATATTAAGGGATTCCCGGGCAATTCGTTTGCTTTCTGGTTATGGCCATGGTTGTTATTGCGGAGCGGGGGCGCTTTGTTTGTGTATCGATTGTGTGGCAACGGATGCTGTACCACCCACTTTCCACCCGGTTTTTCCCCATTTCTCTGCGTGGTTATTGGCCATTTGCCCACGCGATGACATGTGCGTTTAATTGCGTTTTACTTATTTGACACAAATTAATATGGCAGGCGTCGTCGCTGGCTCCACCCTTTCCGAATGTCCGTGTCGAATCCACATAAGTATGCTATAATTTCCCCTAAACTCTGTTCTCGGGTAATTAAATATTTCTGCAACACTTGCGGCTGCTCGGCAAGCTAGAGAAGAATACCACTTTGAAACGAAGAGGAAAGGAAAAGGAAAAGAGCAGGAAAAGCAACGAGTTTGCCGAGAGGAAACCCTTCAAGTGGGAAATCTTTTAAAGTTCTGTGGGACTGTGTGCGAGTGGCATCCACCGCATCATAAATCAAATTATGACGACCTGACGAGAGGCGGGAATCAAGACCGAAATGTTATTAAGTGCAGCCAAGGGACCAAAGCGAGGGACCCAGAACTCGGGACCGAGAACGTCGAGCAATCCAAAAACCCTTGACCACTTTCGACTCGCAAGTTTGTTTGAGTATTTTACGTTATTAATATTAATATTACTACAGAAGACGACACAAGTTTTTGTATGTGGCACAGGCCGTGTGTGTACACATAATTATGCAATTTAATGAGTTTTCTCTTTGCTGTCGCAGCCCCGGGCTACTCTACCTTCGGAGAGATATGCCGCCCCGCCCACAACTCCCGCCCCTTTGCTAGGACAGCTGCACATGTGCATAATTAATGAGGAAAATTAATTCTACATAAAGGAGTTTTCGGATGTACGGGTTGGCCGTGTATGATGGAGAATCAACATTGTTACTGAAAACATTTTCGCACTTTTTGCAGACAAATATAGGGGATAATTATGTGAAATTAAATGTATTATCGCATTGAAATCATGTTTTTTTCTTTTTAAAACTAAAACCAAAGAAATAGGCCAACAGCAGTTAGTAATTAATATAATATACTAAGAGAGAACCTACTATAGTATTTCAGTAGATTTATGTTTCATAGGGCTGACAAGCCTTCAGAGATTGGAAAAGTCCACCAGCAGCCAAGGTGATCAGTGTAACGAAAATGTTGTTAAAGGCAGATGATATAGGGTATACATATATATATAATACATATATATTTCTCTCTTAAATTTAAACCAATAAAGTTTGCAAACAGCCGTTAGTAATTAACGAAAAATAAATATAAAGGTATAGAACCTACTATAGTATTTCAGTAGAGTTCAGTTTCAAAGGGCTAGAGAAACCTTGCAGAGATGGGAAAAGTCCACCAGCAGCCAAGGTGAACAGTGTAACGAAAATGTTGTTAAAGGCAGATGACGGCGGCGATGATGATGATGATGCGGTTGACTTTGCCACAACAACGCCGTCGTCGGCAACGACAACTTGACATGGGAGCCGAGGCCGGTGACTAGAAAAGACAGCCGGGGTGAAAGCCTCCGTGCTGCAGCCTCCTCCGCCTGCCGTTCATGTTTGTTCGGAGCCCCTGCCACAGTGCCTTCTTTCATTTTCCCTTGGCTGCCATAAACGGAACGAAAACTCCTCACGACGGCGATGAAATTGACGTATAAAGTCAACGGCGTCAACAAAGTCGCTCCTCGTCTCCCTTTCTCCATTTCACCAACCCATCGCTGAACACATGACAGCACTTTTGAGGCATGTGTGTGTCACGTTCAGCATTTAGCATTTATTGTGTCTGTGTATTTGTTTTCCTCCTTCTTTTTGGGGTATAGCCCAAAATTGAATTGAAAAACTTGCTGAAAGGTGCCTAGGAGAGGTATTCCAGTTATGGGAGCCCCGAAGTAGACTACGGTTATTGTTGCTTCGTTTTATTAAACCATAACTTGCTGCTCCGCTCTGCCACAATTTTGAATTGAATCGAAATGGCTGGGAATGTAAATGAGTTTGAAAACGTGGCCCTTGTCTGGGTTACTCCTATTTGCCAACTCTGATGAAGTTGTCCGGGCAAAGGAGAATGGCAGAGGACGGATGAGCAGATTCTTTGTGATTTGTGGCTTTGTTTTTCTCTTGCAGGAAATTAGAAATCTTTTCACACAGCCACATTTCTCATCTCTGCCGTCCTCGCTGTGTGCGTGTGTGTGGAAAGCCAAAGAAAATTAGAAAGCAAACTGGTTTGGCTGCCATTACAGACATTGGCATTTATATGTCGAGTTAATTAAAAGAAAACTAGTTATGCTAGTACTGCTCCTGCTCCTCCTCCCTCCCCTTCGCCAAGAAAAAGTCATTAAAAAGTAGGAACAGAGTCGGAGTCGAAGCCAGAGTTGTCTGTCAGACAGTGCGTATGATTGATAATGAGTTGAGGAACGGCGAGGGAGGGGCAGGATGAGCTGAAAGGATGGAGCTCTGCTGAGACATCTCCATTTTTCTCCGCTCATCCTGTCTGGGCAATGCGAAGAATGCACACTTCTTGCAACGGAACTTATTATTTTATTGCACTTGGCTCGGACACTTGCGGCCCCTTCCCTCCAAAATCCCCCATTGTGTGCAACCCGAACTGTCATTGTTGTCCTGCCACCTCCTGCTGGGCAACTCCTCCTCCGCAGCCTCCGACCTTCAACTGCGGTATTCCCCGGTGTGCAACCTCAAGACATCGCTGCGGGCATTCCCCAGTGCCCAGCAATAGATATTAACATGGGGAGGGGAAACTGACTGGCTTCCAATGGTGGTTCCATTGTCATACCTTGAGGTGCAATTTACATATTTCCAGGCCAGTTAGGGAATGGGATATTCACGTGGGTGAAGGACAGGATGAAGCTGGCAATGTAATTTCTAATTTACTTTCATCTTTGATGCGGGCAGATGGCTGGTGAAAGGGTTCTGAGAACATAAGTCCTGTAATTATACATTCAAGGCAATTCTGATTTGAGGACCACACCAATTGCATTCTGACGAAAAGTTCTGCCACCGTTCCTAAGAAAAGGGGATCAAAACTCTATTTGAAAAGTCAATTTGAACCTAGTTTGATGCCTTAAAGGACAAGAATAATTCAAGTTTTTAAGAACTATTTTATTCTTTGGTCTCTTCTGTGGATAACTATTCCATGTCTGCTCTTCAATTTGCATATACATCCTAGTTGGCCTGACATTAAACACCACTTGCTCTGGTTTTTCTGGCCTCCCGAGTAGGAGGAGAATAACCTGTGACCTCTGATCATCAGGACATTCAAATTAGGCGTGGCCATAGCCAGGTTTTTCTTCTCTGCCTGTTATCCTGTCAAATGTTAAGTGCAGCAGACTCGGACAAATTATGCGCATTTTTGGTGGAGAGTCTAAGCTCCAGAATTGTATTCCGAACCGAGTTCCTGGCTCTTTCTGTCTAGGTGAGTTGGAGCTGAGCCACGTTACATGGGGAATTAGTGCGCATAATTTCATAAACAACTCTGCCATCGGGCATCCCTGCTGCGGAGGGGAGGGTGTGGAGTCTAGGGAAATGACAGGAAGCTTTTGGTAGTCATCGCGTTGGTCGCTGCGCAAATATTTCTTGTGCCCCCCGGGAATGATTTTTGCCCGGTGCTGATGCTGCCGGCAACACTCGTATGTACATATCCGAACACATGCAAATGTACACGGGGTACATCGAGTTATGCTGGGAATTTGCGGAAAGGAGGCTGGGAAGGAGCCGGCGAAAATGTGGACGAGTATCTGTACTAAATTGCATATGAAGTGATTTCAAGCGTAAGAAATGCCCCGGCAACAACAACAACAGCGGGAGTACATCAATATTATATGTACAGATATATTCACGAGTACATGCACAGCGCTTGGTTGGAATATGCGGAAAAACTTGGCGCAGGTTCAAAAAGAAAAAATCGCAAAAATATGGGAAAGAAGAATTTCATATCAAAATTACAAACAGGCCCAGGACAGGGGCCAACTCTCTGCCAGCAGAATGTGGATGATGAACGAGTCCGGTTGGGGACCCTCCCGTCCCCATTGTTGCTGCTCAGTTCAGCCAAAGTGCCGGAAGTCGTGAACTCTGCATGGGAATGTGATTAAATGCATTGCCGGCACTTTGTGCACAAAACTAATTTGGCTAATTTCATGATTTATTGGGCCGAGTGGAAATTTAAACATTCTGAGATGGCAAATTAAATTTTATAAATGAATTTTGAAATGATTTATGCGTGCCAAACTAACCATTTTTGTTTTATCTGTCTTTCTCTTTGCAGCCTAGGCGCCCAATAAATATACATCTCTAAATGCATCAGCTAAGCAACAGTATTTTTGCTCAACAATAAATTTACGATAACTCTCAAGGCAGAAAAATAGAAGAAATATTTTGATAGCCGTGATTATTTGTTGCATTTGAATAAAAACCACTGAAGATACGAGCAGCAAAGAGAACGCAGCGAGCTTAAGCCAACAACGTAGTACGACTAGCAAAAGACACCACCAATTTAATTTTATCTAGAAAACCATACAATACCGCAAGCAAAGTAGCCAAAATCTCTATATGTATAGTACGTGTATTGGTCATTTATGATTGATATATAGCAAAGTTATATTTACAAACCCACAACATAACCGGAAGGGGAGCCCAGAAAAGACAGACAAAACCACTGCTGCGATACAGACCGCTGAATACGGTCAGATCCAGATACATTTTCATCTAAACCGAGTTAAGACAAAGGCAGCAAAATAGATACCATGGAAGACAATAACACGAGCAGCAGTGCGGGCGGTGCGTCCATCAAACACGAGGATCCATCGGTGACACTCACAATAAGGCTGATTATGCAAGGAAAGGTGAGTTGGAAAACAATAATATTTCATTAAATTGGTATACTAATTTTTAAACAAGCTTATGAGGGTTTCTATACAGCAGTTGGTAAGGAAATATTGCTAGTATCAAAATTATCTAGTAGATATCATCTACATGAATAGAAGATTTTTAAAAAAAGTTTGTCGGAGACAACCACGTATTGACAGATCTGATGATAAACAATCCCTTGGGTCCTCTCCAATACAGCGAAATCCAATAAAACTGAGCAACTGACTTTAACTCCACCCACTTTGGATCGAGTGCAATTGTCTATTAAAATATGAACGCTTTTATGCACACCATTGAGCTCTGTCATCTTAAATATTTATAGACCCCTTTTTTCAATTCGCACGAAAATCAATAACGCGGATGGGGGCTCAGAACGAGGTGGCAAACAAAAAGCCACCTGGCCAGAGCAAACATTAATGAAAAAATTACAAATTAACGCGTGCATTTTGTATGCAAATTAAAATTAAATACGCGCCACGTCACGCATTATTCCATCGCAGTAAAGGTAAATGAAATGGCGTTGTGAGGGGAAGTGCGGGGGAGTCGAAGGAATATGTGTGTATATGAATACGATACGTAGAGATATAAATACAGGGCCATAAAAACGAGACGAAGTAAGGCATCGGCTATTAAACAATCATTACGGCTCCCAGATATGAGTCATAAAAAACAAAACAAATAAAGTACACCAATTTATAAATTGTTTTCATTGCGTACAATAACAAAAGTCGTGCACACTCGTATCATATTTATGTAAATGCTGTTTGGGGCAACTGACAGGTGAGACCAGCGGCTTGTATCGCATAGCAAATCAGCCTGCGGGACAACGGGTTAAACCAGTCGCAGAAAGATGGCATATATAAACAATTAAATATTTAACATTTGCCTGGATAAAATTAACCTCAAATCGAGGACAGGAGCGCATTGTGTGCGGCTTTAATCAAGGAAAATGTTTTGACAGCAATTTTCCAGCACAAACACCCCGAGGCGGTTCATTTTCAAAGCAAAATATATACAGATTTTATAGTGAAAAAACCAATATGCGAATCATTCATTTGACTCAAATAAAGCGATAATAGATTCATTCAAATATTTTTAATCATTATTTATTAACGAACAAGAACAGCATTTAATGTGTCTTTGATATTGCATTGATTTTGAGATATAAATGAAGAGTAAAATGATTAAGTAAACTATTTTTAATGGCCACCACTTTATGCCACAATAACCCAACATAGATATATGTTTACATTGAACTGCAGCCTCTCTACTTCAGGCAGTGATTCACGGCAGCCGAAGTAGTCAAGATAAAAGCGGCATTACACAAAGAGATAGAAAAACCGACACTAAATAGCTGCTTATTTATTTAATAACAGTCAACAGCCATTAAAAACAATTATTCAACGACATTAGCCACCAACAACCATCCAGAAAAGGCTGTCACGCAAATCCGCAGCGTAGTTGTTGTTTCCCGCGCCGAGTTCAGCTGAGTTAAGATGCGATACGATGAGGGGCTTGCCACTTGAGAGATGTTAGCCAGAAGACGGGGAGCTGGCAAGACTTCGACTGCCGAGCACGTGTTGAGCTGGCAAAGCTGTCATTTATCTTTTTAGCCCGATTCCCGCCGCATAGGCGGCTGAAAAAGCAGATTTGCAGCTTCAGATTTGCCCAGGCATCGATTTAATTATAAATTTGGTCGTTGTTGGGTATTATTTTTAAACCACAAGCAATTGAAAGGCCGAGGCAGGTGCAGATAAGGCGACAAGCCGGTGCAACGAGCAGTGCGGCGAAGGGGCTCTTACATGATGTGTAGTTGAAAATTGGCAAAAAGGCCAGAAATATGTTTAGACGCGACAATTTATGGCCGAAAATGCAGGCAGATAGACAAAGAAAGCAAAATTAAGCCAAAATGGAGAGGGGTGGAGCTTTCTAGCAGAGCTATGGTACCTGGTGCGGAATCCCTCCGCCGATCACGGATCTCTTGAATAATTGCGCACTTTTTGGCTTTAGCACAATATGGCAGCGGGAAAGGCGTCCGTGTAGGAATAAATATTGTGTAAATGCAAATTCTGCACATTTTCTGAGATTTTCTTTTTCTTGCCAACCCAAGGATTCGGGCAATAAATTCCCAAGACACTTTTGTACGGCGCCGACAGACTAAGGCTGTCGTTTGTTGTTGCTGGTCTCTTGATCGATAGTTATAGATTAGCATGATTTATGCGATTTTTTCAACAGCCGCGCAGATGTGAATAAATTTGACGCGCAATGCAAATCAAGTGGCTAGCAGGAAAAAAGAAACGTCAGCAGCGGCAGATTAACAGCCAACTACTGTCAACTGAGTTGGCATAAAATTGAATTGAACACAAATCTCGACATCCGTATCGATATTGTTTAATTGCCTCCAAAGTGCGAACGGTATTGGGATAGGTTGAGGTGGGAAAAATGTATCTAGGTTTGTTTAATTTCCCATAAAGGACCATTAATCAGAGATGCATGCAAATTGGTTCACCCCGAGGTTGCACAAGATAAATTAGGTTTTTATTGCATATTCTGTATTGACTATTGAAATAAACATTAAAATGTCAGGATGAGTTTAATAATATCGAACGAAATGTGCAGGTAACTCAATTCCTTTGTGATTAATCCGACTCATCATCGCGTAAATCTGCAAGCCGATCATAATTGCAATTATTCATTAATGGGAAATTAAATATGTTATCTCTTTGGGCAGATACAGTCAGCGACATAATGTTATGCGGCTGGGAGTGGTGCAAGGCCATCGGCAGAGCCGAAAAGTCATTGTTAGCCAGGTATTTTTGCGTCTCTAATTAACTTTGGCTTATTAGTCTCATGCCGAAAGTCGCATTCAGACTCTGAGTCAGAGTCGCCAAGTCGCAGTTGCAGTCGCGACCAAAGTCGTGATGCAGTTAATTAATTTATGAAAAATGAAAACAGAAACGGGCGAAAAATAAACAACTTTGCCATGCAATCGAGCGGCAGAGGGCGCAAAAACACCTTTTTCTTTTGTTTTGGGCCCCGGCAGTTGGGTTTTTTTCACCTTTTTATTTCTTGGCAGCCATCCGCAAATTGCATAGAAAAGAAACCGAAATGTGGGTTGCTCTCTCGCCTAGAATTGTCAGGGCAGTAGACAGAGATATTTGTTGCAGTTGTTCTTATTTTTGAATCATGCATTTTTAATTAGTGAAATTGCACGACGTCGACGACGGCACCTTTATGCGAATTTTCATCACAGTCTGCCACATTTCCCGAGCACTTGTCTAATTTTAATTAACTATTTTTCGAGGCGTCCGAGTTTAGGGCATGGTTGTGCAATGGATTCGAGGGGTGTGGAAATGGGTTGCATTCAACCTAGTATTTCCGATGACGTTTTCGGTGTTTATTAGTTGGCTTATGCCTTGCCAATTCAATTACTTAGAATTCCATACCCTCCAGAGGGCTTTTCGGGGCCCCTCCGCCTGCAGGAGACATTTCTCACTCGTCCGTGCGTTGTTTTCGTTATTTAATCAAATTAAAAATTTGCCACTTGCTGCGTGGCATGGCCCTGTCCTGCATCTGGCCCTGGCAAATTGTAAATAATTTAATTGTACCATTTTTTGCTTTTCGCCTGCCAGCAGCAGCGGCAACAACAACGGCCAAAAATACGAAATAAAAGTTTGCAGGGCGACAAATGCGCTGCATGATTTATTGGATGGGATGGGGAAGGGGGAGGGGCGGAGGGGCGGCACATGTGTGCCACAGCAGGCCATATGTGAGCACCCCGCCCCCTCTGTCAGATTGCATTTTCCAGCATTTGTGGCAAGTTTTTCTTGCATTTTTCCTTTGCCGAGCAGCTCCCATAAATGGTTCTCACGGTTTCGCAATTGCTGTCGGAGATTTTTTGCCGCTGATGGTGTTGTTAGTGCGGCTGCTGTTTTCTTTGTTGCTGCAATTCACTTATTTTTGTACAATTTTCAACGCCGCCACACATTAAAACCGAAATCCGCAAAAGATTGGAAAAGGGGAAAAACATGAAACAAGTCATGCTGCTCGAACTTTTTTGGGTTGTTGTCTGAGCTGAAGCCAAAGCCGCGTTCGTTTTCTTTTCTCTTTTCTCCGGCTTTTAACCGTCTGCTCCACTAACATCAAAAACTCTTTGCCCCAACCCCCCCATTGAGCCGCCTCTATTGTGGCCCACAATTAGCGTTGTCCATTCTTTGGACCTCGTCTTTAATGCGTTTTCAGTTATTGTTTGTCTTTTTCCCCTGATGGCCATTGTTATTGTCATAATCTCTAGTCCATGTTTCGTCTTATAGTGATAAATGGAACTAGCCAAATTTTGCGCTTGGCTGGATATTGTGTGGGAAAATACAATGAGATGTGCACAAGCACTTTAAGATGGGTTTGCTGATCTAAATTTCATGATTATGCAACCAAATAACCAGCCTGGGGCAGCTCCTTTCTCGGAATATTTAAGGAACAGGCTTTAGTTTCCCTTAAACTGCATTAAAAGTGGAGGTGAATTGTTATTTGCTAGTTAGTTCGTAAAGTTTTCTTGTATTCATAATTATGCAACTACAGGTTAGATTGGAATATTTTCAATATCTTTGATTTACAAATACTTTTCAAAGGTTTCTCGGGATCCTTCCTCTTCCGTTTTCATCCAGGTTCTGAATGACATTTTTTGAATAACACATTTTTCAATCCTATTCAACGATTTTCACCCAACATTGTTGTTTCAAGGCTTATATTTACTAAGGACCAGCCGACTTGCAGTAATCCCTTGTGGAAAACAAAACGAAATCAATAACAACGAACAATCAAACTTATTTCCTGACCACAGAACGGAATGTTGGCATTCTGAAGCGGCTGCCTGCATGTCAACTTTTCCTATGCATATTTTATGCAAGCAACCCAACCGAACAAGCTGGGTGGACCGAGCCCAAAACATTCGACAAAAGGCAGTCGAAAATGTTCCAGCTGGACCGCAAAGTGTTTTTTGCATGCGAAAATCGCACGCATGTGGAAATCGGAAAATGCGAAAATGCCAAATGCGATTGTTCATTGTTGCAGGAGTTGTGTGGAGGAATGCTGTGAATTTAATTGCCGGCAGGGAGCGCAGCAGGGGATCGAATGGATGGGTGGAGCGGGCGAGGTGGGCGCGGTGGGCAAAGGCCAAATCAATGCATTGAAGTGAAAGTCCCGATTTTCGCTCGATTCACAGTAATGAAACGGCGGGGGATTTTGAGCGGCGGAGGAATCGAGCAATGTCAGGCAGATCCGATTTATGCAAATGGCGCAAACTTCTGAGCGGAACTGAACCGGCTCGCAATCGCAACGAGATAATTGAATGGAGCAGCGGGTGGCTGAAGCGAACTGCGGTGGACATCGGAGCGGCTTCTGGCCACATTATTAATGATGATGAGGCCTAGGCGCTGATGAGCAGCCATCAACCTGAATGGTTATGAGCGACCCGAAAGTGCGTAGTCTCTAGGCCGCCCCGCACTTAGATACCACTTACGCAGATACAATTTATATCTGCCAAGTCCGTGGCAGCAAAGCTGTCCTATAAATTACACTGGTCGCCGAGAAATTCGTCTATGAGTGCAGACAGGCGTAAAAACGCATCTGAGGCAACGTTCGCCGCCGTTCGACGATAATTACGCCAATAATTATGCCCATTCGCTCTGACATTTGTGTACAATAAATATCTATGCAACCGAATAAGCTGGCCTGCATCTATTTCGCTCTCGTGGGCACAAATGTTCTGGCGAAGAGTGGCCAGAATGCAAGCACCGCATAAAATTCGGATGGCCGGGGGCAGATTTCCCTCGCACATTGTTTTGCCCAGTTTGCATTTCGTCTGGCAAGCTGCCCGACCCAAGATGTATTTGTTGGGCTCTGGGTGCGCTCTTTCGGTCTGGCACAATGGATTGCTGCACTTTGGATTTGTGAAGGTTGTTCTATGGTTTATGGCCGGCAAATTGAATGGCTGTGAGTGGCAACATTTAAACATGGCCAAATAAATTGTTTCAGATCTACATTATACGTAGAAACGGGGTTGGGTATCCTTGGAGAAAAACATATCTTAAACTGTGGGGATAAGTTCCAAATTGCATTAAAATAAAGTCATATTTTAAGGTACCAACTAAGAAATTCGTATGCATTTCCGTTGACAAATTTACGGGGACTACTAAAAATATTATCTGTTTTTAAGTGTCTGCATTTAAATTTAAATTTAAGTACTTCCTATTATACATTTTTTTTCGCACTTAACAATATTTTAAGTAAATGCTTCAGACGGGCGGAAGTTCATTGGCTTTATTTTAATGATAGATGAAGAAGTTCCTTGTATAAAATGAGTGGTATATTGATTACCCCGCTAGGTGGCGATCAAAATGGTAAGGTAAAACCATTCCCTCTTTACAGTTCCTCCCTTTCTGCTCTCCGCTTTCATTTTTCGCAATGGTTTTTTCTTGTTAAAAACTCAGTTACTGGCTGTGGCAGTGCTGATATTTACAATCAATTAAAACGCGTAAAACGCGCTGGCCGCAAATTTCATTACGTGCGACAGTTTCCAGCGCCGACAGGCGACTGACTGTGAAAGGGAAATGGGTTCGCCTCGGGCTGGGTTTGGGTTTTCTGGTTGCCACTGTGGGTGATGCGGGGTGTGGCGCGTGTGAATTGCTTTTTGTGGCAATTAAATATGCAAAAGTAGTTACACACACACACGATGCCTCTCTGTGCTGTATGCTCCGGCATAATATCACTTAATATTTAATCAAATTTGAGCATCGTCTCTGACAGTGTCAGGCAAAAGAAAAAGCCGAAACTCGCTTAAAGTGTTTTCGATGTCCGCAGAGGGTGGCAAGTTGATGGCCTCGAGCAAGATACATCTTAAGAGCATTTATAAGTTACTTTGCAACATGTTTTCCAACTATAATGCTAAACACATTTTCCGTATTTTGTTTCTTTGCAGGAAGTTGGTAGTATTATTGGTAAAAAGGGTGAAATTGTCAACAGATTTCGTGAAGAGGTAAGGCTACTCATCCCCAAAACATAAACAGACCCCGGGCTAATTCTGTTATTCCTCCTCAGTCTGGTGCCAAAATCAACATTTCGGACGGCTCATGCCCGGAACGTATTGTGACTGTGTCTGGTACAACTAACGCAATCTTTTCGGCATTTACGCTCATTACAAAGAAGTTCGAAGAGGTATGTGTGCGGTACAACTGGCCAGTCCCCGTTTAATCACCCCCAGGACCCCATCATTTCCGGTTCACATTACTAACTTCTGACCCGTTTCAGTGGTGCTCGCAGTTCAATGATGTAGGCAAAGTTGGCAAAACTCAAATACCCATTCGATTGATTGTGCCCGCCAGTCAATGTGGATCGTTAATTGGTAAGCGGACTGCAGTTAACCACAGTCATCAATTCTAATGCTATTTATTTGCACTCGGGGCAGGCAAGAGTGGTTCAAAGATCAAGGAGATTCGCCAGACCACAGGCTGCTCCATCCAGGTGGCCAGTGAAATGCTGCCCAATTCGACAGAGCGGGCGGTTACCTTGAGCGGCAGTGCCGAGCAGATCACCCAGTGCATCTATCAGATATGTCTTGTCATGTTGGAGGTGAGTCTTCTGTCCTTTATAAACAAACTTCTCTAACTAAAATACTACGTTATCATTGATACCATACGTGTTCTTGTTGGAAAAGTCTGTTTGCATCCACTATCGCTTGAGATTAACTAATAATCTATTTTCTGAACAGTCCCCGCCACGCGGTGCTACCATCCCGTACCGACCAAAACCGCAGGTGACTGGCCCCGTCATTCTGGCCAATGGACAGGCCTTCACCATTCAAGGAAACTACGCAGTGCCCACACAAGAGGTATGTAGTTGGACCGTCTGGCCGATTTCTCACCCAGAAAACCAGGCTAAACGTGTTGTTAAGATCAGTGAACAGTGTTGTGTACTCTATTGCCAGCCACTGCAGCTATATCTCTCGCTCTGTCTCTATCTTAACCGACCCCACATAATTCCAGCTAAACAATTTTGTACTCTTTGATTTTGCCCCGACCTAGCCCAACTATCTTTTTGGTTATTGCGCGTCTTCACTTTCTGTTTATCCTCTTAATATTTCTTAAGTTCATGTCACTCTATTTCTCTGTCTATACTTCTATATCTTGTGTTCTGCCGATAATCCAGATCCCCTTGCTCGACTCTATCGACCCCGATTATAATTTGCGACACCGTCCACGAGTCCCTCCCCTCTTTCTCCGTAAACTCTTCACTTGGAGACCCCTGATAGCTGTCCAGAGAAGAACCTACTACGATTTGTGTCCCGTTTTTGACCCTTCTGAATCCAACCTCTCACTCTACTGTACCGATTACCGATTACCGAATCCGAACCGATACCGATTACCGCTCCCCTATCGTCGTACCCATGAGATTCATCTATTTTCAAGTCCAAGTGGTGACCCCGATCAGTGAACTAATGTGTTAACAAACTTTACAGCCATCGAATCGACGATAATAATTAACGAAACAATTTTAAAATAAACTTTAAATATGTATTTTTGTTTTGTTTTTAGTTTCTTTTGCACTCTCTTCTCTCAGGTTAAGAGCGTGTGGCTGCGAGGAGAGTGCGTGCGCGATCGGTCTCTCTCTCAGTCTGCCCCGGCACCTGTCTCTGTCTCACTGCGAGAGTCTCCGGGAATCTTCGATCTCCGAGAATCGAATCCGCAGCATCCTGAGGGGAGAATCGTTGGGTTTCTTCCGCCTCAGAGAAAAGTGTTGAAGGCGTGGCGAGGCGAGGCGAGTGAGTTCGTGTGAAAGAAAGAAAGGCTCGCGGGGAGCGGGGGCTAGAACTCTCTCTCTTCACTCTCTGCTCAGTCTCTCTGTGTCTCTAAGTTCTGTTCTGAAGAGGGCTCGCTGGCAGCGTGTGTGAAGAAGTATGTTCAAACTACACTAGTCCACCTGTCTCTCCAAAACCCATCTACATACATATATCCGCCATATCTATCCAGCCCAAAAGTAAACATCTATTAATCAAATACCTCGACACAACAAGATCCACAAAATATTAAACTCCTCCTTGAGCGCCAGCTAACAAATCGTATCGTATCGAGTATTGAATAATTCAACACCCCTCTATATATTACTATATACACTTATTTGCCAACGTCCTGCGTTCTCTCGACATCTCTCCTGATTTTTGTGTAGTACCGTCAATCACTGAAATTTAGCTTCCTGTACAACGGATAAATCCAATCAACGAAGCTCACCACATAAATAATTAAAAAGCAGAAGACATATTTAGATGCGTTTTTACCAGAACAACAATGCAATTAGCAATTATAACAACAACATACTGTGCCAATACCATCCTGCCCGAGCCCTCCATCTCACACACTCTAAATACTTTCTCGCCACTCTCTCTATCCGTATCAATAAATATTGTTTATAACTCTGTTAAAAATCCCATACCAAAATTGAATTTTGTGCTCTACAGAACCACAGGAAACAGCAAACAGCACACAACAGCAAAACAAACAGCAAACTAATTCTATTCAATCCAATTCAGACTCCAGTACAGTCAGTCCAGTACAGTACAGCACAGTAAAGTTCAGTTCAGTTCTCCGCCCTTCAGAGCCCCCCTCGCCAGCCATTGCCCCAACGAAAAATAAAAGTTTCTCAAAACTAAAACAGACAAAGTTTTTGTTGTCACATCAAATTCAATTAATGTCCAGAAAAAATTTAATAAATCAAAAACTAGTTGTACCATCCATTGCGATCTCTCTCTGTCTCTCTCCCACAAATCGCTCTCTCTCACTCTCTCCTGGTCCTGGTTATTGTCGGTGTTGGTTTACAATTCGTTAGCCCAATGCAGCGTGTAGTGTATTAAACCCCACAGTTGTCAATTTGCTCACAATGGGTACAGTTTGCAGGGTTAACTTTTAGAGCTGCGGTAAAAATGTATTTTTATATAAAGGAAAACCGATGTTAGAGTACCCAATGTGACTTTGATTTGCCATGGCGGTCCAGTCAGTCTGTTGGCAACTGTACCTCAACCTGCGCTAAACTGTCGGCATTGGTCCCGCATTCTAAGAGTCCTTCATGATGTTGTATGCCCCTAAACCCTTGGTTCCCTTGAGACCTGGATCCGCCCCACTCGAAAACAAAGTAAAGCCCCCTTCTCTGTCCCTCCTTTTAGATGTCATCATTTGTTTCTAGTATTTCATCCACCCGATATCATTTATACTTTGTTCCGCGTTGCAACGAACCCCGTTGAGAAACCCCGCCCTCCCACCAGAAATTTGCACACACGTCTCGAAAGCTTTCTCCAAGAGTTTCTCTAGCGATACGTCTATATTTAAACATGTATCTGATAAGCTTACATCTCTCCATAGCAACTACAAAGTTAATATCTTAATCAACTTGCTTTGAAAGACATTTTACTTGTGGTAAACAATTTTCGTTCTTCTACTTTTCTTTCTTCCTTGGCCACATATTTTGAACCGCATAAATGAAAAATACACTAAAACAAAATTGTAACTCCACACACGCACACCAAACACACACAACCGTAATGATCAATCAATCAATCAATCGAACGTAGACCTGTCCAGTATTTCCACTTGCCCTGGCTACCGGCGGTCTACATGCTGGTATCTCAGGCTTGGCGGATCCTTTGTTAAAGGGGGCACATTTACAAGGAGCGATACCAGCACACCACCATCACCTACAGCAAATGCCCGATGTGAGTTTATAGCTATCGATGCGATTCGGTTCAAGAACATGAATACCTCCACCAGACTCTTGAAAGAAACTGTACTCGTTTAACCAATATAATCAAACGCAACATGACCCGAGAATCCAACTCCGCCAGGCAGAGCATGATGATGTACCGTCCCCCGACACCAGCCTGCACTCCCATGCATCAGACTGTAAAACACTCAGAAAAAATTGTTAATTTCCTCTTAAAACTATTCTTGAGCATAGAACATGAACAGTGCTTAAAAGTATAGCTGTTAGAATAAACGAAATGTGGTTCTCTTCGGGCCAAACGCCATTCCCAATAAAATTCTAAAATTATATTTTAAAGAACATACTCAACAAACCCCTTAACATTGTACTAAAATTGCTATGGCTAACCGAATTTTTACAGTGAACTGGGTTGGTTGGTTACCTTAAGTAAGCTTCAAGTGTTTTTAAAGGCGTACCAACCAAATCCATTAACTTTTTTGTCAAATAAATTTTAAAATAGTTTACTAAACACTTAGATTGGTGGTTGGAATAAACTATAGAGACGTATATGGGTTAATTTATAAACAACAATTATTTTCCAAATTGATGAATTTAAAATTCACAGCAAGATTCGCTATTTATAAAAATATTTTTTTCTGAGTGTAGATAGTTGTGTTCGTATGTTGCTGTTGTATTTTTACCCGCCGTAGCAACCTCCTGAGTAGCCCCAAGTTCCGGTTTTTGTAGCTTGTATACCCAGTTTACTACCTATGGCATTTCTTTTACGATCCCCCGTCGGCGCAACCGTTGGCCGCATTTCAATGACATTAGCATTGGGCCAACTACAGCTCCTGGTCCAAGTCCAGGTCCCCCAAGTCGTTGCCGCCACAAAGTCGGTGGCCGAAGTCACACTAAAAATCAGACCAAGGGGACTTGGAATCCGAGGACCAAAGCAAACCCTTTATCCCAGCCAAAAGTCATCAAAAAATGCACTTTATCGCCCACCCCCCTCTCTTTTCCCCCAAAGCTAAAGTTTTTCGTAGTTTTGGAAAATTGTTTCAACTTGTTTTCTATATGTATCTGTGTGTTTGCCTCTATGTATGTGTTGTGTGCGCTTGGCAGAAGTGTTTGTTAATATGCCAACACACACAAGTTTTATGACAGTTTTCCTAGATAATCCATTGTAGCTCCCCCTATCCGCCCCTCTCTCTCTCTGTCACTGAACTTTTTATTGAGTTGCAATTCATTTTTGGGTCATAAAATATTTCCATAGCGCATGTTTTATTTGTTTCATTTGAAATTCGTATTGCATTTTGATAAATATTTCAGTTCTTGTTTCCTAAGCTCTCACACAAACACACGGTTATGCAACCCCCACCCAGACACACACAAACAGAGATGCATCTCCCCCACTTACACAAGCTCACAGAAATAAAAGCACACAAAGCATTTCAATATTGTATGATTTATTTCAGATTTTCTCTATCCCTTTTTTGTGTCCCTTTCTAGAGTATCATGTGCCACCATTTCCCTTTTCCCCCTTAGCTGCATTCAGATGCAATTATTCGAAACATATTTGCAAGTGTTGCATTTGATTTGATTAATTTATAGAGCGCGTGCATAGTTCCCATTTTCCAACCCCAAGTCACCCCATAGTCCCCATTTCTTTACCCTTTTGAGTCCTAGTTTACATGCACATGTGTGCGTGTGTGTCAGTGTGTGTATGTTATTTGCTGTAGGTGTTATTGGTGAAAAGAGTAAAACAAACTTACTTCAGAATGCATTGAATGTTGCCTCAAGGAAGGGCCACCTAGCCCAGATTTAGGAAAACATTAAAAGGATATCATTTACAAAAGCATTAGCATACTTTTTGGAGTGAACTCAAGTGCGAACATCAAAGATATTTAATGCAGTTCCACGTCCTTGTGGATTAAGTTAGTTATTTGAGAAGAACTCAGCTTAAGCTTCCCCTAGGTGTACCCCTTGTAAATCTATTCAATGTGTCAACTTTCTCTCTTTCTCTTTCTCCCTCTCCATCCATCTATCTGTCTCTGTACCTATATATTTTGTAAAGACAACCTGTAAATTGTGTAGAACCAAAGTAACACAGAAAATAAAAACGTTAGACAGGGGAGACACCCGATTCATACACATAAGCTACACTGCACAAAAATACTTACACACACTCATTGCCGAACCCCTGGCTCCATGTACAAAGAGAATTACGATCCCCACCACAATCCACTCGATGGTGTATGTAAAAAGAGCTGAAGATGGAGTATAATCTTGTATCCCGTTTGCTTTTGCCCATTGCATTCTGTTCTTGTAACTATTTGTTTGATGCTTTTGCGTTTCCGTTTTTATCCCTGTTTCCGTTTCCGTTCCAACCGTTCCGTTCCCTTTTGTTATGTTCCATCTGCGTTACCTGTTACTGGAGTTGACGCGCGTTGTGTTGTGATCTTGTGATCTCTCCCCTCCCCCCGAAAACAGACCCCGCCCCCAGATAAATAGATGATAATTAACCCAACTGTATACATACACACACACCTTAACCCACGAAGCCCCTGAGCCCCAAAGAAGGCGGTGAAACATGAATCTAATCCAATCTAATGCGTTTCGTCCTTTCGTCCCGCTCTGCGAACAGGTGGCCAAGAACCCGCTGGCCAGTCTGGCTGCCTTAGGCCTGGCTGGGATGAATCCGGCCAGCACTGGGGGCATCAACCACACAGGTGAGTTGAGCGCTTCTGCGGCCAGATGCCAGACAGATTTCCAATCTAATCTAGGCTCTGCCCCAGCAGCCTTGGCTGCACTGGCCGGGTCGCAACTGCGTACAGCGAATCCCGCGAACCGAGCCCAGCAGCAGCAGCACGAGATGACCGTCTCAAACGACCTGATCGGCTGCATCATCGGCAAGGGTGGCACCAAGATCGCCGAGATCCGCCAGATCTCCGGCGCCATGATCCGGATCTCCAACTGCGAGGAGCGCGAGGGCGGCAACACCGACCGGACCATCACCATCAGCGGCAATCCGGACTCGGTGGCTCTGGCCCAATACTTAATCAATATGAGGTGAGTGCATCGATCTTGAGCAGCTTCTCATCAGCTATCTCTCTGTATGTGTGAGCGTTTGTTGCGTGTGTTGTTGTCTAACATCAATTTTGTCGAATTGACTTGCTAATTGACAAAAAGAAAGAACGAAGGTATAAGGAGGTCGTCGGTCGTAGGTCGTAGGTCAACTCTCAGTCGCGGAGTGGCGGTGCGTTCAAATGTCTAGACCATGACGAGGCCCCGGGAGGTGGGTGGTTGGGTTGGATGGGTTATAAGGTGAAAAGGTGAAGCGGGAGGGTCACCGTCAGGGGACTAACACGATTCCGTACGTAGCCTAAGCCACACACATGTCCTAGCCTGTAAGTCGTAAGCCCGGCAATGCCAAAACTAGCACCACAAATCGTATAATTTTCCACCCTCACACCCCTAGATCTTAGTTCGCATCGAACGCTAGCCTAACCAAGTGTTCTAGCTAATAGAAACTATAAATATCTAACTGTATAAACCTAGCATCTAGTCTTACCAACCATGTATAATATAAAAGTTCAGCAGGCCCCGGCCGAATCCGAGGATGAGCAGGAGGCGGATGATTATGAGGATGATGAGGCCAGCACCGAATTAATCTACGCATCGCACACTTTTCACACAACTGAAAATGACAATCAAAAAGAAACTGGACCTGATCCAATTGGTACTTCAAACTGCAGTTCAACTCCAAAACGATCCAAAACCTCACTCCCCGTCCAAAAATCAAACCGACCCAGCCGAATCCCACCACCACCTAGTTCATCCTCCAAATCAAACAAACTCTTTCGGTCCATGCCTCCCCATAAAAACAGAGAACAGCTCACCAAAAGTTTTCTACTCCTACCATCCAAAATTTGAACGCCGCTCTCCCACCAAAAAACCCCCCCAAAATCGCTGAAAAAGCTCTTCTTCTTTATCTCTCTCTCCGTCAACTCCGAACCGTTCCTCCACACAAAACCTCCTTAACCTTTTGCATAACAAAACACGAAAAGAATCAAGAAAAGATCAAATAAAACCAACTCAATTCCACAAAATCGAAAAAGAACCAAATGTTTTGAAATACCTATCACCTGCCGAAAAGCAAAAAAAGAAACCGAAACAAATACCAACAATATCCCAATTTGTTCCTTTCTTTCTCTCTCTTTCTATCTACCTTAACCGAACCTCGTCCACAGTGTTGAGCTGCAGAAGGCCAATCTCTTGGAGCAAGCCCAGGCCCAGCAGAACGGAGGTGCTGCCGCAGCTCCCGGAGCTGCTGCTGCCGGAGTGGCCGCAGTCGCCGGAGCAGCAGCTCCGACCGCCGGCACGAACGGAGCCATCCCGACGGTGGCCCTCACCGGCGGCACAGGAGTCGTGGGCGCGGGTGGTGGCGCAGGAGCCACCGGGGTGGCCAATGGCACTGCTCCGGCGACCAACGGCGGTGGCAGCAGCATCTCCGCCACCGGGTACACCAGTGCCAATGGCAGCCAGACAACAAACGGATCGGTCGGAGTGAATCCGGCAGCGGCCGCCGCCCTGTCCAGTCCTCTGGCCTCGGCTCTGCAGCTGCTGACCAAGCCGGGAGCCCTGAGCGCCCTGTCCAACCTTAGCGCCCTCGATCTGCTCAACCTGACCACGCTGGGCAACAACAACGGGGCCGGTGGCACTCCGGGCGGACCGCCGGTGCAGACGACGGGCGTGAACCGCGCCAAGGGCCACTATGCCACCTCCCGGTTCCGGCAGCACCAGACGGAGAGCGGCGGCGAGGCGGAGAAGCCGCGCAACAAGTTCAATCCGTACTAGGATTAGGGCTGCAGCTGCATCAGCCGGAGAGCAGTGGAGATATAGTCGCTTAGTTTTATAGGATTTCCATGATAGCGTTGCGAAAGCTTTAGACTTTAGATTCTTGAAGAAGAAGAAGCAAAATTGTAAAAAATTCGCTTTAAACTTATGTGGCATGCGTACAACAAGCTACGAACGTATTCATATTGTATTCAGATTCGTATTCGAAGTTTCAAGACAATTTTTACATCTAGTTAAAGCACAGTATCCAAGTAATTGATAAACAGACCCTATGCAATATTTATCAATGTTTTTGAAAAACAAACTAACCAGCAACAATAAGCAGTCACACTTAGATCGGCCGTATAGGGCAGCTAGAGATTAATCGATCAGAATCCGAAATCAGAATCAAGCACTTAAACAATATTGTGTATCGAATATATAAGGACAGGGTTATTTGTGTAAGGCCCGATCGAGATATTTTGACCAAGTGACCAAGGACCCTAGCGGGCGCTATAGATTTTGGACCCTAAACTTTTGATAAACGCCTACTAACATATATACATGGGTACATGATGAGTGTATCGTATATAACAGAATTTGCCAAATTTTAGCGCATCCCCTAGTATCGTTCTTCGAAGCTTTAGATTAGATTAGATCGCGTTTATAGGCGTCGAATGCCGAATATCGATATAGAGCAGGTACCGAGCATTGCGTTATCCTCAACAGCCAACAATCTTTCCCCAATCCATTCATTGTAACATAAAACACGCTCCAATATCTTATAATTCATTATACTCTCTTAGACTGTAAGCACTAAACGTATTTTTTCCCTATACATATATATGATTATATTTAAACATTAAGCATAAAGACCCAAAAGCCATGTGTCGAGAGCAGAAGCAGCAGCAGAGAAAAGTGAAACAGACAGAATATGAAATAAAAGAACCTTCTATAAGAAGTTTACAAAGAAGAAATTCCAATGCGTTGAGACCCCGATAGGGGAGCAATGAGATTCGAGCTCGGAGCGAGGGGGATCAACGACCTTTATGGACCAATTCGCTCTAATTGACGCAATCCACGCAATGAGCGTACAAAAAACCAACTATTTGAATAGAAAAACAAGCACACAGAGAAAATCATGGAACCGCCAAGAAAAGGTGGCCAGAGAAACATATTCAAGGCATATGTTCAATAGGAGGAACAAAATTTGAATTAAATTGAAGAAAAAACGTTATCATGTATTAGACTTTAAGTCTTCGATTGTTTATTGAATTTTATTTGTTAGTTGTAGCGATTTTCCCAAACCCAACTTTGTATTTATTATACGATTGTAAATTTTTGTTATTATTTGTAACCAAAACACTTTTGAATTGGTCGAAAATAATGTTGAAAAGTATTTGGAAATTTAATTTTCTTTACCCTGAAGTACACGGAATTATTGTAGCTACTTTAAAGGATCTTTATATGATTTTCTTATTATTATATTTACCAGTAGGTTTAAGAAAAATGACACATTATGTAACACTTTAAGCTAAGCGGGCTTACGATTTTATAACCAAATTATATTCCTAACTATTCATACATACATCTACATACATACATACCCACATACCCGTACATACATATATGCGAACATAATTATTATGACTCATTAACACAACGTAGTTAAACAAGTAAAGGAGTAATGCAGTAATGTGAAAATCTTATATTGAATTATATTCTTCTTGACATAAACAAAATAGACACAACTAGAAAAGGCTTTACCTGTAGAACGACAACAAGAACAACAGAAGGAACCGCAATAGCGACAGAAACAAAGCAAAACTATTTATATGCAATGAAAACATGATGGAAAACACAAGAGTTTGTAATAAAGTGAAAAATGAATACTAAAACGAACGCAGAAGGGGTGCCCCACAATCATTCTTAGTCGGGGGAAGTGAGATACCGTGGAACGGGGAAGTTTTGAAACACTTTATGGCAAACTTCTAATGCACCTTTACCCTTCGCCTTTCAGAATATCAATGGAGACTGCTGGTCTGCCCATACCCGGTTACCACTACATTGCGCCCAGTGCAATTGTTAAAACACCCATTCACTAAATGCAACAATCAACCGCAAGCAATGCAGCAGCCACAGCAACCAACAGAAATCGGAGGACTGTGACTAGAGGACACCGGCAGAGGAGCAGAAGTAACATAGAACGTCAAATGTTAAATCATAAGCAATACAACAAAAACGGAAAATTAAGGAGGACATAACTCAACTCATATGACACTGTCAGCAATCACACATTGAATACATTACACTCATACCCACGGACACGCTCATAGACAGGCTCGGAGAGAACCATACATACACGTTATATTTATTCATTGATTCTTATTAATTATGATATTTTTCATTAAGTTTTAAACGCAAGGGCAAACAAATACAAGAACTTTTATGATAAACCGTTTTCGGGGGCCCCACGGATCACGTGAGGCCGCCCAAAGTAAGAACAGAACAGCAATTAATTGTAAGATTAGTCAAAATGAAGACAAAATAAAAAGTATAAAAATCAATTAACCACATAACATACAAAAATACGAAAAAGGCAGAAATTTCAAAAAGCAGTAATTCTAAGCCAACAACTTGTGCACGAGCATGACCAAAAAAGAAACATCAAACATGAGAAAAAAATTTAAGCATAATGAGAACGGATATGAATGAGACATTGAACAGACAAGCAAACAAACCAAGCAAGCAAAGACATACAGATGACTACGGACACAACATAAATTATATTTACTGCAAATCGCATCTAGCATCGATGTTTGCGTTTGTTAGTTGTTTGTTTATATGTATACATATATATTATATAGAGACACGGCGATATATTGATACGATAATTTTTATTTTATTATTTCTATTATGGTAATTGTTATCGAAATTGTATTTGTGATTTTTGAATATGTTTAGACTGATGTGCAAAATTGATTCTGTTTATAAATTACAAGTAAACTACACATAAACAATTATGGACTAATTACTAGATATCTCTTCTCTTCGTTCTATCTTCTAATTAAATTACTCATTTGTTCAAAATTAGTTTTAATTTGTTGAGAGCAACAAAACTTGATAAACGAAAATCTAACTAGCAAAGGATTTCCAAATGAATATCTTATCAAAAACGTTGTAGTTTCTTTCGTTTGGTTTCTAGTGAAAATGCCTACTGCTGAATGGAAAACCACATTTAATCTACTTACAAATTAGCGAAAACAATTCGAGTTACAATAATAATTTTTAAGCACTTTTGCGGCGATTAAAAAGACTTTCTAAAGCGTTGAAAAAAACGAGAAATGGATTTAAATATTATATTACAATTATGCTTAAATTAAAGTATAATTTAAATTTATTAGCTGTTAAATTTATACGCAAAACAAAACTGAAAAACAAAACAAAAAAGAACCACAACAAAAGAGAACATCAAAAATAAACTGATTTTCAATGTTAAAATTAAATTAATTTTATTCTAATTTAGTTCATAGGCTGGGCAGTTAAAACCAAAAAAATCAAGAAAAACACAAGTGTGGTAATTACTTTAAGTCACACTAAAACGTTTAGTTACTTATACACACTAATTCACAATAAAGCCTCTGGACATGAGCTAAACGGTGTTGAAAGCCGAAGGTGAAAGCGAGAGCATCAGTTTGCAAATGGCAAAATGTGTCAAATTTTATTATACATATTAATTATTTAGTAAGAGGAATTATCAAAGCATAAAAGAAAACAAAAAACATATCCACTGCAAACGAAAACCAATCTAACCACAACTTATTATATTAACCAACACAAGATACAGAATGAACAAATTATAAATCCAAACAATGCATACATATAAAGGCAAACATATCCCATAGAACGCAATGCATGAATCTATATAAATATCTATGATTTATAACATTTATCGCGGTAAATGCTTTGACTTGAGGAATTGATTAAAGAAACATTTAAAAGTGATTTCCCCTGAACAACTTCTCTTGTCAACAGTAAATTGATCTTCAGTTTCATCTGCATTCATAATTTAGCATCTTCCGCTCACACAAGAAAGACAAACTTATGAAACAACAAAACTTGATTACAGGAAATTGTTAATAGCATAAAGAGTAAAAATATAAATAAATGAACATAAAAACCACAAAAAGACGAGCCTAGCCCAAAACGTTAGCTCCTCTTTTCGAATATTCCGATAAACTTATCGAGGATCCAGCAACTGGCAGGCAGTGGATAAATAATATCATATGGCGAAACTATTTCGTGATTTTAGTGACAAATATATTTCGCTGACGACAAACAATTTGAAGCAATCATTTTGAAAACAAGAACTTTGGTGCCCACATAAATGTGGAATCGAAGGAAAAAAGAAAATATTGAGAAACGGAAATGGAAAATCAGTCAAGAAACCGTATATCTATATATAAATAAATGATATATCTATATATAAATATACATAAATTAAATATATACTTATTATGTACACTTGTATTTAAATGTATTTGAAATATTTAGTAAATTTTTTGCGCAAGTTACACAAAAAAATAACAAACAAAAACACTAAAAAAAGATGAGGGCGGCTACGGAGATAGACGGGTCAACAGTGGCTAATTGGGATATTTGTAAAATAAAAATAATGAAAGGGATAATTAATTTATGTGTACGTGTGTATAAGAGAAATAGCTCAAAAGATTTCACAAACAATTTTTACTAAATATGCGTGTAATTAATGTAATTATTAACGACATTTTGTTGATAACTTGTAAATTTGCAAAGGAAAAATACGTGTAAGAAAAGCAATTTTAATGGTGCCTTAAAAACCAAACCAAGCAAATTTCTTCTAACCTGCCTTGCCTGCCCCCCCTCAGCGAACTCAGTACTCAACTGGATGGCATGTGAGTTTTCCACTCCTTCTCCCACTCTTCTCGATACTTCCCAGGAGCTCTTGTCCTTGATCGATCGGATCAGATCGGGTCGGATCAATTGGAGAGCCCGCTGATATCGTGCGGTATGCTTAGTTAAAGCTGTGTTATCGTTTCGACATAAGAACTTATCCCTTTTAGCGACACAATTGCTCAAAGCTATCCGAGTCTGTGCGCAGTTGCCCGTTACACTTCAATTCGAATTTGAATCCTAGGTTGATTTGGATTCGGCTGATACCGAACTTAGCAGCAAGTACACGTAGTGGATTACGATTACGACACTGAGACCCAGAGAATATCAACAATTAGCCCGAAACAAATGAATACCCAGAACACAAGCAACATATTATTAAAATGATATACATATACAGCAAACCGAACACACATATTAATGTTTCTCTCAGTGTAATTACAAATCACTTGAATGTATTTGCTCACATTTTTACAATACATGTCGAAGAACTCTACACAATAAGCAACAAACGTAAAAGCATTTAAGGCACTTGATCGGTCGAATGAATGATGGATCGTTGGATGGATAAGGATATGCAAGGTCATTGTTAAAGTAAAACGCAACTGTAGGAAAAGAGTATAAAAAAAAACAGTATAAAGGAAAACCAATCCAAAAACATATTTATATACAAATATAAAGCAAAAATGAAACTTAACTGTAAGGTATTTTAGATATTCTTATTTAATATCCAGAAAAAAGACAAGAAATTATACGAGCAGTGTTTTAATTTAGACGCAGAGATAGGGAGAGAGAAGTGGGAGATCGGGTCTAAGTAATGAACAAATATATGTGTATTTAACTAAATATCGGTGTTAGAATTGTTAAGGACACTCTAGAAATTTGGAATGACATGATAGGATCTGAGAGAGGACATTTTGCGATGTTGGGGAGAGTGTATTGGGGTCTGCCCTACCAATTCTTCCTGCTGGAGAATGCTAACCATCCTGTTATTCGATTCTGTTACTTACATACGAGTATTCCTTTTTGGTTGCCACATTATCGCGTATGAGCCGCATACACAGAGAGAGAAGGGGAAATATAACTACGTGTATTCCAATTCATCAAAGCAATTGAAGAATTAATAGAACACCTAGGCAAGGACGGAGCTACGGCCACTTGCCACTAGAAATATACGAAACATCTAAGGTTTCTCAGCATAACAAAGCGAATCAAAGCAAAACCAAATATCGAGCATAATATCTTATAAACCTACGTAGGACAACAACTTAACCACTACATACACACATGCATGCATACATATAGACAACAGCAACAGGGTCTTATAGCTTCTTCAGACAATATAGGTATGTACACGTATCCCTGGGTATTGGAATCGGATTGAACGAACCACATAGATATTGGCGCAGTACGGTTAAACTTTAAAGGTGTTTTCAAAGAAATTATCATATGTATATGTTTATGTATATGTGTGTGTTTGTATATGTGTAACAAAAAGTTGAAGACCTCTCAATCCAAAAAAGGGAACCGAAACAAAGAAGATCACTGCATTTCCTTGTTAATCAGCATGTGAATTACGAAAAGAGGTAAACTACTTGCCTGGCATGTCGGACTCTCTCTTACTCTCATCTATGGAGAAGACGAAAAGAATGAATATGCAGCATAAAATTGATAAAACTGAACAATTGGGATCAACTTATATTTTAAATATAAGATTAAATTGTAAAGACAAAACCTAAGCAAACCTTTTAATTAAGCCCCGGAGTTAGTAGAAGTTACGAAAATCTAGCAACGTCTAAAAATGTAGCGGGGGAAAACACAATTTGTGCCAAAACAATGAGGTAGAAGGCGGAGCAGACGAACAATAGATACCAACTTTAACTGGCCAAAAGCACAACAGCAGCCACAAACGAGAACACAAAGTTAATTCTTTGCTTTTTTCGGGGAACAACACATAGGAATTATACGAATTTCAATGGATTCACAGTCGTCAGACAGCTACTCACAAAAGTATTTAAATGTTCACATTTGCTCAAGGCAAAGCACTTAAAGGAGCTTATTTAACGAAAACCAAAACCGAAACAATTCAATACTAAACCATATAGATGTGTGTAATCCTCTCCACATAAATAATATTCAATCTGGCTGTATTCGCAGTTTTATTGCTAGAAGGTGCCAAAGATCCCATATGAACCAAAGCTAAATTGGACGGCGTTCATTCCCCATTGGTTTCGTTGCATACTTTTAGGCGAATCTTTGAGGCGTTCAGACTTGCGTTGCACTTCGGTTAGCCCCTGAGATTTAGTTGCTAATCTGCAGACACTTGCAAAAGGGAGGCAACACAGTCGCACCTAAAATAAATTACCGAATAATTGGGAAAACTAAAAGTAAACAAAGCAAAAACTAACTAAACATATTTACAAGTTGAAGAAAACTGCAAGGCAATCATATAACTAGAGCTTCAATAATAAAAAAGGACAAATGTCATAAAAGGAAGGGTTATGGCTATGAAACCAGTTGAAAATGCCTAGAAAGTGTTTTGGATAAATATATATTTAAGCAATACTCACAAATGGGTTAAAACTATTTGCGTTATTATTGTGGTTAAAGCAAAACAAAGGAGACGATTAAAAACAAAACCAAAAGTTAGTGCCAATTTTTAGTGCAAATTTTTGCGTAATTGTTTTCATTTCAACGTTATTATAGATACACCAAAGTAAGAAAAGTAAAAAGCAAACGAACAGTTGGTTTCAGAACCACCAATTTTTGGGAGACTTTCAAAACAGAATCACGCAGGACCTTTAAGGGTCGGGACCGACGGACTAACGTAAGGCAACCAACACGTAGCACCAGCACCGCATAGTTTTCGATCTGAACCAAAGTGTGTAGTGTAGTGTAGAGGCTAACTAACCCACGTACATGTAGCTTAGCTCAAGATACATCATCACCATTCTTTAACACCCAAGAGCCGGACAGGGTTCCCCAGTAGGGGCTACAGCAAAGGCATCGCCACGGGTTCCAAGGTGCATTTTGAAAGTAGTAGAGCAGGAACTTTTAAGTTAGAGTACACTCAAAGCAAAACTATTCAAATACCAACACACCCGTAAGGAGAAGCGATGCAATGTTAAGTCGGCTATCGCAGATATAAAAGTAAAGTTAAGCCATAAGTGAAATTAATATTGTTTATCTGTGTACAACAATAATATTTAAATAATTCTTAAATGTGTATTACGACTCTATGAAAACAAACAGAACCGAACAACACTCAACCGAACTCATTAAAACACGGCTATATCGGAGTGACCTGGGACAGATTCGATCAGTCCGCTCGGAAGACTCCGAAAGCCCAAGTTCATTGGGGCGCTGGCAGCTTCGATCTGCGACCCGGACAGCCCTATAGACGATGCTCTTCATATGTTAGACTTTAGACACAGGCATGCCCGAATACACAGAACTTAATCACAATAAGCAACCTAAACGGTATTAAAGAATTCTTAAATAATGGCAAAATGTACAAGAAAACGGTAAAACGAGTTGAAATAAACAAACAAAGTAATGAAACAAAACTCGAAAAGCAAACATTATTTACAACATATTTACAATTCTAAAAATTATATTTAAAAGTATTTACATATATATGAAGAACAAACTCAATGTGTAAGTATGTGCGACCACACATAGAGTGCAAAGAACCCGAGAAAGGACACGGTCACACACACACGCATCCACACCACTCACGCATACGTAGGCATCGCCATCAGGGTGTAACGGTACAGGACGAGGAAATCAGGAGAGCGCAACTCCGGGACTGCCTTCTCTGGTTACACCGACATTACACTAGACAGACCCTCACAGACATGTGCAATACGACAGACTCCAACACACAGTCACACGCGAAGTTAAGTGCATTATAATTGAATTTATAGAGTTAATCGAAGCTATTAAGTGAAATTATTTAACTGATTAACTGATTATGATTATTATTAACGATGCATACGCATTTACTCACAACTCATATACACACCTATATATAAATATATATATACACGGCATATATCGCTGAAGAATATTTTCGTTGATCAAACAATCCATATAAGCAAATAAGTTATAAGTTATCATATACCACATCATATCAAACACAAAAAATTACTGCAAGTTTACCCAACCAAAAGAAATTGTAAGAAATCAAGATCGATTTTTGAAAGCTACATAAATGTGTTGCGTTCTTTGAATAAATGTTTTTGAGTCAAATTTTTACTTCAAAAACAAAGAAAAAAATCTTAAAACATAAGAAAATTAATAGAAGCAAGACACGCAGACCTAAACATAAGATCGTTGAGCTAGATCCATTCTTACAAAGTATCTGTGTGAAAATCGTGGAAATATTGCAGAAAATTGATCATGAAAATGTACCACTTGTGTAGGGAAAAAGCAAGATAAGAAGAACAGAAAGCAAAACAAGAATTTAACACAATTTTTGAATTCATTAAATAAAGGTATGTGTTTAGATATATTCAAAACAAACCAGACTTGTTGTTTCACTAAATATGGTTGTGGGTGGCAAAGGTATGGGGTATATTTTGCACGTTAGCCTTGTTTATTTATTTATTTACTTATCGCCAATGGATGAATCCTTATCTGGCTACATACGATTACCTTAAATCTATTATTGAAAATTACTTAAAAAATATTCCCTAAGGGTTTGCCTTAGTATATCTTTATTGGCCCCCAGCTGAATCTAATGCTAGGCAAAGAATTAAATAATCTAAGAGCCCTTAGTAGTGGCTCATTGCGAGCATAATTGGTCCTGACAGCACGGTCCAGGAATGGAACCATGGTACGGAGATTCCTGGCAGGAACATTAAAATTGATGCATCCCAACAGGCAAGGACAATCAATATTTCCTACTAGTAGATCGTTCAGAAAGAGAAGGCCAGCAGTTGCACGGCGATCCTTCAAGGAACAAGTGTGAAGCAGGGAACACTGACTATCATAGGGCGGTGCCGGTTCAGTAAAATGCAAGGATTGCAATGCAAACTTCAAAAACTTTTTCTGCAACCTCTCAATCCTATTGATCTGGACACTTACCGAGGGATTCCAAACGAAGGAAGCATATTCAACCCTAGAACGGACAAAAGCAGAGTATACAGACAATCTACGGCTTACGTATTAACAAAACATTTTAAGTTCGCAGTGCGACGTGTATGATATCTGTATTAAATTTCTATGACAAAGGAACAGACGCCACGAAGAATTATAATAAGTATACGACGCGGTGTCCGATTGTTTCGACTTCATCAATACAAACGGCGAATGGCACGAGGCCAACTACGGATAACAACATACGTTGAAAGGCCAACAAGCTTCATTCATAAAAACGTTCAAAAAAGTAAAATATATAGTTGTATGCACATTGCAAAAACAATGTGACAAAATGCTTTTATAGAAAAAAAGACAGAGAAACTCAAAATTAAGGAGAGTGACAGAGAGAAATTTTGAAAGAAATTCAATAATAGACCCCTCGTCATTTAGTGATTAGCTAGGAGGTAATTGCGTTCGATAACCGCAAAATAAACGGTACAAAAACGTAATAATGGTTTACTTTGACTGCTAGCCTTACATTTCTCCAGCACATGCACCTTAAAAAAACCCCCTGCAATTACATCCCGCTAATCCAATTCTTGGTGTTTATGCATAACAAATAATTATAGACTGTAGGTTGTAGGCCTTGAGTACAGTCAAATCACTTGTTAAAAGATGTCATAGTTTTTTTTGGTAATATTTAAAAATAAAGATTTTTATCAACATGAATATCGGAAATTTGTAACAGAAAAGATTTTGTATAATATTTGTCAACATAAGATAAGAGTAATGTTGACATACCTTTTATTAAATTGGTGACTAGATTGCGATTAAATGGCTAATTTTTTTTAACATTTTCATGTAAAGACTGTTTAAGTGGTGTGTTAACCCAACTTATAAATGGTATTATTGTGTCCCATTATTGTTGCTCATTGAATCTTTTAAAACACACCTTTTTGTCTTGTTATACGACTTATATTACGTAATCTCATAGAGGGGGGTAATAGTTAACTGAATAATCCTGGAAAAAAATTAATTTTTTGGTATAGAAATGGATTGCAATGATTACGTAATATGTGGCAGTGTTTTATTTTAAAATCCTGTTTATTAAAAAAAACTTTAAGAAAAAATGCACTGCCGTTAAATTTTTTAATTTTTTGAAATTAGTAAATTTAATTTACTGCACTTGGCAACAAATTTGCTGTAACGTCTAAACTATTAATACCTTTTTAATTAAACGGCGAGTTAAGTGTGTTATTTTAAAAAACTTTAATATAAAAATATGTATTTTGTTTATGTTTGTTTCCAATGTAGGTTTTAAATAATAAAAAAATATTTGATGAGTAGAAATACAAAATTTGGAATCAAATACATATTTCATATTTTAATTGAAATACCCTATAAATATTTTTTTGGTTTTTTAATTTTTAACCATTTCTACTTATTTAGCTCCCCCGTGGATTCGCGCATGGTAGAGATTGACTCCGACGGGAAACTGACCTCCCACGAGGGTATTTACTGTATAACGTTTTCAAATCGAGTTTGTGCTGGTCTCGTGCACTTTTTATGCCCTGTCTAATGTTGTTATAATTTTAGTCAGATTAAGCCAATTAAGTACTCGTATACATTTATATATATACATTTTATATATGCTAATACGTTTAAGACAAAAATTTCTGAGATCGGACGATTATACACTACAGTTTTATATAGACAAATGTGAAATTAATACCTTTAAACCTTTTTTTGTCTTTACTAGGGTATAAAAACATCGGTTTAACGAAGCTCGGCTTTTTATCAGAACGATAAAATAGGTTAATAAAATTAGCAAGGCGATTTTCAAATACCTTTCAGATAACAACCAAAAAATTTGATAATAAACTTTTTTGGTCGAATTGTTATTATACAGCTATAGAATGGCATCAAACATGACCCGATCTTTGCTATCGCATTGAAGCCGTATAAAGCGACCCAAAATTGGCTTGGTCATTTCACCTACATTCAACAATTGTATTAGTCTCCTATTTGAAGCATTTAAATACAGTTTTTTTAATACTTATCAGGGCGTATAAACCCATTTAAAGTGTGAAAACTGGAAACACAATGGAAATCACTGCATTAATGTAAATTTATTTAGCCCTGGTCATGAACATACATATAGATTATATGTCTAAATATATCATTCTATTATATGAACTTATACATATATATTCGCCCACAGAGTTAGTGCGTTCGTCTAATGGTTTGGCTGCTGGCCAAATCGGAAAATGAAATGAAATATAAATTATGGAACTATCACGTTTGCGGCACGTGACCCTTAAAAGTGGTCAAACCCGTCGGAAAAGTTAAATATGGATACGGATGCTTGTGCACGAACTATTCCTGGGATCTCGATATTCTATCGAAGGGAAATTCTAAATCAAATACGTTTATAATGCTAATTTGGAATACATTTATATACAGCGGGTATCTTTATTAATGTGACTTGTAATGTAGTCTGATACAAATGATTTGAAAAGGGCTGAAGATTGGCATCTCAACATCTTCACCCCGGGAGCACTTTCCGTTTATATCTCGAGTAAATACGAATGCGTGGCCTGTAAACTTTCAGGAAGATTGTTTTTTTTATTTTTTAGCTCAAGATGTCTGATGAGGAAACCTGTCTCTTGGACTTTGATTACTTATCGCCCTATCCCGCGGTCTACTTTCACCGCGGCCAATCCCGCACCGACACACCACGGCATAGTCTCCAACCGGGCCTACCCAAAACTCGGAGCCCCGTGAGACCGGCCGCCTTATCAAGGCGCCTATACCGCTCAACAGTTGGTCGGTGGAACGATCTTCCCCACTCGTCGACGGACTGCGATCGTGACCGCTCGTTGATTGCTTTGCCCGCAGCGCCAACCGGAGATCGCAGCAGGCCTTTCGCAGTTCGAGACGCGGCTCCCTACACAGCACATCGCGAAAGTGCTCGGCGTCGTGGGTAAAAATAAATATATAGATTCCGTAAATGAAAATAACGCAACGCGAGTGCATAAATAAACCGAAAACGTGTGTGTTAAGTGTGCCCTCGAATTACCGAAGGCAGAGATTGGGAAATGGCAGCCAGCGAAGCGCCACCCGCAGATGCGGCGGTGGAGGTTCATTTGCCGCCACCGGCCAAGGACTCGGAGGACGTCACCCTGGACGCCATCCTGAAGCATCTGGGGCAGTTCGGTCGCTTCCAGCTGATCATATTCGTGCTGATCTGCCTGCCGATGATGTTCCACGCCATGTTCTCGGTCACTTATGTGTTTACCGCTGCCACCGTGACGCACAGGTGAAGTTAATGGCCATTTAATGGATCTTTACTGATTTTGCTGGGCGAATCGAAAATCCGAATACCGAAATTCCCCTTCGCCGGCAGATGTAACATCGCAGAGTGCGATTCGCCAGAGAGCTCCTACTACGCGTCGCATACGGAGTGGAGTATCCCCAGGAATGGCAAGGATCTGGATTCCTGCAATCGGTACACCAACTCCGAACTGCCCAACTGGAACCAGTCGGTGGACATCTGCTCGGCCGACCATTTCACGAGGATTTCGGAAGCCTGCCCCGATAATAAATTCGTGTTCCGCGATAACGAAGTCACTATTTCGAATGACGTGAGTATCAAAGGTCCACCGCCACTGGGGGTGCTGTTATCAAGTACTACGACAACCGCATGCCAGACTCTAAGATCTTGCGCTGGCAGACGTTGGACTTTGTTTATAAGTCAGCCGACTAACGCATTTACTACTTGAGCCAATGCACTCTAAAAATACTCGCCGAAATTCGTCAAAACCCATAATTTCATCACAACAAACGAACGCTTATCTTTGAACAATCAGAATGAAATCCAAAAAATATCAGAGCTTGATTAGCTTATAAGTGAAGCTAATTACTTCAGTGAGGTATTTATTAGTTTGTTTAGAAAAGCATAGAGCTCGCTGATAATTTCATATAATTTCGACCTTTTTGTGTGGAAAGGAAATGAAACGAGATTTCCAGTAGTGGTCTTTAGGAAAACTAGTTCTGACGATTCACACGGGTTCAATGGCTAATTGAGCGGTAAATACTTCACTGATAGCTGGCTAAGAGTTGTTCACAATCTTTATCAAATAGTGGGCACTCAAACGGGGCCTGAAACGGGTTAAAAAGTGAAGATAGGATTGCAGTAAATGGTCGTAAGACTTTTAACTTATTGATTATACGTTTTGAGTTTTTAATATTACGTATACGCTTAGTAAACCAGCTGAATCAATAGAAAGACCGTTGTGAATTTCCAAACGTAAACATAATTCATAACATTGAGTCGGCCATTTGGAAATAAGGGTGGAATTTTACCACTTATAAGATAAGCAAATATATTTTTCGCGGGCACATCTGATGTGCCAACCTTTGAGAAGATGATTATGTGCCCTAAGTGGACTGATGAGCTTTCATGCTAAAACACTCTTTATCAGACAATTGGACACGTTGATGGGAGAACAGTAGCGGGAAGATAAACGCCTCAGAAGCCAGACAGACAGGCATACCAATTGCAACACGAAAAAACAAATGCAGATTAAGATATTCCTAGTCGAAAGAGGGTACAATTTATTTATTTGAGGAGAAAGACTGGGGCGACAATTCCATTAAATTTTTGCAAGGTTGAATGCATAGCATGAATAAGAAGTAGTATATAAAAATATTTTTTAATAAATCATGGATCTTAAAATGCTTATACTAAAAGAATCTCATACAATGCAAAAGGAAGATGAGATGAACGGTCAACATGAATGAGTGACTTTAACATACGTCTCTTATTAGGCGGAAGACTTGGGATAACAAAAGATTTGCATCATAAAAATAGTTTCATTGTAGTTCGGCATTTTCTGCGATGATGAGTGGAAGCTATCAATGGTTGGAACCATAAATAACCTGGGACAGTTCTTCGGCATTCCCATCGGTGGCTATGTGGCAGATCGGTAAGCTGGCCCCATTCATGTTTCATATTTCCATGCTCACTCCCAACACCTTTTATCAGATATGGACGCAGCTTCTCGATCGCCCTGGGAGGCATATTGGGGGCCGTGCTGGGCGTGATCCGCTCCTTCTCGCCCAGCTACGGGTGGTTCCTGGTGTTCGAGTTCCTGGACAACATGACCAGCAGCACGCTATACTCCACATGTTTCGTCATCGGCATCGAACTGGTTGGACCCAAGAGAAGAGTGCTCGCCTGCAGCGTGATTACCGTCTTCTACGCGGTGGGCGAGGTGTTTCTCGCCATGTCCGCCAAGGCTTTCCCTCATTGGCGCATCCTGCTGCGCATCACCTACATGCCCTCACTGATCCTGCTGGCCTACTTCTGGATCCTTCCGGAGAGCGTGCGCTGGCTGCTCAGCCAGGGCAAGGAGGAGCCGGCCAAGAATATTCTGCGCCGAGCGGCCAGCGTCAACAAGCGCGAGCTGCCGGAGAGCATGCTTGACAAGCTTGTCCTGGCAAATCGGGATAAGTTGCAGCAGTCGTCGGAGAGCCGCTTTCCCATCCGCGAGGCCTTCAAGAACTTCAAGTGGCGCATCGCCAACTGTTCCTTCTGTTGGATTGTCCACGTGCTGGTCTACTACGGACTGAGCCTCAATGTGGTTCTGCTCGACGGAGACAAGTACAACAACTTCGCTTACATCGCCCTGGTGGAGATCCCAGGCTTCTTCATGCCCCTGCTCATCATGGACCGCTTTGGCAGGCGGTACTCCCTCTGCGGCCTAATGTTGGCCAGTGGACTCTGCTGCATCGGAACAATCTTCGCTGGCGCGGATCAGCCGGTGCTGCAGTTGGTGCTGTTCCTCATTGGCAAACTTACAATCACTGCCAGCTTTCAGGTGCTCTACTTCTTCGCCTCGGAGATCTACCCCACTAATCTGAGGAACAGCCTTCTCAGCTTCTGCTCGATGATGGGCAGGTTTGGTTCTATGCTGGCCCCACAAACGCCCCTTCTGGTGGGTACTCGATGCAGTTGGTCCTCCGTTTAAATCTAAGTGCGTTGCTCTCTCTCCCCCGCAGGCCAAGTATTATGCCAGTGCTCCCGCCATGCTTTTCGCTGGAGCCGCCATCGTGAGCGGATTGCTGACCTTGTTCTTCCCAGAGACCACCAACGTCGTCCTGCCCACCACAGTGCAGGAAGCAGACGCCATCGGCGTCAAGAAGAAGCCGTCTCAGGGCAAGGATCTTGATCTAGTCGTTGCGGCAAGTCAAACGCAATATCAGTAACATAATCTTATCCTAAGGCAGCCTGCAAATACAAAGACATTTCTCTTTAAATGTGTTATAACTCTAAGAATAAACTATATATTATTTCTAGCATTAACAAATCACTGAACTTTATTTATTACAGAATGGAAAATGGTAATGATCAACATTGGTACTTAAGCCTAGATACTTAAAAAAAATTTACAAAAAAAAATGTGAGCTCCATTGATCGCCTTGCCGATCAGAGCTTACGAACGCGAATAAATTTACAATTAACAAAAAAGTTATATTGTTTACTCAGCTGGAGAACACGAAATTTATATTTAACAAAGCAAAAAAAAATGCACAAATCATTTTGCTGTCCAGAGCCTGATTGTGATTCATACCTGAGATATCTATAAACCAAAATTAAATATTAAATATGAGCAAAAAGTTGTTTGATTTCAAACCCAAAAACAAAAAAAAACAGTATGTGGTCCTTTCTTAGGTACTAGGTACTAATTTCATATACTTAAAGTGGTACAATAGCTGGCAATTAGTTGCTTTGGCTAAAGAAATGGGCAATCGTCTTGGTTCCACTTGTGGAACCACCAATAGTTGTGTTTAGCTGCTTCTGTTTCTTCGACTGAGCAGGGGAAGCCTTCTCCTTGCTTAGAGCCGCGGTTCGAGTGCGCATGTCTTGTTGGTTTAGTTCACGCTGCAGGTTTCTGGCCACGTGGTAATCCAGGTGCTCCGGCATGTCCACGCTTTTGATAAAAGTCCTGCACTCGGTGCACTGCTGCATATCGGCATCAGTGGATGGAGGCTCCTGAGTTGGCTTGACGCTGAAGAACTTGGCTATGCTGTTAGTCGGTCGAGCTGTGGATTGTGATATGCTACCAGAAGCACTTGTCTTCTTAGTCTTCTTTGGTGGCGTCGGCTTAGGAGAAACCTTTTGGTGGCTCTGCATTCGTTCCTCACGCTCGTTACTTTTTAGCTGTCTGTTTAGTTCCTGCGCGAAGTGGTGATCTCTGTGTGTTTGCAGGGATTTCACTTCGTCTAGTATATTCGCTCCGCACTGATCGCATTTGACCATTGGCAGAAGATCGGCGCGGAGCTCGGGTACAGCGAACTCCGCGTAGCTTTCCTTGTAGTTTCCAGCAGAACTGTCAAGCTCATTAAATTTCCTTTTTGACGTTGAAGGTTGCAGTTCTTCTTCAGTGAGGGGAGGAAGCATTGATAGATCAGGATGCTCTATACTAGCATTTTTGGATGTAGAGTGTTCTATCGGTGTTGTAGAATTGGAAGTTGTTGGTTGCTCCCCTTGCAAAGCTTTGAGGGAGGATCCCTGTTCTTCAACAACTGATTTGTGGATGTTACCAGTTAGCTCCGCCTCCTCTTCAGTGTCTTCATCAAAATCATTTGTGTTGCTAGCCTCAATGGCATCCAGTTCCTCTGCCAAGCCCTGCATATCAGACGAGTCCTCACCCACTGCATCCGCTTCTTGCTGCCTCGTCTGCCTTTGTTGTTTCAGGTACTTTGAAAAGAAGCTTTCTTTAAACTCCGGCGGTGTTGAGGTAAGAACCGTTCCCTCGGCGGCCGCTTTTGACTTTGCGGTCTCGTGAAGCTTCTGCTTGTACTCCTCGACAAATGTCTTCTTTGGCGCAGTTTCTGCAGAGGGAGCGTTGTTGGCATCTGTCTTCGTGTCCTCTTTCTTGGATCCTTGCAGATAGTTGGCAAAAAAGCTCTTCATCTTTGACTCCTCGGTCTGCTTGGGCTTTTTTTCCATCTGAACTTTGGGAGGCTGCACTGGCTCTTCCCCGCTGACCCTACGCTTTTTGGCAGCCTGGTTGGCAAACATCTCCTGCAACTTGTTCTGGGCACTAGAGACGGTTTCGAACTTGCCAACACTGATGCCAAGGAACTTTATAGCATTGTTAAGAGCAGACTCGCTACCGGCACGCAAAAACGTCTTAGTGTTGGCCTTGATTAGTTCCAGGGCATACTTCACGATGGACTCCTGGTCGTAATCTTTGAGAGCTGTTGAGCGGGAGCTGGCCACCTCCTCGCCGTCAATGTCCTGCACGTATTGCACCACCATCTGCTTGGCCCTGCGATTGTTCTCAATGAGGTCCTTCTCCAGGCGATCGTTGATCTCAGTGGAAAGCTCACCCAACCAGTGCTGAAGGGTTTTCAGTCCCGTGATGTTGTTCCGACCTGGAAACTTTTTGCAGCAGCCAATGCTCTTGGAGTAGAAGCGCGGCGTCACTGCCTCCAGGTCGATGCCGCGAGAGATGTTGAACAGCCAGGTACTGCAATAAAAAATATTAAATTACTTCGATCGGGTCCGTTCATCACTTACCCATTCTTCTCGTCAAACTTGCGCTGCAACTCGGCCTCCGTAAACTTGACTACCTGGCCCAAAAACTTTATGCCCAGGGTCTCGCACACAACCTCGCCGAACTTGCCTCCCAGCCCCTTGATCTTGCCCACGGGCAAGGAATCAAACAGACCAGCGGTCTCCGCCAGCGGCAGGATGGTCTGCTTGTTGGGCTTGTTCATGCCGGCTGCCAACTTGGCCAGGATCTTGTTGTGCGCTATGCCCGCCGAGCACTCGTATCCGGTCTCCTTCTTGACAGCCGCCCGCACCTCACCGGCAACAGAGGCGCCAATCAGCAATCGAATGTCGCTCTGCCGGACGGCGGGAAGGTCGTTTTGGTCGTAGGACAGCTGGAAACGTTCGTCGTCTATATAGGGATTGGCGAAACGAGTCGTGATCTTGTTGACGTAGTCGCCGATGTTGGGGTAGCCCACGGCAAATGTGTTTACCAAATCCTGGGGCTGCAGAGCAAAGTCGCCCTGCAATGAGTTAAAAGGTAAAGTAAAGATAAGGAAAGTTATACTTATGATAGGCCGCTTACGCTCTGCATCTGCTGCATACGGAGGTTCACGGTCTCCGTGATGTCCAGGTAAGCCTCGTCCACGGACGCGCGCTCCAGGAGCTTCGTGAAGCGCTGCAGCACGTTGGCCACCTCCTTGCCGGCATCGCGGTACTTGCTGGTGTCGGCCTTCTCCCGGATGTTGGGCACCTGGCAGAGGACTATGTCCGGGCACAGGTCCTTGGCCTCGTCGCCGCGCATATGGCGCGTCACTCCCTTGGCCCGAGCCGCGTAGTTCACCGCAATGATGCCGCCCCCGCGCCAAGGATTGTACTGGACCACAGCCAGAGGGCGGTTGCGGTACTCCGGCTGCTGCTTCTCCTCCACCTGGCAGAAGAAGCAGTCCATGTCCACCAGGAGGACCACGCGGTCGTACTTGCTCTGCATACTGACATGGCTGCGTGCGCTGGTCATGATTTCATTTCGTATTATTGCGCGAAATTGCACTGCGCGCCAGTAGTAAGACCATGCTCGGGACTTTTTGAAATCCCAATATAATATACTGAAAAAACTTAAGAAAATATGTATTTCGGTAGAGTTGTTGCGGAGTGAGTGATGCGTTCCCAATCAAGCACCACGCATGTAGGACTTAATCATAGTTTTGAAAAATAAATTAGTTTGGTTCCTTTGGCTGACACCTCCCTAGATAATTAGTTAATATATGGACGCCCACAATGTTTCACAGAAGAAATCCAACTTCCAACATAAGCATCTAGGCAGGCAAACACATATATCTCATATGGGCTGGTAACGTTTCTGTTCACTGCGAAAATCTTAATCAAATGACAATTAACAATTAAAAGGTAATACAAATGTTGTGAGTCCTTTTATATCTTGTAGTCTAGTGTAGTTTATTAAAGCCCAAAAATACTACTCATTAGTGTATCCGGTTTTGGTATATTTTTCAGTAATCAAGACTTGTCCACACTTTATTGAATATTTTTGATTATTGTTGTTTCTCACTCGGAAAAACTATAAACAAACGAGGGGATATTGCAATGTCCGGTCCGGCCTTAAGTTCTATTTGTGCGGAATAAAAACCGCTGGTTGAAAATTGATTAAAATTGCCGGGACAACTAAGCAATTCTGAGTGGTAAACAAATTCCTTTCAAAAAATAAAACTAAAAACTATCTGTGTTTCCCTGTATACTATTTAAACTAAAACTTAAAGTGGTAAACAATTTAAATTATTACCTACGTTCGGTATTGCCACTTTAAAAGAACTAAACTATTGATTTTTCTCTGGATGCCGCTGCCAAAATGCAATTTACATACATACATACACACATCCCGAGCGAACTCCCCCACCCACCTCTTTGGATTTCCCTATCCTGGCTTTTCCGCTTCCCAAATCTATTTGCGTTAATGTTAATGCACAGATTATGATCGCTGGATTTATTGATTTGACCCAGCGACCAGAAATAAATGTCCCCGGCGTTAGCGGGTCTATTTCCGGCTCCCCGCGTCCGGTTCCCACCTCTTTGCCGGCTGTTTTGATTGATGCGCCGAGTGTATGTCCACTGTATATCCAGGGGCTTAATTAGGCCAGCTCACGTATAGCCAGTCGGAATTGGAGTCGGAATCGCGGGCCCAACCCACTTCAAGTGGTTCCTAAATCGCCACACGGGCGTAATGGGTAGTGGGTGGTGTAGGTCAGGAAGGGCGTGTTTTTGTATACTGTTGTGACCTAATTTCTTGTCTGTTTACTTTATGGCCGAAGCGTAGGACCCCCAGAAATTCCACCGGAAGTGAAGGTGCAGCACTAAACTATTGTGGTACTGAATGCCACGTACAAGTAGGTGGATTTTTGGTTAAAGTCGGAGTGCCTCAAAAATCTTTTGATGTATGGAAGGTGTTAGAAACTATGCTGCGATATATTTTAATGTAGGAAGTCCTTAATAATATTGTTTTAATTAAGTTATTACAATTATTAATTAAATATTTCCCTAAATACTCTGCATACTCTGGTTCTGTGGAAATAAGCTTAAAATCTTTGACGTGTTGTAATATATATCTGACCATTAACCTAGAGTTTGCAGTCACAAACTCACTCTCATAGAGAACAGTCGTGCCTTTCTATCATCGTTACAAAACCAAAGCTTATCTTACAAACCAACATACAATAAAAACAACAATAAAAAAGCAAACGGTAACTGCAAGTCCAAGAAGTGCAAGTGCCAAGCATAACCTACGCTCCATAAAAGTAGCAACGCCAAGATGGGGGACCCACCCGATCGGGGTCCACCAACTACCCATAGCAATAACATGGAACTCCTAGAAACACCTGGCCCTAAATACATTACCATATCTAGATCAGATCCAAATCTCGATCTAAACAATATTTCCCCGTTCTTGATCAAGAAGCAAATTGACTTTGTCTGCAGCGGTGAAGTAGAGGAATGTAAAAAACTCCGAAACGGAACCCTACTAATCAAAACAAAAACCAACATTCAAGCAAAGAAATTATTCCAACTGAAAGCCTTCGCCGAGATAGCTGTTAACGTCCAACTTCACAACTCTCTTAATTTTACCAAGGGAGTCATATACTCTAACGACATTAGAGGAATCGACGAAAGCATAATTAAAAGAGAACTTGCTAGTCAGCTAGTCTGCGACGTAAAGAAAATACTAAAGAGACAAAACGGTACTCTTACAGAGACCGGCCTCGTAATTCTCACCTCCAACACGCTTACTCTCCCGGAATATGTTATGATCGGTTACCAGAAAACCAATGTTAGGGAATACATTCCCTTGCCCCTTAGATGCAATAAATGCTTTATGTTTAACCACATTAGCAATACATGTAGAAACAATAAATTATGCTACAACTGCGGACAAGAATACCACTTGGACCCAAACACGAACGACAAATGCACAAGACCCGCACGTTGCGTAAACTGCAAAGAAAACCAAACCCCTGATCCTCACAACTCTGTAAACAGAAGTTGCCCCATATTCAGAACCCAACAGGAACTTACAGCAATTAAAACTACAAAAAAATGCGACAACAAAACTGCTCTCTCCATCTTACGATCTCGTTACTCAGTCACCACCCCACACTCATACGCATCAATAACTAAAACTAACCAACACACTCATCCAAACCCTACACCACAACAAAACTCAGGACCTCATCATCTCAAAGGACCCAACCATACCCAACAAGGACCAACTACCTCAAGGACTACACCAACATCATATGCAGACCTCACAAACACAGATAATAACTTAGATAACCTAAAACTAACCAAACCCCCCAAACCAACCACCAACACTGTCCAAATCCTACCGCTTACCACGTCCAAACGCACGATCGCAAACCTCAAGGCCGCAGCCAAAACCACCACTAAGAAAACCAAAAAAAACTCAATTACGCCTGAGAATGCTTCGAGCGACTCATGCGATATGGAAATTAATTGAAGTACCAATCACTCCTACTAACCTAGATTAATGCTTAAAATAATTCAATGGAACATAAAAGGCTATAAGAATAATTACCAAGAACTCCAAATACTCCTCAAACAATATAACCCACATATAATTGCCCTACAAGAAACCCATATATCCCACACTGAATCTTTACCTACCCCTGTAAACTTTACGCTTTTATGCAGCCACAATACTAATGCATTCGGAGGCACAGCGCTACTGGTGCATAATTCTATCTCCCACACGCAACACCAACTGATCCCAGAGTTCGAAGCTTTAGCCATTCTGATTAACTCCAAAACAAAATTTACCCTAATATCCACATACATCTCTCCCAACAAACAATTTCACACAAACAACCTCCAAAACGTCTTCTCCCCAACAAACCTACCCACTATAGTCCTAGGTGATTTCAACAGCTGGCACCCATATTGGGGTTCTACCAGAGCCAACTCTAGGGGCAACATTGTTGCCAAATTCATAGACAGATCTGACTACATACTCCTTAACGACAAGACTCCAACACACTATTCCACTCACAACACATTTACACACATAGACCTCTCTCTTGCCACTGCAGACATAGCACCCGAAATAACGTGGAAAGTGATCGATGACCTTCACGGAAGCGATCATTTTCCTATCCTTATTTCTATGTTCCCAAACACTTCCTCTCATCCCTTTCTCGCCAAACCATCCTTTAATCTGACCAAAGCAGACTGGAAACTATTTTCCAACACCATTACTCAACTCAGCTCCTCAACACAACCTTGTAGCAACAACGTTAATAAAGAAGCCGCACAAATTAAAAAAACACTTATACAATCTGCTCATACAGCTATTCCACAAAACACAACCTTTTCCCATAAACACACTGTCCCCTGGTGGAATCAAGAACTTACATTGCTAAAAAACACAAAAAACAATAAATTTAAACTCCTAAAACGAAACATAAACACAATAAACATTTTAGAATTTAAAAAAGCAAACGCTAAATTTAGAAGAGCTATTAAGGAAGCGAAAAAAACATCATTATACAATTTTACATCTGACATCAACCCTAACTCCGACCCATCGAGAATGTGGGCCAACATAAAACGACTATGCGGCCTTTACCCAACAAAACATATACATGCTATATACAACCCCCTTACACAAGTCACTCACACTTGCCCCTCACAAATAGCCAACACCTTCGGGGACCTCTGGTCGCAAGAAGCCAAGGACACAAACTTCTCTGATTCCTTTAGAATTAACAAACTGCTTATAAATAACTCAATAAATCACATTCCGTGTCAAGCAGCCAACCAAATTGAAAACGACATTTCCTATACTGAAATGTTATCCGCCCTTAACTCCCTCAAAGGCTCCACCCCTGGTATGGACCGCATCTCATACTCCATGATAAAAAACTCTCCTCCCTCCTTCAAAATCAGAATTCTCAATCATTATAATAATATTCTAAATACACACATACCGCAAGCCTACAAAGTTAGTCTCGTCCTTCCTATCCTTAAACCCCAAAAACCGCAAATTGAACCTAAATCCTACAGACCCATATCCTTAAACCCATGCATAGCCAAAATTTTGGACAAAATTATCGCGAAAAGGTTGTGGTGGTTTGTTCTAACGAACAAACTCATTCACAACAACCAGTTCGGATTTAAAAGAGGTAAATCAGTTCTAGACAGTCTACTATATGTAGACCACCTAGCAACTAGATCCCTATCCTTAAAGCGCCACCTCTCTATCATCTCGTTGGACTTTTCCAAGGCTTTCGACAAAATAGGGGTGCACTCAATAATTCAACAGCTCCAAGAATGGCAGCTAGGACCCCGAATCATAAACTACGTCTCGAACTTCATGAAAAATAGAAAAATTATTATCAAAAACGGCAGAAATCTATCTAACAGTTTTCCTCTCGACAACGGCATCCCACAAGGTTCACCCATTTCAGTCATCCTTTTCCTAATTTCTTACAATTCCCTAACAAAAATAATAGCCCTACCAAGACAAATCAAATTCACTGCTTACGCCGACGACTTCCACCTAATTATTGAACACAACAGAAGAAAAAACCCCATTGTCGACCTCTCTTCCCTCTTCCAGGAAATAGGCCATTGGTGTTCCGACTCTGGAGCCTCCCTATCAATTGAAAAATGCCAAAGCCTACACATATGCCGCAAACATAATTGTAAATCTGAAATCCGTACCGGCACTGTTAATATCCCAACAACGAACAACACAACAATCCTAGGACTCACGCTAAACAATAGATACAACTGGTCCACCCACATAAACAAATTAAAAACCAAACTATGCAAGCCCCTGAACATCATTAAGCACCTTTCCTCTCTAAAATACAATACCAACACTTCCTCGCTAATCCATATTGTAAAATCCATCCTCATATCAAAAATAGATTACTGTCTGCCCATTTACGGAAACGCTCCTAAACACTTAATTAACCGTATTAAAACTTCCCTTAACTCAGCAATCAGATCAGCGCTAGGTGCATTTAGGACAACACCAACTAACAACCTACTTATAGAAGCCAATATAAGCACAATTGAACACAGAACAAAACTTTTAACAGGCAAACTTTCAAAAAAACTTATACACTCTTTTGACACCCCCCTTAAAAAACTTACTAAAACCTCCAAAAAGAAATTCAAATATCCCAGTACAATAGACAGAATAATTAACATTTGTAAGCAACTTCACCTTCCCTTTGCACCAATCAAAAACAACTACAATAAAAAATACGACATGGATATTATTAACAAAGCTACTAACACAACACTATCCAACTACAACAAAACCAACACATCTCCCACAATATATAAACAACTCTTTCAATCGCTAAAAAACACTCTGCCCAACCACCAATTTCTTTACACCGACGGCTCTATGGCCAACGGTATAATCAGCTATGGTGTAACCAGCGAAACGAATACAATCAAAACAGGACTCCTTCCCCACTACTCATCTGTTCTCTCTAGCGAGCTTATAGCCATACACGAAGCTGTCAAAATTGCGCTTAAAATACCAGGAAAACATGCTATCTGCTCAGACTCTCTCTCTGCATTAAAGTCCCTCACCAACCCCAATAACCATTCCTACTATCCCTCAACCATCAGAAACCTGGTTTCTAATCACTTCCCTAAAATTACACTAATCTGGATCCCCAGCCACATTGGCATAACAGGGAACGAAAACGCCGATAAAGCAGCCAAAGAGGCCCACAAATACCCCCTTACCTACTCCACAAACAACAACTCTAACGACATTTCACACTTCTTGAAAAAGCACATACAATCAAAACAAGCTGACATCTACAACAATGTATCGCCTTGGTACAAACAAATACTTCAGAACTCACCGCAATCCATCTGTCAGATACCCCCAAACACCAATAGGAAAACACAAATACTCATACACCGGATACGACTAGGACATACCAAACTGACTAATGCCCATTACATGGATAGAACACTCCCCAACACATGCCCATTCTGCCACCACTCCCCAATAGATATCCAACATATCATTTTACACTGCACTTCCTTATCCCAACCCAGATCAGAATGCTTCCAATCACTTAACCCCATCAACACCATCTCAAACCCAACCCCCAACAACATCATAAAAATCATATCATTTCTTGAAAAAGCTCAAATTAAGCTTAAAATTTAAATGTATATAAAAATGTTGTCAATTCCACATCTCAGATGAGCTGAAGGCCTACGCTGCTAGAGCTCCTATTTTTTTTAGTTAGCCTATAGTTTTAACTTTAAGCTAGCTTTATATAAATAAATAAATAAACCTAGAGTTTGCCAAAACAAAGTTCAGTAAATCCCCATATGAACTATTTATTATCTTTTTACATGAAAATTGTAACATAATACAGCTATGACGCTAATCAAAATTAATTGCTTTACTATGTGAAGGGCCTATCCCTCTAGCCCTTATGCGTTAGCCCTAGCCCTCGTGCACTGCCCCGTTCCCTGGCCCCAGCATAAGCCCACAATAATGCTAATGGTTCACATGCCCAAACAAGAACCACTTGACTGAGCCCCCGCTAAGCGGTCCGCCAACCCATTCCCATTTGGACTTCCCCCCTTTCTCTGCCTCACTCGCTGACAGAGAGTTCTCTGCTCTAGCGACTGATTCGCGGTGAGGCCATCAGTCTGTGTACGTCCGGCGATGAAGTCACTCCATTCAACCGAGGGCGTAGTCTGCAATTCTAGAGTACCGAAGTGAAAGAACCGCCTAATCTTCTTTTCAGTGAGCCACCATGGTGAAGATCCTGCAGGCCTACAACTTTGCCAGGCAACAGACCTACGCCTTAAACGGCGATATCCTGGCGGCCAGTCTTATCGGAAACAACCGGATAGCCATCAGCAGTGCGGAGCAGTTCATCGAGATCTACGACATAGCGGGCAAGCAGTCCCAGTCAGAGGACCCGGGGAGAGCGCCCCCGGAGGAGGGACAACCCAGCGAGGCGGGTGCAGAAGCGTCTACCACCGGAGGCGATGAGAGAACGCCAAGTAGGAGCACATTGGCCACGGTGGGCGAGGTTGTGCAACTGATTTACTGCGAAGCTGGTGAGTGAAATTTGATAACCCCAATAATATGACCAACTAAAGCAGAATCTCCCACAGGCAAGTACCTGCTCACTCTGGAGAAGGAGCAGGCAGGCAGTCCGGTGCACTCCTCCTCCACCATAAGCTGCACCTCGAGCAGCAACAGCAATACGGTCTGCTCCGAGGACGACACCAAGATGTTCGTACGCATCTACGCCAACTTCTGGAAGTTCCCGGACAGCCGGCTAAACGAGTTGCCTATCACCATCCGGATAGCCTCGATGACCACGCCCAAGACGCCGCTGGTGGAGAGCATTGATGTAATTGAGCTGCCGTTGCGCAGTCCGCCGGAGCTGGTGCAGTGCTGCCAGACATCCGGCAACATCATCGTGAGCAGCCGAGACAGGATCTACCTGTACGAGTACACCCAGTGCGTCCACGAGAACACCCAGCCCAGATTTGCCTTTATCGACTTCCTGCCCTTCAAATTCTTCGTGCAGCTGAATTTCGTTCCAGTGCGCCTTTGTCTGGCAGAGAACGTGATCGCTTGCCTTAGTCATCGTTATTGCGTGGCCTTCAAGGTGGTGGATGCACTCGCGAGCAGAGCAAGTGGCGGGCAGGATGTAAGCTGTCTGGACAATGATTACGGTGCCGTGGACGAGCCATTATCGGAATCCCTGAGTCTGGGCAGCAAGGCTAGTGCCAGTGGCGTTGGCGGAGGCGTGGTCAGTTCCAGCCACAGCCAGCAGAGTTGCGAAAGCGACTCCCTGCAGTCGACAAGTAGTGGAAAAGCACAGGTGATCTTGAATGGAGCCCTGCCTGGACGGTCACCGTTGGACTTTAATGTGGCCAAGCTGGTAAACAATGCCTACGGCAGGGAATTTGAACCCGAACTGCGCTCCCAGTGGGATGAGAGTGACTTCGGATCAGGAAAGGGTCAGGAAGACAACCAGGATATCACGATCAGCCCCCAGCGAGCTGCGGACATTAAAATCAAGCTTGTCAATGAGGCCAAGGCCATGAACGTGAGAGGCATCGCCGGTGGCAGTCATCTGGATGATGCCTCGGTGCAATATGACGTGCGAAAACTGCTGCAGATCTGTATGAAGACCTCTGAGAACCAGCCGCGAGTTCTGGATATTCTTCGCTGCATGGACCTTAAGGCCATCTACCAAAGGAGCAGCCAGGGAGTGGACCAGGAGGACGACGAGTACGACATGGGCAATCAACAGGTGCCCAGTGCGGTGACAACCTTCAAGCACGTCAACCGCCGGACGCTCAAGTCATCTCAGCATCAGAGGTGCATGGGGCACGCCCTCCTTGTGGCCAGCAGTGTGGACGGCTTTTTGTACCAATTCTCCGCCCAAGGAAAATGGTACAGTGAAAATGAAAAGCCAGTGGCCAGCTACAGCTTCACGGCTCCGGTCATCCAGGTACACATAAATGATTACGTAGTGTATGCGGTGACCTCCGAGTCTGTGGAAACACACACTTCGCGGATCGGGCACAAGCTCTTTCACAATCGCTTCGAGTATCCCTCGATTGGCGGCTTGTTTCCAGAGGAATCATCTCCTGACGTAAGTTCGCCCATCGCCGTCGTTGGTCTGGCCGCCTTTATGCATGTTCAGTTTGTGTGCGTGAACCGGGAGCAGCTAGTGCTCATCACAAATGCAGCTCTGGAACAGCACAAGCGGCGGAGCATGGGCGAGGTGCCTGGTGGCCAAGTGGTGGCTGTTAAGAGAAATATTGCCGCCCGGTTGTTAGCTGAGGCGAAGGCCAAGCACAGTAGCCTGTTAAGAAGTAGCAGTGCAGCCCAATCGTCGACGGTGGCCAACGAGTGGACGTTGTACAACCTGGAGGTGCCTCGAGTGGAGTGTGTCATCGAGGATCTAGAGGGCATTGCGGACTCGTACCGCAGTGCGAGCAGTTGCAACTTCTACGATCTCATGGAGGAAGCACACGTCATGCTGCGACTGAGTCTCACAATACAGGGCGAGCGCTTGGGTGCGGACCGGGAACTGTTGCTTCGGAACATGTTTGCGGCTAACTGCAGAAAGCTGGCGGACTTCTCAATACGGTATAAAAAAGTATATTGTTTAAACAATTAATTATATTAATTTATTCTTTATTACAGGTCTAGCAAGCAGGAAGTTTATCTTCAGGCCACAGGATTCTACAGAATGTGCCAGCTTCATTTGGTAGACATTTTTAATAACTACATAGATAATTTTATGGACAGCTATGAGAGCGTGGAGACCTGTGATCTTGCGGGATTGATATACACGGTTAAGCTGTTCCTCCTTAGTCTGGGGACAGATCGCTTGAAATCGGCCTTCCTGAACCAGACAGTTCGACCGTTCTTTACGCCAGCTAGGGTCATCCAACAGGGCTACAAGCAGGTTCCACTATCGCTGGAGTTACTTAACATGTTTATTAAACACGCACCTGTGGAGATTCCGCAGATAATGCTTATTTCTCCAGTTGTTGCAGACTCCATGAGTGGGGAACTGATCAACTATCTAAAGTATTTAAACAAGTTGTAAGTTAATGACTCATCTCGGTAAAGACAGCCTAATTTCATTATTTTGGTATACCTCACAGATCCCCCGATGAAAATCTGCTGCTGGCTGTAACCGCGTGCCGTATGTCCAACTATTTGCTGGCTCAGGAGATAATTTCAAAGTCTACCAGACGCAACCTGGCCACCGCCTTGATACGGCACAAGAATGTTTTGTTCGACGACAGTACTGTGATCTATCAGCGACGCCACCAGCAGCAGGCTGACTCCCAGGCATCAAGCTCGCGCCCCAAAAAATCCCGACGAATAGGTGAAAGGAGCAAGCCTTCTGCGGTCGGTACACCAACTCCGAGTACCATCGTGTCTTTCTCCGACTTTTGCGAGACGATTCTGCTAGCCAACGAGCAACCAGCTCTGATTGAAGCGATCAGCGACGCCTTTATTCATGCGCTCTGCATTGAGCATAGCCTGACGCTGGATGTGATTCTGCAGTTGTTCCTCAACTACATCGCCTCGCACATTGGTCAGAAGGGTTACCAGACCTCGCAGAAGGTTTTTGTAAACATTCTGCAGGTGTACTTCTACGATCTCTACGACGTTAGCTCGTCCCTGCAGCCCCACGAGATTCGCTCGCAAACGCCGCCACAGCTGGATGACGACTACGACGAGGAGTGCAGTAGTTCGCGGGCTCCCTCGCTGCACAGCGAGGCGGATGCCCAGTCACTGTCCAGCTCTTGCGCCAGTTCGGCGCACGAGGAGCGATCGGCCAGCCTCTCGATCAGTGGCAGACAGCAGCGAATCGTCTACGACCAGCTGCAGGAACAACAATCTTCGCCATTCCAGAAACGGAATTCAAATGCCTCGCTCTCACAGCCCCTAGCTGATGACGACGTGGCTGCCACTAATCTCAAGGGTCTCAAGATCTTGTTTCGCATGTACATGGGCCGGCTGAAGGCCCTGAGTGATCTTATTTCAGATCTGCAGTCAGCGGATGTGGAGCAACAGACGAGCCGGGAGGAGTTCATGAATCTGCGTAAGGAATGCATTTCCTACATGGTGGGAATGGCTCCGAATTACTGCCCCAAGCCGATCGTAAAGAATCCCAATGATCCGCTGGCGGGCAAGCTAATTTATGTGCCCTTCATTCCCGATTATAAGCTCCCCGAGGGAGAGGAGTATGACCGCCACATCAAAGGCTACATCCGGCCTATTCCCTGCCTGCTGGACCGACCCCAATATCTGAACCGCCTTCCGCCCTTCGAACGCAGCGACTTCAGCTATCCGAACAAGGACGACGGCGAGTTTGAGGTGCGCTTCCTTAGCTGGCATAACGAGTTGCTGACCCTCACCTTGAAGATTCAGAGTCTGCTGGCCTCCACCAAGGTGGATCGAGAGATTATCTCGGAGTTCCTTGCCTTCATACAGAAGACGCCGCATCTAATGGGTATTGACAGTTTCTTGGTCATCGTGTTGCCCAAGAACTTGGCCATCAACTACATGCTTAGTTTCTGTCCCGCTTTTTTGTGGCAGTATGGAAAGGTAAGTGCTAGTTCACAATAATCTAAATTATTACCCTTGGTATAATTGGATACATTTATATTTAACTATACGTGATGTTATTAATTAATTGTTGATTTCTTGCAGTCCTGTGGTTTTACGCCCAAACACTGGGAGAGCCTATTAAGGAAGATTCTCAGCAAGCAGGAAGCGCTGCCCAACTGGAAGGAAAACATTACGGGTTCGTAAGACACAGTGTATCAAAATGCTTAGAATAAATAATTTTATTTTGCAGAGATACTAAATAACCTTGTGGCTGAACTGAGCTTTGAAGAACTTCTGCAATGCTTTCCCAGTGAAGTGATTCAAAATCGGAACACGGCGCAATACTTTGCCACGGAATTTGCCGAGACATGTGTGCTTTATGAACATGAGGAGCTCGTGTTTAAAACTCCTGATCGGAAGGAAGGTCACAGGGATCACATGCCGATGGACAACATAGACGAAGACAATGTGTTCGAGCTAACGCTTCGCAAGGCGGTGGCCAAGCAGCGAAGCATTGCCCTGAGGTCCATGATTGAGTCCACGGGAACCCAACTGTTTGACGCTACCAGCAATCCCATGTACAACCTGTAGTCGGTCTACATTCCACGTTAAACTAGTCTAAAAGAAAGTTATCATATTAAAAATCGATAAGATTGATTGATATTTACGTAGCAAAGTAGTGAGCACGGAAAGCTTTGCTTCTACTCTATAAATTGGTCGACACGTATTTTGTAGTTTTAGGACACACCCATAAAGAGGCATAATTTATTGACATTTCAGTTTGACACAAAGCGCAACATTCGGAAACTGAGGCCTGAAATGATTTATTGAGCTAAGCTGACGGGGAAGAACTCCGGAGCTGTAGGTTGTAAAAATAACTAGCTCGTCCCGCATTTATGCGGTAGTCGCCATATTAAAGCAGATTTATGATCAGTAGCAACTAGGAAACCTCCCCTCTACCTGTATTTGTATTCGTACCATTGTTAATCCAAGTTTCCTTTGAATTAAGCTTTAGAAACCTTAAAGTATTTGTACTCTATTTATATATATTAGTTACCTAGTCCCCTTATTTACCCACACCCAAGCACACTCTCTTTCGACAAAAACAACAAGATCAAGTGATATTTTTAATTCTTTCATTGAATCTGAACAATAAAAGCATAATTACATTACAATGCACAAATAGTGTTCGTGATAAGCTCAAAGTTTATTCACCTGCCTGGTTTAAGAAAAGACTGCACTTGAGCCGTTCATCGCCGTTACTTAATCCGGCAATTAAATCCGGGCTTCAGTGGGCGTGCTTAGGTAATTGAACGTGTGAAAAAGCGCCCGGGGAACTGCTCGGGGACAGAGCTCTCCGCCGTGAATAACTTAGCCAATTAAGGGCATCAGGCGTCGAGTGCGCGGCTTTCCAAGCCGGACTCAGTCACTTGGCGTCGCTCGGCGATATCGGCAGCAGCATGTCCAAGCCGCAGCCCACACTGGAGGTGGTTCCGAAGAAACCCGGACAGGATGCTTCAGACCCATCGAAGTCGACGGAGGAGGGCCAGCTGGACGCGATCATCGTTGAGATCGGCCAGTGCGGTCGTTTTCAGATCTTCAACTACCTTCTGCTCTGCCTGCCGATCATCTGCAACGCCTTTTACTCCATTTCCTTCGTATTCACAGCCGGTGATGTGGCCCACAGGTGGGGTCGGTTAGATATTGCCATTGCCATCTTTAGTAGAACATCTTCCACAGATGCAATATCACTCAGTGCGATAGCTTGGACACCAGCTATGACGAAGCCTTCCTCAACTTCTCTACCCCGCAACGCCTCGGGAACTGGGATCAGTGCCAGCACTTCGCCGTGAGATCGGATCTTATGGGTGAATCTTCGTGCAACGCCAGCAGTTTCGACTCGACTCAGCGAGTCGACTGTGATGCGGGCTATAAGTTGAGAAACGACGATAAAACTATTGCCAGTGAGGTAGGTTCGGAACATAAGATATAGCTATTGATTTGATATATTGGTGCACCCCTCCATTTCAACAGTTTGGCATCTTCTGCGCTGATAAATGGAAGCTATCGATGGTGGGCACCGTCAACAATGTAGGACAGTTTGTGGGCATACCACTAGGCGGTTATCTAGCCGATAGGTATGTTACAAGAATAGAACCATTTATTTTTGACACTGAAACATCTGAAAAAAGCTGTAGGCTTAGCAATACTAATTTGTATTAAAACAACCTAAGAGATAGAAATCTTTGATGTTTTTAAAGACATTTTGCCAGTGCTGAAGCCATTGACATGAAACTTGGCAAACCGTATTTATTTTGTAATGCTTGCCAAAGTTGGTTTCTGTTTTCGTTTAAGTACTATACAAACTTGAAAAAAATTTGTAGGTCACAGCAAGTTTGAAATCCAACCAAACTGGTATTAAATTTGGAGGCGCAATGAAATCGGGCGCGATCGATTATTACAAACATGCACACAAGTGGGGCCGTGCAGATATGTATTTATGCCAAATACATACATTTTATGAACAAATTAGACCTATTGGGCCAGAAATTTCGATTAAACAAATAAACGTTGTTTACTTCAGTTTATTAAACAAGACAAAAAGGCAACTTCCGCAGCTAGAACAACTGTATTTGGAAGATTTGTATATATACGTATATATTGATTCCTATGACAGCTATATATCTTTAAACAATGCTAAAGCTCAGAGTAGAAGAGACGAAGCCAAAAATTGTTCCTATTACTGTTTTATTGTTACTTTTTCTTGATATCTGCTATCTTGGGAGTCAACGGCCGGCTTTTGCACTTTGCCAGCTACCGGAGTATGGTTACCAGTGGGTCGATCGTGGCCGTTGTTCTGGCCACGCGACACCCGTGAATTGCCGAATTTCTTCTGCCTTTACCAGTTAGTCAAATGCACCCCTCCCCCCGACTCAAGATACGTCGTTGTTTCTTTATGTGAATCTTTATATATGGAGGTTCATTTTATTAAACAAGACAAAAAGACAACTTCGGCAGCTAGAAAAAATGTAGTTGGTAAATTTGCATAAAGATATATCGAGTCCTATGAAAGCTATATATCTTAAATCAATGCTATAGCTCAGAGTAGAAGAGATGAAGCCAAAAATTGTTTCTAATATTATACCCGTTACTCGTAGAATATAAGGGTATACTAGATTCGTCGGAAAGTATATAACAGGCAGAAGAGTCGATCTAGCCATGTCCGTCTTTCCGTCTGTTCGTATGAACCCTGTAATCTCGGAAACTATAAGAGCTGCAATACTGGGATTAGGCATGCAGATTCTAGAGATTCCTGCGCAGCGCAAGTTTGTTTCGTCAGTGTGCCACGCCTTCTCTAACGCCCACAAACCGCCCAAGACAGTGAGGCCCACAATTTTCATGGTAAACAAAAAATTTTAACTCAATTAGTCTCGTCAATACCTATCGATTGACCCGAAAAAACGCCCATTCTAACGCCCTTTACGCTTAAATCTGTCTGCCGCCCACATAACCATATATTGAGATCGCGGTGCTGCTTGCATATCTCCATCTCCCTTTGGTCCCTTTAGCTGAGTAACGGGCATCTTCTTCTTGTTTTTTACTTAATTCCTATAGATTATAGTTGTCCGATCCTGAGATCTCCTTCATAAAGTTGCAAACTTCTGATTGATATAATAATAATAATAAAAAAATGCTATTCCATCCAATGTTTATTAAAATTAATTCACGGAAAATATTACAAGTTTTCTGCAATATTTTAAAGACTTTCAGATAAATAATTATTATAAGAAAATGATTAGGCGCTTTTTCTTGTAAAAATGTTCATTAAACTGATTACATCTGCTTACTTTTCCTTGGTTTAGACTCCTGTTTGACTCCAGTTTATTATTTTTACGTAGATATGGGCGAAAATTTATATTGGTCACCGCGGGACTCCTCAGTTCCTTTGCGGGACTGGCTCGCTCCCACGCACCAGAGTACTACAGCTTCCTGAGCCTAGAGTTCCTGGACATGGCAGTGGGCAGCACCCTCTTTCCCACCGCTTTCCTGCTGGCCGTGGAGCTAGTGGGTCCGAAGCACCGCGTAGTGGCCGCCACCGCTATTAGCTTAACGTACGGTCTCGCAGAGGCCTTCATGGGTTACCTCGCCAACTACCTGCGAGACTGGCGCGTCTTCCTACGGGTGCTTTATACACCCGCCCTCCTGCACCTGACCTTCATCTGTCTGCTCCCTGAGAGCGTGCGATGGCTGCTCAGCCAGTCGAAGGAGCTGGATGCCAAGTCCACGCTGCGGAGAGTGGCGCGGGTGAACCGAAAGGACCTGTCGGAGAAGCAGCTCAGCGATCTAATCCGCTCAAACCGCCAACTGGTGGCGCAGTCTTCCGCTTCCGGGGGCCAATACAGTGTCCGTCAGATATTCCAGGCCCTGGGCGGTCGCACCGCCCTGTGCTGCTTTGTGTGGTTCACCCACACCCTAGTCGCCTTGGGCCTGAGCCTAAACTCCGCCCAACTGAGTGGCAGCAAATTTGAGAACTTCAGCATGACGGGGTTCATGCAGCTGCCTGGTATTCTGATGGCCACTATACTTATGAACTGGATAGGACGGCGTTGGGCTCTCAGCTCCTGCCAATTCACTTGTGCAGCCCTGCTCCTGGCTGTGGCTGCAACGGATGAAGGTAAGTGCGGTATTGGTCTGGGCCCGATGGAGTTCCTCCAAATGGAACTCAAACTAAAATGTATTTCTCAACGCTCCCCAAATAGGGTACCCTGCGGCCTCTTCGATACTTTATTTCCTGGCAAAGATGACCTCCACAGGAAGCTTTATGATCCTGTACTTCTTCACCTCTGAGATCTTTCCCACGAACTGCAGGAACAGCATGCTATCCTTCTGCTCCAGTGTGGGTCGCTTCGGATCCATGCTGGCCCCCCAAACCACTCTACTGGTCAGTGATCTTTTGATATGCATTCACTCAGCTTCACTCAACGTCTTCTTGTAGATCGCGCACTATCAGTATGCTCCTCATTTACTCTTTGCCCTATTCGGATTCACCTGTTCGGGGCTGGCTTTGTTCTTCCCGGAGACTACGAATAAGGTGTTGCCCACCACGCTGGCTGAAGCACGTGCCCTTGACAAGAGTATACCTAGGGAAAAAGTTTTGAAAAGTGCTGTATAAACGAAATCGAGCCATTATCGCATCGACAGTATCGGTGATCAGAGACATCGAAGTGTGTGGTTTTTGATGACCAACAAACCTGCAAGTCCAGATTGGACAATAAACATTTTTGAAATTTAAGAGCACACTTAAGCTGTAGGTTGAAATTTATATTTACACTGGATTGATGTCTGTGGTACAGTAAGCAATAAATTATTTTGAAACTTTATATTAAAAGAATTTTACCTCTTTTAGCTTTGATTTGCTATACGAAAAATATTAAAGCTATTTGGACTTCGAATTCCAAAAGCACTCATCGAAAGTTTGTATTCCAAACTAATTAAACACATTTAACATCGCTCGCATTTGAGTTATGTATGTACATTTTTGGTGTAAAAGTTGATAAATTACTTAACTTAATCATTTTTCAAATTAACATCCTAGTAGATGGTAAATATCACGGAGAAGTAAAACCTAATTTTACATTTTAAGGAAGAGGAGACTTTAAGGTGTAGCTTTGTGGTTTTTATGATTTCAGTCTGAGGTTTGCAATGCAGTGCAGGTACAGTACAAAGACCGTTATATTTCGTTTTCGGTAAACATATACGGTAGTAAATTGAAATGGAACATTATCTTAATATTTCTGTGATTAGTTTTTAGTTTTCCTAAAAGCGGAAAGCTCTGTACATACAATGCTCCCACGGGAACGACCTGCAATGGTTTAGAAACTTCGGCTTGCCGACTCCGGGGTAGAACTTTTTAAGGTTTTTTAATAGTTAAATAATTGATTAAAAAATCTGACGACTAAATCAAATAGCAGCTATAAAATCGATCCAAATATTTAAGAAAACAAGAAAGGAAGTTAACTTTGGCAAACCGAAGTTTGTATACCCTTGCAGTTTTAAGAAATAATCAATGTTACTAACACCATGTTAAATTTTTAAGGATTGTTGCTAGCTTCAGTGATATTTGTGTAAAATTAAAATCGTAATGCTGAATAGTTAAAAAATTCTATATCCCAGAGTAAAAGAAAATATGATAAAAATCAAGAAAGCACAATTTTTTTAAAATAATTATTTCATTAATTCTTTGACCGTTTCTTTGACAGCTACATATATGTTAGAGTCGTCAGATTTTTATTAAACTGCATTCGAAATTCTTTAAAATACAGAAAATGTTATTCCCAATAGTATAAAATAATATGTCAAAAAACACCGAAGCTATGACTTGTTTCATATTATTTTCCCACCAATTTTCCGATCGTTCCTATGGCAGCTATGTATATGATATAGTCTAATTTAAAAATGTTATTTCCACTGCGTTGCAAACTTCTGACTGATATCATAGTATCCTTTGCAAGGGTATAAAAAGAGAAAAAAAGTATATATTGTAATATATATGTAATTTTATAGTTATTATATATGTACAAATACGGTTTAATCGGTTTTTGTAGTATACGTATAACTTGAAGCTAGCTTCCCCTCTGGCTTCATTTAAAATTAGACAATAATTTGCAATAATTTCAAAATATAACACTATCCTTGGTTTAAAAGCCAATTGGCCTTTAATATACCTATAGTCTCATATTTGAAACCCCCTTAATATATTGGAAAATACTGGAATCAAAATTTCTGTTCAACATTTTAAAAACTGTTATACCATCTTCAAGAATGTAACAAAAAAGTCACCTGGATAGACTGTCATCTGGGTCACAAGTGTCCATAAAAACTAAAACCTGACCAGTCCTCGACCACATCTTGGCCTAAATAAATATTTAAAATAAACATTAAATATTTAATATTTATATTAAACTATTCTAACATCTTTTGGAAAAATTTGGCTGCCAACTTCACAAGGTCCAATTATGTGTTATACCAAAAGCTGTTGTGTAACATGGCCTAGAAATACGCTAACAAATTATCCAGGGTCAAAAATGTGCCTTTCTTAATTTGCAGCCACACTTGTTTGATATTTTTTTCAACATTTGTATTCAAATCGTCTGCAGTCGAGTTTATGCACTTGTTTCGTACGCTCCTAATCAGCAACCAGAGAGTGATCTCCAACTTCTTCTGTTGTGCTTATCTGCGCGTAATCTATTTTTAGAAGCCGCCCACCGGTATCTTTACCGATTTCGATTAATCTAACGCCCGAGCGCAAGTACAAGTATAAGCGTTGTGTACGACTTTGGCCATTGGACTAGGTCTTGTCTCTCGCTTGTGCTCCCAGTGCCCAGCGAGAAATAAGAAGTAAAGACTTTTGAAGACATTGCATTTGATTTCTATTATTTTCCTAACAGAAAAATTATAGTAAATTAATAAATGGATAGCAACACACCTTCTTATCCGCTGCTCTCGAAAGAGCTGTCTGGATTTGAGAAGATGAAGGAAATCGCTGGCCAATCTCCAGCGGAACTTTGGCTCTAAGATTGGCTAGGACTTGCAAGAGATTTGGCTCGACGGCATTTGGACCCCCTTCGCAGATGCTGTTAAAATCAGCTCAGCAACACCTGTAACTAACACCGTTACAGCTACAAGTGCCTCCCAGTCGTAAGTTCCAAAAAATAACAAGGAAGAACGCTAAAGTCGAGTACCTCGACTATCAGATACCCGTTACTCAGCTAAAGGGACAAAAGGGAAATAGAGATATGCAAGCAGCAAAGCGAGACTGAAATGCGCCACCTACCCCTGATCACAATGTATGGTTATGTGGGCGGTAGACATATTAGAGCGTTATGGGCGTTAAAGTGGGCGTGGCCAACTTTTTAAAATTTTAAAAATTTAAAAACTATTTATCTAGCATTAAAACTGTGGGCGTTAGAGTGGGCGTGGCAATTGATAGGTATTGACGAGACCAATACATTTCAGTTAAAATTTTGTATCTACGACAACATGAAGAAATATGTAAGTTTCCACGGACAGACTTTAACAGGAATAAAAACTTATTTCCAAATTCTGAAATATTAAAAAACGATATTCCTTAAATAAGAAGTCGAAATCAAAAACATCAACGATATATTAAAAAAATTGTCCCCATATTTTTACCTTTGCAGAGGGTATAATGATTTCAGTAGAAAGTTTACAACGCAATGTAGGTGACGAATTTAAATCCGCTTTAAATTTAACACGCAGGCTCTCGCCTATTTTATGTAACCAGGGGCCGCACCAGAGAGCGATTCCGACTAAAAAAAATATATAAAAAAAAAATTAAATTGAAATCCAGTTTTATGTATTTCTTGGGATATTTTATTTTTATTTACATATATTTGAAAGCATCTGGGTGCAATCCTGGGTACATGTTTCAGGTGCATTAAATAAGAGTGCGTCCAGAATGTGTTTAGTTTGTTGCATCTAGGTGCATTCAAAATATATGCTGGAATGCAGTCATTTACGATTGGGCAGTTCTGGCACCACCACTTACACCGTTGCAGCTTTTTCATATATAACTCCAGTTACTACAGCAGAAATGTCGATGTCTCCAGGAGTTAACAATCTCCCAATAGTACCCGCTATGGAGTGCTCGTTTTAAGCAAATAGTACTTCTCTTCGCTAAAAAACGAAACCCTTCTAACTGCAGTAAAGAGCCAGCCAACATTAAGAAAAGTAAAGCAAATGTAAACGTAGCCAATATTGGTAATTTAAGTCAGGCTTCGACGTCCAATGGTCTTGGCAACAACCGCTTCGCACCTTCAGCTGAAGAAACGAACTATATTGATGAGATGGAGACAAATGAGGAGACGTATGAGCCCAATGGCCAAGCGCAAAGTTCAAGTAAACCTGATATGAACATGCCAAAACCTCCACCTATATGTGTTCAAAAGGTTACTAATATCCTCACTCTGTAACGAACTCTAGATGAAATCATCGCAACAGCTAAATATGAGGTACGTACATCTAAATTCGGAAATTCTCGCATATGCACTGACAGTGCCGAGGAATTCTGCAAGGTGGTTCGTAGCCTGACTGCCTTAAATTACGAGTATTAGCATCGAAATACGTAAGGACCTCGTCCAATGTTATAAATGCCAAAATTTTGGACACACTCAAAACTGAGGATTTATAAAGCCTGTTTGTGGGAATTGTGCCGGAGATTATCCTACTAACTCCAAATCGTGTTATATTTATAAAGCCTGTTTGTGGGAATTGTGCCGGAGATTATCCTACTAACTCCAAATCGTGTTAGTCACAACTCAACAACCAATGCATGTGTGCAAACTGCGGAGAAAATCACCCTAATGGTTTTAAGTGCTGCAAAGTCAGAATGGAATTAAGCAAAAAACTAAAAGCTGGAGTACAAAGCCGACACAGTCCACTATTTTCCATGTCAACCACCAGAGATGGCGTCTCTTATGCAGATATAACAAGAAATTGCCTTCCGAGCAGTACCAGCGCTGCAGCTAGGCAGTCTGTCGCACATATCCTTGGAGATGACCTTAACCCCAACAAAAATTTTTCACCTTTGGAGAAGGCAATCTTTGATATAAACGCTAGGCTGTATCAACTCTTCAAGCTAGTCATGGGAACGATTGAGTCGAACTTCGATGAACTTCGTCTTTTTCTTATAGGTAACTACCTGGCTATGACCAATACTTGGCCAATCACCCTAGTAACACAGCTAAAGGCGGTTCTGCTATTCTTATTAAGACTAACATTATCCACACTAAGGCTGAGCCCACAACATGGACTGATTAACAGCTAGCTAGTCTCGATATTCCAACAAATGGAGGTGTCCTTCAAATAGCTTAATTGTATCTTCCTCCCAGTGTGCTATGGACAAAAAACGAGTTCGACCAGCTACTAGTCCAGCTACTAGGCCATAGCTTCTAGCTTTAGACAAATTCTAGCTTCTGGGGGACCTACCTTTTTTTCTTCAAACACCAGACTTACACCAACAGCTCTGGACTTTTTCATCGTAAATGGAGTTCAACTCAATAAACTCTCGATTGAAACAAAATACAAGCTATCCTCGGACCATTTGTCAATTGTTGCAACGCTCAGGCTAAAAGGAAGTCAATACTACCGCCTGGCTACTCCGTTGAAAAGTTAAAGGAAACCCTGGACAGAACTCAGAACTCAACACTGTGATTAACCATCCAGATGATCTTGAAGATGCGGTAACGGTTTTAATGGGACAAATATACACTGCTGCGACAGCTGCTACCCCGAACCAAAGGCATTCTCCGGACCAAAATAGAAGCAATCTGCTCCCAAAAAATGGTTTAGTTCTCATACAGCTGAAAAGAAGAGTTCGTCGAAAGTACACAAGAAAAGGCGATATGTGGGTCTACAACATTTTCAAAAGGCTTTCAAATCGCCTAAGCAAAGTCTTGACCAAGAAGCCATGAAAAACAAAATGTACAAAGTTGCTGTATTAATGGACATTCAAGCAAGCTTAAGATTCAACGAACGCCACAGATTTTCCTCCTCGTTCAGAGCTTCTTATTGGAAAGGAAATTTAGTGTAATTGTCGATGGTGAAAAGTCGTCAAGACATGCAGTCTCAGCGGGTGTACCCCAAGGCAGTGTACTGGGCCCGGCTCTTTACTCACTCTATACGTCGGATATGCACGATTCCTGGGGCTTTACCGAAGTTGACGACGACACTGCGGTTATAGTCAGGAGTCCAAGTATAGATATTGCAACATTGAGGCTGCAGGAGTACGTGATACGTTTTGAAAAGTGGACTACAGAATGAAATATAGGCATTAACTGCAGCAAATGTGGTTGTGTCACATTTTCCACAAGACCAATGAATTGCTTAGGCATTTCCGTGCTCGATTCTGTATTTCGACACGAGTCCTACTACAAGTACTTTGGTGTGATTTTGAATAGAGGACTCACTTTCCAGAGGCACACTACTATGGTCACGTAGTCTGTGCTTTTAAAGGCAGCAAGTATGTCCTGGCTTCTACCTCCCAGAAATAAGCTCTCACTGTCAAACAAAGTTCGCATTTATAAATCTATTCTCAGTCTACGGCATAGCGTCTAAGTCAAACCTTAACAAAATACAAGTGGCGCAAAACAGGACTGTTAGATCGATTTGTAATGCCCCCTGATTTATGAGAACTAGAGATATAGAAAGAGATCTAAAAAAAATCCCAAAGATAGGCGATGTATGCGTACGCACGCAGAAAACTACTTCAGACGTCTTGGCTCTCATCCTAACTCACTGGCGAAGATGCTTATAAGGAGACCGGCAAAAAGAAGTCTTAAAAGATGCCACCCTCATGACCTTCCATTAAGATATACAAGGGTGGTCAAAAGTATTTTCACAAAAAAAAAGTTAAATATATTCATAATTTGAACTTACATCTTGTTAACTTTGGCATCAATGGAAAGGTAATTTAAATGCCGTTTGAATGATACAATACATTTCTTAACACATTCAGTACTTATTGAAAAGGACGAATTTGTGTGAAAATGTCCTTTTTGAACTTTTTTCCTCGACTTGAAAACTTAAATTTTTTGATGCAAAAAGTTTCTTCAAACAAAAACAATAGTAACTGCAAAAAGAATTTTTCAAAAATCATTTTGCTTATATTTTTTATGATTTTTTAAAGGTGACACTGTCGGAAAAAATTTGTATGAAAAAGAAAAAAATATGGCTAAAATGCATGTTTCTAAGCATTTTCAAAAAATCATAAAAAATATAAGCAAAATGATTTTTGAAAAATTCTTTTTGCAGTTACTATTATTTTTGTTTGAAGAAACTTTTTGCATCAAAAAATTTAAGTTTTCAAGTCGAGGAAAAAAGTTCAAAAAGGACATTTTCACACAAATTCGTCCTTTTCAATAAGTACTGAATGTGTTAAGAAATGTATTGTATCATTCAAACGGCATTTAAATTACCTTTCCATTGATGCCAAAGTTAACAAGATGTAAGTTCAAATTATGAATATATTTAACTTTTTTTTTGTGAAAATACTTTTGACCACCCTTGTATTTAACATGTCGAAGTCTAATGTAAGTAAAATGTAAATTAAATATAATTAATGTATAATCTTGTATACCAACATTTTGTTATCCCCTTTATTTACAACCTGCTCAAGGTGCCACATAGGTAGCAGTATACCTGTTAGTTTTGAGTAAATATACACGTATATAAAAAAAGTATTTATTTATTTACTTATTTATATTCTGGTTTTGGGACAATTGCAAATTGCCACCAACCACTTAATTTAGCTATAGCAACTGGGCCTTAAGCTAGGAGGATGTTATTTACATATTTTCTGAAAAAGTGTATTTATATATAGTTATTTACAAAATTTATATATTGTTATATAACCGTATGGCCTTGATGAAATCATTGGCGCTGGCGATATTGGTGGATTTTGGGGATAGGGCATCAGGTGACTTTATGGAGAGGGTGTTGCTTCTTGAAGTTTCATGAACTGGACACTCTAGGAAAAAGTGCCGCACGTTGTTTCGCGTACTGCAGTGCTCGCACTGGGGTGGGGGTTGTTTATTGAGAACATGCTCATGGGTGTATCTTGTGTGTCCAAAACGTAGTCTTAAGAATTTTGTGAGATCACTGCGGTTGATGTTGTCTTCGGATGGGATGGTGTAATCTTTAATTGATAATTTTTTTTCGTTGAAATATTTGTAGTGTCAGATGCGTTTTGCCAGATCGATTCCATTTGTTTTTTGAAAGTATTTTTAATGAATAACTTTGTGTCTGTAAAGTTATAGTTGCATTCCATAACCTGTGGGAATTTGTGAGCTTCTTTTGCTGCTAGGTCTGCTGTGTCGTTACCAGGAATATTGTTATGGCCTGGAATCCACAGAAATATAATTTTTGGTTGGTGGCGGTTGAGGATGTCTCGAATACGAACGGTATAAAAAGATTGGTTATTGGTGTTGGTAACTGAAGTTACAGCAGATAGGGAGTCAGAGCAGATAACCACTTTTTTCTTTTGTTTGTCAGCGTATTTACATGCAGCATAGATGGCTGCCACCTCTGCTGTATAAATTGAGCTGAGTGTCGGAAGAATGGCTGTTTTAATTACAGTTGTTTCTATCGTGACGCTATAATTTACTCCTTGGGCTGATTTGGAACCGTCCGTGTAGATAAATCCGTAGTTATGGAAGTTTTCCTTGAGAGATATAAATTTTTGTTGGTATACTGTTGGCGGAGTGATTGCCTTTGTTGTATGGTGCAGAGAAAGGTTAACCGTGTCTTTTGAGAAAAACCATGGTGGTGTCTTTTGTTTGTATGGTTTTATAGGTGGCGTAAATGTGCCATTATCTTTGGAAAATTGGAATGCTTTACGTAAGACTGATTGGAGTCTGGGTCTTCGTATAGACTTCTTTATTTTTTGTAGGATGGTTTGGATTGGGGTGTTTGCTGAGAACAGTAATGCCTTGCACATCTTTGCTATGCTCATTTCAAACCTTAGCTCAATTGGCATCAATTGGGCTTCGAAAAGGAGATTGTTGATGGGGGTGGTGCGAAATGCTCCAAACGCCAGCCTTAAGGCTGAATGGTAATCGGCTTTAAGTTTTTTTAAGTACGATGCAGGGCAATTTCCGTAGAATGGGAGGCAGTAGTCGATTTTGGCCATTATTAGGGCATTTGTGAGGCTTATAAGAGTCCTTGTATCGCAGTTGTATTTCTGGCTTGCCAACCATTTTATGATGTTGAGACGCTTGGAGATTTGGACTGTCAGTGAGTCAATGTGTTCCTTCCATCTGTATCTCTTGGTTATGGTTAAACCAAGAACTTTTATGTGGTCGCTTGAGCTTAGAGGGTAAGGGGTCGAGTTGATTTTGAAATTGCAATTGGTTTTTCTACATATGTGTAAGTGCTTGCATTTTTAGATGGAAAGCTTCGCGCCAGAATAACTACACCAACTTAGGATGTCAGTGAAAAGTGCGTTTATGTTTGCGTTCATGGTCCTTTTCTTGACCTGTCTTACTATAGTGAAGTCGTCGGCGTAGGAAAAGAAGTTGAACTCCTTGTGGATAGCAATCGTGCGGCACAATTTATTGTACGCGATAAGGAAGAGTATCACTGATAGGGGTGATCCTTGTGGTATGCCATTGTGAAAAGGTTTGCTTTCTGAATATACGTTTCTTATTATACCCGTTACTCGTAGAGTTAAAGGGTATACTAGATTCGTCGGAAAGTATGTAACAGGCAGAAGGAAGCGTTTCCGACCCCATAAAGTATATATATTCTTGATCAGGATCACTAGCCGAGTCGATCTAGCCATGTCCTTCTGTCCGTCTGTCCGTCTGTCCGTCTGTCCGTATGAACGCTGAGATCTCGGAAACTATAAGAGCTACAATACTGAGATTAGGCATGCAGATTCCTGAGATTCCTGCGCAGCGCAAGTTTGTTTCAGAAGAGTGCCACGCCCACTCTAACGCCCACAAACCGCCCAAAACTGTGGCTCCTACAGTTTTGATGCTAGAACAAAAATTGAAATGTATTGTTCTCATCAATACCTACCGATTGACCTAAAAAAAAGTTTGCCACGCCCACTTTAACGCCCACAAACTTCAAAAAATCGTAAATATGAACGCGGATATCTCGGAAAATATCAAAGATAAAGAAACGGGATTTCAGATTTAGATTCCGTAGGCTTGAGCGCAGCGCAAGTTTGTTACGCGAATATGCCACGCCCACTCTAACGCCCACAAACCGCCCAAGCCTGTGGCGCCCACAATTTTCGTGATAGATAAAAATTTTTAACTGAAATGTATTGGTCTCGTCAATACCTATCGATTGATTTAAAAAAAACTTTGCCACGCCCACTTTAACGCCCACACTTGCACTCGCACTTGCTGCTTGCATATCTCCACTTTCCTTTGGTCCCTTTAGCTGAGTAACGGGTATCTGATAGTCGAAGTACTCGACTATAGCGTTCTTCCTTGTTTTTATGTTTATTCTTCTGTTGCTGAGAAAGTTAATGACATATCTTAGAATTCTAGAACCTATTCGCCATCTGATCAGTTCATCTACTATAGTATGTATTCCAATTTTGTCGTATGCTTTTTCGAAGTCCAAGCGTATTATTGACAAATGTCTTCTTGTCGATAGGGCAGCGTTAGTCTGATGATCTAGCAGTGCTAGGCACTCAGATATCGACATACCTTTTCGAAAGCCAAGTTGACGGCTATCGAGGAGCTTGCAATTGGTAGCAAACCACCACAGCCTGTTCGCAACGATTTTATCCATGACCTTTGCCTTGCATGGGTTTAAGGATATGGGGCGGTATGAACTTACTGCTGTCTTTACGGAATTCGGTTTGTGGATGGGTATGACTGTGCTGTTTTTAAATTGTTGAGGTATGTGGCTGTTAAGGATATTGTTGAATAGCTTTATGAGTCTTTGAGTTACAGGGTTTGATAGGTTCTTTAACATTGGGTATGATATTCTATCGCGGCCAGGAGTTTTACCTTTGAGGGAATTTAACGCACTGGAGAACTCTATAAAATTGATATTATCGTCTATCATCAATGCTTCTGCGCACGGAGCTAAGAGAGTGGTTGACGATTCTATTTGGGATTTTTTCTGTTGAAAAACTGAGCTAAAATTCTCGTCGGCTGCTTGTTCTGACCAGTAGTTTGCAAAGGTTTGAGCGACTTCCGATTTGCCAGTTATGTTTCGGGATGAATCATTTGGAGAGGAAATGCAGTGGATGTCATGTTTTAGCTTCCTGCCACAGAAAGTATTAATGTTTGACCACATTCTAGCAGTCGTAGAGTTTGGGCTAATTTCCGATGTAAAAGTTTGTAGTGCTATCTTTTTTGATTCTTTTAAATATCGTCTAAAGAGGGCCTTGGTTTTCTTGAAGTGTATTATATTCTCAGTGGTAATACAGCGCTTTAGCTGATTCCAAGCTCTGTTTTTGTTGGATTTGAGTTCTTCAAGGTTTTTACTCCACCAAGGTACTGTTTTCTTTCTGTTAAAGCTGGGGTTTGATTGTGGAATAGAGATGTTCGCAGTTTGCCTTATAATTTTAATTATTTTTGCTGCTTCTTGATTTACTTCGTTGCTACTTGTTTTTAGATTGTGGTATTTCTCCGTAAGGACGGAAAAAAATGACCAGTCAGCTGCGTCTAGTTTAAATCTTGGTTGTCCATAACCTTCTCTTTCCATTACATCCTCAAACAGAGATATGTGTATGGGAAAATGGTCGATTCCAAAGAGGTCTTCGTCTGTTTTCCACTTTGAGTGAGTGACAAGATTTGGTGTACTAATTGTAAGATCAACGTGCGTCAGCGAATTATGAGTTGAAAAGTGGGTAGGAGATCCGTCGTTAAGAGTGAGTAGGTTTGAATCAGTGATGTATTTGAATATAATATTTCCTTTTCTATTGTTTGTAGGCGACCCCCAGCTTTGATGCCAACTGTTGAAGTCCCCCGTTATTATTGTGTTCTCGTAAGGGTTTCCAAACATGTTAACCAAGTTATTGAGCTGAAAACTTTTATCTGGTGGGATATAGTTTGTTATTAGCCGTATTTTCATTTTGGAATGTAGGACTATGCCTACTGCATCGAAATCGTGATTCATTGTAAGGCGGTAGTATTGCATAGAGTTGTGGACTAGCATTGCTACTCCACCATGTGAGTTGTTGGCTGTGTTTTTTTCTATAATTGTGAAGTTTGGGGGTATAGGGATGTTGTGAAGGGAGTGGATGTGGGTTTCTTGGAGGCAGATTACTTAAGGCATATAGGATTTTAGAATAAGTTGTAAATGTATATAATTGTTCATGTAGCCGTTGCAGTTCCATTTAATTATAAGCAGGGTCTTATCTAGGGTGCAGAGTAAACTTTTTAACTAAAGATCTACTGGTGTTTTGGATTCTTAGTGTTAATAGTGGGTTTTTCGGTTTTGTCTTTGGCCTTAAGGGGTTTAGATACTATTGATTTATCTTTAATTTGGCTTCTCAGCTTACGGTCTGATTCTGGAACGTCTTTTTTTGTGATCTTTTGAATGTAGGCATCAATTCGGTCGACCTCCATGTCTTCGTCGCCGCTTTCACATTCGGTTACGGGACGGCGGTGTGTCGCTGTCCTGGATGTAGAAGGTTCCAATTCGTCGCTTAAGATGTCATCGTAGTTTCGTATAGGTCGTTGTTGGTGTTGGGTTTTATGGTTTGCGGAGTTTTCTTTGTTTTGGTCTTGAGTACTGGTTGTTTTTTGATTAGCAGCAATCTTGGAGTATGATGTTGGTTTGTGGATATGCCTGGAATGGTATATTTTTATTGCTTCCTTAAAATCGACTTTCTCGGTGACTTTAATTGCTGTTATTTCTTTTTGTTTAATAAAGGCTGGGCACGATTTGTCTGTTGGGCTGTGGTTGTGTTCGTCGTTTACGTCGTTTCTGCAATTGATGCAGAATTTGTTGTTGGAGCATTCCTCTTTGTCGGTAGTATGGTCAACAGATGAGCAATTGGAGCATAATTTTGGGCTTTTGCATGCTTTTGTTATGTGTCCCAGTCTGTGACAGTTGCGGCATTTAAGGGGCAAGGGGATGTAGGGTCGCACCTTAACACTCTCGTAGCCAATTTTCAAAGTAGGTGGTAGGCTTGTTGTTGCGAAGGTGAATTTAATAAGGCCGGTTTCAGTTGGTTTGTTATCAGTAAACTTCAGGATTTTTTCTACTTTTGTTACTTTTTGAAATGAGAGCTCTCGTAGAATTTAGTCTTCCTGGATGCCACGCAAGTCGTTTGAATAAACTATTCCTTGGGTGGAGTTAAGACTGCTGTGTTCGGATACTGTTACCGGAAAATCATGAAATGCTTTTAGATTTAATAATCTCTGTGCTTGATATAATCCCTTCGTTTTAATTAGCAGTGTTCCAGCTCGAGTTTTTTGGCAAGATATTACTTCGCTTCCACAGGTGAAATCTATCACTTTCTTTATAACAAACGGTGACACTTTTTCAAAACTGTTTTCATCGGATCTAGTTATAACAATAAATTTTGGTTCATAAAAAGGTATCTCGTTGCACTGTGTGCGGTAATTTAAGTCCGGCGGTCGAAGCATTGCAGCTGCTTCGGGCTGGCTGCGGCCCTCCGTGGTCTAATGTTGATGCAACGGTTTCTGTGCAGAAATTGTTTTTGGTTTTTTTTTTGATTTTGTTTTTTGAAAAAGAGCTTGGGTATTGCGATCACTTGCTCTGCGATGACAAAAGTACGTCTAATCTCCTCGGAGTCAAACCATCGACTGTAAAAAAAAAAAAAAAGTAAAAAAAAAAAAAAAAAGTAAAAAAAAAAAAATAAAAAAAATCGTCTGCGTGGTAATACTACTGCATACATACGTCGTGAGGTGACTAATTTTGGATACACTTTCCTAAATATGTATATATTCATCTAATCCTACGTAGATTATTTGTTATTGGGAATTGATTTTCGATCAAGTGGCCTAACAAAATAAATATTTGTTCAGCTCAAGTACTTATCTAATTTGCAATCGGGGCCTATCAGCTGTATGACCAGCAGTTCGGCGAGATATTACCAATTTATGGGAGCCTTTCAGTGGGGCCAGCGCCATACATCCATCAAGCAATTTCAATTAGAGCGCGCCAATAACTCACTGGCTCCCATTTATTGTGGCTTCATCGGAACTTATCATTGATTTATCAATCTGCTCGGCAGCCCAAGCGATCGAATGCCAGCCCGCCTGTCGACTTGTGTATACTGTTTCCGCACTTAATCATCTTATAGTCGGGTAAAGTAAATCAAGTGTAAAGGCAAACAGAGGTCTCAGACACATGCGCCAAAGTCAATGACATCGGGCAAATAGGGTAAGATAAGGCGCCGCGGGCCAGGTCGGGCCACTTGTTGACCCAGTAAAGCAATCAGTTAACAGGCGGTAACAGCTGTTGGTCACCCACAACCAGACGGCCTGTCTCGCCGTCTGATAGATAAACAATAGCAGCGAAACCAGTTCGATTGATATAAACGGTATGGTGCTAACCCATTCAGAACTAAACGGATTAGGATGGTAATGTTCGAGGTACTCCCATCGTCGGGGAGTGCAAATAGTTTTCGGATTGGATTGGGGCCTGATAAGACCGCGATAAGAAGGGAAGAATCCGTGGCATGGAGAAAAGCAGACGGAATAAAAATAGAAACGCGCGAGAGAGCGGTAATCGGAAATAGATATGGGAGCGCCGAATCAAAACACAGCAGAGCGCTCCCAACCCGACCAGTTGATGTGGTTGAATCAGTCAATGAGTGGCACTGCTCCCAGCGAGTCGCTCCAGAGCGTCTATAAATAAAGCTGCCGAAGCAGAAAGATCGCGGCCGCGAGTTATAAAACACCGATTAGAAGTGCATTTCACCACGTGCCTGGCGGACCCTTCAATGACCAGCCAGAAGGAGGGAAACGGCAGCTCTCCGAGCGATGCCAAGAGAAATGGACATGCGGACACGGAGGCGGCGACGGCTGGCGGAGATGACGACAACTCACTGGACGCAATTCTGGTGCGGATCGGCCAATTCGGGCGCTATCAGATCATCAACTATGTTCTGCTCTGCATTCCCATGCTCTTCAACGCGTTCTTCTCCATCTCCTATGTTTTCACGGCGAGCACAGTGGTCCACAGGTAAGCAAACCATCCGAGAAATAGCGTAGCCAATACTATGACTTTCGACTTGCCTCAGGTGCAACGTCCCCCAGTGCGATAGTCTCAGCACTGTGTACGAGGAAGACTGGCTGAACTTTACCATCCCCTACAAGAACTCCGCCTTGGATGCCTGCCATCGCTACGCGGTCAACGAGACTCTGATCACTGATCCATCTTCAAGTTACTGCGACAAGGACTATTTTACCAATGTATCGGAGGGCTGCGGACATGACTTTAAGTTCAGGGACGAGGAAAAGACTATATCAACTGAGGTGGGTATTCGCTGATAAGGGAGTAATTAAAAGGCTGGAAAGTCTTGATAGGAAATTAAGAAGGCACTCTTGCGAGCCGAAAGTAAGCAGTGCTGAGTTAATCAGTAAAAAGTTTTAATGCTGATTTTAATGCGTGGTTGTTCAAATTACTTGCTATTAATTGAGAGCCCTAATTGCATTTTTCTATATTATGGTTATATTTTAATGGGCTTGTTGAAATCGTTTAGCTGGACAATAAATATAATGCCCATAGGTTAGAGATTAATTACCAGTAATTCCTTTTAAGCACGTAATATAAATAAACGTGCAAGCATTTGTAAGCTTAGGAATGAAAAATGTAATTTAGTTCCTTGACCAAAACATTACACAAAGATTGTTTCGTCTCCATAGTGCTATTTATTAGTACCATGTACTCAATACCTAAAAAAAATTGTAGGTTCTTATTTAAATGAATTAACCAATGAAATTACAAGAAATTATAGAAAGTTTGCCAACAAAATATTCATTTTATACCCAAACAGTTCGGAATATACTGTAATGACGAGTGGAAGCTTTCCATGGTGGGCACCATAAACAATGTGGGCCAGTTTGTCGGCATACCTCTTGGAGGATTCTTCGCAGATAGGTAAGTAGTTCCTGACTTGCCCAGAGTTGAACCAATCCAATTGCCTCTACTTATACCCCAGGTTCGGTCGCCGCACCATGCTTGCTGTAGCCGGCTCCCTGAGCGCCGTAATGGGCGTGATTCGTTCGCTGTCGAGCAACTACTCCATGTTCCTGGTGTTCGAATTCCTGGACATGGCCGTGGGCAGCACCCTCTTCCCCACCGCCTTCCTGCTGGCCATCGAACTGGTGGGTCCCAAGCGGCGAGTGGCAGCGGCCACGATTATCACCATCTTCTACGCTCTCGGGGAGGCCTTCCTCGGGTTCCTGGCTTCCCACGTGCAACACTGGCGCTGGCTGCTCCGAGTGCTCTACGCCCCCGCCGTGCTCCAGATCCTGTTTCTGTGGATCCTGCCGGAGAGTGTTCGGTGGCTGCTGAGCCAGGGCGCCGAGGAGAAGGCCGCCAACGTCCTGCGGCGGGCCGCACGGATCAACAAGCGATCGTTGCCCGAGGAGCAGGTGGAGGAGCTGTTGGCCTCCAACCGACAGAAGCTCAGCCAGGCCAACGAGAGCCAGTACCCGATCATGAGGGCCGTGCGCTTCTTTTCCCTGCGGATCGCCAATTGTTGCCTTTGCTGGTTCACCCACACGCTGATCGCCCTGGGACTTAGCCTCAACTCGGTTAACCTGGGCGGCAACAAGTACACCAACTTTATGCTGAACGGCTTCATCCAGATTCCGGGCCTGCTGCTGCCCTTGGTCATCATGGATCGCGTTGGCAGGCGCTACTCGCTCTGCGCCTCAATGCTGCTCTGCGCCATCTGCATGGGCGCCTCTGCGGGTGTGCCAGAAGGTAACACTCTCTAACTTATTAAATTGGTACAGTACCAACCTTTTATGTATGTTCTTTTAAAACAAGAGTGCTGAAAAGAAACAGACAACACTTCCATTTAAATTATTAGTCAGGGCACGCATCTTTCTCCTCCATAGGATACCATGGATTTCTTAATGCCTCTATAAATTCTCTTTTTTCAGATAACTACGCGGGTTCTCTGACCCTGTTCCTTATTGGAAAGCTGGCCATCACCTGCAGCTTCCAGATCCTGTACTTCTTTACGTCGGAGATCTTTCCCACCAACGTGCGGAACAGCCTTCTGTCCCTCTGCTCCATGGTGGGACGCATTGGCTCTATGTTGGCTCCGCAAACTCCTTTACTGGTATGAATGGATTCACCTATTTCACGGATAATCTCCTAACCCATGCCCCTTACCTCTTCCAGGCCAAATACTATGTCTATGCCCCGCAGATACTATTCGCTACCTTCGCTCTGATCAGCGGCTTCCTGACTCTAGCATTCCCCGAGACGGCGGACAAGGTGCTTCCCACGACCATGGAGGAGGCCCGAGACCTAAGCCTGGCCAAGCGCCGGGGTCAGGGGGTTGAGGGGGAAGAGCTGGGGGAGGGGACTGCACCCAAGGTCTCCCAATAATGATCTCGGGCCGGGAGATGAAAGGAGGCTAATAGAAGCCAAATATGAGTTAGTCTAAGTAAGAGCCCACGCATTTGTTGATTTTTAAAAGTGTTTTAGTTAGTTAGGGTTTGTTCGTACGATTTTGTCGTGCACGCACATCAAATTTTATCCGTGATATTTATTTGCTGCGCTGCCTGTCTAGCTTCTTTTAAACGTTTAACAAATTTGTATGTGTCATTATTTATTAATTAAGATTATACATACATAATTAATTAAACCGGTCCACTAATGGTAGGAAAGTATACATTTTTTCATGAATTTTTCTTGGAATATGTATTTTATTACCACTTATTTATGGCTATGTTTCGCAGGCACATTTACGTCAACGTCCTGTGTTTCCAGATTTTACTTCTGAATTTAAAGTTTTTAAATTGTTTATTTGAATGTGTCTGCATTGATTTGTGCACTTATATTATCTAGATATTTAATTAAAACAAAGAACGATTTTTCGGTATTTCAATTTTTTAATATGGGGGAATAAAAAAAACAGAAGAGAACGCTATAGTCGATGGCATAAACTATAAGATACCCGTTACTCAGCTAAGGGGCGTGCAAGGGAGATGGAGATATGCAAGGAGCAAAGCGACTGTTCCCAAGACTGCACATTTTATATGCGTTTTACTTTTTAAAAAATGGATATTGATAATCAAAACAAAATTGGATTTATACTTTTACAAAATATTAACAAATGTGCTACACGGATTTTAGCGTTATGGGCGTTATAGTGAAGGTGGCACCCTGATGAAATAAACTAGCGCTGCATAAGAAACTCTTAAATCTGCAAGCAAAATCACAACTTTCAAGTTCTAATAGTTTACGAGCTATCTGCGTTCATACGGACAGTCGGAAATGACTAGATCGACTCGGCTAGTGATCCTGATCAAGAATTTATATACTTTATGGGTTCGGGAACGCTTCCTTCTAGCTGTTACATACTTGCCGACGAGTCGTGTATACCTTTTACTCTACGAGTAACGGGTATAACAAGAAGCCGAGTTTTGTCTGTTGACAACATACAAAAGTTTTGATATCAACTTTTATGGCGAAATTGTATTATACGTTCCACTAAATAAATAAACCTTCTATATTTTTCATAATCGGCTCGGTTCAATACATTACGATTTTGATGATCACTAGCCGAGTCGATCTAGCCATGTCCGTCTGTTTGTCTGAGATCTCGGAAACTGTAAAAACCAGAAAGTTGGGATTAAGCAAACAGATTCAGTTCAAAACTGTTTTTCTTAAATCGAGGTGGTTTCGATGTTGAATAAGGAAGAACGCTATAGTCGTGTACCTCGACTATTAGATACCAGATATTAGATATCAGATTTTTTTTTCTTTGGTTGTCTCTTTGGGCTTCTTGCTTTCCCTGGGGATAGGCACAATAATACGTTAGGTCTACTTGATCTTAAACATTTAATCATTACGTATACTGATATATAGTCACATAAACAAATCCCACTATTCGTATACCCTCAATTGTAGCGTACACGTATTAGGCAGAGTGGGGCAAGGATAGTTAGATAAGTATTTTCACATTTTGCAACATTTCTCAAAGTCTTTGCAATATACTTCAAAATGGTGTTGGGAAAAGTTTAGCCAAAAGACCAGGTTCTCCAATGATACCACTTCAATGTGCTGACTCTTTATTTATAGTTGCTATGTTCAACCAATCTTTTTTTTACTATTATTACCCCACTCTCCCCTAAGCTTATGCTAGCCTAAGAATTAAGATAGGAGTCAGATCTTATAAAATAAAGCTCGGATCTGGCAGGATCTGAGTACATACAGCACAATTGGCCACACACGTTAAAGCTACTATCTCATTTGATGTCTGATTTAATTATTGAGTTTATAATAGGCGAGCCCAACAAGCTATATGACTTTTATAGAGGGTAAATGGCTTCTCTACACTTACGAAAACCTCGGAGGGGCTGGAGATCTGTAGCGTTCCAGTTCGGTACCATCTTTGCTGCTTTTGAAGATTCTGCGTTCTGCACGGATCTCATGATTGTTACTGGTGTTACTTTCTTGATCGTTATGTGGCGACCGGTTGCGCCCCTTGCGACCGCTGTCACCGCCTTTACCGCCTGCTCCCAATCCTCCATCGCTCACCCTGCTCCGCTTCGTCGGTGGTGACGTTGTGGGCCGCTCCAAGCATGCCGACCGGGATCCCGAGCGTGAGGACGTTCTGTCTCGATAGGGATCTACAATGATGTGCAAAATTATAAAATTAGTCAACTTTGAAATGATGTTGTCTATCTCCATATCAGTTTTTCTAAGCTTTAACTTTAATTCCTGTTCTGCCAAAATCGCCTCTTCTAATTTAATCTCAATCATTTTTTTTCTTTAAAAGAGTTTTTAACTGACTCATTCCATCCATGACTGAGGGCAAGTAGCTAGAACTAGATGAATAACTTAATTGCGTATCGATTAATTAGGTGTCCTTAACTATTTCAAATTGCCTATGATTGGGTACTGTATTGCGGAGTCAAATTTTGCATTTATCTCTTTAAAATTGTTGGGACCTTCTGCCCCTTTTTTTCTCCTATTTTTTATATTATCCATTCTCGTTCTTCTCTGTTCCGACACTTTTATAAAGCTGAAAAATGCAATATTTTTGAATCAAGGCGCCATGTGTTCTTGCTCTTCATGAAATGTTAAGATGCAACGTTTTCTAACAGAAATGTTAGGATGTCATGTTTTCTAACAGGCGGCAGAGCAATTTTCTCTTATTAATTATTATTATTATTTAAATAATATTCACTTCGTTCAACTACTTTCTTTTTGAGCCGATATCTCCAATCTTTTTCCCCTGCCACGGATGATCGCGACGATGACGGAAGCGCTGCGTGGATCCAATTGGATGCGGTTGCGGTGGGAAACTCGGAACGGGAAAGGCCTTCTGCTTCAGATTCGGAAAATCATTGTGTTTGGTGATAGTTAGCAACAAATTAGTAAATAAAATTGATCTCGCTAGCTGCTGTTTGAAAAAGCACCGTACATGCTTTTGCAGCTTCTTCGCGCTTCCATTTTCAATTTATGGTTGTGACTCCCACTCCTTTTTGGTGTTCCAGAAGGTAGTTTCAGGGGTATAATTAGCTCAAAGGACACATCATAGTGCTCAACAAGGCCGGATAAATTATTAAGTCGTTGACAAGCTACCTAACAACACAATTGTTAAATAAATAAGGGAATTAGCAAGAGGATCCTATTTACGTGCGATATTGAACCAGTTCCGAGTTCATATATCGAATAAGCATATCGACACCCGAAAAACGCACCCGTGGGACCGCGTGCTTTTCGTTTTTCTTTCGGGCTTATTCTCATATTCGGAGGGACATTTTTGGACACAGTTTTTGATTGCTCGCAAGAAAAAGGGCAAGTTTAGATTATTTTTAGTTATGCGGTTACTGATACTGTTGCAGTAGACCATAACCAAGACTTAAAATGTGTTAACGTTCTTTTAATTTGTATTTTTAGATGAATAAAGGACACCGAAGAAGAGGGCGGGGCGGCCGTGGAGGCAGAGGTGGCGGCAAAAGAGGCTGGAAAGATGGCACTGGCACAGCCTTCCGTGCTTCGACTGCCTTTCGCCAGTTCCGGCGGGCCTGGGCGATTGCCTTGGCCCGTCAGGCGGCGGCGGTGGAGCCTAACACTAGCAGGGAAGTGTTTGTGTCAAACGCCATGGCCGCAGTTCTTGATACAGAACGTATGGCGGAAATTTTAGAGGCGGCAGAGGTGGCCACCACCAATGCCCCGGTAATTAACCAATTCATAGCTTGGGCGATGGAGAACCCGGGGGAGTTGGCCAGAAGGTTGGGGGCCATTCAGGCACCCGACCTTCTAGCAGTTCTTACTGAGTTCTTTAAAAACCGCCAGTAATATATAACTTTATTGAAATAATCTTTAATCTTTAATTGAATATGTACTTTATAATAAACTAAGTTTCTCTGTTACTTAAAAGGTTTAATTATATCCTTTTCTTTGACAAATACCATAGGACGTTGGGAATAATAGAGATCAGGAGCCGGAGAGTGCGAACCGAATGGTCGCCAGCGCTTGCATAGCTATGTTAACATTCACAGGGACTCCGACGCAATTCATTCCACCGACAGCGCCAAGTGCTAGGCCTCATTCCCCAGCCAGCAGGGTGACAGACTCAAAGTTGGCCACGCTTTCTGCCAAATGTGGACAACAACAGAAACAACAACAAATGCCTGCAGCAGATTCCCACCGCCCAAACAAACCATTCCTGACGTCAAGACTGAGCTGGCCAAATTAAACAACACTTATGTTTACCAAAACACCTGGCCTGCGAACAATGTCTAGTTGGGCGCTATGACAGCCGTGAGCTTCGGCAAGGCAACGTGGTAACCTTCCACCGCGTGGACCGCATCTGGGGTCCAAAACAAAAGTATCGCGGATCTTTCAGGGAGAGCCCCATACTGGGACTGAAGCCGGCAAAGAGCAAGTACAGTACGACTCGGGCAAGAACTTGCAAGGAACTGTAGATTATTGTATTCTTAATTCCCTTACCTAGTTTGATATCTCTAAGTCCTTCAGTACTTTTGTGCGGGAGCTGGAGAGCAAAATATAGACTATTGGCCTTTTAAAAGAGAAAGACTTCAATTTGGAGCAGATATTATATTTATTTTATAACAAATTTGAATATCCTCCTCATAACTTTCCTTTTTTTCTTTTTTGCAGCAATACAACTATCTGGAGAAGGACATAGACAAGAGCCCCTAAATTCAAAATCTAGGACTTACTCGATTTCAGGGATTCTTCACCCACACCGCCTCCACCTTATTCATAGAAATCGAGGTCAAATCCGAGGTCAGCTGCAGACCCAAACCCATAGCGCGGATCTGGAGAAATGCTGCGCCATGGTACTGGTACTGTTAATATAGATCTTTAACGAGATGGATTCCACGCCAATCTTCAGGCGCTGGTGTCGCGAGGGCTCTGCGGTACGTGAGCGATGAACATCATTGGGACAATACCGTTGAGCAGAACGAAAGCAAGCGCTTTCGGACTAATCCGCTACTGGTGTGACTGTAGGTGGTGAAGGATTCAGTGTCCGATATAAGCCATTTCTACGAGCAGCATCACTGCATACGGCCATGGCTGAAGCGCAAGGAATTCAAACTGGTGGCTGGATCGGAACGGTATTTTCAGTTTGTGGACGACTGCCAGGTGCTGGTTGAACAAGAAGTACATTCTGTGCGCCAGCTGCCAGACGTCCTGTCGCCGTACTGATGGGAAAACAACAAGAATTAGGAAAGTGCCGTCCTCATGCAGGCCTAGCCCCGGGAAACTGATTCCAGGTAAGCAAAGCTCTACTCCTACTTAAAAAAAAACACTATACGAGGGTGTCACAGAAATCTTTTTGAACCAAAATTCATTTTAACTTGTCATATTAGTATTATTTCGACTCAGTCTGTTTTTATATTCACACAATGTTTTTTCTTTATTTTCGCTTAATTTGTAAATCTCGTAAATCGTTTTTTAGCTTCAAGCTAATTGTCTTTAATTTTTTGACTTTTGCTTGTCAGTATATGACCAAGAGTTCGATAAAATACCTAAGGATGGCTTTACTGTGTCAAGAACATGGCTCCAGTTCGCCAAACCAGTGTGCATATTTTACATATGTTTTCACAATGCATTTTAAAACAAGTAGCAACGAAGGAAATCAAGAAGCAGCAAAAATAATTAATACAAGGAAGAACGCTATAGTCGAGTACCTCGACTATCAGATACCCGTTACTCAGCTAAAGGGACCAAAGGAAAATGGAGATATGCAAGCAGCAAATGCGCCACCTACCGGCGGTAGACAGATTTAAGCGTTGTGGGCGTTAGAGTGGGCGTGGCAAAGTTTTTTTTAAATCAATAGATAGGTATTGACGAGACCAATATATTTCAGTTAAAATTTTGTATCTAGCATGAAAATTGTGGGCGCCACAGATTTGGGCGGTTTGTGGGCGTTAGAGTGGGCGTGGCATATTCGCGTAACAAACTTGAGCTGCGCTCAAGCCTAGGGAATCTAAATCTGAAATTCTCTATCTTTGATATTTTCTGAGATATCCGCGTTCATATTTACGATTTTTTGAAGTTTGTGGGTGGTTTGTGGGCGGTAAAGTGGGCGTGGCAAACTTTCTTTTAGGTCAATCGGTAGGTATTGATGAGAACAATACATTTCAGTTAAAATTTTTGTTCTAGCATCAAAACTGTAGGAGCCACAGTTTTGGGCGGTTTGTGGGCGTTAGAGTGTTCGTGGCACTCTGCTGAAACAAACTTGCGCTGCGCAGGAATCTCAGGAATCTGCATGCCTAATCCCAGTATTGTAGCTCTTATAGTTTCCGAGATCTCAGCGTTCATACGGACAGACGGACAGACGGACATGGCTAGATCGACTCGGCTAGTGATCCTGATCAAGAATATATATACTTTATGGGGTCGGAAACGCTTCCTTCTGCCTGTTACATACTTTCCGACGAATCTAGTATACCCTTTTACTCTACGAGTAACGGGTATAATTACTTTAGAAAGGATATTTGCCTGGTTGGGACAGTTATTAAACTCCTTTCTAAAAATACTCGCATGGAACATTGTGATCTCAAACAAAGCATTTGATGGAACCATCAAATGCTCCTTGCCATCCTGCTTAGTTGCTAGCAATTGTACTGATTCAGCGTCGCTTTTCATGACGTCTTCGCAATTGAGTCATTTTTGAGGATTTTAGGAAGTATGCTTCCTAGCATGTATCTCATTGCGTTTCTTTCGTCTAGATTTGCAAAAGAATATTCGCTTTCCACTGGATAGCGATAAAGACATGGTCGCAAAATTGGAACGTTTGAAAATAATGTTTCGCAATTTTTTTCCAGTTTTATTAGTTTAAAAACTGTCGGTCTTTCGTTGCCGAACATGTTTTTTTGCGAATAAAAACAAGAAAGGAAATTTACTTCGACAAGCCGAAGTTTGTATAGCCTTGCAGCTATAATTATTAAATTTAAAAATAAAAAAAATAATATTCCCAATAGTATAAGATAATATGTCAAAAAACACCGAAGCTATAATTTGTTTCATATTATTTTCCTACCAATTTTCCGATCGTTCCTATGGCAGCTATATGATATGATGATATGATAGAGTCGTTCGATTTTGATAAAATTTAGTTCGAAACTCAAAACTAATTAAAAAATTTTATTTGCAAGCGTAGGAGGTTATATGTTGAAAAACACCGAAGCTATAATTTGTTTCATATTATTTTTCCACAAATTTTCCGATAGTTCCTATGGCAGCAATATGATATAGTCGTCCTATTTTGATAACATTATATTCCAAATTCAGAACTATTTAAAAAATGTTATTTCCAAGAATATAATTTTTTTCCGATTATTCCTATGGGAGCTATAAGATATAGTTCTCCGATCCGGCTGGTTCCGACTTATAAATTAATCTTGTTGAAGGGCGCGGCCTGAGGTGGTCCTCGACGGCCGCACTGTCAAGGGTGGTCTTCTTCAATGAGCCCACACGTATGTGCGGGAGAAACAATATGTGACACGTGTGTGTGGCCAAGGGTGGTCCTCTTCAGCCACACTGGTGAAACGCTGGTCTTCTCGGAGATGCCCGCTTGTAGGCGCGGGGGAAGCGGTCGCTTCTGGGAGCGCCCGTTATAGTTGAGTGACGGCCAGCAGCTTGTGGTTGCCTCCCGTAGGTGCGGGGGGATGCGTTAGCACCCACGCGTGAGGGTAGGCCGCTGGAAGCTGCTGCTTGTAATTGCCTCCCGTAAACGCGGGAGGAATATGTTTGCCGCTGGTCGCACCTGCTGAAGCCCGCTCGGTAGTGCGGGGGAGGAGGGCCTTAACTTGGTTCTCGTATGTGGAGATCGGGGATCCCTCGCTGCAGTCAGAGCCGGATGGCTATACCTTCACAATTGCTGATTAGGTTGACTTACGTTGGGAGGTAACTGCCCCCTTCGCCTGCTGGCCTAGAGACTCAGTCAGTGTAAAATAATAAGAGATATTTAACGGCGGTTACCGGAGTTTTGCAATGCTATAGAACTTGTGTTCTTAATTCGTATAAAGCTTGAAGCGAACTAAACTTAAAGTTGACAAAAATGAAATTCATAGCGGCCACGCAAATATGCTGTGTTTGCCGGCTATGCACGAGCATCCGGCCAAATGCCGCGGCAGCGGTTTTGGCCGCCGCTGGGCTTCGGACATTCGGTCATCGCCTCCGTCCGGTTAGCTACTTAGTTAACTTATATACTACCTGCAAAAGAAATAAGACTTTTGGCAATGTTTCAGCCCGATAGCTTTAAAACTGAGAGACTAGTTTGCGTACGGACGGGCGGACAGAGGGACATGGCTAGATCGACTCGTCTATTCATGCTGATCAAGAATATATATACTTTATGGGGTGGGAAACGTCTCCTTCACTGCGTTGCAAACTTCTGACTGGAATCAATATACCCTCTGCAAGGGTATATAAATTTTCAATCGGATCTTGACTAAATCGATTGATAGGTATTGATTGCAGAATTCCTCTTTTAATTAGCTTCTCACAGATTGTACATATGTTCATGCAGGCGCCTTTGAACTCCTCTAAGCAAGTTAACATCGAGGGATTTCCCGACCTTTTATGCGGGAGAAATTTTATTTGGCCCAAGAACTCTGCAAATTGCATCACCTCGGAGCTGGTTTTTCCATCAGCAGAGAAGATGGGCTTATTTAGTAAATCAAAGCCCTCGTCCATTTTGGCTGTTTATTTGGCCGTTAGAACGTTTTCAAAATTACAATTGGCTGTAATTCGAATTACGTTACTAACGGTATTGAAAAAAACTTATGTGACTAGTTCCATATTCGTACTATTAAGGAAACCTGTTCACTTGTCAACTTTGTAGCCATTCGAAGAGGGCGAGTTAGCTCGCTCCGGTAAAACTGTTCGGTAATTTCCCAGGACACCTTATCGGTGCCAATTTGGAAATCGTAAATCAGCCGTGAAGTGAGTCGATAACATCTAAGTTTTGCAATTTCAAGAGCCAGTTTGTTGCAATGATTTCGATCACAGACAACACCATTCATTTTGAGCTGTAGTTCAAGAGGCCTCAAGAGCTCTTTCCAACAAATCGTCAATAACTTGACCTTGATTGTGCCTTCCAACAAAAGCAATGCCTACTAAAGCCCTAAAATCGGAGCAAAGACCACGAATCATAAATGCTAGCACTCCAATGTTTTACTACATCTGGTCTATGAAACCAATTGCTTTGTCGGCCTTAGAATTGTAGACAATTTCACTTTTGATGTACATCTCGTCAAATATTAATATACAGTTCCTGTCGGACTCGCTAATTGTGCCCACCAATTTATTTCGGTTGGCAATGTTAGGGCCTTCAAAGCCAGGGGTCAAATCTTGTATATCAATAAAAGAGGAATTTATCGCTTGTAGCTATGTACTCCTGTTCTTAAGGATGGCTATTTCGCTATCCAATTTATTTTTCATGGCCTTATATTTAGCTAAAAGATCATCCAATTCAGTTTTCCCCATTTCAGGGGAAATATTTTCCAGAGACCAATCTTTTATAGTTTTTTTTAAGGCTCAATTTTCCCTAAGGAGCGCCTGTGAATTGATTTGCCAATATTTTACTTGACTAGCTCGTTTTGAAGAAAAAGTTCGTTGGAATTGTTTTGCAATATTTCAACGCTCTCTGGCATCATTTGAAAATGAAGGCGTTGCATAATTTTAGCATCTTCATTTTCCTAATTTTGCTTATCAAAATTTACTTCAAGCATTTCAGCATCACTGTCAAGTTGCACTATTTTAGCAACATCACCTTCTTCTTCGGCTAGTTGCACTATTTTAGCAACTCTTTCTGACATTTGTTGCACTTTTTCAGCAACTCTATCTTCTTGTTGCACTATTTCAGCAACTCTTTCATTAATATTACCATTGCTTTGTAGCACTTTGGGCACGTTTTGGGCAGTCTCATTGTCCTTATACGCAGAAAGTTGCTTAAAATGGAAATTACACAGACTTACCAAGTCATTATGGCCAAGCTTGTCCAAATTAAAATTCTGCTGTATAAAAAAAGCAGAATCCAAATAAACTTTGAGGTCTACTTTAAAGACTTCCTTTCCCTTACATTTCTGTGTGGAACACAGAATGGGCTTTGATTGCCAAAAGGTATCGGGAAGTTTATAAACGGGCTCAGAACCTAGCTCTTCAGTTGGTATACTGCGTTTCCTAAGACTAGAGCCCAAAAGGCACTCAGGCTTAAAGTACCTCCTGCACACACGATCATTGATAGATACATGTTTGATTTTAAATTTGCTTTCCACTCCTTTCTTAATCGGTGTGAAATGCTAAAAACCTGATCATGGCCTTCGCAATTCTTGACAACACAGTTGCTAAAAAAAAAATTAATTATTACAAAAAATAATTAATAAGTAAAATGAAAAATTCAAAAGTATAAATATATACCGGTTCTCACATGCGAATAATTTAATCGAATTCGAATTAAATGGTCGAGAAATGAGTATCAGAGCAGGGCTGCTTGTGCTGTAAACTTAAAACTTAATATTAAAAAAATTCGGTTTGATTTTAAAAGAAAATAAACTGTTTATTGTAGTAAATAAATGGTAAATAAAAAAAGATAAAATTGTTTATAATTAAACACATAACTTTTATTTACGACTTGAATTGGACATAGCTGTTAGTGTTACACCGTTCTTCTTATATGCATATGCAGATTTTGTAAAGAAAACAAGGAAGAACGCTATAGTCGAGTACCTCGACTATCAGATAGCCGTTACTCAGCTAAAGGGACCAAAGGAAAATGGAGATATGCAAGCAGCAAAGCGAGATTGATATGCGCCACCTACCGGCGGTAGACAGATTTAAGCGTTGTGGGCGTTAGAGTGGGTGTGGCAAAGTTTTTTTTGGATCAATCGATAGGTATTGACAAGACCAACACATTTCAGTTAAAATGTTGTATCTAGCATGAAAATTGTGGGCGCCACAGGTTTGGGCGGTTTGTGGGCGTTATAGTGGGCGTGGCACTCTGCTGAAACAAACTTGCGCTGCGTAAGAAGCTCAGGAATCTGCACGCCTAATCTCAATAGCCTAGCTCTTATAGTTTCCGAGATGTCAGCGTTTGCCACGCCCACTTTAACGCCCACAAACCGCCCACAAACTTAAAAAAATCGTAAATTTGAACGTGGATATCTCGGAAACTATCAAGGACAGAAAATTGGGATTTTAGATTAAGATTTCGTAGCCTTGTACGCAGCGCAAGTTTGTTATGCGAATATGCCACGCCCACTCTAACGCCCACAAACCGCACAAACCTGTGGCGCCCACAATTTTCATGCTAGATACAAAACTTTAACTGAAATGTATTGCTCTCGTCAATACCTATCGATTGATCCAAAAAAAATTTGCCACGCCCACTCTAACGCCCATATCGCTTAAATCTGTCTACCGCCGGTAGGTGGCGCATTTAAATCTCGCTTTGCTGCTTGCATATCTTCATTTCCCTTTGGTCCCTTCAGCTAAGTAACGGGTATCTGATAGTCGAGGTACTCGACGAAAGCGTTCTTCCTAGTTATATTTCGAAGTGTATTGCACAGACTTCGAGAAATGCTGTAAAATGTCAAAATACTTTTTAAACTTTTCTTGCCCCAATTTTTGTGTAAAAATGTGTAAAAGTTAAAATTTACTTCCGCTAAGAATATTTAAAACATATTTTTTTAGCCTGGCTACCAATATTTTCTTCTCAACTGGTAAAGATTTTTTTTTTAATTTCATGTCAATTGAATTTTTTTCTTTGATCTGCAGAATATTATTTTCCCTTAAAATTCGTACGTCAAAAAAAAAGACAAAACAGGTCGCTTTAGAACCTCCCCGGGAAGGCAATCGCTTAATACATATAGATTAACGCCCGAAAATGAAAGGAACTCACCGGATTTGATTCGCATTCATATCCAAAATAAGGGTGGTCTTCTTCCTTGTCTTAAATTGGCTTAATTTTCTCTTAAAAATCTAATTGTTCAAACACTTTGCATATGTTTTACGATTCCACATGGATTTTGTCCCAACACGGCCACCCTATCCTTGGGCTACTGATTTATTTTTTATATTCACTGGGTTGTAAATTCTTTGTCTATGCTTGTGACACATTGTAAAACAATCTTCCTCACTTTTATTAGCTTGGCAATTTTTCTATGGGATTATGTGTGTTTTTTTTCTGGTCGAAAAAAGCTTGAGTTGAATGGGTTGTGGTAGAGGGAGGTGGAAAGGCATAAAGTGAGAAGTAGACTAAAGGTACTTGGGTTTTGGTTTGAGGCTATCTTAAGGCCGATTAGTTGCTCAAGTGGAAACTTCGTTATTAGCTGGAGATTAACAAATCAGTTTCGATAAAAATAAGAAATCACTCAATAGAATAAAAAAATTAAAGTAGTGGAAAGTAAAGTTTAAAATAACAGCTTTTTTTTATATTCCTAATGTTTATGATAACAATCATCATCAGTACTTTAGTACTAATTAAGAAACTACACACAAGAAAACTTTTAGATAAGATTGACCAATAGTTAAATGATCCCAACCCATCGAATTGCCAATAGGACCATAATACACATCTCTATTTTTAATAGTTTTTAACCTTCTTTTACGGTAACCTTATCTATCCGTATTGGTTTCTTCTTTTCTGCGGCTTTTTTGGTGGCAACAGCCTTCTTAGCCTTTGGCTTCTTGTCGTCAGCTCCGGCGGCAGCTTTCTTGGCGGTGGATCCGGTCCTCTTGACGGCTACCTTCTTGCTTTTCACCTTCTTCTCAGCAGACGCAGGCTTCGGCTTCGGATCCTTCTTGGCGAAGCCGACAGTTTAAATGAGCCAGACGCCCCCTTTCCCTTTGTTTGGATCAGCTTTCCATTGACCACGGCCGATTTAAAGTATTTCTTTATGAATGGAGCCAGCTTCGGGGCATCGCATTTATAGGTGGCAGTGATTTATTTCTTGATTGGCAAAAGCGATGAGCCGCCACGTTCAAATTCTTGATGGATGCGGCACATGTGGTAGCAGACGTAGGCCAAAAAAGTAAGCACAGACACCGACATCCTGTAATTAAAGAAGACAATTTAATATCTTGAAAATTGTAGTAAAGCGGCCACAAGTGGAAAAGCATATCTGCAGACGGAACACTGTAGGGATCCTGGCACCTCTATCATACATTGATCCTGAAAAGAAAGGAAACAAAGATGCTCTTTTCCACACCACCTTGGAGGTAGAGCTGTAGGCGCGTTTTTATACCCGTTACTCGTAGAGTAAAAGGGTATACTAGATTCGTCGGAAAGTATGTAACAGGCAGAAGGAAGCGTTTCCGACCCCATAAAGTATATATATTCTTGATGAGGATCACTAGCCGAGTCGATCTAGCCATGTCCGTCTGTCCGTCTGTCCGTCTGTCCGTATGAACGCTGAGATCTTGGAAACTATAAGAGCTACAATACTGGGATTAGGCATGCAGATTCCTGAGATTCCTGCGCAGCGCAAGTTTGTTTCAAAAGAGTGCCACGCCCACTCTAACGCCCACAAACCGCCCAAAACTGTGGCTCCTACAGTTTTGATGCTAAAACAAAAATTTTAACTGAAATGTATTGTTCTCATCAATACCTACCGACTGACCTAAAAAAAAGTTTGCCACGCCAACTTTAACGCCCACAAACCGCCCACAAACTTCAAAAAATCGTAAATATGAACGCGGATATCTCGGAAAATATCAAAGATAGAGAAACGAGATTTCAGATTTAGATTCCGTAGGCTTGAGCGCAGCGCAAGCTTATTACGCGAATATGCCACGCCCACTCCAACGCCCACAAACCGCCCAAGTCTGTGGCGCCCACAATTTTCATGGTAGATAAAAAATTTAAACTGAAATGTATTAATCTCGTCAATACCTATCGATTGATTTAAAAAAAAGTTTGCCACGCCCACTCTAACGCCCACAAACCGCCCAAGCCTGTGGCGCCCACAATTTTCGTGCTAGATAAAAAATTTTAACTTAACTGTATTGGTCTCGTCAATACCTATCGATTGATTTAAAAAAAACTTTGCCACGCCCACTCTAATGCCCACAACGCTTAAATCTGTCTACCGCCGGTAGGTGGCGCATTTGCTGCTTGCATATCTCCATTTTCCTTTGGTCCCTTTAGCTGAGTAACGGGTATCTGATAGTCGAGGTACTCGACTATAGCGTTCTTCCTTGTTTTATAGTCGTATCCCCAAGAGGCCTAATCGACTTTGTAACACATTTACATTTAGAGAAAGTAAAATAAAATAAAAATGTTAGTTTCATATCAAAAACTAAAATACAATGAGTATTATATGAAAAACATATTAAACTATATAATATACTACTACTTTACTATACTATATAAATCACCATCCGTTTGCGTGCTCTGGTCTTTCCTAGTTGGTCCAGTTTCATCGTTAACTCCCTTTAATATGTCAACTCGAAATTCCAATGCCGCAAAGGACGCCCAGATCCGTGGGTAAAATTCCGCACCTGGGGACTCGAGTTGATTTCTCGTTATTTTAAGGTGCTCCAAAGCTGATTTAAGGCCAATCCTCCACCTCTGGCCTACTGACTCGAGGGTATCGTTTTTCAAATAGCGGGCCTGGAATAGAACATCTGGCCCTGGCGAAACGTTAAAAAATCTAGAGGTGGCTATCTGAAGATTAGAAATTTCTGTTTTTAAAGTGTCTCTAAAATAAGATGGCGTGGTAGTCTCATTCAAATCAAAAAATTTTTTAAAAACGTCTTTGAAACTATCTTTGAAGAGTGGTTTTTTATACAAGTCTCCTAATAAGACTTCTGTAAATGAAACATTTGTAATTGCTTTTAAATGATTATAATCCCAAAGTCTTGGGACTTGAGAATCTACCCTTTTAGCCTTAACTGGATTGTTGTCAGAAATAACCGCCAGCAAGAGATGACTAACATTTTTATCTTTTAAAAAGTTAATAATTAAATTTAACACATTATTAATACGTTCGCCCGTATTTTGAAGGACAACTTCAATAAATACTATTTGAAAGTGAGACCCATTGAAGGTCTGCATGGCGTAGGTGGATGCCCTGTAACTTATTTCAGTCTCTGGAATCTGAGAAAATGGTTGATTCAAATCAAGAGAATAAAATAATATACGAAGAACGCTATAGTCGAGTGCCTCGACTATCAGATACCCGTTACTCAGCTAAAGGGACCGAAGGGAGATGGAGATATGGAGATATATATATATATGGTTATAACATATATGTGGGCGGAAGACATTATGGGCGTTATGGGCGCTTCCTTCTGCCTGTTACATACTTTCCGACGAATCCAATATACCCTTTCACCCTCCGAGTAACGGGTATAACTACACTACTATCTTAAAACAAATACAAACTTACCTTCGGTAGCCATAGCTCGTCGACCAGGAGGCTGAAGGGCTTCGTCCAATCCCACCTGGCATTCAGGCTTCCCAGTGCAGAGACGGATCCTTTGCTAATCTTTCCATTAGCCCAAGATAGTGTAGCCGCCGACACCTCTTCTATCCGGCGCCCATTAGGCAGCTGTAAATGATTAAAAAATTTAACGGCATGTAATACCTGCATTGCATCAATATCTGGAACATCAACATTACCAGATTCTAGGAGCTCGTTAGCTTCATCCAAGTCCATCTCGTCCCGCTTGCAAAATTGTAAACAAAAAGAAAGCCATCGCCAGTGTTGGGAAGGATGATAGAAAATGACTGTTTATTTTGCTAAAGTACCTATCGGAAATCGACTTTGAATTTGCAGATTAAGTGAACAATGGCATTTCTATTCTATTCTTAAAAAATTATGAATTCTTTTAAATACTTTTTTTTTTCCATTGACTTTTGCGAATCAAGCTAATCAGTTCATGGTGAGTCGCCAATGATAAGCTTGAAAACCCGAGACCGATAGAAAATAATAAAACCAGTGTGCAAAACTAATTGGAAATTCGCGAATTATTGGGCTGTAATTAGTTCTCTGATATTTTTCTAATATGGATTTGAAATACCACAACATAGATGTTGTGCTCGAGATCACGGGATCGGACGCGCTCTTTCACAACACCTCCATTTTGGACATTTTGAAGTCTCTCAAGGAATTGTCCGAGCCAGCCGGAGATGCAAATTCTGGCCGTGTCTCCAAGAGACGGAGGGAAGAAGAAGAGGTGGGGCCACTTATTATACCTGATCAAACATTGATTATTTCTTATAACTGCAAGGGTATACAAACTTCGAAGTTTACTTCTTTTATTGTTATAGAGTCCTTTTTTATATATATTATTTTACATATTTATTTGATTGACGTGGGCTCCAAGCAATCAGCAGCTCATCCTGACCACTCATTGGAGGAGCTGGAGGCCAGTGGCTCCAACCAGTCACCACCTCATCCAGACCACTCCTTCGAGGACCTAGAGGCCAGTGGCTCCAGCCAGTCACCAAATTATCCGCACCACTCGTTAGAGGATCTGGAGACCGGCTCACCCGATACAGAGGAGACCCTCGCCCACTCGTCGCCCTTGCAGCCTCTGGGCCTGAGTAAGCTCATTCCTATTACTCCATGAGTATGTACAATCTTCCTTATTTTTCAGTACGAAACACCAAGGACCTAAAGGCAAACGGCGAGGTCTCATGGTTCCTCGAAGCCAAGACCTGGAAACTGAACGAGGATGAGATCCGGAAGCTATACCAGAACGGGGTCGAGAAGATACATGACTTCTTCGAGTGCGGCGTCGTCCCTCAGAGCTACAAAGCCCTATCTGATCACGAGAAGTCGGACGACCACGTCCAAGAAAAGAAGATAGTTGAAAATTTTTTTAATTCGAAAGTAAAAGCGATGTGTCCAATCTGTGGAATTGGAGCTGGAAACAAAACCAAGCTGAGGAACCACGTGCTAAGCCACTTCCTGTGGACCTTTGCTTGCCCAAAGTGTCCGAAGTTGTTTCGCTCAATTAGGGGTTACAGGAACCATAGTCATCTACTAAAAAAAAAATATGCCTGCGAGTGTGGTTGTTGGTTTGTCGAGAAGCGGACTTTGAGACTGCACAAGACTAGGGAGTTGCATAGAAAAAGAATGGTAAGTGGATATATATATTGTATATTATTTGGTTATAATTTTCCATTTCCTTATACAGGCCTTTATAAACCCCCAAGAGGCAGAGTCGATCGCGGAGCCGGAGACCGTTGCCGACATAATGGGCCTTATAATGGACGAGTCCTTCCCTGACCTATTTCAATAAACATTTATATATAATATATTCATTATCTACTTTTGTTTTGGATTGCCGACATAATGGGCCTTATCGACAATCTTGCCATTTGGATTAGGGTCTAATTTTGAATTTGAATTTAAAAAAATTATTGCTTTATCTACTTTAAGACATTTAGGTTTAATAATAAGAATCTTATCAATAGGATTTTATAAATTAGCTATGTTTCATTTATTAACGCATGCTTTATTTAAGGCATTGTTATTTATATGTGCCGGAGCTATTATTCATAATATAATTAATTCTCAAGATATTCGGTTAACTTCTGCTTGTCGTAATGTCTCTAATTTAGCTTTATGTGGGATACCTTTTTTAGCTGGATTTTGTTCTAAGGTTATAATTTTGTAAATCGTTAGAAATAGAAACATTAATATATTTTCATTTTTTATACATTTTTTCAACAGGAGTTACTCTTTTCGGATAGTTTATTATTCAATAACTGGGGACTTAAATTGTGGAAGTATAAACATATTGAATGACGAAAGTTGTGTAGTATAAGATTAGTAGAAGAAGTAGTAGGGACAAATCTGTCCACCTGAGGGCGTATTCTACTTTTTGCTTTGCTTTTATACATTTCATTTACATTGGCACGTAAATCCTCGAATGGGTTCCAAGAAGCGAATGGGTTCCGCCGCGTGTGGGTTCTGTGGACTTTGTGGAACCATTTGTTCCCGAATGGTTAAACAAACAGTTTGCCAAGAAGCGAATGGGTTCCGCCGCGTGTGGGTTCTGTGGACCTTGTGGACCTCTGGATTTAATTCGCATTCATAGCCAAAATAAGGGTAGTCTTTCTTGTCTTGAATTAATTAATTAACGAATAATTTTTTTAGTAAAGATGTTTTTTAATCGAGATCGAACCAGTCCGGAAAATTCACAACCCACATTTCCCAGCCCACAAACGCCTCCAAATTCGGGACAACATCAAGAATCCTAGAGGGCGCTCCTCTTTCCAGTCGTGACACGAACCTGGATTATCGGATTTTATTTTATCAGTGTTGTTAAATTTTGATACATCTTAACATTTCTGTTAGATTTTGATACATCTTAACATTTCCGCTTGATTCTTTTAATTTCTGAGAATTTTAAAATATGGTTTGGGTCCAGGCTTGGGCTAAGCATTTTACACGACGTAGCGGCGGACTATCCGCTAGTAAGTTAATTTACTTTACAGCACAGACTTATACATGATATCTGACGCTGTCTCAGTGGCGCTCCAAACGTTGGGAGGCAGTAACTTATTCGGCTAACATCCGCTGGGGGAGCCACATAAATGTCTGTTACGGCTATTTTTTGTCTCGTTCTAGAATAAAGAGTTCGTGGGTTCGTTTTGTCGGGAGTGTTTATCGGCTTTTTTGTTGGAGACTGTTAGCAAGGACTTCTTCCATTTCAAAAAATTATTTTACTTTTATCACTTTAATAATTCATTTCTAATGAAAATGAATTTTATTACGTTTGCCTGCCTGAACTCACACACCACAACGGGGCAATTCATCAGAATAGTTAAAGCGCTGGAGGAGATCCACTAGAGAATCCCAGTGGGAAGGAACATGGGACATCGCTCGAGCTCTCCATTGAGGACCCCTCCTTCACCAGCTACTTGGCAGCTGGTAATGGAGCGGAGATATAGGATGCGCCGGCTTCTATAGGGAGGAGGAAATAAGGTCGCCCGCTAAGGGACAGCTAGAGGGCCATCGCCATCCATTATTGGCCAGCTCGGAGCTGGACTACAGATGGCGCGGGAAAGATGGAGAGGCATCCGTGGGACGAGAAGGAAGCCTTAAACTTCGAATTTACCTAAATAAAAACATTCGTTGAAAAATTTCATTTATTTTAATTTTAAGCACTCTCTTCTTTTTTAAATTGCTCCAATTGATTTGTTTTCCGTTTGACAGCAAGCCCAGCTGCTTGACTGTAAGACCATGCCACATGCATGACGGGTGAACCTTGAAAACTTCGGTCACACTACAAAGAAAAAGATTTTTCGACTAGGGAAACTCTTAGCCGATCTGAGTACTAGGCTTTAATGCGTAAAAAATACTAAATAAAAACACTGGAATACTGAATCGGCTTACGTGTGCGTTCCCAATTTCTGCTGCAGTAAGTTGTAGCGACTTTTCCCATCTCTGTCTGGCACGTGCATTTCTTATGGAAGGAAAAGTCGCTGAAGCGGAATTTGGTCGGTGAAGCGGAAGCCACCTCTGAGTGAATAGGGTATTAGCAAAATTTCCACGGCTAGAAAGTCTTGGGAAAGTTGCTACAAATCGAGTCAGTAATTCAGTGATTTTATTCAGTATTTTTTACGACTGTATGGCGTCTCGTGATTTTTTTTAAAAAGCCTAGTACTCAGATCGGCTAAGAGTTTCACTAGTCGAAAAATCGCATTCTTCGTAGTGTGACCGAATTTTTAAAATTCACCCGCAATGCATGTAGCATGGTCTTACTGTCAAGCAACTGGGTTTGTTGCCAAACGGAAAACAAAGAAACTTAATTAAAAATAAATGGAATGTTCAACGAATGTTTTTCCTTATGTAAAGTATTAGTTTTAAGCTTCCTTCTCGTCCCTTCTCCATCTTTCCCGCGCCACCGCAGTCCAGCTCCGAGTCCAATGGGCATACTGGACCTTCAGGAAGTGGGAGTCGGATTGGGAGCTGGGTTGTTCCGCCTGATGCTGCAGGAAGTCGCCCAGCATCCTGGCAATGGCTGGTTGTGGCTTTTCCAGCTGTCCCTTAGCGGGCGCTCTTTTTTCCTCCTCCCTATAAAAGCCAGCGCGTCCTCGATCTCCACTTTATCTGTGAAGTAGCTGGTTTCCCAATGGATAGCTTGTCGGAGATCATTCTGGTCGTTCTGCCAAAAATATACTTTTACAACGTATCCAAATTCCTCTGGCCAGAACTAACTTTCCCACTCGGCATGTTTCTTCAAACTGAAATCCTCTAGTGGATCTCCTCCAGCACTTCAACTATTCTTCGGCCCTGTTGTTTTAGCCGTAATAAATACATTGAATAAGTAAATCACATCCAGAGTCGAAGGCCACCGCAGCCAGTGCTCGGTAATTTGGCAATTAAGTTAGTCATTGTATGCTTAGCTTAATTTGTTAAATAAATAAATAAATATTTTTTAGTTTCCACACCGCTTTTGCACGAAAGACTACCGCCAAAGGAAAAAAATTCCTTTTCTTTGGGAGCGACGAAAAGCGTTAGCCGCGTATTTGCCTCTGAGCTCACTCCTATGGTTAGCTCGCGGTTTTCGTCGATGTGAGTACTAGGCTTTAGGTTGGTATTTTAAGGGTATTTAAGGGGTATTCGAACACTCCTGCATATCTTTTTTACATGACAGGAATTTTTTGCAATCCTTGACCCAAATCAGTTGCGGATGTCATAGAAGAATTAAGAAAGACATTTGATAGTTAGGATTACCCATCAAAACTTAAATGTCCAAAACTAATGAAGTCCAAGATGCCCACAGAGCAGACAATTTTTTTTAGTATAACATAAATTTATTTAAGCGTTAATTTTTTTTTTAATAACAATTGAGCAAAAAACATTTACTGACTCAAGAAACGTGACGTTCTCTTGTCCAGAGATCGCCGGGGTGCCTTCGCTTCAGTCTTCTTCTAATTGTTGGGTTGACCAAAGAAGCTGCTAGGTGGTTGGTGTGAGCTGTGAGGCGTTCATTGTTAATCTGTTCCCTAACGGAGGGAGCGTGGAGGACATTAGCGAGGTGTCGGTTCTGCAGTACCAAGGGGCATCTGCAATCATACGCGGCGCCCGTTTTTGGACTCTTTGGACTTTCATGACGTTCGAGTCTGAAGCCATGCCCCATAATTGAATGCAATTCGTCATCGAGGGAACCACAATTGATTTGAAAAGCAACACTTTATTGCCAAGTCGAGCTTGCTCATTGGCTTTCAGCAACCAGTTGAGCTTCCCAAGCAAAGGAGTGGCGATTGCAAAGAATATTTTAAAATGTAGCTCAGATTGTACAGAATACTTGAGTATAATGCTACTCCTGTAGCTAGATTGATCTTGCTCCTTTCGAATGTTCTTTGGAGGAACGAGTAAAAAAATGAAAATGACAGTAAAAAAATCGGAGTTGTTTAGGAATCATATAGAGGAAGAAAATCACGAAAATAATAAATATAGGTTTGGAAGCCAACGAATGGCTAATAATGCAAACATAGAAGAAAACATAGATCCTTTAAGTGATAGTACCTTTGTAATCGGAAGTAATACTGATAGGACAATGGACTATGAAACCGCTGTATGTATCAGTTTAGAAGAAGTAGAGCCAACTATAGTATTACTACCAGGGAGAACTGTTAAACCTCCCAGCATATATGTATGGTTGGGATCAAAATTAATTATTATAAAAAAAATACAAAAAAGAAAACATGTAACAATAGTGAGAAATTTATTTAATAGCGACATATATGTACTAAGACGATGCACTGGTGTGTCACGGATGATCTTACTGGAGTGAACAGCTCCCGAGTAATCTTTATTAATACGCCTATCAGCTTATTACAGGGTGACATCCCATAAGCCTAATACATAAAAGGCATGCGTGAAATCTCGAAAATTGTTATATGAAGCTGTCATGAGGTGAAAAAGCTAACATCCCGAACAAATGTCTATACGGAGTGTAAAGTGGGCGTCATGCTTGGATTTCGGTAACCTAAGAGTAATTACACACACACATTCATTAATTAGTAAGTGATTGTCTGGCTTGTCATTGTTTTTCTTAACTTCTTGGACGGTTTCTGGGCGTTGGAGTTGTTTTTGAAACAATCGATAGGTATTGATGAGGAATTTTACAGTTAAAAAACTGTTGGCAAAAGGGTGAACTTGTTAGTTAAATGAAAAATCTTTATTTTATTCTGTTTATTTTACCCGTTACTCGTATACTAGATTCATCGAAAAGTATGTAACAGGTAGAAGGATGCGTTTCCGACCCTATAAAGTATATATATTCTTGATAAGGATCACTAGCCGAGTTGATCTAGCCATGTTCATCTGTCCGTCTGTCCGTATGAACGCTGTGATCTCGGTATCTTTAAAAGCTACAATACTGGCAATGGGCATGCAGATTCCTGAGATTCCTGCACAGCGCAAGTTTTTCATCAGTGTGGCGCCCACAATTTTCATACATTTTCACGTCAACACCTATCCATTGACCCAAAAAAAGTTTGCTAAGCCCACTCTAATGCCCATAACGCTTAAATCTGTCTGCCGCCCAAATAACCATATATGGAGATCGCAAGTAGGTCTCGCTTTGCTGCATCCATATCTCTATTTCCCTTTGGTCCCATTAGCTGAGTAATGAGTATATAATAGTCGAGGTACTCGACTATAGCGTTCTTCCTTGTTTTGGTTTAGTTTTTTTTCCCTGCTGGCCGTCATCTAAATCTGGTATCATTTCAAAATATGTTTAAATTTAACGATCGATGGGTGTGTATTAACTACTTTTGGCTTAACTTTTAGACCATTTATAGTATCGACAGTACCACCAGTTTTCTTTACCAATTTCGCGGAATATATATTGATACCAAAAGGTGTTATAATACATTAAATTTTGCTAATAGTAAGAGGGTTATCCGCTTAAGGCTTGTTATCTGCTTTTAAAGCATGTGGTAAGTTATGAAATCACAAATTTAAACTCTTCATTGTGAGAAATATTTTATTGAGCGTGAATCAGCCCAATCAAAAGATCAAACAAACTTTCGCATTGACTGCCATCGACTTGAGTGGCTTCCCCTGCGTCCCAGGTGTAAACCCTCTGCTATCGGCGATACTCGAAACTTTTGTCAAGAAGTCGAGCCACAACTTTTCAGTGCTTGTAGGTCCCATGTCGGACAATCAACTGAACAACTAAAGCCACACGTAGGCGAAGCATATGCACTGGGCCCAGTGCACCACTTAGGAAAACAAACAGAGCCGCTCCCTGAGTGAGATATAAAGGTAAAGGTAACTATAGGGACCCTAAAACGCGTCGTGTGTATCATTCTATGAATGGGAAACGCTGGCGTGATTTGATTTGATGGCATTTGTAATTGCAATTATAGTCGTTGGGTCTAGGGCTTCGGTAGGTTTCTTATCGGGGCGGACGAGTTGTTGACACGATGACAAGTTATGCGCCTTGCATCGATGATATCGCCACGAAGAACCTTATCTCCGACCTGCCAATCGGCCGATCGGATGGCCAGGTCCGTAGTGCCAATTTCCGAGTGCCAGTCAGTTTTCGATTGCCGATGGGCCCATAGACATGAGCGGAGGAGACTACGAATGCAGTGACTACTTTATGCGCAGTCGGTGGGTCCGGCCCTAATCGCGATGTGATGTCACCGATTACCACTACTTCCGACTTCTTCCAGGAAGCTTAGGGACAAGCCGCCGCTGTGGGATTCCTTCCAGGACCCGCCGTCGAAGAAGACGAGCGGCTCGGATGTCGACTGGAAGAAGCTGCAGTTCTTCCTCAAACTCTTCAAACTCTTCGTCTACCTCCTGGTCTTTGCGGTGGTTCTTGCCACGAGCGTGTTTGCCAAGCTGCTTTATCTCTACATGGCTGGAAACACAGGTGGCAGCGGGCCACGGGTGCAAGTGTGCAGCAAATACCGTGAGTGAAGGTCAATACCTTGTTGGATTAGCGATATAAAGAGCCTCTTCCCCCTCCCAAGTTCTCCGGCACGGGCAGGTGGAGGCGTTGCCCAGCGAGCTGGATCAAATCGCGTGGGTCTGGGCCCTGATCTTCGCCTTTGCCTTCCCCGAGCTGCTAACCTTCCTGCGCGCCCTTCGAATTTGCATGTTTAAGAGCGAGCAGCGACCCAGTGGACTGGAAGTGGGCCTGGTGGGTATTAGCCTAGCCTAGGACTCCTAGCGGTACACACTTGTGTTTAGGGTGGCGCGATTTGTGGGTATGCATTGCATTACTACATTGCTTTAAAAATTCTTAAAGGGTTACCAACATTTGCAAACTTACAAAAAAATTTAAGGTCAAAATAAATATCTGCATGATGAAACAAAAAAATCCTTATCCCATATTTTGATAAATATAAAATCATAATATTAAATACAAATAATTCAAAATTCCAACACACTCATTTTGTCAATTACAAAAAGTTTTAAGTTACATTTACCACTTAAATTAAATAGTTCTATAGAATAAATCAAATTTTCACTAAATATTTAAAGTGATGGTTAAATGTCTCGATCTATTACGTTTTTGATCAGTGTAAAATTTAATATTTTATTTATTTTAAATTAAATAATTATATCTCTTCGCTGCATACAGTAAATATATGGTCGCAAATCTTAAAAACTTTCACTATAGAAGTCGACCTTAAGAAATATACAAAAAAGTCAGGGGAACTTAAAGCCCCAAGCGACGGTAACCCCTTAAGTTGTTCCACCCACATGAGATTCAGCTTGTGTCCCACGAACCGAGCCACCCTAACCCAGGCGGAGATTGATTGATAAGCCCCGCTAATCAGGTCACGCTCTTTGAACTGCTGCACGTCGTCGGCCTGGCCTCGCTCACTTTCACCGTGCTGCCGGCCCTGGATGTGACGCGTGGAGCGATTCTCGGCTGCTGCGTCTGCTTTGTGCCCGCCCTGCTCAGTGAGTAACTCCCGACATCTAGACACCCCGCCCACAAGAGCCCCCAGATGTTATCGGTGCCTAGGCTCCGACTGACAACAATTAAATTGATTGCCCCGTCTGCTCCGCGTTTCAGATTTGCTGACGGGCACGCGGACGCGCTGGCGGTCGGACAACCTGGTCCTCGGGCTCTCCATCCTGGCCCTGGTTGCGCAGGGCAGCGTCTTCCTGATCTGGCCCTCGCTGAGCGACAGCCTGGAGGTCCAGCTCCTGGCCATCCCGCTGCTCCTCGTCTCGTTCCGATGGTGGGAGAACTTCGCCAACACCCACGAGGCCATCGGTGAGTGGTTGCTTATTGACTACCGAACGCACTTAGATTCTAGGAAGGTTAGCCTTTCAACAGGTTTCGTGCAATTTCCCAGAAATCGTTTAGAATTTCCAAGTACTTGGAGATACTAGTAAGTAAAGTAGTACATACAGTCCGGTAAATCATTACAAGTATCAATATTTTCATTTTTATTACCAAGCTCACTTTAAAGTTTGGAAACATCACAAACGCAACTATGGAAAAAATGATAAGCTCTCCCTATTGAAGATGATATCAAAGCCGTAGTGCCTTAATGAAACGTTTTCATTTTGAACGCAGGCTATTGTATCTAGGAAGAATACAACTTTTAGTTATATTTAATAAAGATTAATGAATTGCTAAGATTCGTGGAAGTAGATTGCTTAGCGACTTTAATGCTTGATTTGACAGTTAAATGAACCATCCAACTACAGATTGATTCCCTCTTCTTTACCACCGGCAGCATATATCATTCGCACCATCCGCTGCACCCGTTCCCGCTACCACACGTACCTTTACCTGGCGCCCCTGAAGGTGGTGGTTTTCGCCGGGGTGGGCTTCCTCCTGCACGGCCAGGAATTCGTGCTGTATTTCAGCAAGTTCCTGGATGCCTGGCGGCCGCACCTCATCACGCTGGTGGTGAGTGAAGTTACCATCACATTGACAAACACAGAAAAAATTGGAACCCGAATTTTAAGTTTATTAATTAAATTTGTCGTGGATAAAAAAAATCAGACACTTGAAGATTTTTTTTCATAAGTTTTATGTTACTGTGTTTATTTAATTATTCAAATTCCATGAAAAAACTTAAATTTCATAAATTTATTATTTTCCTAGCGTGACAAGTTATATATATATATTTAGTGCATGTTTGGTTCGAAAAATATTTTTTGTGACAACTTTTTCGAGATTTGATAAAGAAAGAAAACTGTGTAACGGTCGATTTTCTAAAAATTCTTTTGGTTCTACAAAACCTGATTTGCTCTATTTTCGTAGATTATTTCAAGGCCAAAGAGCCTTAATTAAACCTTTACCTTTAATTTTAAAAGGTTCTAGGAGTAAGTAAGTAATTATGATTTCAACGATAAATTGCCTTAACGTAATATGCTGAAATATCTGGAGAAGTTGTATCTAATGACTTTCTGTGCACTTACAGCAGGCCGGAGGTGACCCCGATGCGCTGCATTCAGCACAGGCGAACTCATCAATCAGGGCCCCGCCGCTCCGGACCCAATTCACCGTGCAGTCCAGTCCGAATGCGGTGGTCTACGCACTGGTCGCCCAGGTGGGTGCTGGGTACCTGTGCCACATTTTCGGTAAGTTCGCCTGCAAAATCAAGATCCAGGTGTTCAGCTTCGCGCTGCCCCTCAGCCTGGCAGGACCCGTCGCCGTCTGCCTGGCCACCTTCCTGGCGCAGCTGCGGGCCTCGGACCCGTGCTCCCTGCACGGCCTGCTGCCGGACTACCTAACGCTCCAGGCGCTGGGCGGGAGTGTGGAGGAACTGGGCCGAAAATGCCTCGACCTGGCCCTGTGGATGTGGCCTCTGTGGTGGCTGGCCCAGGTGTGGACCACGTGGCACGTCTGGCAGCCGCACAACGACAAGAACGCCCCCACCGAGAAGCTATTCGTGTGCCCCTGGTACTGCGGCCTCCTGGTGGACCAGTGCTCGATGATGAACAGGCGGATCGTCGACTGGAGCGAGGAGTACTTGGCCATCAAGGTGAGAGGGGAGGGGTCACTGGCACTGCCTCCGGAACTGAGTGCGCCAAATCAGATTTGAGTCGAGTTCGTGTTAATGAATTATTGTAATCAGGCGCCTGCCTGGCATCAATCATCGCGCCAAGTTCGCAGCTGCCGGCTCCCAGCGGCCCCTGTGCCAATCCGCCCGCCCACGTCCATCTATTTCGAGGACTTTTTGACTATTCCGGCGGAGAGTGCCGGGACTGCCGGCACTACTGATGTGCGCTTCAAATGTCAGGCAATGTAATTAAGTTAAATGACGGGGAAACTGCAAAGTTCAGGAAATGTTTGCGTTCCCCCAGCGTGGGGACTGGGCATGGCTGTGATGCGAGGGGTTTCGGGGGTGTAAACTTAATTAAAAGTGCTTCAGCTCCACTCGCATGTTTTCGGGGCCTACCCGGCATAAAGACATTAAAGTAATTAAAATCAGGGCATAAGAGTTGATTTTACGGGCATAAATTAGAAGCCCAGCGAATTATGTGCATTCGTAATGCCGTCGCGGCATTAGGTAGGCCTAACGAGTTAACCGGACTTGCTTTTAAGACCTTCAGAGTCGGGAAATGTTACTGCACATTTCGGATGTTACTTTAAAGACCTATCTTCCCTTTCTCCTTTTATACGATGCAAAATGGCACACCGAAAGGAATCGAGAAACATATTCACAATTGTTTACCTCTGCCGATTCCCGTGCTGTTGCTGTTCCGGCAGCACCGCATCGGATTTCAGAAATAACCACTTGATATGCACTGCAATCATTCGGAGCTTAAACTAAACCCCCGTATCTGTTTTACTCGCCAGAGCGACCTCACCACGCCGAGGGATCCCGTGGTGGCCCTGGCAGCCGACATCAACGCCAGCCGGGACATCCTGGAGGAGGACAAGGTGCCGCAGCTGATTGTGTGCGCCACCATGTGGCACGAGACCGAGGACGAGATGATGGAGTTCCTCAAGTCAATTGTCCGCTTGGATGAGGATCAATGCGCCCGCCGCATGGCGAAGACGCACCTCAATGGCGGCAAGGCGGACGACGAGTACTATGAATTGGAAAGTATGCAAATGGGCCAAAATATGCGGGAGCAGATGGAGATGCGGATGCAGATGCAGCTGCTGTCGCCTGCAGTGCTCGGCGGCTGCATTTGCATTGCACATTTAAAATGTGTCAAAGTGGAAATTTATGCGAGCTCGGGATGCTGCTTGCAGCTCTATTTATAGCGCTTGGCGACTTCATTTCCGCGCTTGCCAAAATGGCATTAAGCCAAGCATCGGCAACTGTCTGCGACAACTTTACGATCTCCCTTCTTCTGCCCGCACACAGAGAATAAATAGTGTGTCAATTTTTGCCGAGTCCTTAAAAGCTTGTAAATTAGTTTCGGTATAGTCGAGCGCTTCCATTAGGTACCCTTTTCTCTGACAACCAATCTTTAAATAGTTTAAAGTCTTAATAAATTCTCTAGATGGTTCTCTCATTATTTTTATACCCGTTACTCGTAGAGTAAAAGGGTATACTAGATTCGTCGGAAAGTATGTAACAGGCAGAAGGAAGCGTTTCCGACCCCATAAAATATATATATTCTTGATCAGGATCACTAGCCGAGTCGATCTAGCCATGTCCGTCTGTCCGTCTGTCCGTATGAACGCTGAGATCTCGGAAACTATAAGAGCTACAATACTGGGATTAGGCATGCAGATTCCTGAGGTTCCTGCGCAGCGCAAGTTTGTTTCAAAAGAGTGCCACGCCCACTCTAACGCCCACAAACCGCCCAAAACTGTGGCTCCTTCAGTTTTGATGCTAGAACAAAAATTTTAACTGAAATGTGTTGTTCTCATCAATACCTACCGATTGACCTAAAAAAAAAATTGCCACGCCCACTTTAACGACCACAAACCGCCCACAAACTTCAAAAAATCGTAAGTATGAACGCGGATATCTCGGAAAATATCGAAGATAGAGAAACGGGATTTCAGATTTAGATTCCGTAGGCTTGAGCGCAGCGCAAGTTTGTTACGCGAATATGCCACGCCCACTCTAACGCCCACAAACCGCCCAAATCTGTGGCGCCCACAATTTTCATGCTAGATAAAAAATTTTAACTGAAATGTATTGTTCTTGTCAATCTAAAAAAAACTTTGCCACGCCCACTCTAACGCCCACAACGCTTAAATCTGTCTACCGCCGGTAGGTGGCGCATTTGCTGCTTGCATATCTCCATTTTCCTTTGGTCCCTTTACCTGAGTAACGGGTATCTGATAGTCGAGGTACTCGACTATAGCGTTCTTCCTTGTTTTTCTCTACATATACTTACAGCGAACATCTTTTTCGACGACGCATTCGTTTCGGACCCGCGACAGTGCCAAAACAAGCGCAACCCACCCATAAACGAGTATGTGAAGACCCTTACTCGAACCATCGACAAAGCAGCCTTCGAGGTCTACGGCGTGAACATTCGCATTAAACCCCCTCTGAAAATCGAAACTCCGTACGGAGGCCGTTTGGTGTGGATCCTGCCGGGGCGCACCAAGATGGTGGCTCACCTGAAGAACAAGGACAAGATCCGGCACAAGAAGCGGTGGTCCCAGGTTATGTACATGTACTATCTGCTGGGCTACCGGATTATGGAGACGGAGCAGCTGTCGCCACGACGGAAGGCAGTCATCGCAGAGAACACATTCATTTTGGCCCTGGACGGGGACATCGACTTCCAGCCGCGGGCCGTGCAGCTCCTGATTGACCGCATGAAGGCCGTGGACGAGCTGGGAGCCGCCTGTGGGCGGATTCACCCGGTGGGCAGGGGTCCGATGGTGTGGTACCAGCGATTCGAGTACGCCATCGGCCACTGGCTGCAAAAAGCCACCGAGCACGTCATCGGCTGCGTGCTCTGCAGTCCGGGGTGCTTCAGCCTGTTCCGGGCCAGCGCCCTGATGGAGAACAGCGTGATGAAGCGGTACACGATGGTCAGCTCGGAGGCCATGAAGATGGTGCAGTACGACCAGGGCGAGGACCGCTGGCTCTGCACGCTGCTCCTGAAGGCGGGCTCCAGGGTGGAGTACTGCGCCGCCTCGGATGCGTACACCCACGCGCCGGAGAGCTTCAACGAGTTCTACAACCAGCGCCGCCGATGGGTGCCCTCCACCATAGCCAATATCTTCGATATCCTGGCCGACGCGGACACGGTAGTGAAGAAGAACAACTCGATATCCACGATGTACGTGTGGTACCAGGGCATGCTGATGATTGGAACCGTGCTGGGACCGGGCACCATATTCCTCATGATGGTGGGCGCTCTGGTGGCCGTGTTTTCGATCGACATCTGGACCGCTTTCCTTTGGAACTTCTTTCCCATCATCTTCTTCATTTTGTCGTGTGTCTACCTCAAGCAGAAGTTCCAGCTGCTGATAGCCTTTGTTATTAGCTCCCTTTACTGCCTGGTCATGATGGCAGTCCTCATCGGCATCATTGTGCAGATGCTGGAGGACGGACCCTTGGCTCCAGCATCGCTGTTCTTCCTGCTCGTGGCTGTCCAGATCACGATTGCAGGTGAGTCTTGGTTGGACAAATATAGGTCCTAGGTTCTGACCTTCTTTTCCGGGTTCTCCAGGCTTTATGCATCCGCAGGAGTTCTGGGCCTTGCTGTGCGGGGTCATCTACTACATCACCATTCCCTCGATGTACATGCTGCTCATGATATTTTCGGTTTTCAATATGAACGATGTTTCGTGGGGCACTCGAGAGGCGCCAGTGCTCAAGGACGACGACAAGGACGCACCCAATGATGCGGACAACTACCTGCCAGGTTGGCTGAACGATCCGCTGTTGATCAACTCGGAGTTGGGGGAGGTGTCGCTGATGGAGCAGCGATTCTGGAAGGATGTGATCAAGCAGTATCTGAAACCGCTGGAACTGAGCCGCGAGCAGAAACAGGCGATGGCCGACGGACTCAAGGAGCTGAGGAACATGATCGCCTTTGCCTTCGTGATGGTGAACGCGATCTTCGTGCTAATCGTGTTCCTGCTGCAGCTGAAGAAGGAGTTTCTGCACCTGAAGTGGCCCATCGATCCCACGGACTTTGTATCCTTTGACAGGGACAACCTGATGGTTGGCATCTACAGGCAGTACAAGGAACTGGATCCCATAGGCCTTTGCTTTGTGATCTTCTTTGGCTTGATCCTTATCATCCAGTTCCTGGCCATGTTCTTCCACCGTTTCGCAACCCTGTGCCAGCTGCTGGCCACCACCCAGGTAGACTGGTTCCGATCCGGAGGTCAGTTCACAGACGAGGATGCCGCCACCGAGCTGAAGGGCAGTGCCGTGAATATAGCTCGAAAGTTGCAGCGCCCGAAGAGGCTCTTTGACGACGACGAGGAGGGGGATCCCCACTACGATGAGGTGATGATGGATGGCTCCGAGGGGGAGCACAGGGAGAGCATGGTGCGCCGCCAGACGATCTTCCGGCTGCACGAGACCCGGAACAAGCAGCACAACGACTACAGCAACTTGGTGTTCAACTTTGAGCGTCGCTTCTTCGGCGACGACGAGCTGAACCTCAAGAATCTGGCCCTCAACCGGAAGTCCGTAAAGCTGCTGCAGGAGCGTCGCTCGGTGGCCAAGGTCAATGCAGCTGCCACGCCCGGGGGCACGCCCACTCCGAAGGCTGGCAAGCGACCGCCCCTCGTACCGATGGCCAAGAACGTCAGCTTCTCGGCTTCCAATCGGAACAGCATGGCGATCTATGACAACGGCGGCTACGAGAACACCGAGTTCTAGAAAGGTTCGAGAGGATCCCCCAAGTATTAACCACAGAATCTTACAACTTACTACTATCCATATCTGAGAGGTTGTTTTTTGATATCTCTGGACTCTTATGACATATTCCTAATGTGTAAAGGTATATAATAAATCAGATAAGTGAAACTAGAACTATCAAACTTGGAATTTCAGTTTCGAAAAATATATATAACATATTGTAGTGTTTAGAGTTTTAAAACAAGAAAACGCTATAGTCGAGTATGCAAGCAGCAATCGCTATATATGGTTATGTGGGCGGTAGACAGATTTAAGCGTTATGGGTCAATTAATAGGTATTGACGAGACTAATACATTTCAGTTAACATTTTTTTCCACCATGAAAATTGTGGGCGCTACAGGCCTAGTCGGTCTGTGGGCGTTTGAGTAGGCGTGGCAAAACAGGCAAGAAAAACACTACATTTCCGTTAAAGTTTTTATTCTAGCATTAAAACTGTGGGAGCCATTGTTTTGGGCGACTTGTGGGCGTTAGAGTGGTCGCGGCACCCTGCTGAAACAAACTTGCGCAGCGCAAGAAGCTCGGGAATCTGCATGCCAATAGCCTAACTCTTATAGTTTCCAAGATCTCAGCGTTCATACAGACAGACGGACATGGGTAGATCGACCAGAATATATATACTTTTTGGGGTCGGAAACGCTTCCTTCTGCCTGTTACATACTTTCCGACGAATCTAGTATACCCTTTTACTCTACGAGTAACGAGTAACCCTTTTACTCTACGAGTAACGGGTATAAAAATGAGGATGCTGAAGCCAAGCATCTCGACGTTTTTGCTTAAAAACTTTCGGCATTTTGTCGCAAATATGTTTAAGCGTGAACTTTCTCATAAAGATGACACTCTCGAAGGCGATTAGGATCGATAAAAGACAATCTGCTGTGACAGAATATCGATATAAAAAAAGCTGATTTAAAATTTAAGAAAAGTAGAATTCCCGCTGTTTCTAAAATATGCCCGCTAGCCAAGTAAAGAAAAAGCTGAGAATGACGGGAAAAAATCTGATTTGGCAACACTGAGCTGGCTGAACTGTGTTTTCTAAAAGTGGCTTGGACAGTAATAGTATTTTGTGGACTGTTGCTAACAAATTTTCTAGGTTTTGTGACTCTCGAATTGCGTAGTACTGATCTTTTGTAAAACCTTGATCTAGAATTAAAGCCAATGCCTCTTCAGCGGTAGAACGCACAGGATGTTTTACGGGATTGCTTAACAACAGTCTAGTGGTTTTAGCTTTCCCTGAACCGCTCTACGATCAGCTAAGCTTGCCGCGTGAGCCAGTAACCTCGAATTGTTTCTGGGCAGTTGAGAGGGGGACTGCATCCTTTCTTTGCTCAATTGTGCCTCTTAAGGAAAATTTCATTTCTTAACGTCCATCTAATTTCCTCTTCAGCTATACTTTTCTTTCGTTTCCAGTTAAATCCAAGCGAGTTTGTCCATCCATAGTGAACTTTTACATTTTTCTATTGCATGTTTGACAAACTATCCAAAAATTTAAAAAACATTTTCGCTTTTTCCTTAAGCGAGTTGTATTTATCTGAAGAATACTGTCGTGGATGTGCTCACAAATAAAAGTGTCCCGGCCGCACGTTTGCTTGCGCAACATTGTCGGGAGATCGCTATGAAAAATTTAATTTTTACAAAAAGTCGCAAAAAGCGCAAATGGAGATGGGGTTCTTTAAATAACTCTACAAGATGGTCTAAGACACTCACTCAACAAATAACAGTGGTCTGTTAAGTTAACCTTTCAGTTTAGTAACATAACCTTTTGATCTGTTTTTAATTCGATAACATCAACTGTTCTCAGTTTTGAAAACTTCTGGAAAACAAATTAATGCCAAAAAAACAGGGCAAAGCTAACGGTCTTATTTAGCGGCCTGAGGTTTTTGTTTGATTTATCTACTGTTTGCCAATTATTTACTGGAGAGATTATCATATCATATCTTTTACCATAGCACCTTACTCTCGCTCCAATGCTCCTATCAAGCTTTTATGAACCGTTTCTTATAATGCAGCACAGGCTGTGCTTTTGCAGATTGCCAAGTTCCTGAAACAATTGTTAAATGTTTTCTAAAAATTCCTCCCTGGTGCAAGGTAAGTTGTAAATAAATGTAAATGTTTTTTTTTATTTCAAGTTTTTTAAATTTAAATTACAAATCACATTTGACCCTAAATAACGTCATTTTGACAACAACCGTAGTTACTTCGATACCGATAAAACATTTGTCGATTGCTCGCACATGCGATAGTCCCAAGTATCGATTATCATGGTATTTGAACTTACAACCCGCGTGGAACGTTGTACGATAGACCAATTGATAAGGTCCCTGTATCTGATGCGAAAGCTCCCAGGTTCAAGTACGATGCAGAGTACGCTGTAAGTCTTAAAGAATAATATCTAACATCTACTTGTCAATTGTAATAACAATGATGTGCTTAAAAAGTTTTCAGATTTTAAAGAAAAAAAAAAAATTTATCAAGAGGGACTCGAACCACTAACCCCCAAGCCCGTGCACCAAGAAGCCTACATATTTTTATCTTGCGGCAGCATGGTTTTGGTGACACAAAAGCTCTGATTAGAAGGTCCTCAAATTAACCCTAACATAGGATCATTTTCGTATCATAAAATTTTTGACACAGGGTCACATTGACAATTTTTTTGGGTGTAATAACTTTTTCATTTATTTTGAATGCTATCGTCAATCTTAGTCTGTTTGTTAATACCCACATTTGGTTAAAATTGCTTTTCCCTACTTTTAGCTGATTCTATCCGATTAATTACTGCACCGGATATTCGCTTGCGTTGAGGTTGTTGCTATCAACTCCTCTATTGTTGCTATTTTTGAAGTTGTCCACACATCTCTTCTGCTGTTTTGTCCAGATTTTCCGCATAAATAGCAAGTTGTTTTCTTCGTACGGCATTTAGAAAGATGATTCACATTGAATATTTCTCTACAACTTTAGAAGCGACGGACAACCGCGTTAGCAGAATTCTCAAGATTCTGGTTCTGTAAGAATTCATTGTTTTTTGCGGCTGCTTCAAAGGCTTTGCTTTGATCTCCTTCAGCTTCTTATTTTTTGATTCAAGACGTTTCAGCAGCATGTATGCCAATTTTAAAGCTATCCAGCAGCATTCGTTCTTCGTTTGTTTTGCCACAGTCACATTTGAAGTCACATAAATGTACCTTATTGCGAAGTTTTGTCTCAAACTCTATAAAGAGTTGTCCCTCAGTTTTATATATATTGTTGAACTTATAGAGCTCCATCGTAATATTTTGTATTACTATAGTCATCAAATGCTTTTAGCACGTCCTTCTGTGAACGACAAAAAATCGCAGCAGTAGACGAAGATGTTCACCATGCAACGTTTGGTACCAGCGTTGTACAATTCCGTGGCTTTTGACCCAGCCAACCGCAGGAACGTAGCTGTCTTTTTCGCTTGTGCGTGCTCCTCGTGAATATTGATATTTTCAAATCTGACACTATGTATTAAACCTGATAAGCGTATTAATAAACATTACCCGGGAGCTGTTTATAAGCGTGTCTTTATTCAGTATTTCCACCATCGAAAATGCCGACGGTTCAGCGTCTTAGTATATTTCAGTATTACATAGGTTTCTCACTATTACTACATACCCGTGACAACAACATAACACATCATCGGTCAAAAAAGAAAAATTGGTTTAAAAAAAATTACTTTTTTATATATATATTTTTTTTTTGTTTTTTCTAAACTTATTTTATTGGATTGCTCGCAAAAAAATTTTCAGAGTCGCATTCGGATCGCTGAAGTGACTCCCGTTGGAAAGAAACGTGCCACTTCGGCGAAACTTCTAGAACTGTCGCCGAAGTGGCACATTTCTTCCCGACGGGAGTCACTTCCGCGATCCGAATGCGATATCGCGGTGCGGGGCACCATGCGCATAATGTCCGAATCGATTTTTCATCCTGGCGTGTAAAGTTTCAAAAGCGATCTTGGCTTCAATGAAAAAACTAAAAATATGTTAATACAGCAAGTAACTAATTTTTTGCTTACAAGCCTTCCGCACCGTTTCTCTTAAATTGGTAATGTGGCAAAAAACATCGATTGTCGGCAAAAAAACATCGGTTGTCGGCAAAAAAACATCGATGCATAGATGTTTTCATCCACGTTTCTCCACCTCTAACCTGTTCCGCCATTAGACCACTGCGCTTCCTCTCGGGATACGTCTTCACGGTGGTACTTTCGTTGGAGGCCTCCAGTAAAGGTCCATTGTCGAATTACAATGCTTAGCTTAGAATTGTCAAAGATAATAAAAACAAGGAAGAACGCCATAGTCGTTTTATTAAATATTCCTGCAGAATAATATGCAAAATATTACATTTTAAATCTTTGTCCAAAGCCCTTCAGGTGGTCCGATATCGGGCCGCGTTTGAAAATTTGTATGTCATCCTGCGAATCCAGATGCAAGTTTTTCTCGGTGGACCTATTATAACTTCTCGGGAGTTCAGCCAGGTTTTTTCATTGGTACTAGCAATCACCTTAACTTAAATTAACCATTTTATTTAATATTCTTGCAGAACAATATGCAAAATATTAAGTTTTAAATGCTATGTCTAAAGCCCTTCTGGTGGTCCGACATCTGGCAGCGTTTTAAGACTTTCATGTCATCCCGCGAAGCGAGGTGCAAGTTTTGCTCGGGGGATTAAAGCTTGCATCCCGGATCACCATTGGATTGGACGGAATCGAGACCGTGGCCATCCCCGGGGCTAAAGTTTTCCTTCTTCATCTTTTTTGGTGCTGTGGGAATTTAGTCCTTGGGTTTCACCCCCAACACTTGCTCCTGTATTACAGTACATCGCTACCTCTCGGGATTCTCTTTCACCGTTATATTTTCGTTGAAAGCCTCTAGTAAAGTTGCTTCCTGATCGATGTCCACGGAGTCTTCCATCCATTTTGACGTCGTAGGCGTCCATTGTCCAATTAGAATACTTAGTTTGGATCAATCGATAGGTATTGACAAGACCAATACATTTCAGTTAAAATTGTTTATCTAGCATAAAAATTGTGGGCGTCATAGGTTTGGGCGGTTTGTGGGCGTGGCATATTCGCGTAACAAACTTGCCAAAAAATAGAAATAAGAAATTAATTAAAATAAGTCTAGGTTCAATTTGTATACCCGTTACTCGTAGAGTAAAAGGTCGGAAAGTATGTAACAGGCAGAAGGAAGCGTTTACGACCCCATAAAGTATATATATTCTTGATCAGGATCACTAGCCGAGTCGATCTAGCCATGTCCGTCTGTCCGGATGAACGCTGAGATCTCGGAAACTATAAGAGCTAGGCTATTGAGATTTGACATGCAGATTCCTGAGCTTCTTACGCACTCTTTAACAGAGTGCCACGCTCACTCTAACGCCCACAAACCGCCCAAAACTGTGGCTCCTACAGTTTTGATGCTAGAATAAAAATTTTAGCTGAAATGTGTTGTTCTCATCAATACCTATCGATTGACCCAAAAAAAGTTTGCCACGCCCACTTTAACACCCACAAATATGCCACGCCCACAAACCGCCCAAACCTATGACGCCCACAATTTTCATGCTAGATAAAAATTTTTTTTACTGAAATGTATTGGTCTAGTCAATACCTATCGATTGATCCAAAAAAAAAAATATTGCCACGCCCACTCTAACGCCCACAACGCTTAAATCTGTCTACCGCCGGTAGGTGGCGCATTTAAATCTCGCTTTGCTGCTTGCATATCTCCATTTCCCTTTGGTCCCTTTAGCTGAGTAACGGGTATCTGATAGTCGAGGTTATCGACTATAGCGTTCTTCCTTGATTTTTTTGGTTTTTTCTAAACTTATTTTACTGGATTGCCTTGCAAAAAAATTTCTCAGATTCGCTCGGGCTGTCGACTAATAATAGAATAATAATTAAAGAAGAAAGTCTACGAATATCTGCTTCTCATTCTTGCCCGACTGTTTCTTCGGCAGCCTTTGACGCTGCGTCGACTTCTCTGCTGACATCGATAGCGGCAGTGTTTTGGCCTAATGACATCACATATAGGAAACTCCAGAACTTAACTATCTTTCGACTGCGAAACTGAAGCTCGATTTCTTTCGGCCGATACTGCTGCGATTTCACGTTTGATTTGGGTCTTCCTTAATTGATGCCTTAGCGGCAGCAATACTCTCGGCACTACGGAAAATTCTTTCTCACTTGCACGGAAACATTTTGTACTGTTCATGGGTTCAATTTTTTTCACTATATCTTTTCATGATGAAATGGCAAACCGTACTGAAGAGAGATGTCAAAAAAACGGGAATAAATATGGCATGGTTTGCTGTCCTTATTAGACTACCATTATAGTTTCGAACGCATGTTCTTTTACAAATTCCAGCACCGAATTATATAATTTAATAAAAAAAACTTCGTATGTGACCTTGCTAACGAATTCCAGAGCAGTAATTAAAAACATTTATTTATAAATATATTTACGATTACTGTTAAAATGTCAAGTGAATTTTATGTTTCCTTGAACGCTCATGTAGACTTTTCTACTATCACAATTCTGAACTAAGTATTCTAATTCGACAATGGACGCCTACGACGTCAAAATGGATGGAAGACTCCGTGGACATCGATCAGGAAGCAACTTTACTAGAGGCTTTCAACGAAAATATAACGGTGAAAGAGAATCCCGAAAGGTAGCGAAGTACTGTAATAGAGGAGCAAGTGTTGGGAGTGAAACCCAAGGACTAAATTCCCACAGCACCAAAAAAGATGAAGAAGGAAAACTTTAGCCCCGGGGATGGCCACGGTCTCGATTCCGTCCAATCCAATGGTGATCCGGAATGCAAGCTTTAATCCCCCGAGCAAAACTTGCACCTCGCTTCGCGGGATGACATGAAAGTCTTAAAACGCTGCCAGATGTCGGACCACCAGAAGGGCTTTAGACATAGCATTTAAAACTTAATATTTTGCATATTGTTCTGCAAGAATATTAAAAAAAATGGTTAATTTAACTTAAGGTGATTGCTAGTACCAATGAAATAACCTGGTTGAGTTCCCGAGCAGTTATAATGGGTCCACCGAGAAAAACTTGCATCTGGATTCGCAGGATGACATAAAAAATTTTCAAACGCGGCCCGATATCGGACCACCTGAAGGGCTTTGGACAAAGATTTAAAATGTAATATTTTGCATATTATTCTGCAGGAATATTTAATAAAATGGTAATTTATCTTAAGGTGATTTCTAGTACCAATGAAAAAACCTGGCTTAGTTCCCGAGCAGTTATTTTTTTTTTATTATCTTTGACAATTCTAAACTAAGCATTGTAATTCGACAAAGGACCTTTACTGGAGGCCTCCAACGAAACATTAAGCGGATTCCTGTTCACATAGAGAATCGCTGAAGCGAACAGCTGATCGGCATAGGAAGGAGGACATGCAAGTTCAGTTGGTCCGAAAAAATGGAAAACAGCGCAAAACTTAATACAATTTGAACGCTAGCATGTGGATGTTTTCAGCGCCAAATTATTATTTTATTGATATTAGAATATTTATCAAGGATGAGATTTCCATTCAGGCAAGCGTCGTGAAAATTTAAAAGGCCAACAGTGAAGCCACAATAACTTAACTTTTTTTAATTATTTATAACACCTTCCTTTCATGCGGTTCTTTGACTATATCCTTGTTTTAACAACAATTTTGGAAGGTTTCTGCGCCTTTAAATGGCTTTTTCTTTTGATCAGTAATATACGTTTTGGTGCAACAGGTCCGAGGTCGTGCCAAGAAGGACATAAGCTGGAGGTTGGCCATTTCCTTAAAACAGAGCATAGTAATACTTATCAATTGCTGGGTTCCAGGCCGTTGGGAGGCTCCTTGGGCCTGCACCAACAACCATTTCCTTACAACGGCGCCATTGCCGTTCAAATACATTTCCTTCTAAAAAAATCGCGAAACGCCAAGTACAAAAATCACCTAAGATGGAAAAAAATACTGAATATAACTGTGGATTACTGAATCGATTTGCGTGTGCGGTCCTATTTTTCGCTGCAGCGAGTTGTAGCGATTTGTTGCCGTCTCTTTTCTACACGTGTATTTTTTATGGAGGAAAAAGTCGCTTAAGCGGAATTTGGTCGCTGGTGATATTTCATTTTTGTATTATTTTGACATATGTTTTTCCTTCCTATGGCAGCTGCAGTTGCGCAAAAGTAAAAGGTCCAATACATTGGATCAAGACCATCATGGATCAGCACGAATACGTGAATATCATGGATACCATTATGCTACCCTTTGCAGAGAATGACATGCCGCTCGTATGGGTCTTCCAACAAGATAATGAACCCAAACATACCAGTAAGAAGGCAAGGAAATGCTTTGGGGTCAATTCTGAAAACGTGATGGAATGGCCTCTGCAGCCTCCTGAATTTAATTCTATAGAGAATCTGTGGTCGGACGTCAAGAAGATAGTTACTACTTTCAAACCACCAAATATTTGATAATTTTGGAAAGTAATTAAGGAGTCCTGGATCCCATAAAACCATGCTAGGACCTAGTTGATTCTATGCCAAGACGCTGGCGGCTGTTATAGCAAAGCAAAGCACATAGCAAAGAAATGAAGACTATGAACTTAGTTTAAATAGTTCAATATTGTAGACTCATGAATTTTCGTCGTTCCCATAATTTTAAACACATTTTTCAAAAGTGGTGCTATTATTATACCCGTTACTCGTAGAGTAAAAGTGTTTACTAGATTCGTCGAAAAGTATGTAACAGGTAGAAGGAAGCGTTTCCGACTCCAAAAAGTATACATATTTTTGATCAGGATCACTAGCCGAGTCGATCTAGCCACGTCCGTCTCTCCGTCTGTCTGTCCGTCCGTATGAACGCTTTAATCTCGGAAACTACAAAAGCTAGGAAGTTGGGATCAGGCATGCAGATTCTAGAGACTATAACGCAGCGCAAGTTTATTTCAGCAATGTGCCACGCCCACATAACGCCCAAAACTGTGGCGCCCACAGTTTTGATGCTTGAAAACTTTAGCTGAAATGTATTCGTCTCGTCAATACCTATCGATTGATTCCTTATCTCCTCATCTGTGTACTGCGCTGAAAAACAGACCCGTCGAAGTATTTGCCTCTCGCTCACTCCTATGGTAAGCTCGCGGCTTTCGTCGATGTGAGTACTAGGCTTAAAGCAGAAGTTGGACGGTGTCAATGTGACCGAATTGAGTGTCAATAAATCTCTAATACGAAGGTCATCAACGTAACACCTATTATTGGATCACTTCTTTTTACGAAAAAGCTTTTGTGTAATCTTACATAAGCCTTCTGCCTCAAGACAAAATAATAAATGCTTGGCTCAGATTTTGAGCGCCTCGTACTTGGTGCACGGATGTGGGGGTTCAAGTCTCGTTCATGACAAATTGTATTTATGTTTTCAATTTTTTTTACAATTGATAAGGAGATGTTTGATATTATTCTTAAAAACTTACAGCGTATTTTGCATCGGCGAATTTGAACCGAGGACCTTTTGCATCAGAGACAGACACCTTACCAATCAGAGATTTAAGGACACTCAATAGTGTCACATTGACACCTATATAGGGGCATATAGATGAGGTTTTTTTTTGTTTGCACAGTTGTGGTTTAAATGACACTATTTAGGGTCAAATAAGATTTTTCAAATGGGGAAGCATACTTTTGAGACTTTTGAGAATTAATCCCCAAAAAGTTGATCCTAGATTGAGTGAAAGTTCCACTCACACTTATTAGATTGGCACCCAGTGAACTTGACGTTTATATGGGGCGTATTTGTAAGGCTTCCAAGGCTACGGAAAAGCATGGCGATCTAGACAACAGCGGCTACAAGCACACCGAGATCTAAAAGATTTCGAGGAGATTCCCCAAGTCTTAACCACAGAGGCTTACAACTTACTACTACATATATTTGCGGGGTGTTTTTGAAATCTCTGGGCTCGAGAAATATTTCTGGTGTGTAAATGTATATAAAGTAAGATTTATTTCACTTTCAAACTAGCAACTTAAGTTTCGTACAATATATTAAGCTTATTTGAACCAATCAACACACTTGTTAATAAGTTGTAGCGTCCAGAGTTTTCAAAATACCGCTGTATATCTGCATGTCTTTATGCGATTATATAATCGAATCCCCAAGGGTCTTGGTGGCATAAAAAATATAATTAATTGCATTTAACTCAAGTGGCAGAGGCAGCCAAGTCTACTTCCCTTCTAACTGAAGACATCTCATTAGCATAATTACCAGATGCAGGCGCAGGGCGGTGGGCGGTGGGCGAAGGGTGGTGGGTGTGGGTGTGGGGGTGGGGCTACTTCATTCATCAATGTCGGGGCAACGCTTAGAGTTAAGTGCTCGTGGTGGCGATGCGCTTTTTGCTCGGAAAGTTCTCGCTCCTCTTCGTTACAAAATGCAAATCAAAGTGTGATTAGCTTGGATTTGATGAAGTTTCTGCAGCAATGCACAAGTTTCCTTCGCTAGTGTGTGTGCGCGGGGGCGTGGCAAGGTGTCGGCGTAAGTGTTTTGTAAGTGAATTTTTCACTGCCTGGGCAAAAAGAGAGCGGAGTGACAGGCGGTCAGGGTAGCGGGGTTGGGAGTCCTTGCGCCAAGGACTGGCAGGACTTACTTTGGCAATGCGCATACATTAGGGAAGGGACGGGCAGGAGCAGCAGCCAGGACGAACTTATGGCCGCAGGATGTGGATTGTCTTTGGTTTGCAAAGTGCTGAAGCACAAGATTAAAAGGAACGAAAGCACGGCATGTAAGAACACGACTAAGTAATGAATTCGGTTGGTCAAATGGAGGGGAGATATCGATTCGATGGTCCTGGAGTTCCAAAGTTATGCACAACTCTGTTGCACTTTGAATCCGCCAAATACACAGAAGCAGAATCGCTGTACTAATTAATTGGAAAACTCTTTGATACACAGCCTGAAATGCATTCAGCCAGAGAAACAATAACAAGAACCAGATATTCACATATCAATTTTAAACAATTTCAGAGTTGAATAGGTTTTTGCCTTTGTGCTTTCAACCAGTGGCAAAGAAGGCTCCATAAAAAGACAATAGCAATGATGGTTTTCCATTGCTTTGCCAGAAGAAAGCCAACGACTAGTATATCATCCCGGAGCATTCCGCTCGACTTGACAGCTATTTCTGCCAGTGGCCTACTTGGCGTATGCGTAATGTTCTTGGCTTCTTACTCGCCCCGAGGCATATAAATTTTGCAGTTCTTGCAACCTGGGGTCAGTACTGGAACAAAACCAAGCGATAAACAATGGCTGGATTCGATTGAAAAACTTGTGCCAGTTTTTGTGGGGTCGAAGGAAAAAGGGGACATAATTTTGCACTTATCTGACCCCAGGCAGCCCCATCCAGGCCAAGCCAGACCGACCAGACCACTAACCCCGCCTCTTCAGAGGCCTGTTGCCATTTGGCATTGTGTTTTATGGCTTTTCTATGCATTGCAATGGCAATCGAGGACAATACACAGCACACGACGGGACGCAACTATGCTGGGGCTGCAACAAAGCTGCAACAAAACTTTTTAATGTCATTTAATTATGAAAATAATTCTGTGTCCGGGTGTCAGTCCTGCTTTTTGTCATAGCTCCGTAATGCTGTTCACCGGAATCCATTGCGGATATGCTGAGCTCTAGAGGCGCTTTGAGGATGGTTCCACCCCGGGGAAAGCTTACTTTTCACAGGTCATCTGAAAGTCGTTTCCCCGACAACTGATGCAGCTGCTTTGTGAAAATAATTAAATGAAAGGCTGCAGGATAGTTGAACACAATATGCACTGATTATGCGCCCATCGGAATGCTCTGTCTGTCAATTTCCGGACACGAGGGCAGGGGCTGCCCATTGAAATAAACAAGCTGACATTTTCAGCAGTTAATTAATATTTGCAACTGCCTGTTATTTATGGGTATTTTTTCAGTGCTTCAACTTCGCTCGAGTGGCAATGATATTTGACGGGTAATTCAACGTGGAAAATACAAAATTGTGGAGGACCATCGATGATTGATTGTATCGAGGGCCTTCCAGATAACTTGCACCTTGCACATCATCACCACCCAAACGTACTGCCCTAATGGCCTAGCAAACACCAAGCCGCTAGATAAGCGCTCTTCCCGTCGCTGCCCCACTTGATAAGGCCCCTCGTATTCTCTCCGGCCCAATGTTTGTCACAATCCGAGAATCCCAGAGCGAACGAGCTGCTTTGATTGATAACACTTTCAGAGAGTCCGCCGTACACCAAATTTTAATCGCAATCGCAATGAACACTTACAATTACACATGTTTGCCCCACATTATCTCGACCAGCGACCAAAGCGGTCAGTCCGTTGGTTCGCCTCAGTAGAACTTGTCGGGCTTTACGGTGCGGTTCCGTGCGCGTTCCGTGATTTAAAACAGATCTGTGTACCCCATACCTCAAATCTCGATCCTGAGAACCAACTGCCAAAATGCTGCGCAACAGCTTTAACCTGGCCCAGAGCCTGCAACACGGCTTATCCAGAAACGCCTGGCGAGCGGTTAGCTCCCACGGACCTCGACAGCCTGTGAGTGAGGTTTATATAACCAGACTGCAATGACAGTGCTTTTGCGACTCGTCTAATGCCGATGGAAAAGTTCTTGGATGCAAAGTCCGTCTCGGTTTTGTGCTAGTGCTAATGGACCTTTGGTTGCTGATCAAACGTTATCAGTTCTTTGTGTTCAGGTCAGGAGATTCAATTGAGCAGGGATGAAACCGGTTGGAAACTGGTTCAGAGTGGGAACCTTTGCAGATAGCCCTGCCCTACCTAGTCACAACAAATAACAAAGGAATGGTAGATATAAAAAGTAAATATCGATGAAGAATATATTGGCTAACAGACTGGACTTATTTACCCGTTACCCGTTACTCTTTTAACGAATTACTAGATATGGGTAGGTGTACGCCAAGGATCTTGTTAAAAAATATATATACTTTATAGGGTTGGAAATCCATTCCTATCCACATCATTCACATTCTCTTCGATGAATACAATATTACCTTTACTTAACGGGTAATTGGTACCAAAAATAATGGCAACGGAATTCAGCTTAACAATTTTTTATAAATTTATATTTCGATATGCAATACATATGCTGTTTTGACTATTTAAAATAGGTCCAGTCTGTTAGTAAGTGTCATATGGCCAGAAGCTAAGTGCACGGGATATATATGTAACTTTTTCTTGGACAGCTTAGAGTTTTTGAAGACCATGTATGAAAAATGGATACCATGTGCAATTTTAGAACTAGGTATACGAAATAAAGACAAATGTATGCAATGGTTAAACATTTGGTTTTAACCATTGATAAAACAACCCAAAAAAGAGCCCGTCTTAAATCATATTTTAAGGTCCACCCTGCTTAACATACGTTCGAATTCATAAAGGAATATTTTTAATACGCTATTAAGAAATTGGCAGTCTATTGACCGATAAGCGTCGATTAATGCTGATTTCAACGAAGGGGAAAATTATGGCACCCCGAGTCATGACGAATGAGCGTGAAGGCATTGTCTCGCGGCTTCTGGATCCCCTGGGTACTGATTCGGTGGCTATGGGAACGATGAGCAATCATGGGTGGTACTCACAAGGGGCCCTTACAGTGTAGTGCTTTGTTTTGATTACGTAAGCTTTTCAACAGCTCCTGCTGATTGGGGAAAACCTCCACTCCTGGCACTTTTGTCTAATCAAAGCCCAATCGAAGCAACAAAGCACTATCGTAAGATTTTACTTTATGTTCCTTATGGTCGACCGACAACAGCTTGAAAGGGTTTCGGTGCAACCCTAAACCAGGCCGTAAACTGGGGCAAATGGGCCATCAAAAGCGGGGTCCGGCTAATTGAATGAGCATCGATCCAGGACTCTCGGCTCTCGGAGCTGTAAATCATTTACAGTTTCGGTTTGATTTGCACTAACATGAAAACCAGGCATGATGGTAGTGGGAAATGGGGTCGACAAGCTGATAAAATGTTGTCACAGCATGACAGCTGCTGGACCGTGCCAGACTGCTGGGTCAGGCAAATGCAAAAACGTGTTCAAATAAATTCTAAAAGTGTAAATATTGTATTTACCCACAACGGGAGGGGTGGTGTGTGTGGAAAGAGGTCGGCTCCACAATAAACTTAAAACCCCTTTAAATATGCAACAACGTTGGTGCGACTTGCCCGCAGGCAAGGATGGTGTCCTGCCCTCCGGTTCGTTCCCCTTCCTCCTCGTCACATTTGCATATGTCCGACATCGGGCCCAGCCTTTGACACTCAAAACGATTTGCCTAGGTCAGGGTCGTTGAGCACCCTTTGCCCCGACCCCCTTTTCCCACGCGGCGCTGCCGCCCCATTGACTCACTTCATTTTGACACGTGTTGGCAGTTATGGCGCCTTCGGTCTCGGTCTCGACTCTCTTTTCGAGCAGTGCGTGTGTGGGGCACATCATAAAAAGTATAGCAAAAGGGCGGGCACGGTTCACCCGACTATGAGATACCCGGCACTGGAGTCGTGACATAAATGTTAAAAGCAAAAAAGATCATTGCAGTCGAGAGACCGAGCTATTCGATAAAAATCGTAGAGATTTTTGCTCGGATTTTTATTACAACCATTTCTTTTATATTCCAAATTTTTTAATATTGCATAGCCCACTTATAATTGGATAACACGATTTCGTATCGAAAAATATATCATTGAGTTTGTTCAAGGTTATTTCCTCCATTTTTACAAATATATACCTTTTACCCAAAATGTGCAGGGTATCAAAATCACTTAGGAACGCTTTTTCAAAATCCAATTACGGATAACGTTCACATTAAGCTAACATTTTACCAATGCATTTGTCAATGTAGTGATTCCAAAAAATCTAGCTTTATATTAAGGCAATTCCCGCTGACAAGGATACATTTGTAAGCTGAACAGGTTTTATTGCTTACTTCAAGGGCTATGATTGACCATGTGTGGCAATAGAAAAACATATTCTCTCGTTCGTTTTTAACGATTAAAATAGGAGCAGTAAAAGTCTGTCCAGTCAGGCTTGTCCATTTCTATTTGAAAAAATTATTTTCAGTCTAAGTTGGCGCCTTATGGGCATAAAAATGTAATTAAAGTTTTCAATGCCAAGTCATAAAGAGTTGACTTTATTGACAAACCTAATTACTAAATATTTTTTAGGACTGAAATTTCTAAATCCTCTGCAATTGAAATCTGCTCGACTCCTATACACCCCTGAAATTTACGAGTACCAGGTATAAATAGAACAAAAAATGACGGAGCAGAGCCAAAGAAGGCGAAACATGAAGCACTGGGAACAAGCGTAAAACACATCACAAAAGGCAGCCAACGACAGGGGCAACATGGTGTCAGGGGGCCCACTAACATCATCGCCGAACATCTGTCGAGGGCTGCGAGAGTTCTACTAGGTTGGGCCGGACTGCAGATAAGAGTGAGACCTGAATGGAGCCACAACTCATGTATGTTGGCAGAGGCAGCATTAATTGCTCAGTAATTACACGGAGTGTCATCGCTTTTGACAGGCCTCAGACACTGGATAGACGGGAGATGGGGCAGCGATTCCGGCTACTATCTGGCTTCGATTAGAAAACAATCGAAATGGGAGCTACGGCCCGAGGCGACTCCTGACCTTCGACTAATTGCATTCGGTATCACGCTTACGCCATGCGAGCCGGCCAAACAAAAGTTGGTTTTCAGCCAGACACAGTCATAAAGCATATCTGGCCGCTTTGCTTTTGGATTTCTTCGCGATAGTGATAAAAAGTCTCCTTGCGATAAGGAGGGTACGAACAATTAAACGTAGTAAACAAACAGAACTTTTTTGATTGCCGACGTACGCTTTTATTGAGCTGCACTTGACACTTGCCATCACAATTGTCAGACGAATGTAACGAAATCAAAATATTTACGCCTCAATTTGAGTTGATTTTTCTGAAATAATTGACACGACAAATGCGCCGAGTTATACGAACAAAAAAGCCCCTGATTTGATGTTATTGCGCCTGAAAGGCAATCAAAGCTGCCGCCCAACAAGGTGGTGGAGCATGGGGCGAAAAAGAAATGGAAAAGCTAATAAAAACACTTTTGATTGATGGATGCGCGGACTGGGAAGATCAGCTGCAGCTGTTGGGGTAGGAAAAACAAACTCGCTGTTTACTCGGTTGTTTTCTCAACAGTTATGTATCTTCCGACATGCTAATCTTATCCTATTTATCCACCTTTTCAAAGGGAACCATGCCTTTTTTAGCAAGTTTGTAACGGGGTTAGCCTATTCAGTTGTCAAAGCTGCCAATATTAAATAGGGAGGTGTATACCCATTTATTACAGGGTACAATAACCTAAAGAAAGGGTATATATGATTTAGAGAGACCTGGACTATAAGCAATAGCATTGTTTTTCAATTATCATCAAAAAAGTAATGCTACTAAAAGCTATTTCATTAGGTTGTCAAAAAGAAATAATACAGAAAATACATTTCATTTGATACATTTCAAAAAGTAATGCCTGAAAATATACTCACTAGATGTCCCAAAAGTAATGCTGTGCAAAATATGTTTCAACAAAATTCCAAAAAAAAAAAATAATATAATTAGATTTCATTGGCATTAAAAAATAAAATACCAATGAAAATATAATTTATTAGAATCCAAAAAAGTAACGCTAACGAACAATCCCAACAATAAAAAAATTTGTTTTAAATAAGATTGGCGCATAAATGAACCGCGAATTCTTTACAGTGGAGAAACTACTACATTTCGAAATCATTGAAAGCTAAATGTTTATTTTTTGTATATATGTATATATGTAAATGTTACCGTAAAAAAAACTTTATTTCGGTGGCAACATATTTTAAATTTGAGGTGACGCAAAACAATTCATTTCAAAGTTTTTTAAAATATCCAATTAGATATTTATACCCGTTACTCGTAGAGTAAAAGGGTATACTAGATTCGTCGGAAAGTATGTAACAGGCAGAAGGAAGCGTTTCCGACCCCATAAAGTATATATATTCTTGATCAGGATCACTAGCCGAGTCGATCTAGCCATGTCCGTCTGTCCGTCTGTCCGTCTGTCCGTCTGTCCGTCTGTCCGTCTGTCCGTCTGTCTGTCCGGATGAACGCTGAGATCTTGGAAACTATGAGAGCTAGGCTATTGAGATTTGGCGTGCAGATTCCTGAGCTTCTTACGCAGCGCAAGTTTGTTTCAGTAGAGTGCCACGCCCACTTTTACGCCCACAAACCGCCCAAAACTGTTGCTCCTACAGTTTTGATGCTAGAATAAAAATTTTAACTGAAATGTATTGTTCTCATCAATACCTATCGATTGACTTAAAAAAAAGTTTGCCACGCCCACTTTATCGCCCACAAACCGCCCCCAAACTTCAAAAAATCGTAAATATGAACGTGGATATCTCGGAAACTATCAAAGATATAGAATCAGGATTTCAGATTTAGATTCCGAACCTTTGTACGCAGCGCAATTTTGATACGCGAGTATGCCACGCCCACTCTAACGCCCACAAACCGCCCAAGCCTGTGGCGCCCACAATTTTCATGCTAGATATAAAATTTTAACTGAACTGTATCGGTCTCGTCAATACCTATCGATTGACCAAAAAAAAATTTTCCACGCCCACCCTAACGCCCATAACGCTTAAATATGTCTACCGCCGGTAGGTGGCGCATTTCAGTCTTGCTTTGCTGCTTGCTTATTTCCATTTCCCTTTGGTCCCTTTAGCTGAGTAACGGGTATCTGATAGTCGAGGCACTCGACTATAGCGTTCTTTCTTGTTTTTATCTTTAAACATTTTATTGCCATTAAAATAACAAGCTTTTTAAAATGACCACCCACAGTCGGGGCTTTCAACAATAACGTTCATTCATGTTTATGATGTCCCTAATGGCAACCCTTCAAAAACGGACCCAACGTTGTCCACGGCTTTTACACATTTTTAATTTTTTCCGCAAATCAAGGACAACCTTTTTTAGGTTTCCGCTTCCACGAATCAATCTGATGTTTTATTTTTAGCCGTTGATTCCAGGAATTCATAGAAAGCCTGTTAAATACACTTGGATTCCAGAATTAAAGCCATTTTAATTAGAGCGCATTGCGCATAAGATATGATTATTTTATAATGGGTCGATGCCGGAATTGTGAAATTCAATTAGCCGTAACTTAAAACTGATTATGCATTGCGTGTCGGACTAACTGAGTTTTTGACCACGCGCCGCTGGCTAAAAAACCAATTAACACACATAATGATTATTAGAAATGCGAGCAAAGTACCAGGGAAGGGGTTCTGGTGTTGCAGTTTTGCTGATTACGAACTGATTAGGTGCATTCGACGGGGACTGTTTAATTAATTGGATTGCCATTTATGCCTCTGCTTGTTGTTTCTATGGCTTACGTTGGTGCTGTCGCAATTTATGACCTCCCCTCAGTTCTGTTTTGCGATTGGGGGCGATAAGACAGTGGGCTTGGCCTAGAAGAAGTTGCCCATTGATTTACGATCTTTGCTTTCAGCTGGTGTCGCCGGAGCGCCGTTTGGAGAAGGCGCATCCCACCTTCACGGAGCGCAGCCAACTGAAGTACGCCCGCAGGCTGGTGGTCAAGCTGGGCAGTGCAGTCATTACCCGCGAGGACAACCACGGTCTAGCCCTCGGCCGACTGGCCTCTATAGTGGAACAGGTTAGATATGTTACTGCATCTCGCTCTTTAAATTCCCTAAATATGGATTATAAATAAAAGGACCGCAAAGCTAAAAAATTAAATTTTAAGCCATTTTGTACCACTATTAACCTTCATTGCAAATACTTTTATGACTTTACTTAACGGAGTTATACTGTAAGTCAAAAAATGACGTAGTCTTTCATTGTATGCCATTAAATGTAAATTTTACTGTGTCCAAAAAGTACAACAATATATTTTGACCTCGGAAGTAAGAGGAATTCATCCTGAAAAGTAACTTTCTTTTTTTCCAAGCTTTTTTTGTATTATTATTACAAAATCATAATCTTCAGCAGAATAAATTCGTAATATCCAAAGTAGCTGAAATCTGAAATGGATTAGGTATGCTGTGAAAAATAAAACTTTTAAAGGTTTTTCGGTCTGAAACTATATTGTAGCATACCTTAAAAATCTCATTGGGACTTCAGTCTTCAGTCTTAAATACATTTAATAAATTACTATTGCACTTAAAGGCCTTTAAAAATGGGTGAATCGTACTCATTATATTACCATTTTAACTGACAGGTTGCCGAGTGCCATTTAGAGGGTCGTGAGGTAATGATGGTCACCAGTGGAGCGGTGGCCTTTGGAAAGCAGAAGCTCGCCCAGGAGCTTCTGATGTCCCTGTCGATGCGCGAGACCCTCAACCCGAAGGACAGCAAAGAGGTAGCTGCTGAAGTAAGCCAGTTCCTAGCCCTAACCCAATGTTTTCCTCTTCGAAATTAGTTCGACGGCGCCACGCTGGAGCCACGAGCGGCGGCTGCGGTGGGTCAGTCGGGTCTGATGTCCCTCTACGACGCGATGTTTGCCCAGTACGGCGTCAAGATAGCGCAGGTGAGCCCCGGAGCACATCCCCCACTAATTAGAACACACAGATTTGAGTGAGCCGTGATGGCTGTTTGGGTTTAGGTGCTGGTGACCAAGCCCGACTTCTACAACGAGGAGACACGCAACAATCTCTTCTGCACGCTCTCCGAATTAATTAGCCTTAATATTGTGCCAATCATAAATACCAACGACGCCGTATCCCCGCCGATGTTCATACGTGACGACGAGCCGGCCGGCGGATCAAGGAGGGTGAGTTGGGTGCACGGACAACGGTGGGCCGATACGTGACCAGGTCCTTTGTTGCAGGGCATTCCCATTAAGGACAACGACAGTTTGTCCGCCATGCTGGCCGCCGAGGTGCAGGCGGACCTGCTAATCCTCATGTCGGACGTCGATGGCATCTACAACAAGCCGCCCTGGGAGGACGGGGCCAAGCTGATGCACACCTACTCCAGCGACGACAGCAGCAGCATCGAGTTCGGCAAAAAGTCAAAGGTAATCCTCCCTGCCCCGCAGTCTTAACACACTTATCTGAACCCCAACCCCTTCCCACAGGTGGGCACTGGCGGCATGGACTCCAAGGTGAAGGCGGCCACCTGGGCCCTGGACCGGGGCGTCAGCGTGGTCATCTGCAACGGAATGCAGGAGAAGGCCATCAAGACCATAATTGGCGGCCGGAAGGTGGGCACCTTCTTCACGGAGGCCACCGAGAGCACCAACGCCGTGCCCGTCGAGGTGATGGCCGAGAACGGTGAGTGGACCGCAGGGCAAATGGCTTATGGCCGGGGAAAGGATAATGACGGAGAATGATGTGGCCAGACAATGGAAAGAGGTTTAGGAGGGCTCTTCTCGCATAATTAGCGGTTTTGTGAGCGGGCTTCCAGCCACATCGATGGCCAATCATCCGGTGCGAAGCCCTCAGCCGGAACCAGCCCACTCAGATGGTGAGAAAGTTGCAAGATGCTAACGGCGAATGACAAGTGCTGTGCGAGGCTAATGGCCATTATGGCTTACACCAGCTAAGCCAGCCTGGGGGAAGGAGAAGGCAGGAAAGTGGGTCAGCCAGGACTGTCTGCCGGCCCCTGGAGCACTCTAGAGCCGTTGTTGCGAATTTAACTCAGTTTTTATTAAGGCTAGCTGCAGCAGCTGGCCGAAAGTGCCTGTTAATTAGGCAGATGCAACTTGTTAAACCCTGTGAAACCCCTTTCTCGTTCCAGCGCGAACCGGGAGTCGCCAGATGCAGGCCCTCACGCCCGCCCAGAGGGCCAGTGCCGTGGACACCCTGGCCGACCTGCTGGTGAGCCGCGAGAAGTTCATCCTGGACGCCAACGCCAAGGACCTGGCCGAGGCCCAGAAGAACGGGCTGGCCAAGCCTCTGCTGTCGCGCCTCTCGCTCAACGCGGCCAAGCTGAAGAACCTCTCCGTCGGCCTCAAGCAAATCGCCGAGGACAGTCACAAGGTAGGGAACTTAATTACTGGCCACTTTTCAGGGCGCTGGACCGGCTGGTGACCCCTGAAAGGTTCCGGCAAATTGCATTTGTTGCAGTGTCGAAAAGTCAGCCCCAAATTGAGTTAGCCCCGGGCCCGGCGCTGGGATTTGTCTGCCCGGCAAGCCGGCAAGCTGGAAGCTGGCAAAATGGCCATTTCATGAGCTCCAACAAAGGCGGACTTCGACTTGGAGAGCCATATGCAGTTTGCAAAGCCTTAACAGCATTATGAAATCTCCGAGCAATTTTACACTGGAACAAAAATTGACACCCCAGTCGGAGGCCAGGCACTCGATGCTCGACCGGCTGGTGACCTGGCCAATCCGCCCAGGGAGTGGCCATCGGAGCAGCCCGATATGCCGGAAGTTCGCTGGGAACGGGATGGGATGGCAGCTAAGCAAGCGGAAGATAAAAGACAGTTTCTTGTGTGCGCTCTCGTTTGGTGTCTTGCCAGTGACATTAGCCCGCATCCTGGTCCCGGTCCTGCCCTTGTCCCCTTTTAGCGCCAGACAGAGTTGATCGAATATCGCCGGGAACCGGGTTGGGGTTGGGGGTTGGGTTCGGCACTGGGCCCCCTCCCCAGCGAACCGTTTTATTGGATGTGATTGTGCGGAAACGCAGAAAGTTTTCCATCGTGTTTTTTTTTCTGGATAAAAAGTTTTTCCATTGGGGCGGGGGCTGGGACATGAGTTTATTGTAAAAATGGCAAGCGAAATTGTGACACAAAATGGCGGCAGCGTGAAAAATCATAAAAAGGCGAGCGCACACACGTATAAAGAAGCTGCCTGGGAATACAGAAAAACCATAACGCACTCAATAAATGTCGCTCCGATGGCGAAAAGTGTTTCTGTTTTTCTGCCCCACTTTTCCTTTATTTTCCTGCGACAAACAAATGCCACGGACATTGTTTGGCCTCCGGGCCTCAGAAGCGTTCCAAAGTTTAATAGGTGAGCGGGCGGGGGGCTGCTGTCCTGGTGGTGCTTCAGTTTTCAATTACCCGGACTACTTACGCTTCATATAAAAAGTTATATTGCGAAATAAATACTGAGTAACGTAGTAGCCAACTGTATTAGGCCGAAGTATTTTGGAAAGATGAGTGAGATATATATTTTCTTCGCGCGCTTTTCAATTTCCTGACTTGGCTCCACATTCCCTGCATATCTTACGAGCCCTAATAACCTAGTTCAACCCTCCTTTGCAAGGCGCCACTACATCAGCTCCGACTTATCCAATTGTCCTTTGCAAATATAATTTAAAGTTTGACGTCCTGCAATGCCAGAGTCAATAATAATGACCATATAACCAAATTTACCCAGTGCCCGAGTCGAGTTTAATGGTTAAGCAAGAAGTGGCGAGGACTCCTCCTGGGTCGAGGCCCCATCTCCCCCTCCTCCGTCTCCATTCTATGCAAACAAGGCCAGCCAACTGCTGTCAGCAGACGTCCAGCCCAGACCAACCCGCAATCTCTTTATGTTATCTGCAGCCAATTTTCTAGAGATTTCGCACAACAGCAGGAGGACGCAGAACGGAGGACTCGCCGGAGGTGGAGGCGGGTCAGCCCAAGTGCGGGGGCGTTGGACAGCAGGCCATTAAAAATAAATAAAGATTACGACGCGCTGAGCGACTTGATTTATGTAACGCCTCAAAATGGACGCCAGGGAATCGAAATGCGGAGTGGTAGTGGGGAGGCAAACGGCTCTCCCTGCGAATGAAACTGTCGCATAAATATCGAGTTATTTTTATGGCCCGGTCCCACATGGCGTATGCGTTATGCGATTTACGCTGACTTGTGAATTGGCTTTCGCTCGCCCTCCTCCGCAACCCCAAACGATTACTTCGTGTCTCATCAGGATTTGCTTTCCTTGCAGAACGTGGGTCGTGTCCTGAGACGCACCCGCCTCGCCGATCAGCTGGAGCTCAAGCAGGTCACCGTGCCCATCGGCGTCCTGCTGGTCATCTTCGAATCCCGTCCAGACTCGCTGCCCCAGGTGGCCGCCTTGGCGATGGCCTCGGCCAACGGGCTGCTCCTCAAGGGAGGCAAGGAGGCGGCGCACAGCAACAAAGCGCTGATGGAGCTGGTCAAGGAGGCGCTGGCCACCGTGGGAGCAGAGCACGCCGTGTCCCTGGTGAGTTCTTCTTGGATTGGGACAGGGAAAGGGTTGGGCAGATAAACCTGCAATTTATTTAAGACTTTATCCAGGACTGTATATACTATACTCATAGTTTAAGCACACTAATTTATTTATTTTTTTTACAATTTTATATTGAATACTTATTTTTATTTTTAATAAATTGTGGATTATGTTACTTAGCGGCAATGCCGCTTACAATAAATCTGGGGTCTTATTTTCAAAAGGCAGTAGTAAAGAAGACTTAGGTATCTAGCCATTTAAAGTTCCCTGTTCAAATTGTATGCTCTTTATTCGCTGAATTGAAAGGCTTTCGACATAAGCTTCTTGATGATCTATTTTCGGTCTGGGCCAATTCTTGCGTTTAATATTTTAAATATTTTATATTAAAACAAGAAATACCTAATGTTTTCAGATGTCTTAGCCAAAGTTGAATTCTGACAATATAGGTTGAAAGTCAGTTGATTATCCGAACTTGTGTAACCCTTTCGATCCCCATTCAAGGTTTCCACGCGCGAGGAGATCAGCGACCTGCTGTCCATGGAGAACCACATCGACCTGATCATCCCGCGCGGCTCCTCCGAACTGGTGCGCAGCATCCAGCAGCAGTCGCTGCACATCCCCGTCCTGGGCCACGCCGAGGGCGTCTGCCACGTCTACATCGACCGGGATGCGGATCTGCAGAAGGCCCTGCACATTGCGCGCGATGCGAAGTGCGACTATCCGGCGGGTAGGCCACTCCCCACTCAATTAACCCACAAAGCCAGCCTCACGACCTCGACCATCCTTCGATTTCAGCCTGCAACGCCATGGAGACCCTGCTCATCCACGAGGACCTGATGAGTGGCGAAATCTTCGGGGATGTCTGCAACATGCTGAAACGTGAGGGCGTCAAAATCTACGCCGGTCCCCGGCTGAACCAGCAGCTGACCTTTGGCCCGCCGGCGGCCAAGAGCCTAAAGCACGAGTACGGAGCCCTCGAGTGCTGCATCGAGGTTGTGCCCAGCCTGGACGAGGCCATTAATCACATCCATACGTACGGCAGCAGCCACACCGATGTCATTGTTACGGAAAATGGTAACGAAACGTTGGGAAATTGAAAATTAATTTCGATTGCCGGCAATCGAGGCTGAAAAATGGTCTCCCCCTCTGCGACCCCACTTTGCCCCCTCGCGCTTAGTTCCATTCCAATTTGATTTGGTTTTTGTGAGGTAATGAGAATGGCAAACTGCTGTCGGGGTAGCCCTCATAATGGTTATTGCTGCAGATGGTTTGGTTTTGCGGCTGCGGGGAAGTAGATACAAGGTCTGAATTTGAATGCGCTTTGGAAGATATGAGGGTTGTGTTTCTAACAATTACATCTGGAAAATAGTAGTATTTATCCAAATGGTATAATTGCACGAGGTGTGTGGCAATTGCAGCACCTACAAAATTAAGCAGGGAATAGCGTGATGGCTTGCAGTTCAACCGTTAATGAAAGTTCTTTGCAAGAAGTACTGGTAATTAAAACTAATGGTGGTTAATGTATCCGGTTATAAAAACCTTTTTTGAACACTTCCTAACCCCTTATCTTTTATGGTGAAATAAGCAGCAGGAAAGGAATAAATTCTTATTAAATAAATGGGAAATTCATTCCATGAAAAAAATTAGATTGGAGTAAAAGTCTAGCTACTGAGGAATTAACCATTAGTGCTTGCATTTATTAAAGAAGTAGTTCTCTTGCAATGCACGGCATTTCAAAATTAGTTTTTAAGTATGTTTTGAAGAATTCCACTGCTATTATTTTAAATGCCAGTGCATTTTAGTACCAACGATATGTTTCGTGCAGGAGATGGCATGACTGCCTCGTGCCTCCACAAGTAATTCAATTTAGCCCTCAATGCCATTCCACTATGCACTTCTTCAGCAATTCAGCCATTCTGACTTGAAACCGAAACCAAACCCGAATCCTAATTCAAGTCCTGCAAGTTTGGCGTGCAAACTTTTGCATGCATGCATTCGCCAGCACTGCCCTATCCTCATCCCCTCGGCCTGCCACAACAAATTTAAATCATTTGGGAAATTAATTTTATTCAACACTTTCTCCGTCCGTGCGGGCTCCGCAGCTTGTGCAGTTTCTAAATTTTCCACACTTTCCTACACTTTCCCCAATTTCCATTTGCAGATGCGGCGGCCAAGCAGTTCCTGGGCAGCGTGGACAGCGCCTGTGTGTTCCACAACGCCAGCTCGCGGTTCGCGGATGGCTTCCGTTTCGGCCTTGGCGCCGAGGTGGGCATATCCACCGCCCGCATCCACGCCCGCGGCCCGGTGGGCGTGGAGGGGCTGCTGACCACCAAGTGGATCCTCAACGGACAAGACCACGCCGCCGCCGACTTCGCCGAGGGAGGCACTCGCACGTGGCTGCACGAGACCCTGCCGCTGGACTAAATAATCTAAACCTAACTTGTACTTAGCTGTAGGATCCCGAACCGCGTTCTGAAGTAGACTCTTTTTTCGACCCACCGTCTTGTGAGCAGTGCACTTTGAGCGAAGGGTAATTACGTGGGAGAGGTGCAGGCAGCGATGACAGCTGCCGTCGTGGCCACATGGGAGAAATTAATTTGAGTGAAAAATATTTGCCGAGACAACTTGTGTAATTAATAAAGTAAGGGGAGTGCGGCGTAGTTAAACTGTCAGCCCTTGTCTTGGGCTCGCAAAGTTTGCAGCGAGAGTTCCGCCCCTGAAAAAGGAGGAGAGGGGACGCAAAATTAACTGGAGAGCGCTTAAAGTTTCAATCTTCAGCGGGTATTATGTACGCATATTCCTATTGCAAATCATAAATTAGCCATGGAACGTGAAAGGCAGCGAGGATAGCAGGCTCCCCGACTGCCCTGCGGCATCTACGGCTTGGTATGCAACCGCGTGGCAAGTATTTTAATTTTTATGTGCACCGGGGCAAGTTTCTCAGACCAGCTCAGCTCCTTTTCGCTCCCTTTCACTTTGGCGAAAGTTTCCGCATTGCGTGCTGGCTGGAGGAGCCGTGAAAGGAGCCGCAGGTGGAGGGCGTGGCACTTGGTTCTGCCACCAAAGGTGGTTCGTTTGTCCTGTCAACGCGCCAACTTTTCGGCGATTTTTCTTTGGAAACTTCATGCTAAATTGATGCAGGGGTCAGAGACGGCCAGGGAAGATTCTGCAGTATTGGAAAATAAATATTTTAATCTACTTGAAACGTTACCTTAAGGTGTTCGGGTTTCCTTTAATTTCAATGAACAATTTATTCATTTAAAGTAAACTAGAGAAGTCTCTTGTTCGTTGAAAAGGATTTACCGGACTGTTTTTGTTAGTTTCTTATCTCTAGCCCACAAAAACTTTTGTAGAAAGATAATCTTGAAATTTATAAAGACGTAACCTTTGAATTTTTTTCCAAAAGCCAGAAAAATGTTGGAATCGTATTGCTTTCAACATAAAGAAAAATTTGAATTTGGGTATTTTCTTTAATCAAACTAACCAACTAACTTGAGTAAAATGATTTGTATTTCACTTTTTACTGAGAACATACCGCTCTTGGTATCATAATATTTTATTGACACATTGATTTACTGAATCGATCTGATAAAAACGCATCCAGTCCACATTGGCTTATGAACTGAAGAACATATCCCACTTCGGAAAGTTCGAACCACCCCTTTTTGTAGTTATCTGTTCTGCAGGAGGAACTGCAAGGTTTTCGGTGGCGAGCATAATTTTTACCTCTTTCAACTGCTCGACGCGCGTGCGGACAATGATACGTGGTTGTTGTCCGTACCTGATCCGCAGGGCAGTCACGTAGTGCTCCGCAGTTGGGAGCACTTGCCAAAGTTAACGAAGCAGAAGTTGGAGCTCAGAAGTTTGCCCATTACGGAATGCCGCGGAATGCACTGGTGCAGTGGCTCCTCAGGGGGGCACACTTAATTAGAATGGCGGGCATTAATCTTGTGGCTAATGCCACGTTGAGATCGAGCGATATCGGTGGACAGGCGCAAAATTGCCGTCGCCGAATGCTCTAGTACCGCTGGCGGCCCCACCACCGCCCTTTGGGACTGCGTATATGTACGAGTACGAGCAGAAAATTATTTAATTCTATTTTTTCAATTTGATTTCAATGAAATCCACACGACGTCGTCAACATTTATAACATGTGTAAATGCTTTGGCTGCATTTTTGAGTGTGACAACATTCGGGCCACACCATCTATGGACTGAGTGGGGGCCCGAAAGAGCATTGGCACAAATTTCTCGTACTCGAACAGGGGAAAAGATGCTACATGAACAAGAACAAGAAAGGCTGGCCACTGCATTGCATTGTTCACGGGTTGTTCTTGTTGCTGCCGCCGCCGTTTCGCGGGGGTTATTTATATAAAAACTTAAAATATATCAACAGATGCCTATACAAGTCCTGGCGCATATTTTCCTATGTTCTCTTCTCTGTTGTCGAAGTCATAGCAAAGTTGGCAGCCAGACATAATTTAGCGAAAACGAAATGAAACTAAATGATAAATGGCTTACATGAATGGAGGAAATTGAATACCCTAGCCAAGCAGCGAAAAAATCCAGAAAATGTCTTGGCTAATACAACTTAAGGGCTAATGAATATAAATTATTCTATCTAAAGAGATAAAAGCATGAGTAACTCATTAGCCGAATCTCGTTAGATAAATCGCTAAATTGTTTGTCAAATTAATTTCCTAAGCAACTTAAGATTTAAGATAAGATAAATATTCCAGTGATATTAAGTGACAAAACATCCAGAATATAAGATAGTACAAGACTGAAATTGGTTCGAAATCGATATGATATCAGAAAACTACATCAAGAAGAAAGAAGTCTAAGTAAATAATCCTCACGAATCGCAATCAAAAGATATAAAGAATATGGGGAAAATCGGAAATTACAATTTTTAAAAAGGTTTTACCAATTTTGGAACATTGTAGTATTCTGAAACTCTATCTAGCAACATTATGGTATTAAAGGAAAGATTATAAGAACAATAGTACCCACTTAAACAATGGAGCTGTCTATGCCAGTTGTTGTAGATACGAAGACGAAACTTGAAATCAAGTTGTCCAAATCGCACCTCTAAGCAATATTATTTAGTTCTACTTACCTATCTTAAGCGCCTCTAAAGTGCTGCCATCTATACTACATACTTGACAGCGATGACTTTGGATCAGTTCCCGAAATCTTCACCGCAGAGATCGCAATCTAACGCGGTGGCCTAGGCGAAGTACCCGAAATCAGAACACTTTGGTACAATCGAAATGATGTGCATCCGACCCTCCGGTTCGCCACCCTCCCCGGGAACGCCTGATCCCCAGCTAGCGTAGCATATCGCGAAATTCATCAACATGTTACTAGATGAACAATTGTTCAAGATGACAGGGAGATGGGCGTGGGGCTGGCGGGCCGGGACAGAACTTATTTAAATGCAGACGTCGGAGCGCAGAACGAATCACTCTGATTGCTGTCGCTGTTGGATTTACACGTCGTGAGTGTCGCTCCGTCCGCAAACCGTAATCCGTAGTCCGCAGGAAGGATAACCGATCTGTCTGTATCTGTATCCTTGCAGTGCCGCCGAGCCAAACTAACCAAGAATGTGTGACGAAGAAGCATCAGCCCTGGTCGTGGACAACGGCTCCGGCATGTGCAAGGCCGGATTCGCCGGAGATGACGCGCCCCGCGCCGTGTTCCCCTCGATCGTGGGCCGTCCCCGGCACCAGGGTGTGATGGTGGGCATGGGTCAGAAGGACTGCTACGTGGGCGACGAGGCGCAGAGCAAGCGAGGTATCCTGTCGCTGAAGTACCCCATCGAGCACGGCATCATCACCAACTGGGACGACATGGAGAAGGTCTGGCACCACACCTTCTACAACGAGCTGCGCGTGGCCCCCGAGGAGCACCCCGTCCTGCTGACCGAGGCGCCCCTCAACCCCAAGGCCAACCGTGAGAAGATGACCCAGATCATGTTCGAGACCTTCAACTCGCCGGCCATGTACGTGGCCATCCAGGCCGTGCTCTCCCTGTACGCCTCCGGCCGAACCACCGGTATCGTCCTGGACTCCGGAGACGGTGTCTCGCACACCGTGCCCATCTACGAGGGCTACGCCCTGCCCCACGCCATCCTGCGTCTGGATCTGGCCGGTCGCGATCTGACCGACTACCTGATGAAGATCCTCACCGAGCGTGGCTACAGCTTCACCACCACCGCCGAGCGAGAGATCGTGCGCGACATCAAGGAGAAGCTGTGCTACGTGGCCCTGGACTTCGAGCAGGAGATGGCCACCGCCGCCGCCTCCACCTCCCTGGAGAAGTCCTACGAGCTGCCCGACGGCCAGGTGATCACCATCGGCAACGAGCGCTTCCGCACCCCGGAGGCCCTCTTCCAGCCCTCGTTCCTGGGCATGGAGTCCTGCGGCATCCACGAGACCGTCTACCAGTCCATCATGAAGTGCGACGTGGACATCCGCAAGGATCTGTATGCCAACAACGTGCTGTCCGGCGGCACCACCATGTATCCAGGTGCGTACTCCCACTCTTTTATAAGAGTTCAGATCTTAGGATAATAATAATAATTATTTTTTACAAAGAAAGCTGATAAGCAAATCTTCAGTGATCTTTATTCTAAAATATTTTCGGTCGTTTTAAAAATATCTCGTGAAAAATAGTTCCGTCGAGTCCCCATTCAACGTTTTAATTTATCATTCGTTTCTTTTCATGTAGATTAATTTACACTAATTTACCATCACCCAAAGAATACCCTGCTCTTAATTATAGCCGGTACAAATGCAATTAATTATAGCACAATTATAAGTCTTAAGTGGGATTACATCACTATTCTATAGCACCCCCTAATGCATTATACTTCTGACTTCCCCAGGTATCGCCGATCGTATGCAGAAGGAGATCACCGCCCTGGCCCCGTCCACCATCAAGATCAAGATCATCGCCCCGCCCGAGCGCAAGTACTCCGTCTGGATCGGTGGCTCCATCCTGGCCTCGCTGTCCACCTTCCAGCAGATGTGGATCTCCAAGCAGGAGTACGACGAGTCCGGCCCCGGAATCGTCCACCGCAAGTGCTTCTAAGCACCCACGCAACTAGACCAAATCAACATCTCCTCGGACGCGGCTCTGGTGTTTGTCTCCTGCGTAAGGCACTCGACCAGCCTCCGGCGCCGAGGATGAGGACGCAGTTCAGTGAAAAGTATCTTTAAAATTACATTTAGTTGATGGAGAAGTTTTTAACATAGATAGAGAGAACATGAGAAAGAGAACAGAAGAGAAAAAGACCGGAAACGAGCGGCCACGCCTTCTTTTTTATTATCATTGCTGTTTTTATTTGATTTGACTCGGAATTTGTATTGCTTGATTCGCCCGCCAGCGAAGAAAGTCGCCAAAACAATCGGTTGTAACGTACAATAAAAACCAATAACCCATGTGAATCGAATCCATGTCGAGCGTCACAGGATTGGAGGAGGAGGAGGCGACTCGGAATGCGTGCTGGGGAAACTTTTCTAATTAGGCCTCGGCGAATGTCAATCAGGCACTTGGCCGGCCAAAACTTTTGTTCCCGGACAGCTGGCATGGCAATCTCAGTGCGCGTATCTGTATCTCTGCATGCTCGTCTGTCACATTTTGTTTGTCCTGCCCGGATGGATTTCGCACACGCAGCGGGCGGCGAGGTCCTGGGGAAAATGACTTCTGGAGGACAGACATCGTGTTTCCGAGTACAAGGAGAGGTGACAGTCTTAGCTGGCTCCCAACTTTCCGCCAACATAAATGTTTGTGCTCAACTTTTGGCTGAAAACTTTTCAGGTTTCGCCAAACTATGCATAAACCAGGTGCCAGAAACTGTTGCTTAATTAGTTAGGGCCAAACTTGCTGCAGTCGTCAAAGAAGAGTGTAACTGAGTTTATTGGTTTAATGCCTGCTAAGTCGCCATCAACACGGAACTCTTATAATGACTTGGGACCACCACTTGCAGTTCTTATGTTCCAGGGCACCCGAAAAAGTGTCCCAAATAGTTGTCAATAGTTGGCAATTATGGGTTTAGAGCCTCGTTTCGGGGGTTCGAGCCCATAAAGAGTTCTATGGCCTCACCCGTAATTACACTTTTAGTCCGCAGTTCTCTCACTGACGTCATCGATCCATTGGACATTGGGCCCTAGTGCGGTTCATTATCCTCCCACCAGGCGAACAGGCAAATTAGCGCCGGCAGTTGGCATACAACTAAATGTTTGGCGGGACTGGCTGGTCCGAAATGATTGGAAAGGCCTGGCTGGAAATCGCCACTCAATCAATCAGTGGACACAGCGGGCAAACCGAATATGCCCATGAAGGCCTAAAACTGAGAGGTTATTGGGGTTACAACGCATAAGGGTTCGATTTAGGCAGCACTCAGGGGCTATTAGAATGATATATAACACAGTAATCGTGACTCTTTCGGCCTATTAGTATGTTCTTATATTCCCGTTTATTAATTTATTAACGATGAAAATGATGATGATCACCCCTAAATCTTCATTATTCACAATTTAAGTTGAATTGCATGGATAAAAAGACTTTCCTAGTCACTTGGCTTTAGGGTGTAGTTATTCAGGCTGTTATAAATTAAGTACACACATGTTATAATCAGTTACCTCTCATCCAGGATATCAAATTGTCTATCATTTCACCAAATGTTTCCAGTACTTCTGCTTGCCGGTCTTGTCTGCACATCAAATTGAATTTAATTACGGTTCGGCCAGAGCAGTCATATAGTCATACTCCCCCGGATACATCCCTCTCCTCTGGCCCGTCCTTAGGGTAATCCTGCGTCGATTGTTTGTTTGTTTGTCGCTTTCAGTTTGCGGAAATTGTTTTGCATTTGCTGCAACTGCAACACCGAGCTGCAAGTGTTGTGTGCGGCTTGTTTATTTTATGCTAATTTAATGCACTCGCCTCCAACAGCCGCCCTCATTGATACCATTATAATTTGGTGTTAATTCCGAAGGCAAATACTTCAATGTATTTGCCGTTTTCATTATGCAGATTTGCCCAGGCGCAAAGCAAACAAGCTGGAATTAAAGCCCAAAGTTGACGGGTTGTCTTTCCTCTGCTTGAAGATAAGGGCGTACAACTACAAGGGTAGTGAGTCGGGGGCTCCACAAAAACTTGGACTTGATGGTCGATGGTTTTGACAAGCTAACAAATTGTTTTCCCTGGCTGGAGGTGCACCACATGCGGACAGGAAATTAATAAAGAAAAGGGCTCCACCATGATACCAGACCCCTCAATCTTCATCAGCCCGGGTGTCTTTCCTCATGTCCCACTGGCCACCTAATGCTTCTCCCCCATCCTTTGGGCTAAACTGACCGCAGCAGACCCCGTAATTGAGGCGACTCTATCAACATCTTGGCCATCACCATCAATTTTCGCAGGCTGCTCCAAATTTAAATTTATATGCCAAATGGCTGGGACTGACATTCTCCCGAAAAGGGGAAACTTTAGCCCACGCACATGCGGCATCCTCACCTTCGCTTCTTTTTGTTCTTAGTAATTTAAACTTAAATTCAATTAATGCACAGCAGGTGCAGGTGGTATTCCACCCCCTGGACGAAGTGAAATGAGAGGAATTAATGGAAAGCGGTTGGCAAATGTCAAAGTTGAGCGATTGCAGGTAACCAAAAACCGACATTGGAGCATTGCCGACTTTCAAAGGTCGTGATTAAAGCATAAATAAAAAAATGGTGTCGTAAATATGAAAAAAAACAACCCAACAATTAAAATAAAATCTTATGCTATTAAATAACAGATAACAATGTAACTTTTTTATAATTTTACAATGTTATTATCTTTTTTATTCATTAATAACCTTATTTTACTCTCATGTTATAGTGCCTAACTGGACTGATATTGAGCTTTTAATGAATCAATTAAAAACAGCTCTCCACGAGGTAAAATCGCACCGTCAACACACAAAAGTTCTTATATCAACTTTTATGACGAAAATATATTATGTGATCTACTAAATGTATATAATTTCTAAATTTTTCTCTTTCGGCACGCTTTATACAAATCGTACAGTTCCTTGCCTACACAGGTATACTGGTTCGACACTACGTGTTCTTCCATCCTCAGTGATTGAGCAAACATAAAATACTTGTTATGTAAATATGTTAATTTTAATATTTTAGGTAATGACTTCTGAAACATAAGGACAGAGAGATGACTTTTCGGTATTGATTTTCGTAGGAAATGTTTCTGGCGAGACCCTCAATATTTAATATGCCGAACAATTTATATAAAACAAGAAATCAAGTGTAAGACCCCGCAACATCGGTCCCATTCTGGAGAAATTATTGACGCGCCTTGCTCACTCAGACTTACGAACATATACGCACATCACTCACCACACCCTCCTGATGTGTCCCTACAGGACTCAGTACCCTTTATCCCTTCTGCGTGGGCAGGTTCGGGCTTGAGCCCCATGAATGAAGCGATTATCGCATCTTTGTCAGCAGCATCAACAGGAGCAGTTGAGGCAGGCATCCCGCCGACGTGAGCCAGCACAAACAAACCCCACGGGACGGACCCGTCTCCTTTTTAATTTTTTCCTCATCAAGGATTGGCAGAGGTGGGAAGTATCTAGATAATTGAACCTAGTCGGTACCTGGCAGGTACCTGTTACACTCGAAAACCTATTTAGGTGTTTGAATATTCAATACATACATAATCGTGGTCTAAAATAGACCGAACGCAATTGTCGATTATATATCGATTCTCTGAAAATATTTTTTAAAATTAAATTGCATTTTGTATGGCCTAGCTAATCATGGTTAACAATTGTAATTTGTTCACACCAATTTATTTTTTGGGTGAGGTTTTAATAAGTTACTAAGAAATCTAAGAAATCCGTGTTTTTTCATTATTAATATTACTGTAAGTCTCGTAATGTACCTTCCAGCTTACTCATCTCCGGAAAACCTTGGGGTCTGCCTCACTCGACCAAAGCAAGGGTTTCATAAACATTCTTGGTGATATCATGGCAGACATTGGAGTCCGCTTTCTGCTGCCTGGCAACGTGGAATCCTTTTTCCCTTGACAACATTCCCGCAACTGTGGGTCTGTGTGGGTGTGCGTCCTTCTAATTCAATTAATAGTTGCTCGCAATTAAGTGCAGTGATTATTGAAAAAGAGAAAAAGAAGGCATTACAATAAATGGCATTCGGGCGGATATGGTGGCAGGGATTCGCTTCCCACACCGCCGTGATAAAGTGGAGAGTTCCGACCGAGCTTAAGCTGCGCCAAAGACAAGGGCGGGGAAAGTACACAGAGTGGCAGAAAGAAAGCCAGTATGGAGCATGTGAAAGCGAACTGTTTTTTAATGCCCATCATTCCGCTTCAGCTTAGTGCCGATTGCGAGGCTCTCGACGGATGATGGAAAAGCCCGAGCGATGATGTGATGAGTGCAATCCAAGAGCTTGAGCATACATAATTACCGGACTGGGGACAGAATGCCGGCTAAATGGGGCAAGCTGAGTTATATAAGAATTGTAAAAGCGGACTGACTGTGGCGGTGTTCCATCACACAGCACTCTGACATTAATTACAATAAATTTAGCATTTTTAGCTGTGCTAGCGACGGGGAATTCAAATACGCTAAATCGTAAAAGGAAGTGCTTCTACACAAGTCAGTGTGGCTCCGGGCTTCCGGCTGTCAACAGCTGCCCGAGTTGAGCTGGAACAATTTGCATAAGGGAGTAGGCGCCTCCGGCTAACCTGGCCTTGCAGGTGATCCCCACCCTGTTCCGCCAATAAAGCTGCTCCCATATGCAGGTGAGGCAGATGGACTGCTGTATCGAGGGGATTTCCCACTAAGCAGCTGCTATTTATGGGATTGTAACTTAGTGGCGAGGCAGACTGCTTTCGGTATAAAAAATGTCTCGATAAAAAGTCAATAAACATGGAAGTTGGAAAGACGTTTTCATAGGAGAATTCTTAAAAATGTCTCTGGATTTGCAGTTTTCTTGCCAACTTTGGACTGTCTGATGTTCGAAAGCAAAACTTTAATTTGTTCCTTAAGGTACTTTAACTCTTGCGTTGTCATATGAAGCGGCAAAATAGGCAAAACTTCGGAACAACAAGGCCAGAAACAGACGCTGAACTGACCTTAATTTTCTTGAATAACATGCTAAATATCTGACCCTGAACGCTGCTCAGTTGCTCGGTTTCAAGCGCAGGCAGCAAACTATTTTCATTTGCCAGTCGAACAAAGCCGCAAACGGGAAGGGCACCGCCAACGCCAATAAAAACTTTCGGGCTTAAACCGCAGAAAAGTTGAAAAGTTCGCTCTTGATTTTATGAATATTGACCGAATCAAATTCAATTGAATTGAAAAGGCGCCCGCACAGAGAGATCGCAACAATTGCCGGGCAGAAACTATTTAAAAGCGAGTTTCGGCTTCGGCCCAAGTGGAAACAATTGCAGTTTGGGCTTCCGTTTTGGCGCCGTTTAATTGCAGCGAGAACCTTTTCCAAGTGCTCGCACCACGAGATCCCTCCAACCCATTGCTCCATGGCCTAATTGCGGTCGGCGAGGGGAAAATTCGGCAGTGGGGCTGGAAAATCCAATCAGGCAGGAAAATGAAGCCGTAGCACGAAAATCTTTTGTTAATGGTTCCCTTTGTGCCGGTTTTTTATTATTTGGCTGTAATTTAATAAATTTGCATTAGGTCGCCCTGAAATAGAACTGCCCTTTTCTTCTGGGGCTTGGGCTTTGGCTTGACTTGGTTTTAATAATAATATTATGGCTGAATTTAAAATTCAATATTTCCATATTACAGAGCTTCGGATATTGAAATTCCGACGCGGTCTCGGTTTGTTTGCAGTCCCATTGTTGTTGCTGCTGCCCCGGGCTTTCTTTTAATATTGCACACAATATGCACAAGGTGGAGGAGCCAAGTGGGCGGGGCGGTGGGCGGTGGGCGGGGCAGCTGCAAAATAAAGAAAAGTGAGCAAGGAAAGTGAAAAGGTCGAGCGGAATATGGCAACTGTTCCAGTGGCTTTTGCAGTTATTGTGAGAGTTTAGCTAAACGAGTTGGTAATGCCGGCGAGTTGTGGCCATAATTTACGTGCTCCAATGGGCTGTGCGAGTGGTAGGAGTGCTTTTCCAGGGGGGCAGATGGTCAGGAGATGGAATCCCAGCTAAGCTGAGGGCGGACTTCAGGCAGGATATTGAAATGGTCAACTCGAGCTGATGGAAATGGGCAGGAACATCGTAAAGAAGGTTTTTTATTGAATTAGAAACCGACAGAGTTTGTAAGGGGATTGCTAAAGAAAGGAAACTAGTTCCAGCTTTATTTATTTTCAATTTAATATGTGGAAGCCACACACTTAAAGTCCACTCCGCTGACACTCTATAAATCTCTTGCAAAATTATCGAAATTAGTCACTTTCCAACTAAAGGAACTAATTACAAAATATTTCAGAAGTGCAATAAAACGGCCTCACTACTCGAATACAAATAGCTCCGCACTGATGGCCATTGAAAATACCATTGATAAATATATATAGCCGTGCGGTCCTCTCGGTGGTATCGCAAATTGAAAATTGTATTATCCAAGCCGCAAAAACAGCGGGCATCAAAACAACAGCCATTTGGGGGCAGCGGGAAAACACAGTTTCAATATTAAAAACGTGCAAAACATGGCAATAACGACAATCGCTTGACACTTTGTTATTGACGCAGAATATCATGGCAATAAAATGGGAAACCACAATCAAATTTTGGAAAAAATTGACCAGCCATGGCATTTGAATTCGGTTTGAATCGGTTAAATTTTTTCGTTACAGTTTTTGGTGGCGATGAGGATTGTTTTGAGCGCGGCAGGGATTACGGCTCGCTTAAAAATTGTTATTAATGGCCGGCCGCAAATAAAATTGTAAATTAAGTTGTAAGCTGAAAAATTAATTGCATTTCATGTGCATTAATGCCGGGTTCGATTCCCTCGCAGGCGAATTAATGGCGTCTGAAAATATTTGTGCTCGACAGGACACTCGATGTTTGATTTACGTCTAGGTGCGCTGGCCAACGAAGGTTGAAAAATGTTTAATTGTTTGTAATGTGTGGCCAAAAGACCGTGACTAATTAAGATTTAATGGGATCCGCAGGGGTGCAGGACAGAGAAATGATGACTTCTGCTGTTGTTTCGAAACGGCGCTGAACAAGTTGTTATCATGCTGCACCCTGCAGGCCTTCTCAACCAAAAGAGCTCCACCGCATTAGCACGTCATATCCGCAAATGCATCTGGTGCTGGCCAGCCAACATCTCATCACCCTCATCACCGTCATCACCCCCATCATCATCATCATCGTCGGGTTCATTTCAACTTTTCCCCAACTGAGCTATTCGGATCTGTGCAACACATCTTTCTCATTCGCATTCTCTGCGCCGCACACACAAACTCATTTGCAACGAACACCCAGGCCAAACAGTTGTTGTTTTGTTACCATCATGCAAAATGCAAATGACACGCCATTACCTCAGAAAAACACAGGAACAACAACAGTAGTAGCAGCTGCAGTCGGGGGAATATATAGTTGAGGGATGGAAAAGGGGTTGAAGATGCTGTTTCCACGAATACTTTTTGTGAAGCCCTAATGGCTTTTAATTGTTTTATGAAATTGGGAAAAATGTTGCAGGCAGCGAAAGAATACCGGCATGCGTGGCGTATGCGCATTATACAGAATACGCCTCGTTGGCTGCCAAGAGCAATAAACTCTAAGGACGGTGAGCTGCCAAATTGTAAACAATTCCAATTATGCCATTTAAACAGGGTATATTCCAAATATTATTTTTTCCTGCATGGGAAATCACAGACCTAAATCAAAATGGACTTGGTAACATTGTTTATTTTTGATACATTTTAAATCATTTACCTTCTCAAAATACAACTTTTTCGGGGTTCAATAACTTGGAAAATCTTCATTTTGAAATTCGCAAATAAACGCTTTCATCCGGTACCGGTGCACTGCTTTACCGACCAATGCTTTCTCTTAACTGGCGCTCTTCGTGCTTTCCGCGTTCTCTTTCTTATTTTCTCTGGCGTTGAAATAAAAACAGAAGTTTTCTGCCCGCTGACTGCCTCTAGGCACAAATCACAAACAAAATCGGCCCGTTGAGTAGGTCAAGACACTAACTCAATTTGTTTTCTAAGCAAAAAGTTATCGCCTTGCTGCACTCGCGGAGAAATCAGGCAACCGAGGTCAATCAAGACTTACTGCGCGTGAGTTTGAGCCAAGATTTTCTTGTAGTTTTTTTGGATTTAAACAAAATATTGGACAAAATATCTTGAAATTGGATCACATTAGTATCAGAAAAAAACAAATACATTGCATTCATACGAAAAACGTATCTGCAATATTTTGCGAGTCTCCAAATTGTCAATTTATTTCTTCAAATATTTTATACTAGGTAAAATGTGTACAGGATGAAAAAGGAGGTTTTTATTTTTGATTTCATCGGCAGCCAGTCAAATGGATTTCACTTAACAATTTATTTGGGCATGAATAAATGATGATAACAGAAACGTTTTAAAGCCAAAATAATTTAAATTGTGGATGCCTTGACAAGGCCAAATAACTCGATATATTTTGCAACCGTTTAGTTGTGTTTTGTTTGAAAAAGTCATTTAATGTCTGCCAACCGTAAGTGCCAATTAAACTTGAATTTACGATTTGTTTCACACATTACCATTATGTGTTCGTTGTGTTAACTTCTCAAAACCTCTACGGTTTGAAAATCAGTCCTAATTGCCGTTTTTAGCTTTCACTTACTCATTTGCTCGGCACTTGGGTTTTTCCCGCCTGGCCATCCCCCACTAATTGCACACGTTTTTGCCTTCGTGCGGATGATGTTCCTCAAAGAAACAGAGCAGACTCGGATAGCTGTCTGTCCGCCCTGAACGCTCCACTGACTGACACCCAGTCGTGAGGACTGAAGAATGAAGCCTTCCCGAAGGAAGGAAGGCTGGCGGAAGGCGAAGCATTGTGTGCGGAGGAAAAAAGTATCTGTTATTATGATTGTTTAGTGCTGTCGCCGGAAATTTCATTCAAGTGGATGGAGAAAGACAACAACAGCAGCCGTAGTGACGACTGCAGGCGACAAAACTGCAGTTCGTGGGACGTTCAGGCGGACATCTGAATCCAGGGGAAGGACAGTCACAGCCGAGGCACACTAAATAATAACTGCGCTGCAGAGAAACGCAACAAAAAGGTCCCTCGAAAAATCCAAAATTTAAGAGCCCGAGGGAAGTGCACATATCCCATTTGATGCAATTATCTTGATTCTTCCGGTTCGGGTGGGTAAATACTTTTCCTTGAGAAAGACGCCCCCAAGCGAGCGCAAATAAACTGGTCCTAACTGATGATACAGTGTAAGTACCCCGACTACATCTGCTGCTGCAACTGCATCTGCAGCCGTATCTGTATTTATGGCTACACTGCCCAGATGCTGATGCACGCTATGAGAAGTTGCTTTGCATATTTCATGACGTTCTCGGAGGAAAGGCGGAAGGGGCTTGACTGCCAGAAATTTCAGCATTAACTCACACGACCTGAGGGGTCCCGGGGACCTCGGGACTCATCCTACTGCTCGAGATCCTTTTCGCCTCCGCTCAGTTGGGCACAACTCAGCTCATTTCGTCATTGTCTTGCCTCATACTTTGTTCGCCATAACAGTTTAATCATTCGAATTACATGCGTGAGCACGGGGATCCGGGCCAAAAAGGAGGCGCACCCACTCGAGCCGAGCGTGTGTATGAATTATACACAGATGCGTTCTCAAGCTGCCAACCGAGTTGCTACAAAAGTTCTCCACCGGCTGGAAAGGATTCATCCATCAATAAATACAAAGTTCAAAAAAAGATGGGCTCTTCAATTTCTTCAGCCATAAGTTCAATCTGAATTCATTTACTTATTGATGATCTACTCCGGTTTAATCCTTAAATATCTAACATTCACATCATCACGCTTCTCTTTAAGATCTAGTCGGACTAGGTGAATTAATTTGTAAAATGAAAAATCTTTATTTATTCTTCTAAACCAATTTCACCCCCTTTAAAGTGAAATACACTTATGCCAACGTTTTTTACAATCCTCGAAACATGCCAAATAGTTCCTTTTGGTATAGCCACCAGCGCCATCTTCGATTTTTTCATCTCCTCAATCGACTTGAAACGCGTTCCCCGGAGTGGTCTCTTGAGTTTTGGGTATAGCCAGAAGTCAATCGGAGTCAAATCAGGCGAAAACGGTGGTTGCGGAACGAAATTTTGGCAAAATGGTCACGAAGATCGAGCGAAATATGAGCCGGTGCATTATCGTGATGCAAAAACAAAGAGTTGTTGGCCCATAATTTTGGTCTCGCATAACGCTCAAATAAATAATAGTATTTCGATTTCTTTGGCTATAACTTAAAGCCTCGTAGCTGTACTATATTTTTATCCAAATCTATGTTGCTTACAGTATCGCAAAAGTTTTCAAGAGGCCCTCGGAAGCTGAAACAATAAATTAATAGTAGCATTAAGTATGTATACCGCGAAAATGCGTAAAAATTTATGTCGGAGGGTTTTTCATACGAGTTCGCTGGAAGTATGCAATGGTCCTGGCAGATTAAACTGCAATAATGGAGGAGGAGAGGGCGGAAAAACCAGGGAAGTGGCATTGGGAAGTGGTAAAGACAAATGCTTAATGTCCCGTGACTGAGAGAACTCGTCGGGTGATGAGCTGCGCTAGAGTGCCGCCGAGGGCTGTTGGCAAGGGAAATCCGATGATATATGAAACATTAAGTCACAAGGGAACGTTTCCAGGGACTTACAGGTAAATAGTATCCGTTCCTGCCCCTGATTTTTTTCTTAGAGCTCAGGTCCAACGAGCTTCCGATTCAGTAACTCTTGTCGAAATGTGGTTATTGAAAACTCTTAATGAATCGTTGCCTAACGACTTTAAGACCAATGCAAAATAACAAATCATCACCATAAAGTGAACACACATACATGTAAGCACATCCAAGTTATATTGAATGTATCTATCCGAAATAAATTCGAAGTTGGGGATGATTGCATATGGAAGACCAAAGGAAAAGTACCCAAGATAGAAGCTCGGTCAGGCGATGCTCAATTATATTGTGAAAAACAAATTGACTTTAAATTGTAGTTTCCAGGAACCACTGTTGGAAAAGAAATAATATATGCAAAAAGTTTGAAGCCGAAAGAATCTACAAAAGCATGAATATAAAATTTTGAGTTTTTTCTAAACAAACTTAACATACATTTCGGATCGATAGGAAATCCGAATAGATAACCGAATCGTTGTTGTAGAAATGCATGCCAACAATGCATAACGTTAAAACAAAGACAAAATTTGTCCGTAGATATGTGCAAGCCCCAAGTCAATTAGGAAATCAGCGTATCTTGACGCAAGAGAAAGTCATAGCTGAATGTCAAGAAACTTTTGGATAAACTTAGGACATCGCTGTCGGTTTTGTGAGTGATGTTCAACAGAAGCCATTCCTCGATTGCTCCCCCCACTTAATCATTTCCCTCCTGTGAGAAGCCGGCACTTAAATTCTTGTTGTTTGTCCATTAGGGAACCCCCAGAAGCCCGAGACTTCGTGTTGAAATGTTAGCAAAACACATTTTCCTACAGTTCCGCCTGCTTCTTTATCCATCTTATAGGGGGAAGAAGTCCTCCCAGTCCCTTAGTCCCCTACCATTATCATCTTTCCCGGCTTCGGCATCGGCATCGGCATTGTCATTATCATTTTCGTTTTCATTTTCATTTCGGAAATGCCTTCGACGCACAAAGGAAACATTTGTCTTGCTTTGAACAATTTTTCTCCGTTGTCGAAATAAAACAAATTGTATGAATTTAAGTGGACTTCCCCGGCCTCCCAGGCTCCCGCTCATCGCAAATGCCTGTAGTTATCATCTCCCATCTATTATGTGCCTCAATCGAATTGTCATTTGGCCAGGACTGTTTGGGGGCGACACTTTAAGTGAAAAATGTGTTTTCCATTCCGCCCACCCGTATGTTGCGGTCTGTGTAACGAGTCTCGCCCCGCTCCTCGCCCTTCTGACTTAATTGCTTACGTTGGCACATCCCATGGAGAGGGTTAAACAAATTTCTGGCCCAATCGGAGTGGGATAGTTCAAGCCAATGATCCATCATCACTTTCCCTTTTGACACACAGCTTATTAGCCAAATTGGCAAGGAAATATGGTCCACGATGGAAAAGTTATCCGAACCCGGCCAAGAAAGTTTGACCAATTGGCCAATTGATTTGGGCCAAACTTCAATGGCAATGGCATCCCGCTGAACCCTCGTATCTGGAGTACCCGTGCGTGTTTGTGGCTTAGTGGCTGCCATTCAACGGTCGGGGCCACGAACCCTGCGGCTGCCCCAACATGTCAAAGCGATGAACAACAGTATTCGGGGGGCGGATTTCCAGTGTCAGTTATTTACACGAAGCATTTCATTTGCCAATTTCCCTCAAGCTTAAATCAACGTTGCATGAAAACGACAACAGCACAGGGGCGGTCGAGGGAAAAGCGCGAAATCGGAGCTGTGAAAGTGGCAGCGGGAAGATAAAATCCAATTAAAATAGCGTGGAATTTATAAAAAAGAAGACTAGATGACTAGATGGTTCCGGCAGACTAGCAAACACTCTTCAAAACGGCGCTGCGAAGTGGCATTTTGCGAAAAGCTGGCTCTCAATCGAATATTACTCTGCTGATATAGATGGCGACCCACTCCTTAAAGACCCTCCGCCTTAAATCTCTTCACAGAGCCCGATGTGCCACAAGGCCGGTCGTGAAAAGAATAGGGTGTCGAGTTGGAATATAAAACAAAGCGTGAAATCTATTTGCAACTGGCGAAACGGGGCAGCAAAAGTTTATGCCATGTAAATAACGACATCATAAATTTGGTTACGTGGGCTCGGCCCCTGCCGTGCATATCTCGGCTATCCAAGCCCATCCCCACCGAACCATTACCCACATATGCAGTGGCCACCATTGGGGGCTAGTTCCGTTTTAGCAAACAGGTTTTTGCCCGGCCAATTCAGTTGGTTCAGTTGCACAGGAAGAAAGGTTCTATAGGTTTCCTCTGCATTTTTGTTGGTAAAGTGAACCGTTTTATTTTTCCATCTATGGAATGCAGAAGAACATCTATGAGATGGTTCGCTTTATTAACTGTTCTTAGAACACCTCTAAAATCCCAGTTTTGCCCTATTTTCTCTCTGTGTGGAGGGACCCACGCCATTTGACTGTTTCAGTTTTCGCGGGGGGCCGCTGCAAGCGCCTCTTTGTCATAAAAAACCGACAACAATGAGGGGTTGTGGGCGGCAGTGGGTGGTTGTGGGCGGCGTCAGGCAGGTGAGGGTGCTTGAGTTTTCGCTCTCTTTTTACGTGCAGCCATCAGGGGAAATAAAAGTTACGTTGACACGGACACCGCGCCGCCAAGTACCAAGGAACCAAACACTTTTGGCCTGCCCTCCAGTCGCAGTCCATCGCCATTGCCTCTTGCAGGACACCAGGAGCCAGGACTCCCAATCCCACCGTTGCACTACCCCAGGTACATATCTTTTTTCCCATCCGGCACGCTTTTGTGTGCGAGTGAGTGAGCGGGTAAGATGAGTAGCGCGTAAAATGTGCAAGAAATTAAAACGATTTACGCCAGGCGGCATTCGAAGGGCGGAAAGTGGAGCGGATTGAGGTTGGATTTCGAGTTTGAGGAGGGGAAAAGTAAACTCTGGCAGGAATAAAGGCCGCAAGAAATCTGGAGAAGGAATACGCAATTTGAGCTGCGCTCAAAGAATGTTTAACTGGCGACTGAGATGGAGATTTCCCATTACCGGACAATGGTCGCCCTAACTTAAAATGGGGATGAGCCGAAAGGCATGCAAATAACTATACAGGTCGGTTGGGCTAAGACAGATCTGGGGATAAGACTGAGGTTGGTCACGTCAACGGTTCGCGGGGTGGCGATAAATGGGACTTGGGGTTAGGAGTCTAATGAGTTGCCATCCCTCACAGGAGTCTCATAAGGCCGACAATTTGGGTAGGGAGTATTAAATGGGGTCTGAAGAAGGAAGCTTTCAGGTTCCAAAAAGGTGTACATACAATGTAAGGTTTCAAGCGATTTGTTCTTACTGGCTTTACTCTAAAACACCTAAAGCTCAACAGGATTAAATTCCATTTGTTTGGCTCACCACGAGATTGCGCGTTCATTACAATAACAAAGGCAGTCACCTGCTGCCGCTGCCAGGATTGAAGTTTCCATCGAGGCCACATTGTTTGCTTTGGTTTGTGCGTTAAGCGCCTGGAGTTCAATTATATTGAGTGGCCATCGCATGCCAAGCATTCCCAGCAGCCGCAGAGCAGACAACAACTTTGCAGGACGGGATAACTTTAATTGAGATTTACAATGCGAGTTAAAATGCCAGGACAGGCCAAAGCGGAATTTGTTCCAGCTTGAGCTTAACCTTGTTTCTATTTCTCCCCCCAGGATGCGGGCGGGGGTCATAAATTCGTAGACAGTAAATCTTTTTTATAGTCGAGCGGGCTCTCCTCCCGCAGAAAAATCTGTTCATGCTGGGTGTTTATTTGCTGAATGCCCCGGGATAGCTCCTGTTCCTCGACCCGCCGCCGTATTAAAGCTCAATTGCGTTTAAGTAGCTGACTTTTATGGTTTTGCCTGCAGTCTTTTCGAGGTCTATATGTATGCATACTTATACCCTTGCGGAGGGTATACTTTGCACACATCCCTTATTCATGGCATGCTGTAAAAACAACGGTTGTCTTATAGATGCCTTGGGTAAAGTGTATTGACTGGAACATATGAACATATAAATCCAATTTAAAGTGCTGATGACGCAAATATATAAGTATTCAAAGACTCTTTTTGGGATTTTCATTTACCTAAAATATAATTTCTTAGGAGCATTAATATTTCCAAATGCATAGCGAGATATATTCAAGTACGTTGTTCTTAAATTGAGAATATTCGTTCTCAAAAACCTTGTATGTACATTTTGGTATCAATGTTCTCAATATCAAAACAAAATTGTGAGAAGAGAAAAGTTAAATTGAGGTTACTTAACATCGTTTTGATAATTGTACACTACAGACTAGACTAATTCTTTAGTTGCTGAGATATACAATGTAAATACCGCCCAATAAGCTTGTTTCCTATAGGAAAAAAGATGATATTCTATTCTAAAATATTTTAAGACAATAATTGTCTTAAAATTTAGGGACAGTATGTATTTCCTTATAACTGAAGTGTAGTTGCAAGTAGTTGATCTGAAAGGGTATTCCCCTCACCGGATCCCTGGTTTCGACCAGGCTTCCTTTACCCTCGTACATAAATATATATTCAACAGTTGTTGTCCGCCCTTGTTCTCGGCGTTGTTGCCATTTGCAAATTTGGGCAACAGAGGCGCGGAGAAGCGAGGGGAGCCGTGGAACAAGTGAATTGGATGGCGGAAATAGCCTGGCAACATTTTTTTGGCTTTCGCACTCCCCTCAAGAGCTAACGAGCTGCTGCGGAACTGGGCGGTAGGGGAGCCACTTTATAAGGTATATATACATTCGTGGGGGTATAAATGTTGTCCGATGCTGGCTGCGCTGTTGTTGAAATGATAAGCATGTGTGCAATTAAAATGAAAGCGTGCTCGCTGCTCTCCAGCATTTGGACCACGGACCACGGCTGCGGAGTGGTACAAGGATGGTCCTGGGTTCGGGGCTGGGGATGGGGATGCGGCTGGGATGCCATGACATGAGGCGGCCCACGACAATAAAACAAATGTCGCCTATTTTACATAAACGTTGTGTGCAAATTTGCTGACCTTGTTGTTGGTGCTGTTGTCGTTGTCCGAAAAATATTCAACTGCAAACAAAGTGGGGAGGTGGGTCCTCTGAGCCCAGAGGTGCAGCTTTCTGTGGGGTCTTGAAAGCTACGATTAAATAAGAAATATAGCGAAATAATTTTGATTAAGAATTGCTCGCTTTGATGTTATTCCACTTCATTTCAATAGCAAAATTTATATCAATTGATATAAAGACCCTTGCTAAGTGGATTAAATAGTCGATAATAATGCCTAACATCAAATACGTTTTTAAAGCTATGTATTCTTTTAAAGTATTTAAAGTAAGAGGTGATTTGCCCCCCTCGAAACGAGATACTGGGGAAGCCCCTGCCCAGTGCTTTTAAGTGCCTCTAGTCGGAGTATCTGAACGCGACCTACACATTAAGTGTTTACAGCAGCCTCGTCGAGTCAGCGGTTTGCCATTTAATTTGGCTTTTTCTGCCGCTGCTCAGCGGGACGGTGGACCATAAAAACGCTACAAATTAAAAACGCATTAAGTCTGTTGTCCGTCATCAAGAGTCGTCCACGTGAGGGCCTCCGATATCCAGTCCCTCTAGTCGGCTGCATAAATCTACGATTTCGGGATCCGATAATTAAGGACGGAGGTGTTGGCTTTAATTCGTGGCCAGAAGGCATCCGCCTGACGCCCAGCTGACAGTGGCTGTAAATGAGCAATTAGCCGCAATAAAAACATCTCTGAGGCCAGCCACTGCCGAGTGGGTGGCTGTCGAGGGCGTGCACTTAATTCAAATTGCGAAACTTAACCTCTACATGTGCGGAGCCCTCCCGAAAAAGATATCCCCAGCACACCCACCACACAGGCGTAAAATTAACACACACTTAACGCAGACGGGGAGTCCCCGTCCCGTCGACGATTCCGGCAAATCCGAGAATGGAGGGCTCTCCGGCAGCAGCACCAGCTTAGACATGCAGAAAACGGCCCAGAAATGGTAATACGCCAGCCGATGGCATTCCCCGGAACGCTTTCCCGGGCACTTTCACTTGGTCCCCCAATATTTGCAGGGCCATCTCCGCCCGGGTGGGGAATCCGTTTTCCAGAATCCCTCCGACGATAAGTGCCTGCAAAAATGCAAAAGCTGTCCTGCCCATCGGATGATGCTGCTCCGGTCGTGTCTGCATCCGGCTGATGTACTGCCTTCAGCAAACACCGGCAACAGACAGAGCCAGGCAAACAAACAGATGGACAGGCGGTACGGGAGAAGTCCGGATTCGGGAGGGTTACGGGTGGATGACAGAGCGACGGAGCGAGATGAGCAACTGCAAGGACCCGACTCGCTGCAAGGCACCTACAGTCGAGGGAATTTTTGTTGGCCTGCTACGCCTTTATCCAGGAAAAACAAGGATAAATTCTTTAGTCGAGGTATCCGACCAAGGGTTAACCGGTGCTTGGAGCATTTAAAACAGAGTTGAACAGATGAAAGTCATTTAACAGCTGGCGCTTTGGTGAAATCGTGTGTGAAAAGGTATTCGTTCAGTTTCCACATCTTCCTTAGATCAAAATTTTGTGTGCTCTTTAAAGAGTCTCTCATTGACCCAAACACTTAAATTGGATTTCTGTTTTCAGGCAAAATAATCAAGGTATTGTCTCCCCTTCTTTGATTTTCGATTTGAACAAAGGGATTGCAGAAACACTATAGCCTTGAAGTCCACATTCAAGGGGTATAAAAGCAAGGCAAGCCGAAATCCTTTCATGTTGATTCTACTCTTCTGTGTTTTGGCAACACCTGCTGCTATTTGTCAGTCCCCGCCCACCTGCCCCCTGCTCCCCCAGTCAACCCAGCCGGAATTGTTATTATTTCTGCTGCATAATAACGAGCCCAGGAGGTCGCCGTCGCAGTTTATGGGTTTATGGCTTGCCTTTTTTCGGAGACGTCGCTTGACTGGCTTGGCGTGTGTGTGACACCGCTGATCCCGGAACTGCTTACTCCGCTCCTGCCACTGACACACATCCGCACAGACGGCCGCACCAACACACACCGCACACCACATACCACACACCTTCTGCGGATCCGAGGCAGACATTCGACAATGTCACGTTGCGGTCGTGGATTGCTGCATATAAATTTGGTCTAAATATAAAACACAGCCAGATGTGGGCCTAAATATGTGCTGCTGGGAAAAAATATGTTATAAGATGGCTTATAACAGCTATCAAAGTAACAAAACACCAGTTATGGAAGATATTTAAGATTAAATAGCAATAGATTTCATTTCAGACTTCCTTTTGAAAGCCTTTCTGTTACGAATTTTTAAATGGTGTAGTACTGTTCTCAGCAGATTGAGCCAAATAATTTAATTTAGCCACTCCATTCCCCAGCTCCATTCGCATATACCTCCACCGGAATGTACGGCAGCCCCACACAATCTAAATAAAGAGCCTACGTTGGGGGCTGCCGTGCTATGAGCCGGGCTTTGTGCGACTTCCTGAGCTCCCGGCACCGACACACTGACCCACCATTTGCCGCCCGGCTTGTTTGTCTGTTTGTGTTCGTGCGGCTCATTTTGATGGCACGGAAGTTGCTTGTTTGCCCAGCTCCGCCGCCTTTTTCTGCCGAGCTTTAAGTGTTTACGTGGCGTATTAGTAATAAATGTAATGTGCATAGAAGTGCCCCCACGGCCGGCGCTCGTAAAGCTGTAATGTTTACAATGTGTTTAGGCCTCCGAGCGGGCACGCTTTTATAGATTTTTACAACTTTATCCGAGAGCAGCCTCCCACAGTCCAGCAGTCGAGGGCGCGTCACATGCAGGCACTTAATCAATCAAAAGCCCAGGGACGAGAGCCTTATTAGACGTCTCTCACTGGTTTCGGCCAAAGTTCTTTCCGGCTGCCTGTTTGTTTGTTTGTTTTTGGCAGCACAAATTATGGCCGGACATGTTCAAACATTTGCCTGTCCATCTAGCCATTTTTCCTGCCGAATGCGTTCCATGTAATGTTTGCTCCCCGAGGATAGGGGCAAATTGGACCCCAGTTCGTGGGCTTATGGGCCTGGGCTGATAAGTCGCCGGCCTAGGCCAGTAATATGGGAGGCAAATGGAAAAGCATCACTAAGATCCGCCCTGGATTTCTATTTCCAATGAGGTAAGCCTTCTCCAATAGTCGCACAATCCGCCGCCAATTTCCAGGGCAGCCATTATATATCCCACAACGCCTTTTCTTTAAGGAGTTTCTTCTGGTTTCTACCTTCCAGCCCGGCGAACCCAATTAAAATTCCACAAATTCAAGAAGACCCAGTCTAATGTTCCGAGCAGACATCCTTGAAACGTTATCCATTACTTTTCCGTCTCCCCCTATTCCGTTTCATAAATTCATTGCGAATACTTTGCGCTACTTAGCGGCCATTTTTCATCTTTGTCTAAGACTTGCTGTTTGCCAAAGAAAAAAGGGTTCCTTTCACAAATATTCTTAATTAATTAAAGTATTTTGGACTATGCTAAAAATACCGCACGGACTTTCCCCCCATCGTATTACACCACAGTTTTGGATAAATGCGGCTTTAAGTCTCAATTGAAACGGCTGCAAGCGGTTAGCCAACTTTCGGCGATTTAGTTTGGCTTAGTGGCCAACTAATTAGGCTCGGCAGCCAAGGCACTCGGTCAAGGGCCAGGGAGTAATGAACGCCAGAAATAAAAGGTTGCACCCTCCTCCGAGGGCTAAATACCCGGTTGCCCAGGTGAGGGTCACCTGGGGGCAGCTCGGGTCAGCACGGCTCAGACCGGCCAGCTTATCCGACCTAAGCATGCCCCAAGGACCGGGCAGCAATTGCAGCGAGGAAATTAAAAGTGTGCAAGTGCCGAGCTCTCAAGTGGCTGCCGCTTCCAAAATTAGCCTTCCCCCGGCGCCAAGTGGAAGTTTTTTTTCGCATTTCTTTCTCTTGCTCTCGCTCGTATTCCTTAAATTTTTGTGGGGCTTACTTGCGGTTGGATAAAAGTTAAGCCGGAGCTCATAAATTATATTCCAGAAATTCTGAGCAAATAATCCAGGGTGGAGGGGCTGACTTGGCGTATGAGCAACGCCGCTGGACGGCGAGCCAAGTGGAGCGAAAATGTTTGCGATTGTCAAATATTTACAGAGCGGTCTGAAAAGGACATCCGATCGGGTACAGGTGCAAAAAGGGTATGCATGAACTCATCGGATTGAGAATGCAAAACACTTTTGCGGAATTAATCAAACTAATTGCGGAAATATTCCAGGCAGCAAATTAATCCACAAAGTTCGAATTCACTTCCCCTAATCGCCGCCCAGTCACGTTCAGCAGGCCCATCACAGACTAATTTCCAGCACGTGTATGCCGCATCAGTCTCCAAAGAAAGGAAAAAGTTTCCCGGCTTCCTTGACCCATATCAAAAGTCAACAAACTGTGTACATGTGTCCGCAAGGAAAAGAGGAAAACTGTCGTTCAGTTTATAAATACCAACGAGCCGAGGGAAACCGGGGATCTGGCATGGCAGCAGACAAATATGATGATGTATAGGCGAGGCGAACATGGGAGATATTTATAAATATTCTGCAGCATTGCAGCAAAAATTTGACACAATGTTTACAAATGGCTCTGGATTTGTTTGGACCAGCTGAAAGTATCAAGGGCAGTTCGGTGGACCATTATAAATGAGCAAACGAACGGCGGTCGCATGCAAATGAATGGGAAGCCAAATAGAGGGCGAGATTGATTGCGTCGGGATATGAATGATGGCACGCGAAATGCTGAGCGTTTTATCAGGCGGTCTTGATACTGAATTTGGAACAAAGGCTCCACGTGGCCTCAGTTAATGAACTTCTTATCTTTCTGGCCCAGAACGGAGAAAGCGGCAAGTGAGTGGCCATCAAGTTCCAAAGTACCAATACTTCTAATAGATGCTCAGGAAACTCTGCTCGCCCCTTTCCATTCCATTGCTATTCAATGATTTTTAATTTCCATTTCCATTTAAATGCATAGCAGCACTTTGTTTACTCTCCAATACATTTATGTTGAAAAGGTTTTTCCTATTCGATTTGGTTTCCCTGTTTGAGTTAAACAAACGTAGTGCACGGCAATTGAAATTCCATTCACACCATATTCGATTTAGCTTTTATATATTAGAAATTCCTACTACAACACTTTTTGCTACTCTAATTGCGAGACTGCATTATTTATGGCCTTTTATTGTGCATGTATGATGCGCATATTGTTTATTTACACGAGTCAACATATCTTGTCAGTGGAAAGCGCTGAAAAATTGGGAAAGGGAAATGGAAAACGGGCATGTGTTAATTTTTATTGCTTTGTCGCGCGAGTATTTGTTTGCGAATGAATCAGTATCTGAATTCAAATTTCGATATGAATATGAATGAAAATTATTGCGGAACGGTGGGATTGATGTGGTCGGCCAAAAATAGACGGCACAAAGTACCCCGCCAGAAAATCTCTGTCTGGCCCGCCTTTCTCTGCGCCAGAAACCTATTTATTTATTTTGATTATTTCGATTTTGCCTCTGGCCTTGGTCCCTCGACGAATTTCTATGCAGACGATGTCATGACCTTTGACACCAAACGGCTGATTGCCTCAAGACTTCGGTGCTCACTTGAGCGTGGCGTATTCCAGGAAAAGCCGTAGGAGGTTTGGGTAAAGGTTTATTTATGTTTTCAAGATGTATATTTCGTTGTCAAACTGCGTTCGGTAATCGCATACTATTTAACGCATAATATTTTCTGGTCTAATAAAATACTGACAATGAAACTGAATAGGCCCGACATTTATCTTTTAAACTTGGATATTATTACTGTCTTCATGCGATGCCCTTTTCATGCAATCATTTCGTGAAATGAGCGAAAAGTTTACTATTAATTCAACCTTAATGGATAATATAGTGATGGTGTTATTCCCCGTCATTGTACGACTAATTCCTAAGAAAGAAATAAGAGCAAACGCTATAGTCGACTCGACTATCAGATACCCGTTACTCAGCAGCAAAACGACTGTTCACAATATTGTAGATCCCGTAACAGCGACACCTAGAGTCTATTCTTTCATTGCCTAAAACTTTTTAATGAAGATGTACAGTGGTCGGCATAAGTATTTTGACAAAATAAAAGTTAAGTATACTCATAACTTGAATTTACTTCTTGTAAACTATAGGCATCAATGGAAAGGTAATTTCAATGCCGTTTGAATGATACAATACATTTCTTTACCCATTCAGTACTTATTGAAAAGGACGAATTTGTGTAAATCAACTTTGAAATTTAAAAAAAAAACTTTTTTCCTCGTCTTGAAAACTTAAATTTTTTGATGCAAAAAGTTTCTTCAAACAAAAATAATAGTAACTGCAAAAAGAATTTTTCAAATATCATTTTGCTTATATTTTTTATGATTTTTTGAAGGTGACAATGTCGGAAAAAATTTGTATGAAAAAGACAAAAATATGGCTCAAATGCCTGTTTTTAAGCATTTTCAAAAATTCATAAAAAATATAAGAAAAATGATTTTTGAAAAATTCTTTTTGCAGTTACTATTGTTTTTGTTTGAAGAAACTTTTTGCATCAAAAAATTTAAGTTTTCAAGACGAGGAAAAAAGTTTTTTTTAAAAATTTCAAAGTTGATTTACACAAATTCGTCCTTTTCAATAAGTACTGAATGGGTAAAGAAATGTATTGTATCATTCAAACGGCATTGAAATTACCTTTCCATTGATGCCTATAGTTTACAAGAAGTAAACTCAAGTTATGAGTATACTTAACTTTTATTTTGTCAAAATACATATGCCGACCAGTGTATATTGATAAACAAAACAAACTTGCGTTTACACTTTTACAAAATTTTCAAAATTGTGTGGGTGCAGGATTTAGCGTCGGCGGTAGGCGTTTGTGGGCCTTGTCTCAGAACCTCAAGAATCTGCATGGCAAATCCCATCCCGTTTATAGGAACGGACAGTCAGACAGACAGACTCGGCTAATGATCCTGATCAAGAATATATATACTTTATAAGGTCGGAAACGCTACCTTCTACCTGTTACGTACTTTCCGACGAATCTAGTATAAATTCGAAACCTCTTTAGTGAATTTGGTTAACAACTAGTAAGTCGTTGTGCAAAGAATGAACAAGATAGAACGCTATAGTCGGCGGTCCTGACTATCAGATACCAGTTATTCAGCTAAGGGCAGTGCGAGGGGGATGGAGATATGCATGCAGCAAAGCGACTGAAATTAATATGCCATATAATATGCCTGTATGGTCGCTAAAAGCTGTGCAATTTTGATGTAGCGTATATTTGGAAGATCATATAATACATTTTCGTCACAAAAGTTGATGTCACTTGTTATTTTTACCACGTTAAGAGGTTTTTTTTTTAACTAGACCTCCGATAAGCCCGTCGCAGTGTCCAATAGGAAAATAAAAAGGCATTAAGTAAACTGTATTAAATTAGAGATACTTTTAGCCTTCATTCCTTGACATTGTTCGGCTCGTTTAATAGAGCAGACTTATTAATTAAACGACGAAGAAAGTACATATATATGTTCTTTATGGTGTCGGAAATGTCTTCTCCTTCCGCTGCGGTAAAAAATTAGTTGGTACTCAGAAAGAACAGCTAAAGACATCTCACATAGAAAATACGACCATAAACTTTACTTGTATCTTGTGTTCAAAATGTTGTTGGCAATTGGTACATTTGTTGTGCTATTACCCCATCCCGAATCCTTTAATAACTGAATAACTTTATTTAATGCGGCCCCAAAATGTAAGCATTTTCGGGCTTCATTAACTGCTTCATTTTGGTTCGACGGCCTAACGAGGCGAACAATCAGTCATTAATTAATGGAGTCAAGGTGCTTAGTAGCCAGAAAGCGGCAGGAAATTCCATTAAGGAGCACGACAATCTTTGACATTGCCCTCTGACCTCGAGGGCTACTGAACTTGAGCTTATTTTCGTTGACCTGGTCTGGCTAAAAGGGCCGTAAACAATTGGCGGGTGTCATCGACAGTCGCGACTTGGATTTCTGTACTGCGTGTATTCGCCGGATGGCAAGGTAAATTTATTAATAATAAAACACCTTTTGTGCATAATTTGAAAGGTTGGCTCTTTGTCCTGGACCAGCTGTTGGGCCTTTTATTAATAAAAGGCAGCGCGGGAGTGCTGGAGCATTGCAGCTTATTATTAAAGTTGATTCCTGGCAAATGCTTCGCGGGGCCGTCGACAATTGCCGTTTAGCGTTGCCAAGTCTACAATTATGCGCACCGGTAGTCAAATAAGGAGGTTGGGCCCCGCCCCTGGCCCTTCCCTGGCTTCCCCCCGCCCCCCAAACAGAGTTTTTGCCCTCCCCTGCTCGCAGGATGAGAATCCTGCGAGTGTAGTGCACACATTTTGCAATTTTCAGTCCAACAATGGAAAGCAATTACAAAACAAACTCAGCGCTAAATGAGTGTGTGGCAACATGGCAAACAAAGTGTGATGATAGGCGATGGGGAGGGGGACTGTGGGTGGAAGGGTGAAGGCGGTGGCTGAGGGGCGTGCCGCCATAGGGGCCTTGCTGGGGGTACTAGAGTACATATGACTGGGACGGTTGACGGGCGTGGGCGATGCCTTGATTGGATACGCTTGGAATACTCTCCCCTGGCACCACCCACTCCTCTTTGACCATTTTTTTGAGGAGCTGAACCAATTGATTGGTAATAATAAAGCTTAAGGGATTTTATAATTATCCAGTGCTCGCAGCCTGGCCCTGGAAATTATTAATGCACAAAGGGAAAGTTTTCGGTTTTTAATAACTCGAGTAATTAACAAAAATAAACTATATAATCCTGTGTCTCGATTGATAGATAGATCTACTCTTGTAGATTTTGATATATATGTATAACAATGTTTTCAATTTACCGTTACTTAGCTAAATCGAATGCGAGAGAGAGATGGAGATATGAAAACAGCAAAGGGACAGTTCTTAAGATTGCACAACCCGCAACAGCGCCACCTAGCTTCGATTCCTTTACTTGAATATAACATTTTGGTGGATGGTCCGATTTGAACAGTTTTTGGTATGTATAAGAATATTGATTTTTAAAACAAATTAATTTTACAGAGCCTTTCAAAACGTGATTGCTAGATAGGTTTCAGCGTTTTAAGCGTAAGAATCTCTTGAATCTCCATGGCTTATCGCAACTTTTTAGCTTCGATAGTTTTCGAGATCCCAGCATTCATGGTCAACGGAAACGCTTCGTTCTACCTGTTTCTCAATTTCCGACGAATTAACATTACCCTTTTACTCTACGAAAAAAAGGGCATATAAGGGAATCTATTGTAACTGTAAAATGTTTTTTGTTCATCAAAAATGTGGGTGCCACGGAATCTTGGGAACATTCTAGAGTACATTCTGCATGTTAAGACACACCTCTACTTCATTCGAATGGACAGGCGGGAAGGTAGGCATGGCTGACTAGACTTCGCTGATGAACCTGCTGAACCTACTTTTCACCGAATTACAAAGAACAATTCCATGTTGAGTAGTTTAACATAAAGTGTTAAGCAATGAGAGTGGAACCTTTTCCGGTTGTTGCAAGTTTAAAGTTAGTCCTAAGAATTTCTTACTATATCCTGTCGTCTGCGTCCTTTTTAAAAGTTGCGAGACCGCCCCATGTGCTTGTCATTTTGCCTCTCTAATTGCCTTCCCGGCGTTGAGACCATAAAACAAGCGACAAACAATTCCGCCTTCTATATGGACTCGATATATCCGTAGGCGGACCGGCAAAGGCAAGGGCAAGAGTCGCGTTTCCCCAGGTGGCCCGGCAGGCAAATTAAAGTCACTGAGCCCGCCAACTAAATATGCCATGAAATGTTGCCAACGGATGTCGTCCTCCTTGTCGTCCTGCTGCAGTCGCATTGCCAGGAGCAGCTCCTCGCGCCGAGCTGCGGGGAAACTTTGTGCTCGAGTCCCAGCGTCGTTTATTGTTGACTCAACTGGCTGCCATTTCCGGCATCCGGGACACCGGAGAAGGACGAAAAGGAGCTGCGTGCAGCTGGCGAACTCGCAGTCCTGGCAGACAGTTTGTTTTATGATTGCGCGTCGACTAATTCGCCCTGCAATTTTGCAATTAAATTGTAGAACGTGCCATGGATATGCAAACTCCTGTTTCAGTTTCTTGGCTCCTCCTTTGGCTGAAGTATATTAACAGTTTCTTGCTTAGCCGGACTGCAATTAGTTGGAAACACTGGGCCCTGAGCTGAGATTCATCAATCACGGGCTCACACACTAATTGTCTGTCAATCGGAAGCTGAGTCACTCTGCCGGTATTAACATACGTCGATACGAACATTTTGCTGAACAGTAATCAATCACATGTATGGACTTCTGTAGCCCGAAGAGCAACGAGAAGAGCTTGCATTAGTGGGGCACGCTAACTGTGGCACAATAGGTATTTGGTCACATGTCACGCTCAAAGTTTAATATCCGTTGCTTCTTGTCAAGCTTAACCTCGGGATTCCGCAGCTTATTGAATAACTGGACGGGTTTTGAGTTCCTTGCTAACTGTCCTCGCTGGGTTGCACCCTTCGACTCGTGCTTAACCCTGTCATTCAGCTACAGCTTCAACACAACATTCCAGTGCCCAGTGAAACTGCAAATGACGTGCAATCCTTGTTATCTGTCGACAGCAACACTGAATAATAACAACATCGACCTACAAACAAACAACTCTTAACTGGATAAAAGTAATTGCTTCAGGTACTATTGTTTAGACTCGCCAATAATCAACAATAACAGCATATAACTAGTTTAAAATTGGTGGTAAGAGCATTGAAAATGTAGGTAGAAATAAGTACGTTAGTCTGGATACTTGAGTGAAAAGTAGAAAATACATGTATATCCCAAATCCAAATGTATATAATATATAAGTGGCCTATTTAAGATTTAGCTTCTGCGCGAAGTAGAAAGCTTTTAGAGAACTAATTTATATGGTGCAGACACATTAGAAATAACATTTCCACAAAATGTTACCAAAGCGTTTGTTTGCGTGTTAATTTATGGTGTCCATAGTTTGCCGGTCATAAATTGCTTCACCCGAGCGCACTATCGGTGGACCCATTAAATTGTTTAACTAAACATGCTATCTGAAAAACGGCAGCCAGGAGTGGAGTGAGCCAACAAATGCATAATTAAAATGCCAAAGGGAAACCAATTGTTGCTGCCACAAAATGCAGTTCCTCGTCTCCTTTTTTGTGCATGAAATGTGTTAATTAAATTGTCACTCGCATTGTTTTGCTCCCTGCTGTTGTGCCATTAAGCTTTGTGGAATTTTAGAAGGAAAAGATTAAAGTACTCTCTTTTTGAATAAAGTATGCAAGGTATAATACTGTTTGGAGAACGTCAGGGCGATAAGGTTAAAGTGCAGTTGCTGCCACCCAGGAGCTGCTAGATCTTCTGGGGCATTATTCGGAATTTTCCCCTTTCGCTCGAGGGATAAGAGCAAATGTTAACTCATTGTTAAACCCCGAAGCCAGAGCTGAATGCGGAAAGCAAATCCCATCCAATTATGAGCGAAATGCATTTGCCCCACCAGGAATTTCGCTCAACTGGCGATGGCATTAACATCAACAATATAAACAGCGCGTGCAGCTGAAGTGCGGCCACCCATTCCGCCCACCCCGTATCCTTATTCAAGGAGCGGAAAATACGCGCAGTTTTTCGGGGCTAGAGTAAAATCAAGCTTGAAGATCAACAGCAAATGCAAACACAAACAGCAAACTGAGCTGTGTGAACTTGTGTAAACAGGGGGGTGGTCCTTGGGTGGAGCATGTCTCCCAAGTAGCGCTTCGCTGTGGTCCTGGCAGCGCAAAGGATTTCGTTGCTCGCAGCCGGCACAAAGGAATATAAATATTGAAAAATTCCTTGCCACTATGCAGATACGAGTAGCTGCAGGGTCACATAAAATTCAGCATTGACAACGTTTTAATTGCAACTTGCCGGTGATATATGGGCAGGGACCCGACAACACCCAGAGCCCTTGTTGGTCATAACTTCGGCCCTGCAGAGGTGACTACTTTTTCTGGTAAAATATTCAGGCAATAGTGCGCATGGAAATGCATGTGGTGCTGCCATGTAAGATGTCCAATAAAAACCTTCCGAGCAGCACAGAGTTACGCCTGTCCGAGTCTCTCCGATTTTTCCTCCTTAAGGTGGATTTAATATTAAATTCATCCACACCCCCTTTCTCATTTGCATTCAGAACAGCTCAGGCATCCCAGCCCCGGCAGAATGAACCCATGACTATGTAGCTCAATGAAGACTGTTGCAAACACGCAGCAGAAACAATTCCCCAAGCATTCTCGACTATTCCTCCTTTTATGTGAATATGCAACTTTGCAGCCTCTCGGCAAGAACAACACTAAGAGCCCTCTGATGAGAACAAGTGCGGAGCAAAATAAAACTTAGGCAGAGTGTTTTTGTGTGTTCAGCAAAGTTTGAGACTGCTTCCCCATTGGCTCACCTTTGCCTTTCTTCGCCAGATCGCTAATTACACGCCCAGGTTTAAGCTAATATAATTGTTAAATTAATTTCCATCTCAGTCAGCTTCAGAGCGCCTTGAGGGCCTCCAACTGGCGCGCTCTTTGCTGCTGCTGAAAATCAATTTCCAGTCGATTTCCCCACATTCTTTGGCCCCAAACCTTAGAAAATCAATTGCCAAAGCTCAAATGCAATTACGAGTGGTCTTTGAAACGTGAATGGAAAGAAAAATTGGTTCGCTTTAACGGGAGGTGGTGCGGAACACAAGTGAGTTTAGTTTTTCACATGCAATCTATCTTTTCACCTAGTTGGTGAACACAGTTTTTGTTGGGCTAATTTAGAAAACAAAATATAGCTGCAGTTAAGGAAGTGTGACAAATGAAATATAAAACACTGGTCTTCTAAGTTAATTAAATGCAATACACTTAGAAACGAAAGTTTGATTTTCTAAAGTTTAAGAAAATCTACACGTTCCAAATTAAAATCGAGTTTACTTAGCAATACACTTTGGAACTATTATACTCGTTATAAGTTTTTAGACAGTTAGTGCTAAGAAGAATGTGTTAAACATAGTTTATAAGGTAATAAGGAAAAATTCTATTATTTTTGATTTATGTTTTAAACTGTTATTCGAGTACCTAGAACAACATCGATTTTTTTTTAATTTAAGCCAACCTTTTCAACATTTTACACAGTCAAAAGTTGACCTGCATAAGCCGTTTATATTGTGGTTAACGCTTGATAGCCATAACTCAAAGGTTGGGTAAACGAGCGTGAGGTTTGCCGACGGGATCGGGGTAAGCTCTGAATGACCATTGTATGCCATACATCAAGTATACGCACTGTTTGCCCGACTATTTGACTCCTGCTTTGTTCGGTCGAAAAGTATTAGGCTGACAGGGAGGCGGAGATAGGGGCTCAATTGGCAAGACAAATTAACAACAAATGCCATAAATTACACAGTTCGATAAACGGGCCAAGAAGTGCCCGCACCGACCTCCCCTCACAAATGTCAACAGGCATTGTCTGTTTGCTCCGAGCACACGAGGAACACATACGTACTTATGTTTAAATAGACAGATACAGGGGGATGAATTAATCTCACAAATTGATGTTAGACAGCATTCGCAATGAGATTGTGCTAACGACAGGCATTTGTCAAGTGTGTATAATGGCATGGAGCCTGTCCGAGCGACGATATTGTTAAATTTTGCTAGAGAACCATCAAAATTGAATTTCGCAAATGCATAAACAAAGTGCAGGCACTGCCAAAGCCCTGGATAATTGCAGCATGTTTATTTTGGCTTACAGCCTCCCGTCCTGGGCAATGAATTATTCATGCAAATGCCCAACTCAAACGCCCGACCGAAAGTATTTAGTCACAAACTGTCACATGTGATTGTGACGCATTCGACTGGTCGGTCTGCCCAACAGTTGTCATTTTGTGGCCAAAGTAAATAAATAAAACCAATCAAATAGTAATAAATCCAGTGTGACAAACAGAATGGAAAGGGGCGACTAAGCAGGGTGCCCCGGCTTGTATCGAGGGCGGAAAGTAGAGTTTGCGGCTTCCCGTTCCCCGCTTTAATCTTTTAAGTCGAGTGCTATCATATTTCATACACAGCCAGTTCGAATGTTTGCTGACGATACAGGAGTTAAGTCACTGCATCAATTGAATGTCACCAGTGAGCAAAGTCAAATAAATGCAATCAGAGTTGTTAAAGTATTAAGGAATCAAAGCTGAATCATTGTTGAGGCTAATTTCATAGTTAGATACATTCTCAAAAAAAATTAACATTTGAAAATATAATGCTTTGCATTATATAAGAAATATAGCCCTGCATGAATCAACCGATTGCGAGACATTTTATGTTTCGAAACTTTTCCACAATAAGATTCAAATGATTCGAAACATCTAATACAGTTTCTAAAACAAGCTTAGCTTTGAATATGGTTGGCCTAGGTATGCAAAATTATCATGTTGACTCTTTTATTCAATTTAAAAATATACTCACAGAATCGCCGAAGCCACTTGGCATATCAACTTCCATTTTTGAAAGCAATTTTTAACAAACAAATTAAACTGCTATAATGTAAAAACTAAGCCTCCACAATGTTTCGAGTCACCTTAGAATATTGCGAGACCCACCGATATGTTTCGAAACATATGTATATTCAGTTGACATAAGGGATTCGTATGCTTCGTTTTATTCAAACAGACTGTTCATTCATGCAGGACTCTAATAACAAATTATCTACAAGCCATTTAAAAATGCAGTAAAAATGCAAAATAATCCAACTTTAGGGGAATCTTATAACAAAGGTTTCCTTCGAAATATGTGCTTACCTTGACCTCATTTGAAGCTGCCTCTAAATCCATTATTTTATTCCATTCTCTCCATCGAAGCAATTTCAGAATTAGTTCCTAAATCAACAGGAAGATAACCATACCAATGAGAATAATCTGGTAATAAAATATGATGTCACAACTTCTCACTCCAACCTTGCGATCGATAGAAACAACATTGTTTGTCTTTCTCATTTTATTGCATAAATTAGGTAATTAAAATGAAATTTTATGTGCTATTATAAGCTGTTCCGGACCCGGACTCTCCACCGATGCCAATTTTTAAAGCCCAAGGCTGCTAATCACATCAGGAAGGTGACTGCCGCCCACCGCCCGCTGGCCTGGCACGAGTAATTATAGCAATTAAAAAGTTGGAATGATTTGTGTGTGGCGAATTTATTTCTGCTGATTCGATCAGCCAGTGCGCTCAATGGGCGCTGTTTACTTTTAATTCCGCGCTGGTGCCGCACCATGTCCTGGAAGGAGTCGACAAGGAGCCCGGACAGCGCAAATGTCGTCGTCCTCGTCACCACTAATGGAATTAATTGGCGCTCTGTGTTGAATGCTAATAAAATCACTAAGCTCCACAACAAGAACTAACTGTGCGCAACAAATTAGACAAAACTTGAATGCTTTAATTAGATTACTGCCAAGCGAAAGAGGTGGTTGTGTAGCGATAGAAAGGGGTGGGGTAGCACTTCGTCGAAACCCATGGCAGACCTACCAACACGGCGCAAATTGTCAATTAGCATAAACTCCAAGAGGATTATGAGTGGATTAAAATAAATGTGGGTTGCTCTGCCTCTACTTATGGCTTTATGAACGTTGGGTCTGGGTAAGCAGCGCTGTCAAAGGTTAAAGGTGAACTCATTATGCGTAAGCCGCAGTTAAATGGTCAACACGATTAATGAGCTGCATGGGGTCTGGTTCGGTTCGAATTTAACTTCATCCAGACACGAAATTATGACTCCTCCTTCACTTAATGGTTGATGCAACTGACCGCTGGCCGGCCAAATGACAAAGAGCCGATTCGCACTCGACTAACCGCCCGGGCCGCACTTCCCGGAACAAAGGGGTCCACAAAGAACAAGGCCGTCGCCCTCAGCGCCCACTGCTCTGGACCAGCCAGCCGTAGGATCCGCTAAAGGTGTTCGTAATTGTATGTGAAACTTGTTGAAGGCTTCAATTATGACGATTTTACACAGCGTTCGTGTGGCGGTGCACATTGCGCAGGGAAGTAGTTTCGCCAGGGGGCTCTAAGAATATTCAAGGGTATAATTTTATACAGGGCAGATGTTTATTTTACACTTCTAATAGTTTTTAAAAGTTGAAGAACTTTACCCACGGAAATATTTATGTTTCATTTTAATCCTTTAACACATTATTAATTAAATATTGGTACATAACTTGTTTTCCTAAGAAAATTATATATTATATGGGACTACCATATTACTTTGTACTCTAGTGGTATAAGTTTATTTAAGGCAGATGTATATATTACACTTATGACGGTATACAAGAACTATAGAACTTTAACATAATTGTTACTTACCGAAATAATTAGGCATTATTTTAATTTGATTTGAAATTTGAACCTAAAATAATATTAGATGTTATATGGGAATACTATAATACGTTGTACTTCAATAACATCCTATTATTCTCTGTCAATTCCAAAATCCAAAACCCTAACTTGAAATTGTTTATATAGGCCCTAACAAGTACAAATATTTTTATTTATTTATTTATTTATATAATGCTAACAAGTAATTATAAACTAAATGCTAGCAAATGGCATGAGCTATAGCAGCTATAGGCCTTCAGCTCTTTAGGTTTAGTATCATTTCATTTTGTTTTCTTTGGTCTATTTGAATCTAGCTTATTTTCTACATGGTTAGATATTTACAATGTTTATTTTTATGCTTATTTCTAATATACATTTATTATTTTTTTATTTTGTTCTTTCAATATATTTTTGATTTATTTTTATTTTATTATTTTTATTATTACCCCAAAAATTTGTATACCCCAAATGTATAATTTTTGGTAAGAGCCATTTTAAATTGATTAGGTGTATGGAATGTTATCGTGTTAATAGCCTATGTAGCAAAATTATACAAATCATGTAACGAAACACTAACTTTTAACAACAGGGTTTTTAAGCGGCAATTCCGTATAGTAAAAAGGTTCAATAACAAGTTAAATATTCGTATTAACAAAAATGTAGACAAACCATGTAGTGAAACACAAACTTTTAGAACCAGGGTTTTTAATTGATTCGGCGAATGGAATGCTTTCGTGGTAATAGGTTTTGTGAAATGCTGTTCCCTGAAATCCTGATTTTTCTATTTAGTTGGCAAACCCGTTCGGTTATGCTGGGTATAACCCCTTTCCGGGAGCCCCTGGCACGCACACAGCTTCACAGGCACACTACAACCGCAGCGCGACTTGCACTTTGCCACGATTCAGTGGAGTTCACGGGAGGGGACTCCCACTCCGACTCCGACGTGGGTCTGGATGGTCTGCTCCGGCTGCTCTGCGCCGGCTGACTTGACTTGGCTTGGCTTTCATGTTGTTGCTGGGAAATGCTGGATAATTGGCGTAAATAGCAAAACAGCAAATTGCCATTAACTATTGGAAAAATGTTCGCATCGCTTGCCCCTCTTGGGTCCGGGGGCGGGGACAAGGACATGGAGGGGGCGTGGCGCTGCTGCTGATGGCGTTTGTGTTGCGTAGGTGTCGGTGATTACGCGAAATGCAATTAAAAATATTTAAGCTGCATGCACAGCAGCAACAGCAGCAACAGCAGCTATACCAACAGCAACACAACGCCCGAGCATAAATAATGTCGAACCGTTTATTAAAGCGCTCGTGTGAACTTAAACGAGTTTGCAGCCTTAAATCTTTATTTTCAGCTGCATTCCCTGTGGCCTGATCTTTACTGATTTTCAAGGGTTTTTTGCCATGTGCAACACGAGCCGCTTAACGCGATGCTTATTATGATGTTGCCGCAGCTCGTAAAGTGGGATTTAAATCCCCTCCTTTCGCGCTTTTTTGCGCACTCAATGCGATGGCTATTAATTAACAAGGGATAGCGATTGTTTGGTTTTTTACACATGCCAAGCACGCAGATTTATAAAGTGATACAAAGGACTGAACGGTGCAGAGCAAGGCAGGAGATACTACGTGAACAGGAGGCACATAGGGAAAAATAATACTTATTGAACTCCGTCCAGAGTGCACTGAGTTGATTGAAAGATTGCCTCGAACATGAGGCTTTAAGTTCGTTGAGTGAAGTTTATAATATTTATACCATGTAAGAGAATGTTGCTCGCCATTTAGTTATATTTATGATTAATTCCAATTCGGTTATATAAGTTATTAGAACAAATATATTTACAAGACGCCGCCGGTAAAAGCACCATATGTATGAGCAACGCGGTAGAGTTCCATTTATTTTAATAACTGCCACTAAATAGAAAGTCTAATTAAGGACAAAACCAGTGAAAATTAAATCCCTTATTCAAACATCCCTCCCACCACACAGACTTTGCATAGTTTAGCATAATTTGATTTACATTATTCCAGAATGCTAAACAAACTGGCAGAAGAGCGAGTCGGAAGGTAAAAACATTGCATAATTTGCGGCGTCGCCTCGCCAGACCGTAAGCGCATTTCAAGCCGAAGGACCCTCAACCCTCCCCAGGACATGAGCCCGGAGCCACGGAAGAGAGTCTGGATTTGACTCAGCCTCAGGCTCGGGTTCTTGATGGTTATTATGTTAATTTACATGTCTGATGGCCGTAAAGCTGCGCACGACTGCGCGCCTCCTGCCCCACAACTCAGCCCACGTGGGGGCGTGGCAGGTGCGACTAATGCATAAATTCCCTATAAACATATAGATTGTGGCGGGGAAGCAGGCACATACGTCAGAGCCGCACAAAGTATGCAAAGTTATGTGCAGGCCTATGCGCAAAGCTCTGACTTTGGCCAAAACCCCGACTTCCCCTTCTGCGAATTGCATGAGCAGCCGCGCGTGCTTTATATGCCAAAACAAAATGAGTTTCTCGCATGCCTGCCTAACGCTCTCTGATGGAAAGCCGAGCTGGGGGCGTGAGCAGATCCTCCGATCGTGAGTGGTTCGTGAGGAGCCCCGGAATAACCCCTATACCATCCTAAAAGATGTCTTGAGTAAGTCAAGATTTATTTTACTCCATAGTTTCGACTAGCCTCTAACGACAAATAAATATCTGTTGTGTAATTACGATTATTTTTAATCGAATTAATTTATTTATATGTACAGGGTCCACATTTGAAGTTCTTAAGGTCCTACTCTTACCCGGGGTATTCCAAAACACATTTTTTGAATAAAGCGCGATTTGGGGTCTGCGAATTGGTTTCAATGTTTATAACTCATACGCATTGTTGCCCTTGATCAAATATATTATTTTGTTTGTCACCTTTCCGAACTTCTTAAGTTTCCTAACAAAAACATTTCAATACATTCGTCAAAGTTGGGAAGGAGAAATGGAATTTTGTTCAAAAAATTTCTGGCTACCATACAGAAGTAATACTTGTATTAATTTTTGGGAAACCAAAAAAAGGTAGCTCTTACATACATTATACATTTTTTGCACAGTATTACCAAGTAAGATTTCATTTTTTGTACACATAAATCATAGTTACTTATACTTTGTTCGGGTTCCTTTCTTAATAGAATGCTATTTCTTAATAAGAAAGTTAGAAACTCTGAATAGATGGGGCTACGGCCATGAAATAGATCTCAAGTCTGATTTTCTCTACTTCATTAATTAAAATCCGCACACCGATTTCTTGAACTTTTCCTCCTGAGTTCACGCACTCACCTCGAGCCGAAGCACAAATGCAGCTGCAAAGACATCGTTCCCAGGAGAAGGCCAACCTCCGGGGCAAGTTGAGCTGATGAGGGTGGGGCCTGCCCATAATTGAGCTAAAACAGTTTGCATAAAAATGCAAATTGTCACATATCCTGCACTTTTCCATTTAGCTTCGAACATTTCCAGCCAGCTCCTCCTGCCAGCGGCAGTGGCGGCAAATTGTTAGGGGCCTTATCCTGCCAGCAAATCTCGCTGCGAGCAAATGAACGGGAGGCCCGGGGAATGCTGGCCAATTTGAGTGGGATGCCTATTTGAATGCGGGAAAAACGTTAGCGATTGTTTCTGTAGCTGCTGATGCGGCTTGCAGGCAAATATTGCATTAATTGAAACCCAGCCAAGCGGTGATGGAAGCCTTTGTGGCCCGAATGTGAAAGAATAATTTAGGGGCCTCGGGGGAGCAGATGCGAGAGGGGAAACCCTCTCAGGCCGATGGAAATTTGTATTTTCCCAGCGTCAAAAGTAAATTAAGAAATCCACTGATAATCTCGAGACACACATCAGAATCAGAATAATTCATGGGCAGACGACGGAAAGTCATATGTCGGCATATTTTACTCATGCTTTCTAGCCACAATCGAATAACACAAGGCAGAGGATAAAACTGAGTTAAGAAAATATTTTCGCATATTAAACACGTGTCAAAGAGGCCGACACTGCCGAGCAAAGTTCGCCAGAGACACGGATTTAATGAGATAAATTTTTGATTTAAGCTGTTTTGCAAGACTCAGGGCAACCGGAGCCAGGAAAGAAGCCTCCGCACGCAGGAAAACTATTTTCATTTTTATGAGATTTTATCTTATTTAATTTAACCATACTTTTGTCCTTCTCCACTCGCCCCCTCTGCACACCACCCCCACTGCCCTCCGGCTGTCAACGGCAGCTTTGTCCTTTGCCGCTGCGCGCTGCAAACAATTTAAGGACAAAAGTTGGCCCAAGTATTAAAAGTTTTCTAGTTACTTGTTAGTTAAATAATAATGCGTAAAAGGAATTCCGAATGCAGCGGCTCCGGCAGCGGCAAATGCAATTAAATGGAGACCGCACCTGCAGTCGAATTAGCCGCCATCAAAGGAAAGAAGTACAACAAGGAGTTGCTGCCGGAGGGGTTTTTGTTTGGGGCATCTGCACTAACGCAACCGCAAATCGGGCAAACTTTCCTCGCCCAACAATAAACCAAATTGGCAGGCTTAGATGTGAACCGCTTTCCGGGCTGAGACAGTTCCAAATTTGAAATGATTTCCAGCCCAGCCTCCGTCGAAATTCACATGGCGCCAGGGCCAACAAAGCCAAAAAAGCCGCCAAAGGACCCTTCGTCCTGTGGCCGTACGCGTGCAGTGTCTTTGGGCTTTTGTGTCCAGACCGTCTGGTCTTTGGTGTTTTTCCATTCGACTTTTGGCCCGGGGCCATAGACGAACATGCCGACCATTTTTATACATTTCTCTTGTACCGAAAATTTACGACTTTGACATGTTAATATGTGCGGATCATATATAGCGCATTAAGTTGTGATTTATGCAAACTTATTTAAGCCCAACAATCAGATAAATCCCGAAACTTTATGCCCAGATTAAGTTAACTTTTGTGGTTGTGGGGGAATGAGAATGTATTAATAATTCCTTTAGTTTGCAATGAAATCATTGGACTTAGCTATACCACTTTTAGGCAGAAGCTCGACTAAAAATTTCGGCGTTAAGCTGCGGTTAAATTTGAAGCGACTTCCGATAGTTTAAGTATAATATGACTTTTGAGCTGGTAAAATTACTCGGCCAAACCCATTATTTTAAAATGCAGAGCGTGATCTACAAATTATCCGGGGTATTAACTCAGAGGTACCCAAGTATTTTCTGGCATGCGAACTGTGCTCACTTTTGTGCTTTCACCCACAGCGAAAAATGCACACCATCCACCACTAATTAAGTGGAACCAAATTGATGTGGCCATCATCAACTTTTATGGTGCTTCGCCTTGGCGAAAATCCTTAAAAAGGCTAGCAATTTGATGAGAACCCATTCATATACTGGATTAATATTTTGGCGTATACTATATTTGGGCGCCTCCTTACAACTTGAGATTTGGCTAAGAGGACAGAGGTCATTGATATGCCCACAAACTGTCAAAAGCAAATATGCTGAGGAGGAAAGAGGGTTCGCAAAACGGAGCGTGGCACATGACAATGACGACCCTTGGCCCAGGACATGCCACGGAAGTTTCTTTCACACGCACACACACATAAGCGCACACACTGACAGGACGACCTTCGGGCGTTTGGTCAACTTCCGCCTCAAGGCAACCGGAAGTGTGCCAAACAGTCGCCGTTGAATGCTGTCAACAAACGGAAGGGGCAAGGAATGAACGGGGTGGGAAGATAGGTTTGCCCCGCTGTGTCACCTGATCAAAGTTATTCCACTGGCAGTGCACAAGAATAAACGGTTTAGTCGAGTGCCCCGAACACCAGAAATCAACCGTCACTAACAGAACACACAGCTCAAAATCAAAAACTCAAAATTTTGTACATACTCATGAAATGTAATAAACAAAATGTAAGTATTCGAAGTCAATATCATACCTCAAGGGCCGGTTAAAATTATACTTGCATGTCTTAAGGACTTAGTTAAAATGCAAAATAAAGTTTTTACATATGCAGTTATAGTGAATTAGTCTTCAAAATGCCAAAGAGGAATGGGAAAACTGACGACATGGAAAGCCTGCCAAGCAAAAAGACGGAGAGACATAAAGAATTCGCGAAGAGGACAGAAAAGACGTATGTGAAACGACGCCATCGGGGATAAAGTGATGACAAACATCTAAGACACAGACTAATCAGTTTAACTAAACCAACTTCTAATACAGAAAAAACATTAATACAACTATAATAAATATAATAAAACAAAAGGATTGTGAGTTAGTTATTTGGAAACCTAATCACATACCAGTCCCACATTTATATAATCCAAAGGCGAGGTTTAACTTGCTTTAATGAACACTTTCAAATTCTTAAACCCACACTGCCATTACAGTCCAAAGATGTCCTCTGAAGTGACGCCAACAAAGAAATAGACAACTAAAACGATTCTGTACTAGCCCATCAGGTCAAACCTCCCAATGCTTTAAACTTTGTAGAGTTTTCTCAATCTTTTCTAAGCTTCTCTTTTAATTCTATGCACCCTAGCACGCACCGTGCAAAGTTGCTTATCAGGCGGACCTGATGCGGGATCCGAGTGTTTTCCAAAAGAACTCATTGAGTCAATTAGCAGCTTAGCTCAGCCCCCTCATCCTGCCCTCTAGTGGGTTGCATCACAAATTCCGCTTAAGCTGCTGCCTCCGACTCTTTAGCCTCCTGGCAAAACGAAAATTGCAGTTAGCCTCCCATAACTCACACGGTTTAGGTTATTAGCGTAATGCAGCCCAGACGATTGTCGCACAAGGAGTCAAGATGGCGGGCGGAAATGGGGCGGTCGAGTCCCACAGATTGCCATGTGCATAAACCGCAACTTATGCGAGAGACCGAGGAGCACATAACCCTGACAAATGGGACTCGGTTCCTGGACAGGTTCAGCAGCCAAGTGTCTGGGTTTGCATTTGAAATTTATAATGCAGCCATAACTAAAGTCGGGCGAATCACACGCCGCCCCTCGCATCTTTTAGATTTGCACACCGAAATTGCCATTATGAAGATGCTCAGCGAACTGTGGTGAGCGGAACTACTTTCAAATTATAATGCGCCCTCGGGCGGAGGCATCAGAGCTGAAATAAACTTTAGACTGAGCTACCTCGCACATCGGCAATAACTCAACTCAGTCAATAAAAATAGGAGGAGCAGCTGTGGGAGAACCGAGAAAAGCACTTCATAGCTTGTTTATGAAAACCGAAGGCGCACAACAAATATATTTCGTCAACGTGCAACATAAAACCGTATTTACGATCCGGAAATAAATGGCGAATTGTCGCATAATATTTGTTTGAGCAAAACAGATAATCAAATAGGGCTAAACCTCACTTAACCAAGGACCCCGGATCAAATGGAGATGACTCGACAATCGACATTCGTTGGGTGTGATTTCTAATAAGTCAGAACCGATTTCCAGGGTGGAGAGGTTCGGATGTGGATTTGGACCGAGCCATATGACGTTAATGTGCGATAAAAATGCGTCGTAAAATGCAAGGGTATGAAAAAAAAGTAAAGGCGAAGTAGATGTGCGATGAGGAGTGGGCTAAACTTTTACAAGCTCCACAAAGTTGTTTGTCTTGCAAAATATTTTACTGGTTGCCATAGGGGTTGGTACAACTTGGCATTGTTATTCTATAAGAGCTTAACAAGCAAGCGTGTCACCAATAACTAATTTTCAGTCTGATTTTCACATTAAGTAAATTATTATCATTGGAATACAATTACCTAAGGATAGAAACGCAAAGAGGCCTTCAAGTAGTGTAAGACAAACATTAAACAAACTATTCAATGTCAATTCTACATTTTTGTTCACTCATTTGAAATATTCCGATGTAGTCTTGATTTTCATAGATCTTGGGGGAACCATTTTTCAGTCAGACCAAGATGACATTAGATTATTAAATTATCAAAGCATGCCGAAAAACATTTCGCATATAAATATTCATGAGTGAGGAGCCGGTCGTAAGGCGAAGACAATTTGCATATGTATGCATTCAAGGGGAAGTATTTCAGGACTTTTCAGACGGCTCTGCGGGGTGAAAGCAGCTGACTGAGTGAGCACATAAAAAGGAGCTGAGCCCGGGGAGGAAAGTCAAGCACCTAGCTCATATTACGACATCCTACGCATCAAATGACACGTTTTAACACCAGCGCAAATGCAGAGAACAGCGCACAGAGGCACATACCATGACCACGGCAACATCAGAAGCGGAAAGCGTGCATGCACCCATTGTCTAATGCACTTAGGAAAAACATAGGGCACTTGTTTCAATATGACAGCTTACTTTTTGTTTTTTTGATTTCTTTGATTTAATGCCTTAGTTAACATTTTTTATAATGGTTGACAAAAAAAGCATTATTTATTAACATTTGAGATTTATAATTGGTAGACAGGGTTAGCGGTTGACTCCACCTTAAGTTGAAATACCTCAGATTGACACAGTTGGTCAGCACACAATAGTTATTTTAACAATATAAGCCCCAACCACAGTGATGCACATATTTTAAAATGTATATAAAAACATTTCAGAGGTTTCATTTTACTCTTAACAACAAGTATTGGTATTGTTACAGTTACATTTAAATTGTGGTGAATTCCGTCAAAATTACTCAATGGTAACAACATTGTAGATAATGAGGAAAATTCACATAAACTCCGTCCATTGACTTCATAAGTACTACACAGAAAGATTTCTGGCGTTCTTATCTAAGTTTAAAATGTTCGTAAAAATAGATCGACGTCTTTTGGGTTCAAAGTGTTCTCAATGAGTTTGAATAAAGTTGAATTGGTTCTTAAAGTCTAGTTTACTCAAAAATTTTTATAATATAAGAACAAGAACCACTTGAATGAAATTGATTTTTATACCCTTGCAGAGGGTATTATGATTTCAGTCAGAAGTTTGCAACGCAGTGAAGGAAACGTTTTCGACCCCATAAAGTATATATATTCTTGATCAGCATCACTAGACGAGTCGATCTAGCCATGTCCGTCTGTCCGTCCGTTCCTACGCAATCTTTTCTCTCATTTTTAAAGCTATCTGGCTGAAACTTACGCTTGGAAATAACATTTTTTAATAAGTTCTGAATTTCGAATTTAATTTTATCAGAATCGAACGACTATATCATATAGCTGCCATAGGAACGATCGGATAATAAGAAAATGGGAACTCATTTGAAACCCTAATTAGGTTTATAGGAACTCTTTTAAAAATTTAATTAATTTTATAACTACTTATTAAAATAATGCACCCTTGTTTCTCATATCAAAACCAGGAACTTTGAAATTCAATTACAAGAGAACCATGTCCGACCGCCAAGTCGGATTACACATAACTTTTTAATGAATTTTCCAATTGGATCAATTTTTGGCATGTATGTAGATAAACAAAAAACATTCCCATTTACACTTATGCACAACCTGGAAACATGTGACCGCCAAAAAGATTTTAGTGTTACGGGCGTGTTATTGTGATAACAAACTTTCGCTGAATCAGAAGCTTGGAAATCTGCGTTTTGAATCTCTAGCTATTATTATTATTTTCAAAACGGATAGACAGACGGAAATGGCTAGATCAGCCCGACTGGAAACTCTTTCTTTTGCCTGTTACATACTTTTCATCAATAATAACGGGTGAATACAAATTCTAAAAAATGCGAATACAAAATTGACACACTTTTTCGCTGTGTGGTTATACTGCATCTGCAGCTCCTTCTAATACATTTTCAAGACGTTGATGAGCGTGGAGAGAGGAACCGAGATGGCGCCGCGAGTGCGCATGGACTATAAACCGCATTTTTACGTGCCACGGGAACGGAGGAAGGACGCCGGATCTAAAAGCGCAGCTAACCGTTAAACTCTTTAAGCTGATGCCTCGGGGCAGGCGATGGCCAAAAGAGATGTTCCAGGACAGCCACTGCCAATGCAAGTGGCCAAGACAAACAAGCAATTACTTGGCAATATCTTTGAAATTACAAATTTAAAATTTCTCGTATAGTTGCGGCTCTGGTATTCAGGTTAAGTGAAGTGAGAAATAGTGAATGAAACATTATCAGTATACACAGAATAAAACCCTAGAGGCGGGTATCAGCAGTCAAGTATTGCAGCAGCAAAAGTAATACGGAATTCCAGTGCTGAAAATGTTTGGCTCAGCGAACCAGCGGAGGTTGAATGAAAAGTTTCCTAGCTCAAAAACACGAACGAGGCTTGTGACTCAACGTTATTGTGTTATTTATTAAGACCAACAGATGATAAAAGGTAAAATATTCAGTAAGTTAATCAAGTGAACAGAGCTTATTATCGTTGGTCCATGCTTCTTTCAGAAACAATTCCAAAAAACATGTTCATCAAGCCTTTTAATAAAAGTCTTAAATATGAAAATTCGAAATTCACATTGCGTTTTCCCACTTCACCACACCGCAAACCTAATCCCAATACCATCTCTTCATAAATTGCAGATTACTTTCTCTTCATATTACTTTTCACACTTTTCTCGTGTCTTGCATGTTACTCCCTGCATCATGTCAACTATCCCACTTCACAAATCCCATTATTTCACACCCTTCCAGTCCGATTTGAAATAAAACTCAACACTTTCCGTCTGCATTTCCATTTCATGTTTCAGCAACATACTTCAGGGTTTCTCATCACACCTCCCTCGGTGAGACAGGCGTTGAAAATCTGCCCAATTCGTTTGCTTTGATTACGAGCTTGTTGCAGAACCAAATCCAGCACCGTAACCAGAAACACCTCCAAAGCCACAAGCCCAACTACTGAGCTGGTCAACATTTAGCTAACTATTTTTTCACTCCCGAGCTCCAGTGCCCAACTCCATATCTCGCCATGTTGCTCCTTTTTTGCCAGTCACTTTTAAATTAAGCAATTTGAAATGTTGACCAGGGAATCTTTTCATTCCTTTTCCTTACTTCCATTCCAGACCGCAAAATGTTGGCCCACAACTTGTGTATAGTGTCACGGGTTGTAATCGCTCGTTGTAGGTGGCTGTAACTTGGTCAGGAACAGGACCGGCGGAGGACCAGTGGCAATAGCAGTAGAGATAGCCCCACCGACATACGGAGGACCCCCGAGTGGGGGGACCAACCGTGTCGAAGGATGAGTCGATGGCCAACTAACTACAATTTTTTGATTGCCCGTGTTTTGTAAGCGCGCTGGCCATTTGCTTTACTACCTCAACAACGTCCATTGCCCACCCTCTGGATATCGCCCTTCTAAGGGCGAGCTTCGGTCAGCTCAGCACTGGCCCAGCCATTTTAATTTCACTTTACGGTTTCCAAACACGAAATCCTTTTTGCCACTAGGTGTGCAGCCAGGACTCGTTTTTTATCGTCCTTCCTGCTCCCTTCCCCGCAGGTGTGTTTGCTTGGGTCCCCTGTTTGTGGGGTATTAAAAAGTGAAATGGTGGAATCCGAAACCCCAAGCCGACACAGAAGGATGCCAGTCATATGTGTGTACAGAAAGCGAGGGGAAGCCAAAATTGAACTGGCATTGGATGCCATGCCTGAGATTCGCCAAGATTGGTCTCGGCCCGGGTTTTGGCTAGGGTCGATTAGGTACGCTGCCATCCGCCTTAGGTTACGCCACGATGATCTAAGCACATCTAATTTGCTCTTTAATTTTTCGGAATACCCGCCAAATTAATCGGTTTACGACGCTCTTCCAGTATGAATACCCCTCTTATGTTTATAGGAATTTAAATAGGCAATCACAAACAATCAACCGGAACGGCAAAAGTTCCATATGAAAACGACGTCGACGGCAAGAGGATGGTAAATAAAATAAATAAACTGCGAAGGCAATCTCAATTGAAAGCGACAATATTGTTTTTAATGATTTTCATGGCCCAGACGCAGCGCAGGAATCTTTCCGAGGGAGGAAAATCTTTTTATTTGGCTTTTTGGCTGCCGAAGGGATTGGAGCCGGCGGAAAGCGGAAAAACAAGCGGAGAGAGAGGAAAATAACACAAAGCATATGCGTGGGTGGCTCCAGCCACAGAGCAACAAAGGCCATGGAAAATCAACAAGGAAGAGGAAAATACAAGGTTGGGAAGTGGCCCCCAAATATCTCCCCCGATTGCGTGGCAGGAAATCTTTTTAGCAAACGTATGCTAAAGATAACAATGCAATTTAGCCACTTACTGCATTAGCTTATTAGACTATGTCCCCGAAAGTGTAGCCCACACTGAATGAGCTGCCATCACATTTCCGCAACCGATTTACATTCGAATATTTGCTGAATCAGCGCGAAATCATCATCATCATCAGGAACAAGTGACCACAGCAAAGTTTACGGGGTAAACAAGAAGCCAAAGACTGGTGATTGAGCAGTTCAAAGTTTCTTAGCCAAAGTTGCGCTTAAGAAATCAAAGTAACTTTCCCCACTATTGCAAACGCCTTTCCCCAAAGTTGGGTATATATGTCCGTATCTGTGTACTTTTTTCATCAACTGCTATATAGTTATTGAAAACTTTCTCCGAAACGTAGAACTTGCCAGTTTAACAACAACTGACCAACTGCCTGGACGAGGACCACTGAATACCCAATGATGTCGAAACAAAATAAGTTTGGTATATTAACATTTTGGGATATGTATTCCTTACCTTAAAATAAAATGTTGCGAATAGTCTCTTACAAAATGTAATTAGGTAAAACATTCAACCTAAGAAATCGGTGATAGTGGCACTTTTATTAGGTTCGCTTGGAGTTATTTTGAGACGGACAATCTTAATCTTAATTTAATACATTTTAAAATTTTATTAGACATTGAAAAATGTTGTTTGTACGAATACAAATATTGGTAGATATCAATTTCCCAGGGGATCAATAGGTCCCACAACTTCTGGCTGACCAACGGACAATTGCCCAGGCATGCGTGTTGTGTGTATCCTCCCGGGGCAACATCCTCACCAGCAAAATTGGCAACAACTGCAGCACAGCACAGAACAGTACCGAACGGGACGGAATGTGCTGATGGGTTGGACTGAACCAGTGGAGCGGTCAAGGTGCAGAGGTGGCCAGCTGGTGCAGCCCAGCAGGCTGCACTTGTTTAATTAAAAAACTTTCGTTGCTGATTTTATTAGCCCTCCGGCTCAGGACTAGGAGCTCTGCTTCGAGGTCCTCTTGGAGCGGGGCTCCCTGACCGGCTTGAGGGCGGTGTAGGGCCCGATGAGCTGCTTGCTCCGCTTGACCGTGTACTCCAGGGTCTCCTCGCTCTGGTGCCACTCGTCCGAGGCGAAGAAGACGAAGCCCGCGCGCTCCGCCTTGCGGTAGGCCAGCAAGGGTCCCCGGGACCCAAAGTCGTAGTGCAGCGGGCGGGGTCGATCCGAATCGATGGAGTTGAGGATCGGCGAGAATATCCGCCAGATCTCGCACTGCTCGTCGGTGCGCATGAAGAGGGTCTGGTCGCCTTGGAAGACGTTAAGCAGGAAGCCCGGGAGGCCCTGGATGCCCTTCGGCCCCCGATCGTCCACCCGCAGGTTGATCTCGCTCTCGCGGAGACAGAGGTCCTCGCCGTGCCGCTTCAGGCGCATGCGCATGAAGACCTCCTCCGTGGGAAAGGACCGCAGGACCAACTCGTTCCGCACGTCCGCACTGTCGCTGTGGAAGGAGTCGCAGTCTACCGGCTTGTACTGGATGCGCACCTCCGACTTGCTGTCGTTCAGGGCCTTCCCGGCCCGCAGGATAAAGGGCACTCCGGACCAGCGGCGGTTGTTGATGTGGAGCACCAGCAGGGCGAAGGTGGGCGTGAAGGAGTCCTTGGGGATGTAGCTGTGCTCCGTGTAGCCGCACTTGGCCGCGTCGTCCTCCCGCCGGTTGTTGCGGTACTGGGCCAGAACCACGTCGCCCATGTTGGGGGTCAGCACCTGGCGAAGCACCTTCAGCCGCTCGACCCTCAGGTCGTCGGCCGTGTTCGCGTACGGCTGATCCATAGCCAGCATGGCCATCATCTGGATCATGTAGTTCGTCATCAAGTCGCGTATGATGCCCATGTGGTTGAAGTATTCTGCCCGGCTGGCCGGCACCGGGAGATCGCACTTCACTGATATCATCACCGCCGCCACGTGGCGGTTGTTTAGGGTCTCGCCCCACAGGTGGTTCGAGTAGCGCAGGGCGAAGAAGTTCTGCATCACCTGCCGGCTGAGGAGGTGGTCCATCAGGTAGATCTGCGACTCCCGGAAGCTGTTGCACAGCGACGTCTGGAAGACCCGGTAAGAGATGTCGTCCCTGGCGAAGGGCTTTTCCACAATGATCCTGGTCCAGCCGGTGGGCGAGCTGCACTTCCGGCTGGCGTTGAGCGTCACCTGGTCGAAGACGACCGGCGGCAGCGCCAGGTAGAAGATCCGGTTCGCTCGCACCTGGTTGTGTTTCGCCTCCTGGCGGACCATCGCCTCCGTGAGGGCTGCATAGTGCTCCGGCTTGTCGTACTCGCCCTGCAGACAGTGCACGTTCGTCCAGAAGAGGTTGTACTTCTTCGGGTCCCGGTTCTTGTCGAGATCCATGTAGGGCAGCACCTGCAGCCGGTAGGCCTTCGTCTGCAGCGGGGTCCGGCAGAAGGTGAAAATCTTGGTGCCCTGCGGCAGCCGATTTTCCCGGTAGAGGGCCCAGAGGGCTGGGAACACCTTCTGCTTGGCCAAAACCCCCGAGGCCCCGAAGACCACGAAAGAATAAGCCATCTCGTTGTGCGGGTCAATGGGAATCATTTTGGAGAATTTAATTAAAATTTAATTTGTATAACAGAAATGAAGAATAACTAGTTCAAGAAATGGCCAAAAATGTTGATCAAAATTTGTTTAAGGTAAATGAGAGTTATTGCCTTGATATATAGATAGACTGCCTACATAAATAAGGCAACTTTTATTTACAACAGATAAAAAAATAACAAGTTTGATAAATTTGATTGATTGATTAATTGAATAAGTTGATTAATTAATATTTCTTTAAATTTGCTAGCGTTAAAGACTTCTGACTGTGAGTGTGCGAAGACAACTACAATATATAGCCGCAGAATTGAAAATCTGCTATGATGGTCAGATCGTAACAAGTGACACACCAATTAAAAGGTATCAAAAAACTAAGAAGATTGCATACCAAGACTTTAGAAATTTCAATTCGTTTGGGAGATAAAGCGGTGAAAGTGTAAAAAGGAAAATTTAGAAAACGGGAGGTGCTGGAGTCGGTGGGGATAAATGCCCCCGGCTTTTAACATAGTTAAGTTAGTTTTAACAAGTACAAGCATTATTCGTCACAGAAGTCGACATCAGAACTTTTATATGTTGATGGTGCGTAATCGCCACGACCCCTTACCTCTTTGAAAGGTGTTTTTGTTTGATCAATTATAATATGCATTTTAAGTTAAGTTTTATTAAATTGGTTAACATATTTTGGGGTCTCACACTGAGACTTTTCGGTCAATTTAGCCATTTATAAAAAACAAGTACAATTCCGCATTAATTATTTTAAGAACATTTTAAATGAATGGATGACATACAATTAATTAAAAAACAAGGAAGAACGCTATAGTCGAGTACCTCGACTATCAGATACCCGTTACTCAGCTAAAGGGACCAAAGGGTAATGGACATATGCAAGCAGCAAGCGAGATTGAAGTGCGCCAGCGTTATGGGCGTTAGAGTGGGCGTGGCAAATTTTTTTTTGGATCAATCGATAGCCATTGACGGGACCAATACATTTCAGTTAAAATTTTTTATCTAGCATAACAATTGTGGGCGCCACAGGTTTGTGGGCGTTAGAGTGGGCGTGGCATATTCGCGTAACAAACTTGCACTGCGTACAAAGCTACGGAATCTAATTATGAGAACTTTGATAGTTTCCGAGATATCCACGTTCATATTCACGATTTTACGAAGTTTGTGGGCGTTAAGTGGACGTGGCAAACTTTTTTCGGCTAGTGATCCTTATCAAGAATATATATACTTTATGGGGTCGGAAACGCTTCCTTCTGCTTGTTACATACTTTCCGACGAATCTAGTATACCCTTTTACTCTACGAGTAACGGGTATAATTAGTCTAGTTTTATAAATTTTCCTTGTGCATTGGCAGAAATTGTGAACAAATTTCAAGCCATCAACCATGGTTAGGTAATTATTCAATTTTTATGTAGATAAGTTCAGAATCAGCTTAGAGACTGTTTTTAAACGAAGAATCAATAAGATTTATACCTAAACGCATTTTCCGGTTGTCAAATAAAATGTTTTTAGCCACCAGTACTCAGGTCACTAATCTGGCAAGGGGATTTGAGCTCGACAGGCTGCAGAACGAAAATAGTCTGGCCCGGCAGACAACTGTTTGGAGCAAGGATTTGCTGGCACTAAGCCTCAAGTTTCCCATAAACACGTAAGAGATTTTCATCTGCCTCCGGCTGCCCTGCAATTCAAATTCAATCAATTCAAATTCCCTAAGCCACCGTTTAAGTGCGAGCGAGGGCCCAAAGGAGCAGGATTGCAATGGCATTTCTTTTTCCTTGCGTGCCCCACACGATGTGAGTGCAGCTAATATGTAGGGGCTCCTTTTGCGATTCCAGTCCTCCGTCACCCCGAGCAGAGCATTCGAGAGCTCGGTGGACGGACAGGACCTTTGATGCTCCAATGGCCGGGCTTATTCAATTTTCTCGGGGCAGAACCGTATTGGGAACGTGGCCTCCAAACAGAAGATCCCCCATTTTGGCTGTCAAAGAAAAAGGTCCGGATTGGAATGTGCTCATCCCCTTTCCATTTATTTATTCATGCAGGATCATTAAATGCACATCGTTCTACGCTGCAGCTGCCGTTGTTGCCGCGGCCGCCGCGGCCGCCGTTGTGGCTCCTGCTGCAGTAATCTTCCTCTTTCTGATGGGTCTAACGCATTTCTTAAGCTTCAGGTTGAACTTAGCAGGGTGCTTACACTTCCTTGCTGCTTTGGCTTCTGTTTCCACGGCGAAGCAGCACATTAGCAGCACCAGCGTGACGATGCAAAGGCCTACCAGGGAGATCTTCATAGCTCAGCGGGTCCAGGTGGTCTAATGGGAGTTTTCCGCGATTACGACGTTTCATTACCCATTCGCCATGTGAATCGGTGGAGCTAAGCCTGTTAAACGGCTGACATTTCACGGTAATTTACCGACGGATGGCTTAAGTTATTTAAAGCTTTGATTCTATGCCCTTCCATTAAATTCCTACAAGGGGTATACATATTTGTGTAGCAGTTTGGAAAGTTAAAAAAATAATCACTAATTTTATAATTTTGGCACATAAATATTAAATTAAATCTACTCATAATTTCTCTCCCTTAACCAAGCAACAACCGATACAAATGTGAAGTTAGGAAAAGAAAGAAGCTAGAAATGCGTTCTAGAAAACCAACTAGAGAAACGTGCCGCACGAATCGAAATCAGGACTAATTTAATGCTGTGCTTGAACTTCTGGTTTCCCCATTTTCTGACCGAGTTCCTATCACTGTCCTTATACGTGCCTGTTTAACTACGCACAATCAATATGGAAGGAGTCATGCAGAGATTAGTTGCCAGGAGATGGATTTAAGCCCCTCGTATTGGACATCTTGAGCTGCAATGGCATGTTGTTGCCGCTGTTAATTGGCTTTGTTTACGAACTAACCCCGAGCACCCTTGATATTCACAGTCCCCCTACAAAAACGTCTCACGAATGTTAGCTATATCCAACTGCCATTCCAGGCACACCTGGCGTATGCTTGTTATTTTCCCATAATCATGGTCGAGCATTGGTCAAGAGAGCTTGTATTTACAACTAATTGAGGCCGAAGACTCACATTTGAATTAGATAAGTCTTATTCAATGGGTAGGTATCCTTGGGATAGATTCTAGATGAAGTGCTTTCGACATAAGGATTAATTGGCCAAGTGCGAGGACAACAACAGCAGAACAGATTAAGTTAAGGATGCTATAATGAATTGACAAGGCACTAATAGATTTAATTATAGAATTTGAAAAACAGATGGAAATAACATAAAATCTAATGGGCATATTAATGGTCCTTGCTGTTTCATTGATATTATTTATGTCAATAATGGTGTTGCTTGCTTATGATTTTTATTGCGTAAATTAAATTACTTCCAATCATTAATAAGGTTATTCATGTATTATTTCAGTCATTTTATTCCTACTAAGCTGAAAAAGAAATTTCAAATTTTTAAAAAATCATTTGGTAGGAGGTAGATCAGAGATTTTAGTTTGTATTCGAAGGTGCTAGCAGATTCAAATTTTTAAATGAGCAAAGCCACTTCTAAAATATGTGTGATTTGTATAAATTCGCGTCATGGGTAATGGTTAGACAAATGACTTGAATCATCTCGGATGCGGCACATCCCCCAAGTCTTGACCTTTTCAATGACCCAGCAAGAGCCAATTCCATTCCTCAATTCATTGCTGCTCTTTCGGCTTCTTTTTTTCTCAGTAGGCCAACTGGCGCCCCTTGAAAGTCAATTTCAATCAGCAAACAAAGGAAATTTCTAGGCCAGAACATAAACACAAACAAAAGTGGTCAATGAGCCCAAAACAGGAAGAGCCCCGGATGGATGGCCTAGCCAAAGTGGCTGATGCAGGAAATATGGAGGAGCCTGGTGCTGCCGAAACTTTGCTAACAATTTATGCACAGCCTAAACATTTTAAGCACATGCATAAATCAGGGACACGGGGCCAAGGAAGCGTGGTGGAATATTCGACAAACAGTTCTTAAAGCCAACGTTTTGAAATGACCCAAGAAATGGATAAAGTTGGAAGGGGCTTTTCTGTGCCGATGATGTGTGACAGTTTGTGGCAAATTGAAAATACATGGGCGGGTGAATGTGAATGGGGTAGGGGAAGGAAAAAGGACAGCGACTTAGAGACACCATTAAGCTCATAATTGCCACATTAAGCTATCTTCAGCCCGAATCCATAGGCAGGCCGGGAACCCAGATATGTGCCATCTGCCACGAGTTTATTGTGGTTTATTTGCTTTCATTTGCTTCGCTTGGATCACATAAAATTTAATTAAATTGTTTTATTGCATTCAGGCCAAATGGAATTCCTTGAGCCTACTGCCATCAACTTCAGCGTTTCATGGGCCAACAAGCCGCACAAAAGAAGAGAAATGAAAGAAATCCCTGTTCGCATAATTAAAAGAAGCCGCAACTGGGGCTCCAACATTTGTGTGGCTAATCTTTTATGAGATTCCGCAACCACAAAAGCGAATTCTTTAGGTCCGCATTCATCAGTTGAATCAAGATATGTTAGATTCGGAACATCTTTATTTGTTTGCTATTCCACTGATCCAAGAACTTCCTAATATCACGAGAAACCTTTGATATAATTGGCTCAAGTACGTTGTTACCTAAAAAAATGTGTTTTCCGTGAATCAATTAGGTTGCCTCTTCTAAAATGTTTTATTTCAAGAGTAATCCAAAATTTCGACCCACATGTTGACAGTTGACAAGCCTTTAATAGGCAGTTGACCTTTGAACGCAATACTAATAGCGATTTCGGCGGTTATTCATTTCATCGGGGAATCTTTAAAGACTGGACAGGAAAATTGTTGGGGGAGGTCAGTGAAAATCGATACAACGAGGTCCGCTGATGGCTAAAAGTGGTGGAGGAACAATACCACTGAAATTGAATATATAACTACATTTCAAGATAATTCTGCTTCGCGTTTTGCAGCGAAAGTTGTGACCTTAAAGCTACCGGCAGAAACTCGTGTCCCACTTTCAGGCGCTGCGCTTTCACAAACGGCTAATGGCACACAAAGAGGGCCAGAATGAAAGGAACTCATTGGCATATCTACATATTTCTGGTTCAATGCATTGCCAGAACGCACACACAGATACAGCCGAGCAGCAACCCAAAACACAGAATAGCAAACAAGCAGGCAAACATCTCTGGCGATTATGCAGTGAAAAAGAGCGGCACCGGGAAAAGTCGGAAATGGACTGGCTGAAGGGGAACAGCGTGGAAATCCTCCGCAGGGCAGGCCAACCGAAAGTATTCGAAAGATGCCAATTCATTTGTGCCATAAACAACTACAAACACAATCGGATGGCAGCAACAATAAAGCAGGGACAAGATACTGGATATTCCGCACGGGGATATAGAATGCATATGCATATGCACACTGTGCATTGGCCAACTATCGATCCAAGCCATTGTAATTTGCAACTTTTCATTTTCCATTTTTTGCGACCGAAGATAAATTATCATTTGTTGGGGGTTGACAGTCGAAGTGAAAAGTGAAATAATTTGTGGATTTTCCATTCGGTTCAAATTAAGAAAATTGTTTCCGGGCTTGCATAAATTCTTCTTTGGTAACCATTCAACTGTTAATATTGAAAGGAATCAAACAAGGAAGTATCTTGAAAGGTAAAGATTGTTTTTCGAAATACTTTCATTATTGTAAAGGGGTTTTTATGTGACCCAAAGCGTTTGTTTTTTCATGCTTATGCCGACAGGTTTGGGAGTGACACAGAAAAATCAGAAGAAAGCAGGTTGAAGCACAAGCTACACCCGATTCCGTTTGAAAGGATTTCTGTTTCACCTTTGATTATTCCTTTCATAAAATTCCAGCTGTTGAAAAATATCCTATTACATGGATGTTTAAGCTGCATGGACTCGAATTTTTACTCATTTAGAATCAATCGATAGTGCTAACGATAGTGTTTAGATTTTAAAACAAAAGTTGCCGTTGATTTGGTTTGGTTTGTGTAAACTGGTAACTCAAAAAATTGGGTTAAATATATAAAAAAAAAGAATATGAAACTTAGCTGGAATTGACAATATGTACTTGCTACTGATAGCGATTCTAAAGACGAACACCAAATTCCTTTCATAAAAAAATCAATGGCCCGTTTAAAGGTTTGAAAGACTTTCATTAAAAGCATAGTTACCGTTTGTATTTTGATAGTATCTAAGAGTACTGGAACATCTCATCTGCAATAGCCCGGCAATCTCACGAGCAATAAGAAGATACCTCGGGGCCCCAATACTGGCATCACTAGGAGACGCCTCCAGCAGGAAACCAGGCGAACTTCTTGCCTTCGCCAAAAACACCTCGATCCTTGTGGACATGAAAACCTCTTAACCCATCTCAAGGCTCATACAAATCAACCGAGAGGGCCGTCCGGGTTAACCTATCCTAAATAGTACTGGAGTACCCAATACTTTTGGAGCTCTATTGGATACATTATATTTCGGCACATTTTAAATTAGTTTAATTTCCGTCTTTTAAAATAAATGTAACTTTGGATATTGAATCCCTATGCGAAGTCACAACCTTATGCAACACTCAATATAGGCTTAATTTGGAGGAGCGTACTATATAAGTTACAGTTCCAGACGAGCGACTGCTATTTGTGTTTTTAGGTTTGCAATTGCTTTCATTTGGCAATGGTATGCAAATTGTCCTGACCCACAAACACAGGCAGACATCTGTAAGTGTGTGGCTAGGGTAATTCGAGGCTTTGAAGCCCCGGCCTCCTGTCTGTCAAGCAACAATCCACATGTGAATAACACACTTAAATGTGTTGGCCATGTTATAAAAGACTGCCAATGTTTATGAAGAAAAACCGCCCCACCCCGCTCCTGGCAAATTTGGTTCCGTGCCTGCTTCTCCACTTGCAACTTGGCACTTGGCTTTATGATTTGGCCAGGACCTTCGACACAGTTTGTCATTTACTTTTTGTCACTGTTTCCAATGGCTTCCACTGCTGCGTATGCCTGTGTGCAGGATAATTTGCTGTGACATGCAACTTCTGAAACTTTAATTGACAACAGCCGGAAGGAGGTGCGGTCCGCAGGGGAGCATGGAATGGCCCACAACAACTGAGACTTAGATTATATCCGGCTGGCCGAAAGGTTGGAAATTCAAAATAAACCAGGCGGCATTTCTCATCTTTTTCAGACTCATGCTCTAAGATAATTGAGTTTTCTGCCTGCAGCCAGCACATGCTGCAAGAACAATAACCGGAGCAGCAGGAGCATCAGAAAATTATTGTATCATTGCAATAACGGAGTGTGCGAATAACAACAACCGTCCCCATGCTCATCACCCACCCATGAATGTCTGATGCGAATTGTCACTTCTTGCAGCTGGCTCCTCTGTACGATTCTCCATGTAAATGCCATTTTCCCCAGAGCAACTAGCAAAGGTCTGTCGAGAAGTGAAAGTACTACAAATCCGTGTTCAAGATACTTCGTTGGCAAGGGGAAAGCTAGTCTGCTCTCTTATTTCTGAAGCTGCTTTATCTTTTCATTGAAAATCACTTTCGTAAGTAAGTAGAGCAATCTTAGATTATTCCAAACAATCATCAGTTACACTGTTTTTTCTTATGTTTTTAAATAATTATTTATATTAAGTAGACATTACTGTTTAGCTCAACTTCCAAGAAGTTATAATCCTAAGATTCTCTTGTTTGAAAACGTCTAATATTTTTTATAAAAGCGTTATGAATTATATAATCAAGATCCACTCCAATTATTGTCAATAAGGGAAAAATGCTCATATTTCGAGAACAATCTTACCTAATTACTCCTTGTGTAAGTAAAACTAACTATATGTTATTGAAAAACAAAAAGCTTAAGGAAAAACATTTTTGTAATTACACTGGTCGGCATAAGTATTTTGACGAAACAAAAGTTAAATATTCTTAAATATTTAACTTTCTTCTTGTAAACTTTGGCATCAATGGAAAGGTAATATTAATGCTGTTTGAATGATGCAATACTTTTCTTAACCCTTTCAGTCCAAAAATCATTTTGCTTTTATTTTTATGATTTTTTAAAGGGGACAATGTCGCAAAAAATTTGTATGTAAAAGAGAAATGGCTCAAATGCATATTTCTAAACATTTTCAAAAAATCATAAAAAATATAAGCAAAATTATTTTTGAAAAATTCTTTTTGCAGTTACTATAATTTTTGTTTCGAGAAACTATTTTTATGTTTTCAAGTCGAGGAAAAAAGTTTTAAATGTAGATTTTCCCACAATTTCGTCCTTTTCAATAAGTACTGAATGGGTTAAGGGAAGTATTGCATCATTCAAACGTCATTTAAATTACCTTTCCATTGATGCCAAAGTTTACAAGAAGTAAGTTCAAATTTTGAGTATGTTTAACTTTTGTTTCGTCAAAATTCTTATAACGACCAGTGTAAGCTTTTTTTTTAAATATTTAAACTTTCAGTATTAAAGTGTTTCTAAATCAAAAACAAATTGCCATTAAATTATATTTTCTGCCTAGTTGAAAAACATTTTTCTTTGATTTGTAATATAATGCTGTCTATATTCAAGAAGGTCTAAACCTTCTTCGCTGTAAGAACTGTAGTATTTTTGAAGGTATTTTGGATTCAATTCCGTTGGTGAACGAATTCTCGACTCCGTGCCGAATCAACAGTTTGGCAACTAAGAGAGCCTGGCTAAGAGAGGCCGTGCCCTGCTTTGCCGACGCGGACCACTCGTTTCGACCCGAACCGTTTCGGCCCGGCCAAGAGCCGACGAAGAGGCGGCGAACTGTTGCGGGTGGCTTACGTTTGGCTGACACTTACGTTTTGTTCAGCTCGCTCGCAACGGTTTGTGGCAGTTTGTTTTTGAATTTCTGTGCGGCCGGAGCTGGAGCGCTTGCTAAATAAATAAATTGCTCTGAATCTGAACGCGAGTCGCGGAAAGCAGGCGGCGTCTCTATAAACAAGCTCTTCCATCTCTCGTGACTCTGGCGACGATGCGGCATTAGATAGCTGCCAGTTCAGAGGTTCCCGCAAAAGTTCAAGTGACAATTTGCCAGCCAACAGCAACTTTCCGACGAAGTCAACGCAAATTGAATTCGATTCGATTGTCTCTCGATCTTCATCGATTCATTACGCAGAGGAAAAGAAGCCAACTATAAAGTTTTAGTGAAAAAGTTTCTCTGGCCCGTTGGCGTGGCAGTTCTACCGAAATCAAACCAAAATTTTCGCAAATGAGTTTGCTAACGACGGGCTAAACCAATTAACAGAATTTACTCTTGTGTAATAAATAAATTGCCAACAGTTATAACTTGCAGTCCCACTCTAGCATAATCAAATAAAATGTTCAACAAAATGTTTACGGCAATTGCAGCTCAAAGCGAGAGACCATAGACGAGGTGCAACGGGTTGTGGCAGTGGCGAGAAAACTCAAAGGAAGCCGCAAGGCTCGACCAGAAATTTATAATTGGTAATAGCAGGTAAGCAGTACACTAGGAAAGCATAAGCAAGCATTTTAAATGAGCAATCCTTGGGAAAGAAATCAAAATCTAAGGAACCATTCTATTTTTAAAAGACTTTTAAGTATCGACAAAGAATAACTTCCTTCTAAAAAATACAGAAAATATTACCAATCATTATAAAGAATTTCTAAAAATAATTATTATAATTTTGGTCATCCAATACTTACACAACATATTTCCATAAAAAAAAGACAAAAGAAAGTCGGTTTGTTGTATATTGTACAAATTAAAATTTTAATATTAAAAAAAAACATTGCCAAACAAAGTATCCGATTTACGTCTACAGATTTTTTCGCTTTACTTGCTTGATCCCACAAGCAGCTTTTCTAAATGTTCAAAAGCTATGCGCCAAGGAGAAATAACCTACGCACACTGGGAAATCCAAAAAAGAACGTGTTATGGGGGAAGTGAAAGAAAATTTCCCAAGTGCAACGCCATGTATTATTTGAACACCTTTAATTAATTAAACGGCACAGCTCCCGAGTGCGTGCCACCAAAAAAACTTCTTGCGGAAGTACTTTCAGGTGCCAGAATTTTTCTTGTGGGGCTGCGAACTCGCCTTTTAGCAGCATGATTATTATTTTATTTAATGTTGTGGCTTTTAAGTAACAGACTTAGCACAATCGCATGGCGAAAATCCTGGCTATACGCCCCGGGGGGCGGCGACCCACGGAGGCCCTTTTGTCCCAGAGCGTGCCGCATTTATACCAATTTGAAAAGCGCGGCTTACTTTCGCGCCAACCTCGTGATTATATATTTATTTAATTTTTCCGGTTTGCGGTTGCTCTTTCCAACCGCTCCTTCGACCCAGCACTTCCTTCTTTGAGGTTCGTTGCCCAGAAAGTATTTACATAAAATCTAATCAAACGGCAGGCCACATTATCTGCTCGGACTGCTGCCTCATGAAAATTTCAATAAGACTTTGACACATACTATGTTTATGCTATGAATTTCATGCATTCTCCAATACATGAAATTAGAATAGCCCCTGTTTATACAACACAGACAAATTCATGAAATGATATTAGTAAAACTGTCAAATTTTTTGAATTTGATATAGAGCTCTATAGAGTAGTAGGCTGTGAAGTAGGCTGTGCCTCAACATTTCGTGCATTGGGACTGAATTCATAGTCAACTTTCGTGTGTTATCGAATTCATGAAAAGGTGTTTATACACACACGAATTTGCCCATTTCATGAATTGATTTCATGAAATAGGCATAGCATAAACACAGTAACAGATACAAATCCACGTGCATAAATACATGAACTATTTATAAGTAAATATATGGCAAAGTATATAAATATGTGGCCTGCACTTAACCTACAACCCGGCGTCGTTTAGTAAACGAAGGTTCAGGACTCGAACAACTCTAAAAGCATCCTTAATAATTCACAACTTTGTATTTTGTTGCCTGTCTGTCAAGGCGGCAAACAACTCTTTAAGCATTTGTTTGAATTTATTTTTCCCTGCTTTTGTCAAAAATATTCTTTAAGAGATCTTGCTTACAAGAAAAGGAGTATTAGAAAATAATTGAAATACTTAGGCAGATTATAAATTTAAAATTCATTGCGAATTCATTGCAAGCCTTTAACATAAATTAATTAAGGAAAGTTGGATAAGTTCTTTATGAATTATAGCCGATTAGTCTTTCTTAACCCCTGGAGTATTTGATCAAATAGAGTGGACACACGCCTAAAGAGATTAACTTATCTATAAGTGAAGCACGGCTTGCTATCTGATTCGCTCGATTGTGTTTGTCAGTCGCGGCAAACTGACATTTTATTTACTTTCAACAAGCCGCAAAAAAATAAATAAACATAAACGGAAAGGCAGAGACCTTTACACGGCCATCAAAATTAATGCAGTTAAGCCCGGCAATGTAATCAATGAAATATTGATATTTTTAATGTTTAATCTTTTCAATTAAATTGGCAATGATTTACGCTGTCGTCCCGAAGATGTTGGGTCATCGAATTGTAATGACACATTAAACCCCGATGCGAAATGTTGCGACGTGGCTGCGGAATTGTAAATGATGTTGTCGTATAAATCAATTAAAATGGTAATTGAAAAATAATTAAATATACAAATTAAGTTGCAAGTTCTTTGAGCTCATCTGCATTAATATGCCCCATGATTTAATGAATGAATGTGCTTGTGCTTTCTGCGGGGAGATCGCTCGACACCCGCTGAGCTTCAATCGTTCGACCAATAAATACCCAAATACCCATCCATTAAAGTCTCATTTGAAATAATGTATACGCCCCGCTGCCACACAACCGAGTTTGTTTTTAAAAGCATTCACAGGCCAAGCAACCACTTATTTACTCGAATTCAAGTGCTGGCCCCACAAAACTATTTAACTGATTGCGGTATTTTCGTTTCCATAACGCATACGCCTCGTTGACCCGTTGAAATGCCGCCTAATTGCTTTCCTAAGCCCAAAAGCTCCTTCGGCAGCAGAAAATATCCTCATAAACTCTTAACGAACGCAATAACAATGAATTCGATCAAGAGGAAATAATTTCGATTCAATATTTTCATCTGGCATGCACAATTTCAGGTTTTCATCCGCCCTCTTGCTTGATGCATATAAATTTTAATGCATTCATTTAATTGAATGCTCCAGAACGGGCGGGGACATTCATCCACCAATCAATCAATCAGCGGGCGTGATGAAAATTATTTTAAGGGCCAAAAAACACTGGCAGAACTCGAAGGCGGAGCAAAGTAAAATAAAGGAAAGTAAAGTTTGAGTTGCGGTTTGCATAATAATGGGATGGCCAAGGCCGGCAAGAATGCGGTTCTGGGTTCTCAGCCGACTGCCTTCTGGCCCACAGTACGTGCCGCCGTCAGTGAGCAGGATCGGATGGACTTAGTTCGGTGGATTTGGTTCCGTTCTGGCCACTCGACCGCAACACAGATACAAATTAGCAATTGTAGGTTCTTCTCCCCACTCACTCCCACTGCTATTTCCTTCCATTTCTTCTATCCGCTCTGCCTACTGTCAATGCAATCGGGACACTACTCACCAAGGGGTTAAGAGTGGAGGGAGTTCTTCTTCGAAAGCCCCTCCTCAGCGCAAACATTGACAGAAGTTTTAATTACAACAAAGCAATTATTAAACATTAGCTCGGTTTCGGCTGAAAGCGAACACAAACAGAACCGACGGCCCTGCATACTTATGAGGGCTGAGAGAAGTACTTCCTGCTTATGGACTCGGGTAAATGGAGCGTGCTGCATGTCAATTGAAAACACAAGCTGACTGACAGCCCTTAATCTGACTAGACCTCTTCTGCTCCGTTTATCCGAAAGCGGAACCCCTTGGTCAGTTTTTCTGCTGGTTTCCCTGATTTGCATAATATGCTAATTACGACACACTTTCCAGCGCATAAATCATTCATTAATCATCAGCTTTCGAGCCAGTCCAATTCATGTGCGGGCTCTTCAACTAGACCCTGAACTTTTCATCTGTTTTAGCTGCCTCTGGTTCTGCCGACTCAATGCGCACAATTTTCTGTGCTAAGATTTTAATTTTTGCTTCAGAACTCGTGTGTCTGTGCGCGATAAAGCAGAAGATGATGCTTACAAATATTTTGCGCACTGAAGTACAGAGAAGATTATGGTATGTGAAAGGACTGAAAGCGAAGATAGCTGGTATGAATCAGATATTTATTACCTCTACAGTTCCACACACACAAATAAATATTCAATTCATAAAACAAACGTATCGGAATTTTATCAGTATTGTGTGCAAAATTAAACAAAATTCTAAAAATGTGTTTATATGTTTGTCAAAATGTTAAAACTTTTCGTCAAAAAAGTATATACAGTATTTTGATTGCTTAAGGCACTTTGGACACTTGTAAAACCATACCTTAAAACCATACCAACCCATTTTCTTATAGTTTTCCAGCTGATCAGCTTTCCTCACGCTTCATTTGCACCTCCAACTTAAGCCAATCCTCACTGTAGTTGCACTGTACTGGCTGTTTGCTGCAAACGCATAAAAAATGGTTGCCACATCACTCACTCAGCTTGGACGCGACGGCGGCAGCTGCTTTTCACCGCTTTTCTTTTGCATTTTCCCCGAGCGGAGGAGGGCGGAACGGGAACGGGACACTTACAATATGCCATCGCGGCCATGGCAGGCTGCAGTCAAAGGCATCTCATCAACAGCCCTTCAGGCCTTCTCCCCCGAAACTTTTGCTTGCAAAAATATGTATACCATGCGGTTGGGAGAGGGGTCAAAGGGCAAGGGGCTCATAACATTATCACTGCACCTTTTGCGATTGGCAGGCGATTTTTATTGGCCCAGTGCGGGCTCAAAATAAGAGAGAGAGCTTGAGAATTCGACCGACTTTTAATTGCATACTTTGTTGGCCCCATAATCGGGAGTCACAAAGCAAGCACCAGACGTATAGAATTTCACAACCATGTGGGCTTTATGTGTATTTTAACCTCTTTACTACTTTTAAGGTCCATGGGGCACTTAAAATTGTTGCAAATATGCGAGCGGAATCGGAATTGAAATTGAAATGGGAATGCGAAAACACAGACACATTGCCAACAATTTCAATGGTGCCCCGTATATTTCACGCCCGCACACCCACATCCTGCACCGCCCCTGGCCTCAGTCTATTCACGATTTCGAGCCTATGCCGGGTGCTCAAGAACACGCGGCGCCATCGGAACTCGGAACAGAGCTGAAAGAGCCGTCGCGCTATACAACTTTTTGCTCTTAAAAGTATTTGGAGTTAAAGGATGGAATTGAATTAGACAGGAAGGAGAGGTGGTGGGAACATACAAAGGCTATTTAATTACATTCCATTTAAGGGTTGCGTTCACTTGTACCCACTCTAAGTTACATTTTGTTCTTTTTCTTTGAGTATATAGGTTTTAAAAAAACAACAAACAAAAAATCATAATGATCGTTGGGACCTAAGATATGGCGTGTCAAAGCTAACTATCTCTGGCTACTCAAGAGGAAATTCGCAATTTAAACGATATTATATAAGATCTGTTCACTATTCCGGGAAAAGTACAAGAAAAGGAATAATTTTGTCGCTGAACAAATACGTTTTTACGTTTATTTTTTATAGCCTTTGTTTAGTATTTGTACTTCAATTTTTGAAAAAAATTTTATTTTTGTAAATTAAAACATAACATAAATCAGATACCCGTTACTCAGCTAAAGCGACCAAAGGGAGATGGAGATATGCAAGCAGCAAATCTAAATTTTAATGCGCCACCTACCCGCGATCTCAATATATGGTTATGTGTGCGTCAGACAGACTTAAACGTTATGGGCGATAGAGTGGTCGTGGAAAATTTATTTGCAGTCAATCAATAGGTATTGTTTTGGCGGGTTTGTGGACGTTAGAGTGCGCTGCGCAGGAATCTCTAGAATCTGGATGCCTTATCCCATTATGGCAGCTTTTAGAGTTTCCAAGATCACTGCGTTCATACGGACAGACGGACGTGGCTAGATCGACTTGTGGGGTCGGATACGCTTCCTTCTACCTGTTACATACTTTCCGACGAATCTAGTTTACTCTTTTACTCTACGATTAACGGGTATCAAAAAAGGCGCTATAAGTGTATATAACCCCACAAGGACGTACAATTTACCAAAAAAAGTTACAGAAAATTCCCTTTCAGAAATGTAGTATAATGTATGGTATAAATGTGGAGGAATTGAAAGATAAATATATAATTATTATTATTTACGATAATTCCAATACAAATATCCTCATGATTCAAAAATCTTGTTTTGAACCAATTAAATCGGACGATCATCATTCACGAGCTGGCTCTTTAACCGTTGCCACAACATTGACACCTGGATGGCATTACTCACTAGCAGCACCCCACCCACACACTCTGCGGAAATTGCTCTTGTTGCTGTCATCGTTATTTGCACGCTTTTGACACTTTTAATAACCGCGAAACCGTAAATACCGCGAACCGCAGCGACGTAAACCAAAGCCAGCCCAACCAAACCAGCCATCTGGCTTCTGTTTAGGATGAGCAAGTGCAACAGCAGTTGGCCCACAACGGTTTGCATGCATATCCATCAAATGAAAAGAAAACAGCGCCCCACACAACAGGACCTCCGCTCGGTTCGACTTGGAACCCGCTAATTTCCGCAATCAGAGACCCACTTACCGGGCCAAAGCACATAAACAATGCACCTCAGATACGTCAGGACCCGCGGCATCGGGACAGCAGGGGCGGTGGGAAAAGGATAAAGGGTAGAGTGTAAGGACAAGGACAGTCGTTCGCGATATGAGGCAAAATCATTGCTCATGTGGGTGTGAAGGTTCCTAGGTCGTCACGTGCTTCCAGCCATATTCACTGGTGGAAAATCCCAGAGGAGTCGACAAACAGTTACCTAGGTCAACATTTTACTTACTGAAAACCCAAAATTAAAAAATGTCCAAAAAGTTGGTTGAACACAACCTACTTCTTTAGCTAAAAGTATACTAACCAATACAAGAATCCAAAAGGTCTTAAGAATTCCCTAGAAATATCATTGAAGGTGAATTTATATTTTAAATTAAGCAAATTGCCCAAGAGATAAATTGGCAAAATAGAAATACCGGTAAATGTATCAGTTTTGAATACATTTTTCACTAATATCCCCTTTTGAAACCCGATAGAATATCATAAAAAGCGCATCCTGTGAAGCACATCGCTGTTTCGCTGGGGATTTATGTTGCTGGGTTGTTTTTTCTGTTTGTGCTCCTTTTTTATGTGCAGAATGACAAGCGACACCTCTTCGAGTGGGTTAGACAATGGCCCAGACTAGAGGGCGATGTTAGCCATCCGGCCAATCCTCAGCCAAAACAAGCTGTCACAGCCAGCTGGCCATCGACACTGAGACACTTTTAGTTTGACTTTTAATTGGATTTTGATGGAGCAGACTCAAGGACGGAGGGCGGAAGGTCACAGGGGGTATTGGCAGTGGGCTGAACTTTCCACAACAATAATTATTTGCCAGTCATTGAAAAACAATTTCCCTTTCGATTTCCCCAGCACATTTCACTTAACTTTCTTCCCCAGTCGCACTCGCCCAACGATTTTCGCGCTTCGCTTTGGTAAATGTTTTCACCGGAAATTGTTGCAATTTATGATTTAATTTATGTTCATTTTAAATGACGGCAGCTGCTGCTGACGCTCCTTCCGCGCAACCTTTGTGCTCGACATGGCATATAAATGCGGCTGATTATCGGGCGGAATGGAGTACTTTGCCACCTCTCCACAGGATATGCAGGGAATCAATGAAGACAATCAGGCGCTTTATTTGCGGCCATCCAAAGTCAATGGAGCTGCGTGATGGGGAATAAGGGCTTTTGAAGTATTTTTATTGAGGATCCCGAGTAAATCAGCATGCGAAGTTGTTCATATAAATTACTTTCAGCCTTGCCATCATTAAAAATGAAATTTCCCCCACCATTTTTCTTAACTGTTTATTTTCGCAATTAAGTTTCCTGTTCCGTCGTCGCTGTTTCGGCTTTCTTCAACTGTCAGAGACACGGCTGATGGAAGGAGAAGAGGTTGACGGGTCAACTGAAAAGAAAGTGAAAGAAATTGAGACACGCATGACTGCATTTTTGACTGGCATACGTGGAGGGTAGGACCCCGCCCCCTCACTTTCCCACCTGACAGCGTCATCAAAACTGATGTCACGCGATGATGATGACGAGCAGCTGAGAAAAGAAATTCCCCTAAAATTGGTGGCGTGTGTCGAATGACTCTGGGCGACTGAAGGAAGCGAATAAGAAAATGATTTGCACATCAGACCCTCCTGCAATCAAAGTGAGCGGTTGCCTAATGCCTGCTGCTCCTGCCCCTATCAATCAAACTCTTTGCAGGTGTTTTTCCGAACGTTTTATTATATATCTTAAAATTTGGCTGAGCTTAAGGGACATTCGACTTGACACCAAGTTAAATATCAAACTCCAAGAAACTTATGTGAAAATGGATGGGTCTAAGACCAGCGCAGAAGAAGCATTGCAAGAGAGAAGGAATAGAGCAAGCTAGCTCAGAAGCCTAAGGAAATTGCTTTCAAGAATGATCTGTAGTTTAACGATAAATAAGAATCATCTTTGAAAAACAAGAAATGCTAGTCCAATCAATGTGCGCAGTAAATCTTTAAAAGGGTGAAACAAATAAAATGCTAGTGCTTGGTAGGTAAAAGAGTTATTTATTATCGATAAAAGTTTTATAAACTAACGCTCGTGGTATCTTTTATGCAATAATTACAGAACAAAAATTGTTATACAAAAAACATTTCTGCATCATTTAGTCAAAAAATTAGCAAAAAATACAGATGCAAATGAGTCTGATCTTTATATTCTATCAAAATTGTAGGGTACACATCATATACTATATAACCCAACTTTTTAAAAAGTGCTTTAAAAAGTATTAAGGAAAATTACAAGAAAGCAAATTTGCAGACGTCTGCCATATCAGATGCCTTCCCTTTCCAGCGTAAAAGCAAAATTATAGATATTCTAATTTGAAGACTTGGCAAAGTCTTAGGGCCTAAGCTCCCGGGAAGTGTGAATGGAAGCTTCTGCGGGTCTTATCTAGAAATAAGAGGCTCGAAAGAGGCCGCGGCAATTTGGAAATTGAGCAAAAACTTTCTTGTCTCTGGCGAACCTCGAAGGAAACTTTGCCTGTCTGCCAGATTTCCTGGCAGGGCGCCTTTGTCGCAATATTTTCCAACCACATGTGTATAAATGGAAGGGGCGTATGTGGAAGGTGGCTGTGGACCCATTATGATGCAGTTTCGGGGCCATCAATTGGTTCACCTGTCGAGCGTGAAGGTGCGAAGTGCCAGCCAATAAATCACTGGCGCACAATCGGGCCAGCCGATTAATCAAAAATGTTACAAATAAATCATCGGGAGGCGGGGGGTTATCCCAGACGGGTTTACAATTAAAACAAAGAGCCGTGCCAGTAACTCTGGCAAAAGGGATATAATCAAGCCATCAAGCTGCCGACAGAATGACGCCAAGCGAAGCCATCATCAGGACATTTAAGCCATCAGCTTGCCAACTGCTCAAACATCCTGGGAGGATCCGGGGGTTGGACTTATGATCTGCCAAGTGTGTGTAGATTATGTTGAAAGTTGCTTGGGCACAGGACCGAATTTAAGAGTGTTTATTAAGCGCAGCTAATAGGATAAATCAACTAAAGTGTAAGGAGCAAACCCAATTGTGTGGTTAATCAGAGGGGGGTAGATAAGCCCGCTTAAGGGAATTATGAAAGAAGAGTTGGTGGCATACCTAAGTGCCCCCTCCTGAGGCCAAAAATATGCCTTTGGGTCATTTCTCTTACTCAAATCTGCAGTGGCCAAATGTTTTCCGGCCGCCATGATTGATTGTTTCCAGCAATTGATGCCAGGCAACTAATTGAGTTCGCTGACCCCAGCCACAATTAATCATCCAACCCCGAGAAAAATATCTTATTCCTTTAACTTCAGCCTTAAACCTGTCAAATCGGGCGAACTTAAGTCAAGTATACGCCATGTTGTGCACTAGCAAAAAGTCACCCTGGCCAAAGTGCATAAATAAAGCACAGGGCTGGCAAGAAAGGGGCGTTGGGTTGGTTTTCCCATGCTTTGTTGGCTAATTTACTTCAGCAACCAGCAACCAGCAACTTGCAACAGCAGCAGGCAGCCAAACGCACTGGAATGAAATGGAAATAGCCAAACCGAAAAAGCAAATGGCCAAATGCAAGACGGCTAGCAAATGCTCCTGACGATTAGCTTTGGCTGCTCTGCGTTCGACGTGCAAAGTTCCCGGCAATAAGAGATTTATGCAGCGGAAATTGAAAGGCGAGCAGGGAAAACGGGGAAATCAGGGCAAGGCAGTCACAGCTGAGGGAAGTGAAAAGCAAAGCAAACTGGAAAACGCACAACTCATTGACTCGACACCCCCGCCTTCCACTTTCCCCATACTGAAGTGCTTGCCTTCGCAGGCGGCTCCGAATGCTCGTCAATTAAATTCAATTTATTAATTTCAATTATTCGCGCTTCAAGTGGCCAGCAGTAGAAAAAGAAAAAATGTCGGGGAAAGCCAACGGACAGAAAATCTGTCAACGAACGCACTAAAGCGAAAGCTGTGGCCTTCTTAAACCATCTCTCCCTCGGCGATGGGTAAGTGCTCGAAAGGAATTTGATTGATGTGCGGGAAAATGGCAAGAAAGTTTGAAATGGCGAAAGCCTACAAAGGCCAGCTCAAACTGTTGAGCGCAGACGAGTGGACATGTCAGCTTTTCGAGGAAATCCAAAGTAACTCATACACTGTATTATCCGTAGCTAGGCACATGCCTTAGATTACCTTTGAACAGAAAGCACCACTTAGAGTCAATTAATTTATCATTTTATTATTATTATTATCATTATTATTATTATTTATTGTTTTAGGCTTCCTAACGCTACAAGTTCTAAGACTTATAAATTACAGCGCTAGTCACAACTATTAAAGATCTTAACTCTGTTATCGAAAATGTACAGTCAAAGGGGCATGTGACTCAGAGCGCCCCTTCTAGTTTAGGTCTTATTGTATAGCATGTTTGTTTTAATCGAGAATGAATCACATGATTACGCCTAATGGCTCATACCGAAGAGTCAATATGTAATCAAGGCTCATTGACGCATCTTAGCCGTTTAATGGACACTAAACGGAAAGGAACCCGAACCGAAATCATCAAATGACCGCAGGGGAGAGCACAGTCACAATCCCGTTCCCGAAATATAATTAAGTGCCGTGTATAAGGGCAAATGGTTCTCATATGTCAAAATCAACGCAGGCAGCTGTTCGGCGGTCTGTCCATCGTCCTTTGTGTTTGCTCTTGGCCTAATGCTTTTTATGTTGCCTACTTTTCCGGGCGCCAAGTCAATTTTTATGGGCCAGGCCAGAACGAGCCGTGAACAAGTTGAGCGAAGGAGGAATGCCATCAAAGTTCGAGTGAGACACGATTACTCCAGGGGGCGGGATGGAAGGCTGGCTCTGTCAGCACCCCCACATAAATCACACATACACAATGATGTTAATAGTGTCGTAAAACTACGACAAAGCCCCCAAACCACCTGTCCCACCTGCATAGATGATGCTCTCCTTTGACGCAAATATTGACTACCCAGAGGTGACCCCACGACCCCACTGGGAGGAAGCCGGGCGGAGGGGGGTTAGGGGCTCGGGTGGGATGATAATAAATCGACGTTCGGTCGCCAAAGTGTGAGCAGAAAATTAAAACATTTCACCTGGCCTGATGTTGACAAATTAGAGCCTTCCCGGGGCAGCCGGCTGGCAGTAGTGGTTGCTCGTCCCAGCGGCTTTCCTTGACCCCCGCTGTCACTGTCACCTGTCGTATCCTTTCAATGCATGTACAATTTACCGCCCTCTTCAAGGGGCGGGCCACAACTTTACAGCCCGGCAGTTGAAGCTTCGGCAGATTATCGGTTAAATAAATAGACAAATTGATTTTAATGGAATTGGATACGCCAGCCAAGCGACCAACGAGCTCCGCCTCCGACGTCCTGTTCCTGGACAAACGGACCCACGGACACCTGCCACACGCAGGCACTCCTGGTCACCGGCGACAAAAGCTGCGACGAACCTCATTGGACATGACCCGACCCAGATGTGCAAACATATTTTCGAGTAATTTTGTCTGGGCTCGTTTGCTTTTTTATGTGATGGCCCAGTTGCTGTGGCTGTTATGGCTTGTCCTGCTCTGGCTGCTGAGAGCAAATGCTATTAAAAATGTTGAGAGGTAACCTTGATGCTGGGTAGCGATGAATTTAAAGCCAGTGCATTGGCGAACCTGAAAACTAGGAAAGAACTCCAACTTAGAACATAAAATGGTTGCTTTGAATTCGGTTAATTTTCTCACAAATGTGACTTCTATTATGAACTCCAAATAGTTATTTACCTGAAATACTTTTGCAAATGCTACTCGTATTAGGATTAACCTAATTAAATTATCAGCTACTAAAACTGTTTGTACGCTTTCTATTGCAGTAGAAATATTATGCAATTTTGTAAATGTGTTTGAAGGCATGATTAATGGGTATATGATGATTGGGGAAAATTGAATTATAGATTCTTTCCTTAACTTTTTTAGTGCTGGCTTTTAATTGATTATAAGTTTGCTTAAAAGATAATTAAACATGACAAAACTCAGTTTTTTTATTTTATTAGAAAAACAATTGTGTATAAATAAAATTTTGGTTGTATTATTAAGAGAAGCGGCCATTTGGTGTTCAATGCAAATGAGCATGGGCACTCGGGGTTCCAAGAGGAGGTGGAGAAACTTTTAATGACGTGCTTTGTATGCGAGCGCGTGCTACATGTGACTCACATTATCAAAGGAGCAGCAGCAGCGACAAGTTTGGCCCAGCCCCGGAATCCTGCGCAGCTCCTTCGGCGGTGGCTCAGTGGCTCAACGTGGAGCACTGTCATGGCAACGTGTCCAAGTTTGGCTTCTGTGTGTGTCATCCCATCCTTTAGCTAATACTCTTAGCTGCCACATGTCCTGGCGACCATCCCCTCACTCCGCCTGCGCTAACTAATACGAATTTCACTTAATTGCACTCGAAAAACTATGCATGTGGATTGCTCTCAACTTGTCTGGTAAGTGAGCTGGCGGTGGCAGTGGGGAAAGTGCGAAAGCCAAAGGAAAGTGGGTGAACACACGGGAAAAAATGAAGGACTTTAAGCGTGGGTCAATAAAAATCTATGACTTAAGTATATATTTAAATTAAAAGTAAAAGACTTCTTAGGAAATATGTCTAGAAGATAAGGATATTTCGTCAGTTCCTATAAACGTTTAATTTTGTGAAGTGATTTGCCAGATATTTGTTTGCCAAAGTAAGTTCTTAAACATATATTCAATACACGCATGACCAAAAACTACTTATGGGCATTTTAATCACTCGATCTTTGAATTTCGACCCGATTTTTCTAGTGTACGGTGGCATTAGTTTTCGCTTTCATTGATGCAGACAGTTTTGACAGAACATCAGATGCACACACTCAGACCGGGGGAAGAAGCGGACCGAGCTCGGTGGGAAGAGGCAGAGACCGAGGCAACCGCAAAACGACATCCCTAGGATCTGGGTCTGGTCCCGGCATAGAAAAACTTTTTTTGCTTACGTGCTGTTTCACTTTTGTCTTCGCCTGGGATCTGGGGTCTGGGGCCAAGGGGTTAAGGCACCGTCCGGGATCTGTCCCCTTAACCCTTGAGCAGCCAAAACTGTTGTCAGCTGTTGAAAGTTGCTCACGCATAAGCAGTAACCAGCTACCAGAAGCTGACATCCTCAACAAAACCCCGGACCGCATGCTAATGAGTACAACTTTCTCCCACATTTCCCATTTTTTCTCGTTCAAGAGGTAAACTTTTATGTAGGTGGAACAACTTTAATGAAAAAGTTCAACATCGAAACAAGAGCGGATTAAGTTTTCAGTTTTTCTATCGGTATTAATCGATTGATATCATGTTCAACTGGGGTTAATTCTTAAGTTTATTCTCAAATACAGGACTTGCATGCTTATTTTAAGGAATAATATTGGGCTTACAAACATTTTTAAATTTTAAAAAATTTTAAAATAATCAGAAAGGCTCCCATCAATTTTTAAAAGGAAAGGTGGTATAGTTCAAGAGATGCACTCACATTCGATTTAATCGATGATCAATTGCGTAAGTCTGAAGATAATGTACCTACAATGCACTTACTTTGTCGAAGCTATATTATTCTCACCTTGCTCTAGCCTAGAAGGTTGATAAATTTAATGGCCTGTCGTAAAAAACGTTTGCCTTCCTAGTGTCCAGTATGCCTTTCTTAGCCTTTTGCCCCTGGCACAATATACATTAGGGGCGTTTTGTATCCCCAACTCTGCCTTGCTTTAAACCTAATGTTACTTGTCAACAGCTGCAAATAAATATGGCCTGAGGCGACGAGTGAGGCGGAGAACGGGTTCCAAAGATAAATTGAAATTTATGAAGCGTCTAGGAAGTCAGGAAAGTCAGGAAGAGCCAGGGAAAGATGCCAGATTGCTGGCCAACCCACACAGCAACACTTTAGCACTGAAAAGCACTAAGTAATTTATAGGACATGGGCAGGAATACTATAAAACATACAAAGGACGGCAAACGGACTAATGATGAAGACGCAGATCTGGCAGATTGCCAGTTAACCTTTGTTTAGGTGCTGCGGCCATGGAATTTGAAAAGGAAACTAAAATGCTCTTGAAAATTCCCTTAACTACTTTACATATCTTGATGATTAATACAGAAAATGCAAATTTCCTAATGATTCCTCCTTAAATACTTTTTGCCATCTTTAACCCTCGAGCCTGCGTCTCCTGTTGGCCCAGAGCCTTTGTTCGGTTAGCATAATGAAATTATGCATTCCCACCCCTTTTTCCCCATTTCCTAACCATCCGCCCACCGCCCACCTGTCGAAAACTACAAAACGTGCAGCAATAACAGAGCCCGTTACCAGTGCGTGCATGGGTGGGTGTGTGTAAGTTCCTTTTAGCCCGGTGCCTGGGCCAATACCTTTTACCAGACCTTATTAAATTACACAACCAAGTCGGCAACAAAAGGAGCCTCAGGCAGGACGACATGATGGCACATCCGGGGGCAGGGCGGGAGCTGCAGCACTCTGCATTTCTCTGCTGTCTGAGGATGTTAAAGTGTGGCATATTTTAGCTAAATATTTGCAACTACCCCGATGAGAGTTGCATTGGCTAAATGGAAACACGACCCTGCATATACCAACTGCACATGGCGCCCCAAAGACGCAAAGACGGTGTCCTTGCAATCGGAATTGCCATTGGCACCAGAACCAGTTAAAGCAGGTGATAAAGTTGCAAGCTTTGCCCGGGAGCTAAATTAATTCAGGCAATACAATTTATAGTCCATTGTTCTCTTTCTCTGTCCTTCCCATACTTCCTGGGGTTATTGGATTACCCCAAAAGACTTCAGCTCCCAACAAAACTATGTTGCGTACTCTGGTTATAAGTAATAGCCCGAAACGAATCGAATTTAGCTGAAAGCTTTGACTTTTACTACCATTCGGTCAAGATAAGCAAAGTTGAAATGCAAGTTTTAATACTTTAAAATTCAGTCAGTAAGGAAACTAAATTTATAATATTAATTATTTTTTGTAATATATCATTTTTATACCCGTTACTCGTAGAGTAAAAGATTCGTCGGAAAGTATGTAACAGGCAGAAGGAAGCGTTTCCGACCCCATAAAGTATATATATTCTTGATCAGGATCACTAGCCGAGTCGATCTAGCCATGTCCGTCTGTCCGTCCGATTCTACGCAAACTAGTCTCTCAGTTTTAAAGCTATCGGGCTGAAACTTTCCCAAAAGTCTTATATCTTTTGCAGGTAGTATATAAGTCGGAACCAGCCGGATTAAAAAATCGGAAAAAAAAAAATTAATTAGTTTTGAATTTTGAATTAAATTTTTTCGAAATCGGACGACTTTATCATATTGCTGCCATAGGAACGATCGGAAAAATGGTGTAAAAATAATATGAAACAAATTATAGCTTCGGTGTTTTCCAACATATAACATCCAACGCTTGGAAATAACATTTTTTAATTAGTTCTGATTTTCGAATTTAATTTTATCAAAATCGGACGACTATATCATATAGTTGCCATAGGAAAGATCCGAAAATTGGTAGGAAAATAATATGAAACAAATTATAGCTTCGGTGTTTTTTGACATATTATCTTATACTATTGGGAATATCATTTTTTGTGTTTTTAAATTTAATAATTGTAGCTGCAAGGGTATATAAGCTTCGGCTTGCCGAAGCTAACTTCCTTTCTTGTCTTTTATTGAATTAAGTACGGTACGAATTTTCAATGTTGTTTTATTAACAGTTAGTTGAATTGTTTGATTTTTCATCTAGTTATTAGATTGCAATAAAGAGATTTGGTAGAAAAAGTGCAAACAAATCATATGTTTTCCTTGCGAAATAATTAATCATAAAAATGTCTTTAAAAGTAGCTAAAAATGAAAAAACAAGTACATTTTTTTAGTTTTCAGCGAAATTTCTTCAACAAATCTAATGAAATATGCTATTGTTTCATTGTACTATGAAAATATGGCCATTTATTTGTGGAAATACGCAAAAAATACGATGATTTTGAAGATTTTTTGTTTCGGACCTAGATGACTATTTGGCGGATTTGCCCATATATCATTTTTGAAAGTTTGGAATCAGCAGCGAAGGCCCTTGCATTTTCATGAACTTTCCTAAATCCGGTACCCTGATAAAGACATATAGATTTTGTATAGACACATATAAACATTTTTCTAAGTATTTTTAACTCTTTCGTACAACCCAGTAATCTTAAGACTTAAAATTGAAAATGTATGTTTAAAGAAATAGTAACTCATCCACACATAATCGTCAAAAATTTTAAATTCTGATGGCCCTTGAATTCTACTGTGAATAAATTCCTTCTTCCCCAATTTCTTTGGTGTGAGGAATTTTAATTTGATTCCTGGCTCCCCGCTTCACTTAGGCACACAAAATCAATCATCTTAGACGGCTCTCGAGGCGTTCACATGGAAAGTGAGCAGCTCATAGACAGCCTCCAACATCCATCGATATGTGGAATGAGGTTCGAAGGTCGAGGGGGTCGGAGGTCGGGGTCTGATGGGTTAGACGTATTCAAATTGTATCATTGGCAAAGTCAATTGTTGCCTGCAATGAATTGCAAATTAGGCGTAACTAATTTGCTTTGTGTGCTCCACACGGCTCATTTGGGATCGAAAAGCAGGAAAAGGAGGAGCGAAATCCAGTCGGACCTTGCATTTGTTGTCCACCGATGCCATCAATAATTTGCCAACATTCAAGGCTCATTAATTCCCCAATCCCGCAGATATGCAGCTTAAATTGAGCCAAGCATTTCCGCACAGCAAAGCTTTAAGAAAAATCGAATCCACTTGAGGTTCCGCCCAAAAGCAGTGGTTCCAAAACTAATTGCTATTGAGTTGCGATAATTGCTAAGCCAATTTAGTTAATTTTTATGGGAAAACTTGGGCCACAGCCGATATTGAGGGACAGTCGGGCCAAAAACTTTGAGAACACGCACAAGAAAAAAAAGGCGAGGCAAGAAAGAAAAATATAAATGTGGGGGAAATCGAAAGTGACCCCTAATGGTTTTTTTTCGGACTTAGAATATTTGCGTTTATATTAAATAGCCGTGAGACATTAATAAAGTCAACATTTTACGTAAGCTCTTTTATTTCATAAAAAGAGGAAGTCCCAAGGGCTAAGCTTATTTTAATTATACGTTTCTTGTAAATAGTTATAGAAACGAATTTTTACTTTGGACATTATATGTAAAGGTTGTACATCCTTTCCACGTTTTTATACCCGTTACTCGTAGAGTAAAAGGGTATACTAGATTCGTCGGAAAGTATGTAACAGGCAGAAGGAAGCGTTTCCGACCCCATAAAGTATATATATTCTTGATCAGGATCACTAGCCGAGTCGATCTAGCCATGTCCGTCTGTCCGTCTGTCCGTCTGTCCGTCTGTCCGTCTGTCCGTCTGTCCGTCTGTCTGTCCGGATGAACGCTGAGATCTTGGAAACTATGAGAGCTAGGCTATTGAGATTTGGCGAGCAGATTCCTGAGCTTCTTACGCAGCGCAAGTTTGTTTCAGTAGAGTGCCACGCCCACTCTAACGCCCACAAACCGCCCAAAACTGTGGCTACTACAGTTTTGATGCTAGAGTAAAAATTTAAACTGAAATGAATTGTTCTCATCAATACCTATCGATTGACCCAAAAAAAAGTTTGCCACGCCCACTTTAACGCCCACAAACCGCCCACAAACTTCAAAAAACCGTAAATATGAACTCGGATATCTCGGAAACTATCAAAGATAGAGTATTGGGATTTCAGATTTAGATTCCGTAGCCTTGTACGCAGTGCAGGTTTGTTATGCGAATATGCCACGCCCACTCTAACGCCCACAAACCGCCCAAGCCTGTGGCGCCCACAATTTTTATGCTAGATAACAAATTTTAACTGAAATGTATTGGTCTCGTCAATACCTATCGATTGATCCAAAAAAAAATTTGCCACGCCTACCCTAACGCCCACAATGCTTAAATCTGTCTTCCGCCGGTAGGTGGCGCACTTAAATCTCGCTTTGCTGCTTGCATATCTCCATTTCCCTTTGGTCCCTTTAGCTGAGTAACGGGTATCTGATAGTCGAGGTACTCGACTATAGCGTTCTTCCTTGTTTAAATGGGTATTCGATGTTGATATGTTGCCTTTCCCTTTTAAAAATGCAAATCTCTTTCATTATTTCCCTCAGAAGGGATAAGTAAACATTTCAAGTGAGCACATCAATCAGAAAGGCTGTATATATTCAGTAACCCATTCCCGGCCGAATATGAAGAACCCACATCTGACTGTTCCGATTGCTGCATTGACAAACAGAACTTTCACTAAAGCAATCAGCCCGCTTCCTATCTTGCAGAACCAAATCAAAGTAGCAAACAATTTCAATGCTAAGTACAAAATAGTTTCCATGCCAATGTACAAACTTATTTCCATTTGCTAGATGGCCCCAAGAGGCGAACCCAATATGACACAGAGATATGCGCCTAAGGCCCCCACCCACTCACAGCCTAGAACCACCCACCATACCATTCCGCGCACCCCTCCCCCTGGGAAAACGAGCTGTTAATGACGTGCGTCGCTGCCGCCGTCGCCGTCGACTTCGTTTTCATTTTCATTCTCGTTCCCGTTCGGCGTTCTTCTTCCGGCATGTAAATAAATACGGGAGGAAAAGCGAGGAAAAGGGGGAAATGGAAAATAAAAGCGAGAATCGACTATGATTTATTTTGTGTTTGGCACGCACGTTGTCAATATTTGTTGAATTCATCAGGAAAAACAAAAGCGAAGCAAAGCGAAAAGCAAAAGTTTCCCAGCACCGAGCACTTGAGGCGTCCACCCCCCACCTCCACCCCCATCCCCTCCTCATCGCAATCCTTGTGGGCTCGTAAAGTTGTCGACACACTACTTGAGGCATTGGCGGTACCTAAAAAATCGAATCAGTTATTTATGGATATCTCTGGCTCTTTTGGCTCTGCGGCACATGCACACGGGGCAAAAAAATAAAACCGAAAGACCGAGCGCTAAATATATAGACAATTGTATCGGACAGCAGATGGGCTAAATGATGGGGAGGAGGGCTGCTTCTGACTGACCAAGTAAGCAGCCGTCAAATCAGGCGAAAATGTTTTGCAAAACGTCTTAGTTCAATTGGAAAATCAGTGATCACGGGCAGATAGGCATTCTTGGAAAAGCATACAAAGGAAGTTCGGCCAATTGGCAGGCCAATAAATATAAATTGAGTTATGAAAAAATTAATTTTTGATTGCTGGTCGTAAACAAGGCCGTTGAGATACACAGAAGTTTTATACAAATCGTAAGTACGCACTGAAAATAATAGAGTAAACGGTCTTTAAACATATCCGCTGTTAATGCCAAAAATATCTACATGCGCGATTAAAAAACAGATTCTTTTACACCCGTTACTCGTAGAGTAAAGGGTATACTAGTTTAGTTTATACTAGGTAGACTGAAGCGTTTCCGTTGATTAGAATCAGTAGTCGAGTCAATCTAGGTATGTCCGTCTGTCCCTATGCACGCTGCGATCTCGGAAACAATAAGAGCTGCAATACTGGGATTAGGCATGCAGCTTCTAGAGATTCCTGCGCAGCGCAAGTTGGTTTCGTCAGGTTGTCATGCCCACTCTAACGCCCACAAATCGCACAAAATTGTGGCTCCTACATTTTAATGCTAGAATAAATAAATTAATTTTAACTGAAATGTATTGTTCTCATCAATACATATCGATTAATCCCACAAGCCGACCACAAACTTAAAAAAATCGTAAATATGAACGCGGATATCTCGGAAACTATAAAAGATAGATACTTGGGATTTCAGACTTAGATTCCGTAGCTTTGTGCGCAGCGCAAGTTTATTACGCCAAGTTTATTGTGCCACGCCCACCCAAACGCCCACAAGCCGCCCAAAACTGTAGGACCCATTTTCATTTTAGAAGAAAAATGTTAACTGAATTGTATTAGTCTTGCCAATACCTATCGATTATAAAAAAGTTTTCCACTCCCACTTTATTACGCGAATGTGCCACGCCCACCCTAACGCCCACTAACCGGCCAAAACTGTGGCTCCCATTGTTTTTATGCTAGAAAAAGAATTTTAATTGAAGTGTAGTTGTCTCGTCAATGCCTATCGATTGACCTATAAAGAGTTTGACACGCGAACCAAGAAAATTAAATTAGTGTAACAGATGTAATTTAACCAAGGTTTGAAGATAAACTATTATACGATAATACGATATAATATACGAGAAAATTCGTTAGAAATGCTTACAAGAATCTTGGCATCTTGAAAAGAATTTTACTTTAGGGTATTCGGAGCACACACATTACTGTGTAATTCATGAAGAATTTGCATCCATGAGCTTAGATCGATTATTCGACTTTTCATCCAAAAAGTTGGGAAATTCGCACGACCATTGATAGCAGAAATATTATTCTACCTATAATAGGCCAAGTTTCCTTGTTCTTTGTATATTTTCTTAGCTGACACACGTTGCTTGACGTTCAAGTGCTACGACACCTGCAGCTGCTCGGCATCACAGCCAGGAAAAAGTTCGTCCAAATAAAAAATAAGGCGGACATGTGCGGCCGAGATGAGAAGGGAAGCCACTGCCAGACGAACACACAATAAACAACAATCGGGCGGCATAATTGTGTAATATATATCATACAGACGTACGTTGCTTTATATATTTGCATTTGATGCATACAAATTGTTCGAAGCACTATAGTATTTCAAGTGATTTGTGAGTGCATGGAACCGAACTCTGGCTGCCTTCCACCCAAACCGACCCCCTAGGAATGGATGTACGGGTATGCAAAGTTTCCCTATCAACAAACTTCTAATGGCAGTGGAAAGTGATAGAGTGAGTGGGAGAGTCGGAGCGTGGACCGTGGCAATGGGCTGCCAAATATGATTTATAGGCCATGTCCATGTCACAGCTAGCGAAAGTACAAAATATGACAGAGAAAATATATACGCACTATGGGACAGGCAATTGCTGTGAAAAATCGAGGGGAAAATTTATGGTCCAAGAAAAACCTCAAACAGATGGATTTATTTCTAAGCGATATGTGACATTTATTTCAAAATACTGGGCACTGATTATTCCCATGAAATGAAGCACACAGATTATCTGTGATAAGTTCTGGGAAATTATAGATAATGCCACGGTTCTCCGTTTAAGCCCCTTGTTGGCCAATATCATTCAACATTGCTATCTGCCGCAGTCGGAACATATATGGTTAATCCATCATGCTCCTGACAGCTGTCAGGTGCACGATATTATTGCAGCTCTGACATTTCGATTCATTTGTTTAGATTAACTTAATGGGTTGTTTTAGTGGGAAATGTATCGGAACATTTTATTGAGTGCATTGAGTAGAATTCGATCGTTTATTGTCATCTCCGGAGCTGTCATAAACTAAATTTTTCACATTTCCAAGAAGATAGTTGTTTAAAACCAGGATGTTAGGACTAAACATATTTTCATTCGCTATTTCTTGAAACCATTTAAGCTCTGTGAAATATTAGGAAACCCATATCATTGTTTTATAACCAACAATTCCCCAAATTAATCGATCCGGTTTTACATGTTAGTTACAGTTCTTACACCCACAGCACACTTTCCGAGTGACCACGTGACCATACGTAACTCCAATTGACGGATCGTCCTAGAATCCACTATTTGCTCTCCCCTCCCTTCAACCCCTCGTCTTTCCCAACAAAGTTATCACATCTCTCTGGGTCTTTTTCCGGGAACTGGGAGGAATGTAGTTGGCTGAGTAAACAACATAAGGCAACACCACTGGGCCACCAAATTGCATGTAATAAATGCGAACAAGTAAATTTTGTCGCATGCAGTCAACGTCAAAGGCAAAGAGTTCCCACTGCCAGGCACGTACCGAGCACAGCCCGGTCCTCCGAAAAAGTCCACCCCATCAGCTCACAAACACCGAGCAAGTCGACTATCAATTGGGGAATTGTTAGAGGGCGACTCGACTCTGTGTGCCTGACAAATACGCTCAATGTCAAAGCTGCCACTGCGGGGATGCCTCCAGTTTCTCCGGCTCCGGCTCCGGATCCGAGCTGCAGCTTTCTGCTTTCTGGCCCCATATTGATGATCATCATCAACTATCGACTGGATGGCACAGCAATGCAATGAATTTTAAAGCAAGCCAGCAGGGCAAAGGGAAATTTGGAAAAACAGAAACGACTCGACTTCATTTTGATTTTGATGCATTTATTCATGGGCAACGAGGACGGGAGGGAGCAGGAGTCTCTTTTATCGGAGCGCAAAATCCAGAAATGATGAGCGAGCTAAGTGGAAAACTTCTTGAGCGTTAATTCAGTTACTTCTTACGCCACATTTGCAGGCATCAAGACGCAATCAGAAATATATAAATATAATCGAAACAATTCAAGTCGCATTACGATTTTCGATTGCCAAACGCCCAGACATGTCCCCAATCAATGCCAGAGTCCATAAACAGACCCACTTTATTGAGCGCTGAAGAAGCTTTTATAGAAATGGGGACGTCTGCTCAGTTCTGTTCGGATATGTTCTGTATTTTTGCTGTGTGCTATTCGCAATTGCAATCGTCTGGGGGACCGAATAAGCTACACTGTCCAAAAATTGATGTATTGCACAGTGAATTATAATTCATTAATTGTTGAAATGAAATGAAGAAAATAATTGATATTGGAGGTGGCTGGAATCTTTTTAAAGCTGCTGAGTTTAAAATTGCTATTTACTTTGAAGACCAGCCTCAAGTTTTTTTTGCGGCAAATAAATAATAATAATACCAAATTAATAAAAGCAACATAAAATACTCATAAAACCGGAAATCTAGATAAAGCTATTAATCTTAACAATGCGGCTATGTAATAAGATTACAATTAGAGTTTACTTAAAGAAATAGTATTTAATATTAGTTGTTAAAATTCTTATTTTGTAATTTATAACTATTTTGTTAAAAGAAGTACTTTTAAATGATTAATGCTGATATCAATGCGAAATGTAGAATTTTGTTGTACAAATGTTCCACTTTAAAATGTTCCAAATACTGGTTTGATCCAACAAACCTTATTCTCCCATCTATGAAATAAAATCCAATAGTAAAACTGTTTTCAGTGTAGACTGGGAGTCGCCCCTTTCAGCCAGCGTGTGGGCACTTTGCCTACAAATGAGCTTGCGCAAAGTGGCGCCGATGTCCTTTTAGTTTTTATGACTGCATCGATCGACCATAGCTTTTCAATCAAACCTCTCAACACGTACGCATTGGGTTCACAAAGGTCCAAATAGGACTCCCTTGGCTCCCATGTCGGTCAGCAGAAAGTTTGCCCATAACAATGCTTATTACATTTTCGCTCCTTTTCTTTTTGGAGCACGAACGTCATAGAGCTCTAGTCTTGCGGACCCCAAAGCCAATATTGTATTGTATTTTGTTTTTCTTGTGCGAGTGCGAGTGGCCAAGTCTATTGTTTAAACGAAAATGTTTAATTAAGTGAAGAGCAACAGCAACAATAAAATAATGCACAGAGCAGCTGGCGGATGGGCTAGGAAATTGCTCATGGGGGGACTGAGCGGCAGATGTTGGCAGTTGGTCTCTGGTTCATATAGGAAATCGATGGGGTCACCAAGGAAAACATCAAGTGGCACTGGGATACTGACTGAGAATATGATACAGAATCGGCCAGGTTGATTGGCCAGATGCTAGTTAACCATCTGCTGCTGTATATCAAATCAAATCGCAGCTAAATTGCAATCAAACAAGTTTTCAAGCAACCCACTCGAACGCAATTTGCAATTCCATGACGACTCGCAACACAATCGGCAGACAAACAAAGCAAAAAAATTGCCCACCCATTTAGGAAAGAATGGAAAAAATGCCCCCGCTGTGGGAACTCTGATTTGTTTGGGCAAAAAATCAAAAGTGGCAAATGATCAAGTACGGAAAAAACGAAAGGGGACCCGGGAAAAGTGAAATCAAATCTATCAAATCAAATCAATTGAAGCCATGCATGTTTGAAAACTAAACACAGGCACAGAACGCTTCGCCCGTTCGTTTGACTTTTTGGCCGGCAAATATAGATAAGCGGACTCCACTTGGTCAACATTCGGCAGAACACTCATAGCTCTTAGCTAATTGAAGCGACTCCAAGCTTACACAGCCCGGGCCGAAAGATGATATCCTTAATTAGTTTTACAAATTGATTTCGGTGCCACACGGGAAAAGGTCAATCGATTCATGAATAGTTCAACATTTGGCGTAAGCCCAAACAAAAACAAATCTTTCAGGGTCGGCTAACTGGGAATTAATGGAAACAGGAAGCCAGACAGGCCCATCCATAAAACAAACACATGTTGAGTCGATTAAAAAGTGTGAGACACATCAAAGCGTGGGCAAATTGTTGGTGGAAACCATTTAAAGCGCCCTCGGCCCGTCTTTGCTTAGCTTTGACTTTAATTTTCACTCATGTCTTGTCACTGAATCTTTGACTAGCACAGCGAAAATGGCAATCGAATGCCAACTCGAGCAATAAGCAAAGGACGTCCAAAAACATGCTAAGCACACGCTCATCAGGCTTAAATATGCAAGAGCCCTACAAATATTTCAACAATCCCCAGTCGCCGAGCACTGGAGGAGAAATCTGCACTGAAAGCGCCCACATTGGACGAGTGCCAGCGGAAAATGCATTTCCATTTGCAACTCTGGGTCCGCTGTCAGGACGTCGCATCCTTCTGGCCGAAGCCGAGTCCGCGTCCTGCGAAGTTCGATGGGTCTCAGGATAGCGTTCGATTCGCAGGGCACAAAATGTGCATTGGAGTGCAACTTTTGACTGACTGACAGCCTGTGTGTGTGTAGGCAGAGCGAGTGTGCACACGAACAGAGGAGCTTCCACTTGCCGAAATTTCTGTAGATGCGGCAAAATTGATTACTCCGCGCAGTGTTTGCTTAAATTGTTTGAAGTCTGAAAAAGAAATTTCGATTCAAGGTCAAAATAAAAATGGTTCAAATAAAATGGACAAGAGGTTTTTATGAAAGTATTACAACATTGTTATCTTAGGGCACTAAAACTAATAACTCAAGCCCCAAACATCCTTAAAAGTTATTATACTTAGCTTTAAGACTAGTGGAAATGCTATAACAATAATATCCACCTGAAGTTAATTTGTACCAAACAAAGTAATTTACTAGTCATAAAAACCAAATACTCTTTTAACTCCCAAATTCTCAAATTCAGGGCGAAAACCTTTTGAGCACACCGATCTTATTATGGAAAATCATAATTATTATGGGTATTTCAAAAGGTTGTAATATAGTAAGAATATTAAAGTAAATGGCCCTCTTGTTTAACAAAGTTCTTCGCTTTTAAAAGCAATGAAATGTATCAATTGAAATGCTAATTTGCAGACAGCACATGCCAAGATTTGAGTTATCGGAGCCAGACTGTACTTATTTGGGCGTGGCCACAAACCCACCCACATCGAAACACTCGTGTTCACACACATATAGCTAGCAGTTTACATGGCTGGTTTGCTTTTTGCCAATGATGATGATTTTCATGTTTATCAGTTGCAGGTATGCACTAGCCGCCCCTTCCCTCCCCCTGAAGCCATCCATCCATCTGTCTGTCCTCTGTCCGCCGGACTGACATTTCTCCCTTTTTTCTGTCAATGCCGCTGCGATTCTGCCATGGTACGCATCAATTTTCGAATAGCTCGCCCGCATTAACTCCCAGAAACGTGCCAGGTTCGGGTTCCCGATCCGAGGGCAGGAACTCTGGATAGCTCGCAAATTGCTGACATTTCAACACGTCCGGCCAACAATTGAGATAATTTGGATCAATGGGACATCGATGTTAAGCCGATCAAACAGTGTTTTAAAGTTATAATTCTACTGTACAAACTGAAAAAGATGTTAAAAAAAAAAACATAGTTGATCTTTCTTCTTTTACTTTATATATTTTGTTCTGGTCATTATATAATTCCTTTTACTTTTACAATACTTACTTGGTAATTCCAAGATTTTATCTGACCAAATGCGCCAATTATTACATGAACAAATTTTGATAAAAATTTATAGGTTTCGGATTTAACTTTCAGGAATAATTGTAATTTAATGTTAATTTACACGAATATCACTAAACAAACTTGATTAAGGCATTCAGTTGCTTTGCAAAAGTGTTTTGTGAACGCTCTTGTTTTTTAAATTGTTGCTGAAAATTAACGTAAAAAATAAAGCCAACACTCAGAAAAAAAATCAAGCATTTCGTGCTTGAACCTAGTATTTTCGGTGTCAAAACTTCGCCAAGCATGGAAAATACAGAACGCGAGAACAAAATACTACTTTCGAGCACGAATTTTCAAGACCGAAAATACTAGATTTAAGAACCTTTCGGTCTTCAATCAAGTATGAATAATTCTTAAATCAAGTCATAGTTGGACTAAAAACAAGAACGATTTAATAATAAAGTAAGAAAGTTGCAAGCATGATTTAAATACGAATAATTCTTAAGTCACTATATAAATATTATGAAATTTAAATGAGTTTTTATTTTATGCTAGTAAGAGAAATTGGTATTGGAAACTGAAACGAAATAAACGAGATATATATAAACAATATTAATATTTTAAGTTTACTTACAACTTACCGCTCAAGGGCATTAACACTGCCTAATTTATGCGCCTTATATACCGAGTACTTTCAAAATAAACAGTTGGGAATTATTAGAGTTGACAGACATTAAAATTTCAAAAAGTGCTCTTTATGAGAATTTTTGAGCACGAACGTTCTTAAATGTTAAGCATGCAATTTTTCTTAAATCAAGGCTGTTTGTACTTGTTTTTAGCACGGTGTTTTTCCCTGGGTGAACTTTCTATTTTTGGCTATTATATAAGGAAATTGTGCCATTAAATTTAAATACATGTTTTTAGTCTTCTCTTAGTTGATTTCACCGAACATTTGGTTAAAACGCGAATTCTTCAACTTGGTAAATGCCAAACTTCTTAGTCAAGAATGTCACCTCTTCAAAGTGTTAACTATGCCCTCAACTAAAAATCCAAAAAAAAAAATTGAAAATATTACCGCGATTTCATTGGCAAAAACTGATTTTTGTCTGTAAACAGCATTGACCAAGAATAAAAATATTAATTGCCACAAGTAAGGTAGAGCAACAAAATCTACGCGAATTCTTAGGTGTCACTTGGCTTTTTTGTTAGCAACACCATAGACTCAAGCCCGACCTTTTAGTATTTTTTGAGTACTTAAAACTCCAACTTTAAGTCATTACACATTACATCTTCTACACAAGTGGAACCCATTTTTACACGTAGGCTGGTGTGTTGAAGCCATGCGAAATATTTTATGTGAACATTTTTGTATTTGCAAGTATTTGAATACCCTATTAATTTATTCTATAAAAGACTAAACTTGGTACTAAAGTGACGCATCCATTTGTTTTCGAAATTAAAAATGTTGTCTTAATGAAGTCAATGAAAAGTTAATGAAAACCAGAACAAATCTCCCCCAATTTGTATGTCCCATCTCCGTTCAATCAGCCGGCTGGCAGCAGCAGCGCTCATTACTTTACGGGGAATATTTTCTGCTTCATCAATCTGCTGCTCATTTGGGAAGCAGTCCCGATTCCGCACATGCCTTTATCTCACGGCCCGTCTCCGTCCCCGACCAATTGCTTTACACATCAGCGTGTTCTTGTCATTGCCAAACAAAAAGAAGGAAAAACGGCATCGGACGAGGGAATTTCCCACATGGCACATGCAGCAGCCAGCAACAAAGACGGGAAAGCGGAAAAACGGAGAGGACACCCAAGAAGAATCGAGATCCACAAGCCAAACAGAACGCCACACCAACATGTAAGCAAATTTGCAACCTGTCCGTGGTTGAATGTATGGCTGCTCTTCCGATTCTTTAAAATGCATTAAGCCCGCCACTTCTGCACGGATTTAGTGCTCAGCGCACTCTGAATGTTGTTAAATGTTTCACTCACCCCGGCGGAGGCAAAGCGACCCAGACAGAGTCCCAGTGTGAGAGTGTCCCACTTAATCCAATTTCTAGCCCAAAACTGTATCGATAGTCGCGCAATAGAAGCGCAAAACTGCATGAAAGCGGGCTGGAAGTGGGTGGGTGGCTCCTGGCAGTGCCTGAGTGTCCTGAATGGACCGCAGAGCCTGCCATAAGTGGATAAGGCCCTGCAGCTGGCCATACCGCCCACGCTTTTCCATTCACGAGCCCAACTCAACTCGACTCGAATTGCGTTTTATTGACTACAGGTCGACTTTCATTTAGGCCTAGTTCAGTTTGGTTTAGTTCGCCATCGTACACTGAACACACGAATGGCAAAGATGCTTAAATATATTTGTATTTATTTATTTATACCCACATATACTCGTAGAGTAAAAGGTTATATTATTTTCGTTTCCGCACCATAAAGTATATATATTCTTGATCGAAATAGCCATGTCCGTCCATAACACATAGAAAGTTGGGATAAGGCATGCAGATTCTAGAGATTTTTGCGCAGTGCATGTTTATTTCAGCTGGGTATAAAATTAAAAAATTATTTTCCATTATCTATTTGTATATTATATTTCAAGACTAAATATTCCAACCCTTCTTTTTCAAGTGCAGCTCTCTCAAGGGGTGAAACTGCAAGGACAGTAAATGAACGCAGGTGGAAATTGGAGCCTTATCTACAGGTTGGCCAGTTGTCAACTGGGCGGCGATCAGCGGCCTTTTATTGCCCCAGAAAGTGAAAAAGCGGTGAACGAGTGGGAGGGAAACCGCAGAGAAACCACAACCCCCCACTTTTCTAACCCAACATTCCTTTGGGCCCAATCATGTTTACTTAGGCACGAAAACATTTCATAATTTCCAATCAATTTCACCCGTTTTAATTACGCGTAAAATATTTAAAATTCTCGCATCTCAAAGAGCTCGCCGCGAAATCAAAGCAAAGCATTTTCATTGCCTTCATTTTGTTTGTTATGAATTTCGTAATTCTCTTAGGTTCTCTGTATTTGAACGATGAAATTTTACTTGTGTGCCTCTTTGAATTGTTGTACGCCACATTAATCATGCAAATGAAATGAAACATGAGGGGCGGGGCGTTAAGGTGTGTAGAAGGGGCGTGGCGCTCACTCCCATCAGTGGCAATTAACAGAAATTCCGAAAGATGCATGTGCTTTATTAGTATCTTTTTCGTTCCGTGCGGCAAGCTTGATCAGCATCAAAGGCGATTCGACCTCCAGTATTTTTAGCTGGCCAAGTGCCTAATGTGGGCTATAAATAAGGCTCTGTGGGTGGCTTTTCGGGTGGGTTTGATGTCGAGGATGCGTGTATCTTGCAGATATGCCGGAACTCTTGCATATTTAATGAGCATGACACGGCGTAAAATTGAGGAAAACAATGAAGCTTCGAAGCTGCCAACGAAGTCTGTACACTCTTTCACTAGTTGTGGAATGTAATGTCTCAGAGACCGTAAGGGAAAGACTTTAAGCCCTTCATTCGATTTTTCCATAAAAATAAGGTCGCCAAACTTTGGCACACTAGCTTCTCACATTCCCAGATGCAAGCACACAAATGCTAATGACAAGTTTGCCAAAAAGGACGTGTCCATGTGGGCCGAAGCCTGCTTTTAGGTATGTATTCAGCTAAGTGTATGTGGAACCCCGTTCAGTCAAGGTCACTTCGCTTCCCTATCGGGAGACTGCATAACGAGTTCAAAAAACTTTTCCCCATTCCCCAAACGAACCCAACTGAACTCAAGTCAGGGACAAACTATCCAAAGCTGTTCATTCACACTCACGCGAACACAAACACGATTCCTCGACTGCTTTTGGGCGCTGGTTCCTTAATCAGGAGCTTTTGTAATAAGCTTATCGCCCGGCGGCCAGGCAGGCCAGAAACAAACAGTAGAAATCCCCTCCTCACGCCACCAGTTTTAATATTCCTTCAATTCAATTATGTCGCGTTCACCCATAAACAGAAATGTTAAGACTTATGTTGATAAGTTGTATTATAAGTTACCACAGGACGTACTTAAATTAAAGTATACATTCAAGACTAATTAATGTAATGTTTTCCTTACAGTTTCACATCAAAAATTTCTGTCTGGAATTTGGATTTGTGGTTTTATTTTTAAAACAATTAATTTCAATTTATTATTAATTTAATACCTATTTTATCGACGCAAAATCGATTTTTCGAAAGTAGTGTAGTGAATTAATGTAACTATAGTTTCTTTTCTATGAGAATTTTTTTCGGCGTATTTTCAGATGAAAATCAGTTTACCAATGGAATTATTATTTTTTAGTGGATACTGAAATAAAAAATAAAACAATATAATATTTTAAATTCTCTGTATTATTTATTTATTAAAGATGATAGTAAAGTTAACAAAACTAATACTATCATAGATGGTGTAGTGCTAGCAGCAGGGCCTTCGACTATTAATAATATTCAAGTATATTGTACAATATTATTAACTAAGTTAATAAATTTACCCATAAAGTATAATCTTTAATTGTCTTATTAAAGTGATTTATTGCCCTTATAAAACTTACCATAGTTTTATGAACTATTTTCGTTTATTTTTGTGACTCTGTTGGCGAGATTGTCTTAGTCTCTCCTGAACTCAAGTCGTGTTCAAATATGGCAGACCAACCAACTAAAAATCGCTTAAAACTTTGTACCCGCCTATTTGTAGAGGTTGAAAAAAACCGAAAATACATTTCCCATTTCCCGACTAAAAGCTTTACTCTTGCAGACAGAAATCAAGGTAGGATTGAGGGGCATTAGCAATCTGGCAGCCCGACCCCACTTCAGCCGCCCGTGGAGCGAAAAAACGCAAAACAATTTTTGCTGAATGAAAATGTTTGCTTCAAAGTTGTTCCTTCCTTTCCCCATTTTCTGGGCTCCGCTGGAGAGTTCAGTTTATGAGCGGGTTATTTTGATTAATGTTCTTTCAACTGCTATCAGGCATGTTCGGTGTAGAAGAAGAGTCCGAGAGCAAAACTCAGTAAAGTTGGCAAGGGCTTAGCGGATATAGATGTGTCAAGAGAAAGAGCAGAGCAACAATTATTCGATGATTATAAAGTGGGTGGTGGAAGACAAGTGAAAGGACTCCACGTTCATTGTCCACGAAATCCCTTAACATCTTGGAGCCATTTCCTTAGGGCCATCCGTCTCGAGCCGTTCTGGCCTGACATTTTTAATTAGTTTTAAATATTTTATCCGAAGCGGAGATAATGCGACAAGATTTGTCATATAAATTGTTAATGGCCTTCTGGCCGAGTTTTTTCAGGCCTGACATAAGGGCTACCTTACCTTTTTCCCGGGCTGCCATTGAGTTTCTCTCGGAAAGTCCGTCCCATCATTCGAATGTTCTTTGTGTCTGTTTATTGACAAGCTGTAAATAATTTGGATTTGACATGATCCGGATTGCCTTGTGCTGAAGTCCCCCAATAAAATTTACTTGACTCTTGCGGCAAAACTTTTTCCGCAGCAAGGATTGAAAAGGGAGTATAACAACAATCGATGATACCCCAATCTTTTTAAACTGGTCCTGCGTGAGCTATGTATATTCATACTTAGGATCTAGAGTTAGGATCCTTCTTAAAGTAACAATTCTTTAATACAATACAAACTTTAAAGACCAATCATTATTGTTTTTAGGTGCATCTAAATGTTCCTTTTCTCTATTATCTCAGCTCATCCTAAGATGATTCCCTTCACTTGCCCGACTTATTTTCAGAACCTCTTTTATAACGTTGCAACCTTTACTGTGAAGTTATTATGGCCTCTGCGAGGCTATAAAATTATAAACGCTTTTACCATTTATACGTAATCCACAAAATTCCCAAGACATTTCTTCGCAAACCAAAGCGATGCAGCCACATTAATCCTGTTCTCCTCCACATTTTTCTCCGCAGAAAGGAACCACGCACCGCACATTCCGTCCGCCATTCAACCGAGACGCATGCTGACGTAAGCGGACCCAAGAGGAGCAAGTGGAAGCGGCGGGCAGGCGATGCCAAAATGCCATCGGCAGATCAGATCCTGTTTGTAAATGTCACCACAACGGTGGCGGCGGCGGCTCTAACCGCTGCAGCCGCCGTAAGCACCACAAAATCCGGAAGCGACGATGCCGTACGGCCGTATACGGATGCGGACGCGGGCATGGAAGCGGAGACGGCGGCCAACATAACCGGTTCTCTGGTGGAGGGCCTGACCACCGTGGCGGCGGCACTGAGTACGGCTCCGGCGGATGCGGACTCCGTGGGAGAGTGCGACGGAGCCGTGGAGGAGCTGCACGCCAGCGTCCTGGGCCTCCAACTGGCGGTGCCAGAGTGGGAGGTAATAATAATGATACACTGAAAAACGATGGAAGAATCAAAGTGAATATCTGGATATTAAATTCAAAGTGTGGTATTACATATTTGAGTTAACTACAAGAATGTAGTTTTTATACAAATATTATTAGACTAGTCAAAAAATATTATATATGACGTTATTCGTATTTACTTTAAATATTTTCTGTCATTAAATCAATGTCAGTGTCAATCAATTTGAGTTAACTATGACTTTACATTCCCATATTTAAAGTTAATAAAAACAGTAATGGATAAAAGCAAAGCGAGAAATATTCAGTTTAAGTATCCTTTGCTTTTTTTCATCCTTTGCGGTCCTTATACTCGCACTCGTAGAATAAAATAGGAACACTAATTTCGCCGAAAAAATTTAACAGGTACAAGGGAGCGTTTCCGACCCTTTAAAGTATACACATCTATTCTTGATCAGGATCCCTAGCCGAGTCGATCTAGCCATGTCCGTCTGTCTGTCCGTCCGTATCTCGGAAACAATAAATGCTAGAAAATTTGGCATTCGTATTCTAGAGCTTCTTGCGCAGCAAATGTTTATTTCAGCAGAGTGCCACGCCCACTCTAACGCCTATAACGCTAAAACCCGTCTAGCAGCCACATTTTAAAATATTTTGCAAAAGTTTAAATGAGATTTTGTTTTGATTGGATATTAATACCCATAAACATGCCAAATTATTCCAATTGTACCATTCACTAGAAAGTTAAAGGCCAATAAAGTGTGCAATCTTGAGAACAGTCTCTTTGTTACCTGAATATCTCCATCTCGTGTTATTGCTGTATAAATATATTGTGAAATTCGTCCCAGGGTAACGAATATTTGAGAGTCGACACCCTTGGTCCCTCTTGTCTTATACACAAAACAATAAACTCTTTGATATCTCTGATCTTTCAACAAATTACACAGCCTGCGGCCCAACTTAAAAATATCTTACTTCATTTATGTTTCTTTAATTTTCCCACAGGCTTTACTGACCGCCCTGGTTCTCTCCGTTATCATCGTGCTGACCATCATCGGGAACATCCTGGTGATCCTGAGTGTGTTCACCTACAAACCGCTGCGTATCGTCCAGAACTTCTTCATTGTGTCGCTGGCGGTGGCCGATCTCACGGTGGCTCTCCTTGTGCTGCCCTTTAACGTGGCCTACTCGATCCTGGGGCGCTGGGAGTTTGGCATCCACCTGTGCAAGCTGTGGCTCACCTGCGACGTCCTGTGCTGCACCAGCTCCATCCTGAACCTGTGCGCCATTGCCCTGGACCGCTACTGGGCCATCACGGACCCGATTAACTACGCCCAGAAGCGAACCGTGGGCCGGGTCCTGCTGCTTATCTCCGGGGTGTGGCTGCTCTCGTTGCTGATCAGCAGCCCGCCACTGATCGGCTGGAACGACTGGCCGGACGAGTTCACCAGCGCCACGCCCTGCGAGCTGACCTCGCAGCGCGGCTATGTCATCTACTCCTCGCTGGGCTCCTTCTTCATTCCGCTGGCCATCATGACGATCGTCTACATCGAGATCTTCGTGGCCACGCGGCGGCGCCTGCGGGAGCGGGCCAAGGCCAACAAGCTCAACACGATCGCGCTGAAGTCCGCCGAGTTGGAGCCGATGGCCAACTCCTCACCCGCAGCCGCCTCCACCTCCGGCTCCAAGTCACGCCTCCTGGCCAGCTGGCTGTGCTGCGGCAGGGACCGGCCCCAATTCGCTACGCCCATGATCCAGAACGACCAGGAGAGCATCAGCAGCGAGACCCACCAGCCGCAGCAGACGCAGGATGGCTCCAAGGCGGGAGCCCAGAGCAACAGCGATCCGCAGCAGCAGCAGCACGTGGTCGTGCTGGTCAAGAAGTCGCGGCGGGCCAAGATCAAGGACTCGATCAAACACGGCAAGGCCCGGGGCGGTCGCAAGTCGCAGTCCTCGTCCACCTGCGAGCCCCACGGCGAACAGCAGCTCCTGCCCGCCGGAGGAAGCTGCCGTGCCAGCGGAGGACACTCCGGAGGTGCAAAGTCCGACGCCGAGATCAGCACGGAGAGCGGGAGTGACCCCAAGGGTTGCATACAGGTAAGACAGTCTGAGAATCGCAAAGATAAATCAGCCACAAGCTGACCATTACACCAGTTTCCTTATGATCTTGTGCTTCTTGACTACTTACTCCCTTGCTCCTGAAAGGGCAGCAGGTGAACAACAATCTTTTTTTATTATATATAATAAATATATATTTATTACTTATTATATTACTTATTATATATTATATATATATATATATATATATATATTATATTATATATTATATAGCCAATCTAATGATTATTTAATAGTCGTCTAACATTTTTTTTATTTACACAACCTTACAAAATTAAATTAATAATACGCTACCAAGCAATTGATGGCAAATTCTGTTAGTGCTGAACCATGGTTCATAAAAATGTCACTATCTTTTTTCAATGGCACATTTTTTTTAAGTGTTGGGTCTCGGAATTTCTGTTTTTCTTCTTATACTTGACTTATATCCCCCCAAGTATACCAGTTTTTGTCTCATTTCAAAGTCGATAGATTACACCTTAACTTTGGCATCAGATCAATTTGATTGGACAAAAAACGCCAGCGCAGGCGCTTGATAAAAACGTTGAAAAACATTACGTTTTCAACTTAAAGTTGGCCCTGCGAATAAATCAAACTGGGTATGGTCAAAATTCATTTAAAGATTGGTTTTTCCACTTTTTTGGTCGATGGACTACAACTTTAATTTTTTTCCCAGGAGCCGACATGTAAACATATTGTTTCCGCATTAGCTTATTCAAAACTAATATTTTTTATGGTGGGTTGCACAAATTATTAGATTGTCGTCTCCGTCAAAAAGTAATAGAAGCCAGTCGAAACAAGTATTATTATTATTTAAAATTGTGCGTGGTCTTGTCATAATCAGGGAATCGATATTTTGTAAACTGGGGTAGCGGTCCTTCTTTTCCTATAATTGATTTTGTGATTGACCTTGATTCCCTGATACCTTGATTCTAGGTCTGTGTGACTCAGGCGGACGAGCAGACGTCCCTTAAGCTCACGCCACCGCAGTCCTCGACGGGAGTCGCCGCCGTTTCCGCCACTCCGCAGCAGAAGAAACCGAGCGGCGTGAACCAGTTCATCGAGGAGAAGCAGAAGATCTCGCTGTCCAAGGAGCGGCGGGCAGCCCGCACCCTGGGCATCATCATGGGCGTGTTCGTCATCTGCTGGCTGCCCTTCTTCCTCATGTACGTCATCCTGCCCTTCTGCCAGAGCTGCTGCCCTACAAATAAGTTCAAGAACTTCATCACCTGGCTGGGCTACATCAACTCCGGCCTGAACCCGGTCATCTACACCATTTTCAACCTGGACTACAGGCGGGCCTTCAAGAGGCTGCTGGGTCTAAACTGAGGCAGGCTGGCGGGGGTGGGGGGTAGGGCGGCGGACCTGGGCAGTGGGCGGGGGCCAAGGTTCGAGCGGGAGAGCATTACTCAGAGTGTGTGCCAAACTTAAATATTGGTTTAACCGATCATCAAAGATCTCAGTCGATGGTTGGGCCCCAAGTGCTGAACTTTCGATAGGGAAATAACATCGAACTTCTCTAGCGCATAATTTTAGTTTGCCTTGAAATTAAGTTGTTCCAATTTAATAAAAGTGAAAGATGTTTTGGTAAATCTTTTGATATTATATTATGATAATTCATATTTTTAATTTTAAACATTTTTGAGGTAATAATGCAGAAATGTTATTTAATCGTTTGATCGCTTCTTCGGAAGACATATGATTTGTAAGAACTTTAAATTCGATCATCTCGAATTTTTTTTTAGATGATATTTATATGATTTCATTTCAGTTGCAGAAGTTTCAAGTTTAATCAATGGTGATTAATAATCATCAAGCTGGGGAAAACTAAAGCGCCAAAAGAGAAAGTTCAGGCACACTTAAATAAATGTAAACTGGAAAAACTGTTCAATACTCATACTGAAAGGGGTTGTGCTGGGTTTCAAATGAGGAGACATCCCTCCAGCCATACACGCCCAATAAAGAAACATCAAAATTACATAGTAAAGAATTACATAACCATTAAAACGATACATATATATACACAAGCTAAGTAACATCCCAAACGAGAAAAGCATCAAATTGAATTTAATAAAATTAAATTAAATGTTTAGGCACAAGATTTGTGGCAACATTCGTGTTTCACCCTAAGTGTATGGAAAAAATGGTGTTAGTTAAATTAAATCTGCGCTCAAAATATGTAAGCAAGTAAGCTAAACTTCCAAGAAACAAAATTTGTTTTCTAGGCATTACTTTAACGATTTGTATTTAAATGTAATTTAATTGTAGGTAAACAAACACTAAACTACTGTACTTAATGTATACTTTGAAATACGCTTTGAACTATTTGTTAAATAATTTATTGATTAATTGTTTTTATGACAGAGCAACAATTGTGTTGAGTGAGCAGCTAAAAGCTTGCGCATCGAAACTTACTTAAGATAGATAAATGTTTAATTGCACTTTACGGAATGCAACAGAATTAGCGAAATGGAGTACTAAAAATCGACGTATAAACTCAAGTACATGCTATATCGTATATATCACAATTTATGTCTTTTAACGACGAAGTACGATAGTTTCACTAATTAACTTGTTTAACGAGCAAATACGAGCTAAGCGTAAACGAAACCAACAAAAGACAGATTCGAATTAAAGTTATGAAAGAACATTTTGTTTTGAATTTGTGTTTCAATTAAAATTATCAATCGATTTAAATGATCCCTGGGGAGTACATGCATTTCTACATGAATTTGGTGGGAAAACTTCAAAAATGTTAACTGTAAGTTTTAAGAAATGTTTCGAAGTAATACTTACCATTTACTCTTAGCCATTCTCTGGTGTTAAGTGTAAAGATCGAATTCCATTCCATTCTAAGACTGTAATTCATAAACACGTTTCAGGTAAGTATAATAACAACTCTTATTTTTACCCAGTTACATATAATACTTTGCATGAAAAACAAAATTTGTTTAATTTTATGTACATATGTACGTCTCATTCCGGTATACGAAATTTATTGTATCAGCTCCCAATATATGAAACAAAAAGTTCTGATATCAACGTTTCTATTAACAATCATTTTTGTAAATTGCATTTTTAAGGCATTGGTTTCTGGACAGGATATGGAAATTAATTTCTTATTTTGGTCATGGTACAAATTTTTAAAAGTTTTTTTATGCCGTTCTTAGTCAGAAGATTAGTGTCCAGTTTTTATATTTTCCAAATGTTACCCAACCTTTTTAAATTTTCGGGACCCTGTACCCCAACAGCGTGTCTGGAAAAGTAAAACTACTTCTAATTAAAGAAGAACAAGTCCTCCTAACTCGGGATTCTGAATTCCGACAAGCGGAAAAGTAGCTAGTACGGCTTTGACTACTAGCTACTTTCCCGCAACTATCGGATCACGCCCGGTTGCCATTCACAGGGAACGACCCCTTTCAGGTAGCGCGGCTGTCTCCCATCCCTAGCAAAGTGACGGCTTGAATTGTATTGTTGAGATTTAAATTTTTTGGACTGGCGGCAAAAGGACAGGGCTTGATCCCAAACACTAGTTACCTGCGGAAGCAGATTTCCGCGAAGACAGCCGCGAAGAACGCAGGCAGGCAGAAAGTGCAGCATAACCCAGTGATGTATATAAGCAATAGCTGCCCTGCAGAGACCAGCCAGACCATGGAAACTTCGGAAGCGGTGAATACGTGTGCGGAGGGAGACCAGCTGAACAGCTCCTTGCGCCTGCAGTGCTCGGTGTCCTCCATGGACATGGAAAGCGAGAGCGACCTTTCGCTGGCCTTCGAGCGCGAGGAGCAGTCCCCGGATGGCAGCTGCGACGAGCTGCCGGCCTTCGAGATCCGCGCCTTTTCGCCCCACGGACGCACCCCGTCGCCCATCGACGACCTCAACCTGTCGGACATCGAGACGCCCAAGCAGCCGCTGAGGGAACAGCCCCCTGCGGACGATGAGGAGCCCTCCCGCCAGCACGACCCCCAGTACGTCGCCCTGCACGAAATCAACGCCCAGATTAGTCCGCCCAGCGACGGCGACGACTCCAACAGCCTGGAGACGATCTTCGAGGGCGTCTTTCTCAGCACTCCGCCTCGCGAGAAGGCTGCCAACTCCGGCAGTTCCCGCTTTACACCCAAACGCGGCCGCGCCAATCTCATCGAGCTGATGGCCATCGGCAACCGGCTGCACGGTGGAAAGGAGAACCAGTCGCCGGGAGCGCGAGTCACCGACCTGCAGTCGCCATCGCCGCCTAAGGACCCCACCTAGTGAACGCCGCCCACCCCACCCCAACCAAAGCCATGGAGCCCTCGCTCAGACTGCCATCGATGATTTAGACTAAGTTACGATTAAACTGACTGTGTGGTACTTTCCCAGCGGCCAACAGGTGTACACCCTGTGTGTATCCTCGGCTGATCCTTCACCTTAGCTACTTTCCCTACATTTTCCGATGACAGGCCAGAAGTTTTTGTAGTGGTAATAAAGATTGTCTTTCCATGTTTCAAACATTAACCGAAAGTTTGGTTGAATTTGCTGGGCAGGTAGCCAGAAGGGACGGCTAATCCGCGGTACCTGAACCTGCTTATAAAACAATAATGGAATATTCATAAAACTCTTGGTAGGATGCGTTATTTCCAAGAATTGAAGAAATAAATTTCGTCACATTTTTACTAGAAAAGAGCCTTCGAATGATTTGTTCTTTAAAATATGTGCACTAAAGTAAATGTATCTTACTGGCTTGCAAATTAGAATTCGCACCCGCAAACACAGAAATTAAAAGTTGTTCCACTATTGGACTTGACCTCTACCTCCTATAGCGGATATGCGGTTATTCCACGGCATTGTTCGGCTCATTCATTAGAGCAATTTTTTCTCAGACTATACAATATTACTAACTATTACGAGCAAGGCAGACATATGTAAGCTCTGGTAAGCAATTATTTGATGAGCAAAATTGTTCTTCTGGTATTTTAAAATACCTCGACACGGCACTAAATGGACCGAAAGTTTGTTGAGCAAAATTGAAACTAAAAAGTTAAATTTTTCGCATTAATTAGAGCTGAAAATAAAAATGATTGAGAATAAAAACTAATTATATGCTTTTTGCTTGATTTTTCCAGCTCCTTGCGGCCATTTGGTGCTGCAACAAAAAAGCAACTTTTATATAAATAAAGGCAAAACTATATGATAGCATTTAGAAAAAAAACTCAAAGGGCTTTCGAAGTAAGTACTGGCAGATATGAAATGAATAACATTTTCAAGCTTTGTTTAGCACCAAAACATTTTGAAGTCGTATTAAGCAAAACACACGTCAAAGGTATACCTATTTAAACGTTAATTTTAAAAGCTTTTCAAAAGTTTTTTGAGCTATAATGTTTAAAGTAAAGTTCAAATGCTAAAGTGAGCATGTCGTCTTAGGCGAACAAATCCCAGTAAATGTCAAACGTGTCTCTTGTCTCTTTCTAAGCCTCTTATGACTGAGCCGAAAAATGCCGTGGAATAACCGCATAAGCAGTATTATACCGGCTGGTGAAAAAACACTCATCATAGCTGCCTACCAAACTGAATTTAATGGTAATTTTTGGACAACGTGTACCTTAGGGCTAGGATTATTTTACTTATAAGTATCATGCCTTAGCGATAGTTTGTGTAAAATAGTATAAAAATAAGTATTTTAGTGAATATATCTTATTGGAAGATACTGGAGCACCACATTGCAGAGTTGATTGCGAATTCTAATTTGGAAGCATAAGAAAAACTTAAAAAAATAATAGGGTCGAGCATTTTAAGTAATATTAAGTAATAAAATGGGGAATGTCTCATAGTTTATAGAACACATTCGAAAGTAATACAGCGGCCAGGATTCAACTTCAAAATTTTGTAAGCAGTGATACAAAGTCAAATAACGGATGAGGTAGTAAACCAGGTTATCTGTTCGTTGCCTTTGGTCCTATATGGCAGTTTGAAGCCCACTACAATCCGCTGTGCAGTTCGCTTCCAATCAAAAATTCTTTGAATGCCGCGATGCGGAGAACACCTTGACACGTAGCAACCCTGGGTTGACCTCCTGCCATCTGAAATAGCAAATGAATTAGCTGACCCTTATACAAATGTGGTTTCCCCACTCACCGCAAACGTCGCTCGCCCAACCTGGACTTGACCCTGTTTTTAATTGTGGACACTCCATTCACGCTGTGCAGCCCACGCCCCGTGATGATGAACACGTGCTTGTAGACGCGTGTGGAGTTGCGTAGCACGGTAATGTGCCGGTCGAGAAATAGATCCAGGCAGCTGATCGCCTCTACCGTGTGCAGGTAATGCAGGTCTAGCAGATCCGGATTGTTCTGGGTGTGCCGATGCACTTCCATGATACAGTTGGCCGCCCTCTGGTTGAAGACGTCAATCTTCTGCTTATGCAAGTTGGCTATCTCAGAGTAATAAAGCGCTACGCTACCATTGCCGCGCTGCACCGCCTGTTTGGCCTTCAGGTAGCATTCTGCTTTAAGCTGGGAGTGATGGGCGGCCATGTTTCGTGTCTCCTCAAAGTCGCGGAGTGCAGCACACTTGGCCTCTTCATGCAGCAAGGGCGATCTACTAGTGGTGGAAGAGCTGGAACTGGAACGCTGGCCTTGGCCAGAGGAGCTCTGTTGCAATTGTTTTTGGTGCTGCTGTTTCTGCTCTTCCAACGCAACTTCCGCACTAAGTTTTTCACCCTCTCGTAGAGCCTTTTCATAAAGTTCCGCTTCGCTCAGCGCGCTCTGAACATTGCTGTCCAAGACCTCGACGGTTTGGCCGTAGTTGCTACCGGTGGCCGCAAAGATCTCGAGAACAGTGTCGGTGGGGATTTCGGGGAACGTCTCGCACAATTTCATCTTGGTCAGGTGTGTGGCGATGTCGTTGGGCGGTTGCTTGCGAGCCGCCAACTCGGCGGCCTGCTTGGCGGCCATCTTCTCGCTGTTGTATATGGTCCAGGCCAGCTCCATATCCAGCAGCTCACCCACATTGCTCGGGGACTCGCTGCAATCGGCGTAGCCCGGATGCTTCAGCAATCGAGCGAACTGCTCGTCATCACGCATTGTCTTCTGGCGCTGTTCCTCCAGCTGGTTGTACACTGCCTCCATCCACAGCATGTAAAGCTGCTTGGCCAGCTGACGCGGCACAAATATTTTTGTGGTGGTGGGCAACACCTGCTCCGGCGGCAACATCTCGTCGTCCGTGTGGAACTGGGCGCGCAGCTGCTCAATAAGAGTGCCCCCCAAATCCATTTCCAGCAGAGTATTGTCTTCCGAGTCGTCCTCCTCCGGCTCTTCCGGATCCGCCGCTTCGTGCGCATCTGGAATCTTGGGCACGATAGGTTGATCCAGGACTCCATTACGGATGTCGCGGATTTTACGCGTGTGCTCTGAGTATTGTTCGTCGCCTGAAATTGTAATATTATATGTAATGTCAATTTACAATTAGTAAATTACTTGTTCAGCTATTGACAAGTTATAATTTCTCATCATCTATTCTATTGTATCAATATATGAATATCTCACCTAAAACAAAGCAATTCTGGATTTGCAGTTGCAATTCTTTGTTGGTGGGGGCCGAAATTCTTTTGTTGCGTGGTTGTCGTTGCGGCTTAGGAGCGGTTTTAGATGCTGGCGGGGTTGGCGACGAGGAAAGAGGAGTGCCAACTGGAGATTCTTGGCTCCCCACCGACTTATCGCAATCGCATTGAAACTGCGACGCCTCCTCGGAATTCACGGTTTCCTCCAATCCGAACTGGTCGGATCCTGTGGCAGCGTTAAGCTCGTCCTCCTTCAACAAAATATCGACAGCCCAGTCCACGTCAGCCTGGCACTTGACAAACAGATCCCAGAGGCCCGTCAGCTGTTTGTTGGGATACATCTGTCGCAGAAGTGCAAATCCTCCCGGTTCATTTCGACAGTTTAAGCAGTGCCTCTGAAACTGCTTTGCCCCTCTGGACTCCCCTTTCGATGTTTCCTCCTCTGTCTTGCTCTCGTCGCGAAGAAGATCGATCAGGGAGACTTCGCACTTTGGTGAACCTTGAGCAGCCGGAGCGTCTGGAACACCCAGAGCTGCCACCGACACTCCTGAATCTGCGGAATCCGCTGTCTGGGACCAGTATGACGGCGCTCCTTGTTCGAAGGGTACCCACGTTTGGGCATTGGCATTCAGCTTAAAGGTGTTATCTGGTGGCGCTGGGGCTGAACCTTCCAATGGCTTGCTCTCCTCAAATGAAGGAATGACCGGGACTGAAGGAAGAGGCGGATGTTGGCGCAGTTGCGGAAGGTCCACCGAGTACTTTGTATCCTTCATCGACTGTTGGAAAAACGAATCATCATTATTTCTTAATTTAATTTATATTTGCATTTTATTTAATAGATGTTGCTGCGGGGAATAATGGACACCACGCAACACCATAAGAATATTACCTTGATGAGATCTCCTGCAGTAGTGCGCTCGTAGCGCTCCAGCATACGCTGGATGCTTTCCCGTGGGACGTTGTGAGCATTCTTCTGGGCCAGCTTGCTGGCTGACTTGCACCAACTGGTCTGCGGCTCGAGCAGCTCAATGATGTAGCCGTGACGCACGGCGGACTGAACGTAGGGCTGCATCTCCCACACCATCGTGTTGGTGTTGTCCACGATGATGGGGCTCCAGCCACAGGCGGCCTTCTCGCGCACTCGCCGCTGGTTCCACTCGTGGGCGGCTGGGATCAGGGTGGGATTGAAATCGTACCCACGGCGCGTCCAGAAGTAGTCGTCTGTGCTGTGGACGAAGTCGTGCACTTTGTTTCGCTCGAGCAGGTGGGCTTGGCGCAGCAGGGATTCGGCCAGAGTGGACTTCCCACTGCCCGGAGGACCGCGCATGATTATCATCAGCTTGTGGCCCGCCTGCGCTCGCTGGCAGATCGAGTTTAGCTGTTTGTTGCTTTGGTTGTTGTTCATATTGCTGGCGGGGCACATTCTGATGGAGCTCGGAGCTCCGGCAGTGGCGTATTTCCTGGGAGTACCAGCGCTTCTGCTGCGGCTGCCATTGTTGTTGTTGCTGCCCACCAAGACCGCCAAATCCGCTTGCTCAGCGGAATTTCGCGGCGTCGACATGGCGTTCGCTTGCTTCTGGGTTGTTTGTTCTGTGAAAGACGATCTTTTAGAGTGGTTCGACCAACGTAATGCGCAGTAATCAGCACACTCCCCCGCCCCCAAAACCCCTTATCGCATCCGGGTCTCAAACTCACCAATGTCTGACCAGTCGGAGATCCCTCGATCCCGGAACTGCGGGTAGGCGCTGACTTCCTCTAGCTACTTGGCTGGATCCACATGCAAGGTATCTCCGGCGGACTCGAACCACTTCGTTTGTTTATTTCCAGGAAACAGGGAGCTCTCATCACATCCGCGAATTTGGTGCATTGCCAAATGGATGGGAATAACCACGTCCGAGCGGAGGCTATCGATGGTGCTTTCCGTCACGCGTTATCGATAGACACCAGTGCTGTCACGGATAGCTGTGTTAAAATAGCTACATAACTTAAAAATTGCACTGTAAAAAATTTAACAGACGATTCTGGTAAAATCTATAGAAATTGCAGTGAAGTCCGTTTTCTAGTCCCCCTAAACAGCTGATCAAAATTCAACAGCTTATGGAACACTTCAATTGTATTGCGTGCCGCCATCTGTACTAAATATATAAAAAAAAAAATAGCTATTAAAAAAGACTTAACAATTTTAATTTTACTACTTCTATGGCAAACATCTGCGTAAATTAGAGTCCGATCACAAAAAGTGATATTTCCTCGGAAAGGTACATCTATTTACTTGACAAACGTTTTGCTTGTAGGATATGGTTTTTTATACGACAAATTAAGAAACCATGTTCTTTGGAAATTTTTTTATGGGTGACACCAGTGTAAATTGGAGCTTTAAAAAGGCTAGAAAAGGTGTTTTCTGTAGTAAACTAGTAAACGTTAAACATAAAGGAATTTGTTAAAAATATCATTTGTTATCGCACAGGGTTTTTAAACAATTCATTTTCGTGTTGGCGAATTTAAATCCGCCAGCCGAATGCTTGGCGGAAAGTTTTTCGAGAATTTGTCGGGGGTTAACAGAGTTAGAACAAAGAAAATTTGAGTCCGTGCAGCTCATTCGGTAGTGAGTCTCGGAAAAGGTCTGGGAAATTAGTATGAATTTTTAGGAAATTAAGCTTTGAAAAGTTGTACACATGCCAGATATTATATCTTTTTATATAAAGAAAGAAAGAGAAAAGCAACCGGAATTGTGTCCATCACAAACCATTTTTCGGAAAACACTGATAGTCGCGATTAATATTTTCTGCTTCGTAGTATTTTGAAAAAAATTTCCCCGATCCTTTCTAGGGTACCTACAACAAAGAGGAATACTTAATACTTCGTTGTAACTTTGATTAAACAAAATATGTTTAAAAGAAATTGTACAACGAAATTGCCTTTTTTATACCCTTGCAGAGGGTATATTGATTTCAGTCAGAAGTGTGCAACGCAGTGAAGGAGACGTTTCCGACCCCATAAAGTATATATATTCTTGATCAGCATGACTAGACGAGTCGATCTAGCCATCCGTCTGTCCGTCCGTTTCTACGCAAACTAGTCTCTCAGTTTTAAAGATATCGGGCTGAAACTTTCCCAAAAGTCTTATATATTTTGCAGGTAAAATATAAGTCGGAACCAGCCGGATCGGACAACTATATCTTATAGCTCCCATAGGAATAATCGGAAAAAAATTTTTTACAAATTCTATCTTTGGTGTTTTTTAGCATATAACCTCCTACGCTTGGAAATAACATTTTTTAATTAGTTCTGAATTTCGAATTTAATTTTATCAAAATCGGACGACTATATCATATAGCTGCCATAGGAACGATCGGAAAATTGGTAGGAAAATAATATGAAACAAATTATAGCTTCGGTGTTTTTGACATATTATCTTATACTATTGGGAATATCATTTTTTGTGTTTTTAAATTTAATAATTATAGCTGCAAGGGTATTCAAGCTTCGGCTTGCCGAAGCTAACTTCCTTTCTTGTTTGCCTTTACAATGTGTTGTCGACATCTAATTTTCACCCATAACCGTATGTTTTTATAAACATTTTTTTGAACCGTAAAAACGCTTGTGGGAAAAAAGATGTGATTTTTTTATTATGCCTTTTGTAAGATCCATGCCAACCATAGAACTTTTTTTTATGAGGAATTTCCTATTTTTATGACTTTGGTGGTACTACCCTGTCCAAAGTAAATTTATAAATATTCTTTAGCGGAGACACCAGATATAAACCAGCTTTTGACGCAGTCCAGTTCCAGCTAGTGGTTACACCATTTAATGCAGTGCTTGTCGAATCAGTTACAGCCTGCTTTACAGATGTCCAATTCCAACCAGAGGTTACTCCTTTAACTACAACTTTTGTAGTTCCCGTTATGATCGGGCTTACGGTGTTGCTAACTCCTCTATAAGTAGTTTTCATTACATCTTTGGCAGCAGAGTAATATCCGATTTCCTTTTTGGGTTCTGGTTTTGGTGGTGAAAATAATTTGTGTTGCATATAGTATGGCACACAAGCGGCGGCAATACATAATGGAGCTAGCACAATGATTAATTTGTAAACTGGAACCAACTGTGGAGTCTGTGGTAAGTTTTTCAAAGGTTCCGCAGAACTTGGAGGACTCGGGCTAGGTTCAAACATTGGTGGTGCTGTCTGTGTTTTGTGAGAAATGGGTTTAGATGTGAATTTTTTCTTAATGACTTCAGTAAAAGCCCTGGAAGCTGTCGAAATGGCAGAGGAGCTTGAAGATATTACCGGAGCCAAACTAACTCGCCATAAACTATACGCCTTCAATGTTCCTTTCTCTATGACTTTGGCGGAACTTCTTGCAGCAGAAGACATAGCCGAACTGGAACCATGAACTATGCCAGTGATGGATGTTTGTGATGTCCTTTCCAAGTTTGATCTAATGGACAGGATTTTGGGTTCAGTCCATTTCCAACCGTTGGTGGCACCCTTAACTAATGATGTTTTGAAGTTTGTTAGGGCCGGGCTTACAGCAGCAGAGCCCTTTCCAATGGATAGTGTGGTCCATTTCCAGTATTTGAAAAGTCCTGCGGCAGTTTTCTTAGTTAGATCGTCGGCAGCAGAGGAATAACCTGAGGATGACCCCTGTTTTAATGTTTCTGCGACAACTGTTTTGGAAGCTTGTGATCCCTGGGTTAATGTTTTGGCCACTATTTCCGCAGTAGAATTCAATGCAATTTGCGGTTCCGGTGGTAATGATTTAGCAACAACGCTGGCTGCAGAAGTTAAAGACGAGCTGGAAACCGCAGAAATCACGGCTTGGGGTCCTTGGGTTACTGTTTTGGCCACAACGTTGGCTGCAGAAGTTAAAGACGAGCTGGAAACCGCAGAAGTCACGGCTTTGGGTCCTTGGGTTACTGTTTTGGCCACAACGTTGGCTGCAGAAGTTAAAGACGAGCTGGAAACCGCAGAAGTCACGGCTTGGGGTCCTTGGGTTACTGTTTTGGCCACAACGTTGGCTGCAGAAGTTAAGGACGAGCTGGAAATCGCAGAAGTCACGGCTTGGGGTCCTTGGGTTACTGTTTTGGCCACAACGTTGGCTGCAGAAGTTAAAGACGAGCTGGAAACCGCAGAAATCACGGCTTGGGGTCCTTGGGTTACTGTTTTGGCCACAACGTTGGCTGCAGAAGTTAAAGACGAGCTGGAAACCGCAGAAGTCACGGCTTTGGGTCCTTGGGTTACTGTTTTGGCCACAACGTAGGCTGCAGAAGTTAAAGACGAGCTGGAAACCGCAGAAGTCACGGCTTGGGGTCCTTGGGTTACTGTTTTGGCCACAACGTTGGCTGCAGAAGTTAAGGACGAGCTGGAAATCGCAGAAGTCACGGCTCGGGGACCTTGGGTTACTGTTTTGGCAACGGCGTCGGCAGCAGAAGATAGAGATCCATTTAGAGCCTTAGAGGACAGTCGAGTACTTGATCCTGAAGTCAATCTGCCAAGACGTAACATACTCTTGGATCTTAAAGCGGCTAGCCAAGAGACCAATGTCCACAAGGAGGCGGGGTGGATTTCACTAAGTTCCTGGACGGCACTTTGTGGAATAACTGCCTCAGGAACTGGAACTGTAACTGGGATCGGGATCGACGGAGGAGATCGTTGCATTATTCTGTAGGTCACATAGGCCCCCACAGCCACGCCTCCGATAAATACAGCCACTTTAAGCTTTCTGTGAAAATATCCTGCATCGGGTCCGGAGGGCATTGGGAACCATGTCTTTGCCAATCTTACCAGTTTACCAGATACGTTATAGTTTTTGACGGTACTGAGAATCCCGGGGTCTCTTGTTTGTAAAATGAAGGAATCGTAGGATGCACGGTTTTTGGTGGCCATCAGAGCTGCTTGGTAAGCCTTGTAGATCTCACGAAACTGCTCCGTTCCACTGGGGTTTTTGTCCGGATGCCATAGCAGGGACAACTTACGAAATGCTTCTTTAATCTCATCTTCCGTGGCGTTTCTGGGCAATTCCAAAACATCGTAGGGATCTTGGTCAACGTCACTCATTGTGATCGTGCACTGGAAAATACTATAGATACATATGTGCGTGTGCATGTTTGGATTTATTTACCTTCGATTAGATCGTGTGATCTCGAAATTGTGGGAAGTCCCAATTAATATTTTCCAGGTTGAAACTCTCCAATCGATAAGTCTTAGATTCGATTAAAAGTATAGTCTTTTAATTAAATTCGATTTGATAAATTCGTAAACTCATATATTAAGCCCGAATGCATTCGATACTTCGGGGCGCTAAACTTATAATCATTGCATATGTATTGATTGTTATCGCAGTACTTACAATCGACCAATAGTGTTGTCATGTTAGCTAATTTATAAATTCGACTAAAGAAACGGGTCTTAGTTTCCCAACCAATGGAAAATGGACACTCTGGTGTACCAATACATTGTTTAAGTCCTAAAATAATGCTATTTCCTAATCTTTACCTAGGTGATATTTTAAAGCATAGCGAATCTTCGCAGCCAAATATTACTATTACTTAAAATTTGTGCGGTCCCCTTCCTGTATAAGAATGATGACTTTGTAACAGAGAGACTAGTATTCATAGAATCGTACAGACCAGATTTAGTGATCAAGAATATATACCAACATAAGTTGTAGTGTCGATAATGTCTCCTTCACAGCGTTGCAAACTTATCACTGAAAAAAACAAGGAAGAACGCTATAGTCGAGTACCTCGACTATCAGATACCCGTTACTCAGCTAAAGGGACCAAAGGAAAATGGAGACATGCAAGCAGCAAATGCGCCACCTACCGGCGGTAGACAGATTTAAGCGTTGTGGGCGTTAGAGTGGGCGTGGCAAAGTTTTTTTTAAATCAATCGATAGGTATTGACGAGACCAATACATTTCAGTTAAAATTTTTTATCTAGCACGAAAATTGTGGGCGCCACAGGCTTGGGCGGTTTGTGGGCGTTAGAGTGGGCGTGGCATATTCGCGTAACAATCTTGCGCTGCGCTCAAGCCTACGGAATCTAAATCTGAAATCCCGTTTCTCTATCGTTGATATTTTCCGAGATATCCGCGTTCATATTTACGATTTTTTGAAGTTTGTGGGCGGTTTGTGGGCGTTCAAGTGGGCGTGGCAAACTTTTTTTAAGTCAATCGGTTGGTATTGATGAGAACAATACATTTCAGCTAAAATTTTTTTTCTAGCATCAAAACTGTAGGAGCCACAGTTTTCGGCGGTTTGTGGGCGTTAGAGTGGGCGTGGCACTCTTTTGAAACAAACTTGCGCTGCGCAGGAATCTCAGGAATCTGCATGCCTAATCCTAGTATTGTAGCTCTTATAGTTTCCGAGATCTCAGCGTTCATATGGACAGACGGACAGACGGACATGGCTAGATCGACTCGGCTAGTGATCCTGATCAAGAATATATACACTTTATGGGGTCAGAAACGCTTCCTTCTGCCTGTTACATACTTTCCGACGAATCTAGTATACCCTTTTACTCTACGAGTAACGGGTATAATAATCCCCTATGCAATGAAATTAAAATACATTTAATTAGGAGATATCTTAATATGCAAAATCGATGTTATTGGTTGCTTAAACTAATTCCTTAACGACTGTCCTAGTTCTCAATATTTTTGAAGAAGTGCAACTAAAAGTGTATGATGTGTTGATGTCTGGCTATCTAAAAAGACCATCAAACCGTTTAAATTTTAAGGTAAGTTCCCTGCACTTTTACAATTCAGCATTGGCACAAAATCATCACGCAGTAGTCTGTGACGCCGGCAGAGCCGATGCTCTTACCGACTCTTCTCTCAATCTCTCTTGTTATCTTGCATCGTTATGACTTTTTATAGAGGTACGCCAACGTTCATGAGTTACTCTCTTCAGAACATGTCCCTGGACCGAATATACTCAGTAAACGATTTAGGTGTTGGTACTATTTTTATGAATAATCTTATCAGAGGCGATATTGATTCTGTAGATTTGGTAAGCCGCCTAACTTTCAATGTTCCTGTTAGACTAATGCGAAACTACTATCTTATCAACTTACCACGATGTCCATCTAATTTCAGTCAGCACGAGCCCTTTCGCGTTCTTTCTAATAATTATAACAACCTGTATAATTTGTTCCTCAACTTCTAACCCTTATTAAAAACTAAAATCTTAGCTCATTTGCTTTAGTCTTGTTGATCTATGTTTTGTCCTGTCCTTATTTGTTCTATGTACAGTGGATCACATTAATATTCGGTTTTTTATACCCTTGCAGAGGGTATATTGATTTCAAGAAGACGTTTCCGACCCCATAAAGTATATATATTCTTGATCAGCATGACTAGACGAGTCGATCTAGCCATGTCCGTCTGTCCGTCCGTTTCTACGCAAACTAGTCTCTCAGTTTTAACATTTTTTAATTAGTTCTGAGTTTCGAATTTAATTTTATCAAAATCGGACTACTACATCATGATGTAAATCAGACGAGGGATCGAGTAGTAAGAATATAATATATATGTACTTTATTCAGTAATACGCGCGACACAACCGCTGGTGGCAAAGACTTAGAGAACTACACGATTAGGGATGAGTACAATGAGTTCTTATCGATATGTATACTTAAATTTGGTATATTTTAACATATCATATAGCTGCCATAGGAACCATCGGAAAATTGGTGGAAAAATAATATGAAACAAATTATAGCTTCGGTGTTTTTTGACATATTATCTTATTAAACAAAAACACCTCTTAACGAGGTAAAAAGTAGTGGCGAACGCGCCTTTAACAAAAATGTCTGATATCAACAATTGTGACGAAAAATGATATTACATTCGATAAAATAAATAAACTATATTAAATTTATGATTTCGGCCCGCAACAGTAAATACTTATTTACCTACACATCAATTTTCTGTTGTAGCGTGCCGAATACATAAATTTAATATAGTTTATTTATTTTATCGAATGTAATATCATTTTTCGTCACAATTGTTGATATCAGCAATTTTTGCTAAGGGCGCGTTCGCCACTACTTTTTACCTCGTTAAGAGGTGTTTTTGCTTAATATCAGAAGTTTTTTTTTGCACAAGAGTTTAAGTACCCCAATACCATGACTAGGAGTCGTCCCCATATGGCTTGGCTATTGAAAAACCAAACACACAGATTCGACCCCTAATCATAGATGAATGCCACCTTAAATTAGGCACAACAAGTTTTATCGCTTCAATTACCTTTTTTAATAGCACAAGTTTGGAATCTCAAGGGCTGTACAGTTTCAGATTCCAAGATAAATCTGTCGTTTCTTACATTTCCCGCCGAACTAGCGGGTTTTTCCAAAGTGGTAGAACAAATAGATCAAGTTTCCTATTTCGATTAGCTTCATGCAAGTAAAGGACCCTAAAACCATAACAGATTTTCCGTTTGAAAAAATCGAATAAGAATATTTTTTATCAAATTGGTTTTTTTTCTTGTTTATTCCAATAAGTATGAAATAATTCGTATACGGAGCTGAAACGAGTTGCACTTTTTAACGCCTAATATCTTCCAAACGATAATTTTTAGGGCAAAAAGTGTTATAAATCAAAAGTTGGAGAATCTCAAGGGCTATATGATTTAAAATTTAAAAAGAAATCGTTTGACTCAATTTTGAGAAAATAGTCAAAAAGTGGTTTTAAAAAATAACTTTTTGTCATAACTCTTAATCTATTATATTCAGACAATTTATTATATGAAGAGTATTTAGCAAATTAAATTATATTTTCAGAGATATATAGCACGTTTCTGTAGCATTAGTTGTTTAGATACTATAAGCATTTTAAATCTGGCTTTGTTTTTGATTTTCCGCTAAACTAGCGGGTTCTTCCAAAAGTCGTAGAACAAACGTTTTCTATTTCAAGCTACTTTATACACCCATAGGGTTTCCAAAACCCTAAAACTAAGATGGGATGCATACAAACCCACAAACAAAGGGACAAACATTTTCATTTTGGGAAGAAGAAGAAAATCTTGTTTTTTGAATTACTTTTGAACGAGACATCGGATTTCAACAAATAAGGTGTCATTCGACACTCCAAATAAATTGCTCCAATTGATTTGTTTTCCGTTTGACAACAAGCCCAGCTGCTTGACAGTAAGACCATGCCACATGCATTGCGGATGAACTTTGAAAACTTCGGTCACAATACAAAGATACGATTTTTCGACTAGTGAAACTCTTAGCCGATCTGAGTACTAGGCTTACGGAGGGAAATTTTGTTCTTTTAAGCCTAGTACTCACATCGACGAAAACCGCGAGCTAACCATAGGAGTGAGCGAGAGGCAAATACGCGGCTAAAGGTTTTCGTCGGGTCTGTTTTTCAGCGCGGTACTCAGATGAGCTAAGGAAATACCAGAAAAAATAACAGATTTCGGGAGTGAATTTTCGATGAACGCCGTTAGCCGCGGCCCAAAGAATAAGAAATTTAATCTTTGGCGGTGTTCGTGCAGAAGCGGTGGGGAATTTAAAAATTTTAAATGGAAGAAAAACCCAAAAAGGACCCAAATAAAAAGGACGCCTAATCCAAGCTGTTGCCCATTATTGTGAACTTCACTGACAGGAAGCAATGCCACAACAGGGGCAAATCCGCAGAATAGTTGACGTGCTGGAGGAGATCCTCTAGAGAATCACAGTGGGAAGGAACATGCCGAGTGGGACTTCGCTCTCTACATGGACCTCCTGCCGAGCGTGTCCTCGCAAAGAAAGTAAGATCTGGCCAAAATAATTTGGTTGCGTTGCACTAATAGAAGGATCTTTTTAGCAGAACCACCAGTAATATGATCTCCGAAGACCTCTCCATTCGGACTCCGTACACCATAACCACCAGCTATTTGGCAGCTTAAGCGGAGCTGGAGGACGCGGTGGCTTCTACAGGGAGGAGGAAAATAGGGCGCCCGCTAAGGAACAGTTGGAGAAGCCATGTCCAGCCACTGCCAGGATGCTGGGCGACTTACTGCAGCATCAGCGGATCAACCCTGTTCCCAATCCGGCTCCCACTTCCTCAAGGTCCAATATGCCCATTGCGACTCGGAGCTGGACTGCGGTGGCGCGGGAAAGATGGCGAAGCATCCGTGGAACGAAAAGGAAGCTATAAACAACTAATTTACTTAAATAAAAACATTCGTTGAACATTCCATCTATTTTTAATTTAATTTCTTTGTGTACCAGCAGACTCCTCCTTTTTAAATTTCTCCGATTGATATGTTTTCCGTTTGGTAACAAAAATTTAAAAAGGAGGAGTCTGCTGGTTCACAAAGAAAGTAAAATTAAAACAAGGAAGAACGCTATAGTCGAGTACCTCGACTATCAGATACCCGTTACTCAGCTAAAGGGACCAAAGGAAAATGGAGATATGCAAGCAGCAAAGCGAGATTGAAATGCGCCACCTACCGGTGGTAGACAGATTTAAGCGTTGTGGGCGTTAGAGTGGGCGTGGCAAAGTTTTTTTGGATCAATCGATAGGTATTGACAAGACCAAAACATTTCAGTTAAAATTTTGTATCTAACATGAAAATTGTGGGCGCCACAGGCATGGGCGGTTTGTGGTGGGCTTGGCATATTCGCGTAACAAACTTGCGCTGCGCTCAAGCCTACGGAATCTAAATCTTAAATCCCATTTCTCTATCTTTGATATTTTCTGAGATATCCGCGTTCATATTTACGATTTTTTGAAGTTTGAGGGCGGTTTGTGGGCGTTAAAGTAGGCGTGGCAAACTTTTTTTTGGGTCAATCGATAGGTATTGACGAGAACAATACATTTCAGTTAAAATTTGTATTCTAGCATCAAAACTGTAGGAGCCACAGTTTTAGACGGTTTGTGGGCGTTAGAGTGGGCGTGGCACTCTGCTGAAACAAACTTGCGCTGCGTAAGAAGCTCAGGAATCTGCACGCCTAATCTCAATAGCCTAGCTCTTATAGTTTCCGAGATCTCAGCGTTCATCCGGACGGACAGACAGACGGACAGACGGACATGGCTAGATCGACTCGGCTAGTGATCCTGATCAAGAATATATATACTTTATCGGGTCGGAAACGCTTCCTTCTGCCTGTTACATACTTTCCGACGAATCTAGTATACACTTTTACTCTACGAGTAACGGGTATAATAAATGGAATGTTCAACGAATGTTTTTATCTATGTAATTTTTTAGTTTAAAGCTTCTTTAACGTCCCACGAATGCTGCGCCACCGCAGTCCAGCTCCGAGTCCCAATGTTCATATTGGACCTTGAGGAAGTGGGAGCCGGATTGGCAACGGGGTTGATCCGCTGATGCTGCATTCCTGCAGCCCAGCATCCTGGCCATGGCTTCTCCAACTGTTCCTTAGCGGGCGCCCTATTTTTCTCCTCCCTATAGAAGCCACCGCGTCCTCCAGCTCCGCTTAAGCTGCCAAGTAGCTGGTGGTGGTGGTGGTGTACGGAGTCCTAATGGAGAGGACTTCGGAGATCATATTACTGGTGGTTCTGCTAAAAAGATCCTTCTATTAGTGCAACGCAACCAAATTATTTTGGCTAGATCTTACTTTCTTTGCGAGGACACGCTCGGCAGGATGTCCATGTAGACAGTCAAGTCCCACTCGGCATGTTCCTTCCCACTGTGATTCTCTAGAGGATCTCCTCCAGCACGTCAACTATTCTGCGGATTTGCCCCTGTTGTGGTATTGCTTCCTGTCAGTGAAGTTCACAATAATGGGCAACAGCTCGGATTAGGCGTCCTTTTTCATCTGAACTGACTTCCTTTATCCGCTTTTTTGGGTTTTTCTTCCATTTAAAATTTTTAATTTCCCCACCGCTTCTGCACGAACACAGCCAAAGATTAAATTTCTTATTCTTTGGGCCGCGGCTAACGGCGTTCATCGAAAATTCACTCCCGAAATCTGGTATTTTTTCTGGTATTTCCTTAGCTCATCTGAGTACCGCGCTGAAAAACAGACCCGACGAAAAGCTTTAGCCGCCTGTTTGCCTCTCGCTCACTCCTATGGTTAGCTCGCGGTTTTCGTCGATGTGAGTACTAGGCCTTTTGGTATATTCAAGCTTTTAATATTACCTTTTCATATTTGATATTTGATTTGATATATTTTATTTGATATTTAACAAAAAAAATACATAAACCAAAAAAAGCTCTATATTTGCGTTACTTTAATATTCGGTATTTTTCGAAAGTCGTATAAAAAAGCCCCGTGGCAACTCCAAATGGCCAAAAATTGGCGCAATTAATGTGTTTCCCCGAAAAGCCAACATCTGACCGACAATAGTTGACACCAAACAAGCCGCAAACATTAAGTTTTAGCCACGAATTTAAAATGGGCCGCAAAAGTAAGAATTCGTCCTTGGAGCAGCGAAAACTTGTCCTCCAGTTGCATCTAGAGGGCAAAACTTACAAGGAAACTGCCGATATCCTGGAAATGAAGTCAAATACGGTCGGTGACATCGTCCGCAGATTCAAAAATGAGGGAAGAGTGGCGTCAATAAAGCAGAAAGGACAACCCAAAAAATTGACTGATCGCGAAGAAGCGGAAATAGTCCGAAAGGTTAAGAAAAATCCTCGACTAAGTGCACCCGAATTGAAGGCCGAACTCTTTGCCGACCACGGGAAGACCGCTTTAGCGCAAACCGTTCGTCGTACCAAAAAAAAACAAGGGTACAACGGCAGAGTCGCTCGAAAGAAGCCTTTGCTGGCTGAGCGCAACCGGAAACTGCGGGAAAGTTTCGCCACGGAGTACGCCAAAAAGGACCAACCTTTAAGTCGTATCAGGACAACGGCCCGAAGCACAAGGCCTATAAAGTAAGGTCCTGGTTGTTGTACAACTGCCCAAAATTGTTGGAAACGCCTCCCCAATCCCCTGATCTCAATCCAATTAAGAATCTGTGGAGTGAGTTGGACCGCCGTGTTCACAAAACGCCTATATCGTCCATATCGGCCTTAAAAGAACGGCTTCAGGAAGAGTGGGCTAAAATTGGGTCGGAATACACCCAAAAAATTATAGCCAATATGCCAAAACGACTGAAAAAACAAAAGAAAAAACCGAATATTAAAGTAACGCAAAATGTTGAGTTTTTTTTTGTTTATGTATGTATTTATTTTAATTTTTTAATATAACCATAATATATGTACTTCGATGAATTGGTCATAAAAAAGCTTTAATTTTTCATTTTAAGATTGTTTGTTATTACTTGATTTCAACATTTTATTCGCGTTTGAAGTTGAAAAAAAACGAATATTAATGGGATCCACTGTACCTTCCTCGCGAACCGTAATTGCCCGAAAAAAATGGGCCCGCGCGTAACAAGCACGTGCTTGGTGTCGTTTGGGCCACTTGTTTGTACTGCTCTTAGTGCATCAACGTTCAACAACAAATATTATAGTGCTGTATTTGCTGATAAAATTCTCTCAATCTCTCTTTTTAAATACTATAGTGCTGAAAAGGTGATATACATATACATACTAGTGAAAAAGAGCCTGGTGGTGATCTTTCTGCTGTAATTCATTGCCTAAAGAGCGATGAACGGTACTGCAGTGTTATATCTCATTGTGTGATGAGAAACGCATATTTAAAACACAAAGTGCCTTTCAGGTCAACCAGTGTATGTAATATTTTTCTAACATGTTTATTAACAGTATATGTAATGCTGTGCAGTTGTTGGACATTTAATTAATAGGACTAATAATATCAAAAAGTAACATAAGTTAGGTCTGTACAACTAATCACTAGAAGATAACTTTAAAGCTATTACAGCGATGTTCCTTAAAAGATTCTTTTACACAGATTATATCCTAATGAACATGAAGTCGTAAACTCAGTCCGATGTGGATCCATCGCTGTTAGTGGCCGGTTCCTTCTTCCGGTTGAAGAACTGGAAGGTCTTGTAGGCGGCGAAGGCGAACAGCACGGTCCCGCCGACGGCGCACATGAAGGGTAGCATGTCGGACGTGGGCTGGGCAAAGGTCGCCGGTTGGTCACCGATTCGCAGGCCCTCCTCACCGAACTGGTCGTAAATGTGCCGCTTTTCCTTGTCGGAAAGGACTTCGAAGGCGGCCACCACCTCCTTGAACTGCTCCTCGGCCTCGGGATGGTCGTTCTTGTCCGGATGGTAACGGAGTGCCATCCGGCGGTAGCCCTTCTTGACGTCCTCACTGGACGCATTCCTCTCGATGCCCAAAATTTTGTAGTAATCTTTGCCCATTGTGATGAAATGGAGTTCTCCTTGCTCCGGTTGAGATCTTTGGCCAGCACAGCAGCGGTAGATTCTCGTCCCGATTATTGGTGCGGGGTGCCGGGACTTTACGAATTAAGAGATTCCATTCGCTGATTAAAAACAACACAAGCTGAAACTGACCGTTCGATAATCTACTGTCGGCCACAGCTGGGCGGGTAGAGTTGCCGACACAGAGATAAATACCCTCTATGTGAATAAATCGCGTAAGTGTAAAAAGGCTATTTTCACTTTGACAGTGCGCGCAACAGCACCGAGGTAGTGCGCTTAACAGCACTCTGTGAACAACAGCACGCTGTGCGGTGTGTTGTTTCCGCCACCAACATACTCTCTTTCCGTTCTGTGAGCGAAAACCGAAAAGTCTGTGCTTTGGTAAGTGCTGCTAAAAATCCGAAATACTGCTGCATCCCAAGCGTATTCGGCCAAAAACTACTTCCTTGTTGTCCCTGGTAACGGCTAATCGAAATGGCGTCTCTTGCAGTTCTTAAATTCACCCGACGAGTCCCTAATACACAATCAAAATGGTTAGGGAGAACAAGGCAGCATGGAAGGCTCAGTACTTCATCAAGGTTGTGGTAAGTACAGCCCCCGCCACGCCCCAGGGTCGCCCAACTAATCCTGGTTAATCCCCTCTCCAGGAACTCTTCGACGAGTTTCCCAAGTGCTTCATTGTGGGCGCCGACAACGTGGGCTCCAAGCAGATGCAGAACATCCGTACCAGCCTGCGTGGTCTGGCCGTCGTGCTGATGGGCAAGAACACCATGATGCGCAAGGCCATCCGCGGGCATCTGGAGAACAACCCCCAGCTGGAGAAGCTGCTGCCCCACATCAAGGGCAACGTGGGCTTCGTGTTCACCAAGGGCGATCTCGCCGAGGTGCGCGACAAGCTGCTGGAGTCCAAGGTGCGCGCCCCCGCCCGTCCCGGCGCCATTGCCCCCCTGCACGTCATCATCCCGGCCCAGAACACTGGCTTGGGACCCGAGAAGACCAGCTTCTTCCAGGCCCTGTCCATCCCGACCAAGATCTCCAAGGGAACAATTGAAATCATCAACGACGTGCCCATCCTGAAGCCCGGCGACAAGGTCGGCGCTTCTGAGGCCACGCTGCTCAACATGCTGAACATCTCGCCCTTCTCGTACGGTCTGATCGTCAGCCAGGTGTACGACTCTGGCTCGATCTTCTCGCCCGAGATCCTGGACATCAAGCCCGAGGATCTGCGCGCCAAGTTCCAGCAGGGAGTGGCCAACCTGGCCGCCGTCTGTTTGTCCGTGGGCTACCCGACCATCGCCTCGGCCCCACACAGCATTGCCAACGGATTCAAGAACCTGCTGGCTATTGCTGCCACCACCGAGGTGGAGTTCAAGGAGGCCACCACCATCAAGGAGTACATCAAGGACCCCAGCAAGTTCGCGGCCGCTGCCTCGGCCACGGCTGCCCCCGCCGCCGGCGGAGCTGCCGACAAGAAGGAGGAGGCCAAGAAGGTCGAGTCCGAGTCCGAGGAGGAGGACGATGACATGGGCTTCGGTCTGTTCGACTAAGCTGGATGCAGGATGCCCAGCAGCGGCGCCCACGGGCCATCGCTTCTGCTTTCGACGTTTACCCACTAAGACCCTCTATTATGTTTTCTACGTGCAAATCATTGCCGTGGTTTGACGGACCCAATGGCAAGTTGCATTAAACATCCTGTAAACTGCTCGAAAGCGCACTCGAATGCCTTTTAATTTCGTTTGGTGGTTGGAGATAGCCAGAGATCATCGCTGAAACCCAAAGGGTCTACCATGTTCCCCTTTAAATGGCCAGCAGACAGCAGGTGCCGCCTGCAGCTGCTCCCGCCCCTCCGAATATTTACAAAGTAATTACTTGTGATAAAATGAATTTCACAAGATGAGAAAAGTTTAAAGTTTCTGCTGCGTCGTCGGCGACTTTTGCGATTTCTTTTGCTTTTCGCAAAAGACATCGGCGACGGCGGCGCTCATAAAAATTCAATTTGTCTTGACAAAATACGCAAGAAATTAAGAAGTGGCGGCAAAAGAAACTTTCTTTCCCTTTTTCCCATTTCCCTGCACATTTCTTGCTCGTCTGGAGAGCGAAAATGAGTTACGCGACTGGGGCGTGAAAGTGCCACGCCCTCGCGGCAATGTGTCGCCCACGAGAAGTGAAGGGTGGAGTGGGCAGGAGGCGGAAGTGGGAGCTGCCGGAGCAGGAGCCGCGGGCCAAGTTAAACACTGCATAAATAGCCGGGACCAAAATGTAAGGCCCTGACGAAAATAAATCCTCCGCAGGCCTCTGCGGACTATAGAGATGGGAACGTGATAAAAATTGTGTAATACTAGGCGAGTAGATTTCAGTACGATAAACCTGGTAAATAACTTATTGATTCGCAATTCCATAACATGTGTAATAAGGTGATTAGTATTGAGATCAATTGCACTAAAAAGCGAGGGCTTTTCATAGGAATATGAAACACATACTTTAAAAATGTACTTGTAGGTAAACTTTTTCTTTATTTTGGTTAAGAAGCCTCTTGTTCAAAGAGAAATATTATTGGTGGAAATAGTGTTATTTTAAATTTTAAAATAAAAAAATGTTTTCCGCTATTCGGAAAACTATAACTTTCCTTAAAGTTGAATAATTCAGTAGGCCCATTTTTATAAACAAAATTCACACAACTTACTACTTTCTAGTAGTTTAACTATAAAATGAGCAACATTTACGTTACTTCTTGAAATAAAAAAATTATTTATTTTTGCCTATTAATTTTTTGTGTAATAATAATTTATGTATATAATTTTAATTTACCTTTAGTTTCATTTTATTGCCTGTTTTTGTAGCTTATCATTGGCCGTGTCACGATTTCATCGCTATGCTTGGAATGTGTGAATGTGGATACCATTTGGTTTTGAGATAAATTAATAAAGACATTGCATAATTTCAGGCGCCGCTGGCGGCAAATATACACAGGAATTAGCATAAACTGTGGGGCGGCTGACCCATCATCCCCATCTAAGCCTGAACCTCCCATGAGCCGTCGACCACCCGCCCAACCACCACCCACCGCTCGCCACTCAATCAGCAGCAAGCGACATTTGAAATCAAAATGCGATTGGCAAAATGATTTGCTTCAATTTTTGTGATGCGCATAACAAATGAAGTTTGGACATTTGGACAATTGATTGGGACAGCAGCCATGTGCTGGGAGCGGTGAGTCGGGGAGTCGGCAAGGAGTGGTCCGAGACCCATATAGACAATGTACGATACCACACATCACATCACACACTCCATCGCAATGTTTGCCATGCACAACAAAATGTGGAGCAGTCGACAGATTCGGAATCAGATTCAGATTCGAGTTCAGGACTCCGGTCCAAGTGCCAAGCGCCTCCGCCCTCCGCCGACCGGGAATCCCCCGAAACTGGACTCGATTTTGGCTATCCAATGCGCACAGATAGATTTGTATGCATATTTTTGCTCTGGCATTTCGTTTGTGTGCTAAACATGTGAAAGCCATCGATATAACGATGCTGCTCCTGTTATGCATGTTCCCCCGTTTCCTATTCCGCCGCCTGTGTGCTCAGCTGTGATTTGTTTGGCCAAAAGATTTGGAGCAAAACGGTTTAATTCTTGTGGAATGGCTTAAACGATTCCTGCCGGCGAGTTCTTCTAGCGAACTGCGAACTGGAAACGGAATTTCGAATCGAACTCTACTCCAACAAACTTTCCATGACTTCATTTACGAGAATTTGTACTAGAAAGTTGCTCGATGCTAAAACATCAATAACTTATTTCATTGCATTTCTGTTAGGTATAAGCATTAATACATTTTATCTCTTCAAGAAAAAACTAGACTAACTGGGCGGGGTGGTTTCTAAGAAAATTAATAATTCAATCATTTTATTTAATAATAATATTAACATTTTTCTGTTAAAATAGTTGGAAGTTTCTTTCAGCAAATCGCCACGCCCACTCTCAGGCAAAGTCCTGTGTAGCTTACACATTTTTAAAGATTTTTTGGCGGGACGGGATGGTATTTTGGGTTAATTATCAATATCCAACTACATGTTAAAAAATATTCAATCAACAAGTCCCAAGCAAATAATCTGTGCAATCTTTATATGAACTAATCAACTTGAAACTTGAAAAAAGTGCTTAAAATAAAATGTTAAGAATTCAAGATTACTTGCAGTTTTAAAAATATCAAACTAAAAGCGACAAAAAAACAGAAAAATTGTTCGAATCCAGTGAGCATTGGCGCCGAGGAAATAACCCCCGAAATGGGAAACTTTGGTTAGCATCAGCCGGCTGGATCCGAGATGATAACTGAAACAGAAATCTATTTTCCAACTGACTGACGTGCAATACAAATACATTTTCCGAGATGCCGAGTGCCAAGGGTTGCGGGGTGTGGTGGGCGACATGAAAGGGGAAGCCAAAAAACGAAATAATGGAAATCTGAAAACATTCACGGGATTGTTTGGAGCGGGTTGCAGGGGCGGCACCTGGCCACGCCCCCTCGCCCCACGGCACAACATGCTCAATTTAGTCTCGTCACATCAAAATGTTTGCTCTTCGCGCTGTTTGCCGAGGCTGTTATTGTTGTTGTGGCCGGGGAACAACTCAGGGAGGGGTTGGTCCACGCTTTGTGGGCGCTTACCGCGTATAATTTATCTATGCATATGTTTTGAGTTGCCAACAACACACAAGTTCTCGCTGAGGTAGCCCGAAATTGGAGCCCTGCCCCACATAAATCACAGTCAACAGCACGCATTCGCAGGCTCAGCCGCCGAACCACCCACTCGACCGCCTCCCAAACCCCTTTCATGTCGGGTTTAAGTTCTGGCCTATTTGACGGAACTCGGAGAGTTTATGAAATTAGCGACATTAGTTTCAGTTTCATATTCATTCTGCTCGCTCTCAACCCGATCCGATGCGAGGCTATAAGTTATATCGCTTCGGAGTCTTTATTTTATTGGCCCTGGCTATGACCCAAACTGAAACTGATTCTACGAACCTAAAAGAAAACAGAATCACCATTCGATAGGTCTAAAAAATATAATATTAAATATATAAAACTGGTGGTTGGTATTCAAATATATACAAATCTACTATATAATAGCACCTATAGGCTAATGACTTTTGAACATATTTATTTAAGATGATTTATATTAATTGAAGAGCCTAAACATATAACTAAGACCAACGAAATCGAATATGAAATTTAAGTCAGTTCATAAGATACAAAAATATAAATGTACACTAAACAAAGTCATCCCCTTGCAAACCATAATTTTCTTTTTAACTTATTTAAAAGGAAATCTCTTCCAGAAAGCTTCGCCTGTGCAACATTCATCTTAGGTGCCCTTAAAATCGGATCGCTTTAATAAGACATAAATGCTCTTTGGGACAGTGGTAACGGTTGTGTTAACGGTAACAATAAACGACGGAACCCGTTACGACGAGCGATGATTGCAAGGCAAACGAGCAATTAAAAAGTCGTGTGCCGGGGGAGTTACCACCCGAAACCCACCGCCACCCGCCCATTCCACACCCCAGAAAAGGAAACACTTCAGCCCTTTGCCACGTACGAGGCATAACCTTTTGGCCTCCTTCCCGGCACAGCTGTCACAGAACGCGAGTGTGTGTGGGTGTGCGGGCATCCTTCGAATCCAGGATCCTTCGGCTGCTTTTGTTCCTCGGAGGCATTTTTACGGCCCTCCGTTTTTACGCTGGAAGCGGGAATTTTCACGTTGGGTATTTGAAATATGCACGTAATATTGCAAAATTTTAAGCGTATATCTTTGCATAATTAACTGAGAAAATACTTAGCACATGGATAAGGGGGCAAAGGGAAAGCCACGGTGTCCCTGTCCCAGTCGCTGCCTTGCAGGCATTTTTACCGCAGCTTCCAAATCTCTTGCAGAGGAGCGAATGAAACTTTTGCAATGATACTTTCGGTCCGCACACCACCCATCCTCCCCTTGCCACTCCTTAGCCACCACCCAGGTTGTGTGGAATTTTTAATCTGCCATAGAATCCGCCACCGAGCTGGGAGCTCTGCTCTGATCTCACACGGAGAAAAATACGAAGGGATATCGGTGAATTTGAAATGAATTAGTGTCATTATTATACCCGGTAGGTCTGGAGATATTGTAGGTAATGTAAAACACGACCAATTTTTTAAGCTTAAAGATTTTCTTACAGACTGTAAAAGGTGTTGGAGAAGTTTACTACCTGAGCATTAAGTCACTCAAATTTCGCGATAAAAATTACAAGCCTCTTAAGTACTGAACATTTTTATGGACTGGTTTTCAGACCTGGGCTGAGGATTTTCATACCCCTGCAGACAGTATAATCCCTCCGTCTGTCCGTTTTTACGCAAACTAGTCTATCGGTTTTAAATCTATCGGGTATGAAAGATATGATACCTTCCCAAAAGTCTTATATCTATTGCAGGTAGTATACAAGTCGGAACGAGCCGGATCAGACTTAGTATTAGGAATGATCTCAAAAATATTTTAAGATACATTAAAAAAAATGATTTCTGTTTTTTTTTTACATTTTATCTTCTTCTCTTGGGAATATCATTCTCTTACTATTTCAGATTTTCGAATTAATTTTAATTCAATCCGACTAATATATTATATAGCTGCCATATGGAGGATTTCGTTTTCAGCAGCATATTCGATAGTAAGTTAAAATGAAACATTATCTTAATATTGCTGTAATTATTTTTTAGATTTCTGAAAATTGGAAAACTTTGTACCTATAATGCACCCATGGGAACGTTCCGCAAGGTTATAGCTTCCTTTCATGTTTTTAGTTATTCCAACCTATCGATCGTCCGATCGCATGGAAGCAATCAATTTGATAATTAGCTTTTAATGTTTAAGATTGCTATTTTCTGATTGCAGAAAGGCTTTCTGAAAGGATATGGACAATCAGTTTTTTCAGTGTACTGCTCCTGCTGTTCACCCAGGGTCATGTATCTTTCTTTACTGCGGAGCTTTGCATCTTTACGCTTTGCTTAAATATTTTAATTTTTATTGGTCGGAGTTTGCCAACTGTCTTTAACCGGCGTTGACTGGATAGCAGGCTTTCCAGCTTTGATAAAGCTGTTAAAAGTGTGTTTATTTTCGGGTGCTTAGGACTGCTGCCGCCTCGCAGATAAACTCGTATATTAGTGTGTTTCTCCGAGGAACCCCGTCGATTTCGCAGTCCTCGCAGGAGGATGACGACCAGCAGCAGGTGACCGACTGACGTCGGACCACACACACAGACCGCAGCCAGGGCAGAACTGCACTCTAATAGCCATAATCATAGGCCATAATGACTGCTCCGGCTCGGGCTGGAAAACTCGATCTCTCGCTGGCGAAACTTTTTGAATGACATCGAACCGAGGGGAGGGGCGGTGTGTGCGTCATTTACATAAAAGTAAAGTTCACCCACTCGGATGGCTGGGAATGCAACCTGGCAAAAGTTTTTGCCAAATTTAAATTATAAATAAGCTCAGGGCGGGTCGAGGGGGCAGCACTTGCCTTCCGAAACAAAACCTCATATGCATCGAAACGTAATGGCAAAAAGGATTTTAAGTGAAGTTGAAGTTGACTACACGACCGCATTGAGGGAGTGCCTCCCTCACTTCGCCCACAATTCGCCTCCCCCGAGACCACTTACACCATTGCAGTTCCGTGGAAAGTTTGCTGGGGGATGGGGGATCAGGGGAGTAGGGGAGCGGGGGTCCAAAAAATAAGCTCAAAGTGAGAACTGAACGCGGCATATTCCGCCCCAGCAGACAAAGTGCAAAGCTCTTCCCCGTACCCCCTTATGGATGGTGTGTGTATCTTTCATGTGTGCGGTGTATCTTTCGGGTTGTAGCAACCACCAGACAACCACAAGCAACACGGCACGGGCTGCAGCCAGCGCAAGCTTAAATGTCATGTAAAATGTTTCCACTTACACAAATTAATGTGTATAATTTAATTTTGCCGCGGCCCAGTTGGGAACCAAATCTTCCCAGCGAGCGAGATCACTGTAAAACCTCCGATTAGAATTAGTTCCGGCATTTGGTTCCACCTAATCCACGGGAGCTATAAAAAGCTCTGCTCCAGGCGGCCCTATAATCATCTATTGACAGTCAAGATGAAGTTCCTACCGACTGCTGTAGTGGTCCTTCTTGTGGCCGTGGTTATGGCCGGAGCCGTGGATTTTCCCCCGCAGGACCTGCCAGAACCCGGAGCTGGAAACGCAAAAAGCAAGAACACTAATCAGAACGTTATAAGTATTGGATAGCCTAATTTTGGAAAGAGCTTTCGCCAATAAAATGAGCTAATATACTAGCTTAACATAAGTTTAATTGGCGGGCTCTTAGGAACTAATTATCATGAATATTTTCGTGTAACATCCTACACAAAAAATTTGCTTGATTTGTTAGAGTGTCTGCCCGTAATCTCTAAGTATTGCGTTTGAACCCTTCTTTTGAAACTGATTTTTTATACCCTCGCATACCTTTGTCGGCTGTCCTTTTCTACGCCAACTTTTGCGTCTCTTATCTTTAAATCTACTGGAGAAAACTTCCTTAAAGACCTTTTTGTATTGCAGGTACAAGACAGATCGGAAAACTATATTTTATTTTTCGCATACGAGCTACCTTCTTTTTTTTATATTTTTCTTTTTTGCAACATTTGGGTTTTTTGGGTGTTTAATTTATTTTATTGGGCATAAACTGTTTTCAAATAACAAAATGCTTTTAATTTGGATCGGTCCTAAAACCATTATTTATGCTGTTCACTATCAGTCGTTTAACTTTGTGCTTCTAATAAGGGTGCTTCTACTAAGCTAAATGTTGACAAAGACGTCTTCATAATGTTTAAGCCTACTACAAAAAAATAAAAAATTTAGTTTCTAAACTACTTTCAATCTACAGGGGACTCAACGAAGTAGTTGAAAATATTATTAAAATAACTTAGGTCTAAAAAATTTCTTGTTTCGTTTATTTGCAAGCGGGAGGATAGTAAATTGTCAAATACCAAATGACAGACGGACAAGGCTAGATCGACTCGGCTAGTGATCCTGACCAAGAATATATATATTTTATGGGGTCGGAATCGCTTCCTTCTGCCTGCTACATACTTTCCGATGAATCTAGTATACTCCTTTACTCTACGAGTAACGGTTATAAAAACTATAAAAACTATACAGAAAATGCAGTTGGGAAATATAAAAGATGTGGCCTGTTCTGAAATAGCTTATCATTTTAAAATAATTGGCAGAAAATAATGCACTAATTGCATTTTTTAAACATATGTATGCATAATTGGCACCGGAACCAAAGTATTCTATCAATAGTTTTAGGATATCCGGATAGGGTTATTCAGTAATTCGATTGATTCCACTTGGCGGTCAATTAAGTAAAGTAACGAAACATCTGTTTTCGGAATTACCAATGAAAGAGTAACCCCGAATGGTTTCCCTTTAGGGTTACTCGTCTACCCACTCAACTCCATTTTGCGTCCTGGTCCCAGAGGTCTAATTCTTCTAACGCAATCTACCCATTAAAGCGCATCCAAATTCTCTCCAGATATTCATCACTTAAGACAGCAGTAACCAGTATGTTCCCCAGTTGCCCACCCCGTGCTAAGAGCTGTTAACCCTTTCGAAGCTCCGGCATTTTTGGGCCAAATGAAGCATTCCACTTTCGGTGCTCGGGCGGCAAGGGGTCTCATGTGTGATACGGTTGAGAGACTTTTAGCTTCATTGCTTGATTTGTTTAAATGTCTTTACTGTGTTTGGTTTATGGTTTCGGCGGTGGAGGAGGGGGTTCGGGATGGGGGTTGGCTTAGGGCTGAGGGCTCATGGTTGGTGCCGAAAAATCTTGTTTTTGCCAAGAAAAACTTTGTCGTCCATTGCATTTGCTGATGGATCATAGATACAAAAAGTTATTTGCACAAGCTGAAGTCCCTTCCTCCTCTTCCGCTCTCTGTTGGCTTTGTAAATGTCAACATATGCATATAATAATAAAAACAAATATGACCAAACTCTCTGACAGCTTGGCTCAGCACATTTTCCGCTCCCCCTCCCAAGGAATCTGAGTGTGTGCTGATAGGCAGATTCAGATACAGATACATTTGTATCTTGCGCATGCATAATACATAAATAGCTCACATTAATTAATTGCCTTGCCAAGTAATAACATGATTAACATCCAAACGAGATTTGCCGTCCCAGCCAATTCAGTCACTTTTCGGCCCGACTGCAGCCAATTAACCCTTGGCCATGTTATCCGTCAGGCCAAGAACTTTTCGGTTATGTTTGCTCTCAAAGTAACTGAAAGTTATTTGAACATCTAATGAGCATGGATATGGCTTAATGAATCTGCTGCGTAGGCGGATAACAGGGTGGTTTGGATAAGGAAATTAGATAGATGGATTGCGTTTACAATTTCCATTTAAAATAAAGATATCAATACAATTTCAATCAATACAATTTCCAAAATCATCAAAAACAGTTCGTACTTAAAGATATTTGAAAGTATGTGGCTCAAAATTTCCGAAAATATATATTTCCCGAAACTGGATAAATTTCTATTCCACGCTATACAGATTTATAGTTAGGAAAATCGAATCGTAATGTTATTATTCGATAGTTTTATGTATATATCTTGTTATTTCCTCTGGTGGACTCCAAACGTATAGCCGTAATCCCGATTATTCTGTTTCCATTTTCGAGTTCCGTTTGTTTGTTTACACTTAAATGAAATCTGTGTGGGTTTCATTTCAGCATCTTAGCATTTTGGGCACAAACAAATTACACCAACTCAGCAAAGAGGGAAAATCCTTGAGACAGACTCCCGAGGGGGAAAAGGAAGCTAGCTGGTTGCGGCAGGTTGCACGTTGCAGATTGCTAAAATCTGAATTACCCGAAGAAAATTGTAACAAATACAAAAGTCAATGGTGCTGCAAAAAGAAGTTTTCAGCTGTCTTCCACTGGCAGAAGGTAAATCTTACAAGCCAAAACTTTCAACTGGCTTAAATAAACCCCGAGCTGCACACCCGAACCAGCACACACACACGTAGCCTAGAGAGGGCAGGGGTTAGGGAAAGGAGGGGGCTCTAAGCTGATTTTACACATGCACACATGCCGGGGCAGGACTCTCAGAACTTCAGGACTCCGATTCTGATTCTGAATGTTTCCGATTTGCCCTCTCGGTCTACTCGCATTTTCGGCAATTTGGTTATCTGGCACAGTGGAGCTGGTATCGCTTATTCCTTGATTAAATATTAATGTTGACGTATTAAAAAAAAACTAGAAAAATAAATAGTGCCATATTTTAAAGAGTTTTGAATTTTTAGTGTGAACCATCATCAGCTTTGACGTTTTGTGTTGTCTCCCCCTCACTCCTATGAACGGTTTTCCAATTTGACCTTCTAAAATGGAAAACTAGATGGTTCTGATCAGGAATTGATCATCTTTTTATATTCAGATAAAGCTTTGCAATGGAATATTTATTCTGTAGTCTTAATACAAAATTTAAGTCTGAACAGAAATCATGATTCTTAATCCCAGAATAGGATCTTAAGAACTAAAAACTATAGATTGAAGTTTGTGATATATGTGATATTTTATGGATTAAAAGTAAGCCATTTGGGGAGAACGTTTTTCGATATGTCTGGTTATTGTGTTTCTTGTTTAGTTTTTCTAAGCTTTCACAATAAGCAAACGTCCGAGAGGGAAACAATTGCTTCTACCTGATACAAATTTACCGAGGAATACTAAATAACGAATATAACAAGAAAGGAAGTTAACTTCGGCAAGCCGAGGCTTGTATACCCTTACAGTTATAATTATTAAATTTAATTCGAAATTCTTAAAAATACAAAAAATGATATTCCCAATAGTATAAGAAAATATATCAAAAAACACCGAAGCTATAATTTGTTTCATATTTTCTTTCCACCAATTTTCCGATTGTTCCTATGTCAGCTATATAATATGGTCGTCCAATTTTGACTTGAAAATGTTATTTCCAAGCGTTATCTCCTACGCTTGGATATGTTAAAAGACACCAAAGATATAATGTTTTAAAATTTTTTTGTCGATTATTCCTATGGGAGCTATAAAATATAGTTGTCCGATCCGGCTGGTTCCGACTTATATACTACCTGCAAGATATAAGTCTTTTGGGAAAGTTTCAGCCCGATAGCCTTAAAACTAAGAGACTAGTTTGTGTAGAAACGGACGGACACTCGGACATGGCTAGATCTACTCGTCTAGTGATGCTGATCAAGAATATATACACTTTATGGGGTCGGAAACGTCTCCTTCACTGCGTTGCAAACTTCTGACTGAAATCATTATGCCCTCTGCAAGGGTATAAAAACATGTTTTTACCAAATAATTTAAATTAAATAGACCTTTTTTTTGACAAGCTCGTCCAATACTAGTGCTAACCACTGTGCACCACTCTCAGGCTTCCCTGTTTGTTCCGCCTTGCAACCACGACCTTGGCAACAACAACAACGACAACAACAAAGACGCCAACATAAGCAGATGCAACAACAACAGGAATCAATGGCAAACAACTAGCCAAAGCCGAGGCCAAAAGCTCAGAGTCCGCGTCGTTCTTCAATACCCCTTCCCGCCGACAAATCTTGCCCCTCCATCGAGTTGCATGCTCAGCAATTCGTGAGTTAAAAGGGGTGGCTCAAGAGGTGATGGGTGGTGGGTGGTGGGGGGCGGATAGGAAGTTTGCAAGTTTTGCGCTTCCGTCGTTCGAGGATATTTGTCTGCTGAATTAATTGGAATTAGTCGCGACATGCTTATACCAAAAGTCTAGAATAAACAATAAAATGGATACCTACTCAAATAAGAGACGCACACACCCACACACGCACACACACAGGCACATACACAGCCACAAATAGAAGGAGACAGGGCGCGTGAGCGAGAGGGAAACAGAATTTGATGGGGAAACAATGCAAAGTTTTAATGAATTTTGGTTTAAGTTTTCAGCGAGGTCGAGGGTCGAGGGGTCTGGGAAATGTCGACGAGCCCTTTGAGATTTCCTGTAAAATGTATTTGAAACGAGTAACGGAAATTGCATTATTTCAATTACAAATTCGCCGGGCTTGGGAGAGTTAAACTCGAGCAGACAGCAAACGCCGCAGGCAATTAGTCGTGTCAAAGCTTTCATTATTGTTTTGTCATATTTGCAGTCCCCCGTCTTGCGTGTGTCATCCGCACTGTAAGGTCGTAATTAATATATAAATATACATACGACGAGGCGAGAGAATGGAATAGATTTTATTTAATTAGGGCGAGGGAGAGTGTGCTGAACTTTCCTCGCCTCAGAATCGTTGCCGATTGTTGTGGCAGCAACAAAGGCAAACAAATGGGCTGAGATCGGCTCCCCGCCGGGAAACGCAAAGGGGAAAGCGTCCAACCGATGGAGAGTTTTCCAGGCAGCTCGACAAACTTTCAACCGTCACAGGGAGTGCCCGGAAGGTCCTCGGGGCAAATCTCGTCATTCCAAAAAAGAAAGCACTGGAAACAAATTTATTTGAATATTCAAGGGTCAAATAAATACAAAACATCCTGCAAATGCAAGATAACTTTAATGTCAAATGTGGAGAAAGTGAGGAAGATAAACAAATAAGAGATTTTTATGGTTATCTTTTTACCAAACATCACATTTGTATTCCGTATATATTCAGTGGTATTAAACTTTAACTTTAGTTAATTACATATTACAGTTAAGTGATATATCAATTTAGTACATACAAGCCCCAGAAATCGCTTAGTGCTGAATTTGTGAACAATTTTTAACACATATCTTATACAATATATATATCATATATAATCGTTATTATAAAAGAATAATTACATAGCTTGGTCTTAAATTCAAAAGGTAAATTTATTATAATTTTCTGATAAAAAATTAAAAAAAAATCATTGTGTTAAAATCATTAATGATTTTCCGAATATATGTATTTTCATTATATGAAATATATTTATAATATTTTGTTTCGTAGCTGCTTAACCACTTTTACGTTTAGGGGAGAAATTTTTCCCAGTGCATTTAGTTGCACTCTGGTTTCTGCTCCGCTGGAATTATGTTGCCATAAGGCTCGCACTTGGACAACTCCCTGAAATGGAAATGCAATGAATTGATTTCCGAGTTTTTTCTTTGCCTTCTGCGCTGGGAAACTTTGACTATAAGTTTAAATGGAGTTAATGCGCCTCGGGGCCAAATTAGTTGTGAGTGTCAGGGAAATAATGACAGAATGCTGAGTGTAGAGGCCGAGGACTCCTGGGGGTTGATTAGTGTCGATAATGGCGCCACTATTGAGCGCGGCGCGGCCCCTGATCTTTAATCTATCACAATATTGGCTCAGCTTTTAACCAATTTGCTTTGTTGTGATGGCAAAGTGCCCAGCCATTATGCACACCCATGTGGACGAGTGTATAAATCCTCATATACTTTTGTTTGGTTTTTTGTGCGCCGGCATTTGGTTGTCTCTGGTGAAAAAACGCCACCCAACATTATCATTGTTCAATTAAACTTTTCAACTGAAAATCGGCTTTTGTTTTATCGCCGCCGATGCCGCCTGTCCTGTCCAATGCCAAAAACACAAACACAAACAGCCACAGCCGCTGCACAAAAAACAGGGATGCAAAAAATAAAATCCTATCGAATGCGTGGCACTGTCTGCCATTGTTGCACACACACGCCGAAGGCCAGGGTTTTTTATTTGGCAGTTCGATTTTTAATCGCCATATCAACAGATTCACGCTTGCACGATCTACTACGCACATTAAGTACACACAGGAAGGCGGTGGGTGGCTCCGGGATCTGGGTGGGCGGGCCTGCATTTCCAAAGCTTCCACAACAATAACAATTATGGCTGCTCCTCCGGTTGGCGTTCTTGTTGTTTTTTCCGTTGCCGTTGCTGTACGCACAATTGTGCAAATGTGACATCATCATTTTCATGTTTATGTCGAACAAGTCAAGTGCCACTTACACACATGCATAAGGCAGTACAGTAAGCACTCGAAGGCAAACACCAAGGATCACTTTGTAAAATAGTTCTGAATAAAAAAGATTTCACACTTAAAAAATATCGATTATAATGATGTAAAAATATAAAAGGAATTAATAAGGAGACCTTTATTTTAGAAATTATATGACCATTACTAATATAGAATATTATTTATTGTAACACACTTTTTTTAGACAAATTTTGCTGACAAATATTGATTATAAAATAGACGCTGGATGAAATTTTATTCTTCCTTTGACTTTATTCTGTGACACATAAAGTCAATTTAATTTAAAGTGTCCATTTTATACACAGAGAAAGTTCAAAATGTTCTTTAAAACTAAACGACATTTTTGAAGTTGAAAATGTTTCCATTTTGTTAGCTCGAATCAAGTTGGATTGGCGGTATTTATATTGTATACCTCAACAAATAAACTATTAGTCCAGTTAGAAGTGATACTTATCAAAAAGTAGTTAAGTAAACTCAATTTAACTTTTCTCTTTCTCTTTCGTTCTAATATTGAGAACATTGATATCAAAATGTACTAACACGGTTTTTGAGAACGAATCTTCTCAATTCAAGAACAATGTACTTGAATATCTCTCTGTGTACAGTTTGATAAGTACATAGCTTAAGAACTCATTATAATTTAAATGAGATTATTAATTTTGTTATGTTTTATTTTATCAAATGCATAGTAGGGTTATGTTTTTGGTCCAGGTCTTACTAAAACCAACTGTCCTTCCAAGATTGAAAACTTACTGATGAAGGCCGCTCACGTCTGTTGTGTGCTCTCCCATCAATACACATCGATTTCCATTAGCTAATGCGGACTGTAGGCGGTATGCATCCGAGGGGCGCAAAATGAATGTTCTCAATTTTGTCGACTCTGTTGCTGACTGGCCTGAAAATGCAGCTTAATGAAGCAGGCGGCACAGAGGCCTATAAAACCCACTAACTGCACTGACTTGCTTACACGATTTGTGTGCTCTTCTATGTCGCCCTCCAAAGCCGCCCCTCCCCTCCCACTCCCACCCACATGAGGTCCACTAATTAGTAATAAGTGGAAATTATTTCTTCAACTACATTCGAGTTTCGTGTGTGTGAACTGTGGGAAAATAGTTCGACTGCTACTGCTGCTTTGGTTTCGATTCATTCCATTTCGTTTCTCTGATTGCTGTAATTAGCCAGCTATAAACAGCGAACGAGTGATTCGGGGTGGTGGGGAGAGCTGCATTAACGAACTTTGACAGGGCCCGGCCATGCTATCGTTTAATTATTATCGCCAAATTTATGGAAATTCATTAAGATGATGACGCGCTGATGATTGCCTAACGGCCAGCCGAAATCAACGAACAAATGAAGTGCTAAACCAAGCGTGTGTTTTACAATTAATGTGGGTTCTAATGGTTAATTGACAGGGAATAAATATGAAAGAAATGTGTTTTATGTTTTTTATTTACCCCCATATATCCTGATTTTCTTACAGTTTTATAAGTTTGTACTGCATTTGTATATTTAGTATTACAGCTTAATTAAAGACTTAAGTTCTATCATAAAACCTGCTAAAATAAAGTAAAGTATTGTTAAAATCGCTACAAATTTCGTTAGGAAAGCAGATAATATTATTTTTCTTTGGAAATGGAATTTGGAATTTCGGTATGAACGAATTATACACCCAAAAAAAAGTCTGTGAGTGTAAACTTAATAATTGTGGGTGAAAATGACACTACACCTAGGATCATAAACTTGGGATCAATTTTATCCTAAATAAGTTTCAAAAGTATACTACATTATATGAAAAGTCTTGTTTGACCCTAAATAGTGTCATTTTGACAACAATAGTAGTTACTTCGATACCGAAAATGGCTTTTTTCGATTGTTCGAGTTCCAACTGTGGCTATTGCATTTGCGATTGTAGCAATATCTTACGCAAGTATTGGTTATCATGGCACTTGAATTTAACACCCGTGGGAAACGTTGTGCGATAGAAAAAGTGGTATGGTAACGTTGTGCGATAGAAAAAGTGTTATGGTATCTGTCTCTGATGCGAAAGGTCCCCTGTTCAAGTACGCGTCGATGCAGGTTACACTGTAAGTTTTTAAGAATAATTTCTAACACTTCCCTATCAATGACCTTCGTGTCACAGATATATAACGACACTCAATAGGATCACATTGACACCTAAATAGGGACATATTGATAAAAATTTTTTTCTTGGGTGTACATTTTTGTAACTTCTTAAAAAACATGTTTCGTAAACTTCCACAATAGCATTCGGTATTTGAGTAACTAAAAAAAAAAGTTTACATATTATTTAGATAGATAAAGTATAACAATAGAACGAAATCTCCTGTTGTTTCTTCACAGTGCAGTATATTTCGGCCAGAATCTTCCCCAGATGGAGCCATCTAGCTCGACGCCATAAGTATCCCGGCGTTAAAACAACGGGAAACCCATTTAAAAATTTATGTTTTGTGCCTGCCGCTTAAGTCTCGCAATTGCTGCAATTGCTTCACAATGCTTACGCGCCATAACCCAATAGAAGGGGACGGAAACAGGAGTGGGGGACAGAGAGGGAGACACGTTTGCAGTTATTGTTTTTACGAGCTCATCTCGCCCAGCTTCCTGTCCGCCCCCTCCTCACCCGGCCAAGTTCCCACCGAAAACTCTCGCTGCATGGCTAATTGAAAAATACTTTGTTGTCCAATTTTATTGCTTCCTACTCTCACACAAAAAATATACCTACAGACACAGAAAAACAAATGCAATATTGAATTCCTGATAGTCAGAAAAAATGTTTTTTACTTTTTAAATTTAAATTAATCGAAATCGAAATCGTTTCGAACCGCAAGATGAAAACACGAGTGTTTAATGTTACAATTACAATTACAATTACAATTTTTATAAATGTTTGCATGTAATACTATTGAATTTTCAGTATTATTCCTATACCTGTCTTGATCAAATTTAAGTGTTTTAAGGAATGATAGAAATCGAAAGTTAATAAAATAACATGTTTGTAGTGCCACGTGGTAAATGTGGTTTGATAAAAACAAACCAATTCAATAGGTAACCGTTGACATATGCATTTTTTTCTGTACACTGTGACAGAGGGAGCAATCCAGAAATTGAGTTTGCCCATTGGCACACTTTTTTGCAATGGCCAGTGGGCGGTGGGTGGTCGGTTGCAGGGGAAAGAGGAAGAGCTGGCGTGGGTAACCAAGTTTCAAATTCACTTTCCATACAAATTGCCCGGCCTGAGAGCCAGCGACGTTGGCAGTGCTAATGAAAATTAACATAAAATGCTGCTGACAGCAGCCAATCGAGCGAACAGGCGAGGAGCTAAGCCCTCCTTCCCGGAAAACTCTGCGTCCCTCGCCCCACCCCCCGCCACCCCTTTTAGCAATGGCATGCCGGTGTTGTCCTTGCCCCGAAAATTGCAGTCAGTGAAGATGCAGCAAACTGATTTTAATGCGATTCAACAGCTCTGCACGCGAGCCCAAAACGTTTTGCTAGTTTTCAAACTCCAGAGCCCCACAGTGGTTCACCGACTGAAAATATAATATTATATTCTTACAGTTTTATTATATCAAAGGGGGAGAAAAGCTGGAATAGGGGAAAAATAGGTATAAAAAGTTTTGACTAGTTTAATTTCAAGCTATTTTAATATTTGAAAGATATAAAAAATGGTAATAATATATAGCTCAAAACTTTGATTTAAAGAGGAAATAATCCAATTTTTTATTTTACCTTTCTAAAAACATTTTAATCACCAACTGCTGATTAAAAGGTATTAAACATTTGAAAAGTCAGAAAACGTTGCCTTTTTCTGGATCCGTAGAACCTTGTATTAAGTTTTATGGGTTAATGCTTGCTAATTATAGTTCTAATCCGTCTATATATTCTGTTCGCACCACTTGACCATAACTTGAACCAGTGTGCCACATTGTCGACCGTTTTGCCGGTTAGCCTCTGGGCTCAGGCACTGGCTGGCGCTGCATTTTGATGATGTGGATGAGGGTGGGGATGCGGATGTGGATGTGGATGTGGATGAGGACGGTGCTGGACGTGGCTGCGGGCTAGATGGGCTTGGGGTGGATCCTGGTGTCTGGCATGGCATGGAGCCATTGTTAAGTTTAACCAAGGTAATCTCTGTGCTTCCATCGCCTATCGTGACAAACTGACATAAATGCCCGCCGGCAGTCAGGCAGGCGCACTGAGCAGAAGACTCCGGCGGTCGGGATAGAGTCCAATCAACGCCCAGCTACTTGCAGCCATGTCCTTCTGCTTTTGGCCTCCACTTCCCCACTTCTCCCCTCCCCAGCCCTTTGCCCGATTCCTGCCCTGCGGTTGCCCTACTAACTATTATTATAGCAGAGAGTGCTGCAGAAATTCGGTTGTCTGCCTGGTTGGAGGCACTTGGCGAAACGCCGCCGTTTCTGCAACCATTGCGTCCGATTTGTAGCACTCGGCCAAAACCCCTCCCACTTCCGCGGCGCCTTTCCCGCCCATTGTGGCCTACTCGACGGCAATTGACGGAAGTTCATTGGTTAGCAAATGACAGTTTTTGTACGCTCATTAGCATTATTTGTCAGTTTTGTGGTTTTTCGCTCCTCTCCACCAGAGTGAGTTAGGCGATGGGACCGCTGTGATACATATCCCTCTGTTTCCCCGTTCTGTCTTCATCTGTCCGGGGGCTAAACTGATATGGGGCAAATCGAGTGGGAATGCACTTTGGGAAAAGGTGATTCAGCTGTCTGGCGGAAAACTGCTGGGGGTTGCTCAGAATGTAGGTTAACTACTAACTGCATCAATTATATGGATTAGAACTGCTTTTCAGAGGTGTATTGTTGGATGAAAGTTGATTCAGTAAGAAAATGTTAGCTGTATTTGCTGAATATATTACTTTCTGCACTTGAACTTGCCCCAGAAATGTATCAGTACTAGTTGGCTTCAAACAATAAGGCAAAATAAGGCAAATTGTTCAACTGATCCCACGATGATGCACTTATTTATCCATTCATTCGATTTTTTGTTTAATCAACCAACGAATCGTTAAGGAACTTCCACTGATGGAGTCCCCCCCGAAACTGTAAACTGTAAAAACTTTCCTTAATGCCATTACCCCACATCCAACTTTCAATAGCAACCCATCCTGACCCGTTTTAACATTGTTCATAACTCTTTCTTCAGCGTTGCAAATTACAAAAGCGTACACCTTAAGCCCCTTATCGTCATCATGATGGTTATCTCGGGTCTGATGATCGTTACCGTTATTGGTTATGACAACTTTTGTGTTACTTTGCCTGACGACGTTTGGCAAATGAGTTATTGATTTTTAATTTACCACACACGACATTTCTCGAGATTCTCTAGCAGCAGCAGCAAAAACTTTTCATTACTTTCCGAATCAGCCCACAAACTCTTTCTTCCTCACATCACAGTTTGCAGCAAAAAACGAGGCACACAGAAAAAAAAGTTAACCAAATTCATTTAATAACTGAAATGCTGCTGTTTTTATGTAATTTTATTAATATTTAATATTTAGGATGTTGTATAACCGGGAAATTAGACATTATTATTGGGTTGTATAACTCTTGACAGGGACTGTTGCCACCCCAACTGTAACTAAATATAATTTAATTTCACACCTTTAGTATATCCTACTGCAGTTTTGATAGTTTATTTTTCGTAAAATGCGTTCTTCAGTCGTTTCTTACCGTGTAGAGCTCCTCCGCCATCCCGCCCGTTGTGCCAATCCATCTATCCCACTGACAGTCGCTCATTTTCGCATTAAAAAGCAAGAGAATGGAGACACTTGCATCATTTTTCAATATGCCGTTGCAAAGTTGCAACTTTGCCCGGGACATAACTTTGCAGAACGCAAGACTCAAACTCGAGCCCCAACTCAAACTCAAGCTGAAACTCAACTCATTAATAAAACACACACCCACACAGGAGCACTCGCATTAACACACACACTCGCACACACATTCTGGCGGGAGAAAGCAACGGTAACATGTAATTGCATTTCTTTGGCGCCCAGGTTTCTTCACATCACATCACATGTCATCATTTATACGACGCAGTGTGCTTGTGTGCGGGTAATGGTAACGAGCGCCAACGACTTTTGCTTACGCCCTAAAAACTGTGCTATACGAAAGTGCAACGCATCGGCAGCCCCAGCGGGACCCGAAACTCTTCAGGACCCAGGACCCAGGACTCCAGGACCCCCAACCACCGAAGCTAACCAATATAGCGACACAAAAGCGTGTTCTACATAATAGATCTGGGCACGAGTGCTGCCGGTTTGTGGGTGGTTGATGTGTCGGATTGGGCTGAATTGCGATACGGTGCAAGTGATTTTCAAGGAAATTTCACCGTTTGTAGATTGCAATCATCAGAGTAATGGTATAGAGACAGATGTTTGCAAAATAATAGTCCGCTGCGGCTATTGATTGGCATAGTCATGAACAAATCAGTCTGTGGCTGTTATGGAACTTTAACTCATTTCAGAATTTTAAGGATTGTATTTCTGCTCTACTTTGAAGTCGAACTTTCAACAAAATCAAAAGTTGTAAGCCAAATCATATGCAAAAGTACTTAAATCTTGTTGAAACCCATCACCATGCAGTCTAAAAAGCATGAATCCATCTTGAAATCTGGAGTAGTGTCAAGGAGAAGTGTTTGTGAGTGCTAGAAACATCTTCGTCGTCAAGTCAAAAACAAAAGACTTACAAAATGTTTAGGGACCAAACTATGTGAGTGAGGAATATATTACATAACAAAGTTATTTTCTTATGTATCTTACTGGAAACTGAACTAATTGCGAAAATGTTTGTGCTATTCATCGATTGTAAAACAGGGTGGGTATTAACAAAAATCGAGTATGTATTTTTTGGTTTTGGAGCTGAAGGATACCAGATCTCGGGTTCAGGACCACTATTAATGCACTACACAACACTGCAGCCAGCGGTGTTCAACACTCTTACATCGCATTCTAGAGAGCTCTTTACCAATTACGTGCGCTTCATTGCTCCTGGAGCCATTAGTGTGATTACGTTTCATTGTCTGCCGAGTCCCGAGTCCTGACTGGGGTGGGTGAGTGTGAGTGTGAATATCTGCGCAGTGTGCGTGTGTCCTCGGTGCCTTTCAATTGTGTGTCAAAATGTAGTCATGACGAGACTGACAGTCCTGGGTCGAGGGGGCTAGGAAAACAGGGAGAAAGTCACAGGGCCAGAGGGAAATGGAGAGTGGAGCAGACCAGCCACGTACATAATTGTATCTTAGTTACTTACGATTGCACAAATTTGAATTCAATTATGTTTTACTTATGTATTGCTGTGCTCTCTTCTGGCAAAAGAAATTGCATGTATTTCGTCTGGAATTGAATTATGTGACCGAGGAGCAGACGGAGAGAGCATGTGTCTCAGAGCAGACAAAGACCGAGAACTGATTGTTAGGACTTTTCCGCCGGCCCCTCCTGCAGTTTAATTTGCAATTTTGTAATTTAAAAGGACATTTTTCAGTTCGATAGTTCAAATGATGCCAGACCATGGCTGACTGACTAGCAACTTGGCTGGCTGGCGGTTTTAGATTCGTGTTTGAAATATTCAAATGCAAATTGTAAATGCAATTTATCGAAGTATCGCACCGAGAAAAAAGCGCAGTAGGTCCAAGGTCCTTTGCTCGACTGCCGAATGCCCAGGGTTCGAAAATTGTTTGCAAAGACTCGAATTACTTATCATAAGTTCAGCTTAATTGTCCAAAATGCTGGTTTTATTAGCTCTTAAATGCTGAATATCGAAGTCATTCGGTTACGAATGAGCAATTAAGTGCACAATCATTGCACCTAATTACTTAACGTGTGCTTTAATTTTGAATGTGCGAACTGGGCACTAAGCACAAACGATCTTCAACAGAATGTTTAAAGGATAATTGCAAAAAACCTTTTATTTACATTTAAATGAATTAAACTTGGATTTGCTAATTTCGAAAGCAAAGTTAATTGAACATTTCGATTTTAAAACGCATTTGAAGCATTGCATATCAATTGCCCTAATACAGCCTTTGGTATCCTTTATCCTTTGCCCAATCCCGCCCCATCCACAACGCAATCTGCGGCATTTTATTTTCAATTTAATTTTGCGTTCTGTAATTAAAGCAAGGACCAGGATTATTTATTTATTTATTAGAATGCGCAACTGATTTTGCGTTGATTATTATATGGTCACGCCCCGCTTCCTCCGCCCTTTTCCCCTTGCCCCGCCCCTTCCCCGACCACCCGGCTGCATTAAATATTTACCATAATTGAAGTGACAAGCACAAATGCCACTACATGCAAACGGTTCGGAGTCCATCCTCCGATCCCCCGTCCGTTCCAGACCCCGCTCCCCCCGAATCGGCAGCAGCTGCTAATTGTGTGCAAGCTCATTAACATAACCGCAGGCCTGGCCCGAAATCTACGCCCTCGAGCCTGGCCATGGCAATTGCAATATGGCCAGGAGACCCGGGAACGGCCTCAAACAAACAGCTGTCGGCTGGGCGTCGGACCGAGAGCGAGAGGGGTCAAGGCCGGGGAGGATAGGGTTAGAGGTTATGGGAAGCGTGGAGGGATGTCGGGATCCGGATGAGCCAACATCGAACTTTCAAATTATGTTACATTAACTAGAAATCCTGGAAAGCTAAAAATGATTTTTTTTATTTATAAGTTTTTTAAACTATTATAAAACTCATAAATAATTTTTAATTTTGAGGAATATTATAAAAAATTCAACTTTAAAAACCATGATGAAAATTGATCTTTAAAGCGAATTACTATGGTATTTTCCTATTCTGCGTGTGTTGATCTTAAGTGGCTGTTTTTTTATTCAAAATAGATAAATAATCATTAAATACAGTCCCTGGTCACAATATTTATTAAATCAATATATTATTATATTTTTTAATTATTCTTAAATAGCAGAATAAATTATTTTCATCGGCACTTTTTGTGCACCAAGTTTTTTTTAGAAATGGTCCCCAGAGCTAAATGTTTATGCCAGTCTTTTTTCCTTTTATTACAATGCGGTAAGCTTTCCACTTTGTTAGCCTTAATTCCCACTGCATTTTGCATCGGCTTATGCTGGCGTATTACATCTGGCGTTCCATTTGTGGATACTAATCATCTCTTTCATCTCCCTGCTAACTGCTCCCACCCACTCGCTTCTGGAATCTCTTGAGCCGCATCTTCGGTGAGTGCGTAAGCCCCATTGTATATCATAAGTGTCAAACTGCATATGCATATCTTAATGCTCCACTCAGAGGGAGCGCATCGCCAAACCGACAAAATGAGTTATGGCCGCTAAATTGTAAAATATACGCCAAATTCCAATAAATCAAATGCTGGACTCAACGCACTCACACTCCCAGGCAGCCACGCACAGCAAACCGAAACTCGAAATGAGTTTTATTTTTCGGAGTTGGAGTGAGTGCATAAAAATTCAAAAATACGGGGCATACATATGCATTATGTTCGATGTGGTCGGGCGGGGGATTTGCGCACATATATTTATGTATAAATCATGTTGCCAAGTTTTTATGCCTTTCGCTGGCAAGACGTCTTTCTATTAGCAGAGGCGTCTCCTATAAATGCGGGGCTCTCAGCCACCCCCTTTCCAGCCCCCTGCTTTATGGCCCCCGACCAAGGCTACTTCTTGGGCAGCTCCTTCCTGGCGAGGAGAGTGCATGAATATTTATGACGCAACATTTGGCATAAGTGGCACTCATTTTCAATAATCATCTTAGGCAGATTATGTTAAATGTCAACCATTAGTCATAATGGCCAGTTCTCCTCCACATGTATGTGTGCGGAGCATTACATTGGGAAAATATAAGTTCGAGACTAAGAAGTAATTAACTTATAGGACGCAGCTTTTTGGAAATAAATCGAGTTCTCCATGAATGTAATTTGGATTTTTTGTTTTCACGGATTATTAAGAATATATACAGTGGTCGGCATAAGTATTTTGACAAAATAAAAGTTAAGTATACTCATAACTTGAATTTACTTCTTGTAAACTATAGGCATCAATGGAAAGGTAATTTCAATGCCGTTTGAATGATACAATACATTTCTTTACCCATTCAGTACTTATTGAAAAGGACGAATTTGTGTAAATCAACTTTGAAATTTAAAAAAAAAACTTTTTTCCTCGTCTTGAAAACTTAAATTTTTTGATGCAAAAAGTTTCTTCAAACAAAAACAATAGTAACTGCAAAAAGAATTTTTCAAAAATCATTTTTCTTATATTTTTTATGAATTTTTGAAAATGCTTAAAAACAGGCATTTGAGCCATATTTTTGTCTTTTTCATACAAATTTTTTCCGACATTGTCACCTTCAAAAAATCATAAAAAATATAAGCAAAATGATATTTGAAAAATTCTTTTTGCAGTTACTATTATTTTTGTTTGAAGAAACTTTTTGCATCAAAAAATTTAAGTTTTCAAGACGAGGAAAAAAGTTTTTTTTTTAAATTTCAAAGTTGATTTACACAAATTCGTCCTTTTCAATAAGTACTGAATGGGTAAAGAAATGTATTGTATCATTCAAACGGCATTGAAATTACCTTTCCATTGATGCCTATAGTTTACAAGAAGTAAATTCAAGTTATGAGTATACTTAACTTTTATTTTGTCAAAATACTTATGCCGACCACTGTATATTTAGTACCTGGCAAGAATAAAATACGTGGTGCAAAATATATAGTATAATATAGTTATAAAAAATTATTTAAATTGTTGATCACATTGAATGCATATTAGATTCATAGCACTGACTTATAGAATCTAAAGAAATTTGTTATGAGGCTTTTGAATCCTCAACCTTACTATCTCTATTTGGAATCCCCTTTCATTTTATCTCAGTGCATACATGCGAATTGCTAACATTCGGCATTCGCATTTCACATTTTATTGCCAAGTACTATACCAAAGGAAAACGCATAAAAATCGGAGACCGAGAGTGAGCCGAGAAGAGCTCTGGGACCGAGTCGTGGCCATTTATTATGTGGAATTGTTAGGGCTCTGTTATAAACGCTCCGTACTTGAGCCCCCCGCCGCCTTTTTGATGTGTGCGCTGCGGATTAGCCGAAAGAACATCGCAACGCGCTGGGAAAACGTAACGTTTTCATTGTGCGTAAGAATTTTCCCGCCAGTGGGTGGCGGTGGGCCGGTCAGGTGAAAAGTGGCTGGCTATTAATTTGAGCGCTGCGTCAGATGACAATAGGCATGTTAAGCATTCTGTTGAATCACTTGAGCGCTAACGAGATGCCATTTGAAAAGCTGAAGCCCCGGCTTAAGCTTTCCTTCATTAAAGATCCGAGTTAGTCCTTGCCCGAATTGGTCGTGCTCCTGTTCCCATTAATCTTGGGCTGGGGCTTCCTCTTCAACTTCACCTTTGTGTTTGCATATCTCCGTGGCTGGCTTTGCCACAGGAAACTTGCAGGTTGCAAGTCCGACGCCAACAAAAAGAGCAGGAGTTAGAATAACCAATTTCATGGCAGGGCCAAAGCCCTTTATCAAGCTCTGCTCAATATGCAGCTCTGGCTGTGACTTCTGCTCCTCGAGGCAACTTCTTCCCGGTTCTTGCGGTTTTTGGTTATCACAACTCTCGACTCTCAACTCCAAACTCCCTCTGGCTCCCAGGTCCTTGCACCTCAGCCACGTCCGCCCTGCCTCCCACCTGGCTGGCAGGTATGCATCAATTCATTGCCTAATCTATTTGCAGCTGCCTCCACCTGACTCCATCTGCACTATGTTCTCATTTTGCCTCCTGCAAGACTGTGTTTGTAATTTAGAGTCCTTCGGCCGCTGACAGGAGGTGTCTGTGCGTGCCGGCTTATCTGAGGTCCTGCTACTCCGGCCCAGGAGCCTCTGGCAGGAGCTGATCCAAGGCGAAGAACTCTGTCGAAATGATCTCGAAATGCAAAAATTATTGAAACCAAAATGGCGAACTTATCTCTGTTCTGAGTGTAATATATTAAATTTTAACAAGTCAAATAATCCCTTTATTGAATTATTATGAATGTTTGGATTGTCATTTCAAACTGTTGTCGATAAAAACAGCCCTTAAATTAAAAATCATTAAATCGGTTAGTTACTTGTATTGTATTTTTTAGGAAAATCTATTTTAGCAAAGAAAAGAAGAGCAAATATCATCTTAGCAAGTTCGTCTTGAGAACAATCTCTCTTAGAATGGAAATGTGGACTACCATTTAACCTATTTACGACTTAATGTGTTTTTATTTGGCCAACACTTTTTCAATTTGGCTGTGCTGAAAGGCAGTTGAAAGGATTGGAGCAGCAAAATCTCATCTAACCTGGCTACGTGTCCTCGTCTCTTGGTTCCCACCCGCAACCTCCTCGCTGCAATTCAAATGCAGTTATTCCTGCCAAGCTCTTCTCCACTGGGGCAAGATTCCACAACCATAGACATCAATCAGAGGGGAAGGACCAAACAGGATACAGGAAGAGGCGACTGAAAAGCTAACCTGTTTGGTTATGCAAACCACAACGCTGACCGCCTGACCCAACAAATTACTCAATTTCTTTGTGCCTGGCATGAATATCGCCGCCCCAAGGAGGGTTCCTGCTCTGTCCCCTGTCCCCCGTCCCCAGTGCCCAGGACCTCGTACCCGGATACTCCCAGAGGACGGAGCTGGGCTCGGCAGCTGGAGGCAGTCATCAACAATCAGCTTGATGACGAGCACAATAAAAATGAAAACCGAAACCCGCCTCACTTGCGGCTATCCTGCCATCTCGCTCGCGCCATGCTCTATCTCGGTCTGTCAAGTTATTTGCTAACTTTTATTAATGCCGAAACGTACGGCAACGATTTACAACGACAATAAAAGCGCGTCCCGCTCCGGCTATCATATCGCACAATGTCGCTCCTAGTCATAGTCGTGCCACTTGCCTCCGCTATCGCTATCTAACCGAGCCAAGCCATCCCAGCCATCCGAGCCATCCCAGCCGGGCCAAATCCAAGGCGGACCACCAAACTCCAAGGCAACGCAACCCAGCGGCCAAAGCCAGCGCGGTGGCAAGGAAGGCCTGCCTCTCGTATCCTGACAATGCCGAAGAAGGTGCGGATCTCGATTTATGTGCACTGCACGCAGTCCCACCAGCAGCTCCTCCAGCGGGCGAAAAGGGTCGCGGGGGCGGAAGGATGTGGGGATATCGACTAATTCGTTCCCTTTATTGTGGCAAGGACCTGCGAAGCACTCAAAGTGTCACACACTTTCCTTGCGAATTTTAAACAGGGAATTTGTTTCTTGGCCGCTGACTAGGTGATTTATATTTTTAAATACACTCTTGACTTCTTATTTTCGATATCGACATGTGGTTGAACTAAAATGTTAATAAAAGAATAGATATAACTTTGTGTTAGAGGTATAGATATGTATTAAATTGGTTTTACCTACAAAATTAAGTTATCTTACAATACTCAAAATTTCAAGTATTTTGTGTTCAAGACATTTTACGAAGAAGTAAGTGTGATACATTTAGGGGTACTCTAAAGCTATTTGCCCAAGCCATTTCTTTATTACTGCTGGCAGCTTAGATTCCATTGGGCTCTCACTAAAGAGATCTTCGATTTTGTATATATTATGTTATTTTGAGAAAAAAATTTCTTAAGAAAGTATAAAAAATAAAGAAAAACGAAATATCCCTTACAATATTTGGTTCAAACTGTTTGGAACCCTTGGTTAATAATTACTTGAATAGTTCGGATACCACAATAGCCACAACTTACACCACAACAGGTAGATTAATTGTAAAAGGACTGCAAAAGAAAATTCCTATCTAAGCCAAGGACTCTGTTACTGTTTACCACTTCAGCTCGTGCGGCTAAAAAGGTATTTAAAAAGTAGCAAAGGTCATAGCGTAAATCTAGTGAGCATACTCCCAACGAACTCGATTCGCGAGGGTATCGTGCATAAAAAAATGACTCTGGTTCCGTCCGACTGCCGTCCCTGGCAGACACACAATGCATGGAATGTGAAAATCTTAAAGACTTTTGAATTGCCAGCCATAAATGCGCATTTATTTCTATGCTCAAGTTGCTGGCAATGGGGGTGGGGGTGGGCAATGGGTCGGTGGTGGGTGGAGCGAGGAGATGGAAACCCAGCAGCCTGCGTCACTTTGTCTCATTTTTGTGCTTCGCTGACAAATGCAGCCGTGCATATGCTGCTCACCCACACACATGCAGTGAGTTATACGGAGGAGTCCCCAATCCAACTCCTCCTCGAACCCCCGACTCCCGACTCCCACTCTCCTTTGGCAGTCAACGCATATTGGTAGCTAAGTTATCGCATTTGCGACAACAATGCCAAGCGCGGCAGAGATCTGCAACGGAGCAGTGGGACCCGGATTCGGGTTCCGAATCGGAATCGGAATTGAAAGCTCCAGCAGGGGAGTCGGTGAGGGTGTCGCATCGGGGGTGGGAGTGGGATGGGAGCGGAAGAGATAGAGGGAGTTTCAGATGCGGGGAGTCGCAGTCAAGCTACCATCTCGCATCCCAGTTTACTACTGCACTCGGAGAAATCATTTCTGCAATGCTCTAATTGTTCCAATTTAATATGCTATTCGCCTAATAAATAATAATGAGCATTATATAAAAATAAAATAATTTTGGACCAAAACTCGTATAATTCGACTTGATTTCTAAAGTGTTTCAAATTTTGGCTTAAACTCCGGATTGCAAGTAAAGATTACACAGTTACACAGCCAAAAATTTTCACGAACCATTTCTAATTTTTCGTGATAATTGGTACCTGCTGAATAGAAGTCCCGTACTACTACACTTACTACATAATAATACCACATGCAACAGCCAACAATACCAACTTTTTCGAGAGGTGATACCTTTGCGCTCGTTATATACGGCAAAGTAAAAAAATCACGAATTTCCAAATAAGTTTCATTTTGAGCAAAAAAATGTTTGTTATATGTATGTAATTGCTATATAAATATTGTTCGGCTATAAAGTAAAATTTATATTCGAACTTAAATTGATCGATAGCTACGGACCAAACTAAAAAAATTAAATATAATTATATTTCAGTTTTTGTTCTATCAAAATGAATGGAAAAAGGTAGACATTTTTTTAAAAGAATTCAAATTATTTAATTCAAAATTGAATTAATTTTTGTTGATTCTAAAATAAGTCTCAATGATTACTGTACCTGGCTTAAACATTTGTATAAATGAAAAATTTTTTGAAACTGCAATGGAAAATTTTCTTGTAAATTGTATTTATAGGAAAGAAACGGCGTTTAAAAGATTTAATTTCAAAAAAGTTCATTGCTTGCATTTTGGGAACAATTCTATTTGTATACCTTCGTATTGACTTTTATTTCATAACTAACACTTGACCAATTAATAATTATAAAAGTTTAAAATTTCCAACTAAAAATGGTAAGCATCAAAACATTTTCCATTAGTTCAATTTAATAATTTCTTCCCGTGCATGGCATCTTTTACACTTGCTTGCATATTTTTGCCATTTGAATTTGTAAAATCAACATCCATTAATCTGCACTCACACTTGCAGTACTACCCAGACCACTTTCGACGACTGCATCTTCGTCGCCTCGTTTTGCATGCTCGGTTTCATTTTTGGAGCTGAGCAGCGCAGCCAGAAAATATGAAAAATCTTCTAGTTACACTAGAAATACTAAAAAGCAGAGGGGCGGTCCGGGGCGGTGTGGGAAGAAAAGAAAAAGCTTTGGCAGTCACTGCCAGTTGCCGTCGTCAGTTAGCATCGTTTGCGATAGTCTGGGCGACGTCATACTGCCGTACCATGTCGCTCCTCCACCGCGAATCCCTCTCCAGACGGGCTCTGGCTCCCGATCCGCAGCTCCTGCTCACTTGCTGCTCCCATTCTCGGTGCTGGTTGCATTATTTGCATTTTACGAGCTGCCTTGCACTGGGAAGGTTGCCACGCTCTGGTGGAACGAAAAGGAGGCGGGCTTGCAGAGGGACTTCCCCTTCCAAAAGGGTGTAGGATAGTGACGGAACTGTGTTAGGTAGCGATTTTGGGTGGGTCTGCCGGGACCCTGCAGTTTAAGAACATAATTATCCGTGACGCCCAAACTAACCCACTTTAGTAGCATGGTCAAAAAATTTAACCAAAAATTGGTTGACTCTGGTTCACCCTTAGCTTTGAAATCAGGAAATTAATAAAACAAGGAAGAACGTTATAGTCGAGAACCTCGACTATCAGATACCTGTTACTCAGCTAATGCGACCAAAGGGAAATGGAGATATGCAAGCAGCAAAGCGAGATTGAAATGCGCCACCTACCGTCGGTAGACAGATTTAAGCGTAATGGGCGTTAGAGTGGACGTGGCAAATTTTTTTTTTGGATCGATCGATGGGTATTTACGAGACCAATATATTTCAGTTAAAATTGTTTATCTAGCATGAAAATTGTGGGCGCCACAGGCTTGAGCGGCTTGCAACAAACAAACTTGCGCTGCGTACAAGGCTGCGGAATCTAAATCTGAGATCCCAATTCTCTAGCTTTGATGGTTTCCGAGAAATCCGCGTTCATATTTAAAGTGGGCGTGGCAAACTTTTTTTTGGTTAATCGATAGGTATTGATAAGAACAATACATTTCAGTTAAAAATTTTAATTCTAGCATCAAAACTGCAGGAGCAACAGTTTTGGGCGGTTTGTGGGCGTTAGAATGGGCGTGGCACTCTGCTGAAACAAACTTGCGCTGCGTAAGAAGCTCAGGAATCTGCACGCCAAATCTCAATAGCCTAGTTTTTATAGTTTCTGAGATCTCAGCGTTCATCCGGACGGACAGACAGACGGACAGACGGACATGGCTAGATCGACTCGGCTAGTGATCCTGATCAAGAATATATATACTTTATGGGGTCGGAAACGCTTCCTTCTGCCTGTTACATACTTTCCGACGAATCTAGTATACCCTTTTACTCTACGAGTAACGGGTATAAAAATATATTTGAGAAATATTTTTAGTTGATTGGTAGCACTGGAGTGTCTACTAGAATTGTTTAAGGTGTACAATTGTGGGCAAAGGAAAACTGGAATATTGTCGGGCACAAATAACGGAACTCAAATACATATATTAAATGCCGTTGCGTCGGATTAACCACTTTTGGCTTTAGACATTATACCATACATAAAGTTAGTCGAAATAGGGTTCGAAAAACTGGCTGTATGACCGGCAAGTAATAGTAAGTGGAACTTATCTGAAGCGGTTCAAGCCTGCTGGGAAAAATCTAAGCAAACTCCAGGAGAGGAAAATCCAAAGATTTTAAAGTCCGGCTTCGACTGGACGAAAATGTTGGGACGGGGTGGCTTGATCGCTGAAATTGGTCAGGATCACTAGTCGAGTCGATCTAGCCATGTCCGTGTGTCCATATAAGCACCGAGATCTTGGAAATTATAAGAGGTAATGTGTTGGGATTAAGCAAGTTGGGCGATAAGAAAGAGAGATAGAGAACTATCATAACTATATTAAACAACTCCTCTAACTTTTGCCTCAGCTCATCAATAACTTTTCCTTTCTGCTCGATTCCAAACAACATCTTACTTGGCATTTGTGCTATGCTCCTTTGCTTAGTGTTGTTCAGTGAAAAATCAACACCCTCAACAACTGTATCCCAATGCAGTTCCTTTTACGGATCTTATGAACTAATTCAAAATCATACTCGAGCAATTCTAATGCCCATCGTACAATACGACGGTTCAACTCTATTCTATTCAATGATAACGTCAGCTACAGGTCATTCAAACGATTTGCCATTATTGAAAAATCCCTAATGAGCCTTCTTAAATACGAAAACAAACCTTACAAGGAAGAACGCTATAGTCGAGTACCTCGACTATCAGATACCCGTTACTCAGCTAAAGGGACCAAAGGAAAATGGAGATATGCAAGCAGCAAAGCGAGATTGAAATGCGCCACCTACCGGCGATAGACAGATTTAAGCGTTGTGGGCGTTAGGATCAATCGATAGGTATTGACAAGACCAATACATTTCAGTTAAAATTTTTTATCTGAATTGTGGGCGCCACAGGCTTGGGCGGCTTGTGGGCGTTAGAGTGGGCGTGCCATATTCGCGTAACAAACTTGCGCTGCGCTCAAGCCTACGGAATCTAAATCTGAAATCCCATTTCTCTATCTTTCATATTTTCCGAGATATCCGCGTTCATACTTACGATTTTTTGAAGTTTGTGGGCAATTTGTGGGCGTTCAAGTGAGCGTGGCAATTTTTTTGGGTCAATCGATAGGTATTGAGGAGAACAATACATTTCAGTTAAAATTTTTATTCTAGCATGAAAACTGTAGGAGCCACAGTCTTGGGCGGTTTGTGGGCGTTAGAGTGGGCGTGGCACTCTGCTGAAACAAACTTGCGCTGCGTAAAAAGCTCAGGAATCTTCATGCCAAATCTCAATAGCCTAGCTATTATAGTTTCCGAGATCTCAGCGTTCATCCGGACGGACAGACAGACGGACAGACGGACACGGCTAGATCGACGCGGCTAGTGATCCTGATCAAGAATATATATACTTTATGGGGTCGGAAACGCTTCCTTCTGCCTGTTACATACTTTCCGACGAATCTAGTATACCCTTTTACTCTACGAGTAACGGGTATAAAAATACAAGAGAAAACGCTTTAGTCGATTGCCACGACTACAAGATACCCGTTACTAAGCTTACGGGAGTGCCAGAGGGATGGATATATGCTTAAAACAACTCTGCTTTTTTTAACTAACACACCTATGCTAAAGCTCCACCCAGCGCCACTTATCTTCTTCTTTTATAGCGCCACCTAGCCTACAGCGCCATCTAGCCTATAGTGCCTCTAGCGGCTTAGTGGCGTATTAGTGAAAAAAAGGTAATTTTCTGCATGTATTATGCAATTTTGATTGATTTGCAAAATATTGATTATTATTTGGTTACAACATTTTAATTTTTGGCATGTCTCATTTAAATTTTGACAAAATATTGAAAAATGTGCGCGTAGACGGGCTATAGTTTTATAATCGTTTGTGGGCGTTATAGTGGTCGTGAAAAAAAACTTGGGCTTCGCAGGAAGCCCAAAAATCTGCATGCCAAGTCCCAACACTCTAGCTCTTATAGTTTTCGAGATATTAGCGTTTATACTTTATGGGGTCGGAAACGCTTCCTGTTACATACTGGAATAATAATTCTACTTTAATTTTAACGTTGGTAATAGTAACGTCTAATAGTAACGTCACATTACAGCTATATCTTTCCACTGTTTACAATATTTTGTCAGGCGAGTTAAAGAAAGTTTATTTAACATTATGACTTAGGCTATTATACCTTTTCAATCCTTTTTGATGTTACCGATAGCCGTTTAGATTTCTTAAGGAAATACATTTTAAAGAAACTCCATAATGTTTTAAACCTTTGTTTGTTTTTTTATCACGAGTCACGTTGCTTAACAGGATAGGAAAAGCTTAACTGATTCATAAATTCGATTATCGCCCAAATTCTCGCTAAAAGAGATTTCTGAGCAACCCCGGAATAAATCTCACCCTGCGCCACATTAAAGTATCGCCAGCAGCTATACTTTCGCCATCACACCATATGCTTCAATTACCGCACCTACAGTGCTTCACCCCGCCCTTGATGGCTTCCCCTCGCGAGGGTGCTGAGGCCTGCTGCTGATGCCGATGGCATCGTTCCCCGGCATAGGTACACCTCTGGATCCGACCCCGCAGTCCCCTTAAACCTCACAAGTTACGCCCGCCATAACGTTGTCAACATCGACGGAAGTGCATGTGTTTTTCCGTTGGAATAACTCCATTGTGTGTTTCAGTGCAGTCGGGCGAGCACCAGCGAATCCACCCAGTCGCCACCCCATTCTTGTTCGCATTTCTCAAAACAAAATGGGGCAGCTGATTCGTCTAGGTAAGGTACATAAGCCCACATAACATAACGTAAGAATAAAAGAGGAGAATTGCTGATGCTGTACTCTGGATGCAGTGAAAAATATATCTTTGTTTTGGAAAATACTTGAATATATTTTATTAAAAAATAGTTCAACTTTTACAGAAATAAAATATAAGTAAAATAATAATAATAAAATAATAAATAATATACAATAAGATTACCTAAAACTGTAATAAAACATTTTATAATCTCGAAAATTGGTACAGAATCAAAACATAATCATTTCTATGCTTCGGTGCAAGCTTAGGGACCCTTCTTTTTATAATTTCAACATACTTTTTTTCTAAGTATATGAAAAGTATACCAGCATCCACGTTCTCTTTTGAAGAATGGCTGTCTTCACTTCGTGTGCCAGACATCGGGAGCGGCGATTTGGGTTGCCCTTAAAGGGCAATCCAAGTGGCGGGAAAGCTTAAAGCTGGCTGACAAACTGTTGCCACTTGTGTTCCTGTCATGAATTATTGTTGACGCAGGCTGAAAGCGAGGGGACCCCCGCAAAAACGAAAATGAGGCCGACCAGGCCAAAAGAAATTCGCCCAGAAGAAAGGCCGAGAAACAATAGAGGGCCGGCGGGGGAGCAACGGGAAGTGGGGACCGAAGCTTAGGCAGAGTGAAAATCCAATTCCAAAGGCATAAATCATGGCCAAAAGTTGCAAGGTTTTTTAAGCGACATAAATACAATAACTAACCAGAGGGAAAAATATAATTGCGAACGGCCCGAAAGGCCACAGTCCAAAGAAGGCCAACTAAGCAGGGCCCATTGTTGTTGTTGTCCTTATTATTATTATTGTGGGCCCGTTTTCAAGTGTCAAGCTGTGGCTAAGCGGTGGAGCGGGAAAAGCGGCCCCGGGGGGGTGGGGAAGGGGATCCACATACCAAACATAAATTGCTGAAAAGTGTGAAGAGAACATAATTGTAACATTCCTTGTTTTGGCCCAAAGCAATGCACCACCACCACCACAGCAGGAGCAGGCCAACCGGCCTGGAAATGGAGGCCAAAGCACAGCCAGACACATGGCCAGGATGTTAGGAGGACCTCTTGTTGTTGCCGTTGTTGTTGTTGCTGCTGCCGTTGTCGGCCTGCCTTTTTCAAGCATTCAATTATGTATGTCTGCGATCCCCGAGCCTGCCACAAGCACACTCCTGCCACACACAAACACACTTGCAGACCGAAACGAGGCAAAAGTTTTGTAATGCCCGCCAAAAAAGGGGCTAAGCGGGGAGGGCGTGGCAAAGGGCACGGAAAGGTGTGAAGGGTGTGTGCACCACACCGAGCCGAGATGACTGCCAAGCCAAAGGCGACTATTTGTTGTGCATGCCCTGCCAGGATTTGGGGGCTTATCAGCTAAGCATAACTCTGGAAGCATAATACTGAAACAAATTGTAGGAATCATAAGGGTGTATACAATATGTTAGAAGTGTCTACAAAATAAAAGAGCGGAACATCTATAACAAACACCACAAAATCCACTAGAAATGGCACTCGCGAATTCTTGAGCTCTCTCCGATTTTTGTGCTTATGACACCCAAAGGATCAAAAAATAACCCGTGAAGTCAAGTTTTTCGCTTTTGAATTTAGTTTGTTTCAGTTCCCCAGTTCTATAATACTTCAGTGCCTCATAAGACCTACAAACCTAAAAATTGGTAGGGTGTTCGGTGTTCTACACTCAACACTCCTTCTTCAATTATTCTTGTAGATTATGCCGTTTGTTTTTGTTATTGTCGCTGGAGCGCCATAATGTAAATGTAGCACAAACCTTTTTATAACACAGACGGACAGGACAACCAACTCACACATGGTGGGGTGAAATGGAGCAGGGAAGGACGAGTTGTGTGTGAGCTTTCGCTTTTTGTTGCTGTGTTGGGTCGGCACATAAAAAATAACAAGAAAAACTGGACCAACGAACAGTCAGAGTCAGCTGTTTGCTGGCCAAAAAATGTGAGAGCACGGATAAACTTTGCTTTGGCCCTTCGCCTCTGACTTTGCCATTTAATTTCAACCAGCTTTCTAGCAGCACTTCAACTGCGAAATCAGCAAGTGGTATCAAAAGTATATAGAAACATATACTTTGCATGTGCATGCGGGTTAGGGCTTATGCAACACAAATTGCCAACCAAAATGTGCCAAGGTCCTATTCAAGCACTATATTCAACAATAATATTCTATGCATTCATGGTTCAATAAAAGAAACTAAATAATTCCGAAAGTCCCAAATATTTTCGTACACCATAAATATCCGGGAGTGGTGGGGTCCGTTGGGAAGGGGGCTGTGGGATTTAAGTGCTTGATTTATGGCCATTTGAATTGCCAGATACATAAATATTATAGCTCTGACAAATGGAATTAGGACGTAACAAATAGAGAAAGGCAAGGCAATGGATAGATTATTATAAGGAAAACAGTGAGAATCAATAGATAGTTTTCGTCCACAACATAAGGATATAATAACTGAATATCAAAGCTGTGATTCCATTTAAATATATTACAAATCTTCGTCCATATTTTATGGAATTTCCAATAGCTTATCGAATTTAGTACATGTTCGGAGTTGCCTTAATTGATCATAACTTTATCTAATGGACCGAGCTAAACAATAATAACATTCATAAGGTGCAAACGAAAAAACCACAAAGCACCAAGAACTGTTGCTAAAGATCTTATTAATAATTGTATACATTTATCTGACTTTGTTTTTTATTTAAATTTAGCTCACGAACAAATAAAGCGAACTCTTAATACTATTATTCCAAATACATTATCGACACAATAGGAGAAATCGAAATATGAAATTTATCAAGTTCGTCACCTTACCCTACTCGTCCCCTTACCCTACACTCCCCTATATACTAATAGTGATCCTGATCAAGAAAATATACACTTTATATGATCGGAAATCTGCTACATACTTTCAACGAATACAATATACCCTTTCAATTGACAATAGGGAACAATATTTATATCCGTTACTCTTAGACTAAAAGGATTCGTCAGAAAGTTTGTAGCAGGCAGAAGAAAGCATTGCCGACCCCACAAAGTATATACATATGTTCTTGATTAGGATCACTAGTCGAGTCGGTCTAGCCATGTCCGTATAAGCGCTGAGATCTAAGAAACTATAAGAGCTAGAGTGTTGGGACTTAACATGTAGATTCTTGGGCTTCCTGCGTGGCGCAAGTTTGGTGCCACGCCCACTCTAACGCCGTCTAGCGCCCACATTTTTAAATATTTTGTAAACATTTAAATGAGAGTTTTTTCTTATTATTAACACCACTCTATATGCCAAAACTTAAATTATTATTAATAAAATTATTAAAATCGGACCTTTCATTAAAAAATTAAAATCAAATAAAAATGAATATTTCACACCACATGTAGCAAATTAAATTAAATTTATGGTAGATTTCATTGTTTTACCTTCTCCCAATATGACTGATGGCCTACAAGTTTGGTCAAAAATCAAGATCATAAAAATCCGGTACAGCTTAAAAGCGCACTTTTGTTTTTCCCCTTAATATCACTTTCAAATTTTTAAAACCTTTTTCTGTGCATAGACCCGCAAAGGGTTCGAAATACTGCCTAAAATGCAACAAGAGAGCACCGAAAAGAAACGAGAGTGGGAAATTCGCGTTGGCTCAAAGAAAACTGCAGCGGAAACCGGAATTCCCAGCGCAAGATGTCAACCCTGTTAACCCTTCGCAAAAAACTCCAACGAAAATTGAAAGAAGCTGAAGCGCAGGAAGGACCCTCATCACACAGGGAAAACCCAGGCCAACTGTGACCCTCGAACTGGGGAAAAAGTGGAAAACATTTTCTTCTAATAACTGCGCGGCAGGAAAAAAAGAAGCGAGCGATGAAAATGAAAACGCAGAAAAACGAGACAGCGGCAATTTCGCTTACAAAATTGCCAAACCAAAAAGGACTTTGAATTCCAATTGCAAAGGGGACCGAGGGTGCGGGGCGCGGATCGGAAGGGATGATGGAGCGAGGGGATGCTGCTCGTCAGCCTTAAAAACGCAACCGCAGAACATGCAGACGTGCCACGCCCACACAACGAACCAACATAAATCATAGACAACAAAAAAGATGGGAGGAGAAAAGTGCGGCCAGCTACAAAAAACTTTCAATATCAGCAATGCAAATTTGGTTGGCCAGCGGGTAATGGGGCGGGGGTAGGAGGGGTAAGGGGTTAGGGGTCTAAGGGAACCGATGACGCAACGCCACCCAAAGGCAAATGTTGAACCATTGAAATCTATGCAGCAGTAGAAGCAGAAGCAGCAGCCGGCGGACGAGCCATCAACGATGAGTCAATAGGGTCAGCGCAGCACCCGCGGGTCACAGTGGACAAAAGTTCATTGAAAAAATGCGAGGATGAATTTCGGAGGAGGGTTACTCTACTATTCGACCAATAAAGAACGCATTTTCTGCCAAACAGAAGAGAGTGAAAGTTTGGTTGAATAGTTCGAGACCGACACAAAGTCCTTTACAACGCAGAACTTGGGTTTAAGGAGAGAATTATGGTTATTGCTGGTCATGTAGCAATCTTAGATACCGTAGACCTCATCAAACATATGCTTCAATATATACCAAAACAGAAAAGGCTGAAGGACTCTAGTTTTCAGTGCCTGTTTACGCAAAGATTAGCTTTAGCATTAAAGACTCCCATTAATTTGTTAAAATAAAATAAAAATATAAAGGTAAAGCATTTGTTTAAATTACAATCGAAATAGTACCCAATATAAACATATTTCAACAACTACAATAAAGCCATTATTTTGATTAAAAATATCTTGTTTTGGGATGCCCGCTGCAAGAGCAATGCTCACTCATTTGTGCTTTTTAATTTCCTTTTCCCAACGCACCATTCCACTGTGCTGATCGGCGCCAAAGGGTAAGTTATTGGGGTTGAGGATTCTCCTTCATTTGAAGAGCTTTATGCAAACGTCTTTTGCATTGATGAGAATGCAAAAAGTGCCAGCGCGGGGTGCTGGGATGGAGGTGGATAGAGCGGGCTTTTGTGGAAAGTAATTAAAAATGCTGCAGTTGATGCTTAACTAGTTTTTAATAAGTTTTTAATTAAAAATAAATATGCATTTGCGTGTAAAAAATGATGTGCGCCAGATGCCCAAACGGAGGACGAGGACCTCCGACCCGGAGCACGTGACTCGGGACGGCGATGGTGGGCAGGCCACGTGTCTGGGCAGCCGCTCCGGGGTGGGAATTGCGAACACATCATCATCGCCATCATTATCTTTTTGCCGCTGTTTGTGCTACTCATTACATGGCGTGTAGACAGGGCAAACAAAATTGAATTAGCATAGCAGGCGGATGAAAAAATCACGCATACGCCACCGTCCTGGGGGAGTCCTGGGGACACTCCTCCGGGATCCGGGATGCGACCCACCCTGCCTCTGCTCCAGTAGACTTCCCTTGACATGCTTGTGGCGCTCCTCTGCTGTCCTACAATTGCCCTCAACAATGTGAAGTGCGGAAATTATATGAAGACGAATACTGCTGGGGCATTGTGGATCTTCTTGTATCCTTAGGATGTGCTTTTATTTGTTTTAAATGCTGTTTATAGGCTTCAACATAGCCATCCCATCGAGATATTACTGATGGCTGTTTATTACAAAGTATGTTTACCCTAATTTTTGAAAAATAAATATAAAATATGTTTAAATGTAAATCCAGTATGTGTTTTATAAATCTTTAATATTCGTAGCGGAGCTATGGGTAAATTGACGGAGCTCTACTTTACAAGGGAAAACGGTTTATCCGGAGCACCAAAAATAAAAAGCTTTGCTAGTTTGTTCAGTTATCTGGTTTCTAACAATACCGATTTGATAACAGCCTAAATTGATGCGGTTTGAAAAACAATAAATATTTTTTTTTAAGGTGAATCTTTTGAAAAACTCCATTCGGAGATTATAGCATTTTAAGTTTCAAGTTTGCTGCTTAGGCAACCAAGAGTAATTAGCTATAAAATGTTTTATCTTTAGTTTAACAGTCCGCCTATGTATTTTTAAAAACCATCTACTAGTAGAAAATGCCAAGAATGATACTAATCAAATTTTATATCCTTGGGGTAAATTTGGACAAGCTTCCCGACTTAGCTGTAATGGCAAGCAAACAAAGTATTGTAAATGCAGGCACCTTAGATTAGAGAGGTGGAAAGGGCCTATTTCCCCCTCGGCTATTCGGCTGATGCTCAGTATTTGCTTTCCCTAACGAATGCAGGCGGCTCGCTGGTCGGCTTCCCCGGGTCTCATGAGATTAGGGCAGCTCCTCGCCCCTTCCTGCGGAGCTAAGCGTGGCACGGCTCTGAGATGAATTCAAGCGCAAAATTATGTAGCCACACAGATACGCATACACAGGCCCGACAATCAAGCAATGAAATTTCATGCGTTTGCACATGCGTTTGCCCTTGGTCGGCTTAACTTCGGGGAATCCCCCGCCTAAAAACAGCAAAAAACAGAGAACACCGCGCCCTCCTCTTGCTCCATAAACAAGTAACACATTTTCACTTCCTTTGAACCTGTTACGAATTTTAAAATTTTTTTCCGGTAGATTATCCGCTTTTAGCCCTGGCCACGCCTACGTCCCGTACGCCCCAATGCCACACAATGCACGAAAAGCACGTACCAAATGTACTGGGGGTGGGTTCGGGGGTCCTGGCTAGTGATCCCATCGTCGTCCATTGCTTGTGTGCAAAAATATTACTTGACTGACATTTAAATTAACACAATCACAGTTATTGGGAGCTCAACTTTAGTGGTTTCGGGTCTCGGGCTGGGATGAGCAGGAATTCGTGCTCCATCTCAAAAGTCAGTGCGCAAACGGACTGGGACAGGATTCCCGAAATGAGAACAAAATGTTTTCCGACAAAAACTTGATAAATCTTTTGTTTGGCTTGGGATTGGGATTTTGGAGGGAAGGGGATTGTCCTGCTGAAATGTATTTCAGTCACATTTGATATTCAACGGACTTCTGTGCTATTACAACACTTAAAAGCGAGACATGGCAATGAGAGAATGAATTTCAAAGTAATAATTAACCTCCTTCCACAAATTAAAGTTAGTTCTGATACTTTTATGCACTTGCAAAAGATACATATACGTGTGTAATCAAATGTAATATTGTATAGATATTTCTGAATTAAATTTTAATTTTACTTGCATAATTAAAATGGGACGATTATTAGCTACCCTATGAAAAAAATGAAAAAAACTTGGAAAATATACTAATGTTCACATAAATCATGACATAATCTTGTAATACAATTCCAAAGAAAATGATAAGCTTAAAAAATATTTGACAAAAAAATATTTAAATTGTAAGGACATATAGGCTTAGAGTTATTTCCTTACAGTTGGCTAAAATATCATTGACGACCTGTACCTAAAATTGGAATGGCTTTAATAGATACAGCCCTTATAAATCGAGTTTTGCACCATCCCTTCCAGTCGCTGTAATATTCGAGCATTTTCATAAAAATAAGCAAGATGTTATAAAGATTGCACAAAGGATTTGTTACTCGCAAAAGTCTAAATTGCCCATCTGGAAAGACCTTTAGGTATAACTGGTTTTATTGGCTTAAGAGATTATAATAGCAATTGAAATTATCATAATTTTGAACAAATTCAAATCGACTTTATATCAGTTAATCCCATCTGTCCGATTCGGCCCACAAGTGTGGTTTAACATCCATTTCTTGATCTCCTTTAATTGGTGCACTAAACAGAAGACCTTTCTGAACAAGAATACGATGTAAGAAGTGTAAGGACCGTGCCCCTGCAGCTCCTCCGAAACATATACCCAATTGACTTGATAAATGTTCAATTAAAACTTCAAACTGCTGCCCCATGCGAACTTAACATTTCCTTTTTGTCGCTGACTGCACTATTGTGACATTTTCTTTTGTTTTTCGATTTTTTCGGGGGTCAAACATTTGACTCGATTGCAAGACAGTTTACGGGGAGGTCGGGAGTGTCCGCATCTCTCCGTCCCGCTCTCTCTATCAATCCATCTCGCTCGCCCGTGTGTCCCCCTTCGACTTATGCGCGTGGGCGTTTTTTAATCAAAATGTAACAAGCCAAAAGCAAACAAGGATGGTCCTGGCCATCTCAGCTCCGTTCATGGCCAGGACAGAGCTCATGGCCTGGATTAGTAGTGCAGCAGCAAAAAAGGAGCAGGCGAAGCTGGCAGAAGAAAGGCCCGAAAACAGATAACGAGAGTTGCTGGCTGTGGAAAAGATAGTTCTTGCCGCCCTCCCTTGTTGCACACTTTTTATTGGACTTTATGCGCTTTTGTGCTGACCCATCCTCCAGCCCTGCCCCTCGGTGTTTGTTTTGTTCAAAGGAGATGGAAAAAGGTATCCAGGATCCGTATAAAAACCCATGGCCCCGGGTCGGAAGCAACTCAATAAACGGAGACCAAGAAATACGTGGGGCACCGAAACCGAATGAAGGGGAAGTCCTACTAATTTCCCTGGCCTGCGCACGGGGTTGATTAAATATGAGGAAAACGGTTCGAGGCCCTCCGATTGTTTACCTTATACGGCCAATTTGTAACTAAATCGGAGCCCGAGATGAGCAGCTAAGCTGCGTGTAAGCTCTCCAAGGCGCCACTTCATCAGTCTGTCCTAATCGGAGTAAGAACGGCGGCAGGAGCCGACTCCTGGTGGGGCGGCCTTTGTTGGCCGGTTCAGAAATTAATTAACCAGGAACACACAGGGCATAGTTTCAATGGGCCGGGCAGCGGCCCTGGTAGTGGCCATACAATAAAACAATAACAGAGGAAGCCGAGCTGGCCACCACCCACACCAAACCCCCCTCATCAACACATTACAAGCCACTCAATAAGCTGCCATCGACGGCGCCTAAAGTGCCAAGAACACACACACAGAGCACACCCTCGCCCAGGATAACGATGCCATAGATGATGATGAGGCTGCAGAGTTGACGATGATCGGGATGATGAAGCCCCAGTAACTGTAATTTGCTGCGTTCAGTTTTAGTTCAAAGGCGATATAGGCGCTTTCTCACAGCTTTTGGGGCTTCGAAGCGGGGGAGGCGGGGAGGCGGGGAGGCGGAGGCGGGGTTGGGACCTTTGTTCTCTGACCTCATTGACTAACCGGGCTATCCTAACAATGTGAAGGCTTCAAATGCCTTTTCTATGGACGCATTCGTCCATGTGGGCTAAGATTTTTGTGCCGGTCATCAGCAGGATGACGATGACGAGGCTGGACCTCGGCCAGGGCTGGGTTAAGGTGTGTCAGTGGGTGAACCAAAAAGTTGCGGGTATAGGAGAAGGTAATGCTGTTTATCGTTGGTAAAGAAGAAACCAGGATTCGCCACGTAATTAAAGCTTCTTAGATCCTTAAGGCTATACATTTTAATAAGGCTTCAGTACTGTTATTTATAAATTTATGTATGTTTCTGATTTTTGTGGTGTCATAAAAATACTTTCAGATTGTTTAAGCTCTAAAATAAATTTTGGCCAAGCTTATGCCAATAAGAGAATTTACATGTCAATTAGATCGATTATGTCAGTAAGCATAAACTTAGAAAAACTTGTAACATATGTATTTCTGGCCAGTTAACCTTAACCTTGACTTAAGTTAAATATATTTTAAGAAATATAGTTTACCAACTATATGTACCCGTGGAATAAATATCCTTGTTACTTGAATAATGCATAATTAATAATCCTCGGAATATACTTTAGGTCCCTCATAGGTGATATAATAAAGATAAATATGTAATGATCAAACTTGAACTTATTATATTTTTTTTTGAATGCATAACAAAATAAATAATCCGATTTTGAGCAGAAAATAATATCCGATATTTAATCGTGCTAAACAGAATTATTATTGTTTGAGCGATTGAGAAAAACTGAAAAATATAGAAAAATCATCAGGCAAATCAGAAAAAAAAATACCAAATATTTCACCAAGTGAACTAAGAGAATATTTATCACACACGATTATTTCAAATTATCTATATTCCACACGCGAGAAACCCCCTATAAACCACTTAAACTTTGAATTCCACCCACGCTTTCTTCAATGTTGGTTATCGGGCTCTTTCTGATTGTAATCAAGTTCCTTTATGCGTAACGATGTGTCAGCCCTCGTGTGACGTCTTTGTCCGGCCCTGACTTGGCCAGGTTCCTCTGGAGCATGGGCGGCCAAGTATCGGGGTCCCGTGCTTGTGGGTGTGTGGATTGGTATTAAAAACAAAAGACCCATAAAGATTATGTCAAAAACAAACTATTCAATTAAGTAACTAAACTAACTGACGTTGGCAACAAAGGGAAGGCATAGATGAAGACCATTTCGAAAGCCACTTGTACTGCTGCTGCCTTCCACACATGCCAGCCATCCCGCACACCCACATGTGCCCATGCTTATGCCAACTGTTGAAACGAAGGAACTTTTGGTCGTTGTCAAGCCGAGCTCACAACAACAATTACAAACGTCTTGCTCGAACTTTTTTGTTTTATTTGCATAGCAGAGATTGGGATTGGAAATGATGAAGAGATAGGGGAGATCTGGCGAGTATGGGGAGAGAAATATATGTAGAAAGGACAGCTTGGAACCGGTCAGTTGTTGGGGGATGTTGAGTTTACATCTCCTCATTCAACCCACTTAGATCCACTGGGAATTGGTCGAAGAAAAATATTGCTAATATAGTTTTGCACCGGCCATCAGTTGGGTATATGGATGAGATAGACGTTTATAGGCATGAAATATATTATTAACTTAAAGTAAAATTAAATTAAAGAAATTAACTAACCACTGTTGTGAGAACTAAATAAAAAAACATAACATAAAATGCAAAGGTATATTTTTACCCTTTACTAAACATTTTATAATGTGCTATCTATGGTTTATAAAGGATAAAATAAAAAAAAATTTGAATTTACTTCAATGGTATACAAATATCCATGTCATATTGTGTTGGGTGTATCGAATTATTCAAGCTCAGTACAAGAATCCTTTTTCGGGCAAGATGATACAAATAAATAATTTCTACGGTCTTGATTTGTTTTTCATTTTACAGGGAATATTTAGGGCGATACTAGTCCTAGATTATTATTTGTTCTTGTAACTATACTGACAGCAATCCTTTTTCGTCCAAAATTATTAAAAAAAATAATTCCTATGGCCTTGGTTTGTTTTTCCATTTTACAGGGAATTCTTGGTTCGAAACTTGTCTTAAATTATTATCTGTTCTTGTAACTATACTGATGGTCAAACTCGGGATGTCTCTCCGCGGACTCCAAGTTATTGGCATTATTAGCAAAAGGCTTAGGCCGTAGCGTGTGTCAGGGGCTCTACCATGAGCTTCTTTTGAAGAACATGGGGCTTGAGGCAGTGGATGGGCCTGGGTGAGGAGAGGTGGCACGTGTCATAAAATAAACAATAATCCGAGGCAGCGCCTGCCATTCCACATAGCTGCACAATAAATTGTATCTAATAATGCGCACCGTGCAGTAGAACAAACAATCAATCAATAGACAATATTTTCGCCCCTTCCCGTGAACTTTTGCCTGTTCTTCGAGCTGCCAGCGATTTTGTTTTCGATTCCGATTGCCTTAAAACAAAGAGAGAGCAATGAAAAAATCGGAGAAAAAATAGAAATAGAATAGACAGAACTTGTGTAAGGAGTAGAAAAAGATAAATATTTATACCCCGAGCGCAGTGCAGGCGACGCTCGACTTGTTTTTTCAGCTTCGTTGAGCGTATAGAACTAGATCTGAACCGGAGGGGCTGGAGGGGGTGGGGGTTAGGGGTTAGTAGGGTGGCGGAAGGTGGGTAAGAGCATTTGTAGATAATAAAAAACAAGTAGGTAAATACAATATAAATGCTGGTAGCCTTCTCTCAGCCCTAGTCGCAGCCTGAGTCCCTGTGTTCCTCCCGGAGCTCTGTGTATCTTACAGATACGATTCGGTTGCAGCAGCAGTGCCAGCCAGCACTTTTATTACAAGCGACTTTTCTGCAAATTGTGGAACCATTGTCTTCTCCTGCCGCTGCTCCATGGCCAAGAGGCCAAAGTGTTTGAATTTACTGGCAAAGCGGAAAGGCAAAGAGAGCGAAATGAACTACGACCCGTCCAAATGCTCGGACGGGCTCAAAAGGTTGCGAACTCCCCCAAAGCGACCAGCCAGAAAGGTTCACAGTTTTCCGTTTTCTGCTGCGATGGCATTCTTATTTATAAACCCAAAGGCAAAGCTGAGGAAACCACCTTGGGTTGGAGATGCTCGTTATCCTGCGGGCATAATAACTAGTCGATGAAGCGAGAGTTGTTCGATCAAATTGGTAAACAAATGTGTAAGAAGGCTATGGTGGAGAAAGACGGTGGGTTATCATTAAAAGAAGTCAGCTTTAGGGCGAAATCACATCGTTATTTAATCGCCTGTCATTCCGTGTTTCGACTCCAAATCATCTGCCTAGGAAGGATCTAAAAGTTTCGATTAAGATTTGTTTTCCTTTAAATAGACTCCTGTGATCAGGGTACTTGTATGTGTACTACATTTAGTCCTAGGATTGGGCAAAGATTTTATGGGAAGTACAAAAGCTTTTTCATAACACAAGGAATATTTCAAGGTTTGGCAGAAGCAATGTGAGTTTCAGAAGTGATCATAGATGTAGTAATTGCCAAACTTTGAAACAAATCAATCCCAACATAAAGAAACAGATCAAGAAGACATGCATTTTATATAATAGCATCAGGCCACGTCGATCGAATATCCCCAAGAGCATCTGTAAGTCCCCAAACACCTTAGCGATTACGAAAGAAGGGCTGTCCTGCTTAGTCTAAGCCCTGAAAAGGCAGAATCAGATTGGTGTAATCCGAAGTTGGAAAGGGAAGGCCAGCGCTGGCCATTTTACTCTGCTAAGTAGTGGGCAATTATTTTTACGACAACTAGTTAAGGGTGCCCCAATGTGTGAGGCAGGGAATGGTGGAAAGTTGGGGGAAGGCGGCAGGACTGCCACTTAAATTTGCTACTCGCTTCTAATTGCGGGTTTTCTTATCCCCAAAAGAGAAGCAACAATGGTAAAAGGAAAACAATGTTAGCAGCAGTAAAAAGGGACCAAGGAGGGGCAAATGTGTGTGTTGATAGCTCAGATATGAAGTTGAAGTTGGTCGGAGTGGAAAGCGAGTTGATTCGAAATAAATACATGAGGGTTTGCGCAACAAAGCAAAGTTAACTTGCTTAAAAACTTGCCAAAGATAATGAGTTCCTAAGATAGATGGCACCCGTCCCCGATTTCACCCCTCACCTTGGGTGCAGCTTTCGTATGAAACATAACTCAAACTGTTTGCTTAGTTGTTTTTATGACTGGCTCTTGGTCCTTGGCTTTTCTGTGATAATGATAACGAGAGCTCAGAGAAGTAACAAAACCAAGCTGCACCCAAGGGTCCTTTGTGTATGAGCAGATGCACTCAGAGAAAAGAAGCGAAAAGGGTCAGGAGAGCCTTCATACTAATCAACTGTGTTAGCCCAGTAAGCATTTTAATTAGTGTACAGCTAAAATAGAATTAATCAAACTATTTGACTTAAACCAACACCTGGGCCAAAACTAATTTTACCTTTATTAATAAAAACTATTTCTTAAAAAAAATCAGCTAATTAATGCACGCCATGAAATCACTAGGACATGAAATCATTTTTAAATGCCACTTTAGGTGTCTAAAAGTATGCAGCAATATATTTTAAACTTACAAGTATAATAAATTCATTCAGAAAGACGAATATCATAATCAACCATCAATGCTAATTTTTGTACTCCTAAAATCACATTTAAAATTTATTTCAAAATATATCAAATTTTTAAAACACTTTTAAGTGTAGTTTTTGGTGTCTAAAAGTATGCAATGAGTAAAGGATAGGATAAAGCATAAAATTTAATGTTGCATACTTTTAGAAACCTAAAACTACATTTAAGAAATTATATCAAAACCCCGAAGATCTGTGTGGGCACCTCTTTTTAAACTGGTCTTCGGGTGCAATGAATTCTTTAACATAAGATCTTAATACATGCTTAAAGTTATTGCCAATATATTGAAAATATTTTTCGCAGTGGAGGGGAGCCTGAGGTCAAGTATCAGAAATCTGTTTGAGACATTGTTGATGACTGCAGGAGTAGTTGTCTGTGACTCGAAAACTCTCGGCGACTGAATCGCCAAGATAAGCTCTGGGTCTTTGTCTCCCACACTCGCATTCTCTATGTTTGAGCAATCAAAGTTGGGGATTGTGTCTATGTTTCGGCAAGTTTTCAGCGCTGAAAGCTGGAAATAGTTAAGGTAGTAAAAGTTATATGCTGTTTGCCGGTGCTATACTTTCAAAATTAGACGTGGCAATACAGGCAGGCAAGAAAACCGTAGAACTATACATCTTGCCAACTTTGTTTCCCAATGCTAAAACTTGTATCAAATGCTATATAATGCTAGCTTTCGTGTATACTCATAAATGATGAAAATTCGAGGTATTAAACTACAAAGTCTTTTTAAGACTAAAGTCAATAGCGACATTCATTGCAATTTTTCTGCTTATTACGTTTTAATAGGAGATTAGTCGGTTTTCACATATTTATATAAAATTAATTATTGCTGAAGTAATATGTATGTGTGCATATACAAATAGAGAGTCATGCGGGTGCTAATTGAAATGCTTTGGTGACATGGCCGTTGACATTTTTTAGATTTTTAATTAAATTGCTGTCAACATTTTTTCCAAATATATATCATTTCCGGTTGGTTGCATTTCACGGGGGAGTTTTGACTTCCCTCCCACCCTCAAGAGCTAGTGTCAAATTATTACATGCTAACTAATTTGATGTTTTTCGTTCTATTTATTTTTTCCAAAACTTTTGTTTGCTTTTTTATGCGATCCACGAGTGTGTTCTTTTCAACCACAAAATTGAAATGTTTTAATTGAAACTAAATGTTGCCCCTGTGTATTGCCTGCAAATAAAACAAGAGCTAGAACGAGTGCAAACAAGCCGGTCGAAAACAATAACAAGAACACAAACACGAAGCCACCCGGAACACTGGAAACCGGCAATAATAATTACATCGAATGTAGTTCCCAGTTCCATCCTCTATTTGCGACTTTGTCCTGGACTCCATCACAATGCAGTAAGCTCCGGAAATCCGATTTGCGACCCCTTCTCCCCTGCCCGTTCTCATTCATTTTGCAGGGCTTTTCATGGGGCTCCTTATACCATTTTCTCTCTTTATGCAAGGCTGCATTGGATTTCCATCGAATGGGGGCAAGAACATGCCATACTTCTCGCAGAAAAGTCTCCGCAAATTTAATTGTAAATACATAAATCGCTTTACGACCGTTTTTTCGCTGTTATAATTTTATGTGTTCCACCTTGGTCCTTTTTTTTAGGAATTTTCACATGGCAAAGCGTTTAAAAAGGCCAAAAGCTTAAGCCTCGTGCGGTCAACAAAAAGCTGGCCGCAATGGGAAAAATAAATACGGGCTCAGGCTGTTGGTCGTGGATAAAACAGGACCACGAGGACCTCCGCCTGTCCTTTGGGTACTTTTCCGACACTCACACAGGGACTGAGATATACACAGCCAGGGCACATAAAAATGCATTAAATAAAATTTGTCATATAAATCTTGCAATTTATATGTTTGTGTTTGGTGGGGAGTGTGCGGCCTGCAGTAGCCCGAAAAATGTAATTTACAGACCAAACGCTTTGGAAAGTAAGTAGAAATTTATATGCCAAGGGTATACTGGGCTGAAGGGTAATTTTCGGTTTTCCTTCTAAATGTATTCTAACAATAATAACATTATAAATGAAATTTGAGTTAAAACATTGTTTTTTACAACATTCCTTTGGGTTAAAAAATTAAGACCTGCAAAGAGAAAATTCTGACGTTCTCATTTGAGTTAAAAATGGTCTTAAAATAGAACGACAGTTTTGAAGTTGAAAATGTTTTCATTTTGCAAGAATTAAGTTGAATTGGCGATACTTGCATTGTATATCTCAGCAAATAAGCCTTTTTTCCAGTCATTAGTGTATACTTATTAATAAGTAGTTAAATAAACTCAATTTATCTTTTCTCTTCTCACCATTTTGTTCCAACATTGAGAGTAGTGATACCAAAATATACTTACACGGTTCTTAAGAACGAACGTTGTCAGTTCAAGAACAATGTACTTGAATATTTCTCAGTGTATAAATTCTTTTCTCTTCAACAAATATATTTACAGAATTGGAAGAACAAATATTATTCCTTTCCATTTTTAGAACGAATGTTCTCAATTCAAGAACAATGTACTTGAATATTTTTCTCTGTGTCGCCGTGTAGTACTTATTTTCCTTATATGTAGCATACATTTCAGCGCTCCAGTTCTTCCGCTCAAATATCCTAATGGGTAACAAGCAATTGGAACGTTTCCCCCATTAATACACTCTTTTTCGCTTTCGCATGTCATCTCGAGCGAGCTGCCGTATAACTCATTAAGAGCGCTTGTCGCAGGTGCTAATTCGTTAAAATGGAAATCAGAATTTTACAATTAAACTGCGGATAATAAATTGGCCCGAACAGAAGCCTTATGTATGTACTACCCACTGGCCAAGCTTTTTGGGGTTGGCCGGCAGCATCGGCAGCATTGGAGGCATTGGCAGCATCATCAGCCGCAGCAGCTGCCGAGCCCTGGGCTGCGTGGCGGGCCCTGGGCAGAAGGAAATAAATTATAAATACGCCGGAAGTTCCAAGTCAGCATGAAAGGGCGAAAACACACACACAGGCACCGCCACCCCGGCGGACCACCCACCCCGCCCACAGGTTTGCATTTCCGTTAGCTAGCTAATTTGTAAAAAGCTGTTGACCAGCACACAAGAGCCCACAGCTGAGACTCAACAAGAAGATAAACTATGCGTCGTCCGTATATGTGTAGTGCTCATATATAAGCAGATACTTTATCTAATGTCAGACGACGTGTGGAAATTTAGATGTACGAGTGCACACAGACACGCACGCACCCGCCAGTTTCGGAGTTTGGGAGTTTCGGAGTTCGGGGATGGGGATGGGGCAAGCAATTAGATAAAACAAACGCAGTGCTGACAAAGGCAATGCAATTTTGCTTGCCAACCGCAGCAAAAGTTGAAAACATCTCAAATATGGTGGAGTTCAACCAAGATGTGTGTATAGGGCAGCTGGGAGATACAGTAGTGGCTCGCCGGTCGGAACTTTCGCACTTAGCGATGTATTTTCAATTTAAACTTACAAGCCGATGCTCTAGTGCCAGCCGAGGAAGCAGTTTTATTGGCATATGCTTGTTTTTGCAAGAAATATTTAAAAAATTATGTCTTCTATTGTTAAAGTATTTGTTAGGGACCTTATAATATAGTCGTAACTAATCTAAAAGATGTAGTTTGTTTTAAAAAGGATCTTAATAGAAATATGACCTTGAAAGTAAATACAATTTATTGCTTAAATAGGTAAATATAAATCATGAAGGGAATTTCATTTGCTTTTGAGTTATTATATTAAAATTGTATTAAATTCCCTATTGATAACTAACACAGTGAAGCTAAAGAGGGAGCTACCTTATGTAATAAGGTGTTACTGACGGCCAAATTGTTGTTTCCCAAAGCTGATATCTATATGTGGATATATCTCTGGCAGCGCCCATCCCTAAATCGAGGCCGCAAAACCAAGCCAAAGAAGCGAAACGAGGAGTCAAAACTGCTGTTGCCGCAACTTGAAGTATGCGTGGTCAGAGTGGGTGGTATATGCACTGGCTGTGAAGGATGGGGCGGTGGATATCGGGTGGTGGATGTGGATGTGGATGGGGATGTGGATGGGGCTATTGTGCGGCAGCAGCTGCAAGAGCAGCTCAACAATTCAATTTAAGATTCGTGCGCAATTTGCGCAATGCAAGGCGCCAGGGGGCGTGGCCCAGTACAGTACAGCTCAGTACAGTACAGTACGGTCTCCGTGCGTGGGTGCGAGTGACTTGAGTTGATTCATATGGCAGACAGCTTGCTCTACTTGGCACTAAGCATTTCGCGGCAATGGGACCGCTTTGCCACTCCCCTATATCCTGGCATCCGGACTTATGCGTGTTGCGAGCTCGGTAATTGTAAAACTGGCTCATTTATTTCCACGCGAATTTTGCTTGTGTTTTATTTGGGATGCTACACATTTTGCCAGCCATTTTTCTTTGGTGATCTGTACATAGAATGTACAGAAAGAGACGGGTACATGCGAGAACAACCATGAAATATCTTAAGTAAGGCACGGAGCTAGATATTATTACAAAGTTACTTTTATCAGCATGCTGTCATGTAAGCTGTGATCAGCTCTGAGACCTTGATCAAAAATATTTATTAAAATGGTTATAATCATTCCTTATAATTTGCTAATATTAAATATACTTTTCTATGTTTTGGGATGTAAATCCTTTCTTATTCACTTCAGTTTTCATATTAATATATTTTAGTTTAGCGTTACCAATGAGTTTTGTTAAGTTTTGTATGTATTTTTATTCTTTCGGAAGCATGATTCCGGGTTTTTAGTTGCGGAGTTAACTTTGTTTATAGTTTTTGAGTGTATATAGTCCATAAATTCCAGTTTGCATAAAACGTAGAACCTTTTCAGCTTATGAAACTCGCACAGTAACTGACCAACAGTTTAGTTCTTTTTAAATTCAGAATCTTTGCTTTGAAAGCAATTAAAAGTTTTAAAATCGCCTAAATTTAAAACACTTAACAAAATACGAGTTTGTTTTTGTTTTCAAGGGTCACAACGAGTTTCTTGTCTTATTCCCACACCGCAGGTTGTGATGTTCCTTCCCTGTTTCACTTTCAGAGCCGCTTGCAGTGCGCCCAGTTCCCGGCAAACAAGAGTTATTTGGCTTTCCAATGGTTTAATTAAAACATTGTTACTTCATTGTGAAAATGCGCAAAGTGTAATTATATAACATTTCCAACCACGCACCCACACACCCTCGCACATAGTTGGACGCCCAGTTAGAGCGTTGGCAGTGCTAACAAACAAATACAAGTGCAGCGAACGGGACAGACAGAATGTAGTACATGTGTCGACAGGCGGGCAAATTGTTGGGGAGTTGGAGAGCTGGGGGAAGGGGTTCCGGGGGTTCTGGAGTGCCAGATTCGCAGAGCAAGTGAAGCCGCTTTGAGCTTTAACGCTTTGTACAGATTTCCATGGTAGGTGGGGCTTCCCCTGCCCACGTGTGCGTGTGCTGCATGTGTGGGCGCAAATCGCTTGGCTCCAAAAGTTGACACGCACATAGTTATAATAGGTAGAAAATTAAATTAAACCCAGGCACAGGCTCCGAAAGGCAGGCCACAATATTCGCACGCCATTCCATAGAAACTAGGAATGTGAGGACCAGGAAACTAGAGATGCGATTGGATAAGGGTACATAAATATCGATAAAACACAAATTCCGAAAGTCATGCAAAAGATATTAATTATGCTCGATTTTGATTCAACATTTGTTGAGATAGCTGTCCTATAAAGTCATTATCAGGACCCATCCTTGATTTGCGTACTTTTGACACAATTTAATATTATTTTAACCCAAGAACTATAAGAAAGGTTTATTATTCTGTTGAAATCATGCGCCTAATAATATCTTTCTTATTGGTTTTCGTAAGTACAGCATCACTTCTAAATGGTTTCTTTAACAACCACCACGACAGCTTTTATTAAGCCTGGTAACCCTTTAATAACTTAATTGAGGTTGACGCTTTAAAGATGTCGGCTTCCCTTGGGCGGGGGGTAAAATAAAAGAGGCCAAAGATGAGTTCAGCCGTATATACACACCAAACATACACACACGCACAGGGCAAAAAGCCAAAATGCCAAAAGGCTGGAAATAAATTAACTTTTTTGGTGATTTTATGTAAATCGTGAAATGGAAAGCGCTAGCCGTCAGACGTCCTACCGACCCACTTATATTTATTTAACGATGTGACCCAAATTTATTTCTTCATGTGGAGTGTTTAATTAGACAAGTTCCCCCCAGTTTTCGACTTTCCTGACGACATTTGGTGGTCTTTACGATCCTCCGAGTGCGAGGGTTCGTTTTCGTCAAGGTCAAATGATATGCGCATATAAATAACCCCTCCCGGGGTCCGCCCGAATGGGTTTTTGGGGCTTGGGGGCGGGCTGCGGCTTATCTTCGGGGTGTGCCCTGCCAAAAATTTACGTACTGTTAAGTAAAGGATTTGTGGTTAATGACGGTCGTCCGTTTTGGCCACCGACGGATTATTTTTTCACCCATCGCTGCATATGTTGTGTAGGTTGGGAAGTTTTTCATGTGGACACTGTTTCTGGGACTTATTGCGGTGCTGGGTTGCTCAGGATGTGGGCAATAAATTTAAGTTGTAATCAAATTTAAATTAAAGTTCTAGGGTTTGGCCAGATTTAAGGATGCCATTAGGGCAGGAATAGATGCTGCAAAACTGAGAAATGGTTCTCAAGGATATGTTTTCTGGGTTGGGATCATTTTTAATAGATTTACTTGTTTGATACTTTCAAAATGTTGGATTTTATACTCTTTCTTAGACAACGCGGGGGGTGATCAAATCATAATCACGACGTAGAGCATTGAGCTGTAGTAAATTTTCTAGTTCATAATGGCCCTAATATGTGTAAAAATACAGCAACTCTGAATAAAGTACCTGCCAGAATGAATAGGGAGAGGACAATCACTCAGTTTAAGCTTAGATTTGCTGGTAGTTTCAGATATTTCACGGATCTTTTAACTCAGTCGTTGAGTTTAATTTTCCAAAATGTTTTTGCATCCGAAGTATAATGCTAATGTATCGATAGCCGCTTGACTTTCATCTCAAACCTTCAATTGAATTGCAAAGGAATGGTAAAAAAGTAGAGTGAGGTAGACCCAAGAGCCGCCCCCGTCACTACAACTTCCCCCAAAGAGTCGGAAATGCAAATTGTGACATAAGTGGACGGCTTATCAAACTCGCAAATCCTTCGACCAAAACAGATATGAGACTGTGACAAATCTTGCGGGGACCTCAGCTGTCGTGAATGCTCGACAGCCCTTGGCAGCCCCTCGAGGTCCAGAAACGCCCCAGCTAAGCCCTGGCTTAGATGTGTTAGATATGTTCAACAGCTGCGTTATTTCCATTTTTCCACTCCGGTTTCCTTTTTTCCTGGCCGCTACGAGACCATGACAACTTTCAATTTCCATGACCGCCCCCTCGTTCGCAATTTCAATTTTCCAAAGCACACGCCGCACCGAAAGGTCCGGCCACGCCCACCAGCTTAAGGCGGGAGAGATGGCAGGAATATTCTAATCCAATCGAAGCATTTATCAGCGTAACCGATCGACAAAAGTCGAGAGTTATGCATCAAAGTCACGAGGCGATGAGCTAACTGAGATAGTCCCCGTCCCCCGAGCAATTACCCCCTTTTCCGGACTGCTGCGGAGGGGAAATTGATGAATTTTTTTTATGTAAATGCTGCACTAAATCAAAACACATTTCACACACGCGCACACGAGCCGGCAATTTGATGCTGCATTGGGCAGACTTGACAAAAGCCAAAAAACGAACCCCGAACCACGAGCCCAGAACCAATCGTCCTTCAAGCCCCGTATCATAAAAATATCTCTAACAATTTCTGCAGTAATGGCCAGACATAAAAAATTCGCAACAAAACAAGTGCAGGGATAAGATGTGGGTATCTGGCTGATGGGGTATTTCGATACCCTACAGTAATAGTTTACAGGATATGGTCACTTAATAGGGGTGTTTTATTTTTTGTAATCAATTGGAGTTGAATAGTATCCTATACTGACTGATATTGAATGATATAGTATAAGTACTTTCTTCCTTCTGGCTACTGTACTCTTTTATATAACTGCATACAAAATATTTGAGCAAAGGAATCCGATTATATTATTGCCAGAAGTTAACCCCTTTCTGGGGCTCTCATTTTCTTCAAGAAATCCTATATACCCCCAATACCCTGTGGCCGTACCGCGGGTATAATAATAATTTTTCACTTGCGTAACCAATCGATTCATGTGTCCTACCCCTAGCTGGAAATCGGTGCGGAGTGTCAAAGATGAGGCCACACTGATAAAATCCAATCACTATGAAATTTACGCTCCTTTACAGGAAATGAAGCGGAAGAAATGTGCAAAATGTATTGGCGACGCCGCCCAGAGATACTATTCGCTGCTCTCCCCTTTTTCCGCCGTAGATTTGTCTTCTGTGTGTGGTTCCTGGTATGAGTGGGTGGTGGGTGTTGGGTGGTGGGCGGATAGGGCCAACTCCAAGTTATTGCCATTGCAATTCATAAAACAAATTGATATTGCCCTGCTATTACCCACACAAAAACACACACCACGTCAAATGCCAAATGTCGAACGCCCCCGTGTGGAACCGCAGAAACCCCAGCGGACAGTGGGATGGGGGCCAAATTAAATTAAATATTTACTCACATTTGCATGCGATTTCATTTCCTTTTTCTCCATTTATTGCTCGCTGAGCAATTTGGCCGGTACATGTTTTGCTTTGATTAGCTTTCGCCGATTGGGGTAATTTGTGTCACAGGCAACGTCAACGCCCCCAAATCTCGACGACGACGAGGACTTCGGGGCCGGAAAAAATCTGAGTGCAGGCCCAGAGCACCAATTTCCCCACTACGCCTCTAATTATATGCAACAGGGCCCCTCCATCGGGGCCCGGGATCGGACCCAGGCGGTGCTTATACAAAAATTTCATTCGAAATTAATAAATTGATGGCTGGACGAAAATAAGGTTGGCTGGTCAGGGCCTGCACAGCAAGAAACTTGGTTGGAACGGGGCTTAAATGTGTTAGTTTGAATTTCTTGTTGGGATTTCTTACATTTATCAGGATACAAACATTATTTTTATAGAAAACTATATTTTTTATTATTATTATTATTTATTTAAAAGCTTGCTTAAAGTGTAGAACTGGAGAGCTAGCCACTAAGGCTTTCGGCTCTTCTGAGTTCAAACGTTGTTTACTTTTATTTAAAGAGAATTTTCCAATAAATTGAAAATATCCTAACAAATTCATTCTGCAGAGGATAGATTTTAACGGAAATTCCTAACGCCTGAAGAATTCAGTTTTGTTGCACAGAAACTCAGTACCTTGCCATATTTTATGCCAAACAAAATAGAAAGAGGTGTCTAAATGTAAACATAAATCGAGTTTAATCGCCTGATAGGAAGAACCAATTTTAAAATTTAAAATTTATTAAAATTTATTTTTAATATTCCTGTATTTTTAAATAATAATTTAAGATAGTTATTAATAATTAAGTTAAATTTTGTGTTTAATTAAACCAAAACGTTGTCTAATACCCACAAATAATCTGGTTCACTTGCGCAACTAATTTGACCAAGTTTCCCACATCTAGAGTAGACCAAACAGACACGGATCGCCGGCCAAAAGTGGTTGGTGGGACAGTTGGCAGGGTCTGTTTGGACGGTTGGACTCGCTCCTCGGCTTGTGTGCTTCAGCTTTTCGTTAATCGTGGATCGAATTAATTAGTGGGGCAATTGTAACGGTTAAGTGACTGAGTCACGAGTTGCCGTGGCAATCCAAATGCAATTCATTGACAATCGATTAGTCAAACACTTTCCGCCCGTGCGCTATCATTAATAATGCCGCGCACCCCTGTCCGGCAAGTCGAAAAGCTACCCCCATGGCGATCCCCGATCTGCGCCACTGCCAAAAAACACGTAGCACTTTGCACACACCCCTCGCCCCTCGGCGAACCCTGCCCGAGTTGTCGCAATGTCGCAGTTCGTTCCCATTGCACATCACACATGCTTTCGGCCCTTCATCGAGGCCGAGAGTCTCTAATAACAGACATTGCCAACCCCTAATTTTCCCTAATTTCTTAACCAATTTCGCCCATTACCAGGGCCAGGCGGGGGGAGGGGCGACCGGAAGGGGAGAGGGAAGCAGTCGGGTCGGGTGTGCAATAAAAATTAAAATCCATGCCCAGGCCAAAGACATAACTCGTTTCCCCGCACCCTCCGCTTCGCCCTTCCCTCGTCCACTTTCCATCTCCCTCTGCAGCCGAGTGTCGTGTCTGCCATAATAAAACGCTGTCGCCTCCCTTGAGTGGAGTACACTCGCAGATAACCGGGGGTATTGATAGGGGACCAATTGCAAGACCTATGACCTCTAAATGTGATATACCATCTGAAGCGAACTTCGAAAATTTTAGTTTAGGATTGCTTAGAAACTAGCGTTATAGCTACGCTACATCTTGATTTATTCAGAATAATTCAAGAACGAAAAAACCTCCCCTCTAATTTTAGAATTTTAGATCAATAATATTTGAATAGTTGATAATATAAATAATGTTATCTGTAATTTGTACTAAAATTTGTTCTCTAAATGTAATAAACCATCTTAAGCAAATTACGAACACTTTTTTCTAAGGTCACTCAGAAACTAGCGTCATAGATACGCGATATCTTGATTTAGTAAGAGTAATATAAGATCTAATAAGCCTTCCCTGTATTTTTAAAATGTAATAATTCATATAATTAAATTATTATAAATAATTTTATAATATTAACAATAATATTTAAAAGGTTGGTAATATTAACAATTTTTTCTGTAATTTTGTACTACAATTTCAGTGTTATTCAGCCACATGATTTTTAAGTTTATGTGTTTTATAATACTGAAATAATAGTAACAATAGATCTTAAGTATATATTTTTATTTAATCTAACAAAAATGCTCAGCTTAATAAAACTAAATAATATCAATATTTGTACTGAATAGTAAACTATAATTGAACACTATGCCTTATTAATCTAATCTTAATTTGAATTGAATTCTTTAAATTATATGTAAGCAAGATGACTTCCCGTTTTGCCCAGTGTAGAGCCAGAAGAATGGCCCAGAGAAGAAGCCAAGTGCAGTGTCCGAACCGAAGGAAGAAAGGATAGCAGCAGGGGCGTGGGGAGGGGGGCTGTGACAGGAGCGGCAGTTGCAGGGGCAGGGGCAGGGGTTTGGTAGCAGCTGTGTGGATGGTTCGTCGTGTTTGTGGCGGATGATTGGCCACACAAACACGCAACTACTGTCAATTATTTGACTGTCATTGACGCACCGACTGACGGACGCAACAGAGGGTCTTTGGGGGGGAAGGGGGGAGGACCTGGGCAGGACCTGCTCAAAAGGGTTGGCTATCTGCGTAGGTTGTTTGTGGCCAACTCTCTTGACATTCGCTCGCATGTACTGGGCCACAACAAAAGTCTGTCTATCGGCTGCACTGGCAGCTCCTCGACTGCCCGACTGGCCATCAAGTCGCTAACCGTCGCCGCTGGCCTCGTTCTGGTCGAGGTCCTTGGACCTCAGGAACTCCGACCCCCGACCCCCGACCCCTTTACCCGACTCCCGAGCAACCGACCTGCTGTGCAGGTATTCCTCACTGACGCAATTGCGACAAATTTAAATGCGGTTCCTTAGTGGTTCGGGCCTGGCAGGAATTATGAGGCGAACTCAACGAATTTGTCCTCGTCAACGGTCCCCGCTCCGATATCCTGTACTGGTCTGGGGTCAACCAGTCGGAGCGAGACCTGGAGTATAAGGTGTAATTAGGGCTCGGAAATGCAGGGGGGTCAGCCAGAAATAGCTGTAACGTGGTAAAGCTGCACTCATTTAGCATTTTACAAGCCCTTCGACTACTTTGCTGTTTTTATTTTTAGCAATTTTAAAATGTTGACTGGAGTTTTGACACTTACAAAAATAACACCACCCTTAGTTAGTTATAAAATATATTAGTATTGTTATGGTCGTCTATAAAGCTACGGGTTCTGAAGCTAATATTGAATATATATACATTTTAAGTTGAAAATAAAATTTGAAAATTAATGTTAGCTAAGAGATGAATTTTGTTTAGTAATTTAATAATTTGTAATAATATTTTACGTAGATTAAGGGTTAATAAAGCAACGAAAATGGTATACTGAATTTAAAAAACCGGTATTGTCGTCGCTTGTGGAGTCGTTCTAAGTCAAAAAGGTTCTTTTCTAAGACCACAATTCCAAAAAAATTATTTTGACACCACTACTTTTATTTGAGCATATCTTTAAGAATGCTGTTTAATGGATATCTGCGTTTCGACTTCTCCATTTAGCTGAATCCTCCAAATTTATCCTTTTTGTCTGGTTTTGTTATTTGCCGTTGCTTTGCAGCACGCCGCTGCAATCATCATTAAAACTTATTCAATGGCACACTCCTGCGTCCTGTCCTGTTTCGTCCTGATTCGTCCTGTTTCGTCCTGTTTTGAGTTCCGTGTGCTTGGGTCCTTTGCCGGGGTCGGACATTCCATGGGTAATTTCTGTCGCCTGTTTTGCTTTTGTGCACATAATGATTTTAATAAATTAAATTAAATTTGTACACGTCAAACATGTGTCGCCAACAATGCGACTTTAAATTGAGCGCCACGAAGGAGCGGACATTGCGGAGTGGTACTCGTGGAGGTCCTGTCAAGTCAATAAAAAATTGAGCCAGCCCCGCTGCCCCCGCCCCTGTTCAGCCGAAACTGAGCAGCGACAACAAAAGTGACCCAAATATTTTGCAAGGACAATGCACTGAGCACAATGCAAACAAGGGGCGGGGGGTGGCACGGAGATACGAGGCGAGTCCTGAACAGGACGAACAAGAGACCGCAGAGCTGGTGGGCGGGGGTGGTGGCTCTGGTCAAGTAAATAAACAAAAGTAATTGCATAAATTTATATAAATTAATGGAAATGCATCATGGAAATTGGACAATCGCCAAATGAAATTTAAGTGCAAAAGTTCTCAACTTCTCCATCCCGGAGAGAATAAATTCTGCAGAAATGTGTAAAAGTGAATGTTTGCGTGTCTGCATGTTTTCCTCCTTACGGAGTTATGTGTAATAAATATTGTACAACTTTGTAAGTGATTTTAAAATTATTTCGGTTACCAGCTAATTATTTACTCGTGTTTTTGTCTGTAAAACGAAAGTGTAATAAGCTAATCAAGTTACTTTCAGACTTTCACATCTAGATAACATAAATTTAAGTCTTTAATTATGGGTTATATTGACAACATATTTGGTTTTCACTTTCTCGAAATCGATTTGAACCAATGTTAATACTTGGTCAAGTTAAAAGTTAAATATAGTGGTAAGTTTTTGCTAAGCAAATCTCAAGTCGTTTTATAAAGGTAATTACACAGGAACACAAACTTGAACCTTTAGAAATTATCAGAAACCATTTCTACTTTTCCATGATAATAATAACAATAATTTCATTATTTCCGATGTTTTTCTTTTATAGAGGTTCAAAAATATAGGTTCAAATATGTAAAAAAAATAATACTTTCTTTTAAAACTATTTAAATTGTTCCTTAATCAACCATTTTGACTTGATCTCAGATTTGTAGTCTAGAATAAGGGGCCATAATTCAGCACAATTTTGTCTTGTTTAAAGATAAATTGATCTGGGCTAATTTTAAATAACATTTTGTGTTGTTTGAAGACTAACTGTTTGATTATAAAGTTTTTTAAATACTTTTACAAGCCCTATTACCCTTTAATAAAGTGCATAAAATGGGAGTTTTTTAGATAATCATCTACTATCGAGTGACTTCGGCCGCCTGTCCACCACTGGCCGCGGGCAATCTGTTCCCAGGGAATAGTAGAACTAAGAAGCTATCTGATTGGTGCGCTCACTCACCTGCAACAGGTAACAGGTAGATCGTGCCCCATGCCCCGAGAGTGAGAGTGAAAGAGAACGCTGGCAAGGGCGTGAAATGAGCCCGTACAATGTGCACATCTGATGGATGATACTCGTAATAGAGATGGGTGATAATAACAGAGAGGGATACACTGGTTCGGTGACCCCGGGTATTTAGGAGACATTTATGACTGGTGATCTGTCAATCTAGTTAATGCGACGATACCAGGAGAAATTTAAGACAGTACTGTCTAGTGAATAAAAGATACCAATCTTTTGATTCTGTGATTTCGAAAAGATAGGGGCGGAGCGATACTCGAGTGTAAATATGTTTATTCCAAGAAGGAACAATAAGGAAATGCTTAAGCAGTGAATTCGATTCTCTCTTAGTTGAAGAGATCTGCTTTGTTAAGTCAAATAATATATATATTTAACTAAAATTATATGTAAGTTAGCATACAAGATTTATAGTTCTTCTTCTTTGTTAAATCTATCGAGACTTTCTTTATGGTCTCAAAACGATTTCATACCTTTATCACAATATTATACTTGTTTACATTACATTTGGTTAGTTTATTTATAGCTTTAAATAACATTGTGTAAAATAAATAAAAATACTCATATATAATTCTATTAAAGCTTTCAGATAAAAATAACACCCGTAACAAATAACATCCAAACTTCAAAAGAATGTCAATCGCGAATTGCTGCATTTTTAGTAAATACATTATTTAATAAATTTACATCTACATGATTTGTATGTGACGGCAAAAGTGGTAGCTTTTAAAATAATAAAGGCCGTAATAATAATATCCCATAAGACCTTAGGAGCCTATCTCATCTTTTAATGTTTTCTTAAGAAAGTGCCCATCTTCTCCTGCACACAACATATTTTAAACTGTTTTTGCATGTATTAATGGTAAAGTTACGTGAAGGACATAAAATACTTGATAATGCCAAGGTCTGAAAGGTAGTCTTTTTATTTGCTACTCTCAATTACCAATTTTTTGCGGCTTACCAAAACAACAATAACATGTGTATTACCCGTCAAAGGTATTAACTTATTCCTGTGCACCCTTTTGACCCACGGACCGAGGTCCGACACTAATCCCACAACGGTGGGTAAAAAACGGGCTTTCAATCTATATCCGGGGCCTGGGGCCATCAGCTGATTGATTGACAAGCCATTTACATTAATTTTGACGAGCGGGCGATGGAACCAATTAAAGCCAACCATAAACTGTCAACGTTTTTCTACGAGTGTGTCAAAGGTCAGCGGGCAACACGGGCAAAAACAACAGTGAGGTCGAGCAGGAGGGCAAAAACAACAATGCTGTCAGCTAATTAAAAATGCACATAAAATGTAAAACAAACAGCGAGGAAACTAATGACTGCAAAATCAATACACGAAAAAAAGCGAGGATAAGGTGAGACAAAAAATAAATACAAATAAATAACTGGGAATAATTAATAATTTAAGAGCTCAAACGCTCGCATGAACAAAAAGAGCCATGAAAAAGCTGGCATAAATAAATTAAGGCGAAATGAATTCGAAATGCGGGGGGGAATAAATAATAAATAATATTAAATATACGCAATTTAGTTAATAAAAAACCCAATTAAGGAACCGAAAGATACGCGCCAGGAGAAGACCATTTCAAAATCCCATTTTCCAGGGGGGGTTTGGGTTCGAAAGAGAGCGCCTCCGACGATCCCATGAATGAATGAATGCCATGAAGTTGAAGTCAACTAGGACAAAGCACATAACACTCATTTATTAATGTACCATTTCAGCAGCCTCCCCGCCACCCCCTGCCGCCCACCACCCCCTCGGGCGGCGGAGAGAGACGAATGGCGCGAGAGAGCGGGAGAGACAGCTGGAAATGGAGTGGCGATTGCGGCATGTAATGTAAACGGTTTGAACTCTGTAATGAATTCTTTCGCATGCCATGCGCTCTCCCGCTCGATTTCCCGCTCTCGCTTCGCGTTTGCTCTCAGTAATTGTGACATTGAAATCTTGTCTGTCAACAGAATCGCCAGAGACCTTCGGGCCAGCGATAACAGAGCAGTTCCCCGAACGTTAATGGCCACGGAAGCTGTAAAGACAGAGCACTGAGAGAGGCGGCGGGAATAACCGGTTTCCGCTCTCTTCCGCTGTAAACTCGCTGTTGGGCGACTGAATTGAAACTGGTTTCCGTCAACAGAGCTAACAGCGCTGTGCGGTTGACGATGGAATGCAGGCACTTCTGGGGCTTCGGCATTCGCTTAATCTGTTGCTAAAGTATGGAATTACCCACCAAATCAAGGAGACCGTCCACAGGTGGAGGGGATCGATTCTTTTCACTTTCGAAAACAACAAGGTTTTGATGATGATGATAAAGCTATGTGTACTGGTACACGATTTATTTTCTAGGGCCATACATATGTATTTGATATATTATTTACAAAAAATACGTTTCATTTCTAACATTACAACCCCCCAATCAAAAATTAATTTATTTTTTTTATTTATTACTGAAATTGAATGAAAATAATAACAAAAGGTTTGTTTATTTCAATATTGAATCTATTTCAAAAGTTACCATAAAATTAGTGACTACTTTATTACTTTAATTCGAATTTATCAAACCTTTCTTTGGACAGCAGTCGTTAGAATCATAAAACTCGGGAAGATTTTCTGAGGAGGTTTTTAAAGGTCTTAGAGGAATAGGTAATAATCAGTTAGTACCTATGTACATACAAAAAACATCTAATGTGAAAGTCACAAAATGTTTTTTTATTAATTATATATAATATAACTATTAAATTATTTGAACACTTAAATGTCTTATAGTGTGTTTAGACTGCTAGCATCCTTGACAAAAATTCAAAACACACTACAGTTGCGGATTTTTCTTTGTAATCGAATGTTGTGTTTCATAGAAAATTGACATTAAAAACAATCATTTTTGTACTACTAATACTGTGTTTATGCTATGCCTATTTCATGAAATCAATTCATGAAATGAGCAAATTCGTGTGTGCATAAACACCGTTTCATGAATTCGATAACGCACGAAAGTTGACTATGAATTCAGTCCCAATTTACGAAATGATGAGGCAGAGCCTACTTCACAGCCTACTACTCTATAGAGCTCTATATCAAATTAGAAAAATTTGACAGCATTACTAATATCATTTCATGAATTCGTCTGTGTTGTATGAACAGGGGCTATTATAATTTAATGTATTGGAGAATGCATGAAATTCATAGCATAAACATAGTATATATTTTCAAACATTCGTCGAACATTCGAAGATCTTGTCTCTTCTTGTCATGGTCCCCTATGAAAACACACGAACGTTCTACTTATCGTATGATGCTGTGTTTTGAAAGATCGATAAATGTTTGAAATCGAAGTGTTAAAAAAATTAGTACACTAGCAACGCTCTGTTTTTGATGTCAGTTTTTATGAAATCGAATGTTCAAAAAGTGTAGTGTGTAGTGTAGTGTGGTTGTGTAGTAGTGTGAACGCCTCCCATGATTTTTGAATATTCGACAATGATGCTAGCAGTGTAAGCACATGCATTATAAAATAAAATCACAAAGTATTAATAAATATGTACAACATATGATATTCATATCATAGGCCCTCGTGAAGTAAATAAAACATACAGTTTATGTTATTGAAAGCGACGTATCTGTATCTATAAGATTTCCGTAAACAGCTACTGTTCAATCAATTAACAGAGTCGGCTAACAGCGCCTTTGTTTACATGTTAACCTAGGGCAAGGAACACGTACCAACTTGCGGTGCCAACAGGGGCCATTAACAGCCATTCATTTAAATGTTAATGAACCATTCGCTTGACAGGAGAGAGCATCTGCCGCTGTTAATGGTGTCGTTTCGCTTTCACAGCTGCCATGAATCCGAGATGTTCCGTTAATGTTAATGGGCCGTTCAATGCACGCGATTCGCAGCTAACAGTTTGTCAACAGCCGTGCCTGCAGTTTATGGGCCTGTAAACGGGCGTGTGTGTGTGCGAGTGGGCCCATTAACATGTTTATTTGCGGAATATGTAAGTTCCCGTGGGGCGGATAACGAACCTCGAATGTGGCAGAGGGACTGAGCCAAAAGGTACTCCTAATCCAGTTTATTTACCGACATTTTGCAAAACCCATTTATTCCTTTATTGATTTTAATTTTTATTTTGGCTTATTAGCACTCAAAGTCTTTATGAAAATTCCATCTACACAGAATTTTAGTGAAGTCTTAGCTAAGGTGAGCTCATTTTGTATGCTGCCCTTGGTAGCAACTTCATAATATATTTATTTTAAGTTTTCTTTTCCCTTATACCAAAACTATTCTTTATTACCACAAAATTTCAATGCGCATATCGAACAATTGAAATAAAGATCAGCTTTTGATAGTCCACTTTACTATGGTAAAAACATGTACTGTGTTAAAATACCAAATTTTTTGATTTTTTTAATAGCGGAAGTTTTTTTTTAATAGTAAAAAATGATTTAATGTTACTTAAATAATTTAATTTAGCGGAATACTATTGTTTAATAGTAAGAAAAGATTTTAACTTACTTAAACAATTTAGTTTAGCTCAATAGTACTATCTTAATAGTAAGAGAAATGTTACGATACTTAAATATTTTATTTTTAAATTTTAATAAAAGTACATATAAGGAGTGGTAAAAAGATGGGCTTTAACCTGCTGGCTCGTTCTCAAGTTACGCTTTCCCTCAAAAACCTGAAATATCTAAACCTTGATTTGATCAAAACCCACTTACAGTTACAAAGGTTTGGCCTTCTCACGATATCAAAGCCCGTGGATGACTTCATTAGCCATTAAAGCTGTCCATTTCCTGAATGACCCTTCATATGCGGCATGCTAAGCAGCCGCCGAAAAAGCATAATTAATAAAGCCGAGGGCGGGGCCACTCCCCCATCCGGTGGCCGAAAACAATTGCCTTTTGTCCAATGTTAATTTGCATTGCGCGCGGCTCGAAATGTTGTTTACATTGCGGTAATTAGCCTACGTGCATGGCATTTGAACCTTTTCAATTGCCCGTCTGGCATTTCAATTTCCGCTAACAGCGCTGCTCTGCAGATGCACCTGCCGCTGTTGGGAAAGCCCTGTTAGCGCGGCACTCTGTAGTCGAAAAGTAACAGAGGCGCTTGCTCGCGCATGCGCAGCGGCAGAGCGGCTCTCTCGCGCGTTGTAAACAAAGAACTCCTCTGCAGCTCTCTCTGTTTTCGTTCTCTCCGCTCTGCCGAGGCGAGGTGGGAGAAGATATTTCTCTTCGGTTCAAAGAGATGTTTGTGACACCCCGAACAATACCATGCCAAGCCCGGTCTTTCGGGCATGGTTATTTCAAAGAGCGTGGCGAAGAGAGTCGCATGTGTTTCTGTGGGGAGAAATTTCACTCTCTGGCGTCGCTTCTGAAACTCAGTTGGCAATACAGGCAGTGCGAAGTGACGTAGCCAGGTACCCGCGAGCGCGAACTCAGATACTTTCGAAGTTTCCCAGCGAGCGGTACACGGGCGGACGATTCGCCCGAGAACAACTGTTAGCACGCCACGACAAGCAAAACCCTCAAAATAAACCACGAAAAGTCGAGACAGAACTGTGCGTGAAATGCTGTGCAGTGCTTATGGCCAAAATAGCCCCAAAATATGTAAATAAAACGTTGTAGGCGAAAAAACAAACGCGGTTTCACAGTGCGCCATTCATATGCAAATCGGAATCGGTGCCGCAAACTAAGCAGCACATAATTTGCGAATTAAATCAAAACACACGGCGCTCCGTCTCGCTCTTTTGAGCCGGCATCCTGGCAGCGACAACAACAATTGCAGGACTCTAAAGGACGCCTGGCTGAACGTTACGCGACGCGAACCGTTAACCGTTACGCTTCCGCTTTACGGCTTACGTAGCTCGCGCGTGGGAGTGTGTGTGTGTGCTCGCGGATTTAACAATTGGCAACGGGGCGGATGAGCAACGCGGACGGTGCCGCCCACGTAATGTGTGCCGAAATTTAAATACGTACGATTGCAAGATTCAGCGTGTGTGAGTGTGCATAGCCGAGGCCGTAAACGTAAACAAAAGGATTAGACGTTACGTTGCCGGGATTACGCCAGCAGTAGCGACAGACTTTTTCCGATAGCCCAGCCTCAGGTGAGTTCCGTAAATGATGTATTACCTGAGAGGCCAGGAGGGGGCGGCGGGGATCCTGCGGCGGCACTTGTGGTTGCTGTGTGTGGCATGTTAAGTGCAATCCATTATACAGATATGTGCCTTGCACATGCAGGTTGCTCTCCGCCTGCCTCCATCTTTATCGCCAGTCCCTTTCCCTTCCCTTCCGCTCTTTCTGTTCTGTCCTGTTTCTGATTCTGTTTCTGAGCTTGCCTCGTGTGTGTTTTCGGTTGCCACAAAACTTTGCTGCGCGAGTGTGTGCGTGATAGCTGGGGGAGAGAGAGGGCGGGGGCCCTTAATGCATCCATCAACTTCATTGGAATGCCATTCAATCAGTATTTCCTCCTTGCTTTTTTAGAGGTTTTGCCGTTTTGCATTCTGCACTGTGGCACAAAAGAAAATGGGAAAAGTGCCCCAGCTCGCAGCGGAGGAACTGCTGCAGGTGCAGTCCCCAAAAGTTGCCTCCGCCTGCTGCAGATCCCTCACCAGGATACAGTCGAACTTCCATAGCTACAAGCTATTTATTAAATCTTTAGCTATATAAAAAGAGGTTTTGAAAGGTATTTCATTAGTTTTAGCGGGATTTTCAGCCTTAAAGATCGATAGATTGAAATTTATATAGTCTATGGACCTCGTTGCAAACAATCTACATATGAAATATCTTTAATTCTGAAAAAAAGGTATTGAAACCAATGTTGCATTAGTTTTAGAGTGATTTTGTAAATTTAAAGATGGTATTAAAATCCATATTCCAAACGTCGATCTAATTTTAATAATATTTAATCAAATTTCTAAAAACGTTGATCCTAGCAAGTTTTGTACATTTTAAGTTTAAGATAATATTAGTTGTTTTCGATCTTGTCATTAGTGATCCAATAGTTGGGAAATAGAATAGAAGAGAAATGTATGTTTTATAGCTCAAAATATATTTTTCATATGAATATTCAAGCCAGGAACAGTTACATCTTATAAAATTTCCAAGCCTAAGCTCTGAAATTCCAGAGAATTAAAGATGGAGGTTGGATGAAATTGAACAGAAGAGAAATTCATGTTTTATAGATCAAAATATACTTTTAATTTAAATATTCAAGCTAGAAACAGTTACATCTTATAAATTTCCAAGCTTAAGCTATAAAATTCCATAGAATTAAAGATGGAAGTTGGATGAAATTGAATAGAAGAGAAATTAATGTTCTATAGTTCAAAATATATATTTTTCAACTGAAAGTTCAAGCTAGGAACAGTTACATCTTATAGAGCTAGCTTCACCTCTAGAATTCCAGAGAATTTAAGATGGAGCTTGGACGCTCACTCGTTTGTTCGAGTTTCGGAGTATTTGGCGCTATGGAAGTTTGACTGTGGAAAAATGTTCAACTTATGGAATATGGAAATTATTAAGATAAAGTTTTTGTTGTGCTCGGCTGGCAGCCAGGACCAAATTGAACATATTCGTTAGCCCAGTTCCGATGGTAAAACGGAGGTGGGGCAGGGTGGGGGCCACAAGTTTTGATTCGGGGAAAGTTTCCGAGACAAGAATATGATAGCTTAATTGGAATTGCCGAATGCAGGCGAGCACAGAATGGAAACCAGAGAAAAGAGCGAGAGAGGGTAATTAAAAGTTTTGCCGGGGATACTGTGGCCAATGTCGAAGGTCCCCGATGGCACAAAACTGAGTACAATACAATGTGCAGCCCATTTATCGAAAGGCTTTCCGGCTTAGCCAGTAGTTTCCCTTTCAAAAACCCCCTTTGCATACGCGGCCCACCCCTATGCGATCTCATTCTGATCGGGAATTGAAATGCCACAATTGATTGATTCGATGCCATTCGATGCCTAATGAACGGCAATAAAAATTCATTTGGGCTACTTACGACCGCCACTTCAGATTCCACCCGCTTCCCCTGCCCCCTCCACCTAGGGGCCTTTTCAATTGGACTTTTTTAATTACCAGCCAAACATTAAGAATTTTATTCTCGCTATATTGAAATATTGTATGCCGGGTATTCCCCGGCGCTTGTCATAAATATTTTAGCAGGTTCCCGCGCTCCAACGAGAGCAACACAAATATTTTAACCATAAAAATTGGCAGCCCGGCGGGAATCGGCAAAAAATCCATTTTCATTGCGCGCTATATGTACGGGACGAGCGAGGTGTATGAAAAGATACAACTGTGGCAGTAAAGAAAAACGCATTTTCCAAAATATTTACACAGGAAAAAGGAACAACAGAAGCGTCGGTGGAGAAAACTAGAAAAAGACCAGGAAAGGCAGAAATAAAACCCAAATAAAATATGAAAGGGGCGGCGTTCGGCGGGCGGAGGAGCTATTTTATTTTTCGGCTACAATTTTGTCGCCCAGCATCGTCCTCTGTGTGTCCGTGGGGCGACTGTATCTGTATCTGGGCGAGCTGCAGTAAATAAATATACGCGTATCTCTGATGGGGATTTATGGCAATGAGAGCCTCGGCCGGGGCTGCTCCTCTGCCGCTGGCCTAGGACTTAAATAAATGATAGATTGAAATTTATATAGCCTATGGGCCTCGTTGCAAACACCCCCGCCCCGTCCCGCACTCATATTGCACATTTTAGGCACTTCTCGATGGTTTTTGATTTGCTCTCGGGCGGACTGAGCTCGCTGGCACATAAATTGACTAGGTAACAAAATCTATGATGCATCTATTTTCGCACCCGAAATATCAATGCAATTTCCATGCTGGTTAACATTTGCCATTGTTGGCCTGCTGAAAACCGGTGGAATCGCGGCGGGCAGAGTGAAAAATTTGCGATATTATTTCGGGGATTTATTTGTCCGAACTTGTGTCGAAAATCGGTTGCCAGTCAAGAGGAATTTGGCCCAGAGATATCGTAATTCTTATGAAAACATTTCAATTTCTGTTTCGAATGGATGTAAACTGTTTTCATTGATTTGAAAATCACTTTCAAATCCCATTTAAATGTTTGGGGCTCACCTGGGACGAGCTCGCATATGAATTGCGATGAGAGAATGCTTTGTTTGCCTTGCATTTTCATTGATACATATTTACACATTTTTCAGCAATGTTTCATAATTAATTTTTGTGCTTTGCTTTTCTATGCCCAAGCCAGAGGCTTTTTATTCACCCCCCACCCCGATTCCCGACCGCAAATTCAAAATGCAATAACAAAAGTTTAACAGGGAAGCTTCAATATGTTTGTTTTTCCAATAATAAAACTTTGCCAAAGGGGCGCTTGGAAAAACGCAATGCAATTTATATGAGCCAATTGGCAAAGCTACAAAACTGCAACAACTGCAACAACTGCAACACAAGCACTTCAATGGGATTTTTTGGCTGTGGAAATGCAATTTAAATCTGTGTGTTCAGGTAAAATTAATATTAATTTTAATGAAAAGCAGATTCGAACTGCATCCTCGGCCGGTACGAAAGGATTGTTAATATGTAATACCCAGGGGAAATCCAAGGGCAGGAATCACAACCGAGCTGCAGCAGACGAGAATCTGAATTGTGAATGCCAGATCCCAGGCTGCAACAACTTCATTTGCAAAAATGGGCATGCAAATGGGAATAGAAATTTGAGGAAAGGATACGAGCAGATAGATGGACTGGCTGAGAAGTATGCAACAGATGAACAGACCCTCGAAATTAAATTTTAGCCAGCAATTCACTCAGCCATTTATTACTTTTTGAGTGCGATTTAAAGCAGGCTTGTCTCCCAAGTGAGGCATATCAAAGAATATATTCTGAGCCGTTTCTCCAATTTCCCTGCAATTTTCCGGAGGTAACCACAAGCCTGAACCCCGCCCCTTCGAAATAAATTCGCCTTAAATGGTTTCTCTGCTTATTTGCCACTGAAAGCTGCACATAGAGCTCTGCCTGCTGACTGTAAAATTAATTTCATATGGCAAATGGCTAAGAAAAATGTTTTGCCACACAATCTATGGGAATTTTACCCCAATCTAAGCAGACGCCGAGCGGGGGGCAGGCAGGGAAAATGCCAAAAATGCTAAATAAGATGGCTCACATATCTAAAACCCCAAAGAAGCTTCGATAAATAAATACGTGTGTGTGCTGGGCCGGACTCCCCGCACCCCGCACCCAGCACCCCGATTCCTGTGGCGTCTCGTTTAATTTTGGGAAAGCGCACTCAAATGTTAATTTCATTTCCCGTTCGCCTTTTGTCTGCATTTCTCCGTGCCTGCGACTCGGCCCACTCTTCTGTGTGTGTACGTATAAAAAAAGATGATATTCGTATTTAATTTCAATTTCAAAGGATTTTCCATGTATTTATTCAAGGACTTTATCTTAAGCATAAATTACGGGCCAACGAACGAGCGAGCGAACGGGTGCGGGCACTCCATTTGGCTTTCCGTCTGCCTCTGGCTTTCACCTACTTTCTAGCCGGGCTCGAAAGGTGGAGCCCACCCACCCCACACACGCACACTGGCGTCCTGGCTCTGCAGGATTCCCCTCTGGATCCCAGGACAAACATTGTCTGGCTCTGAGCAGAGGCTGGATCTGGGGCTGGAGCTGGAGCTGGAGCCTGTGTTTGCCAAACTGTGGCTTCCAGGTTATCTGTCCCACTCCCCGGCTCGACCGTCCTTCTGGCGTCGTCGTGTGCATTTGGTTTTCATTTACATATGAAGCTCCTTAATAATCCTTTTGTGCACAGGACACAGCCGAGAACGGAGCGCCGAGAACCACGTGCACACAACTCGTGTTGCGTGCGCATAAGGAAATGTTTAAATATATGCAAATCTAGTTAAGTGTAATCATTTAGCACAAGAAAAAGTGGCCCTCCTGCTACCAGGACCTGGACCCTAAGCCAGGCGCATCCTTTGGCAAAAAGCCGGCTCGGGAAATTAGAATTTGAATGCATTTAACGCACAAAAAGAAAGTTACCCACAATGGGCAGGCGATAATAAAGTTATAAATGGTTCATTTCTTCACCTTCTTCTCGGCAAGAATGTCACTTAATAAGAAAAGAATGGAACGACTTTATATCAGGGTGGCCCAAGACAGAAGTTCAGATTTATCTTAGGTTGTCTATTTCTATTATTTTAATTTATTTAAGTGGTTTATCTAAACAATAGGTATATTTTTCTGTTTTATTAAGCTCTATAATTTTGGATTTGTAATTTAAATACTTTTTTTTAAACTAAATCTTTTAAAACAACTATTTGTTTCCCCATCCTTGATCACTAGCCCAAGAATTGAATTGAGTGCCCCTGTTGAGACCCCATTCAGACAGAAACACGCGTACGCATGGCATTACCAAGTGTAAATAATAATAAAAAGGCAAAAGAAATGCGAGAAAATCCATTAACGCTTTGTGAAATTGCATTGAAGCCGCCGGCCCCTTGAAGCCCCCACATAACCGTATAACCCCCATCCGGGGCTGCGACTGAGATTAACGAGCAGCGTTAGTTTAATTTCTAGAGCAACATTCCAGCGGAGGAATAAAAAAATCATACATAATGAATGCAAATGCTTTTGCGCTCATAATTTCATCATCATCATCACCACCACCCAGGACGGGATGGGAGGAGTCCTTGTGATCATCAGCGGCGGTTCCAGAATCTCTACTCCGCTCTCTCCCCGTCTCGCTCCCTCTGCGGCTTGGCAGCCAGGACGTTTCGTGTGTCTGCAGCGGATATGAGCCAGTGGCATCACAAACAGGCCACCAGGGGGGCTCGGGCCACGAAGTTGGTTGCCTATTTTCAAAAACACGGCATAAGGATAACAACCTCTTAACCCAGTTTGCGAGTGCGACTGCAGGCAGCAGGCCACAGATACAGATACACGGACTCACAGATACCCAGATACTCGGGTACTCAGATACAAGACTGGCGAGGCAGCGGCAACTGACAGAGGCGTATCCCTGTGCATGTCCTGGGCTACCCATTTTAAATTGAACTGTGCGCATTTAAGCGTGAACTGACAGCTTGGAAAATCGAAAGCAAAAATAAATTGTCTAGTGAACTTGGTGGTCCACACAGCTGAGCTGATGGTAGCCTTTGGGCTTAGTGTCAGCCGGCGGGCGGCAGGAAGTGGGCGGGCCGAAGGACCCTGGCAGGAAATGGCTCTCGGCCTGGAGAGTGTGTGTCTGCGTGCGTCTGTCTCTGGCTATTAATTGAAATTCGTTGTGCTTAAAGCCTGTGCCTCGGCAGGCTAGAAAGTTTTAAAAGCTCGCCAGGACCCTCGTAGGCCTTGAAGGACATTACCAGCAGCAGGGCAGGCGGCGAGCATACTTGTCGCCTCAGAAAGGACCCCCTCCCACGGCCGGGCGACCCTCTCGAATGGCATTTGCATATATATCATCTCGTATATCCTTTTTGTCCGAGCCCGGGCTTTGCACGGTGTGTTAAAAACTTTGTCCCTTCTGCCCGAGATTTGCATAGACTCGTATAAGTCCCTTACTTGTGTGCCAGTGCTCATATATCAGTCAGACCGTGGTAGGTTCGGCCTCCGTTCCTCCTCGAAAACTAACTCTGATAACCGGTTTCGGCTCTGGGGTTACGCTCGCCCCTGTGCTCCTTGTTAGAGGGTAAACAAATCTGAAACTAATCCTTTGCAGCCAACTGGCAATTGTAAACGAATTCGGATTGTTGGTCTTGTTTGGATTGAACGCCAGCCCTGACGGGTGGACTCGTTTTTAATTAAGAAATTTCGGGCACAGAGTTAATGAAGCATGAATCGAGGTTGCAAAGGGTTCGGGTGCCATATATCAAAATTAACATACCTCTGATACCTGAAAAAAGATGTCCCTACCTCTTTAAACCCCACTTTAAATGCATGCTGACGAAACCTCAAAATGTTATATTAATTATTTGAGATGGCTATCATTTTTAAAAAACATGTCCCTACACCTTTAAATCAACTGTAAAGAAATGCAAGGACGACCTTTAAGCGGTTAACTCTGAATATTCTGCCTCAATACCTATGAATGACCTGAAAATATTCACAATTTGGAGTTTGGCATGCACGTATCTGGTGGCATCGCAATTGCTACAGCCATAATGCATTCCCAGGCTGGAAACGCACTTGCCGTGTCAGCAATAAAATCGAAAAGTTGCCGATGCTCACCTGGTGCTGAAGTTCCTCAGCTGCCTGCAGCTGGGCCTGCGAGTTGCGAAGGGGTTTTCTCGGATAGTTTGGGCAACTTTGCCTCCGCAGGGGATCTGGCAGGCTGCCTGGCTCCTCCGGAGAAACTTTTCCACAATGCCTTTTACATATCGAGTCCTCTCGGCTACCGCTCCCCTATGGTTTCTCTTTCTTCTGCAAGCCCGCTACTTTTGCTACTTAAAGTTTGCTTTTTGTCTTTGAGTAGGGAGAGGTATACATAGAAACCCACTCCCCTTGGTCCCGGCCATACTTCGTCTTGGGCTCTTTTGCTATCCAAATTGTGAGCAAATTAATTGAACGCAAAGAAATGCAGAAGGCAAACAGAGGAGAGTAAGGGAGCCACGGCGCGATGACGCCGAAACTTCTTCGTTATATACTCGTCCTATCCCGATTCTTTCCATGGTGGGTATCCTGACCAAACGCTGCTAGCTTGTTAAGTTTAAAACGCTTACCGGTCTGCAGTGCTCTGGCACCTGGGGAAAACCCTAAGTGAGGCAAATAGAAAGAGCTTAACTGACCTCGGGGAGCGAGAGGTTACGACTGGGGAATGCTCTCTCAACTTTCGAGTTTTTAATTGGAGAATATCCGAGGCACAGGAGCTGCGGAGGAAATGGACGTCGATGTCAGTTCCGGTTCTGCTTTTGGTTGATAAACATGACCAAGGATAGTCATGAAAAGATAACGACCTTAATACATTTTTTTAGTACATTACAAAATACATTGTTCCTTTCTACATTTTTATTTTACTCCCAGAATTTTTGTTTTGAAAAGAAGGAATAATAGCAGCACCTACCTATTTTTACTTTTCCAACACCTAGCTTATATACCCATTTGCTATCCCCTGAAATAGTCTGTGGCATAAAAAAGTAGGGAAAACATTTCAAAGTTTTTGCCACTCATTTTTTACACGCAGTCCTTGGGCTTCTGGTGCGAATCCCCTCCTGGTTTCCCTTCCTCCACCTCTCTTTCTCTCTATACGTATCCCTATCTGTAGGTCTCTTTCTCCGGCTGCCTGCTAATCCAGGACAATAAGTGTTTGTCGTTGGGATTTAGACAATTATTCACGTTAAGTTGACGTCTGAGACGGGGACCCAGGCAACTGACAGTTGCGATTCGCCGGGCTGTGCCTCCGTTTCTTCCGCATCCCGTCCACATCCTCCTTTGGACTTGGGTTCGAGTCCCAGTCTTCCCGCCCCTCTCTCTTCGGCCCCTTCTGGCGGCGAGTCTGCACAGTTTTGTAATTTCTTCAACGTTTCAATTTGTACCGGTCTGGATTTGGCCCGCTTATTTTCGGTTTTCTTTCCGAGGATTTCGCTCCTGAGGGGCACACGCAACATTTTGTATCATAAGCGCATTTGGGTTTTAAGGTGTCAGCAGCGGGCGAGTCGCGCTGATATGTCATCTGGAAATAATTTTTATTTATTCGTTCGTTGCCATCGCTAAGCCGTCTGGCAATTTTACGATGACATTTCTGCCTCTTCGAGGGATTTGCGTTTGCCAAATTTGCAATATACATTTTTCATACTCGAGCGAGGGCGGAAGGCTTCTTCCGAAGCGCTTTATTTGATTTCGTCGCCACAATAAAAATCGTAGTCGAGCTCTGTGTCCCCGGGCAGCGTTTTACGCACTCTATGAAGTGACCCCCTCACGAGCACGCTCCTCACATGCGCCCGGACCCTGGGATCCCGTAACTTCCGAGCCCCCGAACTCCCGAACTCCGGAACCCCCGTCCTGGTCACGTACGGAACATAAAAGTATTTACAAATAATATTTCCATATGGTAAGACGTGACAAAGACTCAAATTAGCGATGGAACGTTTATCTTCGACTGGTGGGTAGCTGGAGAGCCTCCTCCCGCGGCAGCTGGCCGTATAAAAGTCCGGTCATAAACAAACATCGGGGAAATATCCTCGTAAACATGCAATTTATATATATGTATATAAATATCAGAGAGCTTAAAGAAATACTCCCTTACTTTGTTCCATAATTTTAATGCCCCGAAATTGAACCTTTTTTTGGCAAACAAAGTAGGGGGTGAGTGTTTAGGCCATTAATTTAATTTTATGTTTGATTTTGTGTGCACTTTTTACGCTTCTACCTTTTTTAATAGTTGATTGTTGTTGCCATCGCTGCCTGGCCATCGGAAATTATTTTGTTTGGCAGTTTTAATGGCTGCATTTGGCGGCAAAGTTTTTTGTGTTCCTCGGAACTTTAATGACCCAAATTGATGTGGGATTTTGTTCGGGGCACTTTTAATGTACGGACCGGAGTCTGGGCTTGATATTTTGAAACGGAAAGTAAGTCTGCAATTTATTTCCAGTGCCTGGGAGGGGGAAGTCTTGAAGTGGATTGACTGAAGGACGTTTAGGGTCTTAATGGACCGTGTTTCGGCCACCTCGGCCTGTAAAGCTATCCCGCAGCCATCTGGCTCTCCAGATTCGAAGAAAACTAAAGCGCTCTCGCGCAGGCAAAGTGGTGGCATCATTAAGCCCCATTTATGATCCTCACATCGTTAAGCCAACGCCATAACCGGCCCGAACCACCTTCTCCGCCACTCCATTTTATGCGCCTATTAATGTCTACGACTAGCAGAAGTTCCTCCGCGAAGCACCTCCTGTGGCAACCTCTGGAAACACTTTTAATTGCTTGAACTTATTAAACAGCTGCCACTGCAGCTTGCCACGAAGCCCCTCCCCGCACCCCGCACCCCGCACCACCAGCTGCAGTACTAACTTTCCGTATTTGCCTCATATCCTTAAAAACGCGGGGGGCGAAATGGGAAAAAATAAAACTTTACTCCGGCTGCATAGACAAAGGCAAAGACAAAGACCCGAGACTTGGCTTAAGGTCAGCAACTTTTATTTCTTGGCCAACACTTGCACATCCCATGTCTGAAGTGGCTGCGAGCAGCTCCATCCCAGCCACAACCATCTCGTCCTCGTCCGCATCCTCATGCTCGGCAGCATCCATCCAGCTCGTCTCCGCCTGCTTATCTTTTCGCTCCTCTGGTCTCTGGTCTCTGGATTTTTGTATTTTTCGACGACGCTGGTGCTGTGCCCATTTTATTGTTCTTGGCCTGGCCAACACCAGAGTCCTCGACACGGCTGCATTTTGGCATTTTGCAGCGGTCGTTTTGTTTTCGTATCTTTTTTATTTTGAAGTTTAATGCCAGAGTCGTGCCTCATATTTCGACGATAGAATACAATAGACGGTGGGGCAACAAAAACGCGGCAGCAGCCTCAAACCAAGGCGTGCCAAGGGGGCGGAGGTGTTTTTGGTATTGTTGTTACTGTTTGGTATACCCTAGCTGGGAGTTCTTTGATTTAAGCCACGAGGAATCAGAACAAATGGTCGGGTCTACGTGATGTTTGGAAAATGTCTGGTATACTGGACCGTATGTATCAACTTTTAGCTTGAACTAGAATATGTTTTATTAAAATGCTTTCTTTGTTAATTAAACTATTCTACACCATTTATGTCACATGACATGAGGTTTTTCCTAGATTTTTAGAAACGAATAGCTCCTTAGGGTATTTACCTATTTCGGTCTTGAGTGTGCCTTTCTCTGGCTGTGTTTTTTTCCCAGTTGTTGTTTCTTTTTTTTGGTGCTGCACAAGTAGTCGATGCTTTGGTGGTTGCTACAGCTTCACCAGCTTTTGCTTTTGCTGGTTCGGTAATCCGCCTCACTTTAGCACTTGAGCGGCATCTCCCCAGTCCATCGAGCCCTCACCCCCATTGTCCACTCGAAGCTGACTGCAGATTGAGCAAAAGTTGTTGTTTGCCAGCTTGCCAGCCTCTGGGAAGTGTGAACATTTTGGGCAACACTCCGCGTGCCTGCCCCTGCCCCCCGTCCTGCCCCTTATCCTGTTTCCCAGGCCCGGCTCAAAAGGTGTTGGTAATGATGATTTTGAATTATTCATGATTCACGACGATTGAAATTATTTGCGCGCGTTCGCTGGCTGGCTGCTTGTTGTTGGTTGTTAAAGTTTTCTGGCCGCGTGTTGCAAGGAGTCGGAGAATCGCACTTATAAGGCCGAAGAAGCAACAATGGCAGCGGCGAGGGGTGTTCCTCTGTGTCTGCTCGGTGTTACCTTTTCGCTTTATGTTAAATCATTCAAATTGAACAAAAAAGAAGACAAAACAAAGCCAGCAGCAGCTGAGGATCTGCTGCAAGGGGTATACGGTATGGTATGGATCAGCACGGAGGTGAGGGGTGAACTCGGCAAAGGTTCTCAGGGGATGGGATGCTAAGCTGGCTGCGGTGAGTGGATGCTGCCATGGAAGGTTCGGTTTGGGATCGGATTGGTTGGGACTGGGATTGGGATTCCAGAATGTGCCAGAATTGCCGGTTTCAGAGCGGGTATTATGCCTCTGACAGGGGGTTTGACAAGGCCTATCAGGGGATCTGCTGGGTCATTCCGTGAGCCGGCAAATCATCGGCGAACAAACGAAATGTCATAAATGTAGATCGCCGGCTGCTTGCTCTTTTCGATGTGTCAATTCTCGTGTTAATGGAATTTGGGATTAGCCCTGCACCCGAGTTAATTGGGAAAGAGCAAGTTGGCACATAACAATGAAACTGATATGAGGCGGTTGCAGAAATGCAATGGTCTCTGTTGTTTGTGCGGATCAATTGATCAATGTAAGTCCCAAAATAAACCAGCGAAGTGAGGATTTCGCTGCACCGAGAGCAAACCGTTTTCCATCAACCCAACTATTCCCGATTTGTGCCATTTTCCACCTCTGCTGCAGAGCATTTCCTTGTGCCACTTTCCGCTTACTCGGCATTTTCCACCCGCCCCGCTGGCCCACAGAGCTCGGCCATTGTAACTTGCCAATTGGCACCGGGGATTTGGTCAAAGTCATTTTGCGCATTTTCAATTTGCCAAAACTTTCGTTTCGCCGCCGCTTTTCCCCCGAGAGCTCCGTTCTGCCGGCTGCTGACTTTGGCTGCTTTTGTAGTCTTAGCGCATTCAGGCTGCTAATTAGGCGGCATTAAGATTGGACCCCGGACTGTTTCCCCCATTCCCCTTCCCCTGTAAGCGCATTAGACGGTTCAGTTGTGTCGCTCACAAAGTCAAAACGAGAAATAAATGCCAATAATTTGGTTCGCTCAAAACCAATCACCCACACACTGACTCCGAAAAGTCTTTTGCCCTTTTTTGAATGGCAATCGGCTGGGGGGCGGGGGGCACAATTTAGTTTTTCTTCTTTTTGGAGAGGCTAACGAACTATTTTCACAGAAACCAAGACGACCTAAGCCAAGACGAAGTCGAATGCTGTTTGAGGCCACTTGAGGCGGCAAAAAAAGTGCAAGCCAGGCCAAAAAGAAATAGAAAATCAAAGGCAAAAAGGTTTTCCTCCCCCTAAGCCCCAGTTTTTGCTGTTGTTGTTGCTGTTGTGTTTGCTACGTGCACACAAACTTAATTTGAAGTTAAAATGTAGCGTAAAGTGTAAGGCAAACAAGGATGGGCGAGGGGAGAGGGAGAAGTTCAAGCCGGCTGAAGGGGGGGGCTGGGTTCGAACAGGGTCTCATCTTGGCTTTTATGATCGAGTTAATTTGAATTTTCAACAAGCCAACTTCTGTGTGTATTCCCGCCTTACTTTGTTGCTGTTTTCGATCAGCTGAGACAAAAAGATTTCTGGCATTTGCCACCGGATTCAACAGGAGCTCGGGTCCTCAACCCTTTCCTTACCTCGTTTCCCGACTTTGTTGATTCACTTTGAAAAGTATTTTCCCGCCGCATGTGTCTGGTACAACTTTGGTGGCTCCTGTGGTTGCTTTTCCTCCCCAGCCCACCGCCCTCCACCTTTTCGGGTTATTTTTTTGGGAGCCAGAAACGTTTTGTACGTGCCCGGGTTTGTGTGCATAGGATTTCCAATGCCTCCACTCGCTATTGATTTTTATACAATACATAAATTCTTCTTATTCCGTTTTCCTGCGCGGCTGTCCATCTGATTGGTTGCTCCTGCGCCTGCATCAGTTCTTTGTCATCCTTTTTTGTGTGGCGTGGCCCACACACAGCATCAGATTCGATTATACGATTTAATCTGATTTCGCACAAACGAATGATTCAAATGCAAATAACACAAGCACACATGCCACAAAAGGTGCTGGGGGGGCACAGTTGGCATAGAAATTTGAGTCGTTTCCTCTCCAGTTCCCCTTTTTTTGGTTAATAGCTTTCGATTTATAACAAGCAGATGAAAGCAAAAAGATTTGCATTACAAAACAAACGACAGGTAGGCCAGAAGGAGTAAAAGGGTTGGGATCGGAAAAGTCCTGGCAAAGTCAGCCCAGGACATACAATTAGTGTGATGGGGTTGGCAGCAAGAAAGTTGATTGGGTTGCGGTTTGTCTGCTTGCCAAGGCAACTGGTTCGATCCGAGGGGGGGCAAAGCAGGGTTAAGCTCAATTATAATGGCCTGCATGTGGGATCTTTGGGTTAAACACATTTTGACGGAATTCGAATTGGAATTGAACGAGTGAAGGCGGCATGTGGCAGAAAGCTTACCCAGCTTATTGAGAGTTTAAGTGGGAAGGTACAGAAGGGCTTACAAGGCTACAAGCAATTTAAAAATAAAGGATAACTATAAAGTTTCTGCTTTTTTATCGGGTGAAGAGATATTTCTCTAGTCCGTTTCAAAGATAACTTACTATTAGATAGTCCCCCTCCAAGATACACTTTACTATAACTGCGTTCCGTTAGATCGCTCTCTTACCAACACCCAGATTGCGTAAATCATTACCCACAAATACCTGCCTTACTCCATAACCAGCAATCGGGGCAGTAATCAACTCATTTCCATTGAATTACACCACCGTACACATGTATTTCTTTGCCAATCATTTCATTATATAATCATAATTAAGCCAACTATCAACACCTTCCCCATCTGGCCTCCTCCACCTTCAAGCCAGGCGTTGAGTGCATCTCGGGCTTCCTCGGAAATCTTCCCACAACTGCTCTAGTCCGATTGCAATTGGAATCTGCCGGTGCACTTCCCACAGATTATCACAAATTAGATGCAGTTCGCGTCGGAGTCTGGCACACATGGATCAATCCTCGCCTGGGCCACATGCCTGGCTCAAATTAGGTTTCCAGCCCGGCACTTGAGGGGCAGATGACCCCCTGTCCCTCCATCCACATGCCTTTTGCCAGCATATTTTCCCTCCGATGGCACATCATTTCGCACACCACCGTGCGCATGTCGACGATGATGGCCCCGACTCGTGTATCTTATGGATGCACAATGGCCTTTTCCTCATAACCAACACGTACGAGCAATTCACGAGGCGAGGCCTCCACCAGAGGTGCTAATGCTGATCAGCAGTAACTGATAGCACTCTGGTCCGGCCCGGTATGGTCCGGGCCAGGAATAATGCAAAGAAGCCAGTCCAACTCGAAGCCGGCAGCCAGTACAATGCAAAGCCAAGAAAACAACAGAATTAAGTCCAGCTCGGGATGGCGAACAATGCTCAGTGCTGGATGCTGCATGCTGGATAGTGGATGGTGGACACTGGATGGAGGACGGTGGGTCCAACGGGGACCGGTCGAAACGCCCGCTGGACGTGTATCTGATAGGGCACACGGCCAGTGGAGAGTCCCGGCCAGTCCCGAGTTAGCTGGGCGCTGAGTCGAGTTCAGTTCGGAACACAAATCATCTTCCAGCGCTCACGAAATTGTTGCGCAAACTTTCAAAGGAAACAGAAACAAAAACCCCCAAAGAAAAACAAACCAAACAGAGCACAAAAAGCGAAATAAAACCGAAAAATTGGCCTCTCTATGGTCAAAGTTTAGGATACCCTCACCAATCGATTGGTTATTTTTATGTTGCACTTGACAATATTCAGCTTTCAGCATAAACCTATACTTCTGTAAGAATTTGTAGTAAAAACTTCATTGCTTTAGCTTTAGTATTTTGGTTTTGGTAAGGATTCTTAAGTATTAAGAAAGACTTTTATATATATCGATAATATGGTTTAAAGAAAAGTATAATGAATGCATTTTCATCAATTTCTTATGAAGCATATTCCATTGATTATTAATTCAAATTAGAATTTATAAAGATATTGTATTTATTACGAGAGCCAAACCCTTCGATCGAAGTGGAATACCCACTTCTAGAGGGTACCCAAAATCAGAGTAAAACTGGCAAAGCGTGAGGGGCTGGCCTGGAAAACAAAAGGAGGCGTTGGTGTTGGTGTTAGCTGATTGTTGTTGCTGTTACCTGCATGGCACCGATGCGGTGTCTGTGGATCTGCAGATCTTGCCAGAGGTGCAGGAGGAGGAGGGGGAGGTGGCCAGTAGAGCCGGGCTGAGCGGAGCGGACTATGTGTGAACTCGCAAAACGTGACACATTTATATCACTTCGTTTGAATCGCAAAATAATAATAAATATAATAGCAACAACGTTGCTGGGGGAGTCTCTGGCCTGTCTGCAGTCCGAGTCTCTGGAATGGAATCTCTCGGGTCTCCGACGGCCGACAGACAGCCTCTTTCTGGCCAGGCCGTGCCCAGGTTTTGACCTGCCGACGCTTTGCTGGGAAGTTTTTATATTTATTTCGCTCGCTTCTCCTCTCGCAGTTGGCTTTTTTACTTTGGTTTGAAATTTTTGCGCTGGTGCTGCTGGCGGCAATTGTTAAAAATTTAAACACCAGCCAGAGATAAAGAGAATGTTATGGCTTCGGGGAAGGTGGCTGAGTGGCAATGCGAATGCGGTGATGCTCTGCCCATAGTTTGGGCGAAGGTCGCTTGAATGGTTAGGAAACTACTATACCATCCATGGCAATTCAGCGTAACTTCAGCGGGCAGATTCATTATTAAAGGAAGAATTTCAAATCAGATCAAATATTTAATTTAAGACAATAAATTCTCGGTGTACGACCCTCTTTAAAGTCAACTCCTTGGTGTGTGAAATGTTCCCATTGTCTCATCTTACCCCGACTCTAAGCCAATTCACCCTCTGTGTGCTGCCAAAACATGAAATGTCACTGGTTCCGTCGAAACCTCTTTCAGGTAGCCACATCCCGGGATGGATTCCTCGGCCACATTCCCCCTCCCCCGTGGAACCTCGGCAGCGTTCGAAAACTTTGACCACTGGGTCCAACCCAATGAGTTTTGGGTATTTTCGGGTCTCTCCTTTGCCCATTTGACAATATACGAAATATTGCACCCCTGGGCATGCTACGTCGCCCTCCATCCCGGCTAGAGTTGTCAGCGAACGGCGGCGGATGTATTTGTGGCGTATAATGTTACATCTGCTTAGCGGAAAGATAAATCAACGAGCGGCGACCGTCGCCTGCATCAGCTACCAGTTGCCAGTTGCTAGTTGCCAGTTCCAGCACTCAGCTCCCAACCGAGCATCCCAGTATCCCAGCATCCCAGCATCCCGACCCCAACATCCCGGCATCCCAGCATCAGCAGCGCCAAACGTCGCACTCAACTTGACAATGATAAATAGTGAAAAAGCGCCAGGCAAGCTGGGGACTCCAGGAGGGTGGGGGCCTGGGAGATTGGAGATCCGTGAGGTGACAGACACTCCACTCCCAGGTTGGCAAGTGGTGAAAGTTTTGCACTCTTCCCGGGGTGAAGTAAAACATTTCGATTAAAGTTTATGAAACGGCAACCTCAGTGGACCTCCTATGACAATGGGTGTCACAGGGCTCCCCGTTTGGCCGGGAATTAGTATCTGCGAATGGATTGGGTCCGAACAACCGACCAGCAGGCAGCCAACTGTGAGCTGAACTGTTCTTGATTAAAAGTTTGCTCCAACTTGGCCCGAGTGGGGGGGAGGGCCCTTTGAATATCGAGCAGGAAGTGCCCCCGAAAACTTAGATGGAATGAGCCAGCCGCAGAAGGAAGGTGCTGCCTTCGACAATCAGTTTTGTCTCCTTTCTGGGCCGACAACAAGTTATCTCGCCTGGCAGGACCATATTTCTTGCCCGCAGGCGAAAAAACGTAAAACTTTTCCGACCATGGAAAATAAGTTAAGCTCAAGGCGAAACTAAACACTCTTTGAGCTGCAAATTTAAATATAAATAAAGTGCCAAACAAAGTACCGTGCAGCTGCAGCAGCGGGGCGAGGGGAGTCCTAAAGGAGGTGACTCCATGGTAAATAAATAAAAATGCAACAAAATGACATTAAAGGTGAATTCAGGGGGAGAAGCGGCGGTGGCAGCCCGGGCTCCTTGGTGCCAGTATATCTTTCTGGGGTGCCAAGGGGATGCTGAGCCGAGCAGCCTGCAAACTTGAAGGCACAGGGCTCACTCTTGAGAGGAAGGGCGGAGGAAGGGGTTGTGGGAGTGCTACCCCTGATTCAAGAGCTCCGAGGTTTGCATACAAATAGCGCCGGTCATGGAGGGCGGTCTCGCAGCCGGGGGTTAGGGCTAGAAACCTAGGGTTCCCAACCCCTCGACCAGAGGTGTTGGCAGGCGCAGCCAAGTGAAAATACCCAGCGAACTGGACGGAATTATGCTAGCGGAAAGTTTTTTACTTATAATTGGTTAGGTGGTTGAGGATTCTTGGTCGACCGAGGGGCAGGGTTCACGGATCCCGCGGTGGTGCCAGCTGTGAGATCGTCACCCTGGCCGACGGATCCGGGCCAGCCTGGCAGTGAACTTCGGGCAAACTCTCCTGTCTAGAGAGACTTCAGCTGCAAGCTTCAGGCCTCAAGAGTAAGGTCAACATAAATCGAAGCCAGACGCAGCAGGATAGTTGTGGAGTGCAGTGTGTGGTGTGGCGTGTGTGTACTTGCAGCAGACACTGTTTACTTTGGGGTGCCATAAAGCAAAGTATAGTTCGCCGGCGTCCTGAAATATAAAATGCACGAGCTTGGGCTCGGGCTCGCCCCAACCCAGACCATAAACAAAACACAAACACCAGACTCATATGACCCGCATGGAGGTGTCCTCGGCCCAACCCCGTATAAGTATATGTTTTTATTTACACGACCTCTCCTATATGTGCCCTCGGTTGACATGATAGCAAAGCGGCTAAAAGAAAGCCGTTGACGGAGCAGCAGCAAAATTTTGAACTAGTTTAAGTGCCCCATCATGAAGTCCCAAGTTTCTCGTTTTCGCCAGGATTGTTTTACTTTATAAGGCACGCTCACATGCACACCCGGCCATTGAAGCTGCATGGTTATGCAAAGTAATTTGGTTGTGTTTGTGCTGGTGGGGGGACTTGGGAGGTAGGGGGCTGCAAGGGCGAGGGTGGCAAGGAGCTTCCGAGGCAAGGACAACCCATAAAGCATTGGGGATGCTTCTGCTCCGGTGCCTGAGCACAGTTTACTCTCTGTCTGCCGGAGGGGGTGCCGTGGAAAAGGGATTTCGAGGGGCTTTCCAGGGGCGGTGGGCTAGGTGCCCTGCTGCCGGACTGTGTAAACAGGAGCTAGAAGGAGCCAGCTCGCTCCTCTTTTTTCCCCCGGCCCCCTCAAATTGGCAGAGTGCGTGAGTTGCTGCCATAAAGGATTCGGGGGGTGGGTGCCCCAGCAGCACATGACCCCCTTTCAACAGCTGCACACAACAAGCGGCCCCCATCCCCCATTCAAAGTGCAGATAATTTCATTTGAAGTATGGCAAAATACAATTTTTTCCAGCATTCAAGTTTTCCTCTGCGGTGCGCCCCGTTTTCATTTCCCCCGCCCGCCGAGTAATTTGTTGCCGCAGCTTCAAAGCTGCGGAGTCCTTGCTCCCCATTTTTTGGAGCTCAGCACAGCGACAGCAGCTCATTTCCTTTCGGCTAATGATGTGGGTCAATTATGGCAGCCAAAAGCGTAGCGAGCTCCTCTCCATTCAGATTTTGTCTACTGGAATTAATGGCATTAGTTTTGTGCATTTAGTTTTGATTAGTGGTGGGGAAGAGATGGGGCTTTCAGACATTTGCATGCATTCTGGGTCGAGAATTCTAAGCGAGAAAAACAATTTTGCTGGTTCGGTTTGAAATCAATGCTGCTGGAGATAGCTTTTTTCCGGCGTCTGGTATTGAAGGGTTGGTTTTTGCCTTCCGAGAGGGTTAGTTTGGTAGTGAATTAAACTTTGGCTGGGCCATATCCGTTTTTTGAGTCTTATGGTTGATTTCCTGGCCTGGAAATGGTTATGGCCCACGGAAGAGGCTAAGAGCTCTTCTGGGAGGTTTCTGGAGCATAGGAAGCCATTAATGATTTCCCTCGTTAACTCTTCTTCCTATGAAAGGGCACTTTTGAGTCACCCACATCATCCATCTTTTTGGCTCGCTATCTTCGATGGTATGCATTTGCTTTGCCATTTCTCAGCTGCCAAATGCGAATGAAAGTATTACCCATTTACCTACTCGGATCAGCTTCACTTTGGCAAATATCTGCACCTCAACCGCATGCACGTTCCGCTCAACTAACCCACCTAGCCATCCTTCGACTGCGACGTATACGTGCATGAAAATCAAATCTCTATGTTTGTTATTTGCAACTCGTTGTTCACTATTTTTCACCACCAGCCCCAAACCCACAAGGGTTTTGTAATATTTTTTAAATGTCAACAGACATTTTTTGCTCCCTACGTTTTTTTGGCAGCGCGCCCTTCCCACCGCAATCCCCTTTTCGTATTAATGCTGCTTCAATTGTACGCTGATTGGCAATCGAGAATGTGACTTGCATTCGCGAGGAGGTGCAGACCCCATCCAGGGGTCCATGGATCCACGGAGCGGAACCGAAACAAAGCCCGGGTATTTGAATATCGTGGGTGGATGCTGCACTTATTAAATTAAAAGCACACAGCCGCACATCTGCAGGGTATCGGCTGTACGTATGTACATTGTACACACCAGAAATACATATCTCTTTTTTTTTTGCTATTTAACGTGTGCATGCTTCGGCAATTTGATTGTGGCCGAGCAGGCGTATGAAAATCAATTTCACGCTGAAACGCACCAAAAACTTTAATAATATTTGGCACTTAACAGACAGCAAGGACGGCAAGGACGACGAGTGGGTGGCAGGGGGAGGAGCAGCTGGATGGGGATGAGTGCGAAGACAGACGGACATTCACGCAGAGTGGGTGGGTCCTGCAAACAGGATGGGGGTGCACTCACTGTATTCAATTAAGTGTTTCAATAAAAGGGAAATGCATTAAATGGGGTGGTCACCGCCGATCAATTTCATTTATCCTGTTATAGGAACGCTAATCCATTTTGTTAGAGTCAGGATCCATTGATATTAGTCATACTATTTGGATAAAATAACATGGTCAACATATTGTTGCTACAAAAATATGTAACTTTTGAGAACTGAGAATGTTTTATGTAAGACAACATAAAAACTCTTCGAGATATGTACAAAGGTATGTCAAAGGTTCCTTAATTACAGGCATATAACGATTTTATACCATACAATTAAAGATCATGCAGAGTTGTAACCTCGGCTAGATCTATCCCCTGCCAATACCCCAGAGCTTTAAGACCCTTTTTAACAAACCCATACTACCATTTGCTGGAAAGCCTGGTCTAGGAATTTATCACCTTGTCGAGAGAGCCGCCGAATCCGCTCGACAGGCCCGGGGCTGCACCGAAACCGAGTCTCTCAGACACTTGGCATAGTTTTGCGGCCACCGGGCTGCAGGTTCTTGGTGGAGGGGGAGGGGCTTGGGTAGTCGGCGGATCCTACACGTAGCCCTAACTTTTGCTTCGAACATAAAGTGCGCGCTAAGAATTTACCGCATAAATTTTGAACAAGTAGCAAAAAGAGGCAGAGGTAAAAGCCAGAAGTTGCAGGTAGCCCGCCGAGGGGCGCGGTGGGGCGAACTTACAAACCGCACTTTGGCACAAAACTCACAAGACACTCATAACTTTTTATGTTGGTTCGTTGCACACACCCCGAAGAGCCCAAAAGACCAAGGTGGAAGAAGCTCGAGCCAGAGCCCAGAACCCAGAAACGCTGCAGCCCGGACCCACTGACCAGGGGAAATGGAGCGGAGGGCGGAGGTGGATCGGAGACCACCCCGAGATGCAGTCGAGTGGTGGCTGCCGGTGGCTCAAGCACTTGGCCAATTCCCCTGGCCTGAGCCAGGGCAAAATTTTAAGTTTTTCCTCAGCCGCGTCTGGAGTTTTATGGGTTTCACTGCCCTGCTACATAATTACACGAAGAAAAAGTCAAGTATTTTGTACATCAATCTTAACAAAGTAATTAAACTTATAATAATTGAACTCTGCATGTATCCTATATGTAAAAATAAAACACTAAAGATAACTATATTTGTTTACAACTTGAAAATGTTCAAACTCAATTGAATTTTGTTTATTTTTTAGTATAAATACTTGACACTTTTCTCGCTGTGCATCCCCTCCATCATCCCCCTGTCGCTGCTCATGTGTTTACAAAGTAATTACGTACCTAAAATTAAATTCATAAGAAGCTGGCAACCAAGGAGGCGGCGAGCATTTAAAAAACATTTCAGTTTCTGCCGGCCAAAGACTCCTCCTTCTAGTTTTTTTGGCATGGTTGCTGTTGTGGGTCTACTACAGTTAATGCACGCTAAAAGGTTTTTCCCGCCACTCGCAGGGCGGTGGCCATGCAGATTAGCGGGGGATATTAAGGCGAGGTATTTAAACGCGGCTTAGGCAGCGAGCCCCGAACAAGATGAAGACCCACTTTGGGCGGAAAGTTGTGAACAAGCGGACTTAGCCGGTGCAACAGTGCAAAGTTTAATTGAATCGCGGGGAGCGGGGCAGTGGTCGGACAGGCGGTATTAAGTGGCATCAATACCCCAGTTTTATGGAAATTTAAGAAGGGTTTAGCAGTGCGTCCAAGACAGACGGGCGACTGGGGGACTCGTAACCTGAGTGGATTTCTCAATCTCGGTAGCTTGAAAACTAATCTGAAAGAAATCCAATCGATTGGAAATTCATTGAGAAATAATAATAATGAAGGTAATCTTTATAAAAAGGTTGAAAGGTTTCTCAGAGAAGATGAAGCCAAAAAAAAAGCTCAGACACAAGATCGCTGGACAGCAAAATGCGCTGCAAATAAATTTGTAGTTGATAAATCTAAGCAAAGCCTTTTTAATTTAATAAGTCTAAGGTGGCTTAATATAAGACACCCAACCAATTATCAACAAACCGTTGTAAAAGACTTGCAGAAGTTCTCCGCATCAACAAATCAAAGGTTATGTCGGAAAAGTTGAATCTTTAACCTTTTAATGGTCCAAGGTCCCTTTCAAATGTTTTTAGGAACCATTTGGAATTCAGCAAACGTGGGCTCTTGAGATTTCTTAGAAAACTAGAAACAATACAAGGCACAATGGCGGGCCTTCCTCGGAAGAGGGCTCCCTCAGTCAATCTTTTCAGCCCTCGTCGGTATGCATATATCAAAATTCCTTCGCCTCGGAGCGCTTGCCATTTTCCTGCTGGATCCTTAAAGTGGTCGCCTTTTTCAACGCAGATTTTAAAGAAACCGCGGCACAGATTTCGGTTCCCTTTGTATCTTTCGCCTGCATTGTGGTATTTCGCAGTCGGAAAGCCGCCGAGAGAGCACGTGCCTCCCCAGCGGAGCTCGGTCGGTACAAATGTGTCTAGGATATGAATAAGGGAACGTATTAATTTTGAATATGTGGAAAATCTCGCACGCCAATGTACGGACCGCACCAGGAAATGCCGGCAATAATGCCTGCCAAAAGGGGTGGCCGGGGGCGGGCCTCCAGCTCCAGGGAAAAGCCCCAACAATGAAGATGCCAAGGCGATACGACAAGTACGTCAAGCTGAGGAGACGAGCAAGGACTCAGAGTGTGTCGGTGTCTGTGTCTGCGTCTGTATCTGTGTAGGCCTTTTATTGCTATTGTCAAACTATTGTGCTGGTGTATGTGTGTATCTGTGCCTGTGCCCGGGCTCTCTTCCATCCCCCCGCCCATTCCCCACTCAGAACTCCCCCTGTAGGCCTCTTCATCGTCTGCTCGAGTTGCTTTTTATGAAACATCAAAATGTCAGTCAATGTCATTAAATGACTTTTATATTACACCTAATACGATGACAAGGCCTCCAGCCTGTCTGCCAGGCCTGCCCTCCCTCTCGCTTGATATCTTTTTGAGTGTATCTTAAAGATTCTAAAATTAGACGATTGTGTGCTATGCCGGCCTGTTTATTTGTTGTTCTTCTGGTGCACGACCCAGAGATATTCCCCGATTCTCCTCAGACTGCGCACACATGTGATTGCTTTTTGTCTGCGGTGACAAATCGCGACTGGAAACTGGTTCTCGGCTCCCAGTCTCATAGTGCTCACACACCTCCTCGAGAACTCCGTGTCGTCTTCGTCGTCGTCTCGTTGACAAAGTCAAACAATTTGTTGAAATAAGTTGGAAATTGAATGAAATTGTCAAAAGCATTTCGCACATTTTATTATTTTTATATTCCTTTTCCAACGCTTTTTCTGCCAGGCAAAGTTTTTAGTCGGTTTTGCAGGGTGTGCGATGGGTATATGAAATAGATGGGAGCGCATATGCGAGTGGAATAAAATTAAACCAATTCAATTAGTAAAAAATAAATCATTTGGAATGCTGCGTTTAAAAATGGGTTTTTATGGCATTGAGTTATTATGTATTCGTGTTATTTCAGCCCATTATAAATTCAAATGCTGTTCTGGTGATTTCCATTCCGGGCTCACTTTAGGAAGTATTACATTAGTCCAATATTCCAATATAGCCATCTCCACATCCGGTTCCCTGTCACCATGTTTATTTGTGGCCTGCTCGGAGACTTTTGCATCCCGATTCGACATCTGCGGGGATTTTCGCTGACTTGGCCCTGGCAAAAGTGAAATTTTCCTTCTTGGCGCCATTTCCTCCCAGTCTATTCCCTCCCGCCTGCTTTTCGCTTTCTTATTTATGCATCATGTGTTCCGGTGGCTTTAATAAAGCACAAGCTGAAATTGGTGTCGATGTGTAATGAAAACCATAAAATATTTAATAAAAATATTTACTATGTGTTCCAACGTCGTTGGCGTCATAAATTAGTTGTTTTTAGTGTTTTGGCCAAAAGTTTGAGTTGCGTTCTCAGCCAGGGTTTGGGTTTTACTGGGGAACTCTTTGCGGTCGCTTTGCCTCCATATACACATTCATATATAGGAATTCGGGGGCGTGAGCTTGATTTATGTTCGAAACTTGATATCACGTTCGTTCAAGCGGATTTTTTCTCCTCATCTAGCATCTTTCTGCTTCTCCATCTCATTTTCCGACTCTATGTGTGGTTTATTTTTATGTAAAGCGCATAAAGAAAAGTTTTTTAGAGTCCACACATAAACTGATTTTTATTTATGGCATTAGCAATGGGCTTGGGTGGGGGGACTCCGGAGTCCGTAGACCGGACTGTGAATGCGAATGAGACAGAGAACGGGGAAATCGAGACGTCATGATATGATGAAATGGGAGCACTTCCCGCCCATTAATCGTGGGGACTGGTAGCGATGAGCCCATCACGCCTTTTAATTATGCCAGCTCTTTAGTTAATAGTTTTAGTAACGCAGCTGGAGCAGGGGTCGGTATATATTTGTCGGTAATATGAGGGCATCAGTTCGCCGGAGGGGGTGGATCTCTTCGAATTCGGTTGGTTGGCAGTGAGAATCTGCATTTCAAAGGGAGTCCATAAGGCATTGAAATCTGACGTTTATGTTGATCTATTAATAAAGCAGGGGATCGTATCTAAGCCAGATGAAACCATAACAAAGAGATGTTCCCCCGACAAAGTGAAGTTTATGGGGAGACTCAATGGAGAGTCACAACATTGTGGTCGGGGCGAGATCCGTTTTTTGTGGATCCATTCTGAGGGTATATGAATACATTTCATGTTGCTCGGAAATGAACCCATTTATCTTTTATTGAGAAAGAGTTCTCTCGGAGAAAGTTCTGTGTTTGCGATCTTTTGAATGGGCTTATAGTCTTTTTTCTTGCACTTAAATTCTTAAAGAATTTATCCCCGAGATCTTTGTTGCAACTTGTCGGGCTGAAGGAGCAGTTGGTTTCAATTTGCCTTCGTCCACTTTAGTATACGGCTCCTTTATCCTTTCCTTCATTTTTTTCCGCCTTCGCAGTGACTCCTTGCTGGCCACAGCCATTTTTTATGGCCCTCGCTTTCTTTCCGTAGCTCTTTTTTCCCAGCATCTCTAGATTTCTTTTAATGAAAAATTTGTTACAGCGTTTTATATAACAAACAAAATGCAGGCAGAGCTCGGGCAATAACAGCAACTTTGTATCCAGCCCCGCTAACCCCCTTTCACTCACTCACTGCTGACTCGCCGGCTCCTCTTCATTACTGACTTTCATTTGCTTTTTGGCTTGGCTGGGGCTGGTTATTTTTTACTGGCAAACAGCTAATTAAGTATGGAGTAGCATTGTTGTTGTTCCTGTAGCCGGGCTCTTCTTCTTCTTCCTCAGCTTGTTCATTTTGTTAAAAACGTCTGGCAGAGGGCTCCTTTGTTGCCGGGAAAACAGAGGGGAAGGTGCAACTAAGTGCGTTTCATGGGGGCTGCGACTGGCAATGGCAAACAAAGTTGCAATAAATGACGGAAAATGCACAAAGGTGGCCCCGGGCACTGAGAGAAAAAGAGGTGCGAAACGAGTGTAACTACAGCCCCCGATTCGCCCCTTTTCGCTCAGTGCAGCTGCTGCGCTGGTTAACTTGGTTTGACGTAGTTATGTCGTTTATAATAAAAACGTCGCTGCGACTCAACGCGACTTTAATGGCTGTTTGGATGCCTCCCTGTGCCTCCATCGCATCCATCGCCCTCCTCCAGGATCCAGGGCATCCTTGCCTGCATCTTTTCAAATCAAATGAGTGTGTGCAGGCAGCAACAGCGGAGCAGAACAAAACAGGGAAAAGTCTGCTCTGCTCATTGAAGTTTCCTCCTGCTTTCTTTTTGGCCCGCTCGCTCTTTCATCCTGTGGTTTGGGCCACTCCAGCTGCGACTGCCTGCATGTAAGTGGCCCCAGGATTCTCATTCTGCTGCTCCTGCACGGGAAAAAATATAAGCGAATCTCGGCTTCCGTTTCTTACATTAAAAATTTATTGAATAGGCTTGTTTGTCACTGGCTTGTTAGTAAGAAGTTTTGGCCAGCCTTAGGTCAGATGTTGGCTTAGATTTTAAGAAAAGGAGCAAAGAGACTTTAGTGTATGTGTAGGTTTCATCTAGTAGCCCATTAAAATCATCAGCAGGGAGCACTTTTTGTTCAGCGATCGAAGTAAGTAACGGCGCTAGAACTTGTTGGGAATTTTAGCGTCGCAACAGCAAAAAGCAGGGAAAAGCTGAGCAAGCCTTTGTGTTTCGTTGACTTATCTGTCAAGAAATCTAAATTCGGTTCGAGTTTAAGCAGATGAAGAAAATGTGTCCCTAAATCTTAAGACCATAGGATTTTTGAACATATTTTCGAATTGATATAATCTTTTGAGGTAGTAGAAAAGTCTAGTTGTAATATTTTTTGTCATGTTAAAAGTCAGGATCATTTAAAGTTAGGTTAGATAGGCTGTGTTTATGATCTTCGGTTTAGATAAATTGAAACGCCAGGATCTCTGAAAATTAATACCATAACGCTGAAGTAACTTTTTCAGTTCTCATTTTTCAGTGTACCCATAGCTCTCGTTTCTTCAGTTTCTGCTGGTGCTGCAGTTGCTGCTGTGTATATGGCATATAACTACATTTAGCATTATATCGACATCTGTTCGGCAGAAAGTCATCAAAAGTACTAAAAAGCAAAACAAAGTTGCCCTCGTCCTGGCAGGCCAAGTCCAAAAGGAGCGGAACGAAACGAGCAGGAGCCAGGACAACTTTTGCCAACTCCAAGTTGGGAGCTGCTCTGAAGTGGAGCATCTCTCCTTTTCCATTTTCCATTTTCCTTTTGCCCTGTTTTGTGTTTTTATTTCCAACTCTCCGTTGCAGCGGAGTACAAAAGTCAAGAGATTTACTAAATAATGATGTAGAATTTATTTGCGATTGGCAAATGTGAATAAACATCAGGGACTTTACGCAGGCGAAGCATATTTTGGAGACTTTTTTCACTGGGGGAGCGTTTCCGGCAGAACTCGCTGATTAGAGGTTCCGAGAAGTCGAGTGATTCATTAGCAGATCAATTTGGATGAATAATTCGGGATGGTAATGTGGATTTGAAGTGAGCTGAACCAGTGAGTCAGGCGGGGCGTGGAGTTCGTTTGATTTTTGGCCTGCTGCGTTACCTGTTTTTCAGCGCGGTGCCTTCTTTATTTTTACCAAACAAAGGTTTTCGGATTGTGTGGAAATCCATTCAGCTGGAAACTCGAAATTCAATGCATTTTTTGTTGCGTTTTTTCCAGCAGTTCCTTTACCTGTTTGGTTCGCTGCATACTGGCATTCGTTACATTTTGTGACACTGGCTATTGTAATGCAACGGGAAATTGTGTGGAAAAAAGTTGTTTGCATCTCCATCGCGTTGACATTTCTTATGGCCCCTACTCTCCCCTGCTTTGAGCCAGTAATGAGACAGACAAGACCGACTAAATGCACTTGCCCCATGCCCCCTCCCCGGCCCTCTTGGCGAATTGAGACTTATTTATGCAACAAACAAAGCCAAATGCCTCATGGCGGAGATTGTTGATGGCTGATGTTGCGCTCGTTGCTGCTGCCGCTGATGATTATGACAATATTTGCATTGCCGCTGCTTGTGCATACATATTTTTACAACCGGAAGTTGACTTTATGCATTTTGCCACTGTTTACACACTATTCAAAAATTATTGCGCAACATTTTTTATGAACTCGGTGGCTGCTTCGTTTTGTTTGCTTTCGGTTGTGTATTTAAGTTGCGGCCACGGTTCTGCCTTTGACAAGTCTCTTCTCCACAAAAAACCCATTTAAATCGATTGTGTAATGCCTGCAAACATCAACAGGCAAATAATAATATATTGAGATACAGTTTTTGCCCCGCACTAATTTATTTATTCTTTTCGTTACAGGTTCGTAAATGATAATGCACATTAAAGGAGTGAGTTTTTAACCAAAGAATATATTATTATGCATACACACGGTGTTGCTCGAGCTAATGCATCTACATTTGCTCGATCGTCCCCTGAATTATGACAGCTTATCTGAGCCACCCCATCTCGGTCTTTAGGCCATTTACTAATTCCATTTGCTACCACTTTGACCCTAAAACCAACTGGCTTTTCATTAATATTCCATCGGCGGCCGATATGTAGATGGGCAGTTCTTATCGGGTCTACGACATGGAAGTCGGTGACTCAGCCGAATAAAAGGAGCCAGGAGTGCACTGGCTCGACGGAGGGGGCGATAAGGTCGGTCTTAACTTGGCTAATGGCCGCTCTTTAACCATTTTATTGTAGCACTTTCCTTATCACAGGTTCCTCAGAAGTTTGCTCTCTGCGGCGCTGTGTGTGGCTCGCATTTAACCCTTGCGCAACCTGCATCCATATAATGCCCCATTAAAGGGCTACACGGTTGAGAACTGGTTCGAATCACTCGACTCTACCCATATTGCGCCAATTTTCACTCGGGGGCGGGCGGGCCACATTGTCAAATAAAACTAGAGGCCTCTAAAATAGCTTTTAAAGTCATAAAATTCCACGACTCAAGTCGTACCATAAAAATTAACGACGGGTGCGTGGGGTCGGAAAAAGGAGGAACTAGCAAATGTTTGTTTTGCCTTCATTGTTTTGTTTGCCTTTCCCTGGTTGGGCCCTTTTTTAATAGAATTTCGCTTAATTTGAGTCCGAGCGGGGTGGGGGTATAAAACTTTTACACTCTTTCCTTTTTTCCAACTCTTTTAATTAAATGGTTATTGGCAAGGGGCGGCCGGAGGCGGGGGCAATGTCAATAGCCGGCGAAAGCGTAAAGCGTATTAATGATGAATATTTATGTGCGGCCAGAACGGAAACGGAGGGAAAAGCGGCATAAATTAGGCGAGAGTGTGGTCGCAGGGGTAGGTCGATTGATTCGAGCGGTTACCGATGGCGATAACTTGTGGGATAGGGCACTTCGGGGTTAGATAGGGACAATTATGCGCAAGGGTTAAGGCCGCGGTGAGTGGACTTCTCGATCGACCCGATAGCGCGGGAAAGTGCTTCCCATTTCTTTTCTGGGAAAGGGTGCTCAATCATCGATTATAATCTTGGATATTGTTCTTCCCTCCGTCGCTGACTTATGACGGCTGAAATTCCTTGACACTTTTCCTCACTAACGATGTAACCAGTACACCGACGGGCTCTCACATGGATATGCTGGATCCAGAAATCCTTCGGATTTGGCTGGTGGCAAAACCTGCGTTAGTTCCGCTCGCCACACGTTGCACGTCAAACAAATTGTCTCCTGCGAGTCGCCCCCTCCCCTCCCCTATGGTTTACTTCCGCTCGGAGGACGCCTCTGCCACCGCCACCGCCATCGCCATCGCCACAATAATCCTGCAGCTCAGTCGAAATGTCGCTGGCAATCTAAGAAAGAGGAAAAATGCCAGCGACAGGGGCGGGGTGGCTGGGTTGCAAGGGGGGCTGGTGGAGCAGCAGATGCTGCTGTCGCTCAACCACCCACCCACCGCCCCACTATCTCCCGCCCCTCCAAGGCTTTGTCACATTCAAGATGCTGGGGAAGAAATTCAAGTAAATTGATTTTTTCTATGCTCTTGGCTTTGACTACTGGGACTGTCAGTTGGAAAACGCTTCGTCGTCGTTCCATTCCGTCCCATCCCCTACCGCCCCCTTTCGGAGCCCCTGCAATTCTTGCTTTTGGCGCGTAATCGACTTCATGCTTTTGCTTTTAATGGTATTTTTCCTGTGGTTCAAACTAATATCCATAATGCATAAATATTGAAACCCTACGACCTGCCACCCCGGTCCCGGCCAGTACCCTTCTGAACCTCCAATCATTGAGCTGCCCTGGCATTTTTTGCCTGCAAACGTTCCTTTCCCTTCTTGGGATCCGACTCCGAGTCACTGGTCGTCGTCTTGGCCCTTCACACACATATATATCATTTTTTCCGGTATATACTTTGGTGCGTCGTTTCGCTTTTATCATCATCATCATCAGTCGGTGAGTTTTCTCGTTTTTATAAAATTTATGCGCAAAAATCCCTACTACGTCTGCAATTTATTGCATTTTCGTAAGTCGAGCGATTTGAAAAATGCCACCGGCATCAAAAGCGAGCAAAATAAAAACAACGAAGGGAAACAAATAACATTTTTGCTGATTTTAATGTTTTGTCAATGTCCCAGCCCTCGCTTTGACCCTCCGCCAGCCGGAGGCTTTGTTTTTGTTATTGCTGTTGATTTGTTAATAAACAATTTTTATGTCCTGCCGGCCATCGGCATATAAAAAACTCACACGAACGAAAACAATTTTTATGGCTGTGGGGCAGGCTTACGAAGGAATACCCTGTTAAGGTTCTTTACGGCTAAACCTTTTGTGGGAAAATCGTTGGGATTGGAATATAATTCTAATAAGATTTTGGTCTGCTTATATAAGTTTATGTTCATATTATATTTTATTTTAGTTAATAAAATAATTGGAGAAGTATTTGGATATTACTCTTGTTAAAAATATTTAATTCAATGTTAATCAGCTGATATTAGATGATAATATCCTTCTGTTGGGACTGCTTTTTAACCTTTATCTTTTGACAGATTACCAGATCAGACTGCAGGGTCGCTTTGTGCCGTCTTTAGGTCATTTCCATAGTCTAAGCTCTCTCGACGCTGCTTGTTTTTTCCACCTTATTATCTGGATAACTTTTGGCCCGACTTTTGCTGACTGCGGGGACAACAGATGTTGCATTGCCGTTTTCCCTTTTTAGTTGCTGATGCCGGAACATGTGGCACCTTGAGATGGAGGAATTGAGGCTGACTTTGAGGCTGAGCCCGGGCTTTCTTATTCGGCTGCTGGCTCTTAACTGACGGCCATATATCTTGCCACGCTCGCTGGTCTCCGTCTGAGGCTCGGTCTTAGACCATTTCTTATACTAGTCACAGTTCTATAATTTCTCGATTTATTCTCGGCAGCGACAGCCTGTGTTTTGTCCTTGTTGTCCTTGTTCCGGCGCTGCCGCTGTCTCTCTCAGCTGCCAGAGACAATCCAAACATTATTCAAAGTCAAACTTCATTCGCACTCACACATGCGTGGAGGCAAATTTTTAACCACATTATTTATTTACTGTTTGCCCTGTCTAGGCACCTTCCCCCTGGAACCCAAGCCCCTATGTAGTATGTAAATATGCTGCACACTTCTGTTCTCGCTGTTGTTATTTAGATTGTTTTTTCTGCCGCTGTCGGTTTTTCTGCTTTATTTTAGTATTTGTATCAGCCACAATTTATCAGGGCCATAACAAAAGGCGCCGAGTTGGCTGCCAAAAACCGAAATCAAAAACCAAAAACTGCACGCAGAACTGCTCCCCTCGGCCTGCTCCTGGATTTTTATTATAACGCGACACATTTTCTAACTCGACAAATAATAATTTCGCCGTGGCATACAGAAAATATAAATTTCATGCTCTGAATATTGTCGGAATGAAAAATCATAAAAAATTGCCTAGCATAGAGGAGTGATGGGGGAAAAATGATTTGCCATAAACAAAGGAAACTGAGAAATGAGGTCATGAACAGGTTTGAGCTGCTGAAGGATGATCCATCTTAAAAGACCACTAACGTAAGAAACAAAAGTCCAAGTACAAGTGAAAAACACTGAAATAAATTTTATTTATTTAGTTTACGCTGGTAGGCGAATGTGAATTCTATAGGAACGTGAACGTGAATTCTATAGGGAAAATAAAACAAAACATTTGTTGAGTGGACATCAAAAATGTGAAATAAAAACAAATTTTAATTCTAGTATCCTATTTATATATATTTTTTTAATATTTTTAAGTTCTAACCCGAATAGGGAATTTGACCCTCATATCACCCTTTGGATCCGCGCATGGTAAAAGCTGTGGTTTAAAAAATGTTGAGATTTTTCTCAATTGCTTTTTTTGTTTTTAAACCAGAGAACCCTTAACATAACTGGAGCATCCCCTCGAACACAACAACATCTAAATCTGGCTTATTGGCTACACAAGCTCCAATTGTTGTTTCAACATATTTTATGCGTGTTTATCATTTATACGCTTTTTGAGTCGGTTTTTACTCACACAGACACTGACAGACAGGCAGACACTGACACAATGAAAACAAGGGCGAACAAAAGTCTATAAATTAAATAAATTGTAAAATATGACTGCATGGGTTGCCGGGGTTAGAAGGGGATTGCATGGGCGCCGAGGAAGAGGAAGGCTCCTCGTTATTTTATTAAATTAAATATTTCACTGCAATAAAGATTATCAGTTGGCAAAAGGCAGGGATGATAAAGCAAATAGACAAATAGACTAGGCGACGACTCACTGACTCCTCAAACAGAGCCAGGGGTGTCCTGGATAATGTTTGAGGGGGGCGGAAAGGGGCGGGTGCTCGGTACAGCGTACAGCTTCACATACTCTTACACGAGCGTTAACATTGTAAGCAGACCATATAAATGTAAATGAACTTTCCTGATGCCGTTTCCGCTTTCTCCCAGTCTGCATAGCATTTCCTGTCACACACACAGACCCAGTTAGGCAGCCATTTTTTGGTGATGCACGATTCTCATGCCGCCCACTTCGCACACAGCCTCGCCACTTTGCATGTGACTCTTATTCAGTTCCGTTTTTATTTGCTCAAACAATATTCGACATAGTAATTTTATGCTTCGACTGCGGAACACATAAAATTATCTTTTGAATAAATAAAGATAAGAGCAAAACACACACACTCGCAGGGGGAGTTCTCGCCGGCAGAATGGGCGAACATTACGTACATTGACATAGACATAGAGTAAATGTTCACATTTTAATGTTTTATTCAAAAGGAAACATCCAGAGACGAAGATGCAAATTAAAATATCATTCAATGCTGGCAATTTAATATATTATTTTTGATAAATGAATACGGTACTGCCAGCAGCAGAGAAATGCTTTCCCATTAACATATGCATGCTGGTGTGTGCTCTCGGTCGCAGTTGGGCCAAATCCTTGGAGCCTGGTTAGAGACACCTACACAGATAAATCTCGTGTCTTACGCTTGGCCAAATATCCTTCCACCTCTGCAGAGTCCTTTGTTACATCTCGTATTTAAATTTCGGACTTGTATTATTTCTGCCCAAATATTTTTGCACTTTTCAAGCTTTGCTTGCGGATTAGGCCGTTGCTGGAAAACGAAAATGAAAATGTTTTGTGGCCCTGGCTAAATGGTTTTTCAGTCCTTTGTTTGCGCTTTCCTGTTTTATTGGACACAATAGCAGGCACATGTTTATACTCGGCTTTTGGACAATATAAATCGGCTTAATGATTGAAAGTTGTTCAAAGGGTTTCCCCACACAATGGCGCACATGTCCCCCATAATCAATAAGAATATTTTAGGGGTTCTCTCGGGAGTTTTCCCATTCCCACTGGAGTGGTGAAGTTTGGAATTTAAACTTTGTCGGGCACTAAAAGTTTTCCTGCGCATTCGTCAAACCGTATCCGTAAATCTGTCGGGGTCAGTAGGGTGAAAGTGCCCCACCCCCTAACATTTCATAGCCACATTAATTAAAATTTTATGCAACCCTCTCCAGCGATCTGCCACTTGGCTCCGTCTGGTCACGGAAAATGTCGGATGTCATGTGAATCAGCGTTAGGCCTGTTACCCTCTGGCCCCACGACTATATATGGGTATATATATCGATGGCCATTTTTGTATCGCTTCGTGGTCGGACGGTCAATTCGATTATTTTTCATTTTTCACCTTTCCCGTTTAAACTTTCACATGTCGCGTGTAGTTGTAGTTGCCCTCGCTTGTTGTTGGAAATTCCATGTAAATTAATTAAACTCGCTGGCCGTGCCACAAAAAAAGACAACAAATTGCCAGGAGCATCTGGGATGAGTCCGACCCGCCTCGCCTCGGTTTTGGTTTGGATGGGTTCGGGATGGGGGCAGAGCCTCCATGGCGTAAAAATTATATATTGCATGTCAAAGGCCAGACAATGTGCCCGCAGGGGTCAGGGGTGGGCGGTGGGCGAAGGATTGTGGCATGGGGGTGCCACTTAATATTTTTTCATATGCCACAAATCGACCGCACGACGATCGGAGGACGCCGCTGGACTCCGCCAAAGGACACGAAGGATGCGCACAGGTGCGCGACAACAATTAACGAAAATTTATTCAATTTACGCATCTCCCCATGCCGTGCACCACCCAGATATTTATGGAGTTATAGCGAATTTTTTTAAATAATAAATGAAATTTTTATATTAAGCTCTCACTGCTCTTTCCCAGCCCACTATTAATACAAATAAATTAATCAGCGCAGTTTGCAAATTGCTTCAATGGCCAACCAAGTTTCTCATTTCGATTTCAATTTTAATTAACAATTACCATTCCATATATGCATGTGTACGGCTCTCCATATAATTACCATTTCGAAAAAGCCGCCATTTCTCTTTTTTAGCAATACATTTTAAGCGGTTTCCTATAAATTATATTGCCCAGTCAGTTAGGGTCAGACAGGCGAATCTGTTTCGATGTTGGGGCTGGGTTATTTGGTTGCACTCTGCGGATAATCTGCGGTCGTTCCGAACATTCCACAGGCCACATTCCGCAGCGTAGGCCCGAAAAGTAGGGAAATGTCCGCTGGAATGGGGCCAAATTATCAGTCGGTCATAACTTATTGAAAATTATGATAATTGCTCAATTGCTTAATTGAATATGCATCAGGAAATATCCCACTTGAGTGGGTGGCCCGGCGGTGGGGCCTTGAGAAAGGGCTAAATGACTTTCCTTCGCTCGGCGGCCTCGTCCGCGTTCCACTTGCCTTATGCCGGAAGTTACCACCTCCTCCGCCACTTCTTGCAGTTGGCCAAAACCAACTGACCAGGCCTAGACACGCCAAATGCTCATTCAGTACCCATCCTTGCCCCGCCGTCATACTCCACTTTTATTATTGATTAAAAGTGTGCAAACGTTTTCGCAGCAATTTCGTTTTTAAAACCACTTTTCCATTTCGATGGGAGGTGGCGTCTGGCGGGGTTTTAAGTTTGTTTTTTGCATGGACATCACGTATTCAATCAATTGCAACGACGACTATGATTTCGGGGGAGGGGGTGGTGCAGTGCCGAACTGCGCTTATTTCGGTTGACCCATTTTGCCAATTGGCCAAAAATGTCTGCAACGCTCTCGAATGCATCTTTTGAGGCCATTTCCCCGCATCGTCAAAGCAGGCGAGGCCCTGGCCAAAAATTAAGATACGAGAGTTGGCCAGGCCAGCACGGAGTGCAGCAGGGCAGCGGGGGGAGTGGGGAGTGGGGAGCAGGGGTGGACCGGGCCAAAAGCTGCAGCTGATTGCAGATTGGTTTAGACAGGAGTCCACACACACACACGCCCATGAAGGAAAATCTCTCTGCGCTCTGCCCTCTGCTCTGCCTCCTCGGGTGTTGACATTTATGTCCAATGCAGATTTTTCCACAGACAGCCCTGCCTCCGCATCCGCCCCTTTCGCCGCCCCTTCTACCGATTTGGCCCAGCACGGGCTACAATAAAATTTGCCACTGTGACGGGACACAAACAGGACGCAGGATGGTCAGATTGGTCGGCCGTGCGGTCAGGGGCAGGAAATCGGGCAGCACGAACTCCTGTGTTAAACAGGCCAAAGTCCAGTCGCTCCTGGTTGGTGGTCGAACAATGTAAACGCTTCATGTTGTTACAAAACTTGTTATAATTTCATACTCCTAGGATCAGGGGTAGCTCTGGAAAGTCGGGTATATTCTTTTCTATTGATAATGTTAATCGATTTAAAAAAAAAATTTATTTTTTATTTTTGATAAATGCATTTTAATTCTTCTACTACTACTACTCTGGGGAAGAAAAGACAAAAATATTTGAAACTCTCCGAAAAAAACCAGAGATTAAAAAGCAGGAGGGTAAACATATCACTGTGATCTTTCCCGAATTTGTATAGAAATTATACTGTATATCAATTAAAGTGATTTATCAAATCTTTTTGTAGTTATCATTTTGAATCTCTGTTAGAACTAAATAAAAAATTAAGCACTTGATTTCCAAGGAGCATCTTACAACAGAGTACATACTTGACTTTTAGAAACTTTAAACATCGAATTTCAATAAATTTAACAAGAAAGATAAGTTAAGAAAACAAAGTAGTGAACAGTCCTTGCTCCTCTGACTGCAATAAATTTGGGTTCAGGCACTGTTGCATTGAGTGTTTTACACTGCGGGCAGATAAAAAACATTGATATATTTGCTCAAGTCGATAAATCCTTTGACTATGGCTACTTTAAACTTCGCATTCCGATAACTTGGACTCGCGAAAACTTTTGCCCCAGGTAAACCGTCAGTCGACCCTTCAGGCCCTCATAATCCATCCCACTTATGGTAAGCAAGTTGTTTAGGCTGCCGCCCACTGCATTTCACCCACGGCACCCCGAACCACCCACCGAACCCTTTGCACATCAGTAAAAATCATAGCATACTGCGGGGCGCCGGTTTTGAGCGCTGTGCAGGAAAATTTATTGAGCAAAGTTGCTGAGCTGATGTATTGCCTGGTAGGCAGGCATCCGACGAGATGGGCGGCTTGGGCGACTGTGGGCGTGGCAGGCGGGAGCGGGCTGACAGTTGGCATACTTTATCATCGGCGGAGCGACGACGACGCTGAGGGATGGCCGAAGTATGTAGCAAGTAGGATGCAGGATCAAACCACAAAATCCAAACTGATGCACACAAATAAAAAGGAAAAGCCGGCGAGGAAAAAAACGGAGAAAGGAGCGAGCAAACAGCGACTGCACATACACAGTTGAGCCCCTCTCCATGTGTGTGCATTACTGGGGATTGGAGAAAAGTAGAGGGAAAGTGGGGGGCGGTGGGTGGTGAGTGTGGGCAGTGGGTGGCGAAGGACTTTAAACGGAACTTGCCGCTTCGCTATGCGCTTGTGTTGCTTTTGTTGCTGTTGTGGCATTCCCCATCTCGTTCAGCCTCTCCCCATCCCCCTTTCTCCCGGGCTCGCTGTGTTTAAAAAGTTTTATGCTCGTCACGAGAGAAATTTATTGCACTCCGGTGTTCAAAGCTTTTATCCTTTTCATACACCACGGCTAGCCATATATGACAAGGGTATACGAGCACCATGAGCCATGTCTTGTGTGCCGGGAGAGTATTGTAAACAAATCGGATCTTAAATCTCCAGAAGGCAATATAATGTATTTCCTGCTGTGATGCACTCTGCAGATTCGATCGTTTTATCTAGATTCAGTTAACTGATGGTGGAGCGGATCAGCTTAAAAACATGGTTTTATTAACCATTCGGTAATATCATTTTGTTAACATATCATTATCAGCCTTAGAGATGAATATGTTAACATCACGTTATTATAAACGTTTGAAAAAACAAGACTTAAAACAGTCATAATATCAGATGATTGGTGACAAACCATTCTGGCTAACTGATGACGTATTTTATTTAACTTTCGGTTAAATCACTTTGTTTAAATAGCATTATCAGCTTTAAGGATAGGTATGATTACACTAGCAAGATCTAGGCAAAACCTTCTTCTTGTGCACAATCATAATATCAGATGATACCGTGACAAACCATTTTGGCTTTTAACCTTCAGTTAAGTCAATTTGTTAGGCATTTAAAATGAGCATGTAATATGTATGTTTTACAAAACCATTTGAAGCAAGCAGGAGCCAAGAAACCTTCCGTTCGTGCCTATCTCAACATCCTTATGTGACAGGACATACTTTGTGGTATCCTGTAGTCCGTACCTTTCTATATAAAGCTGTCCCTGTTGTTATCATTTTATTTTTCGGCTGAAGTGCCGCCCCCTGTCCCTCGCTTACATTCCGGACTCGGACTGTGTCTGAAAAACGGATGTGATTTATTTGGTAATGCTAATGATGTTTTTGCTGCAGTCGCCGCCTCCTGTCGCTCAGTTGGAGCCCCTCCCCTGGGCCCACAGTCCCTTTACCCAGTTTATTTGAGCAATTTTTATCGCATGTGTAGCAAAGGCAGCAACAACTGAAAACAGCAGATGGGGAAAAAAGAAAGGAAAAGAAGCGAAAACCTGCCGAAAGTTTTTCGACAGCCAACAACAAAAAACCTCTGCGGAAAATGCTTACATTTCGTTTTCAATGTAAGAGCGGGCTCTGGGAAACTGTAAACATTTTGCCATTTATCTTGCGTAGCCAATAAATCGCTTTGTGTCCCCGTTTCTCTTTTTTGCCGCTGGCAAGGTACTCGAAGTTAATTTTTTAAATGAGCAAAAGATTTCCTCCATATCGGACTATATTTATGTGGCCTCCCTCTGTCTTTCTGTCGGCACGAACCGGAGATATTCAATATCTTGTCACTGCCTTTGACAGCCCCCATCGGATGGCATTCGAAAGCGATCCAAGGGCTTTGTGCTTTAATTGTCTAGCTTAGGGTTTTGGTTTATTACACGGACTTAGCCGACATTGAGCTTTATTAATTGTTTGCCCAGCACTTTCCCCTCTGCCCCGATGTTTGCCATGGTTCCATGTCAACAGCAGTCGAGGGAGCCGGAGAGACCCACAAGGTTATGTAAGGGGACAAGGTCAAGTCGGGGTTGGCGGGCGGCGAGGATGAAGAGTCCTGCCAAGTTTTGCAAACGTCGGGGCTGCCATAGGAGGTTAAACGCATATGATGACAAGAGATCAGACAAGTTATTACAAGTGGGGGAAGTGCAATCCGAAGCCCTTAGCCCTTGGGGATTAGGGAGCGGAGTTAGTAAAGATATATGGCGCTCAAATTAATACAGTATCAAGTTTAGCTGGGATTTGGGGGAACGTTAATTTTGATTCTGAGTAAGCTGAGCAAAAACCTTTCCGAGCTTCAAAACGACCATTGGGACTCGAGTTTACATCCCCTCCGATTATATTCTCCAGCAGTGTTCGGGCACCTTCCTAATTTAATCCTTGCCCGCAATTGTTTTTATTATTTGCCAACCCTTTCAACAAGTGACTTGCTTTTCCATCATCAAGCTAAACCGACCCAAGGGACCAACTTCCCAGCGCCCATCTCCCAGATGTTGTCATATTGGCTAAGCCAACGGAGCTGCTCTCCGACAAAAGCCACAGTTTTCAAGCTACATTTGCCCCATTCAAGGCCCTCCTCTCCTGCTGAGCATGACATTGAAGAAAATGCTGAGGGGCCTTGGAGGGATGGATGGATGAGTGGGTGGCTGGGTGGCTGGGTGGCTGGACGGCTGGGTGGTGGCGTCTCAGCTTGTGGCAGGGACAATTAAAACGGTAACCGAAGCTGTAATCGTACAGAATGTTTACACTCAAATGGCTGCTTTGTGCACATTCTCCGCAACCACCCATCCCCGGGAACCTCCCTCCGATTCAAAGGGAAATATCATGCATTGTCATCCACTTGAGTGGCGGAGCTCTTGGAAAATTAATAATTTATTTGTTTTGTCATTCAACATTGTAAATAATGCGAGAGATTTTCAATAATCTTCTTTGTTAATATTGAAATTAATTTGTTTACAGTTATGCTACTTAATTAAACAAAACGAGAGCACGCACCACACACAATCCCCCGAACCCCCGAACACCGAACCCCACCCATTTGTTGGTTTACCGCAAGCTCATAAATAACAGGCGGAGGAAGCCAGAACTGCCGGGAAGTGTCCTGCGTGAAGGATCCCCCGGCAAGGTGAGGCGAGGGCCAGGAAGAACAAATGCATTTTAAAGCCTTCAAGAGGATTTCGTCCTGTTCAATTATGCAATAAATTTATCACCGACACAGGTCTCTGCCCCTCTTCCTGCGGTTAGTCTCAACTGATTTGGCTGGGCCACAAATGAAATATTTATGCCACTTGTCGCATTCCTCCGATGATTGCGTCCGATTAGTTAATACCCGAGACACATTTAAATAATCATAAAAATATTTCCCTGCCGAGGCCGAAAACATTTGTAATGGCAGGAAATTTGTTAGCGCTCGCCATAACAAATTAAGTGAGAAACATCAAATTGTGTTCCACTTCGGCCCACACGTCGCCACTCGCTCCTCCCCGTGGACTCTTCTCTGAAACGCAGTTTCCAAGTATGTCCCAAACAGATTTATCTATTCATCTAACTTATAGGCATGTAACGTACCCCGCCCACCGCCTCCCGCCCATTAGAGATCTCGTGGGGAACAAAAAATTAGAACAACTTAGCGACATGGGGCGACCGAGGCCCGGGAGAAAAAGAGCGGCGATAAAGCCGCCGTGCCGCCTGTCATCATTTATTTTGTCAGTCTAAAAACAATTTGAAAACTTATGGCTGCAAACAAGATACTCCGCCCGAGATGTAGATACAAATGAGATGGAATCGGAGAGATACTGGCCCCATGCGAATCGAATATCCGATGCTCTTTAGGTTGGGGAATAGCCAGAAAAGCCAGAAAACTTGACTCCAGAATTTTAATTTATGGTTCCCCAGATAAAAGTTTGTTGTCATAAACATCTAATAATGATCACAGGCGTTTTTTATTTCAAAGTAGTATCTATTATAGATCTTCTTCGACATAATCCAATTATATTAAAAACGAAATACTGAGTAAAAAGTATAAAAGATCGTATACATTTTTCAATTACAAAAAGAAATGCTGATTTTAAATTTCTCTATGGACTTCCAAAGATCTTCCTTTATTCCATCTTCTAATCCCTTCAAAACTACTTTGGAAATTAAATTTCTGAGTCTATATTTTACTTGTCTTCTTCTCCATTTCGAGCTCTAAAAGAGCAATCAGATCTTGGACATAATGTTTCCTTTTCTTAATCCATTTCCTTGTGCCATAACTCCATTTTTCACGATGATAACCCGGACCGAACAAAGGGCTCTTCTCCCGGGCAAGGTGTGTTCCCAGGCATCTTTTGTCGGGAGGCAGTCCTTTATGCCAGTCGGACCATTCTTCCTTTCTTCTCGGGCAGGCCTTTCCCCTGCAGCCTGGCTAACAAAGTCATCAGGCTGGCCTATTCGGGCCGGTCCGGCCCTTTTGTAGGGTATCAAAGAGATGTGGCAGAGTACCCGAGGCAACGAAAGCCCGGCAACGCCTCCCCGCTGTCTCTTAATGATGTGTGGCTGCTGCAGAGAGTCTTTTTTTTTTTCTGCTGCTTTTCCTTTAGTCATCATTGTCGTCTGCACCTACACACACGCACTCACAAGTCATTAAGTGTTAATTTAATGGCCAGGAGATCTTTGTCACAGATAACAAAATGCATGCAAGAGAGTTTAGTTCGCTTCGGCTGGGTTGGATTCTGTTCGGCTGTAGTCCCTCTCCATAAGGTCTATACGGTCCTATCAGCCAGTTGGCATCTCTTACAAGTTTTGTGGAAAAACATTTCTGTGCGCAGCAGGTGATATATGTGTGTGTCTGCTTATGGAAACAACAAGCGGCCAATACCTCTGCCTCCCAACGCTCTCGGCTCTTCGGGCCCCTTGGTCATATGATATTTGTGTTGTCGGTTTGTTAACGCTGACAGACAATTAAGTGTTTGCTTTATGTTTATTGGAATGGACTTTGGTGGGGACTGCTCCACGCGCTCCTTAGCGAATTGATTGATGGCGCTGGCTGGAAGAGTTGTCTAGGGTTACCTGCCATCAAACATTCGCTACTTAATGCAATAAAAGGGCCCAAACTACACGAAAGTAACGTCGGCCTACGAGATGCGGATTCCGGATTCCGGGTTCCGGAATCTGGATCTGCTGTGCTGATGACGTAACGTAACGTAACGGAAACTTTTTAATTAAAATTCGAAAAATTAATTAAATATTTTCTGTGACGTCGCCGAGAACAACAAGTACGGGGAGTACGACGGCGTTGACGATGACGACTTTGAGATTAAATTTCCTACCTTCATACCTACCGAAAATGCAAAAGGCAGCACCAGACACTGGGGGGCTGTGCGGGGGGCAAAGGGAGAGCGTTGAAAAGTTTCACTCTGCCAAAATAAAAAACAAGCAGAAAAAGCAGAAGAATTTCCCAGGCAGGAGGCAGCAAAAACGGCAACAATATCAAGTGCAAAATGAGAAAATTCACTTGCCTGGTTCAAAAACACACAACTACGAATAGTGAGGGCCTGGGAGGAGGGGTATTCCGGGGGAGAGTAGTAACGGGGTCCCGACTTTTAGCAATAGACAGAAACAAAAGAAAGTTCCCCGGCTGGGAATAGAAAAGGAGCGCTCGGAGTGCTGGAGAAGAAAAGTGAACGGAGTTCGCAATTGCAGAATGAGTAAGAGCTGGGAAGAAGAGGCAAATTTTATGATGCGCAGCTGATAAGCCAAAAAGATGACACACAACCAGCAGAAAGACCTGAAAAGCAGGCAGCTTTCTCCAACTATTTGTGTATCCATTGCAAACTAACAACACAAATGGACCAAGAGTAAACCAAGTTTGAATTTTCAGACAGACGGACTGCGGGATTCGAGTTGCAACTTGCTCAAAGATGATTCTGCCCAGCAAAATCCTGCATATTCAATCGCGACGTCAAAGGTTATCCACCCACCGAGAGTGGGGGAGTTGTCCAACGATTCCTCCGACCCTTCCCGTCCAGCCAATGCAATCAATCATCCACAGAAAGAGTAAAATATGCAGATAGAACCCCTCCCGCTCATGATATATTAACATTTGCCCTGAGATAAGATTGATATGCTCCAGCTCAAATACTTTCAGATTCAGATACTCCGCATTAAAGCCGGAATTTTTAGCTGGCTTTTGTTTGCCTTTCGTTAGAGCCAACTCCAAAGATAACCAGAGCTTTGCCAACTTTTATATCTCCCAGTGCCTCTGTGTGTGCGTGTGTTTATATATCCGTGCATTTAATCCAATTGCACCCGAGTAGAACTTTTTATAACTATGCCGACAAGCCAATTATGCCAGAGTAAATAGCAATCTCCCCCCAGCACCCAGTACCCACCACCCAGCACCCAGCACCCAGTTGAAAATGTTAAAAACTTAAACAACGCTGACATATTTCCCCAGATGCCTTCAAACTTCCATGCCAAAGTGGTGAGAAGAACGAGGACGAGGACGGGGACGGGAGGAGCCATACAAAAATGTTATGTCAACGCAGCTCTGAGGCCGACAGCCCCCCTCTGACGGCAAGAAAACCTTTTTTCATTTCGTGTTTAATGAAAAATGTCAAATAAAAGTGCCCAAAACAGAGAACGTCAGCAAAGTGCAAAGGCTTTGTGCGATAGTTTGCAGGTGAAACCAGGCGGAGGTGGAGAGTGCCAATAAAAAGCCAGGCGAAGTGGGGGGGGGGGGGGTCCAACTCTTTTCGGCACACTAATTACTATTTATTCGAAACGAAAATTGCTAACGAGCACAAGATATTACCAGGGCCATAATAATCAACGGGCAGCAGGGCGCTGAACATGGACTCGGAGGCATCCAATAGAACGAATTATTATTTTTTATGATTATTTAAATTACGCGACGGTCCAGGAGGAGGAAGGCCAGGAACTGCTGGAATGTCGGTGCAATTTACAAAAGGCAGCCACTTTGCAGCTCCGTAGCTGCCTTCACTAATAGTTTTCATCAGTCGGCTGGGCCACTCACAGTGGGCTAAGTCCCGTCTTAGCCATCTGGAGTCCGAGTGGCCGCCGTTGGGCGCCACTTTGGCCACGCGGCCCACTGTTCAAGGCAGCAGAAGCCTGCAGCTCTTAGTGCAATTGGCTGCCAGCTTGTTTAATGATCATTAAATACGAAGACGACACACGATGGACTACGGAAGACGGCGACGACGACGACACAGGAGCCTTGGGTTGCAGGCGCAGTTGCAGTTTTGATTCAAACCGCTCTTGACCAGGCCTTAATAAATGAGAACAGGTAGCCCCTCCCCTCGTCGGTCCCCAAAAACCCCACCCCTCAGCCCGAGCCCGGCCCAGACTTGTTTTTCCGCCGCTTCTGTTGCCCGGGGCCAAGTGCTTTGGACTCACTCTAATTAGTCAATTTTTTTACTCAATTAAATCTGCGAGGCGGCGGGGCGAGCGGAGCAGGTTGGGCGATGGGCAGATGGGCCTGGAAACGGCGGCAGAAGAGGCACTCGAGTAAGCAAATGATGTGCAGTAATTAGTGGAGTCCCAGCGCATCTGTATAAACGTGCATACCCATATAATTCCCAGTTTGACTTGTCTCGGAAACCTTGGCCCGCCGATGATAAATAATAATTTTTTCCCCACCGCACTGGCTGTTGCTGCACTGGCAATTTTCGCTGGCAGGCTGCAAGGATGACAGGTGCAGTGACAACCACACATGCACGCTCCTCCAGATACACGTTCTCACAGATACACACTCTCGGATGCCCAGATACTCAGATGCTCGCCTGCTCGGCTGCAAGTACAACAACTTACATGTCATACAAGTTGCCTCGTACATTTATAATCAAGCTGCGGCAACCGCAGAACTCTGGAATCGACAACAACCACGTTGTTGCAGTTGTTGCTGCCACATGATGGAGCATCTTCGACGATGACGGGGGCCCGGTAGCGTCCCGTGTACTTGCCGCTTGTATCTGCTAAATGAAAACATACACGGGCAGCCTGCCCCTTTCTCCCGAGCCATGGGATGCCGGATTCTGGGCTAGCTGCAAAGAATTGCCACAAACGGCACACTGGGATGCGATTAGAAAGTATTGAAATGTGCCAAAAATCACTAATTACTCTTTGCACGGGATACCACTTGGTGAGAGATATTAAAATGTGAAAGCATTCGATTACCCCGTGAGCGGAAGGTGAAAGGAACCAGCAGTTCGCACAAATCAGAACCCATCGTTATTAATGATGTGCCAAATGGAGAGGGGAGGAATGCCCTGTGATTGGGCCAATGAGTTGGCTAAATATTGTAATTAGAATGGAATCAATTAAGGGAAAGGAATACCACAGAATGACGCCAGCAGGAAAACAATTTGTATGAGATCGAATTTCCCAGTGGGCATGGCAGTCAGGGCCAACAGAATCATTTGTTTTCTCGCAAGCATCGACAATAGATTGGCACACTTACCTTCAAGTCTGCTGTTGAAATGCTGTTTGCTGTGAACTATAGATATTGCCTTAGTTTAAGCTCTCTGGAGCTGTTCGCTCTGGGGTAATTCCATTGTAGTTTGATAGTATCTTGAGTGATAAAATATTCCTGTTCGAAGCTTAAACTGTGATGGTTTTCTTTAAGAGCTCTGGTTACCTGGTTTTCCACGTATCGCTGTGCGTATCTCAACTCGAGAATCAAATGAATACGGGCTAGAATTAGGTGGTGACCTCCTTGGCCCCCTGAGACCTCTTCCATGGGACTTGCCCCACTGTGGCTCTGGCAAAACATCCTCATCAATGTCGTTGTCCGTCTGCCGGCGAACAGAAGCTGCCACAGACCAGATCTGGGGCCACAGCCCCCTGCAAACGCCTCTGTGGAACTACCCGCTCCATCTACAAATCGTGCAATGATGAAAACCATTGGACAAAGTCTTTGACTTGTATTCATTTTTTCTTGCTTTTCTTTCGCCCCTCTTTTCTTCCTTTCTTTCTTTCTTTCCGCTTCTGTTGGCTCTTCTTTTTTGCCGCGGCGGCGCTTGGGAAGGCTTTTATATGCCTCATTCAGTTGCATCTTTTTGCTCGCCCATCAGCAGTCCAGAGGTGGGGAAAGGGGGCACAGACCAGGCTCTGTCCGTTTTGTCTGGGTTTTTGTGTAAAAGCGACTAATGTGTCTACGGAAGCCATTTCGTGCCTTTTAGAACCAGTTGCCGGAGCAATCTTCGAGTTTGTGTTTGTTTTGCTTTCGGCGTAGTTAATTCGCCAAGTAATAATATTATACGAGCGCCTGGGCGAAGCACTTGTGCTTATGAATGTCCTCTGGAGATGGTAGCCCTGCCAGCCCGAAATGATCGATACGCGGCCAAAGGCCTGGCCAAGAAACACGCATTCCTGCCGCCAACTCACGCTGCCATCGCTGACTTGGTCGAGGAGCACTTGTACTTATGAATGTCGTCTTGGCTTGGGCAACATGCTGTGCAGCCTGGCAGCCTGGCAAAAGGAGGAACCTGCTGGACCTGCCTCCCTCCAGGCTAAATTGGCTTGAATTTTACGGCAGCAGCAACAATCATGATGATGAGGACGATTGCCTCGCCTGGCTCGGTCTGTATTTAAGAGACATCATTCATCTGACCGCCCCATCAACGACAGTCGAAGTCTGCAGACCGGAGACTCCGCACGGCGATGATGATGAAGATGACGACGACGATGATGATGACGACAGCAATAATAATAACAAACAGCGAAGGCAACAGCAAAAACAGGGGAACCCTGTAGCCCTGTGTAGTACAAAGTACAAGTCCGCATAATTATAATCAACGTCATTTAACGTTGCCGGCCGTCACTCAGCGCCATCGAGAACATGGAGCAAGAGGAGCCGTGTAGAGCCACATTGCCCCATCGAGCTCATTGTTGTGTATCTTTCGGATACATTTTTGATAACAGCGGAGGGGTGGACGGCAGGCACAATAACTTTGTCGTGGGGAAGGAAGTAGGACATAAAAGTCACCTATAAATATGCCATAGAAATCTGCCGTAATATTGCGGTAGTATCTTCGAGATACATTTGTCCGATGGCAGGAACTTCCTAAAATTACTTTTATTGGTCAGCATTAGGAAGAGATTGTTATGGCCAGCACATCACGCTAAGATATTCAATTTTCCCGAGGGGATATGGGCTTTCCATGGCAGATGATCAAACTAATGGAAGTAGAGCATTCCACATTCGGCCTTGCCGGACAATTCTTCGCTCTTAATTCGTTCTCCGCTTGGGCTTTTCAATTTTCTGTGTTTGCCTGGCGTTTGTTGACCTTTGTCAACTTTGAACACGCGACTAAGCACTTGGAATTAGCGCAAATACATTTCAGTATCCACGCAATACGCACTCACACAGCGGCGGAAGGTATCTATGTGCTATGTCGGGCCAGCGGAAGTTGGCTATTTATAACAAATTACCAACCATTTGACATTTACCCAAAACGCCGACGTCAAATTAAAGATTTGTGTGCGCAGTGCTGGCTGAAAGGGGGCGGCTGGGGCGGCACTTTTGGCATGTAATCAAATGTAACCGCACACCAAATATGCGCAGACAGCTGCGACGGCAAGATGGCGAGATGGCAGGAGGAGGACAATCCGAGGGATAAGGACGGACTAGACGTCGTCAATGCGCTTGCGGTTCGTCTGGCTAAGCCGCCGCGATTTAATACAATAAGTCCCATTGGCCGACCTGGTCTGGTCTGGCCTCGCCCCCACTTGGCTTCCTCACTAACGGACGGACGGACAACGGACAATGGACAACGGACAGAGGGACGGCGGTTTGACTCGGGTTAGGTTCTGGGCGACCTTCTTCATTAAAATTATGACAAGCTGTAATTATCTTCGATTTGCTTTGACCGAGCCACAACGCACTAATTGCGTGCGAGGCCGAAGACTCTTGATATCTGAGAGGGAAAGCCGAGATTAGTCATTCAAATGCAGAAAGTTGAGGGAGTGGGTTGTCTGGCTCACTTGGCACGGTTGAGTGAGAGCATGGGAAACATTTTGGCAACAGATTTCCGCAGAAGCCTTTATCCTTGACTCTCCACTGTGTACTATTTTAATGAGTGTAAGCGCTGTTTCGGAAGATATTTGCCATTTTCCTGTCACTGCTCCACTATTCCCCTCCGAATTTAATTTCCCTGCTCACTCGAGTACTCAAAGCAATTTCGTCTTCCGACGTACATTGCTGTGAAAACTGCGTGACCAGGCTAATTAACGCTTCAAGGAAAATGTTGACGAACTCTCCACAACAAAAATGAACCGTCAACTTTGTTGTGATGTGTGGATAGATGGATGGATGTCTGTGTGGCTGAGTAGCTGGATGGCTGGTTGGCTGAGTGGCTCGGTGGGGATGTGTATCTCATAGATACCGGTTCATAATTTATGTAATTATATGCGTTTAAACATTGCAGCACGAAAGAAGACCGAGGGCAGGAATCGAGTTCTTTCCACCATTACAGCCGACAACAAATTATAGCAATTATATAACATTTTTTCTTTCCTTCCAACTTTCAGGTTGCATCCGCCCGATCAGGCCGAGCTGGAGCTTTGTTCATCCGCGGCTTTGTTCGTGTGACAAGCGAAACTAATGAGCAGCAAATCAGCAGAGGAAGCAGGAAGCAGCGACAAAAGTGAAATTGCTAAGTAAATAATCGTAACTGTGATAACACCAAAGAAGCAGATCTGAAGGTCCGAGACAGTTGCGTAATTACGAGCCGTCGTCCAGTGATTTTGCGCGCAATAAATGTCAGCGTGGCAACAAGAAAAGTAATCACAACTATTTGCTAAACCCAAGCACCCAGCAAGCCCGGCAAATCGCACAAAATGGCTCGCCCGAGGAAGGCAGTTACAGCAGCAGCAGCCGCAGCAGCAGCAACACTTGCTGCTGACCCACCAGCAACACAGAGCAGCACGGCAGCAACATCGCTGCTCGGCAGCAGACGACCCTCAAGTTCAAGGCGGTCGTCGTTAATCACATGTTTTATATCCTGCCACACGTTCAGCTTGTTCCTGCTGCTCCTCCTTCTGGCCAGCGGAGTCCGGGCTGCCGGCAAGCTGGCCACTCGCAGCAACAAGACATCGGGAGCAGGAGGGGCAGGAGGAGCTCCAGCAGCAGGAGCCGGAACAGCAGCCACATCGGCGGCAGCGGCCGGAACACCCATTTGGGATCATGCCATCGATTTGAATGAGGATTTTCGCATACTATGGCAAATCATTAATCAGGATATAACATTTGAAATACAGGCACGTACCCTGGGCTACGTCGGCTTCGGATTCTCGCCCGATGGCAATCTGGCCGGTGCCGATATGGCCATCGGCTGGGTGGACAAGGGTCAAACCTATTTTCAGGTAAGTGAAGCGCAAAATAAAAACCCAGCACAAAGAAGGTCCCGATACCCGTTGAGGGGAAGCGAGTCCTAACGCGCCTAACGATTTTTCATTCCCGGCCAACGCTTTCATTTTTCCAATGCGTGTGGCCGGAAATTAAGGGCAGTCCTGGCCGGCCAGGCCAACTAAATGAAAAGTTGTCGCCCTAATATCATCCAATTTATTCTCGCAAAGTCTCGTTCCCAGGGCAAACATTTTGTGTTGATAAATATGTTGTATGAGAAATACACAAGAAAAACATTTTGCCACTCAACTTGGATTGTAATTAATTTGTGGCAAAAACAATGTCGCACAAAAAGGTGCGCGAAATGTGTATGTATACAGGCAGACAGTTTTGCCGGGCGCTTGAATAATGACAAACTCATTTGCGGCGTTGGACAGAAAAGTTTTTATTTGCACTTTTGTCGCCCCATCCCGGTTGGCTAATGGAATAGTTGGTTTTGCCGTTGTTACTTGATTATATCACTTAATCTGGCCGCTGGCGAGTTATTGCCAGATATTTGTGGCCGAGTTGTGGGACTTCCTTAGGACGTGCTTAGCCCAATCGAGGCTGCCATCTGATTTGTCCTTTTCAATTACGAACTAACGAAAAATAACTACAAAATTATGGCATATGGCTATGGCTCACATTTCACGTTGGTCGGAGTCACCTTCTGGGCTGTATTTCGGCCATCAGATTGCACGAATTAGTGGGACCGATCAACCATTCCGTTTCAATTCGTGTGACAGCCATCATCGGACCACCAACTGCTGGCTTTTGACCTTGCCCACCAATAAAACGCTAATTTTTCGTTTTTATTTGGAAGTCGCAGGAGACGACGTCATCTGGCCAAGGTCCTGGCCACAGTGAAGTGCCGTGGCACCTCCTCTTTCCGAGGTGACTCTTCAGGAAGAGTAATAGGAGTCGTCACTGCAAAGTGTCTAATGAAATGCGAGTATTGCGTGCTGTGGTTGCGTAGCTCTTGGCTTTTCCGTTTGCTTTCTTTTTTCACTCCTGGCCTGACAGGATATGCGTGGGCAGAAGTGGGCGGTGGGTTGGGTGGTGGGTGGTTCTCGGAAGGGGAGGCCAATTGTACGGCTGACACAAACAGAGAAAGCTTTTTTCCTTCCTCGTCGTTGCTGTGTGATTTAATGATTTTCGAGGCAGCCAACGAAAATGTCACCCACACACATAGTGATTGTTATTGTTGTTGAATGTTAAATACCAGCCAGATACATTAATATGTCTGTCTGCCGCCCCCGACCAGCCCCGCCCCTGCCCCCTGCCCTGTCTGCTTGTGTGACGGTGTTAATTTCACATCTTGACGTGTCGTTGGTAATTGCGAGTTGCTTCAAATTGTACATACAATATCGTATAATGGGACTCGTGACTGTCACCTCGCCGCCAAACAGCCCCTGTGGGTTTTTGGGGAGGGGGCCCAGGGCTTTGCTTTGACTTTTTGTAGGGGCGCTGATTTGTGGAGAGGTTCAAAGGTTAATTAGAGCTGAAACAGATATGCCGATTTAATATATTAATTAAGTGCTACAGGTGCAGGTGGAGGGAAGCACACAGCGTCAAAGCAATGTCAAAGGACCTGGACTTGTTTACTCTTGCCTCGGGCTGTGAGTTTTTGGCCTGTTCTTCTGTTCCCTGTTCTCCTGTCCTTCTGCCCTTCACCTTTCACTCCCCCAGCTCAGGAAAGCTTATCGCCCATAAGTTCTTAATTACAAGTGTCTAGTGGCCGGCCTGCTAATTGAAACAAATTATGCAATTATGCATGTTTCCGATATGAAAATATTTATGGAAAGCAAAGCAGCTCCATCGCCCACTAATTGGCTAATTTTTGGAATACTATTAAATTGTCAAACCGACTTTTGCACAGAACAGATAGCTTTCTGTGGGCGGGGGGTGAAAAATGGATGGCCTAGTACATTTTTATGCTGCCGGCATTTATGGAATTTTCATTTAAAATTCAACACACATCGACAGAGTGAGAGAAGAACACTGACCATAAAATATTTGCCTGTAGAATTCGTTCAATTGACTTTAAGCAGAGTCGGAACCGGAGAAGGGGGCAGAATCCACAGCCTAAAGCCTACGGGCAGCCAACTTCGAGAGTCTCTCTCTGTCAAGAGTTTTTATCTTAAGTGTCAGCCCAAGGGCAAATATATAAGCATAAGCTTAAGAATTGTCTGCGGGGAGGGTCGCAGAAGGGGGATAAACGACGGAGCAGCATTGACATAGTTCTCATTAGACTGAACAATGTGTGGGAATTTTCGCATTCAATTTGGGCTTCCTTCAGCTCGGTTTTTTGGGCAAGTGCCATGTGCCTTGGCATACTTGGAATGCTTTTTGGCTTATAAATTCTGCCATTATTATGATTATTTCTGGAGTCAGGCAATAAACTTAGGTTTGGGAAAGGCTTGTGGGAAAACTTAAAGATAAAGTATCATCTTAAAAGCTAATTTTTGGGTGAGAACTTTGTTACAACTGAATAACAATAAGAATAGAGAAACTGTGGACGCACTCCCTTTTTACTAAGTGAAAGTTTTTAAAATAAATATACCTGATTTTCAAATATTAATTAATTCAACACTTGCAAAGAAAATATGCCTGTTAAGCTCATATCTGAAGTACGTAAACATTTACGGAATGCAACGAACGCAGTAAGAAATCAATCTCATCAGTATATGTGTTTCCTGAATGTAAACAAACGGCTTTGGGGAAACTTGAAATGTATCTCACAGATAAACACGCATCTATCCGACATTTTAAACATTCCAAAGTCTTACCAACCGCCCACACGCAGCTTTATTGGGATATCACTCAAGTGGGGCAAATATTTGATAAGTTTCCTCGGGTTCCCTCGGTCTGTCTCTGTCTGGCCTGGTTTTCCCAGCGCCATGGCTCGGATTTCACCCAGAACTATCATCATTTATTGGCCAGTTGACCAGCATCTGAAGTTGACATTCCCACAGCGCCGGCGACGACAACAAGTGTAACTCTATAAGTCCGTTCTCGGAGCTCCCCTGCGAGCAGAAACTTTGCTCACTTTCACCCGCAGAGCAGGGACGTGAAGCCAAGCCAAGTCAAGTCGAGTCAACTCGAGACGGAGACGGAGACAGGCACTAAATGGCCTCGGCGAATCCGCTTTTAAAGCTGACATAATCAACAAGCCAAGAAGTGGATCTGGGGATGGGGTCTCGGCCTATTAGTCGCCCATTATTTTGTAGATACTTTTGCGATAAGCCCTTTGCCGCTGCCGCTGCCGCCGAAAAAGCGACGACGATGATGATGATGCCACACCTAAAGAGAAATACTAATTTCGTGTAATTTATTTTCAACTTTTATTACACGCGCCCCGAGGAGCGGGCGTCTTATCAAAATTTTAATTAATACGCATCTGAGAAAAGTTTTGTGAAAATGGTTTCAGCGCCAGCGCCGCTTGGCCAAGGCCGAAAGGCCCCAAAGCCAAAAGCCAAAAGCTTCTTCTCCTGACGTTAATTAGTGCCATCCGAAGTGGCTGGCGACTTTGTTGCACTCGCTCGCGGAGTGGACTACAACAAACAAGCCACAACAAGCCATTAGCTGTTTAGAGCAGCCAACAAAAACCAAGCAGCGATTAGTATCTTAAAAGTACTTAAAAGGTCGTTACCCTGGCCCCATCTAAATACGCTCCGCAACGAGACGAAAAAAAAATAGGGAATACGGAGAACGAAGTACGGAATACGGAATACGGCGAACTTGGCCAGCGACTAATTATTTAATTTCGAGTTTTAAGCATGCCTCAAGTCCGTCAGTCATCCCAGCGCAGCTTTGCCCCACGGCCACCGCACCCCGGCGGCCAGAGACGCAACCCATTAAGCGCAGAGATAACAGATCCATTATAGAAGAATTACGAGTGCGCAACATCAGCGGAGCGCCATCAACATCACAGTCGTCGTCATCTTTTGCTAATGACCATCGATGGCGATGCGATGCGATGCGATGTCGATGTTTTGTGGCCGTCGTAGTACATCACTCAAACCGAAGGTTGCTTGTGGAATTGACAGCAGCGGGCAGGGGGTTCGGTTTGCTCATGGTATCTATCCGTGTATCCACCCGTTTGACTCATTTTCAAGTGGTTACGCTGCACAAAAATAAGGCGAGGCTGTGCCGGAGCTTCATTACAAACTCATTAAAGGTGGTCAAAATAAAACAACAGTTTTGGCAACCTTTTGAACCCGACGAATGCTCCCCGCATGCGTGCGCACTTTTTCCCGGGAATGAAGTGTATCTGGCAGATACACCGGGCATTAGCATCAGCATTAGCAATAGCATTAGCGCTATGTTCTATTTGGACGTACTGTGCTGTTAATTATCGGCGGATGATTAATTGTGGCAGTTCAGTCCAGTCGAGCATCGCAAGATCTGCGGCTTGTTTGGGGTCCGCTTTTGGCCTCCCTTCTGATTGGCATATGAGTAATGAGCTTTTTGTTTTCTCATTTTTTTTGGTGCCATGACATGCGAACATCTTAGAGTGTTTTGAGTAATTTTTCTCTTTGTACAATTTGTGTGTGAAATTGTTTTCCCCCTGGCCATTCCATTCCGAATTCTATCTGCTGCCCACACACACTCGCCGTCAGTCCGTAGATACGTCTATCCAGCAGCTTGCATGTCATCACTTCAGACCCGGAGTTCTGGGTTTCTTTTTCAGTCTTCGTTACTCGCTTTTTGTACTTATTTGATTGGAGCGCTGGTGCTTTCATTACTTTCTCACAGCTGTGGCTCAGTGGCGTGCTCAGCGCTTAGAATTCAATTAGTTTTTATAGACATTATCCAATTTGTTCCTCTCCTATTCCGTTGGATAGTTGGGTGCGTGTTCGGCGGGAGTGTGAGCCGGGTATCTATAACTGAAGCGATTCGCGTGCTGAGCGTTCTGCGGCCAAGCTCAATGGCCATTCTGGATCTCACTCTCCATTGTTCCTTAAAGCACTAAAGCACTATTTGTAGTTGAGGACACGCACACAACCACGCTGCTGGTGGGGGTGTGCGCCTACGCACACTCACTCACCCACTTCATAAATCATAAATACATGCTGGCAAATTATATGGATGGGAAACCCCTCTGGTTCTCCTCCAGCAATTGCTCTGCTCGCGCATTGAGAGCACCAAACCAAATAAATAATAGTTAAATTTTTTCTATTATTCTCTTCCAGACGCATAAATATTTTGTTATTCAATTTTGTGATATTTACCCTCGACATTCGCCCTAGGCTCTTTTATTGGCAGTGGGTGTGGGATTGTGGACCAGCCAAATTGCTTCAATTGTTATGGGGAGTCGAGAGGTTTTGCCTAAGTTGTGATATGTATTGAGGCTTATGAATGGGATAAGAACTGGGGGCAGTGTGTTGTGATGGTAAACAATCTTAGAGAGGTGATTCTTTTATTGCTTCTTGTTAAAATTGCAAATGGCTACATAAAACCAAAGCCTGTAATAAACCGCTAACAAATTTAAGCCGACTTAATATATACAGAACTCTTAACTCATCAAGAGTACTCATGATACAAACTGTTACCTACTTTATAAGGCATCTAATGTACTTTACAAGTGCCGAGCATAATGACCTCGTCAGCACTGCAAAACGAAATTGCCGAGATTATGGCCATTAACATAACTCAAATCACCAACTCATCATCTAATGAAATTCCATAACTTATTAATATAAATCCCCGACTGCCGCATTCGCATTCGCATTCCTGTCCCAATGGACCCAACACATTTCAAAGGCCATAAACTATGCATGGGAAACTTTCTCAGGATGTGCCGCAAAAGTACTTACCCAATCGAAGCGAATCGAATCGAGCCCAGCCGAAGCGTTCAAAATGCATCGATTTATGTTAACTTTTGGCCAATATCAAAGTCATTACTCATCAGTTTCGGGCTTAAACACACACACAGGCAGAGCCTGGCGCAGACACTGGCAAATCAATTAACTGCCAAATCAATTTGCAATTTATGCATAAACTTTATAATCAATAGACTTAAGCGCACGAGGACCGACATACGAATCCGCCTCGATCCCGATCCCGAACCCCCTCTGCCAGCCTGTCAGTTTTAAAGCCAAAGCCGTAACAATTATGGAGGAGGGGCCCAGACCGAGGACGGGCAAATCCGTTAGGCCATAAAAGCCATAAATGCTCAATTACAGGAAGTAAATATGCACACTTGATTGCAGAATGTTGCGTAGATGGCCGGGCTTTGGTTCTGGCTTGGGCTCTGTCTTTGGCCAAGTCTCCGGCCTGAGCTGAGACTTGTCCTGGCCAAGTTGGCTGACTTTTAAAATTATCGCACATATCAAAACTGCAGGAGAGTGTGTGTGCTGTGTGTGTGAGGCAGGGAGAAATTTAATTTCATTACTTTCATGTGACATAAACCGTTGTCGGATGGCCTGGCCAAAAGCCCCTGGTCGTGTCGTCGTCTTCCCGGGCTCCTCTAAGCATTTTGATAATCTATTGCACATAACGCAAACCTCAAAAACCGCAAAACATTCGCCCCAGACCCCGGGACACTCCACTTGACTGGATGGATACTGGGTACTGGATACTGGATACTGGGGTTTGGAGCCCCTCCCCATGGCCCTCTGGCTGCTCAAGGCCCCGTCTTCGGGGCTATTAGTGCGTCGTTGTCTTCGGCGGGACAATGCCAAGTGCGCATATTTGCTTTAGCGGCCGCATCTTCGACAACGGCCGCTTCTTGGCCAAGACAACGGATAATTGCAGAAAGTACCGTTGCCCATATGCGAAAAGATTCTTTTTCCCGGCCCGACCCTGTCCCTGGCCCCAATCCCCACCCATAGTCCCCAGACCAGGCGCAGTTTTCGCTGCGTTTGCAAAATATTTGCTGGTGTCTTGCCGCGCAATTTATGAGCGTTGAAAAGGCTTAGAAACCGGGCGAGAGGGGCTGGGGGACTGGGGGGGCCCCTTGATTATGTTGATAATGTCAGCAGGAGAAAGGGGTTAAGAGGGGCCACGGCCAAACCAGTTGCAACCGGTTCCCAGGCAGCATCTTCTTCGCCAGTCATATTAGCCTGTCCCGTTGCTTGTACCTGTTGTTCGTGTTGCTGTGGTGCGTAAAACGCCGGACTGCAGCCCAATATGGTCAACGCTCTTTTAGCCATGTTTACACGTTAAGTGTGTTTGTATGTTAAGCATTCGCCTTTTTCGCTTCTCGCTTCCCAGGCCTTGCTGCATGACATTCCCAATTGCTGTTGTCGTTGTCGCCGGTGTTGTCGAGTGTCTTGCTAATCACTTTTTGATTGTCAGAGGTACCAGAAATCACACCCGGCCCAAAGATGTAGATTGAGATGCTCTGGATGCCAGAGAGATTGCGTCTGGGATGGGGACTTTCAGCCAGCTCTTCTACTCCCCAAAATACCATCTTGAACCGGGTAACCTTTTTGGCCGCAGCTATTTGCCTAGTTTTTGTGTCGTTTTGCATCTGATATCTGCGCACCTTTAAAAGATGCTAACGGGACTGCGGAGGCCACTCCGCCAAAAGGAGTTGCGTGAAAGCATATTTATGTAAAAATGTGTCTTTTCGAAAGGCCTCTAAGCTGCGAGTTAAATGACATCGCAATTGGGGAATGGCAAGCGGAACGCAAAAATAAGAGGAAATTAAACAAAACTCCACATCTTGCATCTCCCTCCTCAGGCTAGTCGCTCTCTTTCCCCTTTGCGGCGGCAATTTTTATATTCATCATTAATTAAGCGCTAAACAGACGCCCGCTGCGAAGAGTATTTGGGGGATTTACATCGGGGAGGGGGGGAAGCTGTGGAGAGTGCACAGCATGACATCATATTCAAGAAATTGGTAAGGGAAGTCGTCATATATGCATGCATGCAGCGTAGTCAGGGGCGAAATGTGTGCTTGTGAACTGAGAAAAATCGTTACAAAGTTTGTCTATCTAGGAGTTTATAAAAATATCTTGAGATGTTCTCATCACTGCTTACAAAGTACAACTTTTGAGGATTTCCGGACGAACGAACTAATAACTTGGAATATTAATGTTTTTGATATTGAACAACAAGAGATTCCACTGGAATTTATATTTAATGTTAGGCTGGACAAAATTTCTGAGTTATAATGGTAACTTAGTTCTAAATAATTTACCTAATTCATGAACAAGTCGAATTATTTAAATACCAAAATCCCATTTTATCTTCGTGACACCCAGTGACATTTTTTGTCCCAGTGCACATATTAAAAACTGCATGGAATTGATTTCGAAATAGAAGCAACCGCCGCAGCTCATCATGATGGCGGAGAGAACGATTATGATGATGAGGCTCCGGATTGTGGATGCTGTGGCCGAGGATCCCCTGCCTGGGCTGCGTGTTAATTAAAAGCCACTGGACGCTGGACCAGGCGGACGGGGAGGGGGGGCGATTAGAGGCGGCGGGGAGTGAGTGCAACAACCTTGGCACTTCCTGGGTACTTAGTCAACGCTTCGGCCTCTTGATTATGGCCGGGGCACTGGTACTCGGTACTGGGTAGAGCACACACACTCGGTCCATATATAAATACTCTTGAATGTAAATGCGTAGGCAGCGTCAATATATACGCTCCCCCATAAATCCCTCTCCCATGCCCAGTAGCCAGAGATTCGGAGGGTGAATCGGGAACGGGAATGGGAACTGCGAACTGGAACTGGGCATTAACGTCCGCTGACTAATGATGAAATGCGTGGCATTCGCTGAGCTGGGTTGGGTACGGGTCTCATTTATGTAGAAAAGGATTAAGGCCATAAACCAAATGGCTGACGTTGGAGCTTAGCATGAAAAATGATTGTCGGGCCAGTCATCAGTCGGTAGTTTTTTCATAAGCCCTGCCCTCTGAGGTAGGTGTTAAAGTGCCGCGATTGTGGACTCCGTCTCGGACTCCTCCGATTCCAGCCAGCCAAGACAAGTGCAGTGCCGCTGCCGACGAGCTATAAGCCGGGATTGGGCTGGGCGACCAAAGCCTCTGAGTTATTTGCATAAGTATTTCTGATGTACGCTGATAATGGAATTTCAGTGACTCGATTAAGGCGGTGAAAATACGCCCAAGCATTCGGGTTATTTAGTAGGGAAAATTAATTAGAAATCCGAGCAATGGGAGGGGCCGTTCTCTCGTAGTGCCCCAATAATGCAGGCGATTGAAATCGTTTGGGCCAACATCTTTGGCTAATACTCGTACATTTGTCCATTTGCCTCGGACAAATGGCCCCGAAAGAAAAGTTTTTATTTTTCAACTTTTCTGTCAAAGTTTTTCGGCCCGAAACGAGCTTCAAGTCAAACAAAGCTTGACCACATCGAGCGAGACAATGGCACCCAGAGGCGCACTTAGGCGGTCAAAATGCACACAAATCAAACTTGGCCCAGTCCGGTCCGAAGACGACCGCAACGTGGCCCGCCGTTGGTCTTTTATTAAAAAACCGTAACTAATGATGCCTAAATTCGCAATTAAAATGAAAAACCAAACGCACAATATGGTCCATTAGACAGCTTTGTTGCTGTTTTTGCGGGGCTATTAGAGGTTCGTCCCTCGCAATTTGAAACAATTTTAATAATACAAAATAATATTGCGGAGAAAAGCCAGAAAGGCAAACATCGTGGCTAGAAAAGGCGGGCACCAGCTTATTGTGACAAATTTTAAGTAATTTCATTTTTATTTCACCAACAGCCTCAACTTTTTATATTGTTCTTGAGGCCCAAAGCAGGGAAAGAGGACGGAAAACACAAATCAGCCCAAAGAAAAATCCAACAAAATAAGGGCTTCAATGAGGAACACAAAGCGGAGTCCTCAAAGCAGCTTTTCGCTTTATATAAATTTCCCTTTCGGAGAATCCAAAGCTGCTTCCGTCTCATTAAAGTCGCTCTGGCAAAAACAAAACTTTCGTCGCCGCCCGAATTCCCAGAATATTTATTTACACCTTCACCGAAGGATAAATGTTCCTCCTTCGACACCTCCCCGCATCCTGCTCTTGTTTGCTTTGCATGTGTCTAAAAGGCAGACAAAGCCAAATCCAAATCCGTAAGCCACATGGCCCCGGGCGTGCGAAAGCCGACAAAACGGAAAATACTTCAATCAATGTAAAAATTGGGCGAAAAAGGCGAGCACATAGGTAAAGGTTGGCGGGAATGAAAAGGGCCTTTTGGGTGGTTAGCAGCAGGAAGTGGAAAAATAATCAGAGAAGTTAAATCTGTGGGCGCCATATGCCGACCGACGGACCGACAGACAATCCTTCGGCGAGGGAGTCAGACAGAGACACACCCAGGCACATAAACAATGAAATGGCTGCTTAAATATATCTTCCTTTTATATATCTTTACCCTGTACAAGAACAAGGGGTGTTGGGTAGGCACTTCAAAAGGCGGTAGGGATGGACAATTTAAAATATTAAAATTTGGTTTCCTCGAAAATTAGAACTCTTAGCTGTAAGTCCTAACCTTAACTAACTTATTATATCAACCATAGTGATTAACCATCTAATGTCCTTACAGAATTGAGATTAATTAATATTTCATAATATAAAAAAGTGAGAGAAAATTAATTAAAATAACAATACGTCAGGTATTGGAGTCTGCCAACCTTATCAACCATAGTGATTACCATCTTATGGCCTTACAGAATTAATTAATTAATATTTCATAATAAAAAGTGAGAGAAAATTAATGAAAATATCAATCCGTCAGGTATTGTACACGCTACTTAGTCAGCGTTCAAAGGAAAATTATTTTCATTAAATAGGACCGTATATAAGCAGCGCAATGGGTGTCTTTCGGTCGTTTACTACCGATTTCATCCAAAAATTCGATACGGTTGGTCTGAAAGCCGAGAGCAGAAGTACGAAGCAGAATGGGTAGGTCTGGTTCGGTTCGGCTGGGGTTTTGCAGCCCTCATAGCAATTGTACTGAGCTTTTGAAGGCTCCTTGAAAACCTATTGGAGCTATAAATCCTTTGTGTTTTCAATTTTTATTTTATTGCTCTCCGCAGGCAAGTGTATGTGCGTGCCTGGCCCAGAGTGTGTGTGAATTTGAGTCCCTGTGGCAAGGTGAGCACCAAAACACTGAAACACCAAAACACCGAAACACAGAAACAGCCAACCCAACGAACTCTGCCATTTTCGGGGAGTGACTCAGTGGGAAGAAAGGGGCCAGAAATTACAGCACGCTTTCAGGGACAAAGCACAAATGCACAAAGTAAAATTTAAACAGATACAGCCATCTCCAGCCCCTGGGGGTTGGCCACTTCTATTGGGGTTAGTCTTGAGACGGGGGGTTGAGCACTACACTTCCGCGTTCGAGGCAATTGAGTTAATCTAGCAATGAGTTGGCCTGGTGGGGCAGGTATAGCAATTGGGGATGTGTGAAATTGTTGCTGGTGGGGTGGCACGTGGGCGTCTCTGGAGTGTGGTTGCTGCAGATAGCAGATGCGCCTAAATAATTGCTGATAAATAACAATAATTCCGGGGTGGGCCGAGACAAAAAACGAAATTGGATGCCCGGATATTGCAAGTGAAGTCAGCCAAATAAAAGTTGATTTGTCTGGGATATTATATTCGGACCTTGGTAATCCCATTTAATCTTAGAAGATTGGTTTCTTAAACACCATTTTGATTAGATTAAAAGGATGAGAAAGGTTCCTTCATTTTCATATTTTAGGTATTATCACCTTTCCCAATGTTTTGACCGTACAACGCACTCCTCATTCCATTTAAAGTTAGGACCAAGCTCGAGCTGCTCAATGGGTTTATCAAATGATCTTATACCTGCACTCCAAGAACTTGCCTGCATTCATGCTCGATACAATTCCCCGAGCAATCCATTCTCCGGAGTTCCTTACTCTCCCGCTGTTTTGCTGCCATTATTGTTACGGCTGCTTTGTTGCTGGCTGGTCGCTTTTCCACGCTCCCGCCATTTAAACGTAGAAATAAATGACTCCTTGGCTGGAAAGTTTATTTTAACCTCGGAGCCCAAAAGTGCACGGAGCAATAATCGAATTTGAGTGAATTAAGATTGGGGAATTGCTCTCGAACAATGGCATGAGTGGAGAGTCCTGCCACATGTGAGGGTGTATGGGTGGAAAATTATCCCTAAAGTAAACACAGGGCCATGACCGAGGCCTTTCTCCACTCCACTCCATTCATTCGAACGTATTTTTTATTTGTTTACCGATAACACTTGGCACTAAAAGGGGACCAGAGGATGGCAGCTGGGCTGGACGGCCCGGACCGGCCTGCGACAGCAATCAGAACGCTCTACAAATAGCAACAAGCCAGCTTCCCCTATCTCGCTCTATCTCCTCCGCCTGTTTGTGTTTGTGTTTTCATCAAATAAAATTGACACACACAAGTGTTAGCCGCTTAGGTTGACAGCTTTCCCTTCGCTTCCATTTCCGTTTCCGCATCTGCTGCGAGCTCTTCTTGGCTTTCCCCCCTCGGGGACTGCGGATCCTACGGCCAAGGACCCGGCTAAGGTCGCCCCTCCCCTCCCCTGAGCTGACTTTGGGCCTGGTTAATTCTCTATCTCGCTCCTCTTTGTGGGTGTTTGTGTTGGGCCTGAGCTTTTGATTTGACAGTTTAGTTAAATTAAATTGGGGTTTAGACAGAATAAAAACAAAGACGATAACGGACTTGGGATATATTCAAGGAAACGAGGCGCAGTATACCCCAGAAATCAAAGTTTATGGCATTTTTATGCATACAATTTAATTGATCAACTGAGCGTCTATCTTTTATTTTGTGAATAATTTAGTTTCTTTTAATTCCGATTTTTTATTCTAGCAATCAAAATCAGTCATGGAGCAAATATTTTTTGGCACACATCAGAAATTTTTGAATTGTTAAAACGTTAAAAGAAATGTCTTTGATTAAAATATTTTCATTTTACTATTCAGATCTGTGGCAAAACAAATATCGCTCATCGAATATTTAGCCGTTTACATTTTGATTGAACAACAAATGCAATATTCAGCAAAACATGAAATTCAATGGAATTAAGTTGACTTTTGGCCGTAATTTTGTTTGTTTACATAAGGGGAAAAGTACAAATTCACAGCCTAACAGCTACGGGGTAATGTATTCCTAGATTGCCATTTACCTTAATCAAAAAAGCCGCCTGCGAGTGGAATCTAGTTATATCCTAATCGCCACTCAGACACTCCCACATAAACACTTTCCTACACACTGCGGGCCCGAACCCTGTTTAAAGTTCAAAAGCGTTTGAGGCAACGAAGTGTTTGAGTGGTGGAGCAGGGCGCTTGCGGGGTGGGGTTGGGTGATCCAAGGGTTTTCGGGGTTTTGAGGGTTTCGACGGGGTGAAGTTGGCTTGGGGCGCCTGGCGCTGCCTGCGTCAATTGAAGTTTTAACATACAAATGTAATTAAAACGTTTTACGTATCCGCCGCCAGGCACAAGAACCAACAACACAAAGTAGTACGAGTACATGGGGAAACGCCCGACGTGCGCAAGTGTGTGTGTCCAGAAAGGGGAAAAGCGCTTTCCACTCCCCATCACACGCACACCAACTCGGCCGAGACACTCGAAATTGTTGCCGGCGGATGCAATAAGTTGGTGATAAGGTGTTCATTCCCCGGGGTCCGCAGTGGAAAACCTTTTGCAAACTTGTCAAAAATCAGAGAAACGGGGCGAGGATACAAAAAACGTGTTTTCCGAGTCGCTCCCCGGCAGTGAAAACAATGCCAATGTCGTTGTTAACCTTTTTTCGGCATTCGCCAGCCTGCTGCCAAGCACCCACCACCCATTAACTCCCCTGGACTGTGGCGCAAACAATGATATTTGCATTTTTTATCTTCGCCACCCCCACTCGAGCACTTCCCCCTGAAATTGGATACAGGCCGAAGGGCTCCCGGCATCTCGGCACGTTTTCGGGGGCATTTGGCGAGGAGCGCAATAAAAACGCAGAAGATGAGGCCTCATATCAAAGCGATCGTAGATTTATGGCCTTAATAATAGGCGAAAGCGGAAGGGACGGGCTGGCTAAATTGGACAGAAAAGACAGAAAACACAGAAAAGGGAGCTTGCAAGTGGACAAGTAATTAGGGAAAGGATTTTCCTGCGCGTTTTTCGGGAAATGAGCCATTTTTTCTGCCGAGCAGTAGGCCATAAAGTACGTGAGCTGCTGGCAAACTGGAAATGAAAGACATTTAAATTGCTCGGAAAAAGTTGAACGCGAAGTTGGTATCTCAGATCTTAGTTGTTTTGGATTTCGGCCCACTCTTTCGTCCACGGCGCATTTACTAAAGTGAAAATCCCGGCGTCCCCATGTTCGGTATTCATCAATTTCGCCTTTGAAAACGACCCTCAGGGTTGACAGCTTATCAAACTCCCAAACAAAGTCACAAACAAAAAAGAAATCCCAAAAAAGGAGCAGCTGCCACAAAGGGTGCACAAACACATATGTATGAGGGGAAATATGCGGGAGGCGAGACACCATTTGCTCATTAAAATAAAATTTTGCACAAATATTAAACAGCCGAAAACGTTCCGAGGCATATAATCCGAATGTCGCTGGCAATCCTCAATCTGCCACTGACATTGAGTGGTTAAGTGGTGAGCAGAGCGAAGCGGCAGGGGCAGGGGGACTTTTACTGAGGGCTGAGTGGAAGTTCATTTTTCTGAGATAACTCTCTGGTGGCACAGAAAGTGTCAAAAACGCTTAATAAACGTCAATGTCAGGCGATTCCAAGTCAGCGGCGAAATTCAAAATTTTTCAAACAAAACACAATCCTGCCAGGCGGGGAGGGGGATGGGATGAGGTGCTGTCAGGGTTTCGGGATTGGGGATTGGAAACCAAAGCGCAATTGAATTCGCACAGTCAGGAGCAGCGGGAAGGAGCTGGAGCATCCGAGGACACCCAGGACACACATCTCGATGCCAATCCCTCAATTCCGGCTCTCGGTTTCACACACTTTCATTCCATTTCACTTCCAGCCATTCCGTTTGGTTCGGCTCGTCTCATTCAGCCGTCGTTCATTCGCTTGACAAATGGAGTGTCATAAATGCAGCCCTTAAGGGCAGCCCCACCCACTGGCGCCCCGAAACACCTCCCTCCCCTTTATGCTAAACGACACGTAGACAGGCCGACCCATCCCACGGCCCACAACAGCCCACACCACCCACGCAAAGCAGGCCGAAGAGCTAAAAATGCACAGGGGGATTGGAAATATATTTGAATTTGCTTTTAGTTTTCGGGTCGCCTGTGAGATACATTCAACAGATTTCGATGGCAGCCGTTACGGATCGCATTTAAAAAGTGGTTTCAATGTTCAAACAGGGTGACAGAGTGGTCCTTCGTTTGGATTGAGTGATGAACAATGAATGTACCCTGCATTATAATTGAGTAGGTGTGCTATGTAAAGAGGAAATTCCATATATTGTTATAAAATGTTTGTGATTGACCAGTCCAAACAAACTACACCGGTAACAATAAATGTACCCAGTATTTCAATGAAGTATAGGTGTACGATTTAAAGAGGAAATTCTAAACAGCCAGGACATACTATAAAATGTTTGGGAATGACCATACCGCGCAAACTATAACGCCCAATTTATCATACTTTTGTTGCTAAGGATGATGATTTCATATAAGTACTTGTACTATGTTCCTTTTTATTTAGAATGCCAAAATTAAATATGATTTCATGTAATTTTGGCTTGGCAGTCCTAACTTTCTGGATATAAATCCTAATGGTGTTACCGGAATAACTCCGTATATTTAATGGAATTCCGGCATGCACATGGCTTACCCAGTTTTACATCCTGTTTGCCCCAGGAGCAACCCTTCGACCTCCACGGTATCAGCACACCCACCGCAGCTGCAAAAGGGACACCCGCAGACACAGACAAAAACTGACAGACGTCAGCTTAACAATATGACAAATACAATTTTTCGTCTTTATAATTTAATTTTACTATAAAAGCGCATTATTGTATAATGCGTTGGCTATCCCTCACGGCCCCGCCCCCAGAGAAGCAGAGTGCCATCATCAGCGTCGGCATCCGCATCCGCATCCGCGGGCGAGGGGGCGTGGCTGGAGGCAGGGAGCCAACAGCGTTTGGGCGGCACACTCTCGGACAATTGAAAGCGATATATAAAAAATAGTCACTTCCTCTGGCTCGCTCTATCTCGCTTCCTTTGTTTCTTTTCATAATTCTTTCTTTTTTATGAATTCTTTTTGCGGTATTTGTCAACACGGGGTGGCAGAGGATAATGGGATGGGGTTGGGATTGGGCTTGGGGTTCGGATGGGATGGGTTAGGGTGGGGTGGGGAAAGTGTCTGGATGAACGCCCTAGAGTTAATTTTGAGTGACGTGCAAAGTTTGTTAATTGAATTTGCCTTTTTGATATGTATGTCACATTGATGATGACGCCGCAGTACAGTGGGGACTAGCTAAGTGGGTTGTGTACATGACATTAATTGAGCGCACTAGTTAAAAGGGTTGCCTGCTCCCCTGCCATTACGTCACCACCCTCCGGTTATGGACAGCCATCAAGTTCAGCCGGGCTGAGTGGAGAGCTGGCAGCCGGGCTTCGAGAGATTGTCTAATGCAAATGGGCGAATCAAGTTCCCCCTCGGGGCTGAGCAACTCAGATTGCGGATGGCAGAGTGCTAAAAAACAATGGGGAGCGGTCCCAGAAGTGGAAAATTAAACAAGCGTTGACTCTGAAAATTAAAGAATCCTTTGATGAGTGCTGTCCAATTAGGGGTTAGAACAACAACGAAATTATCTCATCCATTTTGGCCATTAAATGCAGCATTTTGAAATTCTGCCAATAACGCAATTACGGCTTTGTTCCAAAGTGGTTAGAGTAAGTAACTTGTTGGGTTGTTCTGGCTGATATAGGACACAAATTGTTTTGTATTCAATCATAAACCTTAACTTAAATAGGTTTTCATTTATATTTTTGGACTTTTTATTGTTCTCACACTTATAGGTCGGGAGTTTGGACTACTTTTCGTATGTCCACTGTTCACTTCCATTAATCCGGATGTCGCTTTTTCTGTGCGCCGTGCTCCACTTTGATTTTGATTGTTTGCAGCTGCATTTCACTGGCCACGTTCAGCCCAGCCCATCGACCATCCCGCCCGCTTTTAATCATTTTAATATGCCACTTTTTGTCCGGCTGTCCAACGCTGCTTAATGCATCAATGAATTTAACAGTTATCAACGGACAAGTGCCGGGCGGGAATCGGGGGTGGTGCTGACAAACGGCAGGCACTAATTTATATGTGCTTAATGCCACCGCATGCATTCACATGCCTTAGTCGGGCAATAATCACTGGTCGCTTTAATGTAATACGACCATTGAAGAACATTTAACTCGTTCAATTGCTGTCATTCACTTCCCGCTCGCCCCTTTCCGGCGATATACAAATTGCCACACTGACTGAACAAGACAAAGTGATTGATATTTAATCTAAAATAAAAGCCAAAAGAACGTTGGGCAATTTCAATTTTAATAAAATGCCTTTTATCTGCATGAATAGAGAGGGGATGGATTGCAGTGGGTGGTGGATAGTGGATGGTAGGAGAGGGAATGATGAAGGATTCCCTCGCCCGGATCCTGGCCATGTTTACAATCGGAGGAGGGCGCCAGCCAAGTTGCATTGCATTGCACAATTTGTTGCTGTTTGATTTCATAAAATATTAACTAGCAATTTGCAGTGTCTGCAAATATATGCTGCTTATGTAGAAAGCTGGCCAGTCTAGGGTTAGGCAAACACACGCAGCTGCCGAAGATGAGTCGGGCTGACTGATGGACGGACAGGACGGCTCAAAATCAACTGAAAGCGATTTAATTTGCCACAGACCGGGCCTGGAGAGCACTCTGGCTGAAGGATACAAGCTCCTTCGGTTTTGGCTGAGGCTCCACTGCAGTCCCGAGCACTCAGTGTGCTCCACCCCCCCTTGAACACACTTTAACTATATTAATTGATATACTTGCTCGCAGCGGTAATTTAAGCCAACTGAAGTCGCCTGCCAATGCCAATATCATCAGCCTTACAACTCATCAGCATCATCAGCCCAGAGAGGATGGGAGATTTGGAATTGGAATTGGGCTTGGTCTTGGGCTGGAGCCCGATTCTGGGTGGAGATTTCATTTCTTGATGACTTTGCCCAGGGGCGCGCTCTCTTTTCGGCGCTGACACAGGGGAGGGCGCACAGAGGGGGAGGAGTCGCACAGACTTTGTGCACTCCTGCAGGCAAATAGGCAGGCAACATGGCGGATACGTAATCAAATGTACATAAGGCATCAAACGACGACGGCGGCGACGCCATCAATTCCTAAGCCAAAGCAGCGCGGCAGTGTGTGGGTGAGCTGGAAAACTCGGGCTCCAAAGAAGCTCCTGTGGCATACATCAAGTGCAGGCAGGCTGGAAGGCAGGGAAATGGGGCAGGAAGGGCAGGACAAGCAGTGCACAGGAAAACAATTTACAATGCCACCAACTTAACAGGATGTGCGGGGAGCGGGGCTGCTGCATACAATTTTGGCACTGGCAAATGGCAATAGATAGCTAAGACAGTTGGCAGCAGGAGAGGCGTTTCGCAGAGGTGGGCTCGAACAGTTCTCTGAAAGTCTCGGGATCAATAGTTTTCCACCGTCTAGCTATTCATTTTCCAAGGCATTTCACTGGCGCTCTTTTCTCTCGTCCTTTGAACTCCCCCGAGTTCGCTCCATCTAAATCATAGAGACCTGTCGCAAACTGCAAACCTTTCTCAAAGCGTGAAAGCCTTACAGAACTTTGCTGGCAACTCTCCGAAGAAGGCACATATTAGTACGTCCGGGTGTGTAGAAAGCAGAGCTAACATTTTGATATTCGTGTGATGTGTGTAGTGGGGGAACCAACCCTTTTGCTGTACGTTTCTCCGGAGTAAATCTGTACACGATGCTGGGCATTAGTGGGCGAGTTGGTGAGTGGAGGGCTGGCAATAAGTTTAATGTGTGCTTCGAGCATATTTTAAGGCCTTGCTAGCCAGCTGTCAGTTCGGCTGAGTTCAGATGACTTGAGCGGAGTCGAGCTCAGTTTGCCGTGATGACGGTTCCCCTCTATGTACTTCACTGAACTGTCCCAGCTGACGTTGAATTATCATAAATTGCCGAAGTTTGTTTTTGGCATAACAAAACTTGGGCGGAGGTCCTCTGCGATCCTTTCTGCGAATGGGAGTGTGAAAAGTTTCCATCAGGCGAAAATCAGACAATTAGGCTCATGTTGTGCGAGGGCGGAAGGGGTTTTTCCTAGCAATGCAGTGACAGCGCAGGGAGGAAGGACTTTGCATAAGTTTGCTCCCAGCCTTGCTGCATAATCCTATTAAATTCACGTTGCGGCCTGGAAAAGCAAAGTAAACCGACTGGCAAGGGGAAGGCTCAAAGGTGCTTAATTTGTGCGCTGCTTTTATTGATTTCCCCCAGCCACCACCTCCCCACACCCCCCATCGCTCCCCCGCACACACACATTAGAAGAGGAGCTCCGGCTAAAAGGCATTAAAGTCTTGACAAGGCTATTAAATGCTTAAGAGGCAGCGACGTTAATGACAACATCGCAAAAAGGCCAAACCAGGGCAAGGAGCTGTCTGCCCGAGCAGAAGTAGTCGGCGAGCGCCGCGCAAGGATTACAATTTACGAGTCCTGCGAACCATGAAGGTGTGATAAAATTTCAGCAATTAAAAAAACGTGTGCGTTGACAACGGCAACGAGAACGAGAACGGGATCCGGATGCGGAGGTGAAGGTGTGGTGCAGGTGAGAGGGGAGGCGCAGCCTCGAGGACCCGCGACAAGTACAACAGGAGAGCCGAGTCAACGTGGCATGCAACTTAAAAAGAAAGTGGGAAATGTAAATTTCAATCGAGTTCCCGAGGGAATACTCTTCTGGCGAAAAAGATTTTGTATCCAATTACTTTTGCAAAGTGACGCTTTTAATTGCTTTCGAGAAACCTTAGTTTTTAAAGAACTAAGTAATTTACAAAAGTATGGCATGACTTTTAGTTTGAAAGATAGCTTTAAAATGTGTAGCATACTTATGAGGAACACCTGCCAAGGGATCCTAAGCTACATTAGAAAAGTCATGTACTCCTTGTTTTAGACACATAGAGTTCCCTTCAGTCGACATTGGCGACATTTCTGCCTCTTCACCGACGTCTTTGTGCGCCAGCTAACACACACAGCGATGCCAGCTCACCTATAAAAGAAAGTTGTGAGCTGTTTAAACGTCGTTGGCATTTGAGAGCAGCTCCAAGAATATTGCAAATTTATGCGCCTTCCCCTTTTGCATAATTACCCCTCGACGACCCTGGGTAACCTGTCCGCCCCCCCAGCGACCACGCCCACGCACACGCAGATTTTGATAACGTCGCTTCATGTTGGGTGCTTGCAACATTGCAGCGCGTATTTTTAATTTCCGTCAGTCGCGCTGTCTCCCTCTCTCTTTTTTCTAGATAAGCGGAAACATGTCAAGGTGCGACTGTGTGTGTGTCTAGGCACGAGTGTGTGTGCGCAGGTTCGGGCAGATAATGTTAAATTAAAAGGGAAGCTGTGCAAAACAGCCAAACGGGAAGAGGAACTGCGCGCCTGCGATCTTGAATTATGCGTTCCCAGATTACCTATATGGGTGCCAGAAAGGGACAGCAAACAGTCGGAAACGGGGAGGAGCTAGACCATTATCAGCCCCATAGATGGAAATATTCTACAAAATTTATGTTGAATGTTTCGCCGCGGCAACAGCGAGGCGGGGGAAGAAAAAACTTTTAATTAGCCAACTAAAATGGCGAATGGCGCAGGGCCTGAGATATGATTAATTAAATGCCGGCATGTAATTCGGCCGGCAACAACACGCAGCAGAGGATCCAGATGATATAAATTGGGGCAAATTAATTGCAACAGCCTCAGGTGTGTGGGTGTGGGGCAGTCAGCCCCGCTTGCGTGTGTGTTTGTGGGAAATTTTCGATGTAATTAGATGATGGAAAACGCTCATTTTGCCATCCAACGTGGGGGGAGGGGGTTCCAGCCGAGGGTAAGACAGATGGATAACTTTTTTCTATGCGCTATAATCTGTCAGCCGGGATAAAACAGCTTGGGAAAGTGCACATCCTGCTAAGTGTGATAAAAGATGGGGCATTAGCAGGAATAAATCAAATGCTCAGGTGGAGGGTGGCGGGAAAACTGACCACCAGCTGCGTGTTTCCTTGTAAATGGTGGGTAATGCAATCTGCCGAATGAATAGACCGAAATTATCAAATGGAAAGGGCAAATCGAATGCGCATTTGCCACGACAACACGATTTTCAGTCCTCAAATAGTTAGGTAATCAAACAATAATTTCATCTGCCTAACCTCTCGGATCCACAGATTTGATAAGCAGAAAATAGTCTGCAATTTCAATCAAGTCTAACCAAAGTGAAAGCCAAAACAAAGTATTATATGTTCCTACCAAGCCGAAGGTAAAGTGAATATTTGAAAAAGCACTTGCTTCGCTCTGCATACGAAAACAAATAATTAAATCAATATTGAATTGAAATATCCACATTGAAGACAACTCTCCCCGAATTCCATCAGCTTCAATTACGGTCGGGGGCGGAAAGAGGTTCCCAATCTCCAGGCCCCGAGCCCAACCCACTTCACTTTTGACTTTGCCAACATCATCAAAATTTTTGCCAAACAACAAAAAGATGAAGAGCAAGGAAGGTGAGGGGGTGGGGCTGACAAGGGAAGATGGCAAGCATAACGCCCATTTGCAGTCAACTGCCAATGTGAAAAGCCGAATCCTTTTACCCGGCACCTACTCCACCCACCACCCACAGCCCACCACCCAGCACTCAGCCACAACACGCTGAGAGAACATTTTCCAAATATTGAGCAGGCAGACAGGGGTCATGTTGTTATATGTATAAGAATTTACATACACCCACGGATATCTGGCTTCTGTGTTCGACGAGGCTGGCCAACATGTGCCAAGGAATCGGAGAAGAAAGGAGAGTCGGCAGAGTGGGTAGTGGGGAGTGGGGAGTGGGGCCTTCGACGCAGGAGCCCAGGGAAATTTTTGTATTTTTAAACCGAAAAGGGTTGCTCATCTGCTTCTTCCCTGGGTCTTGGGCAAAACTACTTATAGAACTTTAAACTTGGCAACTCTGTCAAAACACTTGGAAAAGCCAAAAGTGCAAGGGCCAAGCAGGAGGGAGAAGTCCAAGTCCATGCAGTGCAAAATTTAAATCATTTTACCAAAAATATCCAGAAAAATAGGAGCACATGGTAAATGTATACTGAAAACTAGAGCTTCCCTGCTGGGAAAGTTGAGCACGTTCGGGGGTCAGCAATGAAAACAAGGGAATTCTTTTTGCTTAATGATATGAAAATATATATTCGAAATCGCACCAGAAAGGAACAGAGAACCCCACAAAGATGCGAAACCTCTGAGTAAATTAAGCATTTTTCTCACATTTTCTCGCATTTTTCATTCATTAATCCCCGTTCTCTCCCGCTGCATTTAATTACAGGATCGACACGTCACACGGAACGGAGACCCCGAGCCCCTGGTGGATCCCTCGCAGGATTATATGCTGATGCTGGGCTACGAGAACGCGACGCACACGGTCCTCCGCTTCCGACGCAAACTGGACACATGCGACCCCAGCCACGACATCGCCATAACGGTGAGTTCAGTCCGTCCGGAGTCAACGGTTTAATAGATATACTGGTCAAAGTTTGGCCTTCCCCAAGTGAAATTTATGCCCTCGGCAAGGGGGGTGGGGTGAGGTCCTGGCCGACCCATAGTTTATGTTAATAAAAGTTTCAGAGTGCCGCCGCCAGAACTCCGATGATATAAGCGGCTGCCATCAAAGTACTCAAGTGATTCCCACTTTTCCCGGGGGGAGCATCTTTGGGCGAACACTAGGGTACACTGAAAGAAGTGGTTTGCTATAAACTATGGGAGTGATAAAGAAATGTTAGGAAGGATATAATTGGGATTTAGTTAAAATGTTAAAATTAATTTACATAACAATTTTGGTTAAACGACATATTAGGAGTTTATTTAATATATTGCCTATATTAAGAAGAATTTTAGCAAAAGCAAATATGAAATTTGACAAAGATATTAAAATGGTCTTACCTAAAGGCAATCTTTTGGAAGCTTTTGGAGAACAATGAATGATTATTTCAATTTAGATATTTTAAAGTAATATATAATAATAAATCCAGCACTTTTGAAAAGTATTACTTCCTGTGTAGGGGATAGAGTGGTTCCCGTTTCGGCAATAACCTTAAACAAATATAAACAGTGAATTTGTGGCTTGCTAAGCATACGGAATCAGCCCCCCAGCTGTATCCTTTTTCCCAAACGAGGATGACAAGGGCCAAAGATTAAGGATTACGGATTAGGGGTTGCATTCGAACCGTTAAGCCCTGCTGCCGCTTATTAGCTGCACTCCTTGGCCAACCCAATCACTTCGAATTGGCTGTGCAATTAGCTGCCAATCTCTTCATCGAGAGCCACCTACAGCACTCCATCAAAGCCGCGGATATCGGGGAAACGGGAGGGGAGCAAGTCGCAGTGATAAAAGTTTTATCACGTATAACTTAAGCGTAAATCTTTAAGAAAACTTTCTGGTTAACTTAAGTAAACAAAGCGCGTGGCGCAAGCACACAAATACTTCCCGGGGAGGGGGGTGCAAAGGACACATATGCCAGACATGGCGACAAGGACCAAGGAACCGAGTACCCCGACCGCGAACCGTATTCGCATATTGAGATATAGTGTGCCTGAAGTTTGACTAACCCAAACGAGCGGAGTGGGCAAAAATGTTATGCAGAGTCGCGTGTGTTTGTTCGTAGACACATTTGGTTATTGCTTTATCTAAACGGTCCAAGTCCCCTCCCTCTTCTTCCGGGATCCAAGGGCTTTCTGTGGGAGGGAGCCGGCATTTTATTTGTCTAGCGTATTAATTGGATTTTGTCGCGTCATCAGCGAGCCAGTAAGGAAAAAGCCGGTTCCCGGAAAAATCTTTTCGCCAAATCGCCCTAGACAAATTAGTTTGCAATAAGCCAGTACTTAATGTTGTTGCAGAGCTTTGGCCGGCATTTGTTGTGGGGCAATTTTGGAGCACAATGCAAAGTTTTAATGAATTTCTGTTTTAGCTGACCCCGCTCTACGCAGTTCGTTTAAGTTTGCCGCTACAATTTACTCTGAAGCCGAGAGTGGATGAGGGGAGCTTTGCCACTATTTGTACAATCCACATACCCTGGATTCCCAAGGAGTTCTTGAGTTCCCTGATAAGCTAGTCCATTATTAGAAATATTATCATTTAATGGAGCATTTTATTTTATTCCTGTTTAAATAAGTGCCTGTAGTATTACTCCTTATAACTTATATTTTCTTTATTTGTTTTTTAGAAAACATTTTAATCCTCTGTTCTATTTTTGTTATATTTTTTTATGATAGTACTAAAAAGAAAATAATTTATATCATTTTCTTGTACTTGACTGGGTATTACAGGTTTCATTGTCTTTAAAACTCCGTCGTTCTCCCCTCGCTTAGGAAGTTTCCCCACTTTGGCTTTGCTTTTGTGCTTTCCCCTAACTTCTTCACCGATTTCCGCTTTTGCGCCATTTTGGGCTAGGTATTTGCATCTGACCCCTCGACTTTGCCCCTTCTAACTCCCCCGCTGTCCCATGAATAAAAAGTAAACTACAACTTGCAGTTTTTTGCATTAAGTGCAATAGAGTGGGGGAGGGAGTGGGAGTGGGAAAGCAGAAGCAACCATTTGGCAAATTAAGCGCTGTTTGTTGTGCATCCGGGGGGCTGGGGGGTTGTGGGGTTGCTGAAAATTAATAATGTATTGTGTGCAGAGCCATTTGCAAGGTTTGAGTTAGGTTTGTCCAGAACTTTGAGGTCAGCGTGCGGAGCATGATTTGCCATGCACTTAAAAATTTATTAATTGTTTGCGTTTCTCCAAGAGTCGCTCCACCCGACCCCGCCCCAAAAGAGACCACTTCTGCCCACTTTCTTTTCGCGTTTAATGAGCGGCAATTGTGCAAATTACAGCAGAAACTTGCCAAGAGAAGGAAGTACTCCTTAGCCAAGAATTTTCCTTATTGTCCTCGAAGTACAAAACTACTTTAGCCATTTAAATTAGATATTCGTTGTTTTCCACGAGAACGACCCAAACCCCTTCAAGTGCCCACTCATTGTTTTCAATTTAAGCCGATTTCAATACATGAACCTTTTTCAAAACTTTCTACTCTAATCTTCCCCGGCCATCACATATTGTTCTTTCGATTTTGTGCCACTTCAGAGCGCATTGAAGCCAGCCATATGAACTTATCAGTCTAAGCCGCTCGAGTGGCATAATCATTTCAGCTCACCCCACCAGATCCGACCCATTTTCCCGTAAGAATGCCCAAAATTAACCCCGCCAGGAGATAGACTCGAGCAGATCCTGCATTTTTAATATTCCAAAGCAAAATTTCCAGCTGTTAAGCTCATAATAAAAATCCTATTTTAAATAACTTTCAACGATTTCGGGAATTTCGCTCGACCAACCACCACGCGGCCCGCAATTTTCCAGCGAAAGGTCATAAAAAATGGAATAAAAAATGGTACAAGGGTGCTCGGGGCGGAGTCAATCAGCTGCTCAACCTTTCGAGTTGCCAGTGTTCAATTAAGCGTGTACAATAAATTCCCTGGCCGTGGAGCAACCCCTATCTCTATAGGGGATACTCGTACGCGGAGCATATGTGCGGAGGGCTCGATCCCGGGGAAAGTTCAAAGTTTGTGTCTCGACCAATTTTCCTATAAATATAAATAAAAATGTTTATTTATATAATTAATTGTATCAGTCGGAGGAAATTGGCCAAGCGAGCAACCCTTTTCGATGGCTCCCGTTCCTTTCGGGTTCATAAATAAATAAAACTGCAGGGGTGGTTCTAGAGGGGGATTCGGGAATGCACGCACGATTTTTCCTATAAAACCAAATGGGGTGGTGGGAGGCGGACAAACCGCAAAAACGCCAACCACAATACAAAAATTACAGCCACTAAAAACCGCCAACGACATCGACGACGACGGCGAAGTTGAAAAATATCAATCGATGTGGGTTCATTTATGTGTAATGAACATTAATGAAGCGCAAAGAGCGTGACTAATAACGAAATTACCAATTGGCCAAAAGAGTCAGGACCGCAATGGAGAGATGACGTCACTGGCGTTTTCCCTATTTTTCCCCTCCCTCCCAGCTTGACCCATTGGAGGAAACTTTTCTGGGGAAAATCTATGAAAAGAAATCAAACATTCCTTGGGTAAGAAGTGTTTGATTGGGAGGAGGGTGATATAATGATAAAAGCGTGGTAAGGGGAGTTGCAGAGGTGGAATAATAATAATACTGCGCATAAACCATAAAATGCCATTAAGTGCGTCATTTCAATTTGATTTGAGAGCTCTGATTTTTATTTTCCTTCCTCAACTTTGCTTAATGCGAGTGGATGGAAGGGAAAAATGTCACAAAAAAGTTGAAATTGTAAAGTTTCCGCTCTGTATTCCATTTCTGCGTCGGTCAATTCCGACTCATTGAAATATTTTTAATGATTTCCTGCGTTATCCCCCAAGTTTGGCACTTTAATCTAAACGACAACTGACAAATGCTAAATTATGGCTCGAAGTAATCACAAAAGGATTAGGAAGCGACTGTCAGATAAATTCGGCATGCACAGATTGAGATACATTTATCACTCAATATTCCCTTCATTCGCTTCGTGGGTTGGCTTAATTATTCCTCCCGATTTCCCCACCACACTCAGTTCTTTTCCTGGATTGATAATGAATGGTTTTCAATTTATTCGAGCCAACAATAGCCACTGGAGTGTTTTTGTCGTGGCTTTAATTAAATTTTCTCAAACTCGCTTAATTGCTCTACGCCCACTGCAAATCATTAAAATCTTTATGGCCGGCCGCTCCCTGCCAATAAAACCCCTCAATTGACAAGCTACCCAAAATTGTCATTAAGTAGCCTCCATTACATTCCCAGCCCAGCCGAACTCGAAAATCCAACTCTTAGGGGCATTTTATCTGCTCCTCTCAAGCTTTTGTCCTGATTTATGCATAATAATTGAGTAATTACAATTTTTAATTTCCCATTGACTTTCATGTTGCATTATTATTATTGTTGTTATTATTTGCTTAGGCCAACAAACAACATAAGGGAGAACAAAAAGAAACTCATTTAAAATGCAAATTTCCTCTAAACTGGCAAATTATAATTCAACAGAGACCGAAAGCAGCATTCCGCGCCGAAAGTGACAATTAACACTAATTGTCATTATAATAATTTCATATTGTTTTTTCGCTCTTAGTTGTTGTTACCGCCAGTTGTGTTGTTGTTGTGGTAATTGTTTAAGCTTGCCACGGCATTTTGCTGTCCTGGCAATTTAAAATGCAAAAACCGGAGTGAAGAAAAAATCGAGGGGCTCAAACTTTGCCGTGTGAAGTTCAGTTGAGTTCGAAGCCGGGTGAAAATATTGTTTTTCATATAATTTATGTGCCCGGGCCAGGGCCCAAGTCGAAGTAGTTCTGTAATGGAATTATGACCCTGTTTTGGCCCCTCGTCCTCCGCGAGGTCCCCACATGGCGCTACAATTTTTGCTATGTGTTTATTATTTTAACACGAAACTTGCACTCGAGTCGAGGGTGGGGGCCAGATGGAGTTTTCCCCACTTGTAAACAGTAATTTTTGCCCATTAATGGGGTCCCTGCATACTCACGTATGTATATGTGCAGGGTGTTATTGTTGTTTCCCCGCAAGGAGGACAAAGGCAAAAACAAAAAGGCAACAAGTCAAGTCGACAGTAATTTTCAACACTTACCAGCGGGCTAAGGACCCGGGGTGCCCAGGACCCCCGGGCCCCAGGACCCCAATGGCCATTGCAACTTTTACATCAAAGCGGCGGATTCCTCGAAACGAATCCAACCTCGGTGGGGAAGTCCTGCGACAGAGGAGGACAAGAAAGTGGGCCGTAATGGAAAGCCGGCGATTCCGCAGAGAAAGCGTTTTGGGGAACAGACATTCGCAGACATTTCCCTTCCTGGCGCTGACTTTTGTGCAAAATCGTGCCATAAACATGAACACCAACGGCAACACCATCACCATCGCCATCGCCAGACGTCCCTCTTACGGGTCACATATGTGTGCAGTTTGTCACGGCATAAGTCGAGCTGTTCAGCTTGAGGAAGCGGAGGGTCTGGGACTCCAAGGAGTGCAACTATGGATTCGCGTCACTGCAGAACGCAAAAACCAAAACCAAAGCACTGACTTTTATAATGAATTATTAGTGGAGTGGTCAGGGGAGGATCGGGGGTGGGGAGCGCGGAGCGGTGGCTTGTGTGGTGTTTGCGGGTCTTGCGGTTTCAGCTCGGCACTTAAAAATTTAATAGGGCTGCAACAAAAATACCCTCCGGCGAGCAACAACCCAAATGAACCCACCGACCCCAGCTCCAAAAAGTATGCAACGAAATTTAAATTGATTTAATTTTTCAGGTTTTTTGCGGAGCTCAGTTTTTGCGGCGGTCAGCCATCTGGAAATCCTTTGGCACTTTGTTAGTGCCAAAGTCACAAGAGCAGAACCGAACATTTTTAGCCTTTGGCCCGAAAAAATAAATGCCAACTAAAAGCCAAGTTAAGTGCACAAGGTGGTCAGCAGCTCCTTTCGACCCCTCAACAAGGGAAAAACCATTAATGCAGCGGCTGGGTTCAAGTGGTCGCCAAAAAGCGATGAAATTAACCTTCATCCAAAATGGCAGAGGTAAATTCCAAAAAAAACGCTTGCAACCCATTCTGAATTGGGCTTGAACTAGCCTCGTTCGTTGATGCTTCCCGCTCATTACGCCTTGCAATGTTTTTCGCATTTTTTGCGAACCGTTTTATGCTGATTGCTTTGAAGAGCACAATGGTGGCCAAAAAAAGAGGCAAGCTATGTACACGCCGCCACTTTTAGCCCCTGAAAACCCCCTCCTACTGAAAGCCTCTTGGCAACACAAACACACTCATCTAAACCAGACCACTTTACACTGGCCGCGCAGCCAAACAAAAATTGCGCATAATTCCGGCTCGGTAAAAGTTTCGAGTCCTGAGCCGCTCTGCCACTCCCCCACTCTCCTCCACTCCTGCACTGCTCCACTCCGGCGGAGCTCTGCGCTCCACCCATGGAGCCCTAAACGATCCCCACCCAGGACAGAACCCGACACCACCAGCTCCGTCGTCGTCGTATATTTGTCAAGCAAATGGAATAACCGTTGCAATTGCTACAACGTCAAAGCCAAACAAAAATGTTATTTGCCGCTTTGCCCAAAAATCAAGTACACAACCAACCCGGAACCCAGCCCAGAAACCGAGTCCTGCCAGCGGCCTGGGATTGGGGCAGTGAAATGTGGATTTTGATGTTGCCTGGTACCCGGGAAGTGGTCTGCGAGGGGGGAGGGGATGGGTCCTGGAGTGCGGCGCCCGCCTAGTCGCTTTATTAAAGTTAAAACCCAGCATTGTCCCTTTTTACACATGAGTTTGCGAGTTGACGAGCATCGAATGAGCACCGAATCAACGAACGAATGCACACTGCAGGGGCAAGGGACTGGGGAACCCGGCCCAGCATACACAAACTGCCAAGAGATTCGCGTTTGCCCAGATTTCCAGCTGCACCCATCGCAGAAAACAATCCAAGAGAGGAAGGGTAAAAGCCGGTCAGTCAGCCTTGGTTGGGAAAAATGTTCTGTTGTAGGAATAGAGCCGAAAAACAATATAACTGGGGGATGGCAAACATCAAACCATTTCTTTGTATGATGTTTAAACATAAACCAAAGCTCAGGGGTATTTTTGTGAAAATATCTCTGAGTTCAACAACAATGTTGGACTATTATTTTGAAATTTAATATCGATGATTACTACCTATACCAATTTTAAATTAAGCTATCTTTGGTATTTATTTGGTGGTAGTTAAACAATATCAAAAAATCGTGTTCATGAGAAGTCTGCATATAAGAAGAGTACACTCCCAATCGGTTAGCTCTCCAAGCCTGTCCCCAATTTCCCTGCTTTTTTCGGACTGTGATTTCCACGATTCGCGCTCAGAAGTTTGCTCCCTGTGTTGTTTCTGTTCCGGAGTGGGTGAGCTGGGTTCGGGCTTGGGATCTGGATGGGGTGATGGCGATGGTGATGGTGATGGCTGGGGCTTCATGTTGATGGTGTTGTGGCACTAGAAGTGCATGTGGAACGTGCACGCCAAAAACCGAAAGCAAAGCAAAAGGCAAACCCAACACAACGCAATGGGAAACGTTTGTTTTAATGCCCCAAAGCGACAAATATTGAAAGAGAGAGCGAATGGAAAGCGGAGTCTGGTGCTGGGACTGCAATACTAAACTCCAGTAGGCGATTTAACGGCCAAAGTAATGCAACGACAAACAAAACAGCCGGCACGGCGAGGTTTTGAGTTTTCGAGTTTTTTCCAGGGCTTACTATAAGTGGAGGGCCTCGGCCTGGGATCGCGCATTTTTGGCCATTTTCCGTGCGAGTTTTGGCAAACGTTTTTCGAGGTGAGCGACACGAGGGGGCCATAAATAACGAGCCCAGTTGAGTTGCTTTTCAGCGCAGCAGGATATGGCCAGGCCGGGGAGGAGGCCTCCTGTCAAATGCAACAGGGCAGGACAAAAACCAAAACGGGCCGAGCCAGGACCCGCCGAAAAAACGTGGAAATCTGCGCATCCTTAGAGCCAAAGTAATTAAAGTGGCAACGCTGACAGCCAGAGGGCGCCACCTGAAAACCCACAATATATAAAAAGCGAACGTATATGAAAACCGCAAACGCGACCCTCCAAACTCCTCGTCCGCTGAGCTGTGCAAAACCAATTTGTTTATAAAAATATTAGACCACATATTGCGGGGGCGGTGGGGCCCTGCTGGACGCCATAAAGTATGCAATAGTTGCCCGACCTGTGTAGTTATTTTATTATATTATTTATGGTCAAATGGCGAAGTAAACTTGCATTTTTTCGCCCCGCTTTTCCGCTTTTCATTTGGTAAACTCTCTGAACAAACTCGGTTAGTAAATTCATTTTAAGCCAGGGAACTGGTCATCCGCCCATCGGGGTGTGTTTTTTCGCTCACACTCTGATGTAAGCCAAATACCGCGCTAGTGACCAAAGCAACCGCAAAGTCCGAGCAACTAAGACACATTCACACACATGGACAGGCGAAGAACACAGATACAGATACGGACACACACAAAGTATCCGCAAAAAAGTGGTCAGTTGGCCAAAAACTAAACGAAATGTAATAAAGCAACGGATATGCCAGTTTGGCTTGAACCCCACTCCATCACCATACCATACCATACCATACCATACCTACTATTTACCCCATCCTCCCGCCCCTCATCGGAAAAGAGGTTCCATGGATATGGGAAAATGCTTTCAGCAGCCACAGCAAGCACAATAAATGAATATGAATTAGGCAACAGAGGGAGCCCAGGATGGAGGGAAAAATCGAAAAAGAAACCGATACAAATGTGTCAGTAATATGAAAGGAGGTCCTTGGACGAGGAAAACATTCGAACGGGTTGAATAACTGCAGCAGGAGCGTACAACCTTGATACGGATGCTTAAACCGGAAAATCCGTGTCAGTCTTTTTGTCTCGACTTAATGTTCATTAACAGAATAATTTTGGCTTCGAATATTTCTCTCCTTTAATTCAAAAAGATATTTTAAGAACTAAAATTATTTGAAGCATCGTCAAACAGTTAATAAATGTAGCTCTTAGCAATTAGTCTGTAACAAGAGTGTGTGGTCTATATTGCTTAGCTTGTTCCTGATTACGTTTTCTCATTTAAAATAAATCTTTTTACGGTTTTCCAGGCTTTGTGTCATCCTCTGTCCGTCTTATTTCAGCTATAATTTGGACTATATTTGCTTGGTCAGGCACTTTCCTTTTGACCCATTTGGTGCAGCCATCTTGTTTACACTTTTGTCTTAATCTGCTTACGGGTGGCAATTTTAGTTTCATTTACCAAATCACATACGTGTACAGAAATGTGTATCCAGTCGTATTTGCTGCAATAATTCACGCTGCACTCCTCTCGAGCATTCCGCATTCAAATACTGCCGCTTTTGTCCACTCAGAAACATTAATTTTCCTCACAGCTTAAACAACATTTTCATTTACACACACGTGAATGGGTGAATGAGCTGAGTGGGTAAGTGGAAGAGTGAATTGGCCGAGACAACACCTGCGGGCGCTCTGGGGAGAAACCGTATTAGATTTGTTAATTTAAATGCAATTGCCAAAAGCAGTTGCACCTTGAGCCAAATGGCCTTTGCCTTCCTACCATAAATAAATCAACTTAATGTCAATTGCAGCGAAAACAACAACAGAAACGAGCCGACTTAGGGCAAATGTGTCCAGACGTTCTGGGCAGACGAAATTGCGTTCAAACGACTCAATTTAATGAAACAAAAATCATTAAGCCACTTAGCAGAGATGGAGAGAGTGCCGAAAAACGATTACAGATCTGGGAATTCATTCCGGGCCTTGATTCGTCCGATGACTTCTTATTCCGCCCGGCTGCCCGGCCAGGATCCCGCCTGTCTGGGCCTCCAGCTGTGCCCCAAGACGTGTGTGGGCCTGGCCCGGCTCGATCCAGGTGGCTGTCAACAATGTGCAATGATTTCTCTCCGGTCGAAGGCAATCACAGAGGCTGACACGGCAATTAGACTGCAACAAAGGGGTCAGGGGGCTGACCACTTCTGCCTATTAGTTATTGAAATCAGCTGTCAGAAAGTTCCGAAAATTGCACAAGTCCCAACTGATGACTGAATGGCATAAATGCCACTACAGCTGCAGAAAACACCGACACACACTGGAAGAAATCGAGGAAATGTTGGCCACGTCTGGATTGCAATCGAAGTTTCCGATGCCATTTCCCACATGCAAAATTGATATTCAATGGGCTTTGGCGAGTGTAGAATAGCTAAGAAGAGCAGATCCCTTGACAGGCACTCACAAAAATGGCCGACGTGACCATGGTAACCTGTCTGCCCACTAGGGTGGACCAGCAACGAAAGGCATACATAGAAAATATACTTTATATATTGCTGGATAGGACCAGACTCCACTGCGTCTGAAATATCTTCGTCGAAACTATACTTACACACTCAAAAAGACGTCTTCTAAAATGATGTAAGAGCCACCCTAATGCACTCAGATGGACAGGCACACACATGCAAAGGACACGGGTTTCTTGGGAACGGTTGATTTGATTGCCAAGCGAGGAGAAAGAAGTGCAGGGCGAAAGCAAAGGACCTCGAGTTTTGAGCTCAGCTGCTGCAGAAAGTTTGCACAATGCAAGTTCCCCACTTTCACATCCATTCCCATTCCCGTCCCCAATCCCATTTCCACCCCGCTCAAGTGTGAATTCATGTAAATGTGTGCGAGTCCAGTGCCGCATTTGTTTGCTCTGTTTATAATTCAATTGTAAATGCATTTCAATTACGTGCACATTAAACAGGCCATCACAGACAAAGTTTTCGGTGTCGGGCCAAGGACTCCGACTTGACCACTGGGCCAGACCGACCAGACCAGGCCAAGTCCAGGACCAGGGCCATTACCACGGCCATTGCCGGACGGAGTCTGAGCCAACTTAGCGAGCGGAACACGCTCCGCATTTAAGGACAATTGGCCCATTATGGCAGCGCGTTGAAACGGCAAAATGAGAGTCGGCAAAAACAAAGAGTGCGGTGGGATGGCATCCAGGATAACAATGCCATTAACAACTACTACAAATGGCTCTTAAAGGTGCAATGTGTGAACGAATGCCAACGAATGAGCAGTTCAGAGTTTGCTGCGGGCAGGAAAGTAAGAAACAAACTGCAATGATTTGCAAGCGAACTTTAAGCCCCATCCAAAGCAATGATGAAGGCAGTTTCGGAAAGTTTGAAAAGCGTTAAGCAGCACTTGAGAGCGGTACCCTGTAGATAGTACAGAACAATAAAATGATTTAGACCAGCCATCTGATACTAATGTTTCAAGATGCAGGGTTCGTTCTTACCATCTACCTAACATTTTTCCAGTAAAATGGGGCACTGTGCATTTAGTTTATCCCTAGACAGGGACAAATATGTATTGAATATTCGGATGAAATTAGTGTCACTTTGATAAATTCGCCATCTTTTCGGAGAGTTTCGAATATTGCTGACTCGCTCTTACTCTTAAAGTAACATTATATTTAATAAATTCACCAGCCGAATATCAAATTCGTTTAAAATTCGTATGCCCCTTTATGCTTATCATTATTTTCTTAATATGTCCCCATTGAACTCGGTCTGTCCACATCTGCAGCATTGTTAACAAGGCTTAATTGAATGTGAACTGGGCCAAAAAGTCGCCACGACTTTTCGACCCTCTGGATCATCGACGGGGGGCCGAAACCACCCCCAGTGCAAACCTGCCCAGTCAGAGGTTAAATGACCTTTGGAGTGCACTTAACCAGGCAGCCGGGCTCAGCCGAGCGTTCCGCTCCGTTCCGTTCCGTTCGAGGCTGTGTCTTTGTGTGTGTGTGCTGAGTCCTGCAACCCTCGCAGGTTTTTTGGGCCGTAACCAAAGCCACTCTAATGAGTCGTCCAAGTCCGAGCTCCAGTCCCGCCGCATTCACAATTAGCCTCGAGTCCTCGGGGCCCCGAGTCCTCGAGTCCTTCTGGCCCTGCAGCAGTCACTAAAGTGTAACCTGTATTCTTGACCACACTCACTGCCCCGCCCAACCCACCTTTCCCACAACATCGTCATCGTCTTTGGCAATTAAGCCTTGGCCGACCGTTGACCACGGCAAATGACCGCAGCCAGTTTGCTTTCATTAATTTTTGGTTGTAATCCTTGCTGAAGCTTTTCATTTCATTTTAGTTTTCGCCCCGCAGTTGTTGTTCCACTGGCTACGGCCGGCTCTTTCCGGCTCTTCCGGACTTTCCGGACTCTTCCTCGTCATCCTTGTCGTGCGTGTGCATAGTTCGGTGCACACTTTTTCACACTTGGTCGTACCTACTGGGATGCCCAGCACGAGGAAGGGTTGTATGGGTTGTGGGGTGCGAGACGGAGGGTTTCGAAAATCTTCAAAGCCAATTTGCTCTGCTGTAATCCCCATGTTCGGCCTGGAGCCAGAAAGTTTCAGAGCTTTAATTTAGCAAGCCCTAGTCATAGATTATTAATTCGATATGTAGGGTTTTTTCTCTTAACTGTGCCATTGTTTCATCAGCCTTGCTAAACATAAAAAATTGGACTTTGCACTTGAAATATTCTATATGTTAACTATGTTTTTCTAGTTTTACCTAATTTTCCAAGCATGAATTATAAAAAATCTTTAAAAATCCTAACTAGATTATCTGAATACTACTTTCATAGACATAACCTATAAATCGTTAGGTTCTGTGTTCAAACACTTTATTCGAACCCAGAGATCCCTTTCCTTTGAGGCGAACTAGTTTCCTAGATACTGAATAATTACAGTTTAAATTTCCCTCTTTGACCACCCAACCGTAGGTGGCACTTTGATGAACTCTCATCAATGGCCGCCATTGTTTTGCCGCCTTTTGCAATCCAAATCCCTTTCAGCTCGCAAATTAAACAATTTACAGGTCACTCCAGAGTCCGGAGGCGGCGATGACCGGCGACGGCCTCTTTTTTCTTTGTTGCCGGGGACTGACCGTTGAGTTTTTTGCCACAGTGGTCATGTTTTTACATCTGGGCCACGTCCAGGCCCAGTCAGCTTCGGTAGCCTCGGCGTTAATGACTTTTGTGCTGGGGACCCCTTCCCTCCCCTTCCTTGGTCCTGTCGCCTGGCCAAATGTTTTAAAACTGGCCAGCAGTTTTTGTTGCGCTGCTGCTGTGCTGCTGTTATTGTGGGATGTTGTTACTGGCGATTGCCGGGCGGTTAGTGCGCCGCGTTTGCTACCGCCCGCAGTGTTTGCCAGGACAACCAGGACAACCAGGACAACCGACTCATTTGTACAGGTTTTTTACACACTCCGCCCGTTCGGCCGTGGGATCGGCGGTGGGGAAAGGGAATTGTTAATTAAAGTATTGTCTCCTCGTTGCTGGCAAAATGAACAAGTAGAAACAGGGACCTGGCCCCACTAGTCCTGCCCTGCTCGGCTCTGCTCGGCTCGTCCTGGGCCGTCAATTGTCGAACATGGTACTCTACAGTTCCACTTAACAGCTACAATGGGCACTTTGCCACAATGAATTCAAATGGATGCCCCCGACGTTCGTTCTTTTTTCACTGCACCACACTCACACACGGAGTGCTACATGTGTTGTTATTGTTGTTTCTGCTGTGTCGCTGCACACACACGTGGACATGACGTGCACACAATGACAGCTGACTGTTGGCTTCCAAAAGCCCCGAGGCCATGGCAGTCCACAAACGAGAGTTCGGGGGGTGCCGGGGGTCAGAGGTGAGTCGGGAGGAGCTGGGGCGTCGGAGGACCCATAGAGCAGGCCGTGATTCTTTAATGACTGCTTTAATTTTCGGGTTTACCAATTAAAACTACGTGGGAAATGAAAAACACATGCAGTACGGAGCTTGCATAATACGGGGGCCAGCGAGAGAGCTCTCGGGGATTCCCCAGAAAGGCTTGGGGAAAATGGGAAAATTCGTTGAGCTAGACGAATGTTCGGGGCACCCACTTGAAGTGTAAATTGGTTGCCCAAAGATGCCATTGCGGACTGGAAATTGCTCAGGGGGCAGTTGGGGAGTGTATTTCAGCCAAATGCTCGAGTACAGTCTGCCCTGCCAGTGAAATTCGGCAACGGTGGCTGGCCATAAGTGCACCGAATTAATTTGTTAAATGGGAATTAAATAAATGAAACGCGGTCACTCGAGGGCACGAGAGGATCTCGGAATAGTGGCCAATAGTGGAGGAATCCAAGCCCCTCAAGAGGCACCTCCTCTCCTCCGTTCCGGGTGAAGTGCGGCAACGTTTCCCGTTCGCTGCAATTTGCACCATTAACCCGCCATCGACAATGCCCAACTCCAGCTTCCGACTGCAGCTGACCAAACATCCCATCCACCTGGCTCCCTCCTCCAACCTCCTGCCAGCTCTGCCCACAGGCAAACATCCTTGCTTCCTTCCTGCCCTGTTGTTGCCGGCTACCCAACTTGGACTCCCTGCTTTTTTTGCGAATGTGTACTTCATTTAGCAGGCGAACCTTGTCCAGAATAAAGGAGGGGGAGGGGAGGGGCTTCCGGACCAAAGGGGCATTCCCAGCCAGACAGTGCATCCGTGTACACGTCAGCAAGGACATTATTGCCGCTGTTGCTGGGTTGTTGCAACGCCATTATAACGCCATTTCGACGACCCCACCTTGACCACCTCTGGCAACTAATTTTTTACACATTTCTCATTTTTCAACCCGCCATTATCCGCTCTTCCTTTGCAGAACGACACGATGCGCCTGCTGTACATGTACCACGCCCAGGATCCGCCGCACGGCTCGGTGCGTCCTGGCACCCTTCCGGATCCGGCCCGCGCCTTCCGCCCCTACCGCCCCATGGTCCTGATGCAGCGCGCCCAGCTGCCGATGCCCTCGCCCACGCACGACGAGCGCGTGCGAGTCCTCGAGCTGCGCAACGAGGACGTGGAGCTGCCCTCCGGCGACCTGCCGCTCTTCTGGTGCAAGATGTTCAAGCTGGAGGACATCAATCGCAAGCACCACCTGATCCGGGTAAGGGAATTCGATCCAAGGCTAGCGCTACCGCTTAACCTGGCGTTTACTTAGGCCATTAACGGCTCATAACTAGTTGCAATTTATTTGGATTTTGCAGACTATCTTTTTTTATTTAATTGTATTTGTTATTTTGCTAAATAATTACCTCTGAGCCCTCGAAATCACTTTTCTTCTATCCAAGCAACATTTCTTCAAAGCTAAATTTAGTAATGTTGGATTTTTGTAATACTGAAGAATACATTTACCCATTACAATACTAACTAATCTCTTTAGTGTAGTAAATTAGCCATATATTAAAAGAGTATCTGAAAAGCGTAGATCAAAGGATATTTTTAGTTTGCCATTCGGTTATCATACCCATACATTGTCAATTTACTGCTGATATAATGTTAAATTATTTCCTTAGTCAAGGAATTACCACTTATTTATAAATTAGAAGGATATGCTAGAGTCGGAACTTCCTTTAAATATTTTCACCGGGTGCAGGACTAAACGATATTAAATACAATGCATAATTAAGGCCAAGTGCAGTGAATCGTTCTGGCATTCCGCTTTTGTCTGGCAGGCGTGTCTCTGCACTCTGCCCGCCGTATTCTGCATTCTGAGCTGTCGTTGTCTCCCGGCCCCGGCATAACCAAATTGAAATATTAAAAATTTATCCCCGTCTCGCGCGCCCTATCTTTCCCACAATGCACATCATCTCACTAACCGTTGTCTCTCGCCCTCCCGGTTCATTTTCTTTTCATGGCTGGCAGTACGAGCCGATTTATGATTCATCGTCCAGCGTGCACTACTTGCAGCACATAACGCTGCACGAGTGCCAGGGAGCCCACGCGGAGCTGGAGGAGATGGCACGCGAGCAGGGCCGCCAGTGCCTCGGAGCCCGCTCCATTCCGCTGGCGTGCAACGCCATCGTGGCCTCCTGGTCGCGCGGCAGCGAGGTAAGCACAAGCATCCGAGAACGGAATCACAATCTCTGGCCTGAAGACCCGAAACCCCGATACCCCTTGGCCCGAAACCCCGATGCACCGATGCCCGAACCCCGATACCCCCAGCCATTTTCGTCATAACCATAACCATGCAATATTAATTTAACCTTCGCAAATGCTTCCTTTCAACACGAAAAAAGGCGCCGCAGAAGCCAAGGCACACGGCCTACACGAACACTCGACTACCCTATATCACGTGTAAAAGGATTTTAACCTCCAGAGCTCATAAAACCCTATTTTACCATGTTATTTCATACAAAAATTTTCTTTTTGCTAAGGTTCCAGAGCCAAAACTACATTAATATATATCCGAATTTATAACCCTTTTTTAAATCAATGTATTTAAAATTATGATATTTCATTTTTCGGATCCAAAGGTTCCTACTTGCCTTTGATAAATCTGAAATTTCCTCGAAGGAAATAAAGATCCGTATTGATTATAATCCTACTTTCGTGATACATATCTCACACGTAAAGTATACCTGATGAAGCAAGTAGATAACTCATTATTATAAAATCATATTTTAATCCTGGAGAGATCCCTGAAACGTGAGTCCTTCAACTCGATTGCTCCGAGAATGCACGCTTCCATTCCCCACAGAGTATTCCGAAAAATAAATACCTTGGCCCCATTGGCCCCTGACCTCTCCGCCAAGGCTCATGTTTTTGTTTTTCTGAGCAGCTCGACGACTCAGGGCAGGGTTTTCATAATTTCATCAGAAGAGCGCCATAATGCAGTGGCATGTTATGGCTGCTGTCCGCCAGGGGCGCTCGGCAATGCAATTGAATGGCAATGGACGAGCTGGGAATGCGGGGTGCGAGCTGGACGGAGGGCAAGGGCCCTCCGATGGCTGCATTTAAATTGCACATGGCCATGGCATCCACTTCCGCTCGCCCTGCCCCCACTTATATATACTCATGGCGAGTATAAAAACAAACACTCAACACATTCCCCCAATCCATACCAGCCCAACCCCACCCAACCCGACCCGAACCGTCTTTTGTGTCCTTTTTCCGCTGTTTGCTGTCATTTTTTGGCCTTTCTCTTCGCAGGGCTTTACGTATCCACATGAGGCCGGCTACCCGATCGAGTCGCGACAGGCGAAATATTACTTAATGGAGACCCATTACAACAATTTGAAGCCCGACTTTGCCCAATTGCACGCCAGACAAATGGCGGATAATTCGGGTTTGAAAATCTACTTTACGCACGTCCTGCGACCCAACGATGCTGGCATACTGTCAATCGGTAAGTACAGTGCTCCCTCCCCAAAACCTCCCCCGTATGCATATATCTAGATACGAGCGCACATATAAACCCAGTGGGGGGGGAACAGCTGCTGCCCTTTTGTATATTTTATGCGACAGGACTTTCTATATGTGTATATGCAACTCATGTCATGCAATTTATGAGATTGCCGAGTGGACTGAGCGGCCACGGACGGGTGTGGAATGGCAGGTCTAACCGCATTGGTGGGGCTAGTAAAACAAAAGCTTATGACTTTGCCCGGCTTGTCCAAATGCGGTTTAGCTGCGCTCGAGAGTGGGTGTTTGTATCCATGTGCAGTCCCTGGACTGTCTGCAACAACAGCCAGAACAACAAACAAAGGAGATAAGTCCTGGAAGGAGCAACCAGACAGCAATTTAACTACCTTTTATCCACCACGAAAGTTTATATCGTCACAGTTCCAATACGCCATGCCTGTCAGACAATGGCCAGGCTCTCTCCAGCTTTTTTCTGCCGCTCCAAATTGCTCACAAATAGATTTTAATTTTAAATTCGGCGTTCGCCGGCCATAGACACACGCATCCAAATCAAACAACTCGAACACTTGGCATGTGTCTGCAGTCGAAACAAAAGCGGAAAGCTGAAACTTCCTAGCCAAGCAACTAAATAATTCAAAAAGCAAAAGGTTAGGTGCTGCCAGTAACAGTTCATTGTGGATAGTTGCAGCGAGGGCTTCTCCTGGAGTTATTAGGATAATTTCGAAGCCTTGAATTACATAAAAATCTTTCACTTCGAAGAAAAAGACCGTATTATAGATGATCAGTACTAACACAATTATATTTGGTTGAAGTAAACACTTAGTTAGAATAGGCTACCTTTTCAAAATAAGTAAGAGAAACTTAAAAAATAATAAAATCAAAGCGTAACATTATGCCTTATTGCATATTGTATCACCAAGAGTGCTTTATTACTTTAAGAATAGCCATTTTGATTTCCCGAACACTATTTATCAGCCAATCTGCGTGGCAAGGAGATGTCTTCCAATCTCCCTCAAGATTCCATCGCTCTTCCCTTCAATTATCATATTTTCTAGCTTATCCACCGGCGAATACTTTTGACTCACCAACCGACTCTCGATTGGAAAAACCCGCAAAACAGCAATTTACAAGCACCTTGCTGTGCCCCCTCGAAATTTCCCACCCGATCCCTAAGCGCTTTTTGAGTACTTCTCGGCCTCACTCCGCTGCACCACCCATCCATATCCAGCCACGACCCGAATGAACCACCTGAAAATTCTTCAGGTACTCAATTTTTATATTCATTGTTCATTGTGTGGTTCGTGAGCAGGCAGAGGATAACTAAAATACTAATTTCACTTTAGAATTTATTTCTATTTTTCCCGCTGGCCGTGCTGGGCTGTTTCTTCTGTTTGTTTTTGGCATTTTCTGGAGGTTGTTGGGGCTCGAAGGACCTCCCACCGACCTGTCCCTGCTGTTGTTGTTGCGATTGCTATTTCACTTTTGTTGAGAGTCACGCAAACCAATATAACTTTTCCCCAACCGCACAGGGAGACATGGCCAAAGCGCTAAATAAGAAGGTGGATGGGGGAGAGTGGGGCGCGTGGACGTGGTCGGTTGGTGGAACTTCGTCTACTTACACTTCTCCCATCTTTTTTTGAGTAGGTGTTGCCAAAACTTCCGGAGTAGAACACCGAAGCACGGCGAAAAACAGAAAGAGAAGTGGATTAATACATCTTGATAGAAAAATACAATTTGGTAAAGCCGAAAACAGAGGAAAATGTCGGCATAATCCGGGGCCGATTCGGGCGGGAGGACGAGATCCGATTCGGTGGGCTTTAGGGACGGCAGACGGCATTTGCCATTGAAATATTTAATTGGAATTTAACGCATACCACGCACACGAACACATTCGCAGAAGCCAGTCAATAAATAAAAAATGAGGAGAGCCATAGCGAAAAATAAAATGTTGGCTACAATTTTCTCCTGGTTTGCTATAAATTGAATTACCGAGCAAGCAAGGAATCGGGAAGTGGAGGGGAGCCCAGGCCAAAGCCAAAGCTCCCGGGCCCCACACGCATAAGTAGCTGCGAAATTGCTACGTTTCCGGTCTGATTCCGTCCCTCCCGCTCGCTGTGGCAAAATTTAATTTCAATTTAATTGGTTATTGATATAGCGCCCTGGTGTATGCAGCGAATCTGTGATTAATGTTGCGGCTTGGCGAATTTTTATGGCACCTTGGAGATGGGAGCCGGAAGATGGGGCGAAACAAATGAGGTTGGGACATGTTAAGCCTGCTCGGGGATTGTAATCTGCAGCTCAAAGCTTATCGAAAAGTGAGCGAACATCCATTGATCAGAGGTTGGCAGAAGTGGAAAGTTATGATACGGACTCCACACTCATTCAGCAGTTCATTAACAATTAAATACAGTCAGTACTATGTGTATTTTTGGCATGAAAAAACGCCCTCATGAATATTGAAACATAAATCCTATCAGGAATGCCTTTAAAGTCCCCTTAAAACGCATTACAATACATTCAAATGGACTAAAATCTAACGAAAATAATCGCTTAAAGTTTTGCCACAGAATTTATCTGACCCAAAAATGTTTTGGCCAAATTTGATTTCGGGGCCAAGTTTCAGTCAGCAATTTTGGCGCCGAAATAACCAAATATATTGCTGATATCTGTGTCTCCCATGGACGCTAATCAAATTGTTTCGCCTGCCAGGCGGAGTCCCTCTTTTTGGGACACAAGTGAGTGAGCTGACGCTTTGACACAAATTGCCATTTAAAATAATTAGAAAAGTTGCAATCGGACATTTTTGCATTCTGCCATTTGCCGTGTGCTGGCTGTCAACATGCAACTGCCGAAACCCCCGCCAACTGGATGGCAGCGTTAAATATCGATTTGCGAAATATGTGTAGTTATGAATTGCCAGCGAGCTTGTCCCGCCGCGCTTTGGGCCAAATCAAATAGAAATAGAGCCACTCCCGTCCGCTCCTTTTGGCCATGCCAGCAAATTTCGTCATGCTCCGCATGGCCAATATTGAATTTTGATTTAATGAATGGAAATTCGCAGAGAGAGACAGGGGGGATTCGAAATGAATCGAAATGAAATGAATCCGAACGCATTCGAAGCTCTGATGGCCAGCCATTTCACAGCGAGAGCTCTCTGTGCGCTTTGATAATATTCAAATGGACTGATCGAATTGAAAGTTAATGGAAATCAATTAAAGGACGGCGCAAAACTTTGCCGTCTCTCGTCAAAGTGTTCCCAGAAGACCGTAAAACTTCTTAAGCGAGGGCTCATCGTTGGGGCAGCTCGCGTGAATCGTAATTTTCAATTAAATTGATGATAGAGAATTTTAGTACCATAAAGTCCCCCTCTCGCGTGGGAGATTGATTGATTTCGCTCGCGTGACACTTTGTAAAATGACCAAAAATAGAGCCAGGGGCCGAACTTGGTGAAAACTTTTTAAAGCCAGCACGGCATAGTTAAACAATTTTTGGTAATTGAAAATTGATTCCCTGCTACATGACAAAGCCAAAACCCATTCGGTGGCGACTATGAAAATTAATAGAAATAATCTCGCCAACAAATATGCAAAGCAAATTTACATATATTCCCCTATACAGATGTATGCATACAGTTACGGTTATGGGCATAAAGCTGGCATTCCCAACTGCGCCAGCAGCGGGTGTAAAATTCAATTCATTACGTAATATTCCGTCCGTTGAGGTTGTTAAATTGGAAAAAGGAAAACACAACGGCGGCCAAATGGATATTTTATGCAAAAGATTTTAAAGTTAATATTTTTACGTGGGTTCAATGGGATTAAAGCGGATGAGCCAGATCGGGAAAAAGGAGTAGAAAGAAAGTAGGTCAGGGGAATGGTGTGGGGCACCTGCGGCAAAAAGTTGTAAAAACAAATGGGAAATGCCATGAAAAAATAATTAATGCAATTGGAAACTAATCTAGAATTGACAGATTCAATATTAAAATGATTTCGTACCTTAATTGGCTTCCCAGATATTGAAATTGATCAATCGCGGAGCGGAAATCTCTTAAGTAGCGCAGTAGTGTTTCGGTGATCTCGTTTTCAACACTTAAAGTTTAAGCTGGCAAAATATTGTTGTAATCGAGTTGCAAGGATAAAGGATTTAAACAACATTTAAGCCCAAATTTACGAGGCCGACACAGTAAGAGAGCAACGCGAAACACAAAAATGGAAATCAATTGCCGGCTGAATTCAGAAATGGGCTCCTCCAGCAATGCCAAGTATTTCCCGCGAGTATTTTGATTGGCATACTATAACCCCTCCCGCCGGCCCCCACGCACAACAATTGAAATGCCAAACAGCCAGGAGAAGGAACCCCAAATTTATATGTAGCACATGAATTTCAAATATTTTTTCAGCATGGCAGGCGACACGCGGCCCTAATTGAGTGTGGGGGAACATCGGGGCAAGGCCCCGGGCAGTCGGTCCTGTGTATGAACAATATTCCGCAACATTTAACTAATTGAGCCAACATAGGGGCAACAAAATCGCGTTCCCCAGAATTGAAAAATTCAAAATTTGATTTGCGAGGAATTTCTTGAAAAGATGGAAGGCCCTAATTGATGTGTGGGTTGGTCGGGGGTTGCTCTCTGCGACTGCATTGACAAAGTTGTTAAAACATCAAAAGCAGCAATTAAAATGTAATTACACGTTCTGCGACAAATCGAATTAAAAAATCAGCGTTCAAAGTTAAATAGAGTGTCGAGTGCAGGCGGATGGTTGTGGGCGGCGCAGAGACATGATGAGCGATGATAACGAGGTTGGGGTTTCCACATTCCGCGCTTACTGGGACTCCTGCTAACCACGGCAGCTTTTAGCAGAGCTCCTCACTCGAACCCCTCCGTCGAACCGTTAATTAAAAGTACTGAAACGTTTTGGAACCGAACTGAACTCATCCGAATTTCGCTCTCTTCGCAGGCATGGACCCCAACTGGCGACACATCATCCCGCCGGGCCAGAAGAGGGTCGTTTCCGAGGGCCAGTGCATCGAGGACTGCACCGGCTACGCCTTCCCCCAGCAGGGCATCAACATATTCGCGGTGATGATGCGCACCCACCAGATCGGCAAGGAGGTCAAGCTGCGCCAGGTGAGTGCCCCTGGGCTTCCATATCCACGGGATGTGCTTGGGTACTGTGCTTAAAATGCCATGCTAATGAGCTAACTTCTGCTCCTAACCCCATTTGCAGATACGACAAACCGAGGAGCTGCCGCCAATTGCACACGACAGCAATATAGATGTTGCCTATCAGGACTTTCGACGTTTGCCACAATCGGTGCATTCCATGCCCGGGGATAGACTCATCGCCGAATGCATTTATGACAGTTCGTCACGAAAGGCAATTACCCTGGGTAAGTGCTCGGGGAGTACATATATATGGGTATATGTACATAGGGCTGCACAGAGGAAAGCGCACCCGACCCAAACAGCCATAAAGATTGCAAAAAATCCAGTAAATTGTGGAAGGCGAGGACGAAGCCAACATTGTCGTGAGCGAAAATGTTCTATGAAATTGCCGATGGCGCTGGGGCGTAAACAGGCGGTGGGAGTAGAAAGTGAGGGGGGCTGTGTAAACAGGCAGTGGCAACGGCGAGCAATCGTCGTTATGACACATTTAAATCAGCCAAACGATATGCGACAGGCGCGGTCTGGGGAGACGGATACCAGGGCGAACCGTTGCACACGAAGGCCCAAGACAAAGGCGCCGGCCACACTTTTGCGGAGGCGGAGGAGCAGGTGGATCCCGCCGGCGAAGACAGAGCAGCCACGTCACTGCAAAATACATAAACCAAGACAGTGAAACATTTCACTTAGCACACGGGCGGGGTGGCAGGCAGGTGTTACAGTGGGTGCCGTGTTGTCCTGGTCCTGCTCCTGCTCCTGTTGTGACAGCTGCTCAGGACTCCAACGAAATGGACAATGCGGTACAATGGCTCGGTGGAGTCTGGATAGAGGTTGTTATTAATGAGATTGGAATAGTGGAAGATGGCAAAATGTGAAGCTGACACAACAGACAACGATAATGGAAAGAACTGATTTTGAAGGATGGAAAAGTGCATAGTGAAGCAAGAGGGACTCAATTCAATGAGAAGCGCATAGAAGAGCGCGTGAAGAAGAAGATTTGAGTTTGCAAGCAAGAATAAGTAATGTTACTTTAATTTCAAAGGAATTTTTTTTATATAAATGTAAGTCACTTAAAATTTAGTTGATAATTACAATTCTATTTTGTATCAAAATATTTTTAAATTAAAATATGCTTCAGAGTTACAAAGCACTTTACAGTGTCGCAAATACCATCCACTTCACTGCAGCCCATTATTGTTTCTGTGAGTGGTAAAAAAAACAGCACCTAACGTAAATTTGACTTTCTTGCTTGCTTGCACAAATTCAAACACAATCTACACAATTCAGCAGACGACGAATGGGGAGTGGGATTTGCAAGACGGGTGACAACTCTCAATAGAGACACACCGAGTCTTAATAGACAAACGTAACGATGTTGCACCGTTCAGAATGGCACAGAACAAGATAGATCCGCAGACAGTGAGCGAGTCAGTGAGGCGAGTGCCCAACTGAAACGAAACTCAAATAAAACAGGCAGCAAATGGGCGACGCCTCTGTTCCGAGCCATCAGCATCCACGCTGTCTCCATTTTGCAATATTATTATGATGGCGCCTTGGCTGTTTTACTGGGCTGCCAACTACAGCGGCCGCTTAATTTCGTCCTTTGTTTCGACTCAGCCAAGCCAGCTTGAGCCGCAGGAGGAGGAACAGGACGAGTCCTACCTGGCCGGCCAGCCGGGAAATGTCGCCCCCTCTTGGTGACACTCCTTGCATTCTTCTCGGAATGGCTTGGGCTCGGGGAAAGCCCGCTTTTGTTTTTCACAGCTGCATTTCTTATGCATTTCGACTGACTCCCCATTCTCCCTCCTCTCACACAGGTGGACTCACCATGAAGGAAGAAAGCTGCACGGTGCTGACACTCTACTATCCACGCCAGAAGAAGCTGACAACGTGCCACTCACTGCCGAGTCTGCCCACGGTGTTGCACTCGCTTGGCATCGAGCAACTGGCAACGTAAGTACTTTACTTCCCCTTCTCCCCATCAATATTGCACGGATGGTCGTGGGCGGGCGGGCGCATTCCGGATCCGGATTCGGAACCGGATGCCGATCCGGGCTAATGAAAATTGACACATACCCAATAAGAATATGCATCATGGTGAGCGTGAACATTTCAAAGGGAAATGGACTCCATTATGCCGAGGGTCCACCGAGAAGTTGATCGAAGGTAACTTTGATGGAATATTATCCAACCGCCGCCGAAACGGGTGCTCAAAAGGACGTAAATACGTGCACTTTCCAATAATTAATCGCCAAGCTGTAGTAGTTTAAACCCTGAAAGCTAGCTCCATGCCCTCGCAATCAATTTACTCGCCATTCACATTCAATTTGGATCCATTGTAGCTCCTCTGGTCCTGCTCACCTCTTCCTTTTCCGCTCCCGTACTACTCATTCCGCCCACTCGACGCTGCCGGGACTCGGCTTGTGTATAAGGAAATTCGGTTTATTCCTCTGTTGACTAAAGTAATTGGTGATTTAATGATGTTGTTGCATAACCAAATCACCTAACGAACTCGCAGTGGCAGCCAAAGAGAGCGGCAGGATGGGTAGTGGAAGTGCAGATGGTAGAGGTGTGGGTTTGGGATTGGGAGGAACTCTGCAGAGGTCGGATGCTCGTTGCCGTACTCGGGTATTCTCAATTCTGAAGTATTTGCCTAACAAACAATCGGAAAATGAACTGAGCACTGCACCCGGCTCTGCTCTAATTGAGAATTGTGAGTGTGGAAAAATAAATTACGAGACAGCAGAAAGCCACGACCTCGCCGGAGGGACCTCGCTTTTATTTAGAAAATATTGATTTCTATTACCGTCAAGTGCTAAGTAAACAGCGAGCAGGAGCCCGCCTCCCATCCAGCCATCACTCAGCCGTCATTCAGGCAGGGTCCATTCAGGGTCCTTTAACCCCCACCCGCACTTGACTCCTCGATGGCTGTGGTGGTGAAGCCCCATCGCTCTAGGATGAACCAGCACGAGCCCATAAATATTGTATTAAAGCGTGCGCTGAAAATTAGTCGAAATTAAGCAAGGACGGGGCCAGGACTTGGCACGCCCTATTAATCACTTCCTATTGACACAGGCCAGGGCCGAATCGAATCAAAGATAATTTTCTACGGTCTCTCCACCGCAAATCAAGGTAAACGGCGTAAATGGATTACGGTTGGTCCGGACAAAAAGGTAAGGAGCGGAAAACATGGCCACGTAAATGAGTTACTCACGAGGAGGGGGTCCAGATTACATTAAGATGAAAAGCGGCCGTTAGTTGGGTATTTGCGGCCTGATTGGTTTTAGACAAGATGGAAATGAAGGAGTCCTAATCACAATCTCTGATAAGGGGTTAAAGATTCACTCCCCGCCGGCCCCCAACAAATTCAATGTACCATCGCATTTCATGCCACTAAACCCGGACAATCGAGGCGGGCGAACACAAACCCATCATCCACTGGCTTTGTCTGCTTACAACTTTTTGTTGTAAGTGATTGGGGAGCGGAGGCCCGTGGCGCATGCATTGGCTTTTTGTCCAGACAATGTCCACTTCATGGACTCATGGACCCCAAACACCATTCCCCCCCTCTTCGACCGACCGACGACATCTGAACTGAACTGCGTGTACCCGAAATCGACATGAATTGATAAAGTCATTTGCAATTGTCCGTCGTTATGGGACTGCCGGATTCGGGATGAGTATGGGTTCAGGCCTTGTTTGGGGCCATCTCCGCCCGTGTTATTGTTGCCGTTGTTGTTTCACGCGCTTGTTGTTGTTTGTTTAATACAATGCCCCTGCCCCTGCCCCTTTCCCGCATTGTTGCATTTCTTGTTATTGTTGTCGGTCAGTTATTATGGCCACTGCAATTTTGTAGCGCTTAATGTCCGGCTACGGGTCTGAGCCCCTTCTCCGATGTCGATTCCGTGTCCGGGTCCGGGTTCGATTCCGGCTCTGGTCCTGGAGCTCCTGCAACCGAAAGTGCGAATGCGATATGAGGATTAAAATTCATAATGAAAACCCCAACGACAACAAACGAACGAGCGAGTTGGGTGGGCTGGTGACGGGAGTGATGGAAATTCAACAGACCCAACTTCGGTGGGCGGTGAGGCGTGGCGAGGACTGCGGCTTCTATTTGTTCTATGTCTAGATCGCCCGCAGGTACCGCATGTTGTACGCTTCAGGTTTAATTAAACAATGATAGAAAGCGAACACAGGCGAAACAATAACATCGCCTCTCGGGTGCGGGGGGAACTGCGTATATGTGGTCCGTTTATAGAGTTGCCCTGTGCACTCCAAACTTTTTAATCCCTTCCAACTACCGTTACCGGGCAATTAAACAGGCAAAGTTCTCAGCAATTTGGAAAGAAGGAATTTAATGTTTAAGTGCTTACCCGAAACAGATATTTCTATTGAAATATACTCGACACTTTGGTAAAATCCTGGCTCCAAATTAATGGTTTTTATCTTTTGGTTCACACAACAGTGGCCATATATAACCGGTGGCTCGTTCCGATTCGGCATGCCACGCTGAATGATAAGCTAATGATGCACACAGGTCACAGCCAGCAGCATCGGGCGGCCAAATTGAGGCTCAATTGGTCTGCAACTAATGTAATTATAAGCCACTTGCAAATGCCAGCCGGTATCCTCGCAATCAGACCCCTCCGCTTCCCCACCCGTGATGCTTATTGTGGTTGAAATTCAATTTAATTTGATACGCACAGATTTTCGGCGAGTGTATCAAAAGGGGTTTCCAAAATGGTTTGCAGTTCAACTGTGGCTCAATTGATCAACACACAGATACACTCAGTCGGAGCGAGTGCGACACAGTAACGAGAGTGGTGATGAAGGAGCAGGATGGGCCATGTGGGTGCGGACAGGGATGTGGATGTGGATGTGGGGGAGAATTATGGGCGCCCATCAGAAGGCTGGACCACGTTGTCGTCGTTGTCGTCGTCATCATGCAAAACTCATTGAAGTCGTTAGCGTGCGTCGGGGCCCAAGGACATGAAGCACACAATGCATCCGAGGAGGGGCGGCGGGTGGAGTGTGGTGGTTGTGTGGCGTCTGCGAGGATGTGCGGAAGCAGGCAGCAGGACATCAACTGGCTGGGGAATGCAATGCACTACAGTGAGAAACTTTGGTTAAAAACATGGATTCCGAAAAATTCAGTTTTTATGTTAGCATTAATTTCGTTTAATTATTATAGTCTTTATATAATTTAAAATATTATATTCTAGTGGTGTCCAAATATAAGCTTGGGTTATTCCTTTTAAAATTATTTAAGTTTTCAAATCGCAAATATAGTAACAGAAGCTAAGCCGCTGCTTTATATTTATATTACTTTATTCTGAATTCAAACGCTGTCTTTCACTTCTTACTCGTAAGTAGAGCGATTTACTAACGTGGGTTTCAACGTTAGAAAAACATGAAGTTGGCTGCGATTACCATCGCTACCTATCATTACAGAGTTGCCAGATCAACGGATATTCAACACCTAACCTTCAAATACAAAAATTGCTTCTAATCAGATCTAACCTTAGAGGAGCTATGTATTTCTTATCCCTTATCTAAATATAGTGTAAGTGGAGAGTGATATCTACCTTCTCCTGACCCTTTTCTCTCCGTGCACCTGCCGAATCGCGGAGCTTCATTGATCATGCGCCCAACCAGCTGCCTCCCCGCCGCCACATACTCGCACACGGTTCATTCCCTTTCACGAGTCCTTTGGCCAGGGCCTGATTCCTGAATCGCTCCGATGCCCGGCCCGATTGCCCCGTTATTGGCTTAATTTACGTTTTACGTTTTGGGGTTTTGTTGCCTGATTTTTCCTTGCGGCCCGATGACCATTTCGGGTGCGCTTTTTTGAGCGCCAAACGAAACGAACGCGTCGGGAAAAAAGGGAAACCAGAAAAAATAATGTGATAGTGGTTTTTACAATTTACGCACTTGCCATGGCCACCGAAATTAATTTTAATTGTACGTGCGTTTGTATCTGACTCACCACTGGCCTGGATCTGGTGCCGGCATTAAAATCAAAGTAATTATTCAAGTTGTGTGCATTTCCACTCCCGTCCTGCGAGTCCTCCGTTGTTTTCGCCCGCCTTTGTTTATTGGCGTTTTCTGTTTGTTGAGCCACGCAAATTGGCTTCATTTTATAGTGCTTGCCTTCGGGTCGCAGCTTTCGTTAATTGTTTGGGGCTGAGTGATATAGATATCCTCTTTGTGCCCAGTTTCCGCTTCCCCAAAGGGAGCCTCATTAAGGCTCATGATATCCTTTATTACTTTATGACTTTTCCTCCTCGCCGAGCCTCATCTTTGCATATCGGATGACCGGCTGCACACACGGAATTTTTCGGGCTTTCGGCTTCCTCCGCTTTGTTATCGATACTCCTTGCGTGGCCCATCGCAATTATCCTGCGAGATGTTTTTGCTTCGCTTGTTAAGTTTATACTTTCAAGACGCGTAAAAAGATGGCGAGTTAATTAATACCAGGTCCAAGGAAACTGGTTTGTGCTTGAAGGTGCTTTGCTGCCTTTGAGACTCAAATTCATAGAAAGCGCTCATTATTTTGAAGTACTGTGTCGAACAATTTAAAATTTCAATGTCTAGTTTGGAAGAGTGCTTTAAGAAACAGGTGACTCGTTAAGTACGAAACTCCCAACTGGGTAATTATGCCAGCATACCCTGGAAATAATTGGTATTTCCTCTATAAATATTTTCTACACACTTTTGAAAATTCTTTCGAAAATCTTAGTCAATTTGAGGCCATTTCTGTGATTTTTCCTAGAACGGTTATTTAGCCGAAGCTCTATTATCGTTTAGCTTTGATTTAAAGTGGACATGATTTGTGCTTCCTTTTTCTTTTGAGAGATTTTAATAGCCAGATTGATCGCATATCCATTTTCTCCCCCACCCTGCCCAGTTTAGTTTTCATTTGTCATCAAGAACGGTCATTTGGTCGTTATGCCAATTGCAATTGCATTCGGCTTCAAAATTGAATTCTGCCCCATGCAAGCAGGAGGTCATAAATGCACACGAACACACACTTGGCCTCCGCCAGAGCTACTGTGCCACGCCCTCCGCCTCCGTTGTGGAATTGCGCCGTCGTCATAACGCTACATAAATAAACCCATTGCAAAGCGCATTGCAGTTGGAACCCCAACCCAAACCCCAGCCCAAACCCGAACCCAAGTCCGAGCCCGGAGTGGAAATTGATGGCGCAAGAAGTGCAGAAGAGCAGCAGGAGCTGGAGTTGCTGCTGGAATCCATGGCCATGGCCTGGAGCCGGTTCCGCTCAAAATGCATTTCGGAGCTGGCATTGTGATGTGCCGTGCCATTGGATTTTATAATCAACAGTGCCAAACCAGTGACTCCCAGCACCAATCCCACTCCGAGCCCGGGATCCTTTGTCCTGCCGAATGTTGCTGCCGGCTAGTTGGCCGGATTCCTGTTGCTGCTGGGCCATCATTTTAATTATACTGAGTGCCAATGAAGTCAATGGCGATAAGGCTAAAACGCCGGCGATTGATGCCGCACAGCGGGGCGTTCGAGTGGTGAGTGGTGGGCGGGGGCCGCTGGGCGGGGCAACATCCTCTCGAGGATGTTATCCCGTTTTTACATTACCCACATCTGTGTGAGTTTCCACTGCATTTATATTTATTATATGTGTGTGGGAGGTCACGGCGGCTTCGGTTACGGTCATGCAGGCCGGATATATTAGCAAGCGAACCTTGCACCCCGCCCCCACTCCCATCGACACCCATCCAATGAACCGCAAAACACCAAATGTAAAAGGGAGATGCACTGCAGATACACTGGGAGAAAAGGGTCTATCCCGATGTGATGCATCTGCAAGAACCAGAAGTGCTTAAAGAAGTACATAAATCATAGACGTCGACTTTAAGTGAAATATTTTATAACATCCGATTTTTAGGGATCCCTTATTTGTTCAAATGAACCGCAAAATTAATTCTACCCTTATTCTGTGTTTAGTGTTACTTATAATTTACTTCGTTGGTAAATCAATTTACTGTCATACAATTTAAATAATATCAAATTTTAGTAGTGTCTTTAAGGTAGACATTGAGCTCACAAAATACAAAATATATTGGTGAATTTGAATCTAATGCCGAAACTACCCATAATTTTTGTTCAAGTGCACTGCACTGCCGCAAAACAGATGGACGGAGAAGGGCCGGGCCATATATTATTTTATATTATTATTATTGCGGGACGCAGGACATGGACCCGGACACGGACCGCACGGACATGGACATGCGGGAGGACTCGCACAAGTGGCCAGCGCCATTAGAGGAAGTGGGCGAGGGGGAGGTTTTGCAATCAATCCGCAGACATTAATATTTTTCGTGTTTCCAACCGCAAATTGTTGCGGCTGCTGCAGCGGCACTTCCACCCCCTCCCCCTTGCTCGCCGCAGGAGTCACCCCTGCCACCCCCTCCCCTGGCACCCCGCCACTGCGGCACCTTTCTCCACTCGGAGAGGACTATCGCAGACACAACCCTCGATGCGGATTGAGTGGAATCATAAATTAATTAAAAGAGATTTGTTTGCGGCTTCCAAAGGATTCTGCCAGCCGCCAAAAACAACTCGCAGGAGAGCACAAAGAAAATGTGCGTTGGTCGCCCCTTCACCCCCTCTCCACCCACGGCCATGGCTATGTGTGTGGGCTCTATGAAATTAAAGCAACATTTTTCGTAATGCCCGGCAAAGAACAAAATTAATTAGCCTAATTGTAAGGGCGGGCGGACATGTCGAGGGGCAGACAGCGCTGAGCCAACCAAGCCAAACGAAGCAAAATGAATGAATGGAGGGAATGAATGAGATGAATATATAGAAGGAATTTATATTGCACAACATCCCGGCCAGTGGTGTAGAGAACAAAAGGGGTGCAGCTGTGGCATGGATTATCTTGCACAGGGATTATATAATAGATCCGGAAGAGTTTCGGGTGCATATTTTTGAGCCCGCTAGAAAGATGTGTTAGTCAATTAAGGGTCGTTTTCTTGTTTACTCAAACGGTAGCCAATATGGTAGAATTTCTAGATTTTCAAAAATAAATAGAGGATAACAGAAACTTAAAAGCAATCCTTTTACATTAACTTAACATTACTTTTTTTACCTCGGTCTTACTACTATCAATACCTAAATGCTTCTTCGCCTCCATTTATCAATGTGTTCAATTCGCTTTCTGAGCTTTCCAAAGCTCCCCTTCTTTTGTAAAATCGCGGCAATCTGACAACAACTAATGACAATAAATCGTCCTTTCAGTCCGATTCTAAAAAAGCCCCTTGCCCTCAAGCCTTTGAAATACTCTGCTTGTGATAAATTGGAAGTCCTAAGTAAAAACACAAATCAAATTAAAAAGCCAAATTATACATATTTGTTATAGGAGAAAGGCCCCGAGCAGCGGGATTGACACAATTGAATAATCAGCAAACAAACAGAGCCACAGAAATGACTTCCATGAGCCAATCCATTAGTCATCTCCCTCGACTCTTCCGGCCGGGGTGTTCCGATTCCAACCCCCCGGACTACGCCACTGATTGCCTGGCGCTGAGGTTTTACACTTTTGGCCCATTTGTTAGGTTTTTCTTCCCCTCGAGGTCTCTGCCCGGTTCGTGTGCGGTTTTTATTTCGCTTTGGCAGACCGAAATTGTAACAACGTATTTGACGCGTCACAAATGAAAATCTAAAAGATTAATTAGCTCAAGTTTTTGTTGAGCGCGCGCCTTTCCCGAGGAAAATCCGAGCGTAAATCTGCCAGGACTTACCGAGGAAGGGAAGCCACCAGCCGCCAGCCGGGGATCAGGACCATCCCGCCTCCTCGATTCTGGGGGTAAAAGTTGAAAATCTGCTGGCAAAGCGCCTTTTCGGGGTGGCAGACTGTTTCGGCGGGGCCCGTCGCACTTCGGCTTGCGAGTGTAATAAATTTTAAGTCCTAATCAAAGTTGACAATAATAATAAAGTTAATAATGTTATTTAGCATCTCTCAGCATCCCTCTAACGCCCTCGCATCTCTTATGTCTTATCTTGCAGCGACTCGAACCCCGTGCTTATATCATCGCCACCCGAATTGGCCGGAATGACACTGGAGGCACGTCTGATATCCTACGACTGGGAGAATCAATTTGGCGAATTCCAGGAGGCCACACGCAAGGGCAGCTTCAAGCCCATTTGCTGGGGGGCCAAGAACCATGTGGTGCCGGTAAGTTAAAGCCAGACTTTTCGATTTATGCCCGATGATAGCCCCACAGCAGCCATGTATGGGTATGTCCCGAAGACGGAGTGCTCCACTTTCCCAGCAATCTCCCTGTCCGTCCGCTCTGTCACAGTTGAAATCGCATTAACCCTTTTTATCTATCTGGGCATCTCAATCTCGTCCTTCTTACTTCGCTCGTTCGCCCTAATCGCAGCGAGCATTTCGTCCTGCTCCTCCTGCTGCTCCTGCTGCTTTACATCCATCAGCTTAATCAGCTAAATTGCTAGACAATATCTGGGATAATTTTTCTTGCTGCCATTTGATGGCCCCACCCACACCCACATACAGCAGCAGGACCCAGACAAGTGCTCATTTATTCATTGAGCGGGTGGTGCAGCAGGAGAGTTAAAGCAGAAAAGACATTAGGGCCTGCCCACATCCCCACAGCCCCCGCATCCATCGGTTGGGGCAAAATGCGGGTAATGTCTACCGGAAACCGCACGTTATAAAGTGCAATCAATTGCATTGCGGCCATGGGCAGCGTTCGTTCGAGTTTGTTAGGCGCCACTTTACGGCAGTCTGGAGTGCAGAGTATGGAGTGCAGAGTGGAAAGTGGATGGTAGATGGTGGATGGAGGGCCTCCCTTTGGCCGACCGAGTCGCATATATCAGGCCAACACACGTACGACTTCGACAACGATCATTCTAATGGGTCACACAGTGAGGCGAACTGGAGGACCAACGCTTCCCAGCCAGCTGGCTCTAATTCACGTCCAAAATGGTTTAGACCAGCTGACTGAATGCTCCCATATGAGCATGGTTCTCCGGCATTCTCTTTTCCCGCTTTCCGGGGCCGCCTTTAATACTTGGCACTGTGGAAATTGCGGGAAATTGCTTAAGTTGGAAATTGTTGCCATTTTTATGCCACTGACTTGGTCCGGCGTTCACTCTGAGTTTTCGCCTGTGGCTCGGCTTCGATTGCGGCTCTCGAGCAAAATTATCAACGCTTGGATTGCCATCGATTTTCCGTGCTATTGCGTTAAATGTTGTTGCCCATTTCAGCTCGGTTCGGTTAAGTCTGCCATTTTTTTGCAGCTGTCCTTTAGTCAATAATTCATTGAAGAACTCACCCGGAGGCAGCACCCCATCCGCATCCCCATCCTGTGGCCACCCACTTGACGGACAGGCCCATCGAATTTGTAAAAACCCCCGAAGCGCCCAAATTAGCACAGAGGCGGGCAAAAAATCCCATAGTTCTGCGTGGGTGTGTGTTTGGTCAAAAGGTGAACGGCAGTTAAATGTAGCGGAAAATATACAGCGGCAAAAAGGTGACAAAGGAGCAGAAGAAGTCTGTGATTAGTTTTCACAAAGCCCTCAGATCCCCGGGGTTCGGTGAGTCGGAAGGCCTAGTTCCTGGTCACAAAAAGATCTCGAGCTGATGGGGCTCACTGAGCAATGGGGCTGGGACCTAGCCCGACAAATTCCGGGCGCCTAACCAACTGGGAAATGCCCTGAAAACTGATTGATTGATATAAAGTTATGACCGGCACAGAGGGCCGTGCAGTACTATCAAGACTTTAGCGCCAACTCTTTTATGGGCCCTTATTTTGGGTCAACCTAATTAACATAATACAAAATATGGTAGCGCACTTTTTTGGGACTGCCTTGGCTTTCAAAACCGGCAAAGCGGCGAACAAAAAAAGGACAAAGCCGGCCAACCTAATTAGCATGTCAATCTCTGCACACGGGCACGGGAATATCTATGGCCTAGCTTTGGGGCAGCCAGTAAATTTAGGCCAGAGCGAGGTATTAAAGCCTCCAATTTATGCATAAAACAAAATTGCACATTTTATACTGTTCAACCTGAATGGCCATGGAAACAGCGGCGGCGCAAACAAACACACATTCCTTTTCAATTAAAATGTCTGTCAGTGGCAACAAGGCGAACTCCTCGCAGGCCCACACCTGGATACGTCTGTCAAGCATTCGGTGGCTCCCATGGAATTCCACCTCGCTTTTTCGGTCCTTCTGTGAACGGCCCCAAAACGATTCACAAAATGCCTTTTCAAAAATTCAACAACCAACAACGAGCTCTGCCGTCGTCGTCGCCGTGGCCGTCGCCCGATTTGCATAATATTATTAGTAAACACTCGTTATGAAGTCAGCCACGCCCGCCGACCGCCGACCACCCACCCGCCCCATGCAAATGCAGACATTCGCTAGATTTAGATTTTCGACTGGGCATAAAATATTTGACCGCAGCCAAGTCCCAGGATCTCCCCGCCACCAGCGCCCCTATTTATAAACACAAATTTATTCAGCGTAATTAAAACACAAAATTTTGCCAACGAATTCACTGGGGACTCCAGGAGTAAACACCGTGTGGGCGTGGGAAGAGTGGGTGGGGACCCTGCTCTGAAGCTTCATTGTTTTGCGATTGTACCGGGATTGTGCTCAAGCTTGGGTGCTGTTTGCCCTATCTCTTTTCGTATCTCTTTTTATATCTCTGTTTTGAAAATGTTTTGGTGGCACTATTTCCGCGAGCTTGTTGATACTTTTTGATATAATTTAATTTAAAATATATTTATTATCGTAGACTCTATCTAAGTTACATATTTAATATAAAACAAAAGAGACCTACTGTTCGCCTACTATTTTTAGAGCTCAGCTAAAGATTTCTTAAAAAGTATACAGCTTTTTGGAATTCTTAATTCTGAATTAGATTTATATAATTTGAGATACAAACAGTTAATATATTAGCAATTAAAAAAAGGTTGATATAAATTGGATTTTACCCGAAATACTTCGTTCTGTAAAGAGTATCCTACAGACCGTTTTTCTCGGCCCACGTCCTCCGCCGTTTTTGTTGCACTGTCCACGGCATAAATAAGCTTTTCAATTTCCTTGCTCTCGCTGGCTCTATCCCGAAAGGAAAACAACCGAAAAGCGTTGGCAAAGGAGAAAAATTTAATTAATGTCGTAATTTATTGTGTACAGATCCAGAGTCGCAGCCGCTAATGTTTGCCATTTCCCCCGCTCTTATCGTCCCACAGGGCTCCGAGTTCCTCGAGGGGTACAGCATAAATGTGACCAAGACCTACAAGAAGCACCGCCGGTGCAAGCCGAAGCGCCCCCTGGCCCCGCCCACCGAGCGCACTGCTCCGCCGCCCGCCTCCGACCTCAGCGAGCTGCCGGTGCTCCACGAGCTGGACAACAACAACATCATCGAGGGCGCGGCGCGGAGCAGTCGGAGCTCGGCGACCGACGTGCACGGCCTGAGCCGCGGCAGCGGGCGCCAGTTCATCAGCTGCCTGCTCTGGCTGGGGGCCTCCTCCTGGTGGCTCCTGCTGATGCTCAGGACGTGAGGGAATTGAAGGGGACCCGGCGGCAGACGAAGCAGCAGCGGCAGCAGCGGCAGCGGGAAGCACAGGCACCACCGTCTCAACACACTAAACTAACCACACAGCTGAGGAACAGAGGGAAAATCAGTGAAAACAAAATAGAGTACTGGAACAGCGAACGCAACTCAACTACAGCTCTCTAACTACAAATGACATCTCCTAATCCTACTACAGATACAAATAGAAGCAGAATGAAAATGCGGAAAAGAGGAAAACATGAAATATTCATAATAAGCTAGCGTATAACAGCTTTTCCCGTCCCCTCCCCCGTACACCTGCTGGTCCCGAACGCCCATTTATTTAAGCTCCTCCCTCCACAGTTTTGTTGATTTTGTTCTAGAGTTTTAGTAAATTATTAATGATTTTTTTAAGTAGTCTAAGCTGGAAAAAATAAACACAAATGTCGAAAAAACAGGCAAACAATGTCGAGAAAAACCGAAAAGCAATAATTAGTTGTTGTTGTCGTTATTAAATATACAAAATGCGAAATTGTAAAAGATACAGATATTATAGATATACACCATGACTACATATATATAGAGCAGTCATTCCTTCTACCATAACGGATATAAACCATACACCTATATTTAGATATCTATGTATACATATAGGGTCTGACTTATGTAAAGCTTGAGCGTCTGATGGGTTTTGTTGGGCATTGCAAGAAACAATCGTAGAAGGGAAAGGCATCAAGTGGCAAGTGGAGGAACGCGCATCAGGCCCTTTATCCCTCCCCCAGTTAAGTTTAGTCCGAGCTACTAGGAGGAACTAAGTTCGAGCGGAAGATCACAAGTACATCACACAAACAAACGAACAAACACGACACAAGCATGCATAAACTTTATACGTCCATTTAAGAAGCAAACCGAGAGAGACAGATTCGAATGAGAAGGGATTTAGTTTAACGTAATATTAGAAAAGACTTGGATGAATTTACTCTGACTTGCAAAAGACCAGGAACGGAAATTAATTGATGGCAAGAGCGATAACTGAGAGAGTAATTGTCATCACACAATTTACAAATATTTTAGTCTGATTTAAAGTCATGTTGCATCAGGATAAAGATGAATCGATACGTTTCCACAACATTTCTGTGAACGCTGTCGACCTATTGCTACCAATTCACTCCTATGCAGATTGCACAAATGTATCTTCTGGTTTTGTTTCGGTTAACCTGTTCTGACGACACAACACTCGCGCTTTTATCCTAAGTTTATCCTAAGTTACCTAATGCAAATCTACCTGCTCTCTGAACTACAAAAAGAAATTAAGAAAAGAAGCATAGATATTCTGTACACTCAAAGTGTTGCCTCCTCTCTTTCTTACTCGCTGTCGTTCTACTAATATATCTACGTTTAGCACGATAGGCTATAACTTTTCTAGACCTAAGTTGTAAATATACTCTAACGAACGGAGAACGGGAAACTACTGCGGAATTGCAAGCCACGGAAGGAAAGGCGGAGTTGAAGCATTATACAGGGTGTGTGATTAGGTACGGCTCTCGATCAGCTCTAGCAGCTCTAGGCGTAGGATTGATGTCTCACTAGGCTCTATATTACTGCATACGGATAGACGGTTAGAGGACACTTAGAAACGTACGACGGCGCCGCCAAGATCTGCTCGAAGTAGTAAAAATATACCATATACATACGACATACATATAAAGTAAATTTATATATACACATACGATAACTATATCTATAAAGTCTATATATACAATACCATACATCTATAAGTAGTTACGTGGTTCGTAGTTGTAAATGTGAATGTGAGTATTTTATACAAAACAGAAAAGAAACGAATAAAAAACAAATAAAGCGAAGCATGAAGCGATAACAAGAAACCCATTTTTATACCAAAAGAAAGAGAGCGATGATGATAAGCCCCCTTGATGCGATCGAGCGAAATCGCACGCTATATATACAAATCACATATATTTTAGGATAACCGCTGTAACTAAGATTAGAGCCGAGTTGGCGTAAGCAGAAAGCAAATGCAAAGTTGAAACAATCAAAATAACATTTAAACAACAAGCGGAAATACTTTTTTGCGCTAAACTATTAAAAGTTTGCCTCACACCAACACCAAGACCAACACACTCACGCACTCACACTGACAAAACTTTAGCCCTGTTAGCGAAAAAAGTGAAACTTTGGTGCAGCCAGAGGCGCGGCCTTTATATATGGGCCATCCTGTTTTTGAGGTTTCCCCACTTGCCGGCAACTTTTTAATGGACCCTCCTTTCCCCGAGTCCCATCCCTTCCAGCTGAGTGCCAGCGCCTCCAGCCGTGCTGGCAGTCCAACTAGGTCTAATTAGGAGCGATGAGCAACCGACAACCGACATCGTTCTCATAGTTTTGGCTTTCGATTCGCCGCTTTGTCCTTTGTCATAGCAACCTGGCCACTCTTCTTGCCTCTTTTACCTTTGTTTGGCACATTAATTAAACTTCTTGTCCGGAAAAGCCGGAGCGGGGAAATGGGCAAAAACAAGGCGCACAATTACAAAGGCCAGCGGAAGGAAACTAAAACGAAAACATTCCTTCTTTGGCTCGCCAATTGGAAATTAGTTTCGCCAACTGGCGAGCAGACACAGAACACACAGCTCACACACAAAAACAGAGGAAATGTATTCATATAATTTAATTAAATGCAAACAACAAAAACGGTTTTGGAAATGTACTTGCGATAGAAACGATAAAAAAGTCGGAAAATAGTTTCAAAAACTACATATACAAAGCGTAATAAAGGGGAACTAAACGAAAGCTAAACTAAAATAATCTAACTAAAGCTAAAACAGAACACACAAACATGCTGGAAACATACAGCCAGAGATGGAACCCGGAGGTATGGACAATGGTGTCTTGGGGATATAAGCTGATAAAGAGCTGCAACAACCTGACCGACAGTCTGCACAGATTAAGCCAATGAATCGGGCTTCTTGGCCAAACTTTTCCTGGCACGATAGCGGCCCAGAGCAGAAAATTTGGAATGCAGAGCAGAGCCTTAAAGTCCGTCTGTTCCCCTGGCTTTGGCCATTCCCAGGCACTGCTGGCTCAATGCTTTGTCGGCCAAGTCCACTTGGCTCTGCCTTCTATCCGTCTAAAGCATTTAACATTTTTTCGCTCTGCTATGGCCCACTCTGACTCTGGTCCTTTGTTGGCGCAGAAAAAGCTGAGCGCAGGACTCCATTCAGGAAACTAATAAGTTTTTAAAAGTGACCCAATTAGCTCGTTTAACTTGTTTCCCCATTCTGCAGATGCCTCAAAGACACCTTTTGTCCATCCACTCAAAGGCCTCTCGAGAACCAGGCGAAGAACCTCCGCTGGGATCCAGATTGGAGGCTGTCAAAGTGCTAAAGTAGCAAACACACAACAGACACACAACATACACACAACACACCCGCACACTCAGAGAACAATGTAGCATGTTGGTAGTATCAAGATAGGTGCATAAGTTCTTAGACCCTCTATTGAAAGTTTTTATTTTGCGAACGAGGAAGGCGAAAAAACGAATGAATGTGGACGCAGAGAGAGAGACGAGATACCAAAACAAAACACAACCTACCTAAAGCGATAAAACAAAACCTAACTATTTTTAGTGTGTACCTTGATTTTTTCAAAGCGAAAGAAACCCTGAGCACGAAGAGATGTGCAGCAGGAGACCCCCAGGATAACTAATATTAATAGATATATACGAGTATATGAGAAATAACGTAAAAGTAAAAGCAATAATGAGCAAACGCATAGCTATCAATAGGAAGACGAGAGGTAGGCTAAAAAATACTCTAACTCTAGGCAAAAGATAACAGTAAGACGTAGTTGACGATCGTGAGGAAAACGTGTAGCATACTTTTTGGCAGCCTATTGGCGGAAACGGAAATGAGCGATCGAAGAGAGGTCGGAATCGGAAACGGAACGAAAATGGGAACAGGAACAGGGGCGAGAAGTAGGAAAGTTAAAGAAGGTTAGGGAAGGCTGAAATCGAATTGCATATGATTAAAACATAAAACAAAAAACTATTTTAAAGTAGAGCAGTTTGCAAAATATTTAAATGTGTCGTTAGAAAACCCCCAAAAATTGTAGTTGCATTGTCGTTAGCCATAGTAGCAAAGTTGCATATTGAATACGAGGAAACAGGAGCAAATCGAATTGGAGGAAGAAGCATACATACCATACATCAATCAAAGAGAACTAACATAGCCGGCATCTTAGAAACATCATCAGTATTTGTGTATAAGTCCTGCATGAATCGGAATACATACATACAAACAGGCCCACATAGATACATATACATATGCATACAAACATATAAATATTGTAACGTACGGATAAATATAGCTAAAGCCAACCACACAGAACCCCAAAGCAGTCCCCAGAAAAAAAGTTAGGGTCAATCCCCAGAATAAACTTAAAACAAAGCCCGATAAAAGGATAACACCACTTGATCATAAGCTATAGACAACAGAATCGAGCTCTGCGAGAACGGAGGCAACTGTACTTGAGTGAGAGGCAGCAGAAACCACAGTTAATACCTCCTAAATGCCAGTAAATCCCCAAACGGGCTTTCCTTAAGCGCTCTTCAGTCGCCGTCACCTGGCCCAGGCACATCTTCAGTTCGACCCAACCTCAAACTGAGCTCAACCTAACCTCAATCTGTTTAAGGATAAAATGCAAGCGGTTGCCTCTACTCTCCCAGCCAAATCAACACTCACGTACAGCCACACTCCGACACAGTTACACACCAGACATTTTTGATACCGAACTAATTGATAATGAGAACAGGAAAACAGGAAGCTGAGTGAGGAGAACAGACAGGCGGACGAACATCATTTATCTATTGTGAACTACATTGTTTGATTGTGAGCTAAGTTCCGACTACTACAACCACTACTCTCTATGAATGTTTTTAGGTTATTCACTAAAATAATTTTGTAATATACTAAAACCGCAAGCTAAGCAACTTTTACTATAACAACAAATGATGAAAACCGAAAAAACAAAAACAAACAATAAAATAAAATATATATTAAATATATATATATATATATATAGAAATTTAAACGTGTTTTTATTGTCGACGGGTATGTCGATCCTGGGAAAATCCACTGTTATTTTCTGTTAAGCTCCCGTTTAAACAAAAGCTATTTTTGCTTTCACTCTGAATTTAAATTCGATTTTTGTGGCGCCTACTGGAGTAAAAGTGTTCGCACAAATACATTAGCGTATAGGTAGATTATACCCACTTAAATTCCTACGTATTTATTTATGTAAATTTAGTTAAATGCAAATTAATTACATAACTGCCTGTAAAAGCTGAAAACGCTGCCAAATGAAAATGTTTACAAACTGCAACAACAAAAACAGCGAGTTTGGCGACTTCGCACACACGTACGCGCATACTTTAGTATAAACAAGCAATACGGAAAAGCGGGTAAAAGCGAGGTAAGCCTCGAAGCAAAAATTATTTTTGCATCATTAATTTACATTTATATTCAATTAAAGCGCAAACACATTGCCAGGGGGAGGTAAACGGCGCGGGGCTTGCGGGCGGGTTTGCAGTCGTGCCAAATGGAAGGCGAGTACCTTACAAACCGCTGGGCGTGGCTCTGTGCAAACACAAGCAAGCCAGAAGGAGAGAGCACTAGTCGTCCGAAAGAAAAGACTTATTAAAGTTAAGTCCGTTAAAAATTTAAAAAGGAGCCGAAATTTAAACTACTAAATATTTTATATGTATTATACATTATGAATCAAAAACACCTCTTAACGAAGTAAAAAACTGAAGTCGATCTTATATCAACTTTTGTGACGAAATGCATTAAACGATCTACTAAATAATTATACTTTCTAAATTTTTCTCATTCGACCCTCTTCACAAAAAAACGTACAGCTTCTTGCCTAAACAGGTATACTGTATTGCAGCGTTGGGGTATAAAGGGTGTAAAAATATTAAAGCTTCAGCCGTACGGTCATTTTCTATTGTAGATAGACATATTAATACATTTTCGAAAGTGTACTTATTTAGTCAAATTTAAAATCATTTTTCTTCACAAAACTTTTGTATGATGAATCTGCGATCGGCACGATGTTTTAACCTCGTTAAGAGATATTATTATACCCTTGCAGATGGTATAATGATTTTATTCAGAAGTTGCCAACGCAGTAAAGGAGACGTATCCGACCACTTAAAGTATATATATATTTAGAACGAGCCGGATCGGAAAACTATAGGCTATAGCTCCCATAAAAAGGATCAAACAAATTTTTTGTTAATCTTAAAAATATTATAACTTTGGTGTTTTTTGACATACAAACTTTTTTTCTAGTGAATATCATTCTTATAATTTTAAGAACACCGAATAAAATTGTTAAAAAATCGGACGACTTTATCAGATGAATGCCATAGGAATTATTATTTCGTTTATATACGGTAGTACCTTAAAATGGAACATTATCTATTTATTCTATCTATTTATCTAGTTTTTCGTTTTTACTATAATTGGAAATCTCAATACATACAATGCTGGTAACGACTTGCAAGGGTATAGGAACTTCGGCTTGCCAAAGTAAGCCTCCTTTCTTGTTGGTAGTTTATTAACTGTTTACCATTGCAATAACAAAATACACACATCACGTTAACGTAACAATGTCACTAGTAGTTAGTTAGTAGTAAACAATTCAGAAACAATTACAAATACAACTATTTAATATAGTAACTTACTATTTTTATAGGAGCGTGCATTGATTAACTTGACCAATAAAATTTGTTATGTGCGTTCAGTCAATTCCTGTGCATTGACTAAATACATTAAATACAATAGTGTGGTGAAGTCGTGGTATGATACATAACCCTAAGCAAAATTAAAAATTCTAGTTACTGGGAACAGTATACCACGACTTTACCACACAATATTATTATTACGATGACGACTGGGGTATTTATGTTCAGTTGCGAAAAACTGTCAGGCAAGTCAACGAACTATAACATCAGATTTACGAATATTAATATCAATATATTGCTTCCTTTTGTACTCCCTTTTCATGAAACTTTGACCTTTAACATATTTATTTAAATTTTAATTTATTTTGGTGCTTTAAAAGCTATTGACCGAATGAATTATCACCAGCTTACTACAGATAGTGTCTATACTATGGTTCCTGAGATCTTTCGGATCAATCGGAAGGACATGGTTATTTATATATATCGACTCTGCTAGAGATCCTGGACAAGAGTAAATAAGTCTAGTTGTAACTTATTTATAATTTTAAAATGTTTTCCTAACGTTATAATATAAAGGCAAGTCTTAATTTTCGTAGTACATACTTCACCATTTCAAGTTTTTCTCCCAGAACTATACGTTAGGCAAGATAGTTAATTGAAATTTTAAAATATATCAGTATAAGCGTCAATGTTCTCTAACACGGAAAGTATGTGAAACCTGTAAATATGAGAAAGGCACTGAGTTATCACTTAGGAAAATTTATGACATAGGCTGAATATAGCATATCGGTATACATATAAAAGCCTGTCGCATTTCATCATTTAGCCAGTGTGCCCAAGGCAGTCTCGCTTTTCAGCTCATAAACCATTTCTATTAATTAACCATTTAAAATACGCATTTGCACATTTGCCATGGCCACTTAAACTGTGTCAACAAACAAAGGGGAATAACCGGCGAGTCAGCCAGTGCGACAGAGAGTTTGTCAACTTTTTGACCAAGCCCTGAGAGTATTTAAACAATTATCGTTAAAGTGCATAAAAAATATGTGTATATATGCATCGATATAAACAGCTCAAATTTCGAGTACTGAACGGGTTTGTTTGTTTATTTATTTATTTATTCTGCACGCCTTTCCAACGGGGCGATTCATCGATTGCGGTTGGTTTGTGCCCTGTGTGAAATCAGTTTAAGTCCTTTTTTGCTGGTTTTGCTTTGGCTCGACAGTGGCAGCTATTAAAATTACTCTGCAAAGTGATGTGCATTTATAATAATTTGCATATTAAATTATTTTCAATGGCAGACAATGATTTTCAGCATCGGCAGCGGCGGCACCAGCAAATAATAAAATAGCCTCAAAGACGCAAACAAACAGCGCCGGAATAAAATCGTAAAAAATCGAATTAAAAAGCGTTTAATGTGCCAGGGATTTAAGCTCAGGCCGTCGGTGTTGGTCGGGGCGTGTCATTATTTGCAATATATAATCTGCAATCGTTTGCCATTTTATCCCCAACTTTTTGTGATCATTAAGCAATGTTTTAATTTTTTTACGAAAACAATATTCGCCGGCATAAAAATGGTTTTCAATGGAATTATGTGAACAAAACAACAAATTCCCCCTGGACAGAGGAAATAAGAGTTATGTGTTGGCTTGGCAAATTGCCACCAGTGCGTATACTTAATGAGCTCAGGCCAATCTAAAGCGTTGTGGCGAGCATTAAATTAGAGTTGATAGAGGAATTTAAATGCGATTTGATTGGCTTGGGAGGCCAGAGGAGCCTCCTTAGCCCAACAGAAGCCCCGCATTCCAATCTCACCCCGAAACACCCTGAACTTCCTTGCTAACAGCCAAACTATCACATCTCATTTGCCTAACACTTTTCGATTTCGATCCCTTGATGAAGTTGGCACGGCAACTTTGCAGCCACATAAGTTGGCCGCCCCTAGGTGGGTGAGTGTGTGCAAGGATATTCGAATCCAACACTCGAAACTCACTCAAACACTTGGCATAATGCGAGCCTAAAAGCGTGCCACATTTGTAAACCAACACTTAGCAGGGGGTGAGAAGGGGTGGAAATTATGCAGCAGGAATAGAAATAAAAAGTAAAACGCTGTCACATCCGATTCGAGTGGCAATATCAACAGGGCGGACCAGGCAAACAACACCTAAAAGAATTTCAATAATTTCCCCAGCAATTCCTGCTGACAAGTCTCGCATTTCTATGGCCATTAACCCTTTTTATGGTAGCCACGGCACACCCCTAAGAATACCTGTGCATTTACAGGCCGAAATTTTAGCATATTTCCACAGTTTATTCGGCAAATAATGCCGAACTGTGCATTTCTAATAGATGAGAGCCAATTTCAGCACTCTCGTCATCAGCATCCCTCCCCCCGTAGAAGTCATAAAAATCTAAATTTCAAAGCAGCCTGCCAAACATCATTGGCATTGGTCGGGCGAGTGGGTTTCGGAGTGGGGGTGGGCTGGGGCGGACATGCCGAATGACAGAAATTTTCGACAAAAGTCCTGTGCACGGGCCCAAGGACGAAGGGCTCGGTATTTAAGTGCAGCCAGGACAGCTGCAGCAGGGACACCTCCTCGGTGACAGGCCAAGGCATGCAAAAATCTATGCCTTCCATGTCCGATGACGATCCACTCCACCTGCTCCCTTTATGTCTGTGGCTTTTGATTCCGACATTGCATGCCAGTCACCTGTGAGGAGGTGTGGGGTGCATGGACAGCAGCTGGTCGTAAAGTGCAATAATGCCTGAATTTATGCAAGTCGAGTGCAATAAAAATATGCATAATTCTGCCATAAATGATCTTAAGCAAAGCACACACACCAAAAGCCTCTGCTTATTTTTCCACTTCCTCAAGTACACCCAGGCGACCAAATGTGTCTAAAGCCTGGAGCGTTGCGAAATTTTCTCTGAAGGAGTATCAAAGCTTCGTTAATTAGATTTTATAAATATAATTAATTCGATTTTATGAAAATAATTAAATGTTTGTTAACGTTTATATTTAAAGGTATTTTCTCAAACAAACAGCACATTCCTTTTTAATTTCTACTAGACTTCAATGTAATTAGCAAACGATCATTTAAAATATTACTTTATTGCCATTATACTTATTATAAAAGGTGCCAAGTAAACTAATGCTTTTAAAACAAGACCAAGCATTTAATGGAGTTATTATGTATTATTCAATTTTGGGCAAGATAAGCCCGGCAATCAAAGAATAAATTTAAATTTAAATTTAATGTATACTTAAACCTTAAATTCTGTTTTAATTGAGGCGTAACTTATGGTCAATACCTCAAGTCGCATTGGAAATCCAGCAATTAGCGCTTCCCGCTCGCATCTTCACCGGTCTTGCCCGGACCAAGTTCGCCACTTTGGTTACTTTGTCGGCTGGACTTTTATGTCCTCTTGGCCTGCTATGTTGCTTAAGTGTTATGCGCCTGCAGCACACCCTCTGAAGCTGATGCACTGGCTCACAGGAGCCACTGATAGCCAAACAGGCTCATAAAGGGTGAAATCTCTTGGATTACAACGTCGGGGCAAAATACAAGGGGTGGCAGCAGGATGGAGCTTATTGCCGTGGCCATAACTGGCGAAGCTCTTGGTAAAACTTAAGCAGTTCGCAGGTGTTGCAACGAAATTGCAGTTTATCTAGCCAGCCATAGTTTCGCCCTCCCCATTTGTACCACCCCCCCTTGGCAGTTAATGATCTTCGGCATATGTTGCGGGTCACGGAGGGGGTGGCTTCCGGGGAGCCGGACTGGCCAGAATGGGGCAGGAAATTAAGTTTTTGCGCTGTTGTATTGCGTAAATGGCTTTTTAGTTCCCACGGAAGTGAGTTGCATAATTTACGCTCTAGTTTTCCTCGCTTTCTTTGGCCAAAAGCGCGTGTAAAAGCCATGAAATCGAAATCGAAAACGAAACTAGCAAACGGAGATGATTGACGAAAAGCGGGAGGAGGGGTGGCTCCACGTCTAATGGTGAATGGTAACTGGAGCAAAGCATAAATCTTCATTCGAGTTTTCGCAGTCGGGTCGAGTCATGCCCCTCCCCGCCCCCTGTTGTTGGGGTGTGCAACGAGACGTAAGCAGCTGGTCCGCCCCCGACTGCGACCCGCCCACCGTTGCCCACCGCCCATCGGCGAGGCGTAGAACAAAGGCCATTATGTACAGGTGCTGCTCGTCCAAAAGTGCCAAAACAAAGCAGACGCACTTGCTCACACGCACAGCCCTGCCCCCGCCCACGCGCCTCCCACCGCCACGCACACAGACAAGGGCAGGGTGCAGACACATTGATTAATGAATTAATGAGGTAAACTTTGCACCTCAATGGCAGGCAGCTCAAAAAGGCGGAGGGCGGGGACAGCTCCTGGTGCTCCTTCCAAGCAGTTCTGCTTTTAATGTCCTCGTCACGTCATGTTACGTTTAGCTTAACGTAACCTTGCTCGGGGTCTCCTCTGATTTTGGTTTGCCTCACTGATAGAAGCATAGCAAATACGATTTCATGTTTAATTGAAATATCTTCCGCTCTGATTTTCATACATTGCGGTTGCATTCCTTTAAATAATCAATAATTAAATTTAGCAGTCTAATCCTTTTCTCATTAACTTGATAAATATATAATGAGGTGAATGTAAAGTAAATATGACTAACACATTATCGAATATTTTCTACATTTATGCAATAGCACTGTGGACGGCAGTTCACGTAGTGACGAAGTGACGACGACGACTACGACTACTGCATACCAAGATTTCAAATGGGTTTCAGTTAAGGAATAGTGAAGGTTTAAAAGTAAAAATTAAGAAAATTTGAGAAAATTTGTTGGGTTCGTTGGGATTTTCCCAACCATTTGCCCCAGTTTATTGTCTCGATGTATTTTTACTGAAAATTCGCGTCGAATGACGCCTCATTTTTTGAGATCGGATTATCCGTTAAAAATTATACCCAAAACAAGATTTGGTGGATTTTTAAAATGAAAATTTTAATTTGTTTGTCAGTTTGTGCCAAAACGTTGCTTTAGGGTCCTGAAAATGAGATGATGTTAAACAGCTTTGCGGCTGGCGGAAAAACAGCTATAAATAGATCAATTTCGTACGCACGTTTGTCGTTGAAAAGGTATTTTTAAATATTATATACGCCTTGTCTATAAACTATACTTTTAAAATTAGGGCCAAAAGTGTTTTTTAATACGATTTTAAATCTTTTTTGGATTTTTCAAAATCGGCTCTATTTCTGTTTAAACCTTATACAATAAAGCTCTTGAGATTAAAAGTTATTAATTAACAAAAATTGCCACATTTACCAGTTCATAACAACTAACACTGTCCGATCATTGAAATTTGTATGTGTGTAGTTTGGATACACGGTGTTAAACAGCTTAATATATGAAAATTTAGTGCTACCACTTTTGTAAAAAGGTACAGACTTCTGCTATATGTCGTTAAAAAGGTATTTATAAATACTGTGCACTCCATAGTATATCATACATTAATATCCATTAATACCATAGTTAGAAAATTATGAGAAACAAGTTTTTTGGGGCCCCTTTTGGCTGATAGCTAAAATTTGGCTTTAACGATTTATTTTTAAATTTGGAACTTTATATTCGATGACAACAACTGTATTACACGAATTTGGCATGCTGCAAACAGTTTAGACAAGAAGCTGTGCCATTTTTAAAAAGCGTCCCAAATGAGAAAAATGTAGAAATTTAGAAGGTGCGATCGTCACCAGTTCTTTAGTTTCTAAGAAGTTTTTTTATTTGATTTTCATTTAATAACTTATTAATTTCATAAAATGTAAATGGTATGTAAGTATTAATAGACGTTACTTGTAGAGTATATGAGAGTAAAGTAGAGTATAGAGAGTATATTATTATATTAGGTATATTAGATTCGTCGGAAAGTAACTAGTAGGCAGCGTTTCAGACCTCATTAAGCAGGATTCTACAAAACCTGTTTTTTTTCAAACAAAAAATTCACTGACAAGGAAAAGTCCTAGAAAAAATACAACTACACCACTGACATTTTTAGACATATTATTTCATAAGTTTTAAATAAAAATTAGACATAGTAATTTTAAGTGACTTTTAAAATAAAACTTAGCAGGGTGCACGCACAATCTAACGCCCACAAACGCCCTTAACGCTAAAACCCGTCTAGCGCCCACATTTTTTGATATTTTGCTCAGATTATCAATACAGTTCTGTTTTCTAAAAATTGTTTAAGTCATACCATTAAAAAATTGTAAGCAACTTAAATGTGTAATTTCGTAAACAGCCGATTTTCTCCTTGGATAACTCCATCTCGGTCGCACTACCTTCAGCTTAATAAGAGGTATCTAATAGTCGAGGGTGTCGACTATAGCTTTCATTGTTGTTTTTTATTTAGTTTAACTGTAAAAAAAAGGAACTCTATTGCATTTTTATACCCGTTACTCGTAGAGTAAAAGGGTATACTAGATTCGTCGGAAAGTATGTAACAGGCAGAAGGAAGCGTTTCCGACCCCATAAAGTATATATATTCTTGATCAGGATCACTAGCCGAGTCGATCTAGCCATGTCCGTCTGTCCGTCTGTCCGTCTGTCCGTATGAACGCTGAGATCTCGGAAACTATAAGAGCTACGATACTGGGATTAAGCATGCAGATTCCTGAGATTCCTGCGCAGCTCAAGTTTATTTCAAAAGAGTGCCACGCCCACTCTAACGCCCACAAACCGCTTAAAGCTGTGGCTCCTACAGTTTTGATACTAGAATAAAAATTTTAACTGAAATGTATTGTTCTCATTAATACCTACCGATTGACCTAAAAAAAAGATTGCCACGCCCACTCTAACGCCCACAACGCTTAAATCTGTCTACCTCCGGTAGGTGGCGCATTTGCTGCTTGAATATCTCCATTTTCCTTTGGTCCCTTTAGCTGAGTAACGGGTATCTGATACTCGAGGTACTCGACTATAGCGTTCTTCCTTGTTCTATCAGTGTAGTCTATAGGTTTAAGGATCACCTTGTGCCTGACACATGAAAAATAATAGCAAATTAAAAGGCTTAGTCGAGTTGTTTGACTATCAGATATGCAATTATATAAATAAATCCCATATTGCATTTTTAAACAAAAAGTTTATCATTTTTTGGTATGCATAGTTTTTTACTGCTATGTACATTATTTTAGACGCGACAAAAAACATTTACCAAAAACAGGACTAGATCGACTAGGCTGGAGAATTGTCTGCTTCATAGCCTCGCAAATCTGTGGTTATTTTTCGATGTTTTCTACTTAGCTGATACTCTTATTATACCAAATACTTATTTACCTTAATAATCCATTATCCTTATTATCGGTAATAGTGTACAAAAGGGACAAGTGCCCCAAAAATCGGGAAAAAATTACCGTCAATGGAATCCAGTAAACTAGACTTATACCTTATAATCGTATCCAGATATAATATTCATACGATAATTAGCTCATAGACATTGCGTTTATTTATTTGGTCAAATTTGCAAGGTGTTATAACGGATATTTTCGACCCGAAAAGGAAGGAGCGAAAATGCCACATGATTTGTAAAAACCCGTTTGTCATCAAGCTGAGGAAAAATCATGGCATTTCCCACTGTGATTTACATGAGCTGGCTCATTCCTCACGTGTCCATCTCCATCTCCATCTGGCCCAGCTTCAGATCCTGCCGAGGGGCGTGCGCCAGGCGACTGGGACGAGCCGAGTCAACGTCAATGCTGCTGCTGACACGTGATAAAACGCTGCTCCGGCTCCGGCTCCCATCCAACCAGCCAGCAAGGCACCCACCTGCGCCACCCCTCGGAAGGGCAGCGGTACGTTGTAGGTGAGCAGGGCACAGGGCATTAACATTTACATGGCACACGCACACACACGCTGCTGCGAAGAAACAACAACCAAAACTTTGGCAATTCTTTTGTGGGGAGAACAGGGCACACCACACATGCATCCCGCACCTTCCATTATATTATCCATCCATCCACAAAGTGGTAATGGGCGGTCCAGCTGGGTGGGGCCAGCGAGTGGGGTACCGCCTCAAGGAACCGGCGGAAGCTCTGTTACGGACGCCCATGGATCCCTGCCTGGGGTCGGACGTTGCCATTAACGTTTCTATTGTGAGCTTTTGGCCCTAGCGAAATAAATAAAATTCGACAGTTGCGATGGACATCTTCAGACACCTCCGCCCAACGCCTCCGCACTCCAAGTCAACGAAGTGAAAACTCCAGCACTGCAAGAAAGTTATAAATATCGGAACTGGTTTTAGAAGAAGCAGGAAAGAGAGTTTTAGTCATGTGCCTTCTAACCGCTATTTAGCTAGAAATACTACTCCCCGGATCATATATAATATAAACAACTGGTGTTATAAGCAAATAGTTGAGTAAAAAGGTGTTTTCTAATAAAAATTAAAATTCGTGGGCAAAATTTTTTTTATAATTTTAGATTATTTGACTCAACAGATATTTTATTTTTATCTTTTTTCCCTACTGCGTCTTTCATATCATTATAATATTATCAAAATATCAATAATATCAAAGTACTTGAATGAATAAAATATAATCAAAAGATTACTGTTCTTATCCGATCTTTGGGGTTATTCAGAACCTAATCATATGACATGAAGTGGGTGTAACTAAAATTTTCGCATTACGATGACCACTGCTTGAGAATAAATTAATTAACAATTTTTCATTTTTTGAATGATAAGTCATAGTTTTAAACATGATATTATTATTGTGAAGTTTATCTCCCGTTTCCGAATGCACCATTTCCAGTAAACTATAATATTTTTTACAGTGAATCAAAAAGTTTGCGGTTTTCAAATTTCGCATAGACGAGCCGAGGCCTGGGTCGAACTCTGGGGAAGACTCGGCAGGGGAGGCTGAGCGGGACCGGGAACCGACACCTACCAGTTGGTGCTACTGCTCAGCGTATTTATCTATTCATGCTCACAAAAAGCAATTCGAACGCCGGGTCCGGGAACGGAGCAGCCTCGGGGGTCTGGCGATGGGCGATGGGTATGGGTGGTCCGGGGCAGGACAAACTTCAATGCAGCTAACGATGTAGGGACAACAACAGAAACAGAACTGCAGATGGAGTTGGAGCTGGAGATGGAGCTGCGTTGCCCGCAATGGACTGCAGTGTAAGTTGATTCTGTGATTTTCGGGGGGAAAAGTTATCCGGGGCTCGTCCTGGCCCTCGTCCTTCGCCCGGCTGCATTTTGAGCTTTTATTATGTTTTTTGGGCGGTCCTCAGCCTCGTGTTGGTTCAAAGTTGAAGCTGCAGCGGAGTTGGGGGGCGAAAAACGAAGAGAAGTGTAGACTTTTTAGTGTTTTACACAAAAGCGCCGGCATGGACACGACCGAAAGGTCGAGGATCGGGGGTCAGATTCGGTGCCGGGGCCTGACACTGGGATCGGGTTCCTGGACGAATGGTTAGACGCTTGGCTGGCTACAAACAAATAGACAGACGGAAGGAATCGAGTCTGCGAAGCGTTTGCAACATGCATTGGATTGGCAGTTGGGGATTTACTTGTAAAATGCAAATGCAATGAATGTACAATTTAGAAATTTTTACACCAAAAAATGGTAGACTCGATGGAACCGTCATTGCAGTTGGGGGAGAAATAGCAACTTGCACTGCCATGTTTCCTTCCATTGAACTGCACAACAGACGGTTTACCGAGAGCAAGGATGGGTATGGGTCTGGTGTCCTGGGCGTCAGTCTGTTTTTAAAGTTCATTTGAAATGCAAGCCGTTGTTTTGTCTGAATGACTCGTAATCTATGCTAATGAAATTGTTTTTGGTTTCGGGTTTTTAAAACGAATTTCAACCCCCTGCCGGACTCACAAAAACTTTCCGCATAACAACCGAAATTACCGGAGGAGCAGCAGCTACAAATAACAGCAGCGAAGGGTGCCAAGATAAATAAACAAAATGTGTGTTGGCTCAAATTGAAAACCAAGTGTAATGTACTTGAAGATAACGCCATTTCTTTCTTTGCATTCAGATGGCTATCTAAATAAAATGCAAAACTATTGAAGTTCCGAACGTTTGTTAAAGTCCTCAAAATAATTTAATATTTAGTGTAATATTTAATTTAATAATTGGAAAATCTATACTAGTTCGTATTACCCTACCATAAATTCACTTACAATTTCGTTTTATTTATTTTTCGGTAGTTATTCCGGATACTCGTAGAGTAAAAGGGAAAGTATGTCGGAAGTACGTACAGGACGAATGGAGCGTTTCCGACTTCATAAATAAAATATATTCTTCATCAGGTTTAAGTCGAACAGATCATGCCTGTCTGTCAACCAACCTTATAAACGATAAGTTCTTGGAAATCATAAAGGCTAGACAGTTGGGATTAAGCATGCAGATTCTAGAGATTCCTGCGCAGGGCAAGTTTATTTGCACAGAATGCCATTTTATTATACCCTTGCAGAGGGTATTATGATTTCAGTCAGAAGTTTGCAACGCAGTGAAGGAGACGTTTCCGACCCCATAAAGTACATATATTCTTGATCAGCATCACTAAACGAGTTGATCTAGCCATGTCCGTCTGTCCGTCCGTTTCTACGCAAACTAGTCTCTCAGTTGTAAAGCTATCGGGCTGAAACTTTCCCAAAAGTCTTCTTTCTTTTGCAGGTAGTATATAAGTCGGAACCAGCCAGATCGGACAACTATATCTTATAGCTTCCATAGTAATAATCGAAAAAAAAATTTATAAAATCTTTGGGGCTTTTTGACCTCCTTCGCTTGGAAATAACATTTTTTAATTAGTTCTTAATTTCAAATTTAATTATATCAAAATCGGTCGACTATATCATAAAGCTGCCATAGGAACGATCGGAAAACTGGTGGGAAAATAATATGGAACAAATTATAGCTTCGGTGTTTTTATACCCTTGCAGAGGGTATAACGATTTCAGTCAGAAGTTTGCAACGCAGTGAAGGAGACGTTTCCGAGGAATAATCGGAAAAACATAAACCTCCTAGGCTTGGAAATAAAATTTTTTAGTTAGTTTTGAATTTCGAATTAAATCTTATCAAAATCGGACGACTATATCATATAGCTGCCATAGGAACGATTGGAATATTGGTGGGAAAATAATATGAAACAAATTATAGCTTCGGTGTTTTTTTACATATTATCTTATACTGTTGGGAATATAATTTTTTGTATTTTTAAGATTTTCGAATTCAATTTAATAATTATAACTGCAAGGGTATACAAACTTCGGCTTGCCAAAGTTAACTTCCTTTCTTGATACTACCTATCGGTAAGTTATGACCCTGATTAGTAACTACCCGTATGTAGTAAGAACATGGTCAGTAACGGAACAGTCTTCGATAAAAGTATAAAACGTATACTGTAGAAATGCAAAGTTGATAATGACTTAAACCATAAAAGTTTGATTGAACTTATTGCCGTCCCTAGTTTAATTATAATTTTATTTACTTATATTGATTTGAACATCAGTTATCTTAAATTTGAGAATATTTTACAATTATATTTTATATTATATTTTTCATTTAGAAAGAAAGTTTCACCGAACCATTCTCAATACTGTCGCCAATACATTTCTGTAGCGGCTAGTCAGCGAAAATCGTTCCACTGCGAACTTGCATCCAATATGCTTAATTCGTTTACCAAAATGCCAAAACACATTTCCACGTTATAGGTCCTAGTAAAGACTTTTATTGCAACCACAACAAGCTTACATGCCATTCATCCCCACAAAGCGATACTTGCCACAGCTGCAATAAACCCCGGCTGCAGTTGCAAGTTGCAACTATAAACTGAATAGCACATTCATATGAACATGCCTGCACACACATATGCATGTTTGTGTGTTTATTGAGGAATTCATCAAAATCGCCAGGCAACTCGAATTTTCATCGGATATTCGGCAAAAGTTGTTTCTTCTACGACCACAACACACGAGGATGCATTTGTACCGGCACTAAGAAAAAACACCCTTAACTGAAAAAACTATGACTAATACCACACGGTGCTACAAGCTTTCGAAAATTATCGATCTGTTTTTATTTATTTAACACTTATGAAAATAACACCCTAAGTTACATTCTATTTCTTAGGACGTATGCAACAGATAGGAAAGCGTTTCCAACCCCTTAGGAATGGATATCTTTATTGATCAGGATTACAAGCCGAGTCGAGCTAGTCCGTATGATCTTAAAAACTATTAGCGCTAGAGAGCAAGGATTTGTCATGAAGAATCCCATTATCCTTTACCATCATAAGGAACCACGATCACGCGATCACGCCAATAAGATTTGTTAAAGTTTCCAAAACTTTGCAACATTGTTACTTGAAAACTGAATGTATTTACACCAGTGAAAATTACACGAAATAAAATGCGACTAAAATTATATAATTCCAAATAATAACTTTAATACCGACAAATATTAATTAAGAAAGAAAACCACCAAATGTTGACCCATTTCCACCAATTTTTCCTATGGTATTTATATTGAATAAAAACCAATTTTCCTGGGGTCAATTCGTTCATGGCAATTATCTGAGTGCATCCTTAACCCTTGACTGACCGGCAGCCACTTTGCCGCTCTTCCCCGCCCACCACATCTCCTCATCCTCCTCCTTCTCCTTTAGCTCCTGGAGGACGAGAGTCGCATGTGGCGTTGTTGATTACATTGTAGTGGCTGCGTGGTTGTTGGTGCTGGATATTGCGTTGTCTGCGGCGTTATTACAGTTGTTATTGTTGTCGGTGGCTGCCAGCTCCTGGCCGCAATATAAGGAATTCGGAAAAGTTTCTCAAAAAATGTCTGCGCACTTGACGGTGACGGCGACGACTTCCGCTGCAACTTGCCATGTGTCTGGTGTTGATGCTTTTATTTATGTGCTGCCGCTGCGCCCGCCACCTCCGTGACTGTAGGCCGGCTCTTCGGCGAAGCGTCAATAGTTGTATTTCAGCCCGCCCGGATCCGGAAGGATGCGTGGTACACGAATTCCTGCTTTCCAACTTAAATATTGCGCCCCGGGGGCCCGACGTTTGAGAGCGAACTCGCAACTTCTGCGACTTTGGCCGCCCGCCTGCCGCATCGTAACATTACAGTGATTACGCCCAGTAAGACTTACGGTTTTATTGTAAGCTGCCGGGTCCGCCATCCATAGACGCGGAACTCTACACTCAGCGAAAAATTCAGTATTCGAAGTAGTATAAGTATCAAGTTGTTAATTAAAGGCTGCTTATGTTGGCAGATACTCAAGAAAACCATTAGACAAGCATGTAATTTTGTTGCGTTATGTTTATTTACTAACCACTATTCCTAAAAATGATTAAATAATCTCTTGAGAAACACGAAAAGAAAATCCGCTTTTCCCAAGTGCATATACTGAAGGTGTGCATTTGTGTGAGTCGAACGTTGTGAATTGGCGATGCGAAAACTTGGTGGGAAAACTTCAAAAGCGCAGCTCGCACAACACAGACTCGACGGGGACAGCACTCCGGCGATGGCACTATCCTAACTACCACCTGCATTACCAAATCAAGCAAAGCACGTAATGAATCAGTCACAGCGATTAACTTTTACAGCAGCAGCGAACAAATTAACTGACGTTGTCGCAGAGTCAACATGCCAGGTCACAATAGTCGCTGAGGTGAATGTCATGGCCTCTGATCCTTTGAAAATTTGGGAGACGTGAAAATACGCAACGCTTCCGGTCTTCGAAATCATTTGACTAACGCCTAGTAAAAGAAGATAATCTTCGTGGAAAAGTACGTAACAGGTAGAAGGAATCGTTTCCGACCCTATAAAGTATATATATTCTTGATCAGGATCTGTCTGTCCGTCCATCCGCATGAACGCCCAGAAATCTCGGAAACTATAAAAATGAGAAATTTGGGACTTGGCCTTCTTCAGCTTCTTGAGCAGCGCAAGTTTGTTTTAGCAGGATGCCACGGCCACATAACGCTTATAACGCTAAAATTCGTCTAGCACCCACATTTTTTAAGTACAGGCGAAGAAACACCGATTTTTTTATTTTTTATCTACTTTAAATTTTTACATTTTAAACTTTTTACTTTTATCTACTGATTGTAACAGCATGGACGATGTTCTTGGGACTACGGGACTAAGGTCATTGGTCATTAACTATTAACTAATTGTGCGATTTTAAATTGTAATCTTTAAAACAAGGAAGAACGCTATAGTCAAGTACCTCGTCTATTAGATAACCGTTACTCAGCTAAAGGGACCAAAGGGAAATGGAGATATGAAAGCAGCACAGCGCGATTGAAATGCGCCACCTACCGGCGGTAGACAGACTTAAGCGTTATGGGCGTTAAAGTGGGCGTGGCAAATTTTTTGGATCAATCGATAGGTATTGACGAGACCAATACATTTCAGTTAAAATTTTTTATCTAGCATGAAAGTTGTGGGCGCCACAGGCTTGGGTGGCTTGTGGGCGTTAAAGTGGGCGTGGCATATTCGAGTAACAAACTTGCGCTGCGAACAAGGCTACGGAATCTAAATCTGAAATCCCAATTCTCTATCCTTGATAGTTTCCGAGATATCCACGTTCATATTTACCATTTTTTGAAGTTTGTGGGCGTTAAAGTGGGCGTGGCAAACTTTTTTTTGGGTCAATCGTTAGGAATTGATGAGAACAAAACATTTCAGCTAAAATTTTTATTCTAGCATCAAAACTGTAGGAGCCAGTTTTGGGCGGTTTAAGGGGGTTAGAGTGGGCGTGGCACTTTGCTGAAACAAACTTTCGCTGCGCAGGAATCTGCGTAAGAAGCTCAGGAATCTGCACGCCAAATCTCAATAGCCTAGCTCTTACAGAGATTGTTTTGGCTTGATACAATATACCCTTTTACTCTATGAGTATAACGAGTATAATAACAAAAACATTTTGATGTTTGGACCACATCCTATGAAAAATAAATTATAACCACAAACTAAACGATTTTATATTATTTTGGTAATTTTATATTCAATGAAATTGTCATGTTCATTATTTCATGAAAAAATATTTTACTTAACATAAAAACTAACAATTATTTTGTTTCTTAGAGTGCACTCTATTAGCCAACCTATGAGACATTTATTTTACCATGAGAAAAAGAAAACGGGCCTTCGAATGTTTTAATGACTGAGTTATTAGCAAGCAATAAATCATTTCGTTAGTTGGATGTTTATAAGTTCTTCATGATTAGTATTTTTGCTTCGTAAATTCTCTCAGTGACTCCACGCAGTAATATTAATATACCAGAGACACTTATTGTTAAATAGTTTCATTTATTAGTAAAAATATAATTTTATTTGATTTGTATATTTAAGTATATTGTTTGTATAATTTTAATTAACAAATATTGCAGCAAATTTCATCTACTAAATTATGGATTACGTTACGTATGCTTCATACGGTTTTACGGTTGTTTGTTTTGGTTAGCCGGCGACGCTTCGTTGTCTGCGTGTGAGTTTCTGTCCGGTCCTTTCTCTAACCCTGTTTCTGAGTGTGTACGCTGGCTTACAATTAACAGAAAATTTTAACAACGACTTACAGCAACAAAACGATTTCCACCACGGAAAAAAAAGTGCTCGTATAGAGTACGTATCTTCCTCCTTGCGCTGAGTATGTGGAGTACGGATTAACCTCTCGGATAACGGCTAACGGGTAGCGGCTTACATGAGGCGACAGCCCTCCCGCTCGCGGCTGTTCTGCCGGGGCAACTGACGCTGGGTGGGCGTTGAATGGGCGGAAGAGCCGCTGGCCACCGCTGCGTTCCCGTTCGACTCTAGACTTGCGTGCCGCGTGAGCCGCTGTAGATTTGGGTGGTGGTCCGCCAACGTCCATTGGTTTCCGTTTGCCTGCTGCGATTTTGGCACAAATTCGCCCTCCTCATTTTCCAGTCCAGTGGCGATGTCCACGCCCTGCTCGGTGCCCGGGCTGGAATCTTGGAGCGGTGAGCAGGCGGTCTCCCCCAACGACTGTATGTACTGTTCCAGCAAGTAAACGTGAGGCTGCAAAGTGAGGACAAATCCCCGGTACAAAGATCCACTGTGTTCAAAGGTGCTCTGACTTAATTGCTTAAGGGCTGTCTCCGTGCGCCGACAGGTGTGAACAGACTCGCTCCGGATTATTCCATTAACAATTCGAGAGATGGAGGCCGCATCTTGGAGCAGAATGGAAAGAACCAGCGCGTAGTCCGTGCAGTTAGCCTCGATAAATAGCTGCAACAGATAACGCAGCTTGATGGACAGCTTCTCGGGTAACGGATCGGCAGCTAGGTCGTCCTCCGATGCCGGCAGCGAGTAGAGTCGGCGGTAGCGGAAGTTGTCGAACGAAAGCTGTGAGCCTGAGCGCGTCTTCAGCACTGGTAAGGAGCTGGGCTGCTGCAACTCTTCCTCCTCCTCCCTAATACTTGGCTGCAGCTGTGGAGACTGCGTTGCAGCCCCATTGGGCGTGGCAAGACTAAAGTAGCCAGATTCCGACGTCTGTGAAGATCCCCCGCCACCTGTCTGCCGAAGACTGACGCGTAGCTGGGCAAAATCGTCCTTTACCGAAGTCGGAAACGGGCTGGGTAGCTGCAGTTCCAAGTGTAGTGCCTGCAGGGCTCCGGCAAAGTCGTCCAATTTAGCTGCACGCTCCGATTCCTGCGACAGCCAGCTAACAAGGTGAAAGTCCAGATAGGCGCACATATAACCCAAATCCGTTAGTTTGTGGTTCTGCAGCAGCTGGCGTGCATGGCGCTGGAGAATCAGATCGATGCAGAACGTCTCGCGCTGCTTAGTAGACCGCCGACGCACCACTGTAGGTGCCCCTGAACTGCTCGTTTCTGTCACAGGAGCTACTGGTGGGGCACCAGGAGCTTGTTTGTCTTTTTGCAGGTTGCTAGTCACGGTGGTGGAGAAGCTTCTCTCTCTGGCAATGGGACCGAGGACCATATTAAAAGCATCTGCATTCTGGTTCACCTGCTGCTGTGTGTTCACCTGGGGAGGCGGTGCAATTTTTACATTCACAACCATCGAGGAGCGCGGCGAGTCGATCTCGTTTGGGTCGATGGCTTTTAAAAATCGGATAAGATCCTTGGCTAGCTCCCACTTTCGCTGCTGCAGAGCAATGTCTAGCAGCATAGTGGCATATTGCTTGCTTACTACAGAGGGTTCCAGATTCTGCAGGATTATAAGGTAGCTGGCAGCCGTGTCTAGCTGTTCTGACTGCAGACACATTTGGAATAGATCCTTGGGCTTACCAGCCATTGAAAACAGATACGGCCATAGGGCGATCTCTGTTTTGCGGGCACACTGCACAATTGTCTCCAAGTAGACGGGGAACTCCCTTATAAAATCCAGAATGCTAGGCAACTGGGCGTCCGGAATGGGATGTTTGCTAGTGGCCTCTTCTTCGAGAACCTCGTGCAGGAGTAGTTCCAGGGCGTGTGGAAAGTACGGCAATGAGCGACACGACTGCGCGATCTCCCAGGCTGAGTATCCAAGATTCCGCTTGATCAGCTGGCGAAGCACTTTGTGCAGATAGATCTGCGACTTGCGCTCCATCACAGCAAATGGTAGTGAGAAGTGGGAGCCCTGCTCGTTGGCATAAAGCGTGCTTTCGTTCTCCACACCTAGCACAATCACATTGTCGAAGAGCACGACCAACGGATAAAGTTTAAGCGGAAATCCCAGCATGATCCGCTTGGACATAAAGCTGTGCATACGCTGAGCACCGCCTTGCTCTCCCTCGCGTCGCTCCCTTCCTGGTGGCAGAATGGGAAGCCACACTCGCATACCGTGGGCCCCCGAGTAAAGCCAAAGACAGTCGCGCATAGCACAGCGCTCCAGGGAGTGCGAGAGCCAAAACACTTCAACGCAGCTAGCCAAGCACGTGGCAAGCAAAGTGTTGGGAACCTATTTGGTAAAAGAGCAAAGTTAACATTAGTGATATACAACAAATTCATACGAATTATATTTAAACTATCCGGTAACGGCAGGTTCGGCATCGAAAAGAAAATCAAAATGCAATTCTTCTTTAGTGTACTAATAGACACCCTAAAGCCCTTAGATATACATTAAGTTTTCTCTTGTTTGATTTTAAATTCAATCCATAATTTACCTGTTCGCTGGCGTCGCGTTGGATCATCAAGATGCGCCCGCAAACATTCACGATTATAGTCTCCGCTTGCTCTCCACCTTGCTGCTGACCCTGTGGTTTTAGCTCATTCTTTAGGTTCGTCACGGTCAAACTCACAATGCATGCGGGGTGGATGCAGATGCTCTTCACATCCAGTTCATAGGCACACTGAATATCCAATGCATAGGCCGACTTTTTTGACATGTTGAACAGGCTCACGATCCCATCGGCTGTGAGCACAATCAACTGGTGCCGGAATGAGTTTAGGCTGATTACTGGCGCACGCACCTGCAGCTTATGGCCGTACTGGTTATCTAGTTTGCAGTCCGCCGGATAGCAACGCAGCTCGTCTGTGCGGTCCAGAAGTGAGTAGCAGCCCATGACCACAAAGCCATGCCACCAGAGAAGACCTCCGGAGACAACAAAATCCTTCTCCTGCGACTCATTGCCGAAGAGCTTCCAGCGTCGGGTCACCAGCGAGTAGTGCGCCAGTCCAGTGCGTCCAGCCACCGCTAAGTGCAGTCCGTCCGGATCAATTGCAGCATATCGGATTGGCCAGTTGGTGGCCGCGTAGTTTAAAGGTAGCTGCAACACTGTCCAATACTTACTTTCCGTAAGAATGCTGCCCGTATGCGGGCTCTGTTTCAACTCGAGGCAGTCTCCGTCGCCGGACATCGTATCATTCGAGCCAGCACCGCTTGAGGGGAATGTGGCCTGGCTGCCGGCGTACGTAAGCTCCAAGTTATTGCCCTGGTTGAGATACAGACAGTCGTCGCCCTGCAGCAGGATGTGCGGATTTGTCGTCATGCAGGGATTCATGCTTAACGCACTCTTTACAAACTGTAGCTGCAGCACATTGCTTTTATCATTTTCCTCCCTCTCCGGCGGCTGTTGCGTCAGCATGAAAAGTTGGTAGCCCTCGGTGGACCATTCCAGGCGGCGGAGTTTGAGTGGATTTTGGCGAACCAAGTCTACGTTGAGGCCAAAGTCCCAGCTTAGAGTAGACATCAGCAATGCTCCAAACGTGCTCCACAGGGACAGACCGCCATTCGTCCAACTAACGGCCAGGACGCAGCCGTCAGGGCTCCACTTTAGCTCGTTCACCGAACCCAGACTGCCGGGCAGCACATTCTCCGTGAGCATGAGGCGGTGCGAAAACTCCAGACCTCCGGTGGCATCATCTATTGCATAAACATTAACCGCGGAGCTCTCCTGGCCGTAGGCCAACAGTCTGAACTTGTGGTTCACGCTGCAGACGCTCGCATCCTCCACGTCCGGCACCCAGAAGCCGTGCATGTGGTCGGTCTCGAATCTCAGATGGTTGGCAATTAGGAAGGCGGCACGGCGATCGCTGAAGACGGCCGCACAGCCTCCGATGAACGGAGAGTATTCCAACGAGGCTACGTAGGAGTCCCTGCTCAAGGGCGGAACGCTCCGGGCAGACGACTGCTGTGGCTGCTGCTGCACATAAAAGGGAATGTCGCGCAGCTTAATGGCAGCTAAGGCTGGGAGCTCCAGATCGTTCTCCGCGTGCTCCAACTGAGTCCACTGAAGACGCAGCAGTTCGCAGGATTGGGTTGCTAGAAGCAGTTCGCTGAGACTGATACAGCACACAGTTGTGATGACGGAGCCCAAAGTAACGCTGCACAGCTCGCGCACGCTCAGCCGGGGAATGTTCTCCTTAATGAACAGCTCGGCGGAGTCGCGCTTAAGGCTCGCGGCGGGTGGATCCACCTGCAGAAGGATCCCACTTCCGTTGGCATCGAAGTCCAGTTGGTACAGCAACAGGGCGCCGGAGGCGGTGAGCAGGGCCAGCTGCCGCGAGTCCGGCTTCCACACGATCAGTTGGTTACCGCCGTACTGCCGCAGGGAGTCTTCCGTCCGTCGGAAGTAGGCGATGGGAATGAGCGGGTTCGCGTACCATATGCCAAGGAAGTCATCGCCCACGGCGGCCACGAGTATTTTGACCGCGTCGCAGCAGATGTGCCGGATGCTGGCGCTCTCGCCGGGCAGCGCCAGGCCCACCCGCTTGGGCCAGCCCACGGGAAAGTACATCCTCCGAGTGAAAAGTTACTGCGCAAACGAAAAACTGCATTAGCAAGGGCAGGGCTGCGGAAAAACGGATTCAGTCAGCGCATGGGTGCGGGTGCATTTACATTCTGTGGGTTACGCCCAGTTTTACATGGTCTCCCTCGCCTAATTAGCACTTTTACCAAACATTCCACGGCACAACAAAAAAGTCTGCGCGATTTTACGCGTATACAAATGTGAGTGTTGGCAAACGTCCCAAAATCACAGCTGTTTGCCAATCGTTGTTTCGCACCACTGATTTTGTTCAAGCAACAGTGCTGGTAGCTAAGCTTTTTTCCCGTTAGGAAAGACCGTCAGTTGTTATGAAAAATACATTCTTATTGATATTGCAAACAATCCGTGATACAGCTTTGGCTTGACATGAACATCTTTCCATTTGAAGAACTTATTTAAGAATTCAAGAACATAAGCGCTTATCGACATAAATATCATATTCTTGCCTAAATTAAAACAGATGTTCAAACATCCTGTAACCCCTGGCAATTCAAAAATGTTAGAAAAATTATACGAACGCGGCACAAAATAACATTACAATAAGAGAAATGCTTATGCTTAAATCTAATGAGTTTTACATTCATGGAAAACCTTAAACTGAATCTTTATCAAATAGATTGTATGGTTACTTAAAGCTTATAAGCTTATAATTTGAAATCTTGTCCAAAAGTCTGTAAAATTAATAATAATTACTTTTCCAAAACCTATGTATTGTTTACCAACATGGGTTTGCAGCACTGAGAAGTTCAAGGTTTTGTAGTTCCGAAACTGGTTCCACCATAAACCACTGTCAAATTGAACTTAATTCGCATCTCGAACTGAATAAATCAGCCGGCTTTCGAGCAGTAAAGAAAAGAGGATTTTAGAAGTATTCTCGTAATGACTGCATTCGAAGGTAAGTTAAAACAATATTTATAAAGCTTGTTCTTGACTAACCCTTTTGCCGCAGAGTTTGGTGTGCTTCCGGAGCTGGGAAAGGCCACGGACGAATTGGACTGGACGTAAGAAGAAAAATCCCTTGTGTTCCAAAAAATTTATAAATCTCCTTTGCAGCCTCCCCACCGATGTCCAGGCGGAGGCCATTCCTCTGATCCTGGGCGGTGGCGATGTGCTGATGGCGGCGGAGACCGGGTCGGGAAAAACGGGCGCCTTTTGCTTGCCCATCCTGCAAATCGTGTGGGAGACTCTGCGGGATCTGGAGGAGGGAAAGGCGGGCAAGGGCAGCACAGGCGGAGGAGCGGTAGCGCCATGGACCATGTCCTTCTTCGACCGCGGCAACGCCCTAGCGGTCACTCCCGAAGGCCTGCGTTGCCAGTCGCGGGAGTTCAAGGAGTGGCATGGATGCCGGGCCACCACCGGTGTGCGCGGAAAGGGAAAGTTCTACTTTGAGGCCACGGTCACAGACGAGGGTCTGTGCCGCGTGGGCTGGTCTACGCAGCAGGCGAACCTGGATCTGGGCACCTGCCGCATGGGCTTTGGATTTGGCGGCACCGGCAAGAAGTCCAACAACCGTCAGTTCGACGACTATGGCGAGGCCTTCGGTAAGTCGGACGTCATTGGTTGCCTGCTCGATCTGCAGCGCCTGGAGGTGAGCTTCACCAAGAATGGACAGAACCTTGGGGTGGCCTTCCGCCTGCCGGAAAACCTTGCCAAAGATACCTTTTATCCGGCAGTGGTGCTTAAAAACGCAGAAATGCAGTTTAATTTCGGAAAGACTGACTTTAAGTACTTTCCGGGAAACGGATTCGTGGGCGCTTGCCAGGCAAAAACCGAGAATACCAAAGCCAATCCGCTGGCCAGTCCCGCAGCTGGAGCCGCCAGCGCCAAGCCGGCGCCGAACGCCCCCCAGGCCATAATCATCGAGCCCAGCAGGGAGTTGGCCGAGCAGACCTACAACCAGATCGAGAAGTTCAAGTACCACCTGAGCAACCCCGAGGTGCGCTCCCTGCTGCTTATCGGGGGAGTAAGGCTGGAGGAGCAAAAGGCGCAGCTGATGCAGGGCACCCACATCGTGGTGGGCACACCAGGGCGGCTGGAGGAGATGATCAACAGCGGCCTGGTGCTGCTAACTCACTGCCGCTTCTTCGTACTCGACGAGGCGGACGCCCTTCTCAAGCAGGGTTACACCGAACTGATTGACCGTCTGCACAAGCAAATACCCAAGATCACGACGGATGGTCGCCGGCTGCAGATGGTTGTCTGCTCGGCCACGCTGCACGCGTTCGAAGTGAAGAAGATGGCCGAGCGCCTGATGCACTTCCCCACCTGGGTGGACTTGAAGGGAGAGGATGCCGTGCCGGAAACGGTACACCACGTTGTCTGCCTAGTCGACCCGCAGGCAGACACCAGCTGGCAGTCACTGCGCCAGCCCATAAACACCGACGGCGTCCATGATCGGGACAATATTCATCCGGGCAACCCTTCGCAGGAAACACAGTCGCAAGCAGTCAAGCTGCTCAAGGGGGAGTATTGTGTCCACGCTATAGAGAAGCACAACATGGATCGGGCTATAATCTTCTGCCGTACCAAACAAGACTGTGACAACTTGGAGAGATATCTCCGCCAGCGTGGAGGTCAACGCTACCCGTGCGTCTGCCTGCACGGCGACCGGAAACCACAGGAGCGTAAACAGAACCTGGAGATGTTTAAGCGACAGCAAGTCAAGTTCCTGATTTGCACGGACGTGGCTGCGCGCGGTCTTGACATTACCGGACTGCCGTTCAGTGAGTTTTAAATTTTTATCTCTAGTCAGACGACTCCCCAGGAAAGGAAAGAAGTCTTGAGTGTTAGCAAAAGGGTATTCTCAGAATAGGAAGAACATCTCATAACGAATATCAATTAAGTTATACTGAAGTTAATTTTTGATTCGATCAGACGGATTTCGGTTGGATTTTAAATTAACCTCCCGGAAATAGTTAGATTTGATAAAATCCCTATACGGTAAGCCGTATAAACCTAAGTCTTAACTAGCCATTTGTTTACATTACTCTTAAATGTAGTTTTTTTATTTGTTTTAATCTTACTTTTTTTATTTAGCCAGGATACAGTTTTTGTTCTGAGTTCTAACATTTGTATAAATTATGATAAATTTAAAGCTTGTCTATTATATATTTGCCAAAACTTATTTCATGCCATGCTCTTTCGGAAGCGTCAAATAATGTACAATCCTTCTCATCATCAGTGATCAATGTAACGCTGCCCGATGACAAGACCAACTATGTGCACCGCATCGGACGCGTGGGCAGAGCGGAGCGCATGGGGCTGGCAATCAGCCTGGTGGCCACGGTGCCGGAGAAGGTTTGGTACCACGGCGAGTGGTGCAAGTCGCGCGGACGCAATTGTAACAACACCAACCTGACCGACGTGCGAGGATGCTGCATCTGGTACAACGAGCCGAACCTGCTGGCTGAGGTGGAGGATCACCTGAACATCACGATCCAGCAGGTGGACCGGGCCATGGAGGTGCCAGTGAACGACTTTGACGGAAAGGTTGTGTACGGCCAGAAGAACTTCAACACTGGCAGCGGCTACGAGGACCACGTTGAGCAGTTGGTGCCCACCGTTCGCAAACTGACCGACCTGGAGTTGCAATCACAATCTTTATTTTTGAAACGCCTTAAGGTCTAAAACGGATCTGGAGCTGTATTCGTTTGCTAAGCAAGGAGAGGGTATCGTGAAGCGAGGACTGCGTGACCAACTCACGCGGGAATACTTTTGCGGCACACACACACATAAATATGTAGGAAATCAGAGCTGTCGCTCTGCCATTACGAGTAAACATTCAATTAAACTAACATTAAAATCTTCTGTCTAAAGAGTAAACAGCCTCGGTTGGGAGCTGGAACTCGTAGCCATCACTCCTCCTCCTCCTCCTCCTCCTCGTCCTCTTCGTAAAACTGAGTCCGCATCTGCTGCAGTTGTCTAAGTTGCTGGCACAGCTGGTTGCCGAACGATTCCACGTAGCGAGGGCTGATCTTGTCTAGCAGTGCATAGGGCGTTTCAAAGATCTCTTCCTGCTCCTCGGTCTCGTCCTGGTCCTGTCCCTCGCGAAGTAGGGCGCAGATCCGCGCGTTCTCGTCTATGGTGTCGTATTGGGAGGAGACGATCTTAAAGCCACGACTGGTCACCTGCACACAGCAGGTGGCACTCTCGATGGTGCGGATGTTAAGGTAGATCTGCGTGGCGTCGCTGGCCAGTTTGGAGGAGATGCAGATCTCTGCAACGTGGGCCTTCACATCATTGATAATGGCGTTAGCCTCATCCTCGCAGTTGAAGACCTGCTCCTCCCCGTGCTCAGCGCTGGCTTTCGGTTCGCCCATCCTGTCAGAATCTCTACGGAGGGCTTCGGCTCGCCTTTTAATTGAATCCCAGTCGATTTCGTTCGGTTTTTACAGGCGCAACATGTCTTTCTGTTTCATATGTCAAAGCAGCTGTCTGGTGTCTGCCAAGCGTTAGTATATTTCTGATTAGCAAACGAAGCGGTGCGTTCCGACTTTTGTTTTCTCCATATTACATTTGATGAATCTTCGGGACCATTATTTGGCTGCTATAAAGGAACTAAATTTTAGCAGCTAAAATTAATGACCAAATATACTTATACCGACTTACTATTGTTCTTGTATCCGGTTGGATCGGCATATTGAACTGCAGCGTGTCGAACGTACAAAATTTAGAAAGTGTATTTATTTTGTAGATCGTATAATATATTTTAGTCACAAAAGTTGATAGATATTTCATTACATTTTTACCTTGATAAGAGGTGTTTTTGTTTGATTTGATACACTGTCAGTACGAGATCTACAATATTATTCTTTCCAGCAGCTATTATCCCAATACTCGCCAATAAAGTAAAAAATTCAAAATTTCTTCATTTGAATAAACGTCTTTGTCTCTGTTTTTTGACATAAGTTTTGGTTGTTTGAAAATAAAAATACTCAGGTTAATTTTGTATTTTTTTTTATTTATATATTTTTCTAAAAACAAGATAAAACAAGAATCTATTTGTTACTGCAAAAAGAAATTACAAAATTGAAAGTAGGAAAAGAGTGACCAAAGAAAATAATTAATGATCTCAGTGATATTTAGTCAAGGATATAATATTCACTGTTTGAGAATAAATAATAGAAGTCTAGGCATATATTATTCTGCACGTCCTGTGGGGTAGTACATCTACTAAAATCCCAAATTCCCCCCGCAGATAATATACGGTTGGCAGCTGTAACACAATTGAATGTTCCAGGATTCGCTAAAATGCTGTATCCCGGGCACGAATCGTAGAACTTCTTTATTTCGACAATCATGTTTTCGTATTGACTTTTAGACAGATTATATTCTTGCTTGTCGGAATTTCTTCTGTTCTTCATTTCCGAGGATGTGGATATGCCGCAACGGCCGCCAGATGAAAAGCTAAAAGTAGTTTCTGTCTTTTCGTTTTGAATCACCAGCCACGTATGTAAAAAACCATGAAAATCGAAAACGCGACTGTCATTGTAAATAGTCACTTTATAAAATTCCGATGATCGTTTGTTTCGAACAGAATTTATATAAAAAATTATATGATATGAGAAAATGAAAAATATTATCCTAAAAGAAAAATTTACCAGATTAAAATTCTGCAATGCTGGCTAATAATATTAAGCACACAAATTTTACAATAACAAAAGTTTACAAAATTTTTATTGAAATGAAATACAGCCTTAGAGAGCGACGAAAAATAATAACCAAAAGTCAAAAATTTCTGTGAATTTATAACATTTTGGACGTCAGTTGTTATCAAACACGCCACAGATAGATAATAAGCAGAAATAATTTGTTTTTTATTAACCTATTTAAAATGATTATATTGTGAATCACGAGCAGGGAAATTTGAGATGTACTTATCGAAAAACAAACAAATATGAACATTTTATTTTTTTTTTATATCACATAAAGATTTCAATAACGCTTACCATCGTTATACCCGTTACTCGTAGAGAAAAAGGGTATACTAGACTCGTCGGAAAGTATGTAACAGACAGAAGAAATCGTTTCCGACCCCATAAAGTATACATATTCTTGATCCGGATCACTAGCCGAGTCGATCTAGCCATGTCCGTCTGTCCGTCTGTCCGTATGAACGCTGAGATCTCGGAAACTATGAGCTACAATACTACGGACAGACGGACATGGCTAGATCGACTCGGCTAGTGATCCTGATCAAGAATATATATACTTTATGGGGTCGGAAACGCTTCCTTCTGCCTGTTACATACTTTCCGACGAATCTAGTATACCCTTTTACTCTACGAGTAACGGGTATAAAAATGGCAGGAAAACCCCAAAATCGGCTGCAGGAGGTCAGTGCAGATGAAATAGGACGCCTAATCCAAGCTGTTGCCTTTATTGTGGGATTTCACCGACAGGAAGCAATACCACAACAGGGGCAAATCCGCAGAGTAGTTGAAGTGCTGGAGGCGATCCACTAGAGAATCCCAGTGCGAAGGAACATGCCGAGTGGGATTTCGCTCTCTACATGGACATCCTCCCGGGCGTGTCCTCGGAAATAAAGTAAAACCTGGCCAAAAGAATTTGGTTACGTTGTGCTAATATAAGTATCTTTTTAGCAGAACCACCAGTAATACGATATCCGACGACCTCTTCATTAGGACTCCGGATACCACCACCACCAGCTACTTGGCCAGCTTAAGCGGAGCTTGAGGACCCGCTGGCTTATATAGGGAGAATGAAATTAGGACGCCCGCTAAGCAACAGTTGGAGAAGCCATAGCCAGCCACTGCCAGGATGCTGGGCGACTTCCTGCAGCATCAGCGGATCAACTCCGTTCCCAATCCGGCTCCAACTTTCTCAAGGTTCAATATGCCTTTTGGGACTCGGAGCTGGACTGCGGTGGAGCGGGATAGGTGGCGAAGCATCCGTGGGACGAGAAGGAAGCTTTAAACTACTAATTTACATAAATAAAAACATTCGTTGAACATTCCATTTATTTTTTTTTTAATTCTTTGTGTACCAGCAGACTCCTCCTTTTTAAATTTCTCCAATTGATTTGTTTTCCGTTTGGCAACAAACCCAGCTGCTTGACAGTAAGACCATGCTACATGCATTGCGGGTGAACTTTGAAAACTTCGGTCACACTACAAAGAATACGATTTTTCGACTAGTGAAACTCTTAGTCGATCTGAGTACTAGGCTTAACGTTTTTCGTCGGGTCTGTTTTTCAGCGCGGTACTCAGATGAGCTAAGGAAATACCAGAAAAAATACCAGATTTTGCGAGTGAATTTCGATGAACGCCGTTCTCGCTTCAGCGGAAAATAAAACCGCACACGCAAATAGATTCAGTATTCCAGTGTTTTATTCAGTATTCTTTTACGGTCTTAGGTGTACTTTTGTGTACTTGGCGTTTCGGGATTCTTTTTTTGACAAGGAAATGCATTTGATCTGCAATTGCGCCATAATAATAATTTTTAGGGGGTTACGTCTTACTTTTGTGGTATCTTTAGGTATTTTCTAGATGGATCTGAGTACCGCAATCAAAAGGGGACTTGAAAAAGGGCCTCTCGCTCTCTCTCATAGCTGACCAACATAGCGTATACGCAGCCTAGAGGTTCTTGTATTGGTAAAATATCTGAAAATGAAGTTTACATGGAACATTTCAGAAAGAGGTGACCGAAATTTAACAATTCACAAGTTTAAGGAGTATGGTACGTAATCTAAAAAATATTTAAAAAGAAAAACACTTAATCGTTTTTTGCAGATTAATTGTATTTAATTGGTATTTTTGAAACTGAAATGGTATTTATTTGTAGGTTGGGTGGTTGTTTTTATCGTTATCGGTGGGTAACCAGTGTTGGCTTGCAGGAAAACGTCGAAGTTGTTGAAAACATCGATAGAACAGAATAATCATCGCCCTCGTTCCACCTCTAATTTCATTGCGAAAAAAAATAAGAATCGGGCATCGGCACGGACGACTGAAACTGCGATTTTAAGAATACACGGACAGAGTTGTGGTGCTCGGCAGACAAAGACATTCAGGGCGTGTGACAGCGATCGCAAGTGCTAATTACCCGTTCGCAGGCGAAGTGACAGAGGCACAGGCTTCAGAATGAGCGCACCTGGCATGGACAAGAGAAAACTCTCGTAAGTATTTTGCAGAATTCCTTCGTTTTTCCTCCGCTGCGCACACACACACGCCGTCGGCACAGTGCACACACAGCCCTGTGTGCGAGTGTGAGTGGCAGATGCGCGCAGGCAGCGCAGTCGGCGTGAAATTGATTTTTCGCGGCAGAAATTTTCTCGAGCAGCAGGCATTTCCTTGCTGCGTTGGGATAAACAAGGATCAGGGCCAGGGGTGGGATGGTGATGGGGAGGGGGAGAGGCAGCTGCGGCAGGAGAGGACAGGCGAACAAGCGATTTCGTCCTGGGCAAGGCCAAGGACGAACCCTGCAATCTGAGCAAAGTCGATTTCTTTTCGAAGGCGAATTCAATAATCGCATGTACCCATCGAGTTAATGTAGAGTTTTCTTTTGGGCGAAAGTTTGTTACAGGTAGAGAGTAGAGTTGATCATTGATCAATACTTGAGACTCGATTTCATGAAAATATAAATGGAGTTGGACATGCCCCATGACTTCCGCCCGCTAAAATCTCCTGACTGCATGACTCACGAGTTCCTCACATTTTTAATACGTTTCTAGAGAAAAAACGCTTCAAATAGTGAACATTTGAAGAATGTTTTCTGTTTTCACTTGGCACCAAGTCACACCAGCGTATCTCTTAGTCGGGGCAGCCGAGCTAGGTCTTGTTTAGCTTGCCATGCAACACATATCGAATTCGCTAAGTGAGCGATAACAGCAGACCTATAGATCCCCAATCGCACGCCACCTAGCAAACTAGCCAACTAGCCAACTTGGCCGTTATCAGCCAGAGAGTTTTACAGCCGCATTAGCCCTCTCTCCACTTCTCCACTACCCAACATGAGTAATGCCAGCACGAACCGCTTTTATTTGGCCCAGTTCTGGGCGCTGTCCAAGGCGAATGCGAGTTGGCTTCGCCTGTCGTGACGCCTGCCAGCGTCCTTGGCCCTGTGCAGCCGCCCACCACCCACTGGCCCTGGGCCTCGCATCCGCTTGAGCCCCTAATCACCCTCATCATCGTGGTCCTCAACCACTTTGTGAAGCGCTTGTCGTCTTATCAGCTCGCAGATTCTCAGAGCGGGGTTAGACATACATATGTAGCTTCCCCCTGCACTTGCCCAGCTTATAAATAGCAGCCCCCTGCTCGAGAAAATCCATACGGTGTGCATGCGGAAGGGTGCAATTTATGCTGCACGCGACCCTGCTGCAGAGCCATCAACGCCAGCTGCTTCCGACCTGGACGCTCTCAATGCCAACGCCTGGTCCGCGGGTGCGGGTGCGGGTTTGGGAAAGCCCACAGGTCCAAGCGCTCCCCTGGAAGTGCTCCCATCGCGTGCCACAGCTAACTGTTGCTGCGGTGACTCATAGCCCACAGGTACTTTCCATGGCTAGGCTTTTATCGCCCTCGGCCAGAGAGAATCATACACTGCTGATGGAATGTCGGAGGCACAGTACAACTCCGCTAGGAGCAACACAGAGCTTCCTGAAAATTTATCGGACACTGTGTATCAGCCCTTAATTCCAAATGCTGAGTGGTCGATATTATCTCACCACAATGCGGCGACTGGTACTAATGGTATTTCTTCTTTTTGTGCAGCACATCGGGCGACTCGCTCTACGAAATCCTGGGACTTCCGAAGACAGCCACCGGAGATGATATCAAAAAGACTTACCGGAAACTCGCACTCAAATACCATCCCGACAAGAACCCCGACAACGTCGATGCGGCCGATAAGGTAAAGTATTGACACATAATGGGGTCCCTAATACTTTTCTAAACGCCGTAATTTTTGCAGTTCAAGGAGGTGAACCGTGCCCACTCGATACTGAGTGACCAGACGAAGCGCAACATATACGACAACTACGGCTCGCTCGGCTTGTACATTGCCGAGCAATTTGGCGAGGAGAATGTCAATGCGTACTTCGTGGTCACATCGCCGGCTGTGAAGGTCAGGAATCGTGGTATTTCGCATCGCTCGACGCGTTGAGTAACCTCTGATTTTTCTTGCAGGCGTTGTTTATCTGCTGCGCAGTGGTCACAGGATGCTGCTGTTGCTGCTGCTGCTGCTGCTGTTGCAACTTCTGCTGCGGCAAATTCAAGCCGCCGGTCAATGAGTCGCATGACCAATATGCACATCTGAATGTGAGTGAAGTTTGAATTGGATCAACCAAGTCCAAGTCCCTACACCCACACCCTAACCCAGTCCGCTACTAACTGAAATCGTTTTGATTTAGTTGAAAAAAGAGAAAACAAGAAAACCAATCTGGTGCAACGCCAATATTTAATCCCTTACGCATGCTTTCCATCCACCCACACACTGTACTATTACCAACTAAACACCAACACAATTTTGATGATTTTTGTGAGGAGATCCGTAACGTTGTTCCGTTAGAGAAGCTAATGTTTAGTCAAAAACTTGCTCCTACATCTGACATCAAAGCTTGCTTACCAGCTAACCGATCAATAAACGCCCAGCCATTTTTTAGTATAATTTATCTGGTCTATCAGCTTTCTTGGCACGCCACCTCTATTGTTTGGTTTTGCTTTAGACCCGTATAAACACTCGACTCTGGTTGCACTGCTTTGTTCTTAGTTTTTCGTTGGGGTAAGTATGGAGTTTGGTTTTGGTTTTTGGTTCCAAGTACTCTAAACACAGCAGAAATCAGAACCCTGATTTTTGAGCCCAGAGGTAAACACTACTAACCCATCCACAACTGTTCCGATCAATTCGAGTTAAGTTTTTCTTACGTATTAAAAATTTGATATTGTTTGTTTTGTAATGTGTACTTCACGAAAATCATCAAATGCTTCGAACGATTCTCTCTCTTTCTATTAATGTAAACTAATGACAACGACAACACTTACACGCTCGGATTTTCCGCGACTGAGTCTGCGAAATCGAATTTCCAGATATGTAAATCCAGCGATTTTGATTTCATCCACGATTGCTTTTCTTGTTTTTCTTGTCACATCCGCATTCAGTTTTAGTTTGCACCCACATCAGCAGAATTCTTCCTTTGTTTGATTGCAAGCCAAGGAAGAGAAGCCGAAGATTTACGTTTCTATTTTTGTTTAACTTTTTTTTTCTCAAAACTCTTTGCGATCGTCTCATCATATCCACCACCTACTACCACCCACAACCACCACACACTCGCTCTCGACCGCGCCGTCAGCGCCCCGATGGCAATCGAGAGGTCAACGATATGCCACCGCATCTGGGACAGCCGCCACGACTTGTAAGTATGCGAATCGAAAATGATAATGGCACGAGTACCGCATGAACTCGGGGAAAGATCACCTGCCTCCAGCCACCTGGCACCCACCAACTAACTAACACAAAGCCAATGACCAAATCCGAACTCTACTTTAACGGTAACCAAACCAAATTTATGTGTTCCAAGAGAACAAGTCCTACTAACATTCAGTCGCAAAATTAACTCGATCGAAAGCACCGAAGAAGAGATGCCAAAAAACGATGGTCTTTTAAAAGTTCTGCTGTAAATGCTTGGTAAATTATTTATGATTTTCTTACATTGCTGTAATCTGGCTGATTTTAAGTTTGTAGTACTTGGCTCAGTGTTCTCCTAACCATAAGCACAACAGTAGCATAATCGTAGCTTAAATGTAGAGTAGTTAACATGGCTTGTAGACCGCACACCCACCGAAAGTTTTTGACTAAACATTGCCAAAGGGACCAACCCTCTGAGCTCTCAGAGCTTAAATACGCCGTAGAAAATAATTTAATGACTGATATCCTAACACCAATTTGTGTGTCCCGCAGGAGGATGTTGATCTCGACGACGTGAACTTAGGTGCGGGTGGAGCCCCCGTGACCTCACAGCCGCGCGAGCAGCCCGGAGGACAGCCCGTATTCGCCATGCCGCCGCCCAGTGGAGCCGTGGGAGTCAACCCCTTCACCGGCGCCCCTGTAGCAGCCAACGAGAACACATCGCTGAACACAACGGAGCAGACCACTTACACGCCAGGTATATAAACAGTGGGCCAGAAGCCAGCCCCTCAGCCAGCCTCCGCAGAGGGGTAGCCCGTTAGCGACCCAACAAAGCGTCTTTGACCATCGAACTTGTTATTGTGCATAAATCGAACAAATATTGTAACCCTCGGTCGCTGGACAAGTGGCGCGGACACTCAGTCACCTCTCGACATAGCCCGTCCAGCGATCAGATCAGATTAACACCTCCTTAGCAGTTAAGCTCGTGTATACGGCAAGGTATTTTTTAGACCCTTCCTGTGTATGTAAAGTCTCACACATGCCCAGGCATAACCATACGTCCATGCGAACATGGGATCCACTAACTCAGATCTCCATGTGATATCGGTTTACCACACACTGCCCGAGCTGCGGGATGACCAATGCCTAAATTGATTGACTCAGCCTTCCGTTTCCTAGGTTTGTGGCAGCCGTTCGCAAGCCCCCATTTTTAAAGGACGATTATCAAGATCCATTTTCAAGCTTACGCAAGTTTTCTTTCCCTTACGACTTCATTGGAATTTCCTGATTACCATCTGTATGTGTTTCATAAAGGAATCAACACATGTAACTTTCGTTTAGTTTAAGTTTGTTTGATTTACTTTGATTTTATTGTTTGTTATGCAACGCGTAAATTTTGATTTGTTCTCACTTATCACTGTCTACTTTTCTCTCTCCCTCTCTTCACCTCTAGATATGGTTAATCAAAAATATTAGTCAAGTGCTGCGAGTGAGTCAAGCTCCGGGTGCATGCGAACACCACACATTCACATACAGACACAGAAAATACAAGCCCCTAAATCGTAACAGAAGAGAAAACCAGATTTATTTCTTAATTATTAATGTTGTTTTTAAGAAGCGCGATATGTTGAAGCGAGTAAACATATGAACCTATGTATTTATTTTAAGCCGTAGCACTTAGCTCTAATTTTAAACAATCTAACTTCGTGGCAGCCTCTCGGCCAGTCAGGTTGATCTTGTTCCAATTCGGGGAATCGATTCACCAATTCCATTGTTCAAGCCATTCACCTAGCTGCACAGCTATACACAACTCGAATCGATAGCCCAGCTGCGCACCCACCAACTCCATCTATCCAGCCATGCTACAAGCACCTGCGGTGCTGATCAAATTGTATATCGGGAGTTAGTCTAGACATTTGCTTGGGGATCGGATCCCTTCCGGCGCAGCTCCGTGAGTTGGGATTCAGCCGCAGTGGATAATGAATCGACTTCTCGCGAAGAGAGGCACTGTAATTATATATATGTATATGATATGTGTATCTAGTTCGCATTTGTGTCGTCGCCTAGTCTAGCTAAATTGTTCGGTGGATCGCCTCTTCGCCGATTGTTTCTGTTAATTTGCACTGAATTGTTAAAGCAAGAACTACTTATGTAAAGAGGATGAACTGTAGAGCGATGCGCCCAGCAGATGCTCCGATCCGATTCTAATGCAAATGTAAATAAGTCAAATTAAACAATTAAGCATCACACAGTCAAGCAGAGGAGGACGAAAAAGAACACTATAAAGGGCGAAATAATTAAAGGAAAGATAAATTATATAACAGATATTAATAATCCCCTCTATATATATAAATTAAATACAAGTAATCAAAAGTTCAATTGTAACCCCCGAAAGTATTGCACATATGTATTCTGAATTGTTTCAAAATTGAATTGAGTCCTTATTGGTTTTGTTTAATTGTTAACCCGCTTTTAAATGTAAATGAATGCGATTAGTCCATCAGTAATTAACTTTTATATACGTAGTATTCCCATTCTAAATCACTGACATCAATTACTGCGGATCAGCTCTGGCCCGGGTTTAAAATTCTAGGGATCGTATGTCCGAGTGCCCTGGCTCATTAATAGTGTACACTTCATATATGAAATTCAATTAACGATAATTAAATTTTACGGTCTTGCGTGTGTATTTATTGTTCGTACAAGTCAAAGCAAAAATACTAAGTAAACTAAATTTGAACTTAACAATTGTTTCCAAATTTCAATTGTATTCTGGTATAACACGAAGAAACCGAAATAAATTTACTATACAAACTCACCGCTGCGTATCATCTCTCTATACCCACTCCCACAGGGCATCCCCAAGTCGAATCAGCCCCGGAAAGCTCCACCAGGATGGTAAACAAACCGATTTCGGGGATGAACTTTCGACGGCGCCAGCTGACTGCAGTAGCTTTCACTCTCTCCGCTCTGGCTTTGTTTTGTTTTGGGGCAGTAACAGGCCACCGCCGGCACATGCGCTCTGCCCGCTCCCCGGACTCGCTGAACTTCGCCGCAGAGTTTTCCGCCTCAGAACCCGAAGGGCAGTCCGTCGGAGAGTTCGAGCAAAGTGCGGACAAAGGAGGAGACTTTTCCAGGCTGCTGCTCCGCTGCTGTGCTGCTCCTGTCGAAAACGCCAAGTGGAAAATGTGATGTGATGTGTTCGCTTTAATTGTCGAGGATAAATCAATTCCGCTGTTAACTGGATTACGGGCGCGTACCTGGCCGAAAGCTGGGGAGCGGAATCGAACAGGCCCAGTCGGAGGCAGGCCGTGGAAAAACCCCCATCGCGAACCAGTTCGTGGCAGTGTGTGTGTGGCTTTTCGCCTTACTTTTTTATGCGCAATTTGGGTTACAAAGCGAGAAAAACGCTGCTTAAAATGCATTAAAATGTTTTAGGCACGGGGCTTCATTGATTTTCCTACGCACAAAAGTATGTTACACGGTGTCCAAAGCAGGAACAAAGGAAGCAGGCCAGCGATGCGGACAAGGACGCGAGGAAGCTGCTTCTAGCTGCCCAGTAGTCACCAGGTCTAGGCGGAGGACCAGCCGCCGCGCAGATCAAGAAACTCATCCGGGCGGAGCCCAGCGGAGGCATCCTGGCGCCCGTACTGCCCAGTAGCGGCATGGCCGGCCTCGTCGGCGCCGCCAACGGCAAGCACCACCACCCACACCTCATCTCGCCCACCCATCACTCGTCATCCCTGCCGGCCGGCATATGCAGCAGTGACAGCGGCATCTCCACGCTGAGTGCCATCTCGCCCCCCCTCTCCACCTCGACCACGACGGCGTCCGGCGCAGGTGGCGGCGTGGGCGGAAGTGGCGGCAGTCCCCAGCTGCGCACCTCGCCGGCTCTGAGCATGTTGGGCAGCGCCACGGCGACGTCCAGCGGAAACAGCGCCTCCGCCGGTTGCGGTCTCACCGCCGGGATCCTGGGTCCGGCGGCCAGCATCGACCTGGGCAGCTCGCCGCTCTCGCACCGAAACTACAGCAACTCGCTGAAGGGCTTTAGCTTCCGGCGCAGCTTCGATGACAAGATCATCGCCCCGCCCTACCTGTCGCGCGCTCCCGCCTACGCCCACGGCATTCCCTATCCGCACTTTCACGCGCCCCAGTCAACGGCCTCCAACCCACACCACCTCCACCTGCATCACCACGGCAACGGCACTGCAGCGGCATCGGGTGCGGTAGCTGGAACGGGATCGGGAACGGGCGCCGGTGCCGGAGGACTCTACCAGCAGCCCCTCTCGCTGGCCACGATGACGGCGGCGCTGCCACTGGCGCCGCTGTACGGATCCCCCCTGTCGCTGCCGCTGACCTCGTCCCAGTCCACCACCAAGCTCTCCTACCGCGACGACTTTCTGCAGCAGATTGGCTACCTGCCAACGACGCGCATCTACAGCACCCCGACCAGCATCGTGGACGAGGACAAGGCCCAGCAGGACTTCCTCTCGCTGTCACTCTCCCCACCGCTCAACCGACGCCGGGACATGCCGGCCCTGCGCGGTCCTTTTGTCAGCCTGTAAGTACATCTATATTTATTCAGTCTCTTAAAATTAATAATTATAATTGCAATCGTTAGCTTTCGGCCAGAAATGTATGGTGACTTATACGTTCCACCATTAAAAATTGCAATTATCATTAAAAGAGCGTATAAGAGAGTCTATTTATAAGCAAAGTCGGAAAAGGTTTATAACTAGTAAGCACTAATCCTAGCAATCCTTAGAATTATAATATAATCTATTATATTTTCATTTTTTTTTTAAGTTTTCCTCTAAAATTTTATAAAAACCATTTAACAAACTTTTCTTGGTGTATGTAGTTTTCTAATCCTCAGTGCTTTGACTCGTATATCTTTAATAGGTTAATGGTTCAAGATGGGGTCTTCATCGTATTATTGTTTTGAGCAAAACTTTTTAAGATGAGTACAACTACATAGGCCACATATTTTAAAATGTCGGCAAACATCGGTTTTCTGTATAATTGGCTATAACACGGATCCTGTAGAGGATGGCACAGAAGATTGTATGGGACTTTTACTCAGTAGGACCCAATTATCACGGAAAAGTAAAAATGCTTTGAGAAAATTTTTGGCGTGTACCTGTGTTATTATGGATTTTTTTTCTGAAAAGCATTGCTTAATTTCAGCTTTCAAGTAACACAATTTAAGGCACTTTAGATAGGCTCACGTCAATGAGGTAAAATTACAAACGAGAAATGAAGCAGCATAATTCAAAGTTTTAAATGCAAGAGCTGACTTAAAACGTTTGAAAATGTATAAATCGACGGTTTTTAAATATGTATGCCTGTTTTCCCTGACTATTGATATCTCGATAGGTTTTGTAACATATTTATTTAAGGATATACATATAAACTTCTACTTGTAGAAGTTGTCCTTTCTTGTTATCATTCATTTCCCTCACATACGGATAAATTATGAAAATCAAGTATACGCTCTGTGTGTTTTACGTGTCTATCACATACGTAGCAAATAAATTCATCGAACTGTAACGAGCAGCCCCAATATCTGTGTCGGTGGCCGGCCAAGTGTCTGCGTTCCCACTGTGCGGGCACAGTGGGCCTCAGAAGGTGTCACTGGCCCAACGCGGAGCACTGTCGGTCGATCCCCTCCGTGCCACCGTGCGCTAAAATGGGATAACCATTCCACACACCACTTACTTACGTGGCATAGTTTTCCCGATTGCCAAGCGAACTCCCACCACCCTCCACCCACTAGTAATCCCACGCCGACCCCCCACAGCACTTTCCCCTGGCAGACCGCTCGGTTTGTTTACGTTTTTAATTTGCCTTAACCGCAAGTGGGCACCACGTGACGCCAGTGGCAACCAATGAGCACCCCTAACCCAGAGCCACGACCTCCCCCACAATCCCAAGAACTCGTTGCAATCGAGCAAAACGATGACGTTTCTCTGGCTCTAGATGCTCTGTTTTTGCACTGATTTTCTCAGCGATTTGTTGTTCTTATACGCTTCTATCGGCGTCTATAAATAATACTATGGAGAAGGCAGTGTCGAGTAAGGTGCGTCCGTGTGTGAGACGTAGGGTGACTCAGGGGCAAGCTTTTCCTTTAAAGGAGTCGTCATAGCTGCATAAGGAACAAAGGAAGTGCCAAGTTAGGAGGGGGTTGCGAAAATCAATAAAGTCTGGTTAGTCATTTTACGAACCTAAACATTTGCATACTGTGAGGGCGGCGGGGTGCCATTGCATTTTGGTGAATTTTTCAATTGCACCCGAACGCTCGAAACTACCTTTCGATGTGGTTTCGAAACCTTCTGGAATTCGAGGTATTTGAAATCCTGCTTGTCGAACACCCCTTTGCATGGCGATGGCAAACTTGGCACGGTGCCCAAGAAATCTCGAAGAACTTGATGATGATGTTGATGGGCCCCGCATATGTGTGTTCATGAGGCGGATTCTATCCTGGTGTGGTGCAGTCCATGACCGGCAAAGGCGTCGAACAACGAAGGCAACGACATCGACTTGATGAAGTACATTGGATAATGACGCCAGCAGATGTACACTGCGCGAAAAATTCGTTGTTTTGAAGTTACAAAAGACGTATACCTTCGTTAAAACAGAAGCGGGGGACATACAAACTATTTTATAAGTATTTGTTTTCCAAACGCAGGCCTAATAAATACATTTTTGGCAATAAGGATAACTGGAGACTAAATTAATAAAGCGGTTCAAATTATTCTTACTGTATGTCGATAGAGCTATGAAAACAAAAAACTATCAAATCTAAAATTTCTTATATCAGACAATTACTAAAGAAGTGGTTGACAAATAAAATGAGGATAAGGCATGCCCAAGATTGTATAAGTTTTTAAACGGATGACATGTTTTTGGCTTATAACAATAGATATCAAATCTTCTAAAGAATTATTAAACAAGAAAGAATGCTATCTTTGGAGAGTTGATATACCCCTGCAGCTTAGACTATGTCATGTAGTTCCTATGACAGATATACGATGTAGTTGTCTGATTTTGCTAACCCCAGAGTAGAAGAGAATATGATCAAAAGCAACAAGGCTATACATTTTAATTAAGGTTAAGGTCAGTTAAGAACGAAGTGTTCTAAAACCATTGAGTGTGTGCTTCACGGATTTTTCTCAATGTAGCACTCTGCGGAAAACTATCGGTGGCCACGGGTTCTAGGTGATCCGCACACAGTCACACTCGACCGGACCGGGGCAGGCTGGGGGAAAGGGGAGCGGACGGAGACTAAACTTAGTTGTGACAAAAAAACAACAGAACAGAACAGAAATAACAGAAAATACTCGCGCGAGTTGGAAACGGCTGCGCCTTGGCCGCTCAGGAAGAGGCGGCAAAAACAAAAGCGAAAAGCCATTTCGACATTCTCGCGGACGCAACTGAACGAATCGGACGAGCGAGGAAAGATACTCGCGCAGATACAGATACTTTTCATAATTCAGATTTTTCCGCCGTGCGATATATTTTATTTATTTACCCCGCCGGGCCATCGGGCCATTGTTATGTAAGGGGTGTGTGCAGCGTAGTGTTTGTGTTTCGACCAAACTCGTTCGGCGGTGTCCGTGATGCAAGTGGGGGCATAGAAAAGTCAAGGTCGCCACCCCGCCCACACGCACGCCCACCGCCCACAGCCACCCCGTTACTGCACCCGGGGGCCATGAGCGCGCGAATGCCTAGTCGGAAATCCAATTGTCGAAGCGAGCAGTGAAGCGAGTCAGAAATGGATGGCTGGGGGACGAACCGCGGCCTGGAGGAGGCCACCTGCCCCCTGGAGGCCAATGCCACGTTGGGCTTTGGATGGCAGTCGGCGCTGGTGGACCGCTGGATGGATCTCTACCCTGGCTATGTGCACCGCCTCCAGCTACTCGTATCGCTTGCCGGCAGGCTTCACCAGCTGGGCGGGCACATCCTGGCCACCCTCGGCCAGGATCCGATTTTCATGGGCGTGCTGCAGGGCAGCCTGCTGCTGCTCTTCCTCTACCTGATGCACCTCCTCCGGCTGTGGAGCTGCGGCGGCGGACCCGGGCAGCCACTGAACGCCACACCCGACGTGGCCAAGGAGCTGAGCTGCGACTTCAACTTCGTCACCGAGCAGGAGAAGCGGGCTGCTCAGGAGGCAGCCACGGAGGCCCTGCTGGAGGTGGAGGAGAAGAAGCGGCGCAAGCGGTTCACCAAGAAGCGCAACTGTGTCTCCGCCGGGCCCATCCTCATTGCCCTGCGTCACCAGTCTAAGCGGCCGAAGCACCATCGTCACGTGGCCCTGCTCTTCGAGCCCGTGACGCCCGGAGAAGTGATCCTGGATACATACTTGCCGCCGCGGGAGCAGCCGCTAACCATCAGGCTGCCCCAGGTGGCAGAGCCTGTCAAGGAAGAGGAAGCGGAAACGGAACATGCTGAGTTTATGTGGGTTTTCGGGGACCTGTTCTGTTATTACTCTTAGATAAGCATTACGAAAGCTGAGAACTAATCTCGAAAACCCCTCTTTGCAGATCGGAGCCCCGCGGAACCCTAAGCACGACTGATGAAATCTATCCGGATTCGTCCGACAGCAGTCTCTACGTTTCGGACGAGGAGCAGGAGGACGCATCCCAGTATTGCCGCGGAGGCTACCATCCGGTGGTCATTGGGGACATTTTCGACAATCGGTTTCGCGTGGTCCGAAAACTGGGCTGGGGGCACTTTTCCACTGTCTGGCTCTGCCGGGATCTCAAGTGAGTGATCAAGCCAAAGTCACATGTGACAAGGTTCATTCAACATTTCGTTTTTCTCCCGCAGAGACGAGAAGTACGTGGCCCTCAAGGTGGTCAAGAGTGCGCCTCACTACATAGAGACGGCAGCGGATGAGATAAGGCTGCTGGAGGCTATCCGCGACGCAGATCCCATGGACGTGAAGCGGGAGCGGATCGTGCGGCTGATGAACCACTTCACGGTGCGCGGCGTGAACGGGATGCACACCTGCCTGGTCTTCGAGGCCCTCGGCTGCAGCTTGTACAAGCTGATCGTAAAGAACAACTACCAGGGCCTGGCCATAGCCCAGGTGCGGAACATAATCCGCCAGGTTTTGGAGGGTCTGGACTACCTACACAGCAAGTGCAGCATCATCCACACGGACATAAAGCCGGAGAACATCCTGCTGGTGATCGACAATGCCGCGGCGATGAACCAGCAGATTGACGACGAGATCAACAGCCTGCGGGTGAAGGGGGCCGACTTCCCCGACTCCTACAGTAAGTACTACACCTTATTAAGGGGTCCGCGGCCTAAGATTCTTATACGCTCATCCGCAGTCAGTTCCATCGAGAAGCAGACCAAGTCGCGGGCCAAATGGCCTCTGATCGAGCCGAATGGGTCGACCAACACCAACACGAACACCAGCAACAGCACCGCGAACAACTCCAACTCGTCGACGCCGCTGGCCGCCGTGATCATGTCCTCGCTGGACAAGGAGGACACCAACACCACCACCTCGTCCACGCTCAATTCCAACACCACGTCCTCGCTGGCCTCGAAGTACTCCAGTCTGTTGGGAGACAGCGAGTGCAACGGAGGCCTCGGCGGATCAGCGAACCTGAACAACCGATACAGAGCCGAGAAGAAAATCACTGCCAAGGTAAGTCCGCTTCCACGCCGATTCACCAGGTCCCCAGGTGCGCGGTCGCCCCTGCTCCACACTCGAAAGCTCTGGCCAGGATTACCCGTTGCGGTGTGCATGGAAAGCATTTGCACTCGATATTGTGAACCCACCTGCAAACATACACTGCACAACTTCCAAAGGAACACGAAATTCTTATTACTTTTGTTCTTTTATTTTCGCGTTATCATTGCCTTTTGGTTTGACACTCGAATCAGTCTTCTGGGGATGGCGAGGAGGATGCCGAGTCCGACACCCTGGGCGAGCAGAGCACCATGGCCAGCGATACGCCCACCGATCCCGAGACCGAACGTGAACCAGAAGCCAGTCCCATCGCGGTCCCTGAGGTAAAGTGGGGATATTCCATAGTGGTGCTAGTCGTAGCCCGGTCCCTTGAGCCGTTCGATATTGTGTTTGACTTTGCTTTATACGTTTTGTTAAGAGGGGAACTTTGCCCTGCTGCTGTTTACCTTCTGTTTTTGATAATCGCTCTTGAGTTCGATTTTTTTTAACCACACCCACACTGATCCCACACGCTTTCTCTCGGCAATTATATCCTGGAACGAAAAGCCAAATGCTTAATTGATTGTGGGCATGGCCAGCTTTAAATGTTTATGTAACCTCTTTAATGCATACATAACTACTTGGTGTGAATTTACAGTTGCGGTCAAAGTATTGCCTTAAGAATATGTTACTTTAAATATTTAAAAAATGTTATCGTTAGGTTTGACTTCTAATAACGTTTTCATTTTTACAACGAAATGTTATATATATAGTTATGAAGTAGGGTCGGAAAGTATGTAACAGGTAGAAGGAAGCGTTTCCGAACCCATAAAGTATATATATTCTTGATCAGGAACTAGCCGAGTCGAGCTAGCCAGCTAGCAGCGAGTCTGTCTATCCGTTTGTCCGTCCGTATGAACGCTGAGATCTCGGAAACTATTACTATGTTTATGCTATGAATTTCATGCATTCTCGAATACATGAAATTATAATAGCCCCTGTTTATACAACACAGACAAATTCATGAAATGATATTAGTAAAGCTGTCAAATTTTTTGAATTTGATATAGAGCTCTATAGAGTAGTAGGCTGTGAAGTAGGTTGTGCCTCAACTTTTCATGCATTGGGACTGAATTCATAGTCAACTTTCGTGTGTTATCGAATTCATGAAATGGTGTTTATGCACACACGAATTTGCTCATTTCATGAATTGATTTCATGAAATAGGCATAGCATAAACACAGTATATAAAAGCTAAAAAGTTGGGATTTAGCATGGATGTTTTATATGAGTTACTCCTAGAGTAAAAAAGGTATTAATGTATATATATACGGTATATACTCTATATACGGGTCACTAGCTTTGTCGATCTAGCGATGTCCTTCCGTCCGTATGAATGCTAAGATCTCGGAAACTATAAAAGCTCTAAAACCTATAACGCTTAATACCTTTAAATAATAATTCAAATTTTTTGAACCTGAATTGTTTTGCGGATAGATTACGTGTAAATATATGTATCAAAGAGCAAGGTATAGGGAAGAGCCTAATTTGAAATTTTTAATTTGGCTACTCTTATCTTGCATAATATAAAACTAAATAAAAATAACTAAAAAATAATATTTTATTAAATATTTGTGAATTTATAAAATTTTTTTTTTTTTTGGCCGCAACAGTTTAAATAAATTTAGACTAGGTTAAGTTATTTTTTATGTGCAAAAAATGTCGTGCTTATATATATGTATATTTGCATCCAACCCCAAATGGAATGTCGAACAAGGTATTCCATGCGGATAACAATCACTCTTAGTCACCGTTGGGATTTCGACAGACAATCCCAGCTGTGACCACCGTGTTCTTTGTGTTTTGTTATATGCACCAACTAGTGAAACCTACAAAGAAGCAAACCAACATTGTGTATTCTTTTTCTTCCTTTCTTTGTGTGAACCAATTTATATGCAACATTACGCTATATACACACGATGCAGCTGCCCACCCCGAACTCCACCAACAGCTCCTGTCCATCCCACATCACCAATACGTTAGCCAAGTCCAAGATCAACTCGAATATTCTGAGCACGTGCACGTCCCTACCCAACGAATACAGCCTCACCAACACGAACACCAATAGAGATTCAAACACTGTCTCCACTTCCGCCCCTCCAAGTGCCACTCCCTCCTCCGCCTCTGCATCTGCCACGCCCCCCAGCACGTGCACGCCTTCGTTCACGCGTATAGCGCCTACTGCAACAGCTCCAACTACCAGTACTACCTGTACAACAACAGCCGCAAGCACTGAGCTCTATAATGGCGATCATACAACAATATGCACATCGACAACAACCAACGCGATATCCTCCGCGACAACAGCAACGTCGACCACGACAACAGCAATCGCTAAACTAAATGTCCATGCCAATGCCATTCCTTCGCAGAACCAGAGTCAAAGTAGCCAGAACAACACCTATACGATCCAGTCACTCATCAACAACAGCAACGTCCGTGTGAAGATCGCCGATTTGGGCAACGCCTGTTACGACGTAAGTATACTATATATGAGATAAAACCATTAGCGGCTTAAGTCCATTTTGGTCAATATGGTATTCTCCTTACCATATTGATAGTTAGGAACGGCTATCCCATCAGTATAGATATAGGCCCTCGGCTCATTTAATTAGACCGCTTATTATTCCCACTTATGCACTCGAAGACATAAATGCTCTATTATATTGATTCTATATAAAAACTTTCTTGATCAGGATCACTGGCCGACTCGATTTAGCCATGTCCTTCGGTTCGTCTGAAGTTTCCTTGAATAGAATTGCCTTTTGTGCAAATAGGAGCATATTTATTTTAAAATTGTTTAACAGATAGCCGTGTCAACAAATTTCATAATGGAGATATTACAGTACTTACTATCTTTGGTTGAGTACTTTTTAAAATCCAAAAAAAGACAATCATATTCTAAAATGACCCAATTTCATCTACAACTACTGTGGGCAAAAAGTATGGTAAAATTAAAAATCTTTATTTGTTCTTCTAAATAAATTTTATTCTCTTTAAAGTAAATTTTTTCCAATCCTCGAAACATTCCAAATAGTAGTAGAGCGGTATAGCCATCAGATCCTTTTTATCTCCTCAATCTGCTCGATACGCGTTCCCCGGAGTGGTATCTTGAGTATTCGTACACATGGAGAGAAATCAGGCGGACACAGTGTTGTTGCCCATAGTTCTGGTCTTGGTAGAAGAATTGCTTTACGCAAACGACGCATAACGCTCAAATAATATTCTCTATTTACAGTTTGGCCGGGTGGAAGGAAAAAAAAATTTCCCTTACTTTTGCCCACAGTAGTAGGTCATTAATCAAATGCGAGTAGTATTCTCCTTAGTGACGTATACTCCACGTGAAATAAACCCAACTTAACACCATTGCTTTTATCGCCAGTACCATCACTTCACTGAGGACATTCAGACGCGTCAGTACCGGTCGATCGAGGTGCTGCTGGGAGCGCCGTACAATTATACCGCCGACATATGGAGCACCGCCTGCCTGGCCTTTGAGCTGGCCACGGGCGACTATCTGTTCGACCCCCACGCCGGCGAGTCTTACAGCCGAGACGAGGACCACTTGGCGCACATTGTCGAGCTGCTGGGCTCCATACCGCAATCGGTGATCCTGCGGGGCAAGCATGGCCTGAAGTATTTCACCAGCTATGGTAGGCACTCAATAGTGTGAATCCAATGGATTGATTAGGTAATAACCCCTACTCTATTTTCTATTGCAGGAAGCCTGAGGAACATCACCAAGCTGAAGCCCTGGAGTCTGATGAACGTGCTGGTGGAGAAGTACGACTGGGACCCGGTGGAGGCCAAGAAGTTCTCCGACTTTCTTCTGCCCATGCTCGAGTACAATCCAGTCATCCGCGCTTCGGCGGCGGAGTGCCTGCAGCATCCGTGGCTGGAGCAGGAGGAGTTCGTCTAGGAGGCTCATAAGATCGCGAAGACGCTAGAGAGACAACAGACACAGGCACACTTAAATAATACATACATAACATACGTATTTCGTACTCGTATTGTATTCTAGGCTTAACTTTTATATGCAAACCAATTTGTCGTAAAGAGAAATAATATATGTACGTTAGCAAGAAAATCCGATGGAGGAAGTTAGCATTAGAGGACCCGATACACACACCTCATACACATACGATATGTGAAGAGGACGTTCCGCGTGGAATTTTTTAAGCTTTTTAATTTTTGTACTCGAGAGCTTTAAAATGTAATTACTAAAGAAGCGATTTTATTTTTAACGACGAAGCAAACGCGAGAAGTTGCGCAAAATGTTTTTCAAGTTTTAATTTCGTCAACGTGCATATAAGTATATACATACATACATATATATTTTTTATTAAACGAGAAACAAGTGAAACCAAAACAAAAGACAATGACGACAATTTTTAAGTCAACAGATGCCTAAACTGACTGACTGAAAAGGAATACATTTTCATGCAAAACCAAATAAAACCAACAAATGAAACATGCTAAATAAATTATACGAACTAGACAAATATTCAGAATCACATAATTCATAATACCTTCTATAAAATTAATAAAGTGGTATGTGTATAATTAACGAAACCCAATTGTAGATATCAAGAATGTTCAACACAAAAATACAGATGAAAATTTAAATATTGACAGCTTTTTAGCAGCGTGTAGTGATTTTGGTACATTTAACCGAAACTTATTGTAGATCCTTAAGCCTAAGTTGGATACGAGCCGATTTTCGAGAAGTGTTTTCCTATCAGTTTTCAGTTTGCAATGTTTATTATTTAACGTAACATTTACAAATTTTCCCAGCATCCGTGAAATTGATCCAATCCCAGGTCACATAAATTAAGAGAATAAAACAATAAAACACAAAAGTCTTTGTATCGGAATTGAAAACTCGAAATCGAAATTTAAATACTACCAATGATAATTAAAGAGAAATCACATTACCGAAAATCGAAAACATATTTTACTACTTGCCTACAAGTATTTGTACACAAGCCTACAAAGTAATAATGAACGTGACCAAATAATTTAATATTGTGGAAGATTTTTCCCTTAAACACATATTTAATATACACAAACATGGGCGGATGTGTCCAAATAAAATGTAACAGAAAGTTAAGCGGAGAAGCTGCACGTTCGAGGGAGTGGGCACATATTTCAATAAGCCGAAATAAAGAATATACATACCGATCAAGAGATAACATACATTTATCGTTGCTTCTTCATTTTGGTTTATATAAGCACTTTATTCGAAGTTGTACGAGTATAAAAATGCAGTGTCTAGAATACATTAGGGTATGTTTAACAGTTTTAAAGTATATTAGATTAGCATAGTGATCGACAGTCGATCGGCGGATAAACTACATAAGCATTATTGGGAATACACAGGCGCAGATCAACTCCGATTTTAGAGTGCCAGTCCCAAAATCTGTTCCTGTTTGTAAACGCCATGGTACGCGTTGCGTATGAGTACGTAGGGAAAGCAGGACTCCAGCAGATCCATTGTGAGGAAGGGCGATTGCTTGACGATTTCGTCGAGCAGCAAATAGATGGACTCCCGGTTTCGAGTAGCCTCTTTGTCGGACTCCTGGCCCAAGCGGAGCAGGGAAGAACTGGCCAGAGCAAGGAACTCCTTCATGCGGTCTTCCATGTCGCTCTGCCCGCAGATGGTGAACAAGGCTCCGAAGATGTTGTTGATTGCCGCCGCCATGCAGTGCGTGTTGTTCGAGTGGCCATCGATGGTGGCCCTGTAGAAGGAATTTTCGTTCCTGGCCAGTTTTGGTATAGACACGGCCACAAAGACCATCAGCAGACAGGCAGTGAGATGCTCACCTTCGTCAAACTCTGGTTTCTTTGATTTTAGCGTAGTGGCCAGAGTGGGATCCACCTTGCAGAGCAGTCCGGCCGCTGAGGCCATCTCGGAGGCAACCCGAATCTGGTCTCCTCCGGGCAAATGTTCCTGGAAGTCCTTCACAGAACTAAGAAGGAAGGGTATGCGCTTGTCCAGAACATCAACAAGCGCCTCGTGCACCAGATTGCGGAAGCAAATTATCACTCCAATGATAGTCATGCGCTGCAGCACGCGGTCCACGTCCTGCAACCGCTTGAATTGCTCCTTCATCACTTCAGGTTTGTCAAAGCTGGTGCGCAGTGTGATGAGAACCTCCTTGTTGGTGCCCACCAGCGACTTCAGCTCCTGCACCTGGTTGGCTATGTGCCACATAAGTGTTTCATTCAATGTTTTGATCCCATAGGGTCCCACAAGTTCTGCTAGTGCTCGCAGCTCGTTGAGATCGGAGAATTCCTGCGGGTTGAACGGAACCCACCCCTCGGGCGAGATGGGCACAAATGCCTTTTGGTTAATGGAGAATACAATGTTGCCAGCAGATACTCGTCTTAGCAGAACCTCACTGTACCAGGTGTTGTACAAAGCGGCGATAGTCTTCTCACCGTGAGAGTCCAAAGCTTGCGTTTGCTGCAGGAGACAGTTGTTAAAGACTCGTGTTATGTCAATGTGCACGTAGTTCTCCACGGTTTGCAGCACGTTCATGTAGGCTCGAACACTGGCTAGCAGCTCCGAAGGCTTGGCGATCTCCATTGTCTCCTGGTTAAACATAACCATGCCCACAAGATCCCGGGAGAACCGGTGCTCCAGGTTTTGGCAGAGGTACTCGCGTGGGGCGAAAGCGAACTCCCACACGTTGACAGTGGGGCAATAATTGATTGCAAAACAGAGCTCCGTCAAGGCCATGTGGAGCTTGTCCATAGTCGTCAGATCCTCCCGCGTCTTTCGGTACGACTCATCACCCGGCTTTCGGATGTCGTCGAAATGCTTTGATTTCGATTTGTCCTTTTTCTTACGGGCAGACTGTACGGAAAGGATCTTAGCACAGTGCTTGGGCAGTAGAGCGTCTGCCATGGTGCACTGCTCGTCGCAAATTGTGGTAATAATGTTTTTAGCCTCCTTCGCCATTTCCTCCAAGAAGATGTTGACCACGCTGAGTGACCTCTCTCGAATGTGGTGTCGCTCCTCCGGGCACATTTCGTGCGTGCAGTTTTGGAAGTGACTACATATCAAGGGAAAGGCTATGATATAGCGGTTCTGAGCAGGGAACTCCAAGCACATGTGGAATTGGTCATCAAACATTTTGTTATAGAAGCAGAATATGCTCAGATCCGAGGTCTCAACCAGTATTTCGTCTAAATTATCAACAACACGAGTGTGGAAAACCATTGAATCCAGAAGACGGGCCAGTTCCGCATGCTCTGCAATCCTTAGCGCAGCTTTACCAACACTCATGTACGTTTGAAGGCGGAACCAGTCCAGCCGAAATGGCCGGAAGTAAAACAGCTCGTTGTCCTCAACCTGCTTCACTGTCAGACCTGCGGCCGTGTTGTACAGCGAACTGAAGATTATACTCTCGTCTTCCGGACACATTTGTAAGCTTTGCATTCGAATGTTTAGATCCGTGGCATCAAATCCAGATAAGTATTGCACGTAGTACCGCTGCATTACCTGGCTATATTTACGCACCAGAGCGCGGAGTTCCTCCATGTGGAAAAGAAGCTCCGGTAGCTGCCGGTCCACAAGATCCTCATTACTCTTTCCTGTTAAAAATAATTGTAGTAATAATAACAGTTAAACATATAAAGCAGTACACTAACCTTTGTTTTTAAGCAGCGGCGGATTGTCGTTGTGTCTTAACAGCCAGAGGATCTCGTCGCGCGCTAAGCAAAGACCGATGAAAATAAATATTGCCTTAGGTCCCAGCAAACCTGGTTGGTCCGTCATTATAAGGGCTAGCTCCTTTAAGGCTGTTCGCAAGAACTTGCGTCGCTCTCGATGCATCAAAGCTGCTTTTTGGACCGCCGTGTTGTAGGTTTCCTTGACTTCGCCAATTCGCTTGCTATAGCCCTTAATACCGTCGAAGGTGGCCTGAATATACTGGTGGATTTGCAAAACCTCGTCCCGGAACAGTGCCACAACCCAACTAGACTCCAGGGCCGAAAGCCAGATTTTGTTAACTTCCGGGTACTGTCCCAGCATTTGGTGGTTCAGTAGCAGGCCGAAGATTATCCAGCGGTCCATTGCCTCCAGGGAAATGTACTCGCAGGACATGGTGTCCGTGCGGACTGCCTTAAGGAGAATGGCCGGGTTGCCGACCAGACTGAGCTTCTGCATCTCCCTCCATTTGTCTGCGGGTAGATTTCGCAGTGCATATATGGATGTCAGCGATCGAAGCGCACTTGTTAGCAAGCGCTGGTGGGGAATGAATTCCTCTGCCAGCTTTTTGAGCGGAACCTCGTAGTCCAGGATCATCTGTCCCAGGCGGGGGAAGCCCGTGTCGGCCTGGTTGTTCTGCAGCTCGTAGGCGGCATTGTAAAGACCCAGCACCGCCTTGCGATCCTCGACCCTGGACAGAACGATCATCAGGGACACGTAGGTCACCACCAAGTCCAGGTAGTACTTGGTCAGCTCGAAATTCAGCGTGATGTCCAGGTGGATCTGGCAGGCGTCCATCGTGGTGAGCAGCTCGCACACATTGTCCTTAAAGTCCAGCAGATCCACGAATGTGTGGTAGTATAGGGACAGCGACTTTATGATCTCCGCCTTTATGTTCACAATGGCATTCAGGCCCTTGACGTCGATGTTGGGGAATCGCTTCACAATAAACTTGATGCTCGACTCCAGCGACTTCTCCGAGAGGAAGCCCGGCTTCGATTTGGTGTCGCCGCAGGCCTTCTTAATGTTGTAAATCCGAGTCAGAATTCCCAGGCCGCGGTCATTTAAGATGATTAGTTTCTCAGCTATCTTCTGCTGGTTCGGAAAAATTGGGCGTGCCATGTCCGCTGACTGTTGGCGACGACGAGTGGCTGAAAGCGACTTTCCGGTGAAGCCCAGAACACAAATTTGTGCTGGCGAACTTTTTTGGCAAGCGATAAGCCCTAATCTGCCCGTAACGTATACTTTTCAGATTGTTAAATTGACCAAAAAAGAGCGACACAAAAGTGTACACATTACTCTTCTTCTTATTTTCGGGCTAGTGATGCGTTAGGGTCCGCTACTGACGATATACAACCATCGATAAAATATAGCTGAAATTTTGGAGATTTTATTTTCAGTTACTTACGGTATTCCACATTTTTAAATTATTAAAACAATCTATTTATCAACTCTTTTTACTAATTTATTTACAAATCTGTTATCTCATACTAGAGTGGACTATATAACAAGAACTTTTATAATTGTTCCATTAATTGTGGATTTATAGTCATAGACAACTTGACATTGAGGGACTCTTCATAAACCGAATTATTTCAGCTATCGTTTCTCACGTAATCTAATTTGCAGAAAAAATTGCATTGAACAAAATGTTGTATAGTTTTTCAATGGGCAAATTTATTTTATTGCATGTAATATCGCTAAATTTGGTGCCCATATTCACAATTGGCAAAACATTTTGATACCATAATGTTGCCATAAAACGATTATAAGTGTATATTAAGCTTTTTGTTCAGTGTATGTTTTTGTCAGCTGATACTGACTATCGATATCAGCAGCCGATGACCGGCGGAGCGATCCGAGGAACCACTAGTTCCATACCATAGTGCACGTTGTGTGCCACGCAAAAATCGCCGCAAATTGGTTTGATTTCTGATATAAAAGGTGGGCGAATAGGCATTGAAAGTTTATAAATAATTCAACGGTGCATTTTGACAGCCATGGAAAAGAAACTGGAGCGCAGCGACGTTTGCCGAGTGCCGGAGAACATCAATTTCCCCGCCGAGGAGGAGAACGTACTGCAGCAGTGGCGTGCCGAAAATATCTTTGAAAAGTGCAGCCAGCTGTCGAAGGGAAAGCCCAAGTAAGTGTCGCAGCCGATTGCATCAGACAATTGCTAATCTGTGTGCGATTTGTCACCCAGATACACTTTCTACGATGGACCGCCCTTCGCCACCGGGCTGCCCCACTACGGACACATCCTGGCCGGCACCATCAAGGACATCGTCACGCGGTACGCCTACCAGCAGGGATACCATGTGGACCGCCGTTTCGGCTGGGATTGCCATGGCCTGCCCGTGGAGTTCGAGATCGACAAGTTGCTGAACATCCGGGGTCCCGAGGACGTGGCCAAGATGGGAATTGCCGCCTACAACGCGGAGTGCCGGAAGATCGTTATGAGGTACGCCGATGAGTGGGAGAACGTGGTGACGCGCGTGGGTCGCTGGATCGACTTCAAGAACGACTACAAGACCTTGTACCCGTGGTACATGGAGTCCATTTGGTGGATCTTCAAGCAACTCTTCGACAAGGGACTTGTCTACCAGGGCGTGAAGGTTATGCCCTACTCCACCGCCTGCACAACGTCGCTGTCCAACTTTGAGGCCAACCAGAACTATAAGGAGGTCGTGGACCCTTGTGTGGTGATTGCCCTGGAGGCCGTTTCGCTGCCCAATACATTCTTCCTGGTGTGGACCACCACGCCATGGACACTGCCCTCCAACTTTGCGTGCTGCGTCCACCCGACTATGACCTATGTGAAGGTGCGCGACGTGAAGAGCGACCGATTCTTCGTTCTCGCCGAGTCGCGCCTCTCTTACGTCTACAAGACGGAGGCGGAGTATGAGGTAAGGGACAGGTTCGCAGGCAAAACCTTAAAGGATCTGCACTACAAGCCGCTGTTCCCGTACTTCGCGAAACGCGGAGCAGAAGTGAAAGCTTACCGCGTCCTGGTCGACGAGTACGTCACCGAGGATTCCGGAACGGGTATCGTGCACAATGCGCCGTACTTCGGCGAGGACGATTATCGCGTATGCCTGGCGGCGGGACTCATCACAAAGTCCAGCGAGGTGCTCTGCCCAGTCGACGAGGCTGGACGGTTCACCAAGGAGGCCAGCGACTTTGAGGGCCAGTACGTGAAGGACGCAGACAAGCAAATTATGGCTGCGTTGAAGGCTCGGGGAAACTTGGTTTCCAGCGGCCAGGTGAAGCATAGCTACCCATTCTGCTGGCGGTCAGACACACCGCTAATATATAAGGCTGTGCCTTCTTGGTTTGTGCGTGTCGAGCACATGTCAAAAAATCTGCTGGACTGCAGTTCCCAAACGTACTGGGTTCCCGACTTCGTAAAGGAAAAACGATTTGGCAACTGGCTGAAAGAGGCTAGAGATTGGGCTGTGAGTATAGAAAATTTAACTCTCTTTGCTTTCTTACTTAATGAAACACATTCTATCAGATCTCCCGCAATCGCTACTGGGGTACGCCGATTCCTATCTGGAGGTCTCCCAATGGGGAAGAGACCGTGGTTATTGGCAGCATTAGGCAGTTGGCCGAGCTGTCTGGCGTTCAGGTTGAGGATCTGCATCGTGAAAGCATCGATCACATTGAGATACCATCGGCAGTCCCCGGAAACCCGCCACTGCGTCGCATAGCTCCGGTTTTTGATTGCTGGTTTGAATCTGGTTCAATGCCTTTCGCACAACAGCACTTCCCGTTCGAGAACGAGAAGGACTTCATGAACAATTTCCCGGCCGACTTCATAGCAGAGGGCATAGATCAGACCCGCGGCTGGTTCTACACGCTTCTTGTGATTTCGACGGCACTGTTTAACAAGGCACCGTTCAAGAACCTTATTGCTAGTGGGTTGGTTTTGGCCGCTGATGGTCAGAAGATGTCGAAGCGCAAGAAGAACTATCCCGATCCCATGGAGGTAGTTCATAAATATGGAGCGGATGCCCTTCGACTGTACCTAATCAATTCACCCGTGGTGAGGGCTGAAAGTCTGCGCTTTAAGGAAGAAGGAGTACGCGACATTATCAAGGATGTATTTTTGCCCTGGTATAATGCTTACCGTTTCTTACTGCAAAACATCGTGCGCTATGAGAAGGAGGACTTGGCCGGAAAAGGACAATACACTTATGAGCGTGAACGCCATTTGAATAATATGGATAAGGCATCCGTAATTGATGTGTGGATTTTGTCCTTTAAAGAGTCTTTGTTGGAGTTCTTTGCTACCGAGATGAAAATGTATCGTCTGTACACAGTCGTGCCCAGGTTGACAAAGTTTATTGATCAACTAACCAACTGGTACGTTTATTCGTTCTTCACTAGTCTATTAAGGTATACCAAAATCTTCGCTATTTTTCAACAGGTATGTGCGTCTTAACCGCCGTCGTATCAAGGGTGAATTGGGAGCTCAGCAATGCATCCAATCACTGGACACCCTGTACGATGTTCTATACACAATGGTCAAAATGATGGCTCCTTTCACGCCCTATCTTACGGAATATATATTCCAGAGGTTGGCATTGTTCCAGCCACCGGGCTCCCTGGAGCACGCTGACTCAGTTCACTACCAGATGATGCCCGTCAGTCAGAGCAAGTTTATTCGGAGCGATATTGAACGCTCGGTTGCTTTGATGCAATCAGTCGTCGAGCTGGGTCGTGTAATGCGGGATCGAAGAACCTTGCCCGTTAAGTATCCAGTTTCGGAGATCATCGTTATTCACAAGGATCCACAAACCCTCGAAGCTATTAAGAGTTTGCAGGACTTCATTCTAAGCGAACTTAATGTTCGCAAACTAACGCTGAGCTCCGACAAGGAAAAGTATGGTGTCTCATTGAGAGCAGAGCCTGACCACAAGGTTTGTTTTATAGAGACTTTATTCGTTTGTATAAAGCTAATGATTCATTGTTTTCTCAGGCGCTGGGGCAGCGGCTTAAGGGCAATTTTAAGGCGGTTATGGCCGCAATTAAGGCTCTGAAGGATGATGAAATTCAGAAGCATGTTTCGCAGGGTTACTTCAACATCCTGGATCAAAGAATAGAACTCGACGAAGTTCGCATAATTTACTGCACCTCTGAGCAAGTGGGAGGGAACTTTGAAGCCCACAGCGACAATGAAGTTTTGGTGCTGTTGGACATGACGCCAAACGAAGAGTTGCTTGAAGAAGGCTTGGCTCGTGAGGTTATTAACCGAGTCCAGAAATTGAAGAAGAAGGCTCAACTTATACCGACTGATCCAGTTCTTATTTTCCATGAGCTTACTGCCGACCAAAAAGCTAAGAAGGAAATCCTTGAGGCTCAGGCTCAGCTTACAAAAGTTCTAGCTAGCTATGCAACTATGATCAAGACGGCTGTTAAGTCTGAGTTTGCTCCATATTCATCTGAGCAGGCAGCCAAGAAACGATTAATAGCTAGCGAGCTTGTTGATCTTAAAGGAGTTCCCTTAAAGTTGACCATTTGTTCCACCGAGGAATTGCAGCTTCCTAGTCTGCCTTGGTTAAATGTATCCTTGGCCGAAGACCTTAACCCACGATTTGGAAACAGCAATAAAGGGTCTCTATTTCTGCAGCACAATGTTACCAAGGAGATTATCTCACTGCCTACGCTTCGCAGCGAGCTAGAGCATTTGTTTGGACTATATGGAGTCAACTTCATTATCTATGTTGTAGACCAGCAAAATAAGATTACCGAATTGAAGTCCATCGATAAGAACCTCAGTGGAAAGTTGTTGGTTCTAGCTCGCAGTCAGGACGCACTGAAACAGTCAGCGGGCTACGAAATATCACCGGCTCCTTTTTCTAAATTTGTGAACCAGCCTTCAGGAAATGCTATCTTTACGGAAAACCCCTTGGGACGCATCTTATGTTAAACTATGTACTTTTTGGTATTTAATGGAAAACGAAAATAAAATATACGCTGTCAACTTTTTTAAAAAGTTGTAAACCATTTTTACCGACATGAAATATGTATTTCCTTTTTATACCCTGTACTAGATTCGTCGGAAAGTATGTAAAAGGCAGAAGGAACCGTTTCCGACCCCATAAAGTATATATATTCTTGATCAGGATCCCTAGCCGAGTCGATCTAGCCATGTCCGTCTGTCCGTTCGTCCGGATGAACGCTGAGATCTTGCTTGCTGAGCTTCTTGCACAGCGCAAGTTTGTTTCAGCAAGGTGACAAACAAATAAATATTTTAGCTGAAATGTATTGTTCTTATCAATACCTATCGATTGACCCAAAAAAGTTTGCTACGCTCACTTTAACGCCCACAAGCCGTCCACAAACTTCAAAAAATTGTAAATATGAACGCGGATATCTCGAAAACTATCAAAGATAGAAAATTGGGATTTCAGATTTAGATTCCCTAGCCTTGTACGCAGCGCGAGTTTGTTATGCGAATATGCTACAATATGCCCACAAACCGCCTAAGCCTGTGGCGCCCACAATATTCATGCTAGAAAAAAATTTTAACTGATATGTATTAGTCTCGTCAATATCTATCGATTGACCCAAAAAAAATTGCCACGCCCACTCTAACGCCCATAATGCTCAAGTCTGTCTACTGCCCACATAAGCATATATTGAGATCACGGGTAGGTGGCGCATTTCAATCTCGCTTTGCTGCTTGCATATCTCCATTTCCCTTTGGTCCCTTTAGTTGAGTAACGGGCATCTGAGAGTCGAGGTACTCGGCTTATTTTTAATGGTTTAGGCTGAAATGGGGTACATACATTTTTATACCCTTGCAGAGGGTATATTGATTTCAGTCAAAAGTTTGCAACGCAGTGAAGGAGACGTTTCCGACCCCATAAAGTATATATATTCTTGATCAGCTTGACTAGACGAGTCGATCTAGCCATGTCCGTCTGTCCGTCCGTTTTTACGCAAACTAGTCTCTCAGTTTTAAAGCTATCGGGCTGAAACTTTCCCAAAAGTCTTATATCTTTTGCAGGTAGTATATAAGTCGGAACCAGCCGGATCGGACAACTATATCTTATAGCTCCCATAGGAATAATCGAAAAAATTTTTTTTTATTTATATTTTTGGTGTTTATTTAACATATAACCTCCTAAGCTTGCAAATAACATTTTTTAACAAGTTTTGAATTTCGAATTACATTTTATCAAAATCGGACGACTATATAGCTGCCATAGGAACGATCGGAAAAATAATGGGAAAATAGTATGAAACAAATTATAGCTTCGGTTGTTTTTTATCATATAACCACCTACGCTTGGAAATAACATTTTTTAATTAGTTCTGAATTTCGAATTTAATTTTATCAAAATCGAACTACTATATCATATGGCTGCCATAGGAACGATCGGAAAATTGGTGGGAAAATAATATGAAACAAATTATAGCTTCGGTGTTTTTTGACATATTATCTTATATTATTGGGAATATCATTTTTTGTATTTTTAAATTTAATAAAAATATATCTGCAAGGGTATTCGGCTTGCCGAAGTTAACTTTCTTTCTTGTTTTTTGTCAATTAAAAATGTATACTTTACGAATTGTGTATAATAACTTTCAGGTGACGTATTCGATAAATCAGCATCAACAAGCTATCTGTTTTAAACCAATCGTTTGAAAATATGTTCGAAAATAGACGTCCATATGTTATATTTTTTATAGAAACAACAGCGTAAATCTCGAAAAGTTCCGCTGTATTAGAAGAAATACGCGAACTAGTCTTTCAATTTTAAAGCTATCGCGATGAAACCTTCCCAAAAGTCATATTTCTATTTTAGGTAATCGGATTGGACAACTTTATCCTAAATAATAAATAATATTTGAATAATATTTGTAAGAAAACTATAACTTCGGTGTTTTTTGACATATAAACTTCTACACTTAGGAATACTATTCTTTTAATTTTTCAGAATTTCGAATAAAATTTAAATTTAAAAAATCAGACGACTATATTATAAATCTGCAATAGATACGATCGGATAATTAAAGGGAAGTAAGGAAAATAGGAAAATAATTATAGCATCGTTATGTTTGATCATATTCTTTTCTACTCCGGTATATGACATTTTTTTTAAATATTTCAGAACTACGAATCCTATTTAATAACAAGGAAGAAAGCTATAGTCGAATACCTAGACGATCAGATACCCGTAATGCGCCACCTACCCGCGATCTTAATACATGGTTATATGGGTGGAAGACAGATTTAAGCGTTATGGGCGTTAGTATGGACGTGGCAAACTTTTTGGGTCAATCGATAGGTATTGGCGAGACTAATACATTTCAGTTAAAATTTTATTTCTAGCATGAAAATTGTGGGCGTCACAGTTTTGTTCGGCTTGTGGGCGTTAGAGTGCGCGTGGCACACTGACGAATCGAACTTGCGCTGCGCAGGAATTTCTAGAATCTGCATGCCTAATCCCAGTATTGCAGCTTTATAGTTTCCGAGATCTCAATTTTTTTAATAGCATGAAAATTGTGGGCGCCACAGGCTTGGGCGCCTTGTGGACGTGGCATATTCGCTTAACAAAATTGTGCTGCGTACAAGGCTACGGAATCTAAATCTGAAATCCCAATTCTCTATCTTTGATAGTTACCGAGATATTCGCGTTCATACTAACGATTTTTTTAAGTTTGTGAGCGGCTTTTGGGGGTTAAAGTGGGCGTGACAAAGTTTTTTTTGGGTCAATCGATGGTATAGATGGAAAAAAAAATGCAAGAGATTTGTCACGTCCTTCGAAACAGGTTGGTTTGAGAGTTCGACCACAGTCCCAAAATTGCTTACCATTGAAAATCCCATATAAATGATACAAAGATAACTTTTTATGTTTTCATTTTTATTGAAATCGCTTTTTACTCGTAATATTATTAGTTATTATATATATTTATATGGATGCTTTATCATGTATGTATATCGGCTTGCCATAATTATAGGTATTTTCTGTGTATACAATTGTCCTTTGTTTTCTGCAATCGATTTGTAATTTTTAGCCTATACCCTCTGCACTTCACTCGGCATCTGTATACTTTAAAGACAATTTCGTACATTGAATATTGGTTGCAATTTATGCATGCTTAAACTGCCTCAACGGACTGGCTGCTTTTAAGTGTGGCGTGTTTTTCGTTACAATCAGTTAATAACTCTAATCATGATCTCAACTAATTAAGTAGGGTAAGCCTTTCCCCTTCCTGGAAATTTACAGTTCAAAGGACACTCAAAGAACAAAGGACTAGGGGAACATACGAGATTGAAGCACAGTCGAGCTCGACGACGACCATCGGCAACGGCGTGGTATCTATAATTTTTCTTGTTTCAGTCACAATTATTCGCATTGCAGTTTTCAATCATTTTGTTTTGTTATATGCTTTTTGGTTAATATAATGCTGCTTAATTTTATTACATACACATTCATATACGATTTCTGATTTTTACAATTTTCGTTATTTTGTAAGAACTGATTCTGTGTAATGACCTGAAAATGGATGCTTCCAGATCTTCACACAGCGCTAGATTTACAATCCGAATAAACGAATTCAGAGAATGATGCATATTCCTTAATTTAAAGTTTAAGTGTTTATCCATTTTCATTTATAATTTTATTTAATAAAATTACTAACACTTTAGCTAATTACTACGCAGTTATCTTCTGTAATCGTCTGTTCTTTCCTCACATGAAACAGAATCCAATCGCTTATTTTCACTTCTGTTAGGTGCTAATCCTTTCTGTTCTTACGAGCTTCGTCTTTAGCCTAGTTCTTATGCCTAAGTTTAGTTGTATGTGTGGGTGTTTATAATACAAGGTGTGTTTTTAATGGTTATAGGGGGTATATATTTAAGTTCTGCGCACGTCCTTATGCGCACTAAGTTTTATGCTAGTTTATATCTCAATAGTCAATAGTTTAGGTTCAATTATAAATAGTTCAATAATAATTATAAACACAAAGTACCGACAAAGGGTCGGCCACATAAAAGGGGATTGAGAAAGGTTTTTTATTGTTAAAAAAAAGTATAAAAAGACACTAAAACTTATGTGACATTCCCGTGGGGGTTCGTTACTAAAAACTGTATTGCTTTTACAAATTAACATGGCAAACGGTTAGAACTAAATATTGCAGCATAAAAACTAACCATAAAAGACTATATTTAAAAATGAGTAAAGTACATGTGGTTGAATTTCATTTTCGGTTCAATTTGAGTTAATTCGATTTTTGTTCGTTACACTTCAAGTTGTCAAATGAAATGTTTAGAAATATATATCACAATTTGTAAAAAGTTTTTAATGCATTTATCGTTTGAATAAATTCAACAGTTAACATTATAAAATGAGTGAAAAGATTTGGTAGAGATTCTATTGCATTGAAGAGGGACTGATAAAATTCCTTTTGATTCTTGGCTATCCAAAAAAGGTAGACGCGTCTGATAAATTTAAATTCGAGCATTCGGTTCAGATACCTATTTCGCTAAAAAGACTTTTAGATTAGGGGATAAACACGCGTTGTTCGTTGGCTAAAGGATAGAAAAGTATTCGTTCGTATATACACAAAGCAATTAAGAAGGTTAAGCAGCGGTCAACATCTCTGTTGCCATACGAGAGTGGGCTGTGTTGGAGTGGGCCAGATTCGGGGCCGAGGACTAGGGGCTACTACAGAGAACTTTAATCTTTTTACATTTATTCGTTTTGTAGTTTAACATCTGTACTTATCGTATGCATATTTTGCTGTGTAATACTCATCGTTTGACATCGTAATGCAACTGGCTAATTGGGCAGCGTTTGACCAAACTCCGAGCAAGCGAATCTGTTCGGATCTGTTCAGTTGGCTCGATCTATACAAGTCTAGTTCGATCTGCCTCGGCTAATGTACCAATCTATGTATGTAGTACGCGCCCTAGCGTATTAAGCCAGTGTATGCTGGCTGCCCGTGGGGACACTGATTCAGATTTAAAAAATTACATTAAACATTACACACATGGACTAAACATACGCCTATTGTTAGCCTAAACTCAACATCAACATACATATTACTGTTCCTGTGTACATATAAGAAGTTTCTTCGGTTATTCGAGGGTTGCGTTGTGGCTAATACTAAACTTTAAGCACGATTAAAGTTTATATTAATAAGTGTGTTGAATGCTCGCTTTTCTTTTGTTTTTTTTCTTTTGTGTTGTGTCATCGAGTGTTGTGCTGTTGTTGTGGTCGCTGTTGCGCATTTCACCTAATTACAAAATCTGCTCGTCCAGTGCCTCGCTGCTGTCCCTCGGCTCCTTCTTGCCCACGGCAATTAGGTAGTCCTCCTGTCCGCCGTACTCTTCGTCGGCCATGTTGCTCTCCTCCAGCTCCAGCTCCAGCCCCGTCTCCGCCTCCTGCTTCTCCCTGTGAGCCTCTACTCACGCACTCATCTCGCCGAACTTGAGCTGGCGCCGGTTGGAGGCACTCCGATGGCTGCTGCCGGTCTTGCGTCGCTTCCGCTTTGCGTCCCGCTGGAATGCTACGTTGCCGGGGTCGTCGGCCAATTGCGGATACTTGTGTATGCTGTGGATATCGATGCCGTTCCAGCCGTCGACGTCGCCGTGCTGGACGAGCTCTTCCTTCTCCTCCTCGGTCCAGTCGCCACGTCCTTGGAAGCCGGCGGCCACCAGTTGCTTCTCCAGCTCCCAGGCCCGCTCCACTGCCCGCTTGTGGGCATGCTTCAGGATGCGGTGGCGCTCCTGCTCGGGATCGACGCCGTACTTGATAATGACAACGGCGTCGGGACCGTGCAGGCGCAGCTCCTTGGCGGCGCTGCCTCCGTGGTCGCTAATTTCGTGCGTTGATATGTTGAACATGCCGCCGAGGCGACGCAGCTCCTCGTTGTCGTCACGCAGCTTCAGGACATTGTCCTTCACGAAGTAAAACACGTCTTGGTCGTGGATGCTGAAGTGCAGGTCCAGGAAGTACGAGTTGTTGAACACGCTGCTCACCACGTCCTGCACCACGCTGTTCGATCCGTCCACCACGCTAACCAACGCTCGTCCCCCGATCCTCGAGAGCAGCACACCCTCGCCGAAAACGCCACGTCGGTAGCTGACCCGCGGCAGCAAGTTTCGCATCTTTGGCTCCATCTTGAGCAGCGGCTTGGGCACGAAGTCAAAGTCGCTGAACTTCTCGCTGGTCTTCTCCACGATACACTCCAGGCCGGAGATCACACCGAAATCGGGAGCCAGCATGTTCGACTTGATGGAGGCCTGAGGCGTGTACTGGGCCAGCTTGGTGTACCGGCTGCTCTGCATGTTGTTCAGATCATAGCCGAAGAGCTGCAGCCAGGAGTCCAGGTCGATCATGTAGTTCTGCGGTCGGTTCGGGTTGATGGGGTCGTTGTTGTGGTAGCGGTAGATAAACACGTCCGTGGGGTGTGACATCTCGGTGGCCAGGGTCTCCCAAAGCGGGGTCATCCACTGGCCCACGTGGGGGTCGTACTGCCGCTGCTCAGTGTACACCAGCTTGGTGTGAGGGTCGATCAGTCCACCGTGGAAGTCGATGGGCACAAAGAAGTCCGGTTTGGTGTCCTTTATGATCCGGCCGAAGGGCGTCCGCTTCATCTCCTTGACGATGCCGCCATTCTGATCAAAGAAGGCCAGTGGCGAGCCGTTCTGGTCGGTGGCGACGTAGTAGCGCTGGTCCTCATGCTCCAGAGCGATGAGCATGTCGCGGTCGTCGTAGAACAGCTTCATGGTGCGGCTGAGCTTGGGGAAGTGCACGTGGGTCACGAGGTGCGGGGTGCGTGGATTGGCGTAGTAGTACTGCGTGGTGTTGCCCTTGTTGTCGTGCCAGGCCACCAGGCGGCTGCGGTCATCGTAGTAGTACCAGCTCTGGAAGCGCTCCCTCTCGAACGAGTGGATCAGTTGTCCGCGGTTGTTGTAGCGATACTTCTGCTCCCCGCGCTTCACCACAAAGCCGCGCGCATCGTAGTTGTTGAACTCCACATCGCCCACCTTGATCACACGGTCCCCGATGTCGTAGCCCAGGTTAAACTTCTCCCCCTGGTCCACTACGCCCACCGTGTTGCCGTTCTCGTCGAAGAGATACTTCCAGTTGTTGGTGCCCTGGACGTCGACCACATGGCCGTCGGCATTGTAGGTAATCTTATCGAAGGCCGTGGACCTGCCGAATGTCGTCTTCTGGGACTTGATGCGGTTGCGCAGATCGTAGTCCAGCTCCAGCCGGAAGACATCGACGTTCTTGACGTTCATCAGCACGCTCTTCACCCGGCCGTGCTGGTCGTAGTCCACAATGGTGAAGAACTGCTTGGCCGAGTCCTGGATTACGGTCCGGTTAAAGGCGTTGCGCGTGATCTTCAGGTCCTGCACGACTTCCAGCTGGCCTAGGTTCTGGCTGTACTTGTAGCGCGTGGTCGGCAGCTCCTTGTCGTCGATGGCCATCTCGATGCCGCTGAGCCGGGCGTTTCCGTCGTAGGCGTACTTGTAGTGAGCCGAGGCCAGGGAGTTCTTGGAGCCGAAACGCAGCTTCTCGTCCTTCAGGATGCCGGCATGGTACTTAAACTCGCGTCGCAACTCGAAGCCCGGCTCCTGCACCTCCACGGACTTTACCAGGCTGGTCGTATCCTGGTAGGTGTAGTGGGTGCTGGACAGGCCGGCGAGGATGGTCTCCAGTCGCCCGGCGGTGTCGTGCACGAATGCCACCTGCGATGATTAAGAACATTTAGTTTAAATACTATTACTAAGACCTAGACATTACAATCTACAGATCTACAAAAACCTATCATTTATTATTTCTGTCTTGATATTTAGAAAATGAAGTAAAAACACCGAATAAAAGGCGGTATGCAAAAAAACGTTCGTAAATATTAAAAGGAACATTTAGCAGGGAGTATAGTGCAGACTAGAAACATAAAACATAGATCCTGAAATCCATTCTTAGGACGCCTACTTCATCACGACATAATAAATGATATACCTATTTTTCAAGCTCTTGATTGATTTACTCACCTTGCCAGATTGGTGCGGATGGATCTTGGCCAAGATCTGACCCTCGTCGTTGTACAGAATCTCGAAGGGATGTCGGTTGATTGGTGAATAGTACTGGTACTTGAAGAAGCCGAGCGAGGTTTGCAGCGAGAATGCGTGAATGTGGCCGCGAGGTGTGGTGAGGCTCTGAAGGGCCCCAGCATCGTCGTACTGCAAGAGGTAGTCTGAACGCCTGGGAGTGGTCACCTTCAGCGGCAGAGAGCCGAACATGTCCTTGAATGCGTAAACCATGGTCGAGCCATCGCCGTACTTGATCTCGTTCAGGCGTCCGTTGCGGTCGAAGGAGTAGGCTTCCTGCAGGACTCCCCACTTCCAGCTGACCAGGCGTCCGAATCGGTCGTACTCCAAGTCCACGTCCGCGTAGTCGCCCGACTGCGGTCGGAAGCTGATGGGGCGCGACGTGCGGTCGTAGGTCACATTGAGCAGCTCCTGCTTGTCGTCCACCATCACGACCACGGACTGCGTCTCGCGGTCGTACTCCAGGGTCAGCACGTTGTCGCCGTTGACACGCAACTTGCGACCCACCTCGGTAACGGGACGCGGCGGACCCTTGCTCTGCTTGCCCGCTTGCAGTGGCTGCTGGCGGCGCACAAAGTAGCGCCACTCGAACCGGTTGGCCAGGTCACCGGCGATCTCGGTGCGCTGCTTGGCCGGCACCGGGTAGCTCTCACCCAGGAGAGGACTTTGCTCGGCCAGAATTGTGTAGGGCGCCACCTCCATCTGCAGGTTGTGGCCCCACGGTGTGATGCTGGTGGTAGAGCCGTCCATGTCGACGGTGGTGCGCGACTCGGCGGCTCCGTTGCGCACGATGACGGTGGCGCCTTGGATCAGCAGCGACATTTCCTTCTGCGCGTTCTCCGACACCTTCACCTGGGCTCCCTTGACGCTCAGGTCGAAGCTCAGTTCGATGACCCGCCCAGTGGGCGTGACGGCTGAGGTCAGGCGGCCGAACTCATCGTAGTTGTACACGTAGGATCGTCCGGTTGAGTCCAGCTTGGTCCTCAGCAAGCCGGTGGGGCCGTGATACTCGTAGGTCACATTGTAGTTGTCTGGAGTGCTCAGCTCGTGCAGCATTTTCATCCGGGTCATGCGCAGGCGGCACTTCTGGCCCTTGGTGTTCTCGATCGAGTTGACCTGCGAGGTGTAATCTCGAAGCAGGAACACCTTGTTGCCGGCGGCATCGGTCACGGTGCTCAGCTTTCCATTGGAGGTGTTTACGTTGTAGGTGAACACATAGGTCGTCTCTCCGGTCAGGATGTTTCGGGTGGACACGTGCTGGCCGAAGCGGTTGAAGATGTAGATCTCCTGCATGTCCGGCGCGTAGATCTCGTACTCACGCGAGGGACTCGCCTCCGGTATGCTCGACATCACCGAGCGGATGCGGTAGTTGGCCTGGTCGGCGATGTGCACATGGCTGTCGGGCGTGACGGCCAGCGCGGCGATCGTGTTGAACTTGGCGCTAGTGGCCAGGTAGTGCTCCGCCTCGAAGCAGTCGCATCCGCGCTCCAGGCAGTTGCACTTGGACTCGGCGCCCGCAAACGGAGCGATGCGTCCGTCAGTGCCGATCACTCGCACCCGGTTGATTCGCTGCGAGTCGCTCTCCGCCACGTACAGCTCGCCCAGGGGACCGAATGCGATCGACTGAGGCATCACCAGGGTGGCGTGGGTGGCCAGGTCCGTGTCGTAGGCGGTTGAGGCTGTGGCACAGTGCAGGGGCCTTCCGGAGATGACGCGCACTCGTCCGTCCGGTGTCATGCGCAGGATCATGTGGTCGTCGATGATGTGCAAAGTGTTGTCCATCGGAGACACGGCCAGCTCAGTGGGCCAGCGCAGATGCATCTCCTCCAGCTTGAGGGTTCCCTCGCAGGGAATGGGCTTCCAGTGGGACTTGTGCATGTGGTTGCCGATCAGAGTGCTCACGATTCCGTCCCGGTCGACCATGCGGATATTGGTTCCGTCGGCGAAGTAAAGGATGTTGTCGCTCGAAATAGCTATTCCCTTCGGATATGCCAGCTTGGCGTCCTTGGCCAGGGCTCCGTCGCCGCAGTGGGCCTCGTCGCCGGGAAGACAGCGCTCTCCGGAGCCTACGACCGCCTCCCAGTTGAGTTCTGGCTGCGAGTAATCGCTGGTGTCGCGCACACGGATGATCTGGTGCGACTCCGGGTCCGAGACGTACAGAGTGCCGTCCAGTGGACTGAGGGCCATGTGGTAGCGGTACGAGACGCGGGTGGCGTTCAGCTTGACCACGGTGCGGATGCTGCCGTCCGTCATGATGCGCCGGATGTAGTTGAAGTCGCCGACAAAGAGACTGCCGTCGGGAGCGGCGGCCAGGGCGACGGGCGCCAGGAGTCGCTGCTTCGTGGCCAGTCCGTCACAGTCGGGGCACTCGAGTGGTCGCTGGTGGCCATCTCCCATGGTGGTCAGAATTATGCGCGGCTTGTTGCGCAGGTATATGTTCGAGCCGTCGCCCTTCTGCAGGATGCCCTCGTGGAAGTTATAGCGGTGGTGGATGTCCAGGTTCCAGCCGCCCACCTCCGAGATGGACATGTCGTGGCCGCTCAGCTTGGTCGTCTGGATGTCCCACACAATGTCGGTGCAATCTGTGTACTGGTAGCCGACCTTCACCACGGCTGTGGTCACGCCGTAGACGCGTTGCCGGTAGATGTTGAGTCGGTTCCAGGCGTACGTGAACTTAATGCCCGGGTCCGCTTCGAAAACACGTTCGAACAGGATCCCCTCGATCGTGATGCGCAAGTGGATTAGGTGCAGTGAGGGCGGAATCACGTCGGGGGTCAGTTGCAGCTTGATGGTGGACAGGTAGCCGGCGGCACGCGACGAGTGGTAAACCAGGTTAAGGCCCGTGCCCGGGATCTGCAGCGACTCCTGGATCACCTGAGACTCAGCCAGGATGGCACTGCGATCGGGGCAGGCGCCCTGGAAGCCGTGCTTCCACGAGGCCAGCACCACGGGCTTCATCAGATCGTAGTCGTGGGCAAAGCAGGTGTGCGTCGTTGCCACGGCCAGTCCCTTCTCCTCGGACATGGACATGACCACCACGTCGATTATGACCACCTCGTTCCACGGCACTTGCACGATGCGCGACTGCGGCCGGAAAGGAGCTCGTCCGAACTGCAGGGTCACGGCGCCGCCGCCGTTGACCATCAGGTCGAACCATCCGTCATCGCGGGTCAGGGTGAAGCCCTCCAGCAGAGTGGTGGTGGACACGCGGACACCCACCAGGCCCATGCCCAGGGATGTGACCACGCGGCCTCTGATCACCGCCGATCGACTGTTGGGAGGACAGAGAAGATGGATTAGTCGGGTCTCGCAGGGATGGGGTCTTCTGGGGATATCTAGGCGTAGATCTAGCTAGGCTAGCGAGCAGTCAAACTGAGGATTGGCAACTACTTGAGCAACAAATAAGTACAAATAATAAGAATTCACACGCACAGAACATAAGACTCGTTTGAACACATAAAGGTATTACAGTTGAACAATATATAGTATGTTATGTATGGTTTATCTCGGTATGGCTCATGTTTGAGACCTAGCATTGACCTAAGTACGAGTAGGAGAACGAGTTTTCCATAGCTTAGATTTATTACGTGGTAAACTAAAAACCCAACGTTTGGCCTGGTTGTCTGGATAAAAAGTTTGGGCAATGAACTTAAAATAAACTACCAACTGAGCTTATAAGAAACAAAGATAGCTACACTATAAACGAAATGATAATGACAATGGTAAATGTAATTGTAACGGTAAGTGTAATGACAATGGTAAAGTTTTCGAAAGTAATATCGAGTGGAGCCAAGGTAACGAGATTAAAAGTATACAGATGTGTACCAAACAACCATTGAGAATCAGTAGTAGTAGAGTAGTAGTTTTAGTATTATTTTAGTACCGCTTTTCGCTTGCTTACCTTGCATTGAAATAATTCCAAAAAATGCTGTTAGTATTTGAAACGTATTTCGTTATCGAGAAACAAACAGTACGGGCAACAATTTCGAGTACCGAGTAACGAGCGCGTTTAGCAGTCGTTGGTTAATGCATAGCATTCGGAATTGGAATTTCGTGACGCGTAGTGGGTAGTGTGGTGTGAGTATGTGCGTAGTTAGTAGTGAGTGGTAGTATCGAGTAGAACAGGAGTAATTTAGTAGGTGGCATGTATTATTTTAAACACGGTTTAGGGAGCGCGTGTGGAGAAGAAAAGAGAGCAGAGAGAAAATAATTGAATTAGCATGGTTGTCTATGGTCTAGTTAGCTAGAATGGATAAGTGTGTTCATATTGCCCCACCAGATCGATTGGGGAGCCTAAAGCCGAGCTCCGTTTCGATCACACCGAAATCGCGACGTCGTTACTTAATGGTATCTAATCCGAATACCTAGGGCGCTTAAAATATTTCTTAACGCATATGCACTTAATAGCTAACTTAGGATGTTTCTGTCTGGGTTCGTTTAAAACAAAGGACATATAGGGTTTATATTTACAAGATTTAATGGGATCTTTGGTATGTGGTGTGGTTGGATATGTTTTTACTTTTGGGATTTTTTTAGACGAGGGCACGAAAACAAAAAACGTAAATATTTAAACATAGAAAATTATTAATTATGCAACTATTGATTATTATTTTTTAGGTATTATATGTTTGGTTACGGTAGTGAAACCAACTAGACTTTCGGTAATATACAGTTGAGGACTTTAGCTTGTATGCCAATTGTGGAAACTATACACAGCCAGGGCGGCCTCGATTTCGATTTGTAACTAAAAACTGTCCAGGACAAACTGGCTACCAGGAAGCACCTACCTTTCGTTAAAGGTCTCCAGTTTGGCGTAGTTTTGCAGGCTGCTCTCGTCGATGAGGAACTTCATGCGCTCAAAGAAGGAGGCCGTAATGGCCGGCGGCTGTTTCCGCAGCAGCACGTCAATGGGCTTCGGAGCGGAAACGCAGAGCTGGGAGGTCTTGCACACGTGGCTGGCGCAGCACTCGGGATCCTCGCAATCAACCAGGCCATCTAGGATTCAGAATTGAGGTTAGAGAATCCGCTTGCTCACTTGCCCAGAATCCGGCACTCACCCTTGTCGTTGTCCTTGCTGTCGCCGCAGTTGAGCTCCAGAGCGATGCCGCAGTCCGGTCCGTCCCAGCCCTCGTAGCAGCGGCACTCCCACTGGCCCTCGCCGCTCACGCGGCACTGGCCGTGTCCGGCGCAGCTGTTGGGACAGCCCTCGATGGTGCAGTGCTTCCCGTTCCAGCCTGTGACGCACAGGCAGGTGCCGTTCTTGCACTGGCCGTGTTCGTTGCAGCGGGCGTCGCACAGGCGCGTGTTGCAGTACTCGCCGCCCCACTCCGGGTCACAGGCACAGGCGTCGCCCTCGCAGCGACCGTGCTGGCCGCAGTCCAGGTCGCACAGCTCCTTGGAGCAGTCGTCGCCGCTCCACTTGGCCTCACAGGTACACGTCTGGGTGTCCAGGTCGAAGGTGCCGTGGCCGGAGCAGTCGGGCAGGCACTGCAGCGCGTCCTGGTCCATGGTGGCGCAGTCTGGTCCCTTCCAGCCCTTCTTGCAGATGCAGGTGCCGTCGGCGCAGAACCCGTGGCCCGAGCAGTTCGGATGCGGACAGTCCACTGGTGGGGAGAAGAATCAAGAAAGTTAGTAGGAGTCAGGCAGAAGGGTCAAGCTAGGTGGGGGACAAGGGATCCTAGATCCTGGTGCTACCTTCTTCACAGAATTTGCCCTTATAGCCACGCATGCACTGGCACTTTCCGCTGACGCAGTGGCCATGGCCATTGCAGTCGGCCACCTCGCACTCGTCGTGCCGCAGGGAGCACTCCTTGCCCTTCCAGCCCGGGTTGCAGATGCACTCCCCGTTGGTGTACTCGCCGTGCTGGGAGCACAGCACGGGGCACACGCTCTCGCTGCAGTCGTCGCCCCCGAAACCGGGGTTGCACTGGCAGTGCCCCAGCAGGCACTGTCCGTTGCCGGAGCAGCCGTTGGGGCAGTTTTGGGTCATTTCCTCGGCCACGGCCGCGTAGAAGGTCAGCTCCTGCACGTCCCCGTCGTCGTTGTAGAGCGAGACGAACCAGTGCCCCGGCTCCATGTAGCGCGTCACCTCCCGGGTTATCGACAGCTACACGGGATTAGCGTGTGCGAAGCGTACGATCGAGCGAGTGATGGATGCAGTGCGGGATGCGTGATGATGGGTGTGCATGAAAAGACACGACTAGAGTTAGTAGACGATCGGGAGCAGGGGGCACTCGGATGCAGGCTACTTACGTGAGCGGCCCGGGCCGTTCGTGTGCTGGCGCTGAATCCGCTGAGCACTTCCTTGAAGTGGTACTGCGTGTGGGTGGGCAGGGCGTTCCGCCGGCCGTAGACACCGATGGAAGCGCCTCGCGGGATCGTATAGTCAAACTTGACGTAGGCCGGCTCCGACTGGTAGAACTGCATGTTCCAGTAGCTGTACGGCTGGATCTCCTTGGTCAACTTCTGGCCGAGGGTGATCTGTCCGAAGGTGGTGCCGTCCGGTGGGAAGCTGCGTGCCGGGAATGTTCGGGCTCCTGGTTTGGCAATGTTTCGAGCGTGCGATGGAAGGTGATAGAGATACAAATAGGATTAGATTCTGGTTAGTCATCGATTAGGCATATGGTATGTGTGGTATTGCTAGTGTAGCACGATTTTGTACAGGTCTTCGTCTATCCTACTCGCGAGACCCCCAGTTAATGAATGAAAGGTCGAAAAATATACATAGCCAGAGGCTGGTGCTGATGCTGATTCTAATGCTGATGTGATGCCAATGGCTTATGCTTGAAGGCAGTTTGTACAAATGTGGGGGATGATCTGGTTTAGTTACATAGACTAGGAGTTAATAGGCTGTACAGCGCTTAGTAGGGTTAATCAATCGCTGGTTAGACAAAGCGGAGTTAGCGACAAATGCGTGTGCACAATTCACCTTCCAGTATAAGTACTGGCATCACATCAGGGCATGCAAACGGTTCCCCACCAGCACCAACAGAGGGTTCAGTATAGGAGGCGGCAATGTTGTTATCGATCTCAGTGCTAGTGAGGTTAGTAGCGGTGCTTGGCTCCGAGACCCCAATCCCGTCTTTGTCCTCCTCGCTGGGGACATGACTCAACGTGGTCGCCATCTCCAAAGGCCCAGAGGTCGTGGTCGGGGCACTTTTGGTAGTCGTGGCTGGTGGTTCAGAGTCAATGTCAACGCTGTCGTCCAGGTAGATAGCCGCCGGAGGCGGGAGACAGCTGCACGGACAGTCGGGCATGCGGGGCGGTGGCTCTGGGACACAGCTGTCTGGCTGGGCACTCGGCTTCTCGTGGGTGAGCACCTCCTTGATGGTGTGCGGCCCTCCGCCCGTGGGCACTTCCACGTGCAGCGTGTAGACGGAGTCGCTGCCCTCGTCGGTGGCTATTGTCAGGTTCAGGAAGATGCGCCTGCCCGGCACATCTACGCGCTCACTCACGTAGGGCTTCAGGGGCTCTAGGTGAGGGGGTTCCTCGTCGTCCTTCTGCTGCTCCTTGAGCACTTCGTTCTCACTTCTGTCCGCGGGCTGAGGTGGTTCCACCTTGGGTGCTATCTTCTCCTTAACTGCCGTCTTGTAAACTTCTTCTTCATGGGAACTGGGCAACCCATCTAGTTTGACTATGTCGATGTCCTCGAATTGCGACGCATCGCTCATCATCAAATCAGAGTCCGATTGATTGGATTGCGGTAAGTCCTCGCTGACTTGCTGACTTTTCTTACCTTTGATACCAAATTATGGGTGAGTTAAAAGCACAAGTGGTATAGAATTGCATGCTCAGACTCAGTTAACCTAATTACAATGCGTTCCTCAGTTTTTCCTTTGGTATTTTTTTTGAGGATCGAAAGATCGATAGTTGGGTTAAACAGGAAATTTTCTAACTATGTCACTTAGTACTTTAAGGAAAATTACTTAGAATCGGGATACAAAAATGCCATTTGTTATTCTTTACCAACGATCGATTTCGAAATCCATTGCAAAAAACCAAGGTTCACAAGATAAAAGCATCATATGCACAATTCCTGAGCCTGAGCTCAAGTCGCAACTCTATACCACTGGCATGGCTCGACTTCCGGTCGAGGGGAGCTTGATTTATACCTTGTGGAGGTGTGGCTGTTGATGTCGGCTCCCCGGTGTCTACCTCATAGTTGTCAGCTAAATCACGCTCATTATTGATATCATCAGTGGCAGGTTTCTCCGTCTGCCGCCCTGCCTCCTCAGTACCTTTGATTTGAAAATCATTTTCAGTGGCAGGCTGGTGCGATACGGCGGAGAAAGAGCTGTGAGCTGGCTCTGGTGGGGGGGTGTTGATTTCAACAATGTCATCGGTGTCACTCCTCGGAGTCGTCTCCGGCGTTGGGCCTGAGCTGCTGTTGTCACTTTGATTATCGTCATCAATAACAGCAGCCGATGTGCTGGTCTGCGACCCCGTTCCATGGTCATATTTCCTCCGCTTGTTGACCAGTGTTTTAGCAGCGCTGCGTAAATTGCTGTTTAATGATTTGCCAAATTGTTGCCCCGTCTTGGGTCTGCGGCTGGGCGGACGGGTGGTCGCCGGCTCGACTTCGTCTTCATAGACATAGTCGTCCTCTGTGGTCTCCGTATCTTCCTCGCTCCTTTGGGCACCCGATACTCCTTCGATTCGGGGAAAAGTTTTATCGGTACTGCCTGACAGGCTTTCGGCTGGGGTAGTTGCCAAATACTTTTCAGCAGGCTGCCGGTTGAGGCTTTCGCTTGTAATTAAGTCGCTGAAAGTTTCATCTGTAGCCGCATCATCTTCGTCCTGTCCCTCGATTAAGCCTCGTCTACGGCGTCGTCCTTTTTCCCCTGCCCCACTGACTGACAGCTGCGTTGACATTGCTCTTCCTACAGGTAAACAAAGCGAAGGGATCGATTCGATTCGAAACGAACGTGGAGTGATTTTTACTGTACTTTGGGATGGGTTCCCACGAAAGCCACCCCTAGTCACACGCCTCTTTAAATGAAGCGTTAAATGTGTTTTTAATTCAATCCTAGTTGTCTTGATTGAGCCCGTTAAGGAGCCCTTGAGTTGGGGCTGAAGGGACCGGAGAGTCAGAGAAAGCGATATATCTCCCAACAACTCGAGCTGTGGCATTGAAAACTTTCGACTGTCTCCCTCTGACTGCCGCCTTCTCGGGCGCCTCGCTGTCAATTCAAAAAAGTAATTAATGCAATATTTTAGCCCGACAAATCCCAAAGAACGCGCTCAAGTTGAACTTTAATTGAAAGAAATGGAAGGCGTTCCGAGAAATAATGAAAACGGCATTCGCATAATCCCTATCCGGCGTAGGCGTCTGTCTGTCAGGCGCAAACTTCGAGCTAAAAAATCCTGCAAAAACAATAAACTTTTGTCTCCGCCAGAGGGCGCTAAGCGCTAAATACTCCGACGTCTTGGCTTTCTCTCGCTCCGTCTCAATCGCTTTCTCCCTCCCACTCTCTCCGACCGCCCGGCGAAACTTGCGAAAACTCATTTAAAAATAATTAAAAGTTGTGCATAATTACCTCCATTATTGGCATTCGCCAGGGACGAGGACAGCGAGGGCGTCAGCGAGGACTGGGAGGAAGACGTGGCCGCCGAGGACGTGGCCTCCGCGGAGGCGGACGTCGACTGCAGTCCCTGGGCGGTGCCGCTGTTCGAGGTGGCGGTCGTCACGGTGGCCGCCGAGGATCCGCCGGAGGCTACCACGCCCGCGCCCCCGACTCCGAGTCCCGATTGTCCCTGGGCCAGTCCGATGCCTTGTCCGTTCTTCGCGCGCACCGAGGAGTTGTGCAGCTTGGAGAGGTCCGTGTTCGTGCTCTTGGCAGCCGTGACCTCGGAGGCCTCGTTGCCGACTAGAACGGAGCAGGGCGCCGACTGGGTCCAGTGCAGGCCGCCGAAGGTGGTCAGCAGGATCAGCAAGAGCACGCCCAAGAGGAGCGCCGCGATGGCCGCGACGCTCACCCAGGGCGAGGAGCAGCGCGCGGCCAGGTCCTTGCGGAAGTTCATCGGCGCCGAGTAGTGGTGCGCGGGCAGGCCGTTCATGACGCCGCGCGGCGGCAGCACAGGACCCATGCAGCCCTGCGTGCTCCGCTCGTAGCCCTTCAGCGTGTCCTTCGTGGGTGTGGAGCAGGCCGAGCCGCTCTTGAAGTCGATGGGTGAGCCCTTGTTGATGTCTGCAATGGAGGAGGGGGTGGAGTGGGTTAGTAATCAATTCGGGCAGCTGAGCGTGCGATTTCCCATTTAAACCCAGCTCGGACGTGGAATGGTCACCCAGCACCGTTTCCGGGGAAACCGCACAGCAGGGGAGGGGGGATGGGGTCTGTGCAGACCATCCGCACACTATTGTATTTTGCTTATCGCCATTTGGCGCAAATTTCATTTGTATAAAAGGATTTGCACAAGGATAACAAACTGACATTCAACATAACCTCAAACAAACGAGACGACAGACGGAACAAAGCTGAAAAAAGGACGAAACGAAATGAAACGAAAAGGACGAACTGCGAATGAATGGATGAAGTAAGCAGCGCAAATGACCAGCGACAATGACGTTGGCAAAACAGGAGCAGCGGGAGAAATGGTAAAAAAGCGAGGAGAAAGCTGGGAGAAAGGGATGGGCTGCGGTGGAGTGAAGTGAAGTGAAAAAAGGCAACGCCGCAGGACGGCCAGTGCGGTGGTGACAGCGCCAGGAGCGGCAGGACCAAAGGACCCAGGACAGCGCAAGTTGAAATCATTTGTTGATGCCATGATGATAATTCGATTATGTGACATGGAGCGGTCGCACGGGAGCTGTTCTGAACGGGGTTGAAGCTCAATCCCCCCCCTGGAAAGGACTGGGAAATGGGGAGCCCAGCGCAGAGAGCTTTTGTCCAACTAAGCCATAGCTCGGGTTACTCAGCAATCAGCCGGGCATGAGTCGGTCAACTTTTGGCCCGCTCACTTTCGCGCAATAAAGTTTAGGCGGTCGTTTTACGAGGATTCCGAGGGCCTGCTGGTCCAGAGCCCGGAACGCGTGTTGCTATCAACGGCAGACTCGGTTTCACATTCTGCGGCGTGCGGCCCAACTACTGGCGACATGTGGCTTAAATGTGGAAAATCATACGCTCGGCTGTGACAAATGTTTGCTTTCACGAAAATCGTCGTAATTTCTGGCCAAACGAGCCACGGCAGTCGGGAATCCCCAAGCCCACAAGAGCATAGTTGGGACGCTTTTCGGTCGAACCCCCTGGTCCCCCGATCCTGTCGCTCCTGTCCTTTGACCCTGCCCTTTCGTGTGTGCCCAATGATAGCGTGAATAATGTCTGCGTCATTTTTTTACATATACACACATTTGTGGAAATGTGCGGATGACTATTAAAGATGCCCACTAAGCGTGTGCGGGATGTTAGATTTATTTAATGTCAAGATCCCTCCATATGTGCGCGGAGGAGTGGGCCTGGTGGCAAGGAGATGCATAAATGCCCGGGAGGAGATCCCCAAGCCGGGCGCAGAGGTTAAGCCGAGAGTTCTGGGCGAGCCCGGAGTTAGTTGCCTCGTTAAGGGGGCGTGGCAGGCGGGCGGGCAGTTTTTATGACCGAAACGTGTGGCGAAAGGGGACGGCAGGATGGCATAGTATTTGTGTGTGAATAATTAACGAACGCATAATAGCAGTCGGTAGGAGCTGGGCCAATGACTGATATAAATTCACACAAGTTAATGGGCGCTGGATGCTTTTAAAAAAGGAGGCTCCGTCTCCCCAGGAAGTGTTCGCCGGCTGATGAGATGAAAGTGCTGCGGGGTCATTAAACGTAATGGCAGAGTCGACAAAGTATGCCACGATAGATGGCCTCCACCGCCCACACGGGTCAATTTATCGGCGGAATAGATCACAAATATGTCTGCTTTAGCTCGTATCTCCCCCAAACGGCCCAATCACCAATCTGCCGGATCTCTCACCCTCTTGGCTTGATTGCAGCAGTCGAGTAAACCCAATGAACTCTTCGGTGGGATTGGCTCTATCCCCTTTGAGAACTTTCGAGTTGTCGGGCCTGAAAATTGGCAGCTCCTTCTCGGCCCGCTGCTTTAATGTTTAATGCGTTGAAGCACAACACTTCGGTTTATTAATTTCATTCCATTTTATTACATTGACATTCTATGCAAAATGGGGATTAAGCCTGCGGCTGTTTTATGAACCCGAGAGTAAATCGCTTAAATTAAAATAGCACAGCCGCCTGCGAGAGTGGTGGTGGGATTGGCGATATTTTAGCAGCGTCGGAACAATAAAAATATAAATAGTGTGGCAAGCGCAGCTGGCAGTAATGGCGAGGGTATAATGTGTCGCGGCGTACTTCTGTGGGTGTCAACCCCCCTGGGCCACAAACGGCAACAAGCTGGCGCCACCACCCCGCAACTCCAATGCAACACAACTGTGATTTATGCTGCGTGCAATTTAACATTTTTAATAATATTAAAATTACAAATTTATACACATCCACTTGTGTGCGCGCTCCAAGGTGTTGTAGTCCAATAAACTCCCTAAGTTGGGGGCGAAAGCGGTGAGTGGGCGAGTGCCTGGCTTGATTTCATTTTAATTGGCTTTCCAGGCGACTGCATTTCGCCCTACTGGCCCTCCACTTCAGTCTCGCTAAGCTGGAAGATGAAAACGGGGCGATCATTGGGGTGCCTCGACTGTGAGATGCCCTGTTACCAAATATGTTAATGATGGTATAGCACCAGCATAGGTATAGGTAAGCCCAATTATACTGAAAGACACAGCTTCTTCCTGTGTATCTTTTAGACCCATAGATCCAGACTCTATCACTTTAAATATTCCCGAGAGACTTTAGGGTATTGCAAGTGTGTGGAATCCTTCCCCATGTAATTAAAAATTATTTCAAGTGTGGAAAATTCGCAAAGTTAGCAGACCGAGGAATCAGGCGTATGGTGAACTCATGAACTCGGCCTCCGAAGAGCAAATCCAATTGAGATTCAATACGTAGTGCCTTTTTCGGGGGTTTTGGCTCAACTCCCATCCCTGGGGCCCACGCAACAATTGTGTGCTAAGTACTTTTTGAGTAATTGCCTTTTCGGAGTCCAGTCGACTTGCTCGGTCCTGGCTACAACCAATTTGCATAGCCGTTAATGAACATTTGCTAATATTTTGAGCACTAAAAAACATCGCCATTAAGTGGAAGGTGCCACGCCCCCTCTCCCGGGCCGCCCCCGTGCTGGGGCGCCAAAGCGTGCGACAATCAAATAAAAGTACATGAAAAACACATAAAGGCACATAAAGGGGTATCCAGAGCCTGGGCTACGGATTTTTTGTTATTCCCCGCATTTTAATGGTAAAGCGCGACGATTGCTTGAAACAAGCAGGTGAGCGGGAAGCGGAAGCGGGGCTCCCGCCATGTTGGTAATGGAGTTTGCAAACAAACATGGCCGCCGGGGAAAAATCACATAATTTACACGTTTGCATTTAAGTATTAAGTGGGCTGGGAGGGTGGAAAGTGGAGGCCGGTGGAAGGGAAAGGGCGGCAAGTGTTTCGTTTACTTTCACCGCGTTTGTTTGCGGGGCTCGGCAGTTGTACCGCTATGTGTGTGTATGGGTATTTTAGGCTGTTCCCTGCCCCGACTGGGTTTTATGTGCACAGGAAGCAATTTTTGGGTCGACTTTATTGCCCCTGTCGTCGTCATCGGTGTTGATGTTTATTTTAAAGCGTTTAATGGCATCGCGTTTCGGCAAGTCCTCGGCTAAATTGAAAAGAAAACCCCCAAACGGGTTCCGGACGAGCGAAAGATGAAGATTCAGCAAAGGGAAGAAGATCTGGGTTTATATGTTTGAACAAAGTGTTGGGATTTCCAGAGATTCCAGAGATTTGCCTTGGAATTTGATGGGGTTGCTGCTGGGGCTGGCGGCTTGATTGAGCCCCCTTTGAGCCCCTTAAAGACATGCTGCACAGGGGTTATGATGGATTGACAATGGCCCCAAAGGCCGGGACCGTTGGGGTGGAAATGTAGGACACGAAGGGTTGGGATGGCATGGCCCTGTATCAGTAGGTGTAGTGCCAACAGTCGTATACCCTGTTCATCTAATCCCGCATTCATGGGCCGGTTATAATGCTAGTTATAATGCAGAAATATATAGATAGGGTCCGCTCAAGCCGCTCCGTTCGTAATTACAGCCGTAAGTGGGCACAAATTGCGATACTCCGAATGGCTTTTCCGCCTTGTCCTTTGTTGTTCGGCTGCTTATAATCAAAAATTCCATTTAAAACTTTAAACTCATTACTGAATGTTTAATGGGCGCTCGTTTCCCGCTCGCCCTGCTGTTGTTATTTTTATTGTTGCCGCCGCTGCTCTTGTGCGATAAATCAACACAAAAAATTGTGCAATTTGTTAGGCGCGCAAAGACAGAAGGACAGCAAGGCAGACCGACAGACAGACAAGGACAATAAAGGACTGGGTTCTCTAACGATGCGGCAACCTGTCGACGTCCGTGAGGAGACCCCAAAAGGGTCGTAGTCCTCGGCGCCATATTGTTTCAAGCAGGCGGCGCACAGCGGGCGACCTGAGCTCCGCCTCGAGCTCTAATCAAGTGTGTGCGGATGGGTGAGTAGTCGCGGATCCGGATTGGCATTCGCATTCCGGCTCTGCGTTCTGGGTTCTGGGTTCCGGCTTCCGACCTTCCAGCTCATTCGATGGGCTTGGGCTTAAAGCCAGAGCCAAGATGAGTGTCACTCGGGTGGGGGAGCAAACTTTCGGCACGATTTGCATGTAAATTAATTGCCCTCGCCGTGTGCCCGTGGCCCGTAGCCATGCAGCGGGATTTTTTCCTGCTTAAGCAACCCTCGGGGCGAGATAAGTCGTATAAATTATAGCAATTTAATAAGTTTTAAATATACGCATCCGGCTGACTCGGTCTCTCTTTGTCTGTCTCCCGAAAAGTTGGTAAAATCTTGCTGCAAAGTTTACGGCGCTCCACTCCCCGACTCCCCGACTCCCTGACTCCCGCCCTCCGAACTCCAAACTCGAAACTCCGCAATCCAGAATCGAGAATACTGAATCCAGACTCCTGACTACAGGTTGCCCCGGCTCCGTTCCGCTCCTGGTGCTATAACTCAAGACAAAAACTGTTGCCGATTAAAATTGTCGGTTGGGCATTAATTTTATGTCACGATGCGCTCGCAGCCGACGTGCCGTGTGATAAGGTGGCGACTCTTCTGCTCCTTCGGGTGTCCTTGGAGTCCTGGCTGTCTGGCTGGCTGGGGTGGTTCCTTACAGTTCAGCTTGGTTCCCGCTCTAAATGAGTTTATGCAAGTGTGAAAATAAGTCTCTTAATGGCCCGGGCGGGCAGTTAATGAGTTGAAAGTGGCGGGGCACGTGGATTATGCTCCTTTGTCCGCTCCCAGGACTCCAGGTCCTTTCATTTTTCTTTACCTTTTCGGTGGGGGGGAAAACAAAACTTAATTTGTTGTTGCAGGTGAGACGAATAAATTATTTGATAACAGTTTCAGTTTTCCCAGCATAAATAAGATTTCTCGAGCGTTCGCCTTTGTTTGCCGAGCGACGGGGGGCGCGATGGGTTAGTTGGGGCCTGGTGGGGTTGGTTTGTTTACTGTTAGTCGCTTAACGCCCGGCTTAATAGTGTAGGGTAGCTTAAGCTTTGTCTGTTCCCATTCTGGCTGTTTTGCCCGGTCAAATATTGGCTCAGATTAAATTTTGTGCGAGGCACTCCTACCCCTTCTTTTCTTCTTGGCCAACGTTTAGCGTCGCCAATCAGCAGTCTCACATGTAATTGGACACGTAGGGATAACATTTCATGGCCCCTGGCCACCGGACTTTTTGCGCCTGCTAACTGCGACTGGCTTTCCAGGACGACTGCCTGCATGTAATTACAATGCAAAAGTTTCGCATATAATTTTTACAAAAACGCAAAACTTTTTCAATAACAAAAATTTGCACAAACAAAAAGAAAAACGACCGTAGAGCAGGAGCAATAGAGAACGACACAAATGGCAATGCCAAAAGGCAACTGTGAAAAAGTTTGCAATAAAAACGCCAATGGCCAGAACGACGTCACACAAGTGCCCGCTGGGGGCGGGGCAGGGGTCAGGGGTCATGGAACAGGGGGCGGTGGGTACGTGAGGTGCCTGAGCAATGCAAATGTTTAATAAACTTTTTCAAATAAAAATTTATCTACGTTGACGTGCAGTTTTTAGACCAATTAAACCCAGTCGGAAGGACACGGCGATGTCCTTTGCTACGTGCTCCGTGCAGGATCCTTTGATCGGGGGATCCCCTGGAAGAAGGGGTAGACGCCCGCCTATAATTACGACGCGTGTAAATTAGTGCTTAATGGCACGGGGATGCGCGCCTTGTCTGCAGCTCGGCATTTCCGGTTTTAAATTTAATTAGCTGATATGCTGCATAATTTCCTCGGAGCCCCAGGACGGCAGGTGAGATGAGGCCCGCTTTTGGCAAACTAATAACAATAATTGCGATAAAGCCAGCATTAAATGCAGTGCAATAAAGGCGGGCAAAAAGTATATTTTAATTACGCATTTAAATTTGTTTGTTTGTTGTTTTTGGGTCGCGGAGAAAGGTGAAAATAAATGCTGGGGCTGCCTTTTGTTTTCGATTTAATGAACTGTAAAGCGCAGCCATATTTATTGCGTACTTTTTTGCGTTATTGTTTATTTGCACGTTTGGTTTTGTTTTTTTCTGGCTTCGCTGTTTTTTTGCCCTGCGCTTGCATTTTTATCATTTAAATGCATTTAATTTAAATTACTGTAAGCGTTGTTTTATCAACGTTATTATTGGCATTGTTTTTGCTTTCTCCCCTGATTTCCCGATCGCGGTCGGTTTCCTATTTATAGTCAATAAACATTGTCAGCCCTATCGGCCTTAATTGAAATTAGTTCCTCGACTGGGGACGAATCGGACCTTTGAGAGTGGAGTCTATCCGACTTCTTTGGGCGGCGGACTCGTCATATCCATGGCGTGCAATCATTAAACGGCAGCTGCCCGGGCGGACATCAATTATTGTCTCATAAAAAGTAATTTATATTAAAATCAAACCGCTTATAATTTCATTATGTTGATATGTACGGATGAGGGGGCGAAATGTGCGGCCATTAAAGTTTGCCGTGGCAGACATTTTGTAATAAAGTTTGTGTTAATTAACGCACACAGCTGCAAAAAGCATTGGGCGGGCGCATTTCTCCGCAGAGGGGGTCCTGCTGCAGCCACCCCCTTCGCGAGCCCCTCGCGAGCCCCTGACGGCCAGGACATGCACTTGCAATATTTAAATTCAATTGCATACTTTCGAGCGCACTCGTTTGTTTGCCGGCCACATGGCGCATACTTAATGAACCATGGCCTGTTCCGCTGCATATTTTATTTGCTCTCTGGCTTGTGACTGAAATACCTGCATAAAAATAACAACGCGGCGGGAGCAGCGGAGCATTGCGCTTTTTCCATCCATAAACGGCGCACTAATAAAAATCATAGCGAAAAAATTGGTTTGCCATTATGTTTAATAAAGTTAAACCGACGGCGACAACGAGCCGGGGGCGCAGAAGGGGTTTTGGGAGGAAAAGCGAAAGGAAAAGCCCTGCGAATATCGGTGCAAGCGAGTGAGTGTGTGAAATCGCCAATTGCCTGCCTAGTGGCTGGTGTGACGAGGTCAATTTCAGTTGGATGGGCGTGGCAATTTAAGGAAAAACTGGGAAAATATCGTTCTAATGCCTCCTGAGGTCCGGGCTTGCTGCCCCATTCTTTGCGAGAGTAAATAGATTAAGTGTGATTAAAACTGTCATTAACATTTCCCTGGGCTTTGGCGTGTCAATTAATATTGCTTTAATATTATTGCCAATAATTGTCATAATTTCTGTTTTTTCTTTCTGGTTTACACTAAAACTGCCATTATTTATGAGTGCTCGTTGTTGTTGCCGTTTGGCCATTTTTATGGCATTTAATTGTTTTAATTGTGTGCAACAATGGCCATTAAATATGCGCAACAACAACGGCCATAAGAGCAGCCAGGGCTAAAATGGATTTGACATTATGAAATTTATGAAATTAATAATTTTTCTATGCCCGGCTCTAATTGTCAGGCGAATTAATTACATTACAATTTGACTTTTTTCAGGCCTTGAACATCCGTTCACCGCTCTAACCCCAAAACCCCTTTAATTGTGGTCAGATGTAAAGTTGATGGCCAGTCGAATTGCTTTTGAGCCGGTGGCCACAGAGTTATGGGCCCGATAAATTAATGTAAAATTATTAACTGACAAACGGTTAAATTATGGCAATTTATGCCGGCCGGGCCCATAAAATGGCGCATTTATTGGCCGATAACCAAGACCAGTGCACATAGTGTTGGCATATATTAATATTATTATCGGGACACTAATTCGGATTAGCAATTCCGACTTTAATGGACTTTAAATTGCGTTGGATCCACTCACGAGTTGGAGAACTCTTTAATGTTACACTCCTTTTGGCATACGTACCTGCAAAGAGAAGAGAGTTGAAAAGTTTTATTAGTATTTGGTATGTGTACGGTTTAAAACTAGATAGCCTGACTTTATTACATTTCAATTTACATCTTTCTGTGAATGTATCCTTCCCAAACACACAAGATTGCATATGCAATCATTTTCAAAGTCAACAGCGTGACTGCCTGCTTCCCATTTCCCATTTCCCCTTTTCCGCTTCTGCCGTTTTCTTGTGAACTTATTTATTACGATCATGGCATGTTCGCCACGAACTAAGCCCCTGCTCCTCGGCTGCACTTTAAAAGCCATTAAAACGGCAAACAGGCTGCCCGAGTTGTCCATGCCCCTGGAATCCATGAAATGTTTCCCCTCCAAAGAGCCCCCCACCCAGCCGGCGCTGTTAATTTCATCAGAGCTACTGGTAATTGCGTGTATGGAGTTGCAGTTCCCGGCCAGGACAGCCCCAGTGCCCAGAAGTCAGACGCAGACGCAGCCTCCTCTGGCCCCTGTTTGGGGTCCTGTTTTTCGGTCCAAAAAATATGCAATAACGGGGCTGGGGCGCACTCGGGGATTGCCACAAGGGTGGCTCTGCCGGGACTGGCCCTGGATGCCATTGCCCACCGACTGGCTACAATTTATTGTATTAAGTATTAATGTTGGTCCTCGCTTTCCGCCCTGTGTGTGTCTGGGCGCTGTATGCATAATCCGAAAGCCAAAAGTAATTATATTAAGTAATTGATGAATTTGCCTTTTTCCGCGAGCCACGCCCACCCTGCGCCCACTCACTCAGTCCGTGGTTATCGGCCAGAAGGAAGCCGAGGATGGGAGGATGTGGGCTTTTATATACGGCCAATGCCAGACGATTGCCAGACAGAAGGATGGATAGATGATAGTGTAGCACGGCCCTCACCGAGGGCAAATAAAATTTAATAAAGCGGCAAATAAAAATTTATCGTGTGTCATTTTAGGCGCACTGCGACAGGACCAAAGGACATCCCCATCGCCGACGAACGACAATGACCGACAATTTTTTGATTTGCTCATCTGATAGGCGGCCATTTCCGGTCGGCGGGGCAGCAGCTCCGAGCTAAGCTTTAAGCGCTGCGGAGATACTTTTGAAGCCATTTTTTCGATCTGCTCTCCAAGATTTATTTGCACATTTAAAATTTGATTGAAATAAATCGCTCTGTTTATGGAGATATGCACTCGCAGCCGTGGGGGATAAGGGGATGTAGGACGGCGTTTGTGGGGGTTGCAATCCGAATTCGGGGGTTGCGTGTCACCTTGATGGATTGCGCTCAAATTGCCCTAAAGTTTAAAATGGAAAAAACGGATTTCAAGAGAGCGGGCTCTTGATAAATGGAGTGCACTGCTGGGCTGAACAGCCCCATTCCATGCCTTTCCTCTCCCAGAACTACGATCCAGTGGAAACTCATTACCAAATCGAAACGAGAGACTCAAAAGTACACACTTTGATAATGGCACTTTTTATGGTCACTTATCGGAGGCGTCGAAGACAATAAACGCCAGTATTACCGAGTGAATATAATGATGCCGAAACCGAACTTTTGCGCTCTTATCGCGAAGGAGTATAAACAATGACCAGGACCAGAAACAGAAACAGAAACCGAACCCGAAGGAGCGGCAAAGCGAGGTTGCGAAAATTTATTGGGGAAATTGGCCAGAGTCGAAGGAACTTTAACGAAACGATACCAAAGTTTATTACTCAATTACAAACCCATCAAAACGAAAACGAAATGAAATGAAACGAAACTCTCGCAGAGACCAGAGCGAAATCCGAAAGATAAATGAAATTGATAAGCGCGTAATTTATGTTTGGATTTCGTTTTATTCTGTCATTAACGCACAGTTGCCTCGCCCAGTCAAAGAAACCCCCCCCCCCCATTCCCACAATGGTGTTTTGTATTTGGGTTGTTCTTAGCCCAGTTGCGACGTGGCACGCTCTTCCTCCATTTGCGGAAAGTCGGGAAAACTTGGTCAAGGCGAGTCGAGGTTGCTGCTGCCTTTTGGCTACCCCTTCACCACTGGCGAGCTCACCCCTTCTGTCACTGCCCCTGGCCACGCCACTGGTTTGGGCCCCACATAATCGATCAAAATCGACCGATTGCGAAGCGTTAAACGGCATCGACTATTGCATTCCATAAAACCGATCGGAATTTTGCATTTTGCGGCTCGTTTTCTGCGGGTGTGTGCTCGTGTGGGGGCGGGGCGGGGCATTATGCTGCCACGCCCACCAGCATTATGCATAAATAATTTCGAAGCCGACGGTTGAGCAGCAACAAAGGCCGCGCTGCACATAATGAAAAATTGAAACACGAAAATTGTCAAAAACACCGACGCAGCAGAAGGGAGGGGGTTGCATTGGATGGGGTGGGGGTGCATTACCTGTCAGGCCTTGCCGGAAATGAAATTTTGCAATGATAGCAGGGGAAGTCGGATGGGGCGAGTTCAACCGCACACATCAATGAATGCATGGCGGTATCGGGGAATCGGGGAGTTCTGGGGGCGGGGCAGACTGACAATTTTGACAATTTTCGTTATGCAATAAAAATGATGTGCGGCGACAAAACTGTGCTACTCACTCACCGTTCATCGCTTATACAAACCGTTATACTGACACATAGCCCCCGACCCAATGCATTTGTAATGCCCCCAGCCAGGGCCCAATCCCACCCAGAAATGAGCAAAAAGCGCCATTCAATGGACATTTCATTAATGCTAAATGCGGGCGAACGAGCTTTAGAACTCACAATCGGCTTGAAAGCGTCCTGCTCGAGCCGGAAGTTAATTGAAAATGATGATAACACATATGGAAATGTAATTGTTTGTGAACTGTAGCATGCGAGTCGCGGAGGATTGAATTAGTGGGCGAACGGGGGATTTGGTTTAAAATCCACCCCAAGAGTCGGCTTACTTCCCCCCATCAGGTGAGTGAAATTCATTAGTGGCACGTCTGCTCTGTTAGCACCTGTTCGCCACGCACTCCACGCGAAGAGGGCCGCCAAGAATCCAAGAATCCGTCTCCCCCCTCACGAAAATCCACTAAATCAATTCAATTCAATTACAAATCGCTTCGCCCCTCCAAAAACGCCAGCCAATTAGGCGAACGCATTTGGGTAGCATACTTTTGTGGGCCCACGGCTAAGGAGAAAAAACTGCCTTTTAATCAGAGCCCCGATGTCGGCTTAGCGGCTGATTGGATTGTGGGGATGTGAGGTGGCCGAGAGACAGCGCTTTGCGTTGCCTTTGTATAATTAAAGCGGCGCCAAGGCAACCGACCTGGCCAAATCAAATCGACGACAGCTGAGACGAGGGCAACGGAAGACCTAAAAACGCTCGCCAAATTATCCGAGTGCTAAAAAATCCAGCATTCTGCGGTAATAAATCTTCCCGCCACTCCAGTTTAAGTAATTTCAATTTTATTTTCAGTTCGGCTTCCGCAACCACATACAAAAGTAATTAGGGGCATTTTTTCTCGTCCTGCCCGTTTCTTTCGACGAGTTTAATTAAAATGGACTTTTTCTCGCGCCGCGTTATTTATTTATTTGCGCGTTTCCTTGTGATTTGAGTGTTGCGGTAATTAAAATGACATTATTCAGAGTTACTTGGCGAAAAGGGTCGACCCTGGGAACCGGGGCCAAAGGTCGTTGTCGCGGCTTGTTTGGCGACCAGATAGGCGTTTATTACCGGACTATCTAGATGGAGGCCCACCCTTTGGGGAGGGTATAGTATGAAATCAGAAAGCGATTAGTCCAAGATTTGACTTTGATGGGTCTGAGGTTGAGATGGGTTCGCTCCACTTTCCATACGGAAGGTCCCGCGGGAAAGGGGTAGTTCACCGCACAGACAAATTTAATCCGCGTCCATCGGCGACTCAGTTCAATAAACTTTTGTCTAGCCCAGAAATCCATTAACGCCCTATAGACGTGATCGATTTGCGGAGCGGTCGGTTGGTCCAGCGAACAAGGGATTCACTGCCTCGCAAAAAACAAACACGCACTGAAGTGTGTTCTGAAAAAGTGCATGCCAGTTTACGCTCTTCAGTGGGAGTTGGGAACTACTATTTTTAATCACTTCAGCAGTTTCATTTTTTGCTGCCGTCGTTTTGTTGCTGCTCCGCATTGTCTACTGCCTAAAGAGCAAGCACAATGACAACATTTAATAGATTGCCAAAGAGCAGTGGCTGGTGGGCGGTGGGCGGTGGGCGTGTCTGTCTGGGGCTGGGCATAGAAAAAGCCTAGGCAAGCAAACAGAGCGTAGGGCATAGAAAAGCTCCTGGCGTAGACAAAAGGCCCAGTTCTCCACCGATCCCCTGATTTATTTTTTTGATGGGCCACGAGTTGCACAAGGGGTTAACTGTTCTATGAGTCACTGCCTGAATGACTTGTTGGGCAGCAGGGGTGGCAGGGTATTTATAAAGATATTTCTCTGCTGGCTGTTTGCTGATTTCGTACGCTGATAAGCATGAAAGGAAACCAGATCCCAGATCCCACTCCCCATTTTTCCGGGCTGCATATCAATGAGGCGGATTGTTTGGTCTTGTGGGGTGGCGTTTTAAAGACGTTTAACGGCATTTTTACACTTGCATGCGTCATCGGAGTAACCTTTCCGTGTGGTCGTGCGTGGCTCCAAGTGTTACACATTTGCATTTGACGTGTTTCCAAATCCGTACCGCTTTCAGACCCCTCCGCAAAGGGTGTGCAAAAATAGTTTGGCTTTTAGTTATGAAAATTGCGCAGTTTTTCTTTTGGTAGTTTGTTGCGTGGCTTTCCAGACGCTGCTTATAATTGCTCCATTAAAATTTGTTTATGGCCAAAGTTTATGCCGTGAGTCGTGTCCCCTCTGCTTTTGCAGTCGTCAGTAATTAGAATGTCAGAAAAGTTGCCATAGTTGGGTGCTATTTCTGGCCCACTTAGCGCTGAAACGCCATGGAGCTAGTGGTATTCGTGCTCCACATAAATATGGACCTACTCCAATCAAGGTGACCGCTTTGCGGCATATTGATGGATCGCTCGGCTAGGCTCGTACTCAGCATCCTTCGGCTTTCACTTTCACTATCGCCCTTTTCCTCCATCGCTCTCCTGTAATTGGCAAAGATTGAATGACCCACAGCCGACCCGCCGCATCATTTGTTAGATGACTCATGCAAAACTTGGGCCCATTCCGGCTGACCCTTCTCGACCCATTCCAGACCATCTGCTCCATCAATTGGCAAAGGTCAGCAAAGGTTAGTCGGGCCGGGGCCTAATGGAGTTTTATTTTTAAGTCGTGCCTAAAAGCATGCTGTAAAGCTCTGCCACCCGGCCGTTTGTTTGTGTTTCAGGAGGAAATTTAATATCATCGTCCTGCGCTGTGCGTCCTGCGTCCTGCACTGCACACTAAAAGGTTTCCACGACGCTTTTAATTACACTTTAAACAATAGCTGCACGCAGCCAGCTCCGCCTTTCACAACCCCTTTGCTTTCCATTCGCTTTCCCTATTTTTCCACTTTTCCCACTCTGGGAAATTGCCAGCGTTTGCGATTTGCGCTTGATTAAATTCTAATTATAAAGCGTGCGTATTTTCGGTTGGATCCGTCCGAGGAAAAATCCTCGCCCATCGCTGCCCATTTTCGGTCTTCTTTTTTGTGCTGGTTGTTTACCATTTTCCTTGATTTTTACGACTTTTTAATGATTTTCACTGCCAGTCACTCATTTCGCCACCATCGCGTGCCCTGCGTTCTCCTTTCGTTGGCTTTCACCAATTTTCTTTGACTTTTGCGTTTTGTGTTTCGACAGTTCTACTCGCACTGGATTGCTTTTTGGGTTTGGTTCGGTTCAGTTCGGTTCGGTAATTTGCCAGCTCCCTCCCCAAAAGAGTCCTTTTCCCTTCCTGTTCCAGCCCCTGGCGCTCCCCATTTTGTTTACTGCTAATGCGACTTTTAACGCTGATTAATGTTTTCTTTTTTACAGTTTGCCTTCCATTTTCCACTCCCGTTGGGCGGGGGCTGCGCCTTCCACCTGCCAGAGGGGCTTTCTTTTTGGGAGAAAGCAGGAGAACCGTGTCCCACTCGGTTGGTCGTTCATTAAATTCATTTAAAACGTCCATTGCGACCACAAATAACATTGGCAGTCAAACAATTTGGCCGGGAGGCAAGCAAATTGTTTGTTTGGCTGTCACATGTCAATAAAATTAACACTTTAACGAGAGACAGAGTACACAAGGAATATACATATTTTACACAATTCACAGTCCAGAACCGAGAAGAAGTCTTGTTCTTTTTTGTTGTTGTTTAATTAAGGCAACAACATATCAAGGACTTAGCCTGGCAGACAATAATTTCCTTGACAGCTGCAAAATGCAGAATTTCCCAAGCCAAATTGAAATTTATACAGGAGACACACTGAAAGCAGAGGGAGCTCTATGGGAGGATGGAAATGGAGAGTTTCGGCTTTTATGCAAAATGCAAACACAAAAACATCGGAATGCAAATTGCATTAAGTGCTCTGTGTGTGTGGCAGAGGGAGACAGGCAGCTTCAGGCAGAGAAATGGGGGGAGGCAGGCGATTTCGCTAGGTGAGGTCAAATCATTTGCTAGTAAATTCAAAGCTGCAACAGCAAAAAGTCATTTTTAATTGATTATAAACATTGAAATATTCATTCTGCCATGAATGGAAAAATGCGAGAACTGAAAAAGTTTAAATTCGATTGCCATTCTTTGTGGGCAACCGACATTAATGGGGAAAGTGCCTAAAAGTGTGCTTTGCAATTTTTCGCCTCATTTCCGTCCCGTTTTTATCGCGCTAATTTATTGAGCCGATTATAGGGCAGCCACTGATTCAAAGCGGCGGGAGCCTCGAAGCGGGGGAGTAATTATTATATTTTCCATAATTTTAATTAGTTGATAGTGCAAAAATAATCAAATTGCATTATCTGCGGCACGCTTTTCGAGCCAGCCCGGTTTTGTTAAAGCGAAATCGGCATTTTAAAGCCTTTTGTCCATGTGAAATGCCTCGGGGAGGCATAAAGGAGGGAGATAAACGCATATACACATGTGCGTACATAAATGATATATGAATTGTGCATAGAAATTAGGTAAGTAGACACGGGCAGCCACATACGACGCTCTCGTGGCTTTAATTGATGGCCTGTTTTAGATTTAATGCATTTTCCAAATTGATATTAATCAATTTTTGGATTATTTATTAGCCATGGAATGAAAGAGCCCACAGCGACATCTCTGGGATTGGTTTTTAAGTAGAACGCTCTTCGGGAAAGGCCGTGTTTAGTACTGCAAATTGATTTGTGCAGAGTGTGAATATGCCTGGGATGTGTTCTTTGGCATTTTGGCCAGGCACCTGCGAGAATGCAATCACATAATGCACATAATGCCAAAAGTCTATTGTCAACAAACACACTCCCATTCCTTCCAGCCCGACTCCTTTGGCCCGAGTCAAGCCCCAAAGTATGTGCATGCAGCTCTCGAATGTTTGGCAAGAGTTTAGACTGTTCGTGGACCGAGGGGAAGACACAGGCATCGGCATTGCCAGTGGGGAGTGTTGGCCAAGACAATAAAATATGAATTTATGGCCTATTTGCTTGGCTTTGCATGGACCCAAGTCAAGCGCATTTTTACTAGATAGAGTCGAGACTCACTGGCAAAGCCTCACCAAAGTCCCAGGACTGGCAGCTTAATGAGCTTTGCCCATACTAATACATTGGCTGCTATAGCTACCACAACATGTATGCTTTAAAATTCTACGTGATGCCCCACATCCCTCCATATTTCCTTCGATATGTCTGGGAAAATGTGTGTGCACTCACTGTATATCGCTTGCATAAAAAGTCGGAAGCGAGACAAAGTCAGAACCAGCAACATTTCGGTTCAGTCTCATTGGCAAAGCATTTGCGGTCTTAACTCGGTTATGGCCATGGGTATTTTCGGGACCAGAGCGCTTTATGCAGAAGCATGCTCTTATGGCCCGGATTGAAAGTGCATTGCGAAGATCTGGCTCTGAGGCTGCTGCCTTTAGAAATGTCGAGACCCTAGCCGGAATGGAAATAGGCCAAAGTTTATGGGATGCCTGAGGGCATATTGAATGCAGACGCACAATTTCTAATTGTCTAACTCAATTTAGGGCCCCGCAAACTCTGCGTAAACAACCCCAACCCCGTTCTACGCCGTTCTGCGCAAAGTTTAGTGTCAAATGGGTAAATTTGATTACGATTCTTAGTTGGGTTATGGTAATCGAGTTGGAAATACTTCAAAGTTTCGATAATAACGATGATGGCCTAGTCGCTGCGCTGCCACGCAATTTGCCAGTCGCCCCATTGAAAGGCTTTCAGTTCGGGCCAAAATAGTCGTCATAATAAATGAAAATCCCCGCCCGGGGAACTCCACTCCGGGCTGAGGCTGCTCTCGAAGCTACTAATAGCGAGCAAAAGTATGCCATGAAATATGCATAAAATCACTTGCAAATGCGCTAAGCGAGCGACGTGGCATGGCGGCTGGCTGAATCGTTTCAGTTTCAGTTTTTGTTGCTGCTGCATTTTGGCAAACGAGCTGCCAAATCAAAAATCGTTGAGCGTGTGAAGTGTCAGTTGGTGGGAGCAGGAGTAGGAACCGTGCCGAGAGCAGGGAAATGCACATTAGACAGCAGCCATGGCAGTCGACGTTTTCGGGGAAATTGCCTGGAAGGAGCTCGGAGTGGCAAATGGAGCAGCCTGCCTGCCTGGAGGTGGGCCCAAATGAAAATCCCCATTGCCGGAGTGCGCTGCAACAACAATAAAAAATTCAACCCTATAAATGCTGAATGCTCTCGAAATGCTTGTGTGTGCGGGCTCCGTTTAATTGGCCCGAAGCCTCAAATTATGCAATAGTTGCAGTCCAAATTGACCGCAAACAAACCAGCAATAATTTTGAAATCATTTTTGCGCGCCATAATTTATGCAGAAATTCAATCTAAATTAAACATCAAACAAAGCCAACAGGGCACTCCCACTTCACCCCCTCGTCGCCTTGCGTGTCTGGCGGGGCGTGCAATGCTCATTGCGACACATTCGCACCTGCAATTAGCTCAATGAACCTGCCAGCCCCTCGACAATCCGCGCTCTTGTCAGTCACTGCAGGCGGCAGCTGTCCAAAATGTAATATTTAACGCCATTTTATGCAAATTGAAATTATGTTAATGGGCAGCCAACCAGCAATTGATGATGACGTCTGCCCGACTGCAAAAATGATGATGACCGGACCAACAGTTCGGTGCATCGAATCGCGTCGCTTAAAGCATTTTGCATGTTTATTACTTGATGTGCACCTTCATCTCGCTCCGATTCAGTCGTTGTCTTCGCTCATCAATGGCAATGGGTGAATGCGAATGCTTGACAAGTCTGCACGACTCATTTGCATTTTAATAATAATAATAATCACAGTAATGCACAATAGCTGGAGCAGCGGCGGCCACAACGAGGATAACAATAAGCACATGAAATCACACATTCATCGGGAGGCGATGCGATAAGCTGTCGGAGCTGCAGTTCATCAAGTTCCCTGCGTCCACAATGGCACGTTCCATCTCCTTCGACGGCAGCCGCAGCATGTGCAGCATTTACATCTTTCTTTCCGCCCGACCCACCCAAGCCCCGCATTTCCCAACTACCGAGCGCCTGTTTGTTGTCGTTACCGTTTTGTTTATATTTGCTTAAATGTGCGGCGCATACTCATAATTAGTATGCATGTGTGCATCTGGGGGAGGGCTGTGTGCGTATTTGTGCATGTGTCTGTGCCAGCAATGTCTGGGTCTCTGTGTGTGGGCGCTGCCATTGCAATTTGCTTTTGTTTGGTTTAAAAAGCGCGTTAAATTTGATCATTGTTGCCGCCGGCTTTGTTTGCGTACTCATTTGCTGCTGCAAGTGTGAACGAGTTAAAGCTCCGTCTAACGCACAAAAGCGATTCCCCATTATCTGATATCTCAGTCCCGTAAGACCCCGATATCTGCCCTGATTTTACTTGCACTCACCCGAGAGGACATAGTCATAAAATTGCGTATACGTACCTAAAAAGAGAACAAGAAAAGGTTGTTAATTTAGTAAGCAAGTTGGCAGGATGGGCGGAAGTGAGATAGAGAGATACATTCGGGAAAAGGTCCGGGATACTTCCAGTGACAACGCCTAAGTGGGGCTTAAAAATTCAATAAAAAATCACTTAACATTCCATAAGAAGCTTTCAACGTTTCACATACCCAAAAACACACACACATACGCAGCCGACGGCTTGGGGAGAAAGTGCTGGAGAAAGCAGAAGGGAGAGTGGCCTCAAAAGTGCTGTCGATTCCTGCACACTGTGAGGAGAATGGCAAAAACTGCAGGAAACTAAAGCAATTTCAAATTGAAAACTGCTGCAAATTAATCAAATGCCTTTGCAGCCCGAAAAGGCGAAATGTGGAGAGCGAGTGGAAACGGTCAAAAGACAAGACTGGCAAACAAACACAAACACGAAAATGTCAGTCAGTCACAAAGACAGAGGCGAACGATAAAAACCAAAGCCAAAGGCAAGCGACCCTTTTCGAAACCCAACCCTTCTACCTCCACACACTAGGGGTATATATACTTATATATTGTAACGCATTAAATCGATAACACGATTTTTCAGCACGCACACAGCCCCGGCTTCCCGTCGAACCCAGACTGAAATCCAAAACAACTGGCTGACTGTGAGTTAAATTGTCAGTTTCATTACGTGGCAGCTTTCCTCACTCCTCACTCCTCAGTCCCCACTCCCGTCCATCCTACTCCGGAACTTTGGAATTTTCCTTGCTTTTTTAAAGCCAAATCACTACGTCTGCGCGTGAGTCTACCCCGTCACTCCGCTCGCATTGCGACAAGCGATTTTTCAAGTTGCCGCTTCATCGTTCTCCGGAGCTGCTGCTGCTGCTGTTGCTCCTCTGGTTTTTTGTTCGGTTCTGCGGTTTCTGGGCGCCAAACAAACTCAATTTTCGGCAAAGGGCAGAAAACGCATCGAGAGCGGAGACGCGAAGCCCCTGGGACTCCTCGAGTCCTGCGTTCTCGAGAACTTAAGGACCTCGACGCTGGTGAGTTCAACAAACATTTAACTGATTGCCTGGGCGTGTGTTCGTGCCCAGCCCTTCCTGATTTTTTGATTTGCAATACACCTGGGAGCGAGACAACCCTTGGCCACGAAAATGTTTAGCTTATTTGTTAGCGCTGGAAAATAAATTGTCTGTGCGTGCGGTAATTGTAAATTACGTACGGGCATAGACACGGTTCCTCGGCAAGTGTCAGTGGAGCAGCCAAGTTATTGACACCTCTCCGACGTACGGGTATGCCATGAATTTTTGATCGAAACTATGAGTGGAACGAGGGTTCGCCACCCATAAGGATGAGCTTGGGGGAGGCCGCACTAAACTAGGCTTTTGATTGCAGGTCCCCATCCAATCCAATCCATGCCACTCCAATGCCAATCTCTATCCCGCCCCAACCAATTCAATCAGGGGGCCGGGCCTCCTGCAACCCTCAGAGTAATCCACTTTGGGCCCCGAAAGTATGCAACAATTTCTTTTAAACTTCCTGCTGACACAAATCAGCCCACGGCCATAACTCAAACTATCTCCACCTCCGCTCGGCAGAATCAATAACCATAAACAGAAATTCCTTATGCTCACGTGGAGGAGCCGCATAAAAAGTATGCCACATGCTCGGGGAAATCACTAAATTCAGCCCAAGGCAATGTGTACCTCATCATTTATGTGTGGCAGGGGCAAGAAAAGGCAAGCCCGAAAACCAAGCAATACCCACGTTGATAACTGAGAGTGCTTATCACGCCCACTCTCCACTCCCCGCCTACATCCCGTCCCCTCCTGTCGATCCCACCGACTTCCGACTACCGACTGCATGTGACATTTGCATGCTTACTTAAACAGCAAAAAGCAGCCTCTACGACAGCCACGTCGGGCTTGGCACGTCTGCGTCAACTATGCTTTACATTTCGGCCAGACTGGGTCTTGGTTTCAGTCTGAGCCACAGTCACAGCCAGAGTTAGAGTCTGGGTCTGGATCTGGGACCGACGAGGCCAGGACCGAGCAGAGGCCCGCTGGTGTTGTCGGTAGGCAGTCGCAATCCTGTCGACGTCACATCAGCACACGTGTGTAGTAAAAATCAGACGTGTGGGCGCTGCTCGAGGAGCACAGGAGCGGCGAAGTCGAGGCGCTCCAGTTGCCGCAGTTGAGTCGAGCCGAGTCCTGCCTCCATGTACTTTGATTGCTTGCACGTTACCCGTACAATTTTCGGTATGATGGCGGCAACATTTCATGATTTCTTGTACGTGTTTCTGCCTGAGAGCACGCGTCCTTTCCGCTGCCACTCGGCACCCTGTCCCACATCCCACATCCGACGTCCCTCGTCCCAGATCTATTCCGGCTCATGGGTTCCGGAGTAATGTATGCAAGCACTTTTTGTATATGACGCCGTTGCGCTTTGGGTCGTCGGCGTGTTTGTTTGCCTGGTGACTGATGATGGTTTGGCTGGTTTTGCTCAGCTCCCACTTCGGCTTCATCTTCCACCGCCATTTCAGCCGCTGGTTTTTCCTAGCAGCGAATCGAGCGTTTGTCCTGCTAATAAATCAATGACGCCATTCCGAGACTCCCAAGTAGGCGATGATTTATGTCTGGCTAAAGGGTTTCCAGGATTCCCGGGCCTAATTGAGTTGCCCTTGATGGATCAGTCATTTCTAGAGTGTCGCATTCTCAGTCACAAGTAGAGCCAGCACCAGAACGATTCAAAAATTCTACGTTGCCTGTTTCGGTGTAACATTCCTTTGTACACATCATATATATTTTAAAAATCATTTGTACTTTTGAAAGCGGAGAGTATGGAGATAACTGTGCCGCCGGAGGATGCCCACTGGTCGTTGAAGTTCGTGGACATTTGGAAGCCCTTTCCGCAGCAGATTGTGGCCAACGCCACCTACAAGGTAATCCGATTCTTTTATCCCCCCTTCGCCGTGGAAGCGGTCAATGTCACCCACGTGGTCAGCGATCCCGAGCTGAACGGTTTAAACGTGGCTCTGCTACTGGGCTTTCCCCTCTTTCTGGCCGGCATCGGCTATGGGGTGTATAAATATGTGCTGAGAGTGGTAAGTTTAGGAAGGTGCCTGTACCTCCAACTTTTAACGTCGGTCTACTGTCCCACAGAACCGAGTGGTCCGAAAGGCGCCGGCGAGACTGGACGAACTGGAGGCGCGCATGAAGGCCAAGTACGGCCCGGAGTACAAGCAGGGAATCTGGAAGCGAAGGGACATCCCTGAGCCTTTCCTGGATTTGAAGAGCCCCTGCGAACCGGTTGTTCAGAGCAAGCACGACCTTGAGACCAAGTCATCCAACGTTTTCGTGGATACCCACTGGCTGCCCGAGTCCATCGAGAACTTTATCAACGCCGACACTTCCGAGGAGAATAGCAAGGCGAATGTCACCTTCAAGGAGGAGGTCGAGTACCGCTTTTTTGACGGTAGCTCCCGGGTGGCTCTCCATTCAGATCTGGTGGAGCAAATCATAAGGACGGTCAAAGAGAGTTCTGCCGTGAAGCGCAAGGGCGCGAAGACGCCCCCACGAGCGTAGAAAAATTACTTCCCGACTTGTTCACTCTCTCTCTCTAAAGTAACCCAGCATTTTTGTATCCTTTAAACGGAAAAATCGATTTAAGATCCTTCAATTTCGTTTAATGATGGGCCCTTTTTGCGACTGGAAGTGTCAGCTTTCGGCTTTCTCTGTTGGTGCAATAAAATGAAGTGATTTCCCGGTTTTATATTCGGCGCAAACACACAGAAACCCACAGAGGGAAAGGAAAGACATTGCACATAGGATTAGGTGGGGGTTTTGGGGCGAGGACTTGGGTAATCATTTGGCAGCGCATGTGTCGGATTATTTTGTTGGTTTGCGTTTTATTTAAATTTGCTTCTTTCGGCTGCCTTTTTGCTCGAGCGGTGGTTGTTTGTCGGCCGAAATCTGACAGCAGCTGAAAAGCATGCTAAGCTGTTCCCGCTTTCTTTTTGGTTTGGCTCTGAAAACAAATTAATGATTTGCCATCAAGCAAATAAATCAAAAGCTTCAAAGCAGATCTCTGGCTTAGCTGGGGGTGGGGCTGGGATTCTGCGGCTGGCTGCGATTTAAGGCCCTTTCATCTCGCCCTGCTCCACTTTAAAGTGGGCCCGACTCATAGTTTTTATTTTGCAGCTATTTCCACTCAACTAAGCGCATGCATTGATGATATATCCCCGGCCGTTTGACACCCTTCCCATCGACTCGACATAAATAACCGTGTGAGGCTGTTATAATTTATAATCCTTGCTGTGGGCGACCCAACAACAACAACAGCCAGAGCAACAGAATAACAAGAGCAGAAATAACATTGGACTGCCACGGGGAGTGCAAATATTTTGCTTGCTCCTCTCGTTCTCTATGATCCGGACTTCCGCCTTCTTTTTTGTCGTGTTTTATTTATTCGAAACCTGCCCAGGCGGAATCTCCCAGGTTGGCAGCACAAATATTTTGTTGGTTCCCCTTCTGCACAGCCCCACCCACGCACACCCACTCGTCTGCATTTAGTTTATGTGTGTGTTACTTTTTCTCCGGCAAAATGAGGTCAAAAGTTTATTGGCTAACAAATGTGTGCGAAAGTAGGCGGGGTGTTGTTGTCGCAGGCATTAATGTCAGACGCAATCGGCTGCCGAGTTTGGGGCACGGCTTTAACGCCAATAAACAAATTGCATGCACTTAGATACAGGCCTCCCACCGAGATGGCAAAGATTAGGCCAATCGAAATGGGTTTTAAATGATCCTGCAGCACTCTCGATGGCCGACCACAAAAATGAATCGAATCCCACCGACGGCTAATTACAAACCAATCAGCCAACTAATAAATTTCAAATAAATTATGGAGGAACGGAATTGGCTAATGTATTGCAGTGGAGCGGCAGCGAGAAAAAACAGCTACAAAAGTATGTTAGACCAACAAAACCAAAACTGCCAAACGCACTACAATTTTAAGCTATTTAATTATGGTTAAAAAGAACAGCAGAACTGTTTTAATTATTCAAATAACTCTGCCTAACAGGTTTGTCAGATGCATAAATTCCCCACCTAGCTCCGAATTTCCCATTCACATGCGACTGAACATCAATCGAAGTGCTGTAATTTAGATGGAGTCGAAGGACTCGAGTTTTCCGATCAGCCCAAGGTGAACTTATCCTCCCCAGACGACCTCTGTTTATTCCCCATAAAAGCATTTGGTTCAATGTTTAATGAGGGCGGTCTGAATAATAGAGAAGGCCTACCTTTGTACTTACCACCTTCCCCGCTGGGAAAACAACCCCTTCCCAGGGCAAACTGGCAACGCAATGATTATGACAGCTTCTTTGCTCGAAACCCTGCTCCTGCCACCTCGCATGGGCTTCACTGTAGCCCACCCAGATTTGTCGACTGCCTGGGCTTTAATTAAACGGCAATTGTGGTCATCAGTTGTCAGGTTCTCTTGTGCCTAATCAGTTTGTGTGATGAAAGACTAAGCTGGGATTACGGAATGTCTGCCATGCGGGTGCGACATTTGAATAATGAATGTCAACTCGATGCTCGTCTTGCAGGGGAAAAATATAAGCCCGGCCTAAGTCCAAAATGTCACTCAGCTGTCAATTGTAAGCAAATCTGAGGCGCAGAGATTCGGGCGGCGGCGCCAGTGGGCCCAAACTAATTGGGGCGTGGCCGGCTTGGCCAGCTGACAAACTAACTGACCAACTAACTGACGTAACCGGGCAAAGCAATTGGCCATCTGTCCGCTTGTCCGCCTGTCAGTTGGCCTGTCCCTTCTGTGTGTCTGCTGCTTGACCATAAACTAATGCACCTAATTGCTGTGATTATGTCGTTTGTGATTATCTGAGTGTGCCTCGGCGTCCTTGTCTTCGGGAGGGTCCTGTTCCCCTATCTGTGCCTGCACACGTTGCATACAATTAGGCCCCGCAAAAGCTAAATCTCATTTATCAATCACGTGCTCTCTGCCTTCCGGCGCGACAATATTCGATAATTGGCCAAAGCCATCATTGATAATCCCAGCTGGCTCAGAATTGCGATGCTGATTGGGTTAGCAAATAACCACAGTTACGTCATCCGCCTGCCTCATCCCTCCATCAGTCGAGCTCCCAAACTTTGGTTACCCCTTTCTCCGGGCCGATTCATCTTCGGGCTGTTGGAAACTTTTTGCTGACAAGTGTGACAAGTTTTAAGGCCCATAACTAAGGAAGCCAAGCAGCCAGCCCATCCCCAGCTCACCTTGTGTGAACGACTCCAAGTGCAAAACTCCCCGAACAAATGCTGTGGTTTCCTGCCACCAGGCTAGGCCCATTACACATGTAGAAGGTAAAGCAATAATAGTAAATTTAAACCCACCCAACAGGGCGGAAATGGAAGTGGAGGTGGAGATGGAGTTGGAGATGGAGAGCCTTCACATGACTAGTTAAACTTTTTGCCATTGTAATAGTTATGCTTGGTTGGTTTCTCTTTCTTTCGAGACAGAAACCGAACCGAACCGAGTCCCACAAACCGAAGGATCCTTGGGGGTGGCTGCTCCTGGCTACTGGCTCTTGGTTCCTGGCTCCCGGCTCGGGTTTCTCTGGTTATGCGCATAATTTATAGAGTGCGACAATATGTTGCCCTCTGTCTGGCTCCCAGAAAACTTTTCCGTTCCCGCTCAAGAAAGTAAGATTTCTCTGACCGATACAGCTGCCGGGCTCGAGTGTGTGCGGTCCACTTTTGGGGGTCAAAGAGCTGGCAGAAGTCAAGGCTATTACCATAAGGGTATCTGGAAGACGCTGCTTTCTCTCGCCGAGGACTCTGTCCCCGGCTGGCGAATTCTCATTGAAGTCAGCCAGCTCCCTGTGGAACTTGGGAAAATAAAACTCTGGAACAGCAGTCGCTCCATTCCCACATGAGTCGCTGTCGTGTTTTTCAACAAACGTTTAGGGCGATAAAAATGCAGAAACAAAAACATTTGGTTAGTTGCATAAATTTCGTTATATTGTTGCCGCTGCCACTGCCGCCGGTCCGCTGATAAAACAGCGTCAAAAAAGTGTCGTCGGGGGAGCAACTTAAGCAAAACTGCGCAGGGCCAGGGAGAGATGTGGCCGGATAGGAAAACGAGTTTGTTGCGTTGCCTAAACAAGCTGCGGGGCAGAAAAAGCAGCCACAGGAACGACAAGCGAACGGAAAAAGTTTCAAATACACAAAGTTGTTCTCGTTTCCCGCATTAAAATTTAAATATCTGTTGCCTTGGCATACTTTTGGCCCAGCCTGCTACCCCAACAGTCCCTTTAATCGGGCCCGCAGTTCAACGGCCTCCTCAAGACACTGGGGCGGGGAGTTCGCCGTAAGTTTCTCGCATGCCTCTTAATCCTGCCGCAAATCCCACGCCACAAAATTACACACATGCAACCCTCGCGCTTGTATCTCTATTTACAAGTTATGTCCCACGTAAAGGTAAATAAAGTTGCAACAAGCGCTGCTGCTCCTGCTGCTGCAACTCGCTCGTTGCATGCCACTAAAGTGACGTGCATTCCCCTCTCCGCTCAACGCGCTGCTGGTTTGCCGTACAAATCCCAAAACCATTTCACTAATTGAAATGAATTTTCATACACCAGAAAGAGGAGCAGCAGCAGCAGCAGCAGGATGTGGGGCAACTTGATCTGTGGGTGTGTGAGTGGCAGACACTCTCGTGTCGCAGCACAAAATTGCAATGACCTCGGGCAACAACAAGACCGTTGCAGCCAAATACGGCAAGTGTACGGCAAAGGCAGCCAGATGCCAGGCACGTCACAAGATCCTTCGCCTCACACAGTTGAATGACTTATCATCCGGGTGGAGCTGCAGCGGAAGACCCGAAACCCAAGCCCTAAGACCCCAAACCTCCCTGGCAAAGCTGTCGAATGAAATATGAATTTGGAATAGTCTTGGGTATATATAATTTATCAAAGTTTTCCTTTTCTGCCGCCAACTCTCACTTGCATTCCAAAAATACTCCAATTAAAAATTCATATGGAGTAATCCTGCTGCTGTTGGGATTTCAATTTGGATTGGATGGGGGACAGCGGTCCCCAAAAGGATTGAACCACTCGACGTGTCTCAAGATGCTGGCGGAGAAAGTGAGTGGGCGGCGAAAACGCAGCGTCTTTTATTTGAATAATTATGCATTATCCCCCGTCCTGAGGAATTTTCAAGTTCATAATTATGCGATGGCTGGCTGCATTCCCCGAGCGACTCCCCCCACAGCAAACCACTTCCTCTTCCATTTTTAATTTATTTTGAATAAGCAGAAAAGGCACAAAAGACGTTGCCCAGACACTGGCGGCATTTCCCACAACGAAAGTCACTCCCCACAGCTGACGAGGCTGCTGCCGCTTGTTTACATTCCGTGCGGCTGGCCAGGCGCTCCACTGCGTATACGTAATGCCGAGTAATGTGCGCACTCCTTGTGAGGAAACTGGATGTGGGGGTGTGCCTATTGAAAGGCGTTGAGCGTGGCATGTAAATGCAAAATGGCGACAAAGCGAGCCTGCAGGGAGCCCAGCCACTCCATCTGCCGAGCTATTCTAAGCCATTTGCTCGGCGTTTTTGTTTTGTGCAGCCGGGTAACATTATTTTAATTAACATATTTATACGGACGGGGGATAAGCAGCAACAAAAGCCGAGTCACTCGCCACATACGCTCCGTGTGCATTGCAATTTTAATCACACACATAGATGCCACCACAACGGCAAATCTTACGGCAGGAGCTGTGCAATGTGCAATGTTGCCATCTGAAAATCATTAAAAATTGTTTGCGAAGGGCGAAATCATTAAAAACATATAAATTATGCAGACACCCCAGCCGTGCACATGCCTCATAATTATGCAGCATATAAATGCCACCAGCAAGGACAGCTGCGAAGGATGCTGAGGAAGCTGAGGATGCTGAGGATGCCGAGAAGCCGGGGAGGAGGCAACATTGTTTTGTTAATGTTCTGCATGACTTCGCTGCATATTTTCGAGGGGAGGCGGGCCAAGACGAAAGGATTCAAAGGAAATCGGGGCTGGGCCAAGTAATTTCGTATGCGCACCTGAAAGTATGCTTTAAGAAATTCAGCAGCCCAGACTGGCAAAACTTATCCCTGCGCCTAATTAAGTCGCCCAGAAGTATATTCCAGGTGCTTTCACCCAACGTTTTTAGCATCGAACCGAGTAGCTGGGAATTTTAGGTATTTTGGCCAGGGAGCAGAGCTTTGGGTTGGCCCCACTTGGGTCGTTCGGTTCAATCGCACTCAATATCAATAAATCCCGCAACAATCTGCATTCAAAAATCAAAGGATACACACACAGGCACCGAGGGGCAGGGGACGGCCAGACAGGCGAGCATAAAATGCCAATTTCTAGTTGCCAAATGGTTATTGCCCGGTCTATAAATGCAGCAACAGCCACAGCCACAGCCACAGCAACAACTGGACTTAAATTCACGTACGAGGACCGAAATGGCCACAGCTCTTACCTATGGCCAAAGTCAAACCAAAGCCAAAGCCATGGCTATATGGCCATAGAGCCACGGCCGAATGCATGTATGCTGATATATATACCATATATACATGTCTGGGAAGTTAAGTGCCAAGCGGAACACGAAGGCAATTTGTTGCGTCACAAAAAAGCGGCAGATCGAATGGATATGGATGTGAATGAGGGTATGGGCGCGGTTCCGCCTCCAGTGCCGCCACCTGCCCTCCTCCGCTGCAGATAAAATTAAAATTGTGCGTGAAAAGTGCAGGATATAGGATGTGCCACATATCCATTCAACGGGTGCCAAGGAAGGGCTCCGTACTTAGCAGGCATAAAATATAAATTACTACGCTGCGCCATAATAAATTTCAGTTTGCGTAAAAACGTTAAATTTATATACACTATACAGGGCGGAGTGGCGGGGCAACTGCCACACCGAAATGGGGCAAAAACCCATTATGAATGAATTTAGTAGCAGTGGCAGCAGCAGCAAAAACCAAAACGTGCCGGCTCTCCGCCGACTCTATCCGTATCTCTTGGTCCCTCACTATGCTACCCTTATATTTATACAAATTTAAAGCACTTTCTGGGGATCCCCGCAACCCAGCCCCGAAGAGAGTTGCGGGCGGGAGGTCAGTTGAGGTTTTGCAAAAATTCTGGCAAATTTACGAGTATTTCCATGGCTGGCAGCGGCGATAAACCAGAACCAGAACCAGTCGAAAGCAATAACGACCGGCCAATAGACAGTGAACTAGACTCCCGACTTTGGACTCCCGACTCTCGACGACCCGACTCTCGACTGGCCAGAAAAAGCCGGCTGAAGGACACGGGGGCGGGCGGAGACAGGACCTTTCCTGCAGACGCCGGGGGCGTGGTGGGCTTTCCTAGTCTAGGCGCTTGAACTAGTGCAGCTCGACTGGCCCTCGGGAGGAGGTGGCAGTGGCGGTGGAATGGCAGCGGTCAATGACAGCGCAAAGTTTTTCTGCAAACTAACCTCGAGAGCGATGAAAAATTAAGGCAACAGGAAGGGGAAAGTGGCAGGCACAGACTGCCGCATCAAAATGCCGCAACGGCCTGTTATTATAATAAAAACGTAGCAGGCGATGGTGGAAACCGCACTAGACACTGGAGATGTGGGGCTGGAAAGTTGCTAAAGGACCGGCAGACGGCGGCGGAAGCCGTTTACATTTGCATGGCCAATGCTCAGTCGTCCTTTTCAAGTGCAGGGCAGCGATTGTGGAGGTCCCCCCACGGGTTATTAACAATTTAAGGTGTAAAGTGCGGCCCAATCAGGACGTGGATCTGGGGCCAGCGTTTTATCGAAGCTTTAAGGATGGCAAAAGTATCGGGAACGGAATCGGGAGCAGCTGCCGCTGGGCGGGTCTGGAATCACAGCAGAGTTTGGGTCCTCCTCCCTCCAATATGTCCACTTTTGTTTTGGAGGATCCCCCCTTGAGTGCTCCTTTTTCCCGCGCTGCGGCAATTTATGCAATTTTTCCGCCGCGATGTACACACACTCGTTGTTTTTAACTCCTGGCCAAACTTTTGTCCCGCTCCCGATGGGATGCGTGTGTATCCAATCGTGCAGAATGCCCATTTTTATATGTATTTGCATATGGTGCATAAGCATTTTTTCATCCCGCGCACAGGAGCTGGCACTGAAATTTTAAGCTACATGCACGGGTTCGAGAGCGTATTACGGACAAAGTTTTCCCGGAAAATACGCAGGCCGAAGGCCCCTGTTCCGCGCCCGATTCATTCATTCATTTGCAAGTTCGGCTCTGCGCCGCTCCTCCTTTTTCGGGCGCCAGAAGTCAACAAATAATATTTTCCATAAAAATTGGCACTGGTGGAAAAATTGAAATGAAAATATTCTCAGCTTTGGGGCGGGCCAGAATGAAGAGGCCGCTGCCAAATGTCATGTGATTGTGTGCCATGTATGTTTATTCATACAGATCCCTGTGAGTGAGTGTGCGTGTGTGTGGGCCAACCTGAATCTCAATTTGATATAGAATTTAATCAATATTTGTGTTACGATGACAACGGCCCCTGCCGGGCATCCCCCTCTGCGGCTGGCAGGTTAGAATGTTTATCAATTTATGCATAAATGCAAATAGAATTTCATAAATAGTCATTTAATTGCACTTTGGGCTAGCGAGGGGGCGGGGTCGGGGCCGGCCTATAAACGATATGCAAAATGCAAATTGGCGGACAGAAAGAACACTTAGGCAGTGTCGTATGCAAAATCTATCAGTGCAGTTTAAAGTGCTCCCAATTCAGGCCGAAAATTCAGCATTAAATCCGGGACAGGAAAGTTTCGAAAGTAAGCCAACTGCGCAGCTGCGCTCTCTGAAGCAAATGTCTTGGATAAAAAATGGGGATAGCACTCACACACACACACACACAGAAGGTGGGGAAAATTATATGGCACGCAGGAAAATCAAGACAAAGCTTGGCATACATACGATAACAGTGTGTGTGTATTTGCACAATGCAAAAGGAAAACAAAGGCGGCAAGGCAAATACACAGGCAGCCCGAAAGTGTGCTACACAAATGTATACGCACAGACTGCCTGTCCAAAGGACGTGCGAGGTGGGCGGCGCAGGACGGTGGGCGTGGCAGCAGGACTTTCGTTACTTTCTCGCATTTTGTTGACATTTCAGGGCGAGCGCCCAAATGCATGCAGCGAAATGCATCAGGGATCGGCTGCCTTCTAATGAAAGTCCTTCGATAAGGCTGCATTCAATTAATAGACCCATAAATACCCGCCCCGCGTTACATCATATCTTCCGACAGCCATTCGCCGCAGTTGTTTGTCAGTTTTTTCCGGGTTTCTGTTTAGGCCCCTGCGGTCGTTTGGCTTTTTTCGGTTTGTTGGCCCGCCATAGCCATTCCACTGCCGTTGCCATTTCCATTTCCATCGCTGCTGCCAACTATTTTCACTCCACTTTCGAATGTTTTTATCCCCAAAGCCTGCTTGCGGATATGCATAGAGCGAAAACACAAACAAAACCAACTCCAACCGAACTGAACTGAGCCCGGCCGAAAGGAAAAAAGGCCAAGAACATTGTTGGAAAAACAATAAATGGCAAATGTATGGGGCATTTTAGGCGCATGGCGCATGGGAAACAAAAGAGCTGAAAATTTGCAAAATGCTGCGGCCTTTTCCCTTCCGCCGTTCGATTCCCTTCTTTTTTTTGATTTTGCATTTTTATAGCAATATGGCAAATGGAATTTTTGTGCACGATGCGAGCGCTAAACATTTAAATGAGTCAAGTGGCTTTTTGATGGTCGCCCCGAAAAGGGGGGATGGGTTTGCTGCGGGTTGGATTTGCATATGGCTGGAAAAATTGCTTTGCGGAGGCTTTTAGACAGCAAACGAGCGGTCGAGCGGCACACTTTCCAAATGGGATTTGTATGTAGATAGACGGGGCGGGGGACAGCGATCTATCGGGCTTTACTCACTTAGATTTCCACCAGGAATGTAAACGCTGCCCGATGGCGTTCGCACCAAACAAGATGGCTCAAAGTCAACGTCATTGGGATTGTTAACGGTTAAACGACCATTTTGCATGCGACTCATTGTCGGATTACGCGGCGGAACATCCGGGGGTGCCGTTGGCGTGACTCCTTCCAGGAGGAAGCCTGAAAATAGGTTGCAAAAATAGGGGAGCATTAGTCGGGCGAGCCACAAAATATTTGCACGGCGGCGGAGTGCTTAGATCGAGAACTTATTTTTAGCCTAATTGCATTTCGGGCCGGTGCTTCCGGGAAAATAACCGGCGATAAATCACACTCCACTCTCTCGGTCGTTTTGCATTCACTGTGTGAATGGCGAAATCATTGCACATTTGACACTAAAAGTATTTCGTGAATTTTTAAACTGCAAATGGATCTGACGGAACGGCGGGTGGGCGCTGCAATCAGTTGGCATTGAAAGCCAGGCAAAAATCAGGCGAAAGGAACAAAATCGAAATGAAATTATTCAACAGCATAGAAAATTCAATTTGTCTCCTTCTGCAGGCCGTCCTTTTCGGGCATGGCTAAACAAACAAACACTTGAAGCTCTATGGGGGTCGAAATAGATACAGAAATCTAAAAACTGAAAATTACCAGGCAAAAGGCAATTTCCAAATCGAGTAACAAGATATAAATAAAAATAAGGGAAAAACATTCAAATGAAATTCAATTTGCCGCGCTCAAAAATTTCAATGCCGACGAGAAGGCGACGATGAGAAGGACGAAAATCGAGTGCCGAAATGCCTTTGATACTCACCCACACCGACCCCCACCCACACCCACACATAGCCACGCCAGGGGTGTCGGTGTGTGCTTGCGAGTGTGAGTGTGCCTCCCTTATCCTCTTCACTCCTTGCGCTGTAATAAATTTCAAAAGCATTCGCATTCACTCGCACAGAAAATTTTAAGCTCATTTGTAGGCTTAAAAAGCATTTCGAGGGCTCCTTCTGGAGGGGATCGGGGCTGGAATTGGGAGGCGGTGGGGCGGGTGCCGAGCAAACAGGATGCTCGACAAATTCAAACGCCAAAAGCGAAAGAGGACTGAAGAGCGGACAAAACGCCTAATAAAAAACGGCAACAAACGGAAGCGCCAACGGCCAAGGAAGAGAATTTCAAATTTGTTGAGATTTGTGGGGCGCGAAAATCGTACCCCTCCCAACCCCACACTATCCCGTCCTAATCCGCCCTCTAAGGACCCGTGTGCGTGTGTGAGCCGCCTCTGGCTTAGTTGGTTAGTCCTGCGAGCTCCTCCTAGAGCCTCCTTGGCCGTAATCGCATTGCGCTAGGCCGAGACAATTCCCGTTTTTCCTGCTGCTCCTTTTCTGCCTCCGCCCCTGCCTTTTGCTAAGCTGGACCAGGGGCCAGCAGAAGAATCTGGCGCACAAGTGGCCACTGGCCTGGCTGTGGGAAATTTAAGCTGCGGAAAATATGACACCAACTTGTCTGCCTGCTGCCCGGACTGCCGCGGGCCTGCGCATTATCGTTATAATGAAACGCGCCCCCTACCCCACACCCATGGCGGCGGAAACAACAACAGAAATTTGGGGAGGAGGTCCGCAGGATTTGGCGCCGACTGCCTGCCAGCAAAGATTATTTCACGCGGTTAAACACAGCAGCAAAAGCAGCAAAAGCAGCCAAAGCACCGAAAGTTGCCCCAAAAATTCTCACTCAAAATTGGCAGCGGCAAAGTTGCCCTGCCGGTCGGTCAGCTGTGATTAAAATCGGGCGGAGAATATTTGCGGACTTTTGTCTTTGCCTTGCGTGTAATTAGATTTCGGATTTAAGGCGCTTATAGTTGAAGCGCGGAAAATGGAAATTGAAAATGGCCGGGTTCGGGCCGCCGGTGCGTATGAGTGACGTGCTCCTGTTTTTTTTGCCTCCATCCCCCGCTCTAGAAACTTATCATTAGCCAAGAACTTGGAGCTCCTCGACGCTGCATTGCCCTCCAATTATATCGTCATCAAGCGCAAAAGTTAAGCTAAAGTAGCTAACCAAGCCCCATTTGCATGCACAAGCGATGGCGTCATTTAAATACACATAAGATCTGTGGGGGGGGGGGGGGGGGGGATTGTGGCGTGCTGCATGCATTAGTTTAATATTAAGCAAGAACGGAGCAAAAATGTCAATTCTTTTCGCAAGGATCGGGGGGGCATATTAGCACTTTCGATTGTGTTTTGTCCATTGGAGTTAAATTTAAACATTTATATTAGTGAACATCAAGTTACTCTTAATTTTTTCAAAACAAGAAACTATGGTTTTGAAATCGGGTATAAATGTAAATTTAGTTGCCTAAAAGTATGCACTAAAATAGGATGGGAGTCTTTCTGATAAAATTTTTCTATTTCTGATCTTAAAATAAATTATAACATACTTCTGGACACCTGCAATTAATATTTTAGAATGATTTCAAATCTTTAGTGAAATTTGTATATTCAAATCGATATTTGAAAAACATTCGCAACCTTAACAACGTATAGTAAACTCAAAATATTTTAACATTTTTAAACGCACTGATTAGGATGTCTTTGCTGGGTATCTGCTGGTCGTTCTCTTTGGCCTGGCTAAGTCAAGGGCTTAGCCAAATGGCAAAAAAAAGACAACAACGCTGACAATGGCCACGTTGGGGGCCAAGGAAAGTGGCTAACAGAGAGGATTCTGCACTGGTCGTGGCTGCTGTCGCCTGTTTGCCTGCCAGTTGGCATCCGCATCCACATCCACATCCTCATCCACATCCCCATCCACATCCACATCCACATCCCCATTCGCATCCCCATCCGCATTTATATCCACATGCAGACAGGCGTAGAGGAGCTGCCATGAACTGGGAGCCAATGCGAATGCCAAGCGACCACTTAAAGCGCAGTCGGAGGCAAGAAGAAGGAGAAGATGTGGCAGGATGTGCCAGGATGGGCCAGGATGGGCCAGGATGGGCCAGGATGGAGGACGGGAAGGGGCAGCCAGGCGAGTGAACAACGGGCAACTACTGGGAATGGCGCTGATAAGCAGCTTATCTCCATTTCTACAACCCCCAGCGTTTATTTTTCCCCTCTGCTGTTTGTTTGTTTGTGCTGTTCCCGTTGTTGTTCCTCTGCCGGCGCTTCTGTTGCCGTTGTCATTTTGAATGCGAATGCGCCGTAGTTGTAGTTGTAGCTGTAGCTGTAGAGGCTGCTCCTGTTTTTAGGGTACGCAAAATGTGTAATGGCATTTCGTCAGACGGAGCATGAAAAAGCGAGGCGAGCTTTAGTGATAACCAAGGGCGGTGCTGAGTGGGAGGTGGGTGCTGGGAGGTGGGAGGCTGCAAGGCCAAATGCCTCCCCCAGTGAGTGTGTGACAAAGCGAATTCTCCTGCTGGGCTTGCTTTGTCTCCTCCTCCATCTGTCCTCTTCCCTGACCCTTTTTTCGGTTATGGTTTTTTGGCTTGCATTTTAATGCTTTTATAATGCACTCAGCAGAAAAAAGCCAGCCACAAACCGAAATGGAAAATCAGCGAGCATGGCAAAAAGTATTTCCAAAGTTCCCTGCTAAATTGAGGGGAATTCGGCGACGTGGCGTATGCTTCGCGTCCAGGGAAACTTCAATTAGGGATACCGCATTATCGGGCCAGCAGATGAAAACATTCAAGCACGCGTCGGGTGAAATATGTTAATTAAATTAAGGGCCGGGTTGGCGGGGTGCGGGGACCGAAAAGCGACACCAGCTGCTTGTGGCATGCCAACAATGGGCAGCGGGGGCATGCCAACACCTTCGCAGGAGGAAATTCTTCCCCAGCTCAGGTTCCCGGCTCCCGTGACGAGAGAGAAATGTAAAACACTTTTGGTATGACAGCTGAAATGTCAGTTAAGCATGAATTGCTGCCAGCAGAGGGTGAAGCCGGCGTGCTGGAGTAATGAAAATGAGGCGACCTGAGCTGGGTCGCTAGTAGCACCTTACTTCCCTGCCGAGTCCCCGCCGAGTCCCCAGGTGGGCGGCGCCAACTGACAGCCGCTCTCAGCGCTTCTTAACTACAGTTTCGTTCTGCAATTGTCCCGTGTTCCGTCTGCCCGAGTTAAGTGAGTGGGAAGCGAAAGATAAAGATGCCAAGCGGGAAATTGCAACGCAGTCGGGCCCGGAAAAGGTGATGACAATCGCTTAATCGATGGAGCGTTCTGTTTTCTAGCTCATTACATTGCGGCAAAACCCCCAGCACCATCAATAATAACAATAATCCAGAGAGACAGCGATGATGACAGGTGAAAACAAGCAGGGCACACAATGCGGCATTGAATAAATGCAAGTGCACATGTGTGCCACGCTGCGTATACGCAATTTTTTTGTTGTGATTGGGGAGCTGGGAAGCTGGGAATCCTAGGGATGCAGGGTTGCAGGGATGCTGCTGCTGCCATTTTGTTGATAAGCAGCAGCCACAGACAGGAGGGCAGATGCAAGGGGGAGCAAACAAAAGGCGTCTAAACTGACAATTGGGCGCTTTGTTTATAGCGTGTCTGTGTATTGCATCCAGTTACAGGCCCAGTTTGACCTGTCCCCGCCCCTGAACCTCTGACCCCCGACCTCCTGGGGGAGTAGCATAATGCGGGCCATCTGTATGCGTGTACAGTCTCTGTTTATATTTGCACCAACACAGCTTTGTATCTCTGTGCGTATCTGTGTGTTTGCACCGCCTGCGCTTGACATATAAATAGAGCGGACGCACACACACTCCGGCACAAAGTTGTCAAAGTTTAGTGGGGAATTCCTTGTGCCTTGTGCCTTGTGCCACCGGTCCGGTCAAGTAATTCCTTTGCATAGGTGAATGTGTACAGTTTATTAAATTCGAGTCCCGCCCGAACTGAGGCTAAAGCTGGATCCGGAGCCGGAGCCTGCCCAACTATTTATGTCGCCTGTCATGTAGGAAACCCCCTCCTCTCTAGAACACACACACATGGCCCATTGTGCGTCATTTGCAAAGCCCTGCGCATCCACAATCTTTGTTTGTCAAAGTTTTGCGCTCGCCTGGGAGATTTATTTAGTCGGGCTCACAAAACTGGGATTTACTTCGACACAATTGTCAGCTTAGTCACGTTTCATGTGTCGACGGATACAGATCCAGGCGTCGGGATATGGCCAAGGAGGAGGCGGGCGCAAGGAGCCACGCTAATGCTAAACACGACATAAAGGTAAAAAGCCAAAGGCACGCGATGCGAATATTTTAACGGGCCAAAAGCAAAAGAAGAAGGAGCCGGCGAGGAAAAACAAGAGTCGACGCTTTGTTTACTTTAGTTTCAATTCTGTGAGCTAGTTAACCTCAGACTTAGACTTAGACAGCTTTTCCGCTGCTGGCGAGGATCAAACTTTGATTCGAGCCCTCGGGGGGCGGTAGATCCTGCCCCAACTGCAGCATACATTGCGGCGGGGTAATCAAATTTCAGCAGTGACCCGGTTTGCTTAGGAGGCATCCACATCCAGCCAAAAAACTAGCTCTGACAGCTTGTGATAGTTTTTCCCCCCAGAAAACGACGACGCGACGCTGCTTAATTGATTTTGTGGCATGCAAAGTTCAGCAGACGGCCCCAAAACCGCAAGCCAGCCGATTTGAGTTCATTTTTTGCGCCCTCAGCCCGAAACTCTCCTACTTAGGGCCCCTTTTCCCTGCCCCGCTAATCCTATTAGACCATGTCTCAGCGCTCGCATACTTTGCGGCTTTTCCCTGCCGTGTGGGTAAGCGGCGCCACCCCTTTCGAAACCCGCCCGGAAAAAAGGAAAAGAAAGTCTTTAAGCCTTAAAGCGCCCACTCAATTGCGAGCCTGGCATAACTTCTGGCTCTTTGTCAAGCGGGAACGTAATAAACGTCAAGTGACAGTTTCTGAAAATTGCAAGTTCTGAAGATTTATTTGCTCCGACGCAGCCCAGTAGTCAAAAGTTTTGGGGCAAATGAATGGTGGAAAAAGCGGCGAAACTGAAATCTAATTTAACGCTTTATTTGACACATTTCCCAATGCAAGTTGCCAGTGGAAGTTGCTGCAAAAGTGGGTCGACCCCGCGCCGCTTCTTTGCCCTTTGCCATTTGATTCGCTGGAAATTACACCGAAATTATAAGGGCTCCTTCTGTGTTAGAGGAGCGCAGGGGGATGGGAGAGGGAGAAAGGAAATGCAGCGAAAAGTTTGTGCCGGATGCCGACCGAAAGTAGGCTATAGATAACTGACATTTGCTTGCGGCTCATTAACATTTCAAAGTGGCAGCCAAGGGGCAAAACACACACTTTTCAGGCCATTTCTTTCTGGCTCTGACCCCTCCCCCTCCCTCCGCCTTTCGCCATAACTCACGGCGTGTCAGGCGTGCTTAACCTTCTTCGCTGTACGTGTCGTAATGCCAGGCGAGGTGCTTGACATTTTCGCGAACGCCTTCAGTTATGCAACACATTTTCGCCGGGAGTGGGGCGGCCATTGTCTGCGCAACACAAAAGCCTACAAACAAATTAAGCAGAAAATAAAAGCTTTATCTGTACGTGGTCGGTGTGCCTGTGTGTGTGGGAAAACTTAAAAGCAAGTGGTAAAAGCGAAAGAGAACTCGTAGTTTCCTTAGCCCGCTGCTCTTGCAGCCGTCGGAAAAGTGCAGGCAGTTAAGCACTTTTGTCTCAATGAGTGTCAACAAGCGACCCGAGGAGGCGACGCGACACAAGTCAAGAGTGACACACCCATGCAAGTTTATACAGTGGGGGTCAAGGAAATAGGTAGGCTACCTTAATTTTGGTAAAAAAAAATGAAAGTCCATGGCTAAGAAACTGATATCTTAAAGCTCTCTTTACATAACTCTATAACCCTAGTTATACTTGGATTTCCTCTCTTCTAATATTTTCTCAAACCGAAAAAAAGAGCGAATAGCGCCTAAATCTGCTCTGGGTAAGTGCGAGACACCAATATTTGAAACCACGAAATAGATAAAGAGAGCGAAAAAACAAAAAGTAGACTTAAATAGTTTTAACTATTCAATACAATCAACAAAATGATCATTATATCCTCTTAATTCTGTTTAAATAAATTTGAAGAAGTGTTCTTGGGGAATAATCAAAATAAGATCCCTGTCACACTTAGGTATTTCTTTTCATCTTCTGTTATTACTTCTGATATTTCCCAAAAAGCAAAAAGTACACTTAAATTGTTTTAAGTATTAAGTCCAATTATTAAAATTTTCATCATATCTTACAAATTTTGTTTTAATAAATTTAAAAAAGTGATCTTAGGGAATGATTAAAATAAGATCCTTGTTACAGTTAGGTATTTCTTTTCTTCTTCTGTTGCTACTTATTTGACTCACAATAGTTGGTATAACAAAACCGTACCCTTCCCAGTGCTAATTTCTCAACCGCAACTGTGCATGTGGGTGTGTGGACAAAATAGAGAAAAAATAATCGCTCTATTAATGAGCCCCGGGCCAAGTGCAACAAGCTGACAACATGACCTAACCTAACCCAGCTATTTGGCTCGGTTTCCCTTGCATTCGGGGTTGGGTGTGGGTGTGTGTGTATTCGGGGCACTCGAGGGTTTAGTTTGTGGCCAGATATGGTCTTCTGGCCTTCTTGGCGAGCTCTTTCCTTTGTTTCGCCCCGAACAATGGCTGCCGGGGGAGTTGGTGGGCGAAATGCGAAAGTCTCGGCGAGAGACAAACAATTCTGGGTGCCTTTACAATTCCCAACCGGTTGAAGCAATTATAACGATTTTAATGCTCTCGTGCTCGTATTTTTTCCGCTTCTCGTTCAAAGGAACTTTTCTATTTTGATTCAAATTCTAATTGGATTCCATCTTTGGCAGCCATCTCATTCAATTTGCCAGCTGACAAAAGTTGCTATGCAAACGCGAAACATGAACGAGCTGGGCAACAACAACAAATCATTATCGAAGTCCAACAACAAAGCGCCAGCGAGTGGAAAACTTCTCGTCACGTGGGGCAAGCCAGAGCATAATGCGAGTACATGGAAAACTTTTCGGGTGAGGTGGATGGCAGTGGGTGGTGAGGTTATTTTTTGATGGAATGTCTGCCATGTATACATTACAAGTTTCGCATTACGAATGTGGGAGAATCAGGGGAGGGGGGTGGAGGATGATGGCGAAGGTTCCTCCATCTCCATCTCCATTTCCATCTGGGCAACTTTAATTGGAGCGACTTGAAAGCGAAGTTTTCATTCTATTTCCAAGTCGCCTTTCTACTCTCAATTGCTTCTGCCCTGGTCAAGTGGTTCTTTGTGTAGATTTTCAGCTTTGAGCTTTGTCGTTTTGTTTATTTATTACTCGCTCCGATGGCAAAAGTCCGAGCGGACGGAGGTCGGGGGACGGAGGTCTGCTCGAAGGCCCTTCATTTTCCCTAATATAATTTAAATTTCCTGCACTGCTCTTTTTCCGGATTCCTTCCACTCCGGCTTTTAGTGGGCTTTGGAGAGTCGTTAAATTTTTGAAGTTCTTTCCAGCTCCAGACTCTCCAGCTGACCCTGCTGCAAGGGGGCGTTGAAGTGCTCCCGAAATCGAAAAGTGCCGAAACTTTCGGTTTCTTTTTTCCTGCCTTCAAGGGGTGGAAACTTGCGGTTTTATTAATGTTTCTGCTTCTGTTTCTGAGCTCTGAACGTCTTGGAGAACTTTAGCTGCTGCCCAGAATTTTTCAAGTTTACTTCTGCCTGCCGGTGTTGTTCCTGCCCCTGCTGATCCTGTTTGTGGACCGTTTGGGGGTAACAAGGAGCAACTTCTGCCTGGTAATTATGCTGCGTGCAGAGCACTAAAGTTGGTCCTGCAGAGGCTGTGAGGCATGTGAATAATGATGTTGCCGAGTGGAAAGAGTGCGGAGTGGCCAGGCGACAAGGACACACCGTTTGCCTCTAATTTGCCAATCCAATCGTGGGCCTGCAGCGCTTTTATTGGTGTTTTTCATTTCGAAAATAATTTAGCCATTAGGCTGTGCCGCTTTTTTAGTGCCAGCACACACGGCTGCACTAACAATTAAAAATAATGAAAAACTGCAGAGCAGCGAACATTAAAGAGGGAAGCAAGCCCGCCCTGCTGCATTATGTAAAGCAATTAAAATGTTGCGGAGGCTCCGCCAACAGCCACCAAATGCAGCAAATGCAGCATAACTTGAGGCGCACACTCGCGGGCAAACAAACAGTTGACTTTTAATGGCATGCAAGGGGGTAGTGAGCGCGCAGCAGCTGGGCTCCTAGCCCGTGATTAAGGAAATTGTTGAAAATGTTAAACAAGCCAAGCCCCAGCCATCCAGCACCCAGCCCCCAGCCCCCCACTTGTCTGCTCTGCTGACCTGGTAAAAAAATCTATAAAAATGCTAGGAAAGCTGGGACAAGCGCCCGCTGTTAGGCAACATATTGCAGTCAAGGCCTTCGCTGCGTGCATTTTTTAAATGCTCCTCCGTCGGCTGCATGCCTCCGCCAGCCGCATGTGGCACAAACGGAAGCTGCTGTTTGGCTCGCATAAATAATAACAATGGCAGCAGCAGCAGCAGCAGCAGGAGCAGGAGCCGGTGGGCGGTGGGCGGTGGGCTAGTGGGCGTGGCTAGCCACCAACACGTGTAGCTGGCTTGTTTGCTGCTGCCTCCATTGAAACTATTTTCACAGAGTTTAAGTCCGTGCGGGTGTATCTTTGTGTACATGTGTTCCCGGGTGTTTTCTATCTTGTTTAAAAATTGTTGGCCATTTGGGTGCTGGTGCTGGGACATGTGTTTACCCAGTTACTTTGGCTTATTGGCTTCACCTGGCAGCTTTAAAACGAAAGTGAGCTGGTTGGTGGTAGAACGGAAAGAGTTGTTGCTCTATCCATTAATTATTTTGGAAAATGCTGCATGTTTAAACTCACGTTGGGAGACTTCTGAGTCAATGGGGAATTCATCAAGAAACATACCTGCAAGATAGAAAAGAGAGATAATGTGAGTAAGAGGTAATTCCCCTAGATGAATACTAAATACTAGTGCAGTTAAATTCAAAGCCATTGACAGTCCGTTCATTTCGTCATGTATTAAATTTCCTCGTCTTAAAGTGGAAAAATGCTCTGTTGCTGATTGCTCGTGCAATAATTTAATTTGTTACACACTGCGGCTAACCGCATTTGGTTTATTTATTTTATTCAACTTTTGCATTTGTTTCTTTTTGGGGGTTTTTGTGCCACTGTCAGCTGCAGAAATCGCTTCACACCATTTTATTGTAATGCATCGCAAACAATTGTTGTTTATTTGTGAATGCACCAGCACATTTATAAATATGAAAATTTTTTGATGAATTTTATTTAGCCGGCGAGTCCTGTTTTTGGCAGCAAATGCTATTGCCAAGTGACACCAGGAATCATGGGCATTTACTCAGCCAGAAAAATTAAAAGGCCCGAATAAAATCTGCATCTGATTGAAAAATGTTGCAATTATCAAAGATTTGATTGTTCGATGTATCCAACTTTCGTTTCATTGTCCAGCGAACATGGCACAGATTAATTTAAATGTCTTCCTAATGACTGCTTACAGCTTTCATAACTCTTCTGCCACCATTGTGATGCTAACGAGATGGAAAATGGAAACCAGCTTGGCTTACATCACACGAGAAGTGAGAAGAAATTAGATGCAGCCAACTAGATGTCCCATCGATAGCGGAGATTTCGCAGGAGGGGGATTCGTGAAAGATGTCACCTGTCATGTTGCCCGACACTTGCCGCACCACTTTTTGTCTCTATTTCCCCCCTCCAATGGCCAATTATCGTTATTTATACCGGGATCTGTGGGTCGCGCAGCGTGAAACTGTGAAATGGTTTTCGAATCGATATGCAAATGCTATCGCTGGGGAGAAATTTGACTGAATTATTTGATAAAAATGCACTTTTCCTCTGATTTGGCTCGCAGCAGGTGCCCCGGCAGCCGGCTCCACCTCCTCGAATGTTGCATAAGCTGCAGCCCAACCTGTTGGCCGCCCAGAAAACCAATCAAAGCTGCTCCGGCCAAACATCCATATCAGGTCTCGTCAGAACAGAACAGAACCGAACCGAACAGAGCAACCTTTGGCAGCCCCCAGGAAATCAGCGATTCCGTGGCTCAGTTCTGCGTAGGAAGCATCTGAGTATCTTTTCCCCCGCCATCCCCATCCCGCTGTCGTGTACAGTAGCCGCAAGCACATGTCAGACAAGGAACTGGCAGCGGGCAACAAGGAACACGAGTCGGGGTCTCCAGCTAATGGCTTTCTGGCTTTCTGGCTTGCTGGATTTCTGGCTCCGAAAGCCGCGAGTCCAACAATGCGAGGCGTATTCACATTTTTTGCTTATGCAATGATAATAAAAACGCAGCATGCGAGGCGGGATGGGAAATATAAATGAAATAAATTACTGCGCAGGCGCAGCGGACGAAACGGAGCTTCAAACAATGACCACGCCGGGAGGAGCAGCAATTTGAATGAACGTGCCTCCGTGTGGGTTCCCCATCTGCGATTCCAGATCCCCAGCCCCGAGAAGAGGATGCCGACGTGAGGAGATCGTGATGGGGCAATCGCGTGGAGTCTCCCGGTGCCGTGTCACGTGGCCAGCTCCGTTCTCATTTGAATGCGCAACATGTTGCTGGGAGGACGAGGAGAGGCCTTTGTGCAACTCCTACGGCTTCATTTGCCATTATCTTGTTGCAGTCGCAGCTCCTCCGCTCTGCTGTGGTTAGTTAGTCGGCTTTAATTTATCGCTGCAAACATTTTGCAGACATCTTCCCTGGTACACCTACAATGCCACGGGGCAAGTCAATTGTCCAGTTGCTCCGCCATCATAAATTGCTGCCTTTCCCCCCCACTCTTCTCGGGAATCCATGCAAATTTGGTGCGGTTCCCCTTCCAGCCGGGCTACTTTATTTGCTTATTGAGTTTTATTGTGGCTGTCGCTATCTGCTGTTGTGGGGTTATTATTATGTTTATTGTTCGCTCTTGAGGAGATGCTGCGTGGGCTCAAGACTCTGCCGAGCTGATCTTTATGAGGTGCGATCTTCATGGAAGAGTGGCTTGATTCGCCAGAGAGCCACGGCTACTTTTTATCGGCTGTGGCCCAGATTTGGCCGCCCAGCCCTGCACTTCCTGTCCATGTTTCTCTGTCAATTCGAGAGTTCATTTGTATGCCAAAACAGTTCCGATAGGCCACTTCCCCAGCCAAACCCCACCGACAATACAAATGCAGGCCGGCTTATCTGCACATGCCAGGACTCCAGAAAGGCCCGGCCAGGAGCCCACAGACTTGGCAGTGTTTACCACTTTCAGCGCACTTTTGTTGTCCGACTTCCGGTCAACGAACTAAACCGTTTCCGAGCAGCCACGGGGCCAGGAGCCGGGGGGTCCTCGCCAGGATTTATGCCTTATGCTTGGGCTCGGCCCGAGCTTATAATCTTGCCCCTCGAATCGCTAAGCAGCAGCTGGGGCAGGAGCCGCAGATCCTTCACTCGACCACTACACAGCTGCACTTAATTTAGCCTTAATTAATTGACCCGCAGTGGAGTCGAGTCCTTCCTGCCACATCCTGCTACCTACTCCGGACCTCCACCTCCTCCTCCACCTTTACTTGGCTTGCACATTTTTCTCTTCCCGGTTTTGCGCAAATGTTTTGTGTGCATGCAAATCGTTCATTCGTTCATTCCCCCACTCATTCATTCATTCAGTCAGTCAGTCAGCTAGCCATTGAGTCGGTTCGTGGTCAGCTCCATTCAGTTCCAAGTGGCGGTGCCAACCACTCGAGTGGCCCACTTGAGCAGGACCTGGCTCGGGCTCACTTCCTTTGAATTTGAATTTTATTTCTATATACCCATTTTCTCCAGCCCGTTTCACGCATTGTTGTTGGCCAAAGTTGAGATAGTCATACGGATAAGAGACGGCGCTACTTCGCTTTTAATTCCAGGGGATTTTGAGTGGATAGGTCGGAAATCGATAAACAAATGGTAAACATTTGTTCGGTTAGCTGCCTATTCGGACCTTTTAGGCCCTTCGCTCTTGATAAATAACGTGTTTAATTAATATAGGGATGAAACTGCGCAAAAAAGTGCACAGAAACAAAACACGAACGGATTGATTTCATATTCACAAGGTAAATATTAACTTGATATTGAGAAATGGTAGTTCCTGCTTTTCCTCTCTTTAAAGTTAGAAATGTGCGGGTTAGCGTTTAAAATTACTCTGGGTAAGAGCGAGACGGGAAAAATCAAAACTGTTCAAGATGGAAAAAAGGCCAAATTGCAATATGGCGACCATATTGATTTTGAGTTATATGTTATTAGCCGTATTTAATAGAGTTGATACGTATTTTCATCAAAATGTGGATATGGATAGGATATGTAGCTCCTATCATTTTTTCTCTGTGTGCAGAGAACTGGGTCAACGATTTCGTGTGAATGCCGCATTATGGCCAGCCGGACAGCGACTAATTAAACCAAGGGCATCTCGGGATAAAAGCCAGCGGAACGAGCAGACTCTGGAGCACTCAGCTCCTCTTAGCCCCACGTTCAGTGCCCCTGCTGCCCCCTTTCCATCTGGTGGCCAGCGATGACAGCGCCGCTGTTGTTGAACTCATTCGCAGAACACTTAATGCTCACTAATGAAATGTCAGCTTAAGTCATAACTCAAATGCAGCCCACAAAGAGATCTGGAGACGGGAATCTCCGGTCTTTCTCCTTAACGAGAGTCTACGACAAAGCCAAGGGCGTCCAGTGCTTTTGTCCTGACCATTGGCTTTTTAAATATGACATGCATTTGCGGGATTGTGCGTGTGTGAGCCCCGGGGTAGTGTCCATTGTAATTGATAAGTTTTGTTTCCTGTCCGCCATTTTTGCTTACGCGGCTAAGGGAGATTGATGATGCCCTTGAAGGACTCTCAGGGGCACCCCCACCCCGGCTGAACTTGAGCTTTTTCGGATAATTGTAGTCGAGCAGAGTGAAATGATGAAAAGTTTTCGCAAGTGCTTGCCACTGCCACCCATCTGTCCGCCGGTTGATTGATGAATTGATAAATATCTAGTTGAGAGCCGGCTCCGGGGAACCCCACTGCCTCAAAGATGGCCACAGACAGCCAGATAGAGGCGTCCTTATTATTATTGCGTTATTATTAAAGCGTTTTTAATGCTGAATGTCAAATGCAGGACAGATAAGCAGACCCAAGCTGTCAATGCGCCAGCATCCAGGATAAATGGTGCTCTCAGGGCGGAGAAAAAGTTTGGGCCACAGAGAAATCATTACTAAATGAGCATGTTCGGCGGGAGAAGGACCCGTGATAGAGTCCTTGTTCTCCCCGAGCTATCTCCACGACGTCGTCTCCGCCTGTCCGTCTGTCTGAGCTGCAAATCCCACTTAAAATCCGCTCCGTTTACGAAAATCTAATGATGATTAATTACCGCCACAGAGTCCGGCCTTCTCCAGTGGCATGCTGGTTCGGTTGAGGTTTTCCCTTCGCTGGGGGAAGTGCTAAGTACGCCGTATATAGTTGCGATGGGCACGTGACGCCGTTCTTGGCCATCTCTGTGCGGGCCAAAGACTGGGGCCTTTCACTCCCGCTGGCCTGGTCATTATCGCAGAGTGGAACAAGAAAGTAATTAATATGCCGAACTTTCGATTGCTGCCACAGTCAGTTGGGGGAGCTGCCCCCATTCTGCAGCTTAGCCAAGGTTAATTCAAAGTTAAATGCGCCCTGCCGAAAACTGCAGCATTCAAAGGAAACAAATGAAATTGTACTACATAATTGCGATGGTCACGGCCCATCCGAACCTCATTGTCGGAGCCAATCAGCAACTGCCGGCGGACTGTAACTAACCGGCTCTTTGGGGCTGATTATGTGTCAATTAAAAACCATTTTCATGCTAATGGCAATGCCAAAATGAGGAAATTTATCAAATTTAGCTTTCCCATAATGCAATCGGTTTGACACGCAACCAAAACTTGCATTCGAAATCACATGTACGAGCCGGCGTATAAAATATTTGTGGCCTGCGTCCCCCGGACGAAACCAATGCTGGGCGAAGAGTACAAAACGCTAATTTGTTTTTAATATGCGGCATGTACAAGAATTATGGAAACATTTTGAATACTGCTCGGTTGATTAGCTGCTCAAAAATTCATAGACCGAAAAGTGTTTCGTCGTTAACACTCCGCTGGGAGATGGAGACTCGGCACTGATTTGGCCAAGCGAGTTCGGTCTTAACAATGTTATTAAAATTAATATAAATGACTCTCCACAGGCAGGGGGGTTTGGGTTTGGGTCTGCTCTGCCCGGTTTCGGTTCACAGGTAGCGGCTGACTTGGAAACCGTTCAATGCTCTCGCGCTCCTCAAGAATTGGCTGTAACGCCCGGCCACAATAATTAATTATATAGAACTCTCGTTCTCCTTCTTCGGTCCCATGTTCTACGAAGAATTCGTAGAAAGAAACGGCTTGCGACCGCCCCTTCCTCCGCCCTCTCTATTGTTTAAACAATTTTTGTCTGGCTTATTCGTCTTGGCTTTGTCTTCTAATGAGCTGCCACTCAGTACGGGCCATGGAGAATTCGCTTGTAACGAGTTTTATTAATTAAAATATGGACGGAGCGACAGAGCATGGAGAGGATAGCGCCGTTTAAGCCGATTTGGCCCTAGATCGGAGTTGTTTGTTATGGTAACGAGTGTAAATTTCATGGCAATTTACGGGGACTTTGATAGATTACAGGTGTAAAGCGCTTGCTAATCAATCGAAGCTCCCAGGGAGAAAATCGATAAAATAACCTTCGAGTAATGAACCCGACTCCTGCCGAGTGCCGATTGTCGTTTATATTTCCAAAACATTTGTCAGCCATTGTCTCACCTGCCCTCCATCCACCGCGTCACTCTCGACTTTAATCAGCTTTAGCTCGATTTCCCCATTAAAATTGCCAATCAGGGGGACCACAAGGATAGAGCCTGGCAAAAATGGTTAATATTTGAGTGAAATACCCGATAAAAAGCATACGAAATGCATATAGCAGGTCTATTAATAGCAATAAATTGAATGTGCCTCGAGTGGGGGAGCGAAGTGGGGGTAAGTGTCCCTGTATCTCAGCAGGCAATGTTTGCCGGCTTAAATATTCATGTGCGATCAAATAATGCCGAGCCATCCGCATCGACAACAGCACGGACAGACAGGACCCAGGACTCTGAGGAAAACTCCCTCCAGCTGGGCTCATGTAATCGGGGAGCGGAGGAAACCACAAGTTCTAACTTCTTATGCAAAGCCACTTAACAAAAAGCAATTTATTTGCACATAATTTGTCAGCACTGCCGCAGGATATGCGAAAAGATGTAGGAACAACAGGGAGCGGGGGCAGGGCGAGGACGAACAGGATTCGAAGTCACTAAAATTACAAATTAATTTTACCGAGAATTTGCGCAAAAACTACGTTGAAAATATGCTGAGATGCGATTACGATGAAGGCAATCCTCCCAGATTCGCCCATACTCCCTTCACCCTCGACTACATAAGATTTGGTGGAGTAAATGAAATGTATTGAATTGACATAAAAGTCGCTCAAGTTAATTCCTCGGCTACGTAATTGGTAGGTTTTCCCGGTCCCATCCCCAAACACCCCCCATATGATTATGGGGTTGTTGTTGGCTGAAATAAACGGAACCCACAGAAATCCTTAGAAACTTTTTCGTTCTTTCTTTGGGCCTTTGGACAATGTCAATTTGTTAGCATTTATTGAATTGTGAATTATTAAAGCGGACAAATTGAAAACGTAAGTGTGTGGGTGAGGGTCTCCCATGTGGTCTGCCTGTACGTAGCGTACAGAACCATGTACAACCGTATACATACATGTACGTACTTATCTCCGCTTATAGAAATTCCATATTGTGTGCCTGGCACAAAGGCAAAGTCGATTTAGTTGGCCAAATAAGCAAGGCAGAAAGGAAAATTGAAGGCCGAAGGGGGAATGGAATGGAAAACGGAGAATGCGGCTGAGGAAAAAAGAAAGTCCTCGTAATCAGTGAGGTGCAGAGAGGGCAGAACAAGATTGAGTTAGGGCCAACAGCTGGGGCTTTGGCCGGTATGCCAAAGGGGCGAGACTCCTCAAAGGATTCCGGAGACGGTTTCTTTAATTTTAAGTTTCTTCTGCCGAGATGCTTTTCCATTTCGCTCTGGCTCAAGGACCCCCTCGAGGACATTGCTTTAAGAATGGGATAGCAACGCCCACAGCACTTAACCCCCCTGCTGACTGGAGGGGAGGGGTGGCCAAAATAAATGCCAATGAAAGCGAGTAATAAATGCAAACACAAGCACACACACATTCGAATTGATTGAAAGGAAATTCCCAAACAAAATGTGTTAGTTATGAGTGGGCGCGTCTTCGAGGGTGGTGGTTGCTGGCTGGTATAATTTCCACAAAATGTATTAAGTAAATATGAGAGCAACAAAAAGTTGCCAAATAAACCGCTATTCAGAGTCTGGCTGGGATATCCCCCGCCCCAGATCCATTCAAGACATTCCCTTCCCCGCATGTGGCTGGAAAATCGATATCCGAAAGTGGTGGATGATGATGGTCCATCTATGGGTCCGGACCTCCCACCCCCGCATCCATATTAACAGCTTTTATTTTCTTGTGCAATTTCTCAAATATTTGTCTTTGAGTTTTTTCCCTCGTTCCGCATTTCTTCTGGTTCCTTTGGTACTTCGGGTTCTTTGGGTTCTTCTGGTTCTTGCCAACCAAAACAAATGGCAACTAATGGTGGACGGGCGGGGGAGCCGCACTCAAGGACCAGCCAGGAATTTGTCACGCTCCTCAATACCTCCCCCAAAGTCCAAGCTTCGTTTCCATTATCAAATCGTTGACATTTATGCCGCTGGCTGGCATCACTTGATTATGATGAGACATGCGACGTGCCTCGGACTTCAGAACTCGGACTTCGGAGTCCAGCTTGAACTCGGATCCGGACTTCGACTGGTATGTTTCTGCACTCGGACGTGTTAAATTATCACTAGCCCGTTGCCCCCTGCCTGGATGACCCGCGGCTTTGTTTAGTTTATAAGTTCGTTAGTTAGTTAGTGGACTTAGCTCATTGTCTGCCAGCTAACCCCTTCCCCATTGTCCTAGGCTCAAGCTGTGTGTTCGAGGGCAGTCATTGGAGCTGAATCGGTCGATAGTCCTGCTGCAGGACCTCGCCGGCGACTAATTGCCAAAGCAGCTTAAGACAATTGAAATTATGAACCCAACAGTTCTGTGTTTGTGCGCCCAGTCAAGAGGTCACTTAGCGATAAGCCCCGGCGTTCCGAGGTCCGAGGTTAAATCACGGATGGCTGGACTCTGGGCCCAGGACATGTGCTGCATTGAACGTACCTGCAATTAGAATAAGCAAACAGAATAATTCGGTTAGTCGGGTCGGTCAAATGGGCTCGAAGGGGCTTATGTACTCCTAAGTGGCCTATAGGGTATAACTGACTAGAATTCTTGGCGCGAGCTTCGGCGTCTTGAACGGCTGCCAAATGTGTCGAGGAAATGCGACAAAAGCAATTTTTAGAAATCATGTTTACGACTCAGTTGTCTGTACCTCCCCTCGGCAACCGTTGCCGCATTTTAGGCGCAGCCATTGAAAACGGATTTGGCTGCCAAGCCCTGCCCGAAAGCCAAAACAAACTGAAAATTGCATAAATTATCGCCAGAAGGGCAGGGGGTTCACTCGGTTTTCCACTGCATTTGCTGTGCAAGTAATAACAGGCCATAAAAATCACACTCCAAGGGGGCAGGGCCGAAATCATAGGGAAATTATGTAAATATTGGGTGAGTGGGAAGTCACATACTTCGGATTCTCGAAGCAGTTCAGCGAACCCTCTCAAGGATTTCTCTGCAATTGATTGGAGAGCCCAATGACAGGGGAAAAGCGATAGCACTTGGCCCCTCCGCCCCTTTTCTCATTCGCAAGAGCCCGGACTTTGTCGTTATGACAAGTGAAGTGACCGAAAAAAAAGCGAGGAGAAATGCCAAGAGAAATGACACAGGAATGAGCGGCAAAAAATGGGAAAAATGAAGAAAAGCCGGGGAAACTGCAATCGTCATTTTGTTGGCAATGCTTCCTTACAGTTCAATTGCTGCGATTTGATGTCCTTGACGTCCTTTATTCGACCATTTCTTTCTCTAATTTCCAAGCTGGACACAAAAGCTGCATCTGGACCTGGATCTCATCGAGAGTTACAATTTTTGTGTGCACGTGCATGTCCGCTCTGCCCAACAATTGTTCCGATTTTTAATCAAGGGAAAAACCGTATCGATTGCTCAATAAATACTTGTCATTCCGCCTCTTATTTATCGTTTGTGTTTCGGTGCCCTGTTCGAGTTGCTCCAGTTAGGTAGCGCAAACAACAAATTGCAGCTAGTAAAATATAAATTTTATTATCTCAAATTTTTGCACTCATCAATTTCCATTGTGCGGGCGGCGGGCGAAGGGAGGGGGTTTTGTTTGCCGAACGGGGGGTCAGGAGCATCCATCAATTTTTATGACACCCCAGCGAAAATAAAAACTCGAATCAGAATCAGAAAACCAACATCCGAATTTTGAATGCACACGGATCCACACCAGCTCCTCGCCCCTGCCCCCTCCCTTATCAGTTACAAAATTGCAATATATTTTGGGGAATAGAATGGGAGGCGCCACAGCGATGCTCCACATTGTTAGCACCAATTTTATGGCTTTTGCATTGTTATTGATGCTCCAGTTAATTTTTATTGTTCACTGCACATGGCAAATGCACGGCCCGTCGAAGAGCTACCCATTGTTATGGTTATTGCCGGGATTTGGGCGGTCACCACATCACCATGCCAATATGCCACCCATCAGAACCCAATCGCCCCCTCATTTGACCAAGTTATACCGTTTAGTGTAATGCAATTATTTGGCTTGGGCAACTTTTCCTTGAAGATCTCAAGTGAAGCGACTTGAGCTCAGCTGCCGTCGGAGGAAACTCAATTAAAACATCAGCGTTGCGTTGCTGCAACATCCCCAGCTCCTCCGTGGGTATTTGCAACATGGAGCTGAACGCAGATGCTAACTGATAATTAACTTGAAAATCAACTTTTAGTTCGTCGGAGTCTGTTCAAAGCTCAATTCGGTAGCCAGCTGGGGAACGGGAATCTGGTTCAACGATACGCTTCGAGTGATTGAAGTGTATCTTAAAGATACTCCTCAGATGTTCTATCTTGGCTCCGTGCAGCCCGATTATTTGCGGTTCTGTCTCCAATCCGAGATTCTCGCCCGGTGTCATCTCAAGCGCAAACTGTTCGAAAACCTAATGAAGCGTCCATTTTTTGTTGTGGCCTTTTCTCTTTGTCTTTCTCACCGAATTCAATTTGCGTTTCGGGTTTTTGTTGTAGGTAGGTCGCAGTCTGTCTTCTGCCTCGGCACGCCCAATTCTCCGTCAGAAGCTCGGTTCTTTGGGGTTTTGGGTCTTGGGTTTTTCTATTTCTCTTTTTTACCCGCAATGCTCCATCGCGCTTTACAACCCGTTTGTTTGTCTTTCCGTCAGTCGCTCCATTCGGCGCGGTTCAACCTTCATTAGGGCAGCAATTAATTGTCATTTGTCAGTTTTTGTTAGACGATTTCTGTTGCTCTCGGGGATTTGGTGTGCATATTTATGAATGGGTTTTGACATTTCCATAAAAAATTATGTGAAACGAATGGGGAGAAGACTCGAATAGTATTTGGCCAGCATCTGGGGCAGCAAAAGCCAAAAAGCACGCAGCCCAAACAGCGGGAAATGGGAGGAGAGTAGGAGAAATTTTCCTGGCCCCGCACTGAAAAATGTATGCCAAAATGTTCTGGCAGCAAATGAAATGAAAATCGAACTAATGTAAAATTTAGACCGCACACACACAAACACCAAAAAGCTTTGCGGGTAAAGGGGGGTTTGCGGGGGCTAACTACCCGCTGCACAGCTGCAAAAATGGTCGGGACTCTCGTTATTGTTGCCACTGCAACAGCTGCTGCCGCTCTCTGCTGCATCCGAAAAATGTTGCATAAAACTTGGCGCCCCCAACGACCACTATTTAATGGGTGGCCCCGCCCCCCGACTGCAGTTTGTGCGCCACAAGTCCGTATCTGTGTGCGTGTGCTGCTTTTGTTGGCATAAAATTTTGCGTATAATTAGAAAATTGTGGCAGGCTCCTCTGCCGCTGCCTCTCAGTCTTCTTGTTCCACTTCATAGGCAGCTGCTGCAGCCTCCTTGTCTTCAGCTGCATGTGCAACCCCACCCCCAGGAAACTCCACATGGGTGGAGGGAAAGGGGGAGGGGGAGATAGAAAGCTCGGCCTGGCACATCAATTAGTGCCGCACAAAGCCACAGAGGCATGTGGCAGGCGACTCCGCTCCCACTCCGCCCGACTGCCAAAAATTGTCCCTCTTTGCCTGTCATTTCGAGTGTAAACTGTGTGAGGTGTCATCTTCTCGGCCCCAAAACACATCCGCACCTCAGCCCAAGCTCGAACTCACCCCCTTTGTGCTACGCCTTTGGACTGACACAGCTTGTAATTGCTTGAGGTTTAATTAAAAAATATTTGTCTCTGTTTGTAGACAACCGTAAGTTTTGCAGGAAAATACTACAGCAAAAGAGAAGGGAAACTGAATGCAAATTAAATAATTCAACAGCCGATTGTCATGCTAATCAATTTATTTTAAAACTCAAAATATACCAAAAAAAACAGTATATTAGAAAATTAAAATTCAACGGAAATTCAATTGCTAATGCCATACTAAGCCTTTTTCAAATCAATGAACCAAAGCAAAAAAATAAAAAATAACATATATTTAATTTTGAAATATTTTAAAATGCATTAAAGTTGTGTCATCAGCAGTTATCTCTTTATACCAAAACGTTCGTAATACTTGACAATATTTTGGCCAGTCAAATAATAAGGTGATCTATGCATGTTTTTGTAGGGAATCGCAGAAATGCAGGAGGAGGGGTGCCGAAAACTTCAACGAACTTTATCTGCTGAGCAGGGTCCTATCCAAATCCGAATTTCAATCCCTAGCAGAAACGCAATCTTGGTTACAAAAACTGCTGTGCAAATTTATGCAGTAAAACTTTAAATTGATTTTTATTCCTTTTTTAGCAGAACAGAGACAGATATAGAGTTAGATATAAAGACAGAGGAGGGGGGACTGGGAAGAGAAATGGCGAAAGCAACAAAAAGAAGTCGGACAATTTAGTTTTTTAATCCAATGTGACTTTTGCGCTGCCCGGAATGAAACTCTGACCAACTGTGGGTGGACTCGGGGCTGACAACTTCGGAGTGCGATATGCAAATGAAGCCCCGGCAACTTTGGGCTATCGAAAGTCGAAGTCCGTTCGGAACCGAAATTCCTCCAATGGCAATCCAATCCCAAAAAAATGCAGCGTGATTAATGTCCCAACTTTTTAGCATGAGGCTGGCCGGGGGGAGTGGGGACTGTGCTAATGGCCACCTAATCGGGAAAAGTTTTGTCTGATTTTAAGCTGCTCCGTACGTGGAAATTTGTTGGCAGACTGCAAAATTGAAAATGCGAGGGGCCAACTTTTTAAGCCATAGAGAGCAAATTAAGGGCATTAAAACAAAAGTTCCCTTCATACGTGATAAAGTCAAAATGTCGAATGCAACTGTGAAAACAATCGGAGCCCCCAGCCCGAACTCAAGCTGTTAAAACAACATTTGATGGGGAACTTTTGACGATCGATCCCTCGGGGATAAACAGAAATGTCACTCCATATGTTGATCTTCTTTCCTCAATCCAAATCCCACTCCGAATTCCGTGCATGTTAATGACGTGCTTTCTCTGTTCTTTATGTTTTCTTCTGGCTAAACAATTGTTTTCCCATTTTCTTTGTCTCTTGTCTAATTTATGTCGTTGTCGTTGGCACAACATCGCCAAGAACAACATCGAGAGATGCTGCAGAGCCCAACATTGAGTGTCATTAATGCAAATAAATTGTACAAATTCCCCGAAAATCCCAAAAGCTCCCTCTGCGACGGGAGAAAGCTGTCCCGAGCAGAATGTGAGAACGCAATGGCGAGCGATTAAAAATGCATTACTAGGGAATGTTCAGGGGAGCACCGCGGTCTAAACATATCCATTTCCATTTCCATCCATGAAAAAGTCATTTGAAAGTCGCCAACACACGCCGGTAACCCTTCTCCTCTGATTATAGTTCGCGTTACCAGTCCCGTTGTTGTCATTACCAATTAAATTGAATTAAACAGACACACGCAACAATTTGTTAACAGTAAATGTCCCCTCCCAGCGCGGAGCCATATATTTATACCCACGTACTTATTTGAGGCCCTCGACGGCTAGGATAACGCTTCCATTCATGTGGCAATGGCGGGCAATCGAAGCGCATGAAAAATGCATGACAAGGAAACTCAAAACTCAAACACCCACACGTGCGGCGAGGAAAACCGCAGGGGAGATGGGGCTGGGAGGGGGCACCACCATCTGATTGACAGCTTGACCGATTTCCAGGAGCTCCTGCGGGAAGGTTCAATGATGTGTGCAGCCAACGCGAGGTATTCAATTACAGTGCGTCCCACAAACATATGGAGGGGTGGCCTGTCATATCTGCCGGCCAGTTACATTGTGGCTGCCATAACTACTGCGACTAATTACACGCATACACCTCACCCACCTCGACCACCCCACCCACTGCCACCCAACCGGGCTTAGTTAGGCATAAATAATGACGTCTCCGAGTCGACGACGTGTAGAGTCCCGATAGACATCGCCGGCCCTATCGTATTACCGGTTTATTAGTATCCCATTATGCATTCGACTCATACGCCGTATTATATTGTTTATCGCATACCGTGAATCGCAGGATATTCCACATGCGTTGGTAATTGCGTGGACAATGCCTTGTGGCATTTGCTGCGGTTCCAGCTGCGTCCAGTCCCGGATCCAGTTGCCGTGTTTGTCCAGTGGGTATTACTTTTCCGAAGGCCCCCTTACTACCTTGTCTTTTAGTATTTGTCTCAGGTTCCCATGCTCTTCTGGGCCTCGCGGCTTAACCTTGTTCTATTCTGGGACCTCTAGTACGGGGCACATCTCTCGTTTGGTGACAGAACCCCAATCGGCTAATCAGATCGCATCAGTTGTTTGCATGTCGCATTTCATTAACTGACAAAACGGAAGGGGTTGTCAAACCACTCTACGTAAGCTATTATCTCGGTTCAGCAGAGCACCCCCTCCCTCTTAGCCGGTCAACACCCACATTAGACACACTCTGGGCCGCTGTCGATGGTTGCATGTGATAAAAGTGGAGCAGTTGCCACAGGCCTATGGGTCCTACGAGGCTTCGCGCTATATTTAAGCCTCCGACGACAAGAACTGGGCTAAGCAGCGTACTCGGTGTACGTTCCATTGTTTGCCGAGAGTGTCTTGGCACGCTCCGCTGGGTTTCACTTAACACTTGACCCCACGCAACTGCGTCAACTAGGAGCGTCTCGCACCTAAACCGCTTTTACTGCTTTACGGCTAATAAAATAGGCAAAACCAACAATGGAGCGCAACAAAGGGATCCAACAAACAGAACTGAACAGAACACAAATAAATAAATAAATATCCAGGCGAGGGATAGTTGACGAACTGTCAGCCCCTGCCCCTTCCTTTCGGTTTAGAATGTTTTCTTGGAGGCGTCTTCGGTTCTGCTGGGTTTTTATGTAACCTATAATTTTGGTAAGTAACCGGAAAACGTTTTACGTTCACCGGCTTCCGTTGACCCAACCTGGATTACCTGTTCGAGCGAGTCTTCGGAGCGTCTCCCGCAATTCGTTTTATGGCCCTGCTGGGTCATTTGTCTCCGTTCGGTTTCACTTATCACTCAGCTGCGACGGCGGCGCCTGCGCCCTGTGACCTGTGACCCGCTCAACCGTGAAATTGCCAGAGGCATTGGAACCGCAGTGAAATGCATTTGATCGGACTCCCCCCAAAAGTCCAGTCCTAGTTGAGACTAGGTAACCCGCTTTTTTTCCCATACCTCTTAGTGCAGTTTATTGCTGCTGTTGTCTCCTCAGCGCCCACATTTTAAAGGACTTAATTGAGGGTCTGGCATACCAATTATTAGGGATAGACTCCCGCTCAAAGCCCGGGTTTCAAACTACTGTCTGCCGCTCCTACGATTTTAATGCCGTGTCACGCTCCGGCATGCCGCCGTAATTTTTCATATGTATGAGCTGTTTCTTTTGTCAGGCTTTTCTCCCTGGCTTTTCTTGGCTATTTATTATTTAACATGGGGCCCGCCGAGCGCGAGTGAGTGAGTGCGTGTGTAAATCTTGTAAATCTCTTGCTTTCAACACGGCGGCCACTACACCTACATGTGGTTGCCCCGGTTCCCCAGCTTTTTCTGCCTAGTCACCGCTTTTAAGAGAATTCTTTAAGCGACTTTAAATGCGACTCATGACGGGGGATTGGTTCGCTGGGAGATTCTTGCCTGTAAATTGCATGTTTTAGTTATCGTTTTGTTTCATTCCCAGTTTTAGTTTAGTTGCCATTATTAAGTGGCCCGTCTTCGCGGCTCTTCCAAATCCCCACTGTCATCGCCATCCACCCGGGGTGGAATTTTATGAAGCGTCATTAGGGGGATTTTGTTTATGTTTCGCGCTCAGCTTTGCCCATATTTATTATTAATTGAACGCACAAATAATCTGAACAAATGCTTGGTTACGAAAATGCCCCGATCGCTCCGTTCCCGCGGAAGTTTTAATTATTGGTTGCATGGCGGAGGATTCGGGGCATGGTCAAGTCGTAACTATACAAATTTGTAGTGCATATGAAGTTGAAAGTCGACTGATTACGTGCTCTCGATGTCCCAATTAGCTCGACATTGATCCGCCTGATCCCAAAACTGTATTTAGTAAGCGAGTCCGAGCTTTGTCGCTGGGATTTTAATGACTGAAACCCCTTTGAAATGGGATTGAGTTAAACGCGAAGCTGATAACTTGGGTGGTGGAGGGGGATTTTTGGGACCTTGATAAGCAGCCTCACCCACACTCTAATCGCAACCCAACGGATACGGATACTGAAACGAATCAGTCGACTCTGTGTGGGAGCCCCGTACAAAGAACGGATGTGAGTCAATCAACAACAGCGAAAAACCGAAAACAATTCGAGTAATTCGGGAAAATGGAAATAATGTGAATATTGGCTAGTCCACTAACTGTTTGGGCGCCAGATCGGTTGTTGGCCAACTAACTAATTAAACCGCAATTCAAACATGTTGGCTGGCAGTTTAAAAAGCGCGCTTTGGCAAATATGCAAACATCTGTTTGCCTCAACACTCATCGCCTCACGTATCCGTGGGGGGATACATATGTATCATTGAACGAAAATCAATTTTTGAATGTGCACGGTATTCCTGTACCTTCCCCCTCCCCCTTCAGGTACTCTTTATTTTTTATGCGCCACCCGAAAATTTACAGCTTCACTGTTTGCAGTTCCCCTCTCGAGTGCTAAATAAATTTGTTGCCGCAAATATAAATGCCACACGTTACGTTTATTCATGCTACACCTGGATCGGTTGCTGAAGGGTGACGTCAACCCCCCCACTTTTCCCACTCAGCCTCCTCCTTCAGGTGACCTTCACAGTGTTTTCACTTTGCCCCGAGCACTGGTTTGTCCCCCTTTTTGGACGTGTTTGTCTTCCCCGGTTTGTTTTCAATGCATTTTATAGTTTGACTTTTACTTGGAAAACTCTCCTGAGGGATATGCTTAAAAGTCCTCTAGCTTACCAGTTCACACAGTCAATTTTAAGTGTATGGTACGTACCTGGAAGAGAGAGAAAACTGACTTAGTATGATATCTAAGAGAAGGTAGGTTAAATTTAAGACTGCAGTGTACTCTTCAATATAGGAAACTTTTGCTATGGTCACCGGCTTGGCCACATGGTGTGCCACCCTTCACTAAGTTCCCCTCTGGTCCCATTGTCTATGTAATAGATACTTCTTCGAGCTTGGAGCTTGCAGCAAAGATACACAGTTACTTTCAACTTTTCGCTAAGTAGGTGAAGTACGAACGACAACTCACTGTGCCATCTAGCCTTACAGGAAGTCAATGTACTTTTCGATCCCCACTTCCCTTCGCCCACGCAACAGTGTGCTTTGTAATTAAATATTTTTCACAAGGCAAATGCTCGCCGCAGATTGCGACTTTCTAAAAAAACACATTCCATTCATCGGAGGGCTGACTGGACCCGCGTTATCTCGAGATGCACTCATTTGTGGGCTTCGGTTTCCGTTGGATAAAACCCTTGACTTTGCCTCCTATTTTTTACTTTAATTTGTATTCAAATTTCGCCGTCTTCTCCCCACATTTTGCATGCAAATTTCGGTCCTTTGCCTTTGCCCTTGCCCAGCGTCAAATTGGTTGCGAGTTCTTTTCAATTTCGATTTCAATTTATGCCAAAAGCGCCTGTACGGTGGAGCTGGCAGGCCCAATTGTCATATTCTTGGGCCGCTCTCATATCGCCTCTTTGTTCCGCGATGTAGATTACGCAGAACTTTGGCTGCTCATCCCTTCCCTCCGGCACTACAACTTCTTCAGTCTGCCTGCGATTTCTCGAGATTATTTTTGCATTTCTGATTCGGTTCCCGGGAAATTATTCTGGCCCAGGCTAATAGTTCTCGATACTTGGACTCTGATAGGGCGCAAACCATGTTCTTCCTATTTATAAACTCGGGCTCCCCCTCCTGCTCCCCTTCCACCCTGCTGACTGCCATCTCGGGGCTTTTAACGACGGCACTTGAGTCATGTTAATGAGTCTAATATCGAAATTAATATAAATTGGAGGAAGAGAATGCAGTAAATTCAACGGCAGCTGCTGGGGGTGAGCAGAGTATCTGGGTCAAGTTATAGAGTGGTCATAAAGAGAGACAAGGGTGGCCACTAATTGATATTCGATGTAATTCTAAAATCTTCCCTAGCAAGATTTTACCGAAAAATAAATAAAATTAATTCAAGAAAACTCCCATATTTTATGATTGTCTAGACGCGGGGCTGAATGTCGAAATTTCATAACTTTATTCCTCCCAAAAGAGATGTTCTAAAGTATTTTCCACGTTTTATGTCAGTTCATATTAGGGGAAATGTCATTTAGCATTGACAGAAGAACTTATTAATGCTCCGCTGTGTGTCTGATATTCTCTCCAGTTTACAACACTGAGTGTGCCATTTTTTTACGACACTTGGCTGCTCAAACTAATATAGTTTTTATGTCTCCGCTGCTTCAAAGTGTCAATAAAAGTGCTGCACCAAAAGTGGGGCACATTCCGGCTGAGATTGACCCGAAACAGGCACCGAATACACACACTCGGCGACACTGGGGAAAAGCGGGGGGAGATAGAAAGCGGGATTAATTAAGCGCATTACTTGGGCAAACTAATTCATCTAAACTGTCATCATCATTTCGAGCAACTGTCAGACATTAGACGTTGACGAAAAACTTAACACATTACCCAACTCCATTCTGGTCAGGCGGAGAAGGTGGAGGGGGTGCTTAGGAAAAAGTCAGTTTTAATTATGTCGGAGCCGGGCCAGCTAAATATTAATGAGCAAACTCGGGGCACGCGAGCGGGCAACCTGGCAACCCTTATGAATACTGCATGGCCCTGGCAACCCATGTGCTAATCAATCAATTTTTTCGACACTCGCAATTGGTCGGACAGTTCCGTGTGTTTGCAAAACCACCGACTAACTATGCCTCATGTATAGTCATCGTCCTCATCATCGTCGTCGTTGCCGTCGACTGTAGAACGGTTTAAAAAGCTATTCCTGGCAGCGCTCTGATTGAGTGGCATGACCTCTCGGCGACCCCTCCCCCGTCGGTGATGTATGACAAAGATTTGACAGCTCTAATTCAAATCTTGTGTACGTTTTACATGCGAAATAAAGAAGAGCGGAGAGCACTCGGAGCGAAGCACTAATGAACTACATATGTCGGCAGATGGAAAATTACAAAATCTTGTATCTTCAGCTTTTAAAGTGCAGCGCGGCAGCCACCCCCGTCCGTCCTCCCACTCCGGTTCATTCCATTCCATCCACTTGATGTCAACGGCAATGAATAAATAGACTCTGGAGCTGCTACTCTCGGGGATTGGGGGACTGGGCGACTGGGGCACCAGGGCAGGTCTCCTTCAAGTTCCCAGCACGCGGAAATATCTCCATAGACGGCGTTTTGGCAGCAGTGGGGGAGGGTTCGCGAAATGCGGAAGTTGTGCATTGTTTGCGATATTTTAAAAACAAAAAGCGTGGCATAACAAAACAGAACTGCAACAAACGCATGTGGCCCACATTTTAAGTTATTCACAGACACAGAGACTCATAGAAAATGTGGCAACAAAAGGAGCTGTTGCTGCGGTGGCTGCCTCCCGCCCAAAATTCCACCCAGTCCGGCTGACAAAGCTTCAAGAGCCGCGCCGTAAGCCAGCCGAATTACGTGAATTATCTTTAATTGGGCTCGGCTGCCGTCGCGTAATAATTAATTTTGTCAGTTCAGTGTCAACGAGGCGATTTCAAATGCAAATTGTCCTCCATAAATAACGAAAATTGCCCAGCCGCTCGTGTCAATATTAATTGGACAGTTATCGCCTGGGGCGGGTGATTTGGCCGGCTGCTTGCTTAACCCCTGAGCCGCAAATCTATCTCCGGGATTCCGCGGACACTGGCGCTCCGGGAAGAAGGTGCCTGTGCCTCGGCTGGCCGAGTCAACGACCGTGGTGAAAAGTAACCGCAAATAGTGGCGGAAGGCGGTGCCGGCGGACAAAAGGCGAGGGCAGGCAGAGCCCCCGGTGCATTCACCTACATTTCGCACGCCATTTCCCCCTGGAAACCCCCTGAAAACCGACTGAAAACCCCCTTCAATGGCCGCACAAAACAAAATGGCGTCGTTGGCGGGGCACAAAAGGAAGTCTGCGGAGAATGGCTGACGGCGGAACGGCGGGGAACGCTGTGGAAAGTGCAAAAGACAACAAAAGTCAACGACTAAAACACTCGAGAGCCCCGAAAGTGTCCGGCAGTGGGTTATTCAAAGTAGCATGGTGGCGCCATCCAGCGGGCGGCGGATCAGTTGCTGTTTACAGTTACTTAGCACGTAAAATATTTGCCCCAAGTGCTCTCCACCACGCTAACGCTTCGCGAATTCTTCAGTCGATGAAAGCACAAGTTTGAACGAAGGGATGCGACTTCTGAACGTACATTTTGTGAGTATATTTCATTTACTTTTTATCGTTATCATATTAAGCCCCTGATCTTTTCGACCCTTTCTTTTCAGAAAATAAGTTAAAATAGCAGTGGTGAAAATGGGACACAGTCTATTGGTGGGATCTCAAGGCACCCGGCTTCCGCTGGCATTCGAATACATTTAATTTAAACTTTTCTCCGCACTCAAAGGCCAAACTCAACTCACACAACTTTTCCAGACTCCACTCGTGCCCATATTTTCCCAGCGCTTTGCGGCTTTCCTTACCCCATACTTACTTTACAGCCTTTTTGCATTCACTGCTTTTTGCATTTACTATAATATCTCCGGCAAAGTGGGGCGGGGCGAGGGTTGGAGGGGCTGGGGGGAGCAACCAGCATCGGGCAACTCTTTAGCAATTTTGTAATTTAATTAAAAATATTTTTTCAAGTGGTTTGCGCTGTAAATACAACAAACTATCCGCCGCCCCCGCGTCCTTGGGTCTACTTTCCCCGCACTTTCTGCACTTTTCCCACAGCCCGACTTTGTGTGTGTGCGTGTGTGTGGAAGAATTTTAAAACTTCATTTTGGGCTGCCGACGTCGCTCGAAGTTTCGAGTGCTCAGCGCTTTTCCTGAGTGTGTGTGGCGCAGAGCCTGTGTGTAAATATTTTTTTGCAATTAATTTTGAGCGGCTTATAATTTACTAATTTAGTTTTTCTGAGGCGAAGAACTTGCTGCACCCCGAAATGTTGCAAGAAAAACAGCGGATGAAAGGGCGACAGTCGAGGGAGTTGCGTAAAAGCCCTTTGTGGCGAGAACTGTGCCAAGCTGCACTCTGCGGCTAGATGGCTTTCAGCCCCTAACCGTTTACCAAGCCAGAAACGAGAATCATAGGGAATCGCTCGCAAATTGGGCTTTGAGAGGCGGGCCACAAGCCGAAATTAAATTAAATTAATCAAAATATATTTGCATATTTACCAGCAGCTGGCACGAAATGAAAAGTCCCATGCCCCACAAACCTTCTCATGGCAGAACCGAAATTCTAATTTACCAAATGTGGGAAAAGAATTTCCAGTCGAGTGGGGCAGTAGGGGCGGACGGACGGACGGACTGCCTTTTTGCCATTTGTATGATGCATATGTATTCCACTCATTCTTTTTCCTCCTGCTTTTTTGGCTGCTCCGCACAAAACTAAAACTAATTTGCAAAAATCTACCACGCATGTGTTTGCTTTTGTGTGTGAGTGAGGGTTTGCTCATTTTTAGCGCTGGAACCTTTTTGTGCCATTTTATTTACAGGCATGTAAACACACGAGAGGTGCACACACCCGCCCGAATACTCCGAGCCACTTCAGCGGGTGTTTCATGCGTTGGTTTTGGTTTGCGAGCTTGACAGCATTTCAATAGAATTAACACAAACTCGCACACATCTAGATGAAAGGACAGCAACGAGCGAAGGAAAATTAAATAAAATTATACGAGAAAAACACACGAGGCAGGAGGCAGCTGGCGAAGAGAAAAGCTTGCCAACGAAAGGTTCCACATGAAAAATGCGCATAAATAGTGCAGGCTTCGAGGGCGGGGATTGGGGGTTGGGCAGAGCCCCAAGTGGATCTGGATCCCTTTCTACGTTTGCATTACACATTTTGCAAGGGATGTGAGCTGGCTTGCCTGTTTGGTTAGGTTGCCACTTGACAAATTCTTACAGTTTTGTGAGCAACATTATTCCGTCCGCCTCCCCGACTTTCGGCGAGAGCCTCTTCGCTTCCAGTTAGTGAACCTAATTAAGCTCCCCACTCAGGCCCTCTCGAAAACCTTTTCGTCACACCCACTGCTCGAATACAATGTGCATATATCACCGATAGATGGTTTCGGAACTCAAAACTAATTTGTATTCCCTGGTTCCTATCTACGTTAACAAGAACCATTGAAATAAAAAGAAAATTGAAGGAATGGATCGTATTCATTAAAAACATGATCCGAAACCAGGCGAATATTTATAGGAATACAAGTTGAGACCCAAAACTGTTACCTTCGCTAATGGAACCAGGATTTCGCAGTTTCAGCCGTAAAACCCGGAGATGCCCTCCTCAAAAAAGATGCCAGTACAGGCAACAATCGGCCACCGACTGTCTATCGACTGGTAACCGGAGGATGGCCAATGACTGACTGACAATCACTTAAGTGGAAACCGATAAAAATCTTTAAGAAGTGAGCACAACACAAAACAAGAAGACAAGAGGAACAGGCAGAAGACTGAAGGCAGCAACGACCGGACAAAGCCGGCCCAAGAGAGCCAAAGTCATGACCAGGCCCAGACCCAGTCCCATATACAAGTCCCCATCCCCTTCTCCATTCCCAGGCAGAGGAGGAACAACAGCAATGGCAACACATTCGACATTTATGGATATTGAAGCTTATAGACAGGCAGTCGCACCACGGCGATAGGGGGAGCCGAGGGGTCGTTCTGGTAGACAGAAAACCGGATTTTTTATTCTTGGCCAGTTTTCCTCTTTTTTTCGGTTGAGGGGAACGCAAGAAAACACATTTTTCTTATGGAAAATTGCGGCCAGAGAAAAAAAAGAGATGGAGAGAGGGAGATGCGCTTTGGTCAAGAGGTCAGATGGCCACAGCAATTTAAAATTTATTTATGACGGAATTCATTTGTTTAATTAAATATATATTTCATGGCGCAGCGAACCGAGCGGAAAACGCATCCACGATACTCGTTTGTGCCACTTTTTCTAACCAGTTGCCAAGGGTAATATTTCTCAAATGGCCCCAACAATATAAAGAACTACCATATATTTGTTATATTTGCGCGTATGTATGTGCCGTCCAAATGGCAAGCGATTCTGCAGCAACAAAGTGGCAACAATTGTTGCGGCAAAGTATGCAACGCAAAAATGGAAAAGAAAAGTGCGCACTGCAAGAAAAATGGCACAGCTCAAAACGGCGGGGGAATGGGGGAGAAATGCAGGCGTGTGTATACCCATAAGCATACTTTCCACACCACTGAGCCCCCCCCCCCCCTTTTTTTTATCAGTCACAAAGGTACTTGAGGAATTTCTTTGCCTGGTTAACGCCACACGCCCTCTTTTCCCACCAACTGAAAAATGGTATTGCTGCACATTTTTGGATATGTGTGCCACCATACTTTTTGGCTTTTAGTAGGGAAATAATAAATATCTGTCCCCAAACTATTTGCAGGACTTGTATTTGCTTATCATGCACTCAAATTTCGATGCCCCTCAAGTGAACCCAAAAAAGGGCTATAAAAACCAGAGTCGAATGTATTCGAAAGGCAGGAGAGGATCAGAAGACTGCCTCGCTGCAGCAGCGAACAAATTGCGCTAAAGTATCTGCAAAATGCATTTCGAGGGCTTGCTTCCGTCCCCGGAGAATTGATGTCATTACCAATGTAGAATTCCTGCTAGAACATGTGTCCAGCCCAGCGAACGTGCACTGCACACTCAATCGGCAGGGAGTTGGGGGCCAAGATGGGGCAAATAAATTATTGACATAATGCCGATGGGCAGCTCCTCGCCCAGTTATGAGAACCTTTGGTAATTGATTTTCAAAACAGTACAGTCTGGAGGCAGCCCGGCCGCAAGGTAAACTTTCGTCTCCTGTGTCAACTAGAGCAAATAAAATATAATTGTAATTGCAAAAGACAAAAGATCAAAGGGATATGGCCTAGGACCAGGTCCCAGTCGCAATCGCAATCGCAATAGCAGTCGCAGTCGCAGTCCAGACACTTGACTGTATTCCCAGACTGGCAAAACTTGCCCATCAAGTCGAGAGCTGCGACGGAATAATAGCCATGATAATCATAACGTGGCCGACGATGATGACGTTGGGCTGGCTGCTCCGCAATTGTACCTGTGTCTTTGTATCTCTGTAGCCTCGTATCTTTGTATCTCCGCATCTATTGCATCTGTCGAGCATCTCTCAAGTGTGCGCAAAACACTCGTTAAATGTGCCAAAGTAAGAAATGTTTCTGCTCGTATTGATTTCAAGCACGGAGGGGCTCGAATGGGTTGTTCCCCAGCTTCCTTTGTGTTTTATGTCGCTCGCCTGTCCCGCCGTACACCTTGCGACTGTCAACGCCGCGGGAGAAGGAGGAGGACTTGGCCCGGGACCTGGACCTGGACTTGGACTTGGACTTGGCAGATGCCGTTGTCAAGTATTTATGCTAAGAGCTGTCAAACAAGTTGTAGTTACATTGATTACATGCCCCGATGTGGCATGCCTCCTTTTAATGCGATTGCATTACTTAGTGGGGACATCTGCGGATTCATTTGGGAATAGACAGAGCCCTCTGCCCCCGGGAGTTGGCCTCCAATTACTCAGGCAACTTAAAAATCATATTTCCTCTTCGATCCATCGTGCAACATGGCTGATGGTGAGGCATCCGTTCCGTAAGTTTAACCCTTAACCAGTTATCCAATCCACTCCCGGCCATTACGCACACCCACTGGGGCGGGCAATTGCCCAATTTGGCGAGCCAATTATTTTGGCCAACAAACAGCTTTTGTGGCAATTTGCAGACAGCGCAACTTGCATCAAATTGCAAATCCACACAAACACATTAAAACACAATTAGAGTGGCGTGGAGTGGAGTTGCAGTCAACTTCATTACACGAGCTGCGCCCACGCCTCGAACACGGCGAGATAATGCCTTGAGATAGTGCGGCGGATACAATGATAATAAAAGTAGTTCGCACAACCCATGCGAGGACCGCTCCTGCTGGCAGGCACGCAACTCCGCCGAACTCCATCGAACTCCACCGAAACTCAACCGAAACTCCCTAATGAGGAAAGTCGGGGGCGGTGGCCCAGGAGCTTGGTACGCGCTGTCGCCAGGGCCAACATCGCAGGCCGCCATTATATGGGTTTTCATTTTCATAGTAGAGCTTTTTCTGGGTTTTCTTTCACTTCCCCAGCACAATGCGAATATGTGGCCGTTGTTTTGGCATCGGCAATTTGGCTATCGACACACACGGCGGACCGCAAGAAATCCTTTGCTCAAAGGCACGCACATCGCAGTCCCCCATTTCCAGTCCCAGTCCCAAACCCAATCCCAAACCCAATCCCAGTCCCGTTTGTCGGGGTTCCTAGCAACACCCACTCGCTCGTTTATCTAGAAAGCCATAATGGGGAGACACGCATATGAGCCGAAGAGTGGGAGCCGGATTCCTTTGGCTCATCCATCGGTCGATAAAGCGAGCAGGAAGGCATTTCGACGGGGTCTTGGGGCGAATTCAATGGGTAGATAAAGCCTCCGGGAGACTCTCGCAGTACTGAGGCAGTGCTGATCGCTCAACCACTCACACCCCGAGACCAATTAGACCTAATGTGCGCTTCCAGAGGCATCGCCGTGTAAGTGACTTGTCATTAAAATTGAAACCTCGGGTCATTTTATGGCCAATGTACGCGGCCGTGTTTGGGCCCATAAAAACCATGTCGGTGGCGGCCCAAACCGAGTCGCAGTCAGTGCGTAGATAAACACAGCACTCTCATCAGCGCAATCTTTCCGGGCACGTACCAGGCCAAGGCACACACAAAGCCAAAGTTGAACGACATTGGGACGCAGACGCAGTCGCAGTCGCAGGAAAAATTTAATTTGGTTATTCAGAGGCATTTGTCTCACATGAAAATTAAAATAAATACACCGCGGCGGGGAGGGAAAACTTCGGAGGGCGGTTGGCCCGGCGGCTGGAGCGAATGGAATGATTTGTGCGCTGGAAACTATTAACGTCTCCTCGAAGGCGTCACGTGGGAGGACGAGGCGGGCGCGAAGAAAGAAAGGAAAAAGTTATGACCGAGAATTATGAGACGACAGGCTAATGGGAAAATTGCCCGGCGGGGAAAGCACTCGGACGGGCAGGGAGTGAAAAATAGTTGCAAAATTGTGCAAACCGTTGGGATTTTCGTAGTTGTGCTCGCTGTTTATAATAAATTAAGTGAAATCTATTACAATTTCTGGCTAATATGTGAGGAGCGTGGGCCGTCCCGGCTAACGGCTTTCCTCCTTTCCTCCACCAGCAACACAATAATGATGGCCACAATCGATTACAATCTGTTTGCTTGTTAAATTACAAGACCCAAGGAACTAACCCGTTTCTCCAGAGACAAACACACAGGGGCAGGGGGCTCTGACAATTTTACCATTTTTGCCATTCTGCTATTTGGCCGCCTCCGAAAGCGGCAAGCGGATGGAGGCCTCCATCTATGGACCAGACCGGGCCAATAAGCCAGTCGGCCCCTGAGCCTCTGAGCCATTCGACGTTTCACTGGCTCCGTTCGCATTGGTGCTTTATTTTGCCCATTTTCTTTTTGGGGAAAATTGCGTTCTTCCCGTTCCCCAGCTTCCTTGATTACGCTCCGCAGCAAACAAAAAGGGTCTTTCCTTAAAGCCCTTTTGTGTGTGTGAGCTGGCCAAATGACTTTGGGAGTCCATCGCCCGACTTGCATCTGAGGAAAGCGATCTGCTAAAGGGCTTATGATTGCCTCGCCTTCATCTCTCACGCCATCGCTTTGACCCTCTCGATGGGGCTCTGGAAGCTCATTAAGCGGCGGCCGGATCGTTTTGTTTTTGTGTGGCGATAAGGCCCACGTAAGTGGTCGGATCCCCTCCCCTGCCCCGCCTGTTAATGAAGTGTTATTTCATTTCATTTTTGTTGATACTTTTTCCTCGCCTCTCATATAAATTGCTCAATTGCAGACTCCGCACCTCGAGACTGAAAATTGCAGTCTGCAGAAGGGGGAAGATGCGGCATGCAGCATGTTGCTGTGTGTTGCTGTATGTTGGGTGCAGCAGCACACGCAAGCGCAAATGTCGATCCTACGACTCCGGCTGAAAGTCAAACTCAGACACCTACGCAGGCTGAAAGTAAATTACAAAAAGTAAATTACAACAATCTCGGGACCCAAGCTCCCCCCAATCTCACTCTCTATGGATGTTGCAATTAAAGCCAACAAGCTGTGGCATGCCACAAGTCCCCGGTGCAACTAGGCAAAGGCTAAACAAGCAATTTTCGCTCATCAGCGACAACGCCCACGCCGAAACGCGATGCTGACTGCAGAAAAAGTGGTCAACATGACAACGTTGACATGCGACATTAGCAAAGGCCCAGCACAGGGATTCCTCGGCGGACTCCTTTCCTCCAACCAACTCCATTTCCGAGCTCCTTGCGTGCTCCTAACCTGAGAAATGCCCGCAGCACACGCAAAAAATCGCAAAAAATCGCAGCGCATTCAAATCTCAGCATGTGCGTGAGCTCACGAGCAAAGGGGCCGGTTGGCAAAACATGTTATCAAATGCCTCGACGCACCACAAATTGCCAGGCGGAGCGAGGAAAGAAGCCCAAGAAGAAGGCCCCAACGAAAGTTGCGACTGGCAATTTGAATAAATAATTAATTTCCACCAATTAAGCGGGAGATGAAGCGGCACAGCCAGCAGACGAGGCCACTGTGTCAAGTGCAGTTGGAGAGAAAAGGGAGTTCTGGCCAAGATTTCCCATAAATCTTCCAATCACTCTGCGGTTTCCATCTCTGCAGTTTCCTATTGCCTTTAAATTCGCATTAAATTAGCAAATTATCGCCGCGTCTTAGGCAACTTGGAAACCCATCCGATCCAATCCCTCTTGCCACATCCAGTCCTCTCGAAATCCACCATGCAAAGCACATACTTCTTCGCCTCGCCTTGATTTGGGACGCTTTCCACGGCCACAGACCAGGCTGAGATTTTAAAAAGGAAGATCCCAGACAGGGGAGATGAGAACGGAGGGACTTGTCAAGGCGCTGTTCATGTCGGGATCCGCGAACTTCATCACTGCAGGCATAACCTGACGTTGACTGGATGTTCCCCGTCCCAGCTTGGCTAATTTTAAATTCAATGCACGCAACAGTCGCCGCCGTTTAGTTTAGATCTTCTCCTTGCCTTTCCGGCCCTCCTCCTCAGTGCATTTTTTCCGGCTCCTTTGTCTGGTGGGCTCTTTTTGTGGCCCAAAAACTATTTGCCAGCCATCCCAGTAATAGTTTTTTCCCCTTTCGCACTAATTATGCAGCTGCATAATCCGAGATGCCCAATCCCAGTTGCCAACTCTGGAGCGTGGGTGGACTGACTTGGCCAGGGTGGCCGCCTCCATGGCTGAGGGCCATAATTCATGCGGCGTCTGTTTTGAAATTGAAAGAAAATAATTACGAGGCAGCGGAAATTGAATTTCTTATTACAGCCAGTGGACTAAGGAGCCTGGCATGGGCTAAGTCGCCCTGGACTTGCTTGCAAATTAATTAAAATCCATAAAGCAAGAGACCTCTTGGTTCTGTCTGTCCTCCAGCTCCTCGAGGCTTCTTCGGTCATAGGTCAAGGCCTCGTTCGATCCGCCGCTCGCACTTAGTATGCATTGTATTTTGATTTATCGAGCTGAGGAGGGGCGTGTCGCTTTTCGGGGCTGCCCATGCATATTTCATTAGGCGGCCAATGAACATTTGAATTTCTCCCGGGGCCCAGCGTCTTGAGCAGTCTGCCAAGGGGTTTATCGATTCGATATAGTCCAAAGTCCCGGGCCCCTAATGGTTTTTTAAGTAATTTTGTTTCAGTTCCCTCGACTGCCAGTCAGTCTGACTGTGGGCCGAGCACTTCCCCAACAAATTTCCTGTTCCAACTTCTAAACAATCCCCAACGCAAACTTTGTTTACAAGTGCATTCCAAGCGGATTCTACAGCTCTCTCTTTGCTTCCTCCTACTTTTCTACAATTTTCTTTTTCGGCTCTCCCCCTGAGGAATTTCTTTGTCTTCCCGATGGGCTGCTGTTAATCATGGGACCCCGAAAACCGAAAACCGAAGGCACCTCAATCCATTTACGTCATGTTAGTGCCACCACCTAATGGCCACTTCTTGCTGTCCCTGGCTCCTCATGATGTTGTGCACTTAACGACACTAAACTCATTAGTATTTTCCATTTTTCAATTTTGCTACCGCAGCCTGCAAAAAATAGCACCGAACCCGAAATAGCGAATCCTTAACACCTAGCCGGGTCTCCAACGGCCCCGATCCCCTGGAACCCACTGCCTCCTGGCAGCCGCAGCCACAAATTACAAATTGAAAGTAGTTTGTATCTGCTGTCTCTTCTGCTGCCGCAACTCCCGACGGCAGTAAAAAATTTAAGTGCATAAGCAAAGTAGCTCCTCCTGGACGGGAACCCTCCTACCGATCCTCCCCCTCCTGCGGAGAGGGCATGTTATGCACTTTTTCCTGCGGCTACCGAAAAATGTATACCAGGCGAAACAACACAGAGGGCGAAAAACAACTTCTAAGTGGACGGCCGAAAGGAACGAAAGCCAACTGGGCACTTGAAATGCGGATGAGCCGAGGAATGGCCAGATACAAGGGGAAAAGGGCAACTCCGTCATTGTCTTTGGCCTGGTCTTGGCTATTGTTTCATTCATGAAGTTTCTGGGCTTTTGTTTTGTTTTGGGTTCGGGTTTGGGTTGGGGTTGGGGCCAGGGCTTGGGCCTGGGCCTGGGTTGGCCTCAAAGATTTTTCGTGTCTCTGCTTGGCTGTATGTATCTACATGGCCCAGAGCGAGGGGGCTGCTAACCCATAATTTGTGTTACTTTCGTGAAATGAGGAAGCAGCGAGTAAAACATATGCGATGTCTGATTATCTACCATCCAGAAAGGCAGGAGAACGCAGAGATAGAACGAATCGGGTAAGCCGAAAATATCGGGAATTCGTTCGGGGTATCTGCCAGATACTCGAGCGGGGAAGGGCGCACCCCTTCTATAAGGAGAGCCAGTCACAATATTAATGCCACTACTTTGCTTAGCTAATCGCCGATAGTTTGTCTTGCCCAGCGACTTCCGTCCTCGAACATTATTTTTGGGTCATTTGTTTCGCCCCAGCCCCGAGTCCCGGCGAGAGATACATTTGTATCTCGTGCTAATCCTTTCTGGTGGAAATAGAGCTGTGGCCCGGCGAGCGGTCTCATCCATCAGGCAACCTCAACGGGGATTAGTTTGGCCCCCGAAACTCTGCGTCTGAGTCTGCATTCGTAAATGATTATTAATTGCAATACTCGTGGGCTGCCATCTTTTATTAATATCGAAGTGCAGCCGCCGTCTGGGGACCCCACACACTCACTCCCCTTCCCTGATCAAAACTACGTGCTATAAATGACTAATTCACGGCGGCTATTGTGATAGTCGGTCTCCCCCATTCCTGTCGTCATCTTTTGTCTATTTTCAGTGGCCGCCACTTTTGTCTCGTTTTGTCAATTCATTCGCTCATTCCCTCAATCAATTGTCTGGCGATAACTATCTGTGCTATACATGCCCTTGGAGGATACGAGTCTGGAGGGGATTAGCCCGGGGTCGCGCATCCACAGTTCTCCGTTTCTATCTCTATTTCGGAGCGCGCGAGTGTGAGTGTAAATATTTGGACAATTTATTGCCATTCGTTTGTGGGAACTCGATGTCTGGGGGGAGATTTTAATATTTTGTTTTGCTTAAAATACTTAAAAAGATACCCGGATAAATGTGATAGGTCCATCGTTACTCGCTAGCGAACATGGCTGCTGGGATTTGGTGTCGTTTACGTACCTGAAAGCAGAGGAAAAGAAGATTTTGATTAGCATTCAGTCGAAATATAATTTATTCCAAAAAGAATCCATTAATGCTTCATCGCTGGAGCCCAGCGAAGGCGAAATTACCTCAACAACTGTCATTTTGACAGCTCGCTCAGCTGTCAGTTCAGTGAAATGGAATGGGAGGGGAATGGAGGAATGGAGGATGAGGAGAGAATGAAACAGGCGAAGCAAAAAGGGAACAGGGGAAGCTGCGCAATAAAGCCAATAACAAAATGCAGCAATAACAACAATGGATGGTACAGCTTTCGCAGGGATGGAGAATAACGACGTTTTTGTTAAATTAAAAGTTTATGAGGCATTAAATGGTCAACAACAAAGCAAAGTTGCCAAAAAAGAAAAGCATAAAGTCATACGGAAAACTGCGTGCGAGGGGAGTACAGAAAGTCATTAAGCCAGCGATGACGACAACAATATTAAATTGTCATGCCGAGCTTCAGCTGCTTCCTCTTCGCCCTCCGCTTCTTCTTGCTTCTTGCTCGGCCACAGGTCATTAGACCCACGGGCATCTAAATTGCATTATCAACGCCAATAACGGGACACGAGCTACTGGCACTATTCCAAAGCACCATCAACCATACACAATCCACCCCCTCCCCGCGGCGTTCATAAAAACATTATTTGTCAACGCCAAAAGCATCATCGCATTGTCCGGGGATCTGCACAGAGGGTTGAAGACCTCCTCTTCGGGGTGTGAACGTTGCAACCATATGGCGTGCGATCGCCCTCTGGTTGCAAATCTTTTCGGTGCCAAAAAGTGCTATTAATTATTTTTTATTGAGTGTGCGCCTTGATGAAGTCGCCGGGCTCAGGATCTCCCTGCAGCTCGATACCGCCCGGTAATCACCGAAATTTGTTAGGTATTATCGTCAATGGCAACTGCATTTGTTTAATTATGAAGACATGTGGCGGTGGCGTCGACAGTTGTGGCTAATGACATTAGGCCCGGCCGGAGATCAGGCCGAACCGGCAGCGAACGGAAGCCCAACATAATCCCCGGCATTTGCGGCCGAGCATTTAGAATTGGATTTCTTTTCCAATTTCCAGTGATTGCAACCCCTTCCGACCGCCCTTCTCCCCGGGGGGTGGCTGGTCTGCGGTTTTCGCTGCAGCCCAAAGGGGAACTATTCAAAAATATTCAGCAGGTGAGTGCGGGGATTAGCACGACTGCGGTTCCCAGTTCCTAGAACCACTGCTCCGCCCCTGTGTTCTTGTAACCTCATTTTGAAGTTAAATAAATCCATGACATTCCATAAATTAGTCCTCACACGATGATATATGTACGCAAGCAGACACGACACGAACTCCATTGGCTTGGAGCCCCAGTCCCGGGTAGCGTCTTGTGTTTTGGCACATGACCCATTTACGGGGAGACGACACCAGCTGGGGTCCTACAGTTATGGCTATGCCCCAAAATGTGTTCATATGGCGTGTGAAGTGAGCTACGAAGCCGAAATCAAATCGCAGCGCCATTAAAGGCAGACCTAGAACCCTCCTCCCCCGATCACGGGTTCCAAGAATTTCCCATACTAGCCGTGGCCAATGCATTCGGAACCCTTCTCAGCTCCGGCGACTTGGAGTCAGAAACAGAAAACGAAGCGCAGAAGAATCGGATTCCGAAATGAATATGAGTTTGACTGATTAACCAATGCGAATCGATTGTCTGCACTCAATCTACGATTGCGACAAGGCGGCCCGGGATTATCCTTGTCGTCCCACGTGTCCCCTTGCCCCGTAGATTCCTCAAGCCAAACAAAAAGGAGAAAAAACAAGAAATATTCACATATTTCCTCCGCTCAGTCTGCTTTTTTCGTGGCTGTCAGAACTGACAAACGCAAATGATTTATGTGTGTTTGCATGCGTGTAAATGTCATTAAGAGGGTGAGTCCGCCTCGAACTCGAGGGTGGGGCTCTGGAGCGAGTAGTAAGTAGTCGTAAGCGGAGCAGCCAGCTTGGCGCATCGATTTGCTGTCTTTGACTTTCAAACTGCAGAGCTGTTGACATTTAACGACGACTATTCGTTCTCAGTCGATTCCCTCCCAGTTCTCCCCCATCGACCAGATTTGACATTAAATAATGAGTTATGCCGCTGACGCTTGAGAATTTGCAACATGTTACGAATCCGCCCCCGCCCTTCCACTCCCCCGAAGGGGTGGGGCACGTTGTCTTAGTTTTGGAAAGCGAATTAGTCATCGCAGTGGCTACTTCTCCCGATTAACATATCGTTAATGCACACCATACTGGCAGTCCCCCTCCACGGTGGTGCCAATTCATCATCTGCCCGACTTTGCATGTTCTGGGCTCCTTTCCGCTTGGCTGGCTCTCCCTGCTGTCCGAAAACTTTGCAGATTGCTGATCTATCTTTCACATACTCGTGGTTTCGTTCGCCTTTCTTGATTCAAGGCATGTGTTTCGGCGCTGTCTACTCATCAGCAACTGTCACTCAGTTGTCCGTCCGCCAGTTGGATAAACATTTTGCACAATGCTTCAAATTAACATTTCCGCGGCCCACAAGTGTGGCGCCTGCGCGGTGGCAACTGAATGCCTAATTAAGTTGCCTCCAGTCGCAGAGGTGTGTTGCCGTTGCTGCTGTGCAGTTTCTGCAGCGCAGCCGCCTTGGTGTTTACCTTCTATTATGCACCTTTTGCACGCCACATCAGTCGGATCTGCCCCTCCCAACTCCTCCCCTCGGCGACTACTGGTTTCGGCCTGCTCATGTGTTTTTGCGTTGACAGTCTGGCATGTTTCTTCAGCTACTCTTTTCTGGGTGCAGGCTTGAAAGTTTACTTGACTTGGCCCAAGCCAAAAAATATGGCAAAACCGCTGCGTGTTAGGGGCGATTGCCGAAATCGCTTGTGGTTGCGCAAAATCTGATCCGAGAGAGGAGTTTTGGATACGGCGACGACAGATCCTAATTGCTAATTGCGTGGCCCGGGTGGGCACCATCTGTCCAATGGCTCCATTCATCTGCCACATCATTTGCTCATTTGCATGGACTTAACACCCAATTTCAGGTTTTTCCTACACCCCCACCCTTGCCTGTTTTACCAGCCATTATGGGATAATTTACGGAGCACACAGCCACGTGAAGAGGGGGGAATGGAAATGTATTTCATATTAGTATCCTCCGCAGTTGTTGTTGTCAACTTAATGTCCCTTTCAGACTTGCGCGCCTTAACATCCTTTTTTCCTCAGCCTCAACACATTTAATTAACAAAGCAATTAAGCATGACAAGGCATAAGGCAAAAGCAATGAGCATGGAAATGAGAATGGGAGTGGAGAAAGTGGGAAAAGCGAGTAAGAAAGCATTTTAAATTTAATTTATATTTGTATGGATGTCCCTGTGCCCGAGTTCCGTTCCGTTCCGCTCCGTTCCGTTATTATTATGGAATAATGCGTCGGAAATAGTGTTTGTGTATGTGAGTGGATGGACGAAGGACTCTTGGCATGATGACATTTTTATTGCCATCACTCCCCTGCCCCGTCGCTTGGCATAAAACAAAAGGCAAATTTATGCATAGCAGGGAATTTTTTAATTAAATTTCAGACCCAAACGTCGAGAGACAAGGCCAGAAAGGAGTTGGCCTGGAACAGTGGATGTGGAACGGAAAACGTTCTTAACGCTTTTATTTTTTTGGCATCCAAGGCACCCATCAACAACTCCCGAACACTTCATCGGGTTACGGCGGCGGCCTATAAAGGTTCTTTTCCAGCATCGGATTGGCAATGGGACTCAAAACGATCTGTCATATTCTGACAGCTTACAATGTGTTCGACACAGTCGGCATGTACTGGCAACAGGGCTGCATTGGGATTGGCATCGGGATCGGGGTGATAATTAACTCTGCTCGAAAGGCATAAATCAAAAATTATGCGACGCTTCTTTCACAATACGCTGTAATATTTTCGGGATGGTGTTTTTTATTAAGCCAATCTCAAGACAAGCGCAAAAGTGCAGCTCATGTCATCTCGGTGAATCGTCGGAAAGTGCAAGCTCACTCTGGAGCCACCATCGATCACGGCCAGCTTCCAGGGAGGGCACCGGGCACATGTGGCCCGGCAATCCTCCCACAGCGGACTACACTACACCCATGTGTTACAGTTTAACCCCTTTGGACGGGCCAACTAACAGCTCTTCTGGCAACGATCAATCATACAAAAACATTCTACATATTTCATTTTGCGCTCCGTTTGTTTGTTTGTCTGGCCGCGTCTGTTCGGTGGGGGATGTACTCTTGACATTTTAAATACTGATGGCGAACAATAATGAAAATATTTAAATAATAATGATTCTTCGCTTTTGTGGGGGCCCCTTGACGGAAGTGTTTACTCTGCACTAAGCTCGGTTCAACGATTAATTATCATGAGAGATGGATGGTTCGGGGCGTTGAAATACGATTCTACTCGTATGTGGGTTCCTCGTGTTTATCATCTGCAATTTCGATGACCGCAATCGCAGTTGCAATCGCAGTCGCGAAACTATGTCAATCGTCAGACAGCACTTTCTCCCTCCGCTGCGAATCGGGTTCGCACGCACGAAAAACGCGAAACGAGAAGCCATCAATGAAAATACTGCCTTTCCCACATCATAGACGCACGCAAATCCTGCAGCCAGTGCAATTGCGGTCTCAGGCCGGCAATCAAGTGAAATATGAGTCGCGTAATTGCATGTGTGTGCGGTTGAGGAGGAAATTATAAGCGAATTAAAGCGCGCTGCCCCGAAGAAGCCGCCGTGACCCCACCTGAGAACCCGCCTCGCAGGGGTTCAGTGAACAGTTATCTGCCGCTTCGGGCTTTAAGGTCAATCCATGGGAGGGGAGGGGGGCGAAAGCCACGTTTAAAATTCTATTTGGCGCACAGCAGCAATTTACCAGGAGGTGCCGGCCAGCCCGGCATGCTGATGCTGATGCTGATGCACTGCCTGGATCCCGAGCCAGACCAGACTAACTGCTGGGTAATCGCATGCGGCGCAACTTAAGCATCGCCTTGCAACCTCAGCCCCCCCAACAACTCAACCCCATCTCATCCCATCTCGGCGTCGTGTGCCATCAATGGACTCTGACTGACTCTGCCAGCCGAGAGGAGCCAAGTCCCGATGTTTGGGGCGAGATAAGGCTGCCCTAGACTGGGCTGAATGGAGATGGCCCAACCAGATTGGCAGCAGGATGCAAAGGAGCGGCTTCCCAAGAACCGGGTTCTATTCGGGAATCGGGCTGGAAACGGAACCGCCGAAAGATGGCGCTGCACACATGTGTCCCTGCCTTGGCATTTTCCTTCTCTGCTTTCTTTTTCCCGTGCCCCAGCACTATTTGTTACTTTTTGCTCAACCTCTGAGGCAGCGCTTGGCATGCGTCGCATATATCACAACTTCCAACTACCAACTGCCAGCCAACCTCCTTCATCCTCCTCCTCCTCCTCCTGCCGAGCTTGCGGTTTTCGTGAGCTGCATGGGGATATATGGCATGGTGCATGGGGTATGGGGTATGGGGTATGGTGTACGGGATTGGGGATTAGGGATGGGCGTCGGGATGGGTGGACGGGACAAGACAAGGCAACGTTGACGATGATGATGCTCTGATCCCCATGTGCAGTTTTTGTGTGTTAGCTGGCACAACATCAAGGTTAATGGCTGGGAAGAGAGCACTCGGGCAGCCTGCCATGGAGTTATGCCTCCACTCGGCTTTGGTTGGGAAATGTACACCGCTTTACCGTTTGGCTAAACATTTAAGCTGCTCATTTCCTAGGAAATCAACGAAATGGGCACAGCTACAGCTTCGGGATCGCTTTCAGCGCACCAGCCCCAGCCCCAGCCTCAACTTCAGCTCCAGGTCCAGGTCCAGTCAGAGCCTTCCGCTGTCCAATGTCCATCCACTGGGATGGCTATTTTTGGGCTAATGATGCTCTCTGGCCAGCGCCGAGAACCCAAGGCATCAGCGGCATCGCAGGCCAAAGCCACTCGATGTCCATCATTCATTTGGCTTCGATGTACGAGCCATGTTTATGTTTATTGACTGTTATGGACATGAGTCACAGTTAGACGACGACGATGGACAATGCGATTTTAACGGAAGTGTTACAATGAGACATTACGAGAGGAGTAGCCCGGGGGGACAGCCAGAGATGACGGTCGCAAAGGGTGCTGGGGGAAGATGCCTCGCCCAGGTCTGAGTTGTCCATTACCATCCCATTCCACAGCACACCATACCACATCATACCATCCAAGGGCCCTGTCAGTGTCAGTTGCCCTGAGTGGAGTTCTCCTCTGGTTATTTGCTTAAGTGCAAATATGAGCAACTATTTGCTAAATGACAGTTATTGCTGATTAGCTGTCAGACGTTTTGACAGCATGAAGAATGATTCGCAATTTTCGTTCGGCTGCCAGCCTGGTTAAGTTCGGGTTCGGGCCTGGTCTTGCAGTTAATGATGTAGCGTATGGTTAATTAGAACATTAGTCTCCCGCTCGACCAGGCGGGCAGTTGTGAGAGCAAGTTTAAATCATTAGCAGAGCCCTGCTGGCTGTCAAAATCTCTGGCTGCCGATGGGGGAAGCTCTGACTGGACGGATAATGGATAGATTGGACGGATGGAATTGGGCGGGTGATGTATGAGGCTGACTGCAGGTTAAGTGCTTCAGTTCTAGCTCGGCATCCGGGTCGGGGGGAATGCACCAGGTCGTAGAACTTCTTGGCTTCTACTGCTCCCAGAGGGGAGTGAAACAATAGGGACGGTACCAAAGTCAGAGCCGAAAATTACGCATGCCTAAATGGCAATGCACAAATTATGAGGCAACACTGTACAGGAACGTGGAGCAATAAAAAGCAATCGCTTTGCGGCCAAAATCGATGGGCCCGGAGGCGTTGAGAGGCGGCCAGGTCCGGATCGTGTGTACCTGTGCCGATCCCAGTCGAGAGGGTCGAGAGTCGAGGGTGCAGTCGGCGGTGCTCGGCTAAAATTGAATATGGCCAAAAGCGGCTCGCAAATAGCCAACAAGGGGGCGGGCGACCGGCAGACGGAGGCGATGCATTTGCTCCTTCTTGGCTATTTCGCCTTATAAGGTCGCGCACATAAATAAGCGCAGCAGAATGCATTGCGGCAGAGTCTCAATCGTCTGAGTTTGGGCTTGAGTCTGAGTCTGGTCCCGGGTACCGGCATGCAGCATTCAGCATGCAGCATGCAGCATGCAGCATGCGGCATGCAGCATCTCCGCATCTCAGAGCAGCTGCTGTGGGCAATGGGCAACCGTCGTGCTCCAGCAAGAGCAACTTGAACACCGGCAACTTGCATCGAGTACCATCAACAATTTCAACAATCAACTGATGAGAAAAGGAAATGAAAAGTCAACATAGGGCACACAATATGCACAATGCACAAGAGGCGAGTGGAGCCCGGCTGGGGATGAGTCCAGACCCAATCGAATCCGAATCTGGGTGTAGTGGGGAGCTGACATTAGCTGACCGCAGCAACTGGGCCTTTGGCTCGGCTTTAGCCCCGGAGTCAGCTCAATTGGGGGCTCATCGAGCGGCAGTTGAAAAGAAAATTGCATCTACCAGTGGATTAGAAAAAGCCAAGCTCTCAATGGAGAGAGATGAAGATGCCTGGGAATTAAAGACTTCGAGTGCCATTGGGAGGAAAGGAAAGTTCAATAGTACAAGTGAGGTTCGAAGACAATGGAATATGAAACAGTTTCTACCTCCGAAATTCTCCCAAAGAGATCTCTACTTTCGGTTGTCTTCCATTTGATGATATAGTCAGACCCCTTACTTTCGGGAAATCTATCAATCTCCCTGCAATTGTGGGCCTAGGCCTGCATCTTTTCCAAAGCTTAACAGCCCGATCAGATCTTCCCCGATCGGATCTCCGCTTCCTGCCCCCTCGTCCACACTCGGTACCATCTTTTGTCTACTGCGTGCTTCGCCTTCTTTGGGATCTTCGCGGGCATCTTCGAAGATCGTTCGATTTTGTGGCGCGCTATTAAATTGTAAATTGGTCGGGCAGCGCTGCCGCTGCGGCAAACGTGTCTGAATGCCACATCGTATTGAACCGGCTGCTCCCCCCCTTCCACTCCCTCAATCGATCGTGAGTCGTGTGCAATTTGCTGGCCCAACCCGAAGACTCCAGTTCGATGCTGGCCTGACCACTTTTGCTGCTGCGCATGCGCGTGGTTCGCTTTGGTTTTTTGTGGTTTCGCTGATTGTCGTGGCTGCCCCGATCCCCTCAAGCTCCTGATTCTCCTCCCCCTGTCGCGGGCTAATCAATTCTTCCTTTTCATTGCTCTCAGTCTCCGTTCTTCTGCGCTGCGGTTTATCAACGCTTTATTACACTGACGTTTTGTCAATTTGATTGCCATTGATTTGGCTCTTTTCCGAACCCTCTTCGGTTCGGTTTCCCAGTGCCGAGACCTTGAACTGTCTCCTCACTGTCACCGACCGCGACTGTTTACTGTGGTAATGGCTGGACTCTTAATTGCTTCCCGGTAACGAGCTTCGAGCCACCTCCAATGGCCGGCACTCTTGGTTTTGTTGCCGACTATTCACTTTCGCAAAAGGCATTGGAGATTGGAGCCAGGGCACTTGATTTTTATGCAATCGATTGTTATGATTTCATTTTTTCGGCTTTTCCTTTTCGTTTTGCTGGTGGCCGGCAGTTATCGAAAAACTGTTTCGTATGCTGTAAATTGATTTTGTTTGCCGCATTGTGGGTGTTGGCAGCTGGGGATTGGAAACTGGAATTGGATTTGCAATTGGAATTGCTGGCCCAGGGTGGATGGCCCGACATGCATCCCAACAAAGCCCGTTGGCGGGCGTTTCACACGCTCCCCTTAGAGGTTCTTCAACCTGACACGGCCACGATGATGCCTCGGCCCTGATAACCCAAATGACAACTTCATTTCCAACCCATTCGATGTCCACTTCCAAGCCCATCTTGATCCCGTTCCCTGCTCACATTTCATGGCCCTTAGCCGGGCACTTGTCGGAGCCATCATCATCATCATCGTAGCAACAATCGAAGAAACCATCGAAGGCATGTCCAATCCCCTGCCTGCCCCAGTCAAAGAGTGTCAAAGAATTGACAACTTTATTGCCCCTAAATATGGTTAATGACCGCGGCCAACTCGGAGTCAGCCGAAATTCTTGTCAACATATCGAGGGCCATTAACCAAAATAATGTCAAATGTCTTTAATTGTTTCCAAGTGGTTTCCCTCTCGGATTCCCGCCCACTCAGCATTCACCACTGACCCCTCAGCCCGACCATCTTTCGCGTGGGCCACAGCAGACGCCTTTGCTGATTTATTTAAATTATAAACAAAAAGGCCACAAATCGGCGGGGCTGGGGCTCCAAGCCAGAGGCTCGGGGCCTTTGAAATGCGCCGCCATCGAATTATTGCTCTTGGCACGGACAGTTGCCACATGTGTGTGCCCCATGCCCCTCCACACCGCCACACCACCACACCTTCACGTCGCGCTGCTGATTAATATCTCACAAATTTTTGGCTCTTTGACGGATTATTTCCCAACTCATTCGCTCTCGCACACTCTAGTGCTGCGATTTGTTCCACAAAAGCCGACCAGAACAAACAAAAAACAAACAGAATTTAGCACAATTTCCATAGATGGCTTTAGAAGTCTGGTGTTTATTTTGTTCTCGGCGTGTTTTATGGCTTGCTTAAGTGCTCGGCCGCAGATTGATTGAGTTATTTGCAGTTGCCCGGCCAACTCCAAATATAATTTGTGGATTCTGTACCGATGCTGATGCTGATTCCGGCTGCCGTATCAATTCAAATCGAGTATACCGATTCTGCGAATGGTTAGGAGGCCCCAATCCTCAACGTTCGTGCGCTAATCAAGTTATCTATGGGTCGGCTCATTTTCATTAGATTCGATTAGGGGTGTCTGGGTCGCGTTTATGAGGATTAATGACTCGAGTGGGCATAAATTTGCCCGGCTCAAGCCTGCTCTCCCATTTCCTATTTCCCATTTCCCAGCAGCCATATGTAGGAGCAGAAGCCGAGGCCGAAGCAGTTGCCACAGCAATTTAATTTCCATTTAAAAGGAGAAGCTGCCTCCACTCCAAGCCGTTCCATGAGTAGTTTCTTGTTTGCCCCACCAAATGATTAATTAGTCCATCCCCACCGAGCCATCTGTATGTATCTGTGTCTTGTGTGGTTGCGGATTCCATCTGATGGTTTAATAATAAGACAAAATCGTCTATTGTGCAAAGAGTTTGAGCTCGCTGATGACCCAAAAAAGATGGGTTCAAAAGCCAAACTAAATCATATTTTGTCGGACCAGATGGCAAACGCACAGAGGTTGCGGGGGTGGAGAGGGCAAAAATTGCTAATTGTTTGTCTTTTGTTAAGCTCTCGTCCATCTCGCCCAGACCATACTTTCTACAATTAAACGGAGATGTTTTCTCGTCTCCGCTTCACTAATCTGCCGCTTGTTGAGGTTGTGGGTCTTTTGTAGAGTGATTACCTCAGTTGGTATTTAGCTATTTCTGCTCGGGGATTTGAAAGTGAAAGCCCTCGTGGGGCGGGGCTCGTACTGCCCGATATTATCTGGTGTGGGAGAGTTGAATGTGTACCTTTAAATTATGAGGCGGAGAGTTGGAAATTGTCAAGATATCGATCAGAGGCCCCGCTCCCATTCCACTTTGGTGACCCCGTGTACCGCCCATTACGGTGCCCCAATTAAGACCTCACAGCTTATTTAGGGTTGCCAATTTTATTTAATTTCCACTCCAGCTCCGCTGCCCTGCTGCCCCTCCAGCAACAGCGACCGTCGTCAAACATTTGCACGTAAATTGTCAAGAAAAAAGAAGTAGAGTAAATATTGACATTGCGTTGTAATAACGCAGCATTAACAGCAACAGCAGCACGAGGAAAACCCAAAATGGCGGCTAACGACGGAAATGGAAAAGCAATTCCCGAGAAGGAACGGCAGCGAAAACGGAACGGAAGCGGGCGGAGGACCAGGACCACTCAGCCAGGCCGAAAGCTTAATAATGTAAATTTCGCTCTAAGCTATTTCCAAAGACTAATGGTGCGTTTAGTGCGGGCCGAGCAACCCCTGAAAAAATCAGAATGGCGCGGCAGCCAGCGGGGAAAACTTTCCCTCACACGTCTCAAGGTGGAGCGAAGGAAATCGGCATAGGGCTACCGCAAGTTTGCGTGCCATCAGCCCTCCCTTACCGAGATCCAGAATTATTAAGCACTGGAGATTATGCAAAGAACAACAGCCTTTGGGCGAGAGGAGTCCATGTATCCGTACACCAATTTTAAGGAAAAGTTTGTGGTGATACTTAGCAAAGAATATGCATATTTACATTTATAATATGCTGATACATAGTAGTGAAATCCATATAATTTAGTTATATAAGGGTTTAGAAAAAATGTTGTAGGAACTATTCCTAACTGAGTGCAATACGATCCCGGTGGATCCCATAAGTCGTTTCGTTTATTCCTTCGACTCTCCAGGCAAGATGCATCCCCGTTTCGCTCTCTTTTATTAAAAAGAAAAAAAGTCGGAGGTCACACGCTCTGGAAGAAGTCCCTTGAGCCCTTTTTTGAGCATCCCGAGCTTTCATCTTTATGTCAACCCATCGATTTTGCTTCGCATCTTCTCATTTTCCGCTCCTCGGGAGTCTTCCCTCATCAGGATGCCACTTAAGACGGCTTGCAACCCCCACTTGCGCTTTCTGGCTAAAATTGTTTGTTTGGGGATTTGCATGTTTTTACAGGCCTCCACGGCTCTTCACCCCTTTGTTCGGCTCTACGAGAAGTTAACGCTTATTTATTGTTGGGTTTTTTGCACCTTTCGCCGTTTTCTTTTCCCTCCGTGGGCTCTCAGTTTCTGGCTTTCATGCTTCAATGAAAATGTTAATAAACGCCCGTCCTGCCGCCCCTTTTTATCCGACCCACTGTCTGTCTGTCTGTTTGTTTGTGTCTTTGTTTCCCGCTGCAGTGGGGCAGGAAAAGCCTTTAGCGCCTAAAATTAGACTTTCGCTGAGAGTGAAAGTGGGGGGCGGCGAGGCAGGGGTTGATATGTGCTCGCCGGGGCCTCGACAACTCAATCAGCCTGATTAACATTTCACTGCGCAGCCTTGGCATTTGCCTTGCATTAGCCAGCGACGTCTCAAGTGTTTGTTTTTGTTCCGCACCCTGCGAGCCGGGGCGATGAAGTGGCTTTCGAGAGAGCTGAGCCTGATTTCACTTTGGCCACAATGGATTTATTGTTTGCAGAGTGCTGGGGTGGCCGAAAGCCCTGCTAAAAGGCTCTTTAGCCGAGGAGCGTAGGAGGAAGCGTTTGGCAAGGATTTCGTTCGGAGCTTAAATAATTTAAATGCCGAAAGAGACAGAGATGCGTACGTGACAAGCGAAGGAGTCCGATGGTATCCACCCCTCTGGAGAGATCCCTTCCCAGTGAGGAAACTGGAGATGCTATCCACTAAGCAAGGTCAAGATCGAACGACTGATATGACTCAACCGCAGAACAAAACAAAATATTACGAACGGAAAACAACAAAGCCATTACGGACACTGCGAGAAATATAACTAACCTACTGAGTTATTACTAGGGACCGAAAATAATCATTATTTGTGAGTTTTATATTGAAAAGACTACTGTGACTCTTACTTTTTCATGCCAAAAATGCCACGAGGGCAATACCCAATTTGAAGAGAAAATTGCACTCTATTTTCTCTTGCCAGCAATGTATCTAAAAACCAGCCAAATTTGAAAAAAATATCAAAATATCTTAGAAGGGCATTTAAAATATAAAACACAAATAATGATGACAGCACAAGTGATTTCGAATCTTCAGCAAATCATTCACATAAACAAAAACAAAAGCACAAGGCATCTTATAACCGAACTGCGAAATGAAACTTCTTCGGACCAAAGTCTTGGCGTGACTGAAACCCCGAAAACGATCCCCAAACTTAGGGTCCATTGGTGAGCCCCAAGCTCGGCGATCGGTGGGACAGAATCCGCGAATCGATTTCCCGTTGGACAAACTTCCCAAGCAATTTACTTAATAATCAACAAGAGCAGATTCAGAAAATACCCAAAATATACATGGAGTCGTATTTAAATTTCGTTTCAAACACCCAAACGGGGGAAGAACTCGCTTACATTTACCGTTAGCAACAGCAGGAGCAACAGCCAAAAGCCCCAAAAGCAGGGGAAAATAATAAGAACACACGCGTTCCTCCAGAGTCCCTCATCCACCTCACCACCTCCTCCAGAACCCCCAGATCCCCCAGAACCCCTGACCCCACCATCGTGACTCCCTTCACGTGCGCTGAAATTTAAGTGAGTTTTTCTTTGGCGACGTTGCCGCCTTTTGGCTTTTAATGACGTCGACGACGACGACGACGACGACGACGACTCTGGGGCATGCTTATGCACATTTCGAGGCACAAACACCCGTGCACACGTGTATTTATACAGAAATTTAAATTTTAAAATAACAACCTTCTCGGGCGTCCCCATCATCTTTGGCTCTTGGTCTCTTCTTTGGGCTCCTTCGCCAGTTGCTTCATTACCTGGGCACCGGAGGGCTTCTCCGGGCGGCGGGGTCCGAAGTCAACTGTCGAGGAGATCCAGGTGGGTGGGTCATGTCTGGTCCTGGCTCTGGAGCTGCTCCAGGTTCTGGTCCTGGTAGCAAAATGTCATTTTGTCACGCAGCGGACGCAACTTCATCACTCGCCCCGCCCATCCTACATACTGTATCTGTCCTGATCATTATGTTTATTAAATTGCCACACGCAGACGAACACAAGGTGGAAAGCGGGCCTGCGACAGATTTTCATTTTCATGCGGAGCACAAAAAGTTTTCCTTTCCTCGTCCGCATTCCAAGGCGGCATAACTTAGTTCCCTGGCTCTCCGAAGTTCTGCGTGTTCTACAAATGATTCCTGCTCCCATTCCCCAGTCCAATTTGCATATTTTCGTGAGTGTGCATGGCCTCGGGTGTGCCACACACACAGTGCACACCCCGCACAACTGCATACAGTGGGGCTTGTTAGGGCCGGTCGACAAGTCAATTAGTCTGGCCATGCCCCACAGGTGTACCACCCGCAATACCATTTGAGTAAAATAAAATAAGTAGCAGTTCCAGGTAGAGTCCCGCTCTGCGCGGGTTATTAAACGGTTCTGGGGAAATGTTTTGATTGGGGTTTAGTCCGAGGAATGTCCTACATTTAAAGTATTTATAAGTTCCACTTCTAAGATGTTGACATTTCCGTTCACCCCCAGTGACTCGTAAAGCAGTTCCAACCATTTGTATTACATCACAAGTAATTAAAATGTGTCCCACATCAAATCTCGCGGGGCCCAGTCCTCCCACCTGCCCGTCCACCTGCCCTGCGTATCGGTTTCCCAGCCCGATCCCTCGCCCCCTGCGAGTCAATAAAGTTTTTACAGCCAAAATAAATAAATCTACTTTGTTTTCATTTCCATTTTCATCTTCCTGGGCCAACTTGAACTGGCCCCAGGGGGATGGGGCTGGAGGGATGACACCTCTAGAACTCGTCATAATTTGCATGTGTCTCGTATTTTTATAACTCAAAGGCAAACACCTCCAGAGGGAACCAGGAGGCGGAAGAAAGCAAATAAAATTCGGGAAAAATTTGACAATATCTTTCGCTGTCGCCCATTTGACGTTATGTATTTATGTGGCGCTGATTTTCACACACACCCCTCGGATGCGTTGTCTATGCTAATTTTTATTTATCTTATTTATGTATTGCCCTCCGCACATATGTGCGGATCTAACGAGAGGAGCAAACAGACCTGGCGGGCGGGGGAGGAGCTAAGAATACATTTTCCGAGCCGATTTTCGCGTTTTTTCCGTCCCGTTTTGTTTTGTCATCGCATTTTATGTTGACATTTCCATTCCGGGCCTTGTGCTCCGACAATGAAAATACTTGTTTATGGCGGCAAAGGGATAAAGGATCCCCGGCGGCGACAATCCTTGAAACGGGCTTCTCTACCGTTGAATTTAAAATATTCATTTCCACTTTATCACCCCCTGCAGCTCCTTCAAGCCCTGAGCCAATCCCAACTGCTCTGCTGCGGTCAGCTTTTGAGTTTTCGATACAATGCAGATGTTTCCAGCCCGTTTGCATCTTGAGATGTGCAATCGCTCCCCATTTTCTCACGCGGCTTTTCGGGTTAACCGCACGGCAGCCACGAAACTGAAACCCAATCAGCCACCATGCACTCTATATACTCCGTGTGTGCATTATGTCGGCCGAAACCGCAAATTTCAATTAGCATTAGAGGGCCGTGGTGTGTTTGCGCGATTTTTTGACATATTAATTGATGTGTCAATATTTGCATAAATCAATACAGTGACGATACGGCTGGGTGACCGCACACACGGCTGACCGGCCCCCAAAGTATTCCCTGTAATTGTCGTTTTCGACGGCGCTTTGCGCTTTCGATCAATTAACACTCCGAGAACCGGGCTCCCACTCAGAAGCCAAACCAGACGCTAATTACACGGCTCACACATCGTGGAAGCAGGCAGGGGAGGGGGATCCCCCACATCAAACGGGAAAATTAAATGTTTCGCTTCACTTGTATAATTAAATGGAAGTTGTTGAACAAATTCGTACAGCCGTAGCTATAAATTTGTCAGGCAGTCCGAATTCGAGACAAAGTTGCATGTCAGTCCTAATTGTTGGGCCAGGTCAGCCCCGGCTGGAAGCGGGCAGGTGTCTGTCCACATTCCACCCCCAGTGCCCCATCAGGGGTTAACAGCTGGAAAGGGGCACGTGTCCGGGACAATGATTTATCAAAGTGGTCAGCAAAGTCGCGTGGCAAGGCGAATATTTATATTTACTCAGTGGAAATAATAATTATAAATCTGGTGGCAGAGGAAGGGGCTTCACAATTGAGTCCTTGGCTTCTCCACTCATGTGGCAAACGGCACAAAAATCGAAATCGCATAGAAAATCGCATTTGGGCACTGCTCGTGGGCCATTTGGGCACGTGTCCTGCCCCAACTTGATGATGCTGGGGAAATGTCGCAGGACTCGCTCGCCCCCGCTTTCCCCGACCCTTCCACACTTTTCACACGTAATAAACGAAGCCGTAAAGCGCTGTTGGCCGACGACTTTGGCCCAAGGCCCAAGCATAAAAGTTTTCCCCGATTTTCCCTCTTGGTGGCCAGTACGCACGATTTGTAGTCGTTCGTGCTGCGCCAAAGTTTCCTTCTTTATTTCGCCTTTTTATTTTTATTCGGCCCTCTCTATTTTCCGTTCGCCATGAAATATAAATAACATTTTCAGCGCTGAAAAATTTATGAAACACGCCGCCGCAGCTGCCCCTGCCCATCGATTTTCAGGGCCGAAACTAAAACTTCATCTTGGGGCATTTTCACACTTTATTAAAGTCCCTCTCTGGCCGGCTAAATAAAAGTCGAAAGTTAGTTTGGCAGTTTGTTTAGCGGGTATAGTTCATAGAGGGGTTCAGGTTCAAGTTGGCCCCCAACCAGCCCCCTATGCTAATGGATATGGATGTAAAGCAGCAGAGGGGCACGCCCTGCAGCTCACAACTCCCGATTAGATCCGGAATTGGGTTTATCTTATGATGATCTGTGCGATTGTCATTAAAAGTTCTCCCAAGGACGTTGCGCCCCGAAAACTCCATTCCGAAAGTTCTATTCCCGGGCTCCCTGCTTTGTTCTGCTAAGAAATGCAATTGTTTGGCTTGCGGCGTTTCCTTCTGTTTTCGGTCTTTTGTTGTTCTTATTTTTTCTACTTTGTTGCCGCAAAATGAAATTGGGGAATTTACTTTAATTTGTTTTTCGTGCCGCCGCAGCAGTTGTGCCCCTCCCCATTCGCCCCCCTGCTTCCTGCCTCAGCTTTTTAAAATCAATTTCATCTACTTTTGGTCTTCCTCCCCTTGTGTTTTTTTGTGTTTTGTAGTTTCGGGCAAATTCAATTTGGCATAGAACTTCATTGCTGACATCGGGTGGTTGGGAGGTGGGTGGTTGGGCAGTGGGTGGCTGGGAGGTGGGTGGTTGGGCGGTGGGAGGTGGGTGCTTGTGGCAGTGGCTTTTGTAAGTTCGCATGTTTCAATTGCAATTTTATTTCAGCTCTCAGCTTGTTTTTTTCCACTCAACCACAAATTGTTGCATTTGTTTGTTTGTCAGAGAAAATTCTATTAAATTTCTCATCGGTTTGCATATGTGGGGCAGGGCAGGGAGGACAGCCCGTCTGCCATCTGTTCATCCGTCTTTCTCCGGGCGGAGACATCGCGATGAGGTGCGAAAACATGGCCGAGTCCTGTCCCGCCCAATCCACCTGCCCATCGCCCAGCGGAAGTGGCCTCCAACGGCGTCTATCTCCCCACCAGCCCACCAAAACCCACCTGCTCGGTGCGTGCTTTGTTAGCACAACGAGAGCAACAAAAAATGGCTCTCCAGGTGCCATCCAGGTGGGAGGGGTTCTGGTTCGGAGGACCAGTCGAGGGCTTTGTTCCTGCCTGCGCCGTCTGTCTCTCCACACGACCAAGTGTTTGGAATTTCATTAATATTTTATTACTTTTTTCCCGCTCTGCTCTTCCCCAGGAAGCGCTGCGTTTTGTTCCTGAATTTATTAAAAGCGGGGCGGATTGCTGGAGAAGTTATCCGTTCAGGGGACTTAAAGTGCGAGAAAGGCCCTCAGATTCGGCCAACACACGCTTGGGGTTTCGCCAGCTGGCAGTGCAAAAGTTATTATGTCCCCCACTTATTGATGCCGAACCGAAAATGAAATGAAAACAATCAAATGACAACTGTCAGGGCACGATAGAATTCCCTCGTTCAGCTGGAAAAGTTTGCCCAGGCCTTGGAAATTTCAGCGGAGCCAAGTGCATGAAAATAGTTGGCGGAAACTTTTCCCAACAGTCGCAAAGCGGAGGAAACGACGAAAGAGTTAGAGTAAATCATTGTGGGGAAAATCCAGCTGGCGAAAGCAGCAGAAGTGCAAGTTTCGCTGGCTTAGAGGCTGCGAATCTTTTGTGTGCCCACTTGGCGCTCGTTCTTGTTCTTGTTCCTATTCCTACTTGTGTTTCTGCTGCACCTGACAAAGCGGCCATTGTCTGGTTCCCTACTCCGATTCTCGGCCCGATTCATGTGCCCAGCCTTGGCACACATCAAATGAATGGTGGGCCGTGCAATAAGGCGGAAAGCCAACCCTCGGCACAATGAAGATTTTCACTTTTCTGGCTTACACAATTATGTGGGTGGTGCTGGGAGGACAATTTCACTTTCAGCCCCTGGGGACCAGGCCCTCATCTTAATATCCCATCCCGGTAGCACCTTTGCCAGAGCACTTACCACGAAAAATGTGTTAAATCTCTTTAAATCGTCAGTTACTCACCTGCAAGAAAGGAAAAAGAGAGATATTTATTAGCAAGCGTTTTCAATAGTAAGAGGCCCCCAACTCAGCTGTTCCCCCGGCGGAGCACGAACAAATTGCCTAGAGCCCCTCACAAAATGGGAAATTCCGAAGCGCTCTGCATCCCCCCACCCCGATGAATAATCCCGAACATTATTTCCACGAAATTAAAAAATTTACGCTTACACAATTAATCTTGGCAGCGGATGATGAGGTTGCGGGAACGGGAACGGGCAGTGAAATCTCCATCAGGGTCAGCGCAGCCAAGAAGAAATTCACAGGAAAATGCACAAGATGCTCAGACAAAGCAAAAGGAAAGAAAGGAGAATGTGGCACGTAGCGAACGCTAATCAAATAAAAACATTCAACAACATTTACACATTGATAGCCATGGCCTGCAAGGGGGAAAGAGACGGAGTGCCGCTAGCCGAAACCTGTTTCGGCTTTTTCGGGCAACTATTATTATTTTACGACACCCGCATGCTGGTGTGCAGTTGGTGTGGCGATGGACGGTCCTTTTGACGGACGGGCCCGAAGTCCTTTCATTAGGCTCGCCACGAGGGTGGGCGCAGGTCATACGATACGTACTGAAATGCCTTAAAAAACGAGCAACGAAGAACCGGGAACGGGACCGGGCTGTCCTGTAACCTGACGCGTTGTCCTGCCGCTCCCGGCTGCTCCGGCCATTGTAAGGCGATATCCTGAAAATGTGCTAAAAATGTGCGGTCGTTGGCCGACACTACGCTCCCCTCCCGCCGCGCCATTGTGCGTACGAAAATGTATCTGAATCCGAGCAATCGGGTATCTGCGTCTCTATGCAGGCGCCTAATGCACGACTCGAAAAGATACTCTGGCTTTTATTTCGGTTGCATAAAAATTGTCAACGCAACTATCATAAAATTTCCATTAGCGTGGAGTATCTTAGAGATACTTTGCCGCGGGACGCTTATGTTGCCACGAAATACTCATTTCCCATCGAGTAAACACAGAAACGGAGAAAAAGGCGGGCAGACGACGCCGGGGGAACCTCTTCTCAATTACGCCTAGTCTGTAGTCTTATCTAGCACTGGATCTGTTCTGTTTGATGAATCCACTTCCCCTGGCTCCTTTTCCCTCCCCGCCCCTGGCATTCCCACGTAAATTATTTTTCGCATCGAAACTACTTCAAGTGCCGTCGAGGCCCGCAGGAGGGACAGAGAAGGAGGCACCGAGATATCCTGCCCAGATCCTGCTTTCTCCCTCTCTCTTTCGCCCTGTATCTCGTACAGCTGCGACATTTTCCCTACTTTGTATCTTTCATCTCCGTATCTCTCCTATTTCGCTGCCTATTTGTTTTGGTCTCCAATGTATCTTAAATTTTATTTTATTGTTTTCCCTCCCTTTGTTGGGTTTGTTGGGTTTTCCTCGTTCGGCCGCGCCGCGGCATAAAATGAAAATCATTTTCCGAGATTTACTTCGCCCTCTGTGCGTTGTTGTTTTGGTCTTCCTCTTCATTCCGAGTGATAAGGCAACGTTGTTTTGCTATTTTTATCGCCTTCGCTCCTAATGATGAAATGTCCCGGAGACCGCTCGTCCTGCCAAATTTTTATTAGTGTTTGCCTTTTTAGAGCACCGACAGATGTCCCCAGTCCTCGTTCGCTTATCTCTTATCCCTGCGCCTAATTTCCGGCTGTAAGCCGCTTTAAGGTGCCAGATTTTGGGCATTAAAAGTTCGCTTTTCTTTTCGATTTCGTTCCAGTTTGCTGGGGTTTATGGCCTGACCAAGTGTCCATGCATACCCGTGAACATACTGCGGATACATATCGGTCAGAAGTTCCTATGTGGCTCGCCATTGAGCACTTCCGTCCCGCCGATAAACGAAATCTTTCAGCAACTCGGCTGCTGTACTTTGCGTTCTGAGCCGCGATGAGATGAGTTGCTTTCCATTGAAGTGGCACACATTATGGTCGCCGTATTTATAGAGACTCAGATATTTTATTAGCGATAGCGACAGCTGCTGCTGGGTGTCGGAATGCCGCGGAAGTCGTCTTAGGGGCTAGGCGATGACTGAGATGGGAAGACAAGTGCATCTCGGTTATCGGTGGATCGTCGGATCGGTGGATCGCCGGAGAGCCTGTCTCAGGCGCGAGTTCATCGCAAGCCCCATAAAAGACCAGCCACGAAATTTGTCATTACGCTTAGTTTTTACAGCTTCTGGAAACCCAGAGCATAATTTTTATGGCTCGACTAGGGACCCTGGGGCAACCCTTTGTGGCACCACCCTCCGCCTGCAACGCTGCCGTTGCAATTAAGGAGCAGACGCAGAAACGGAACGGAACAGAACAGAACGGAGCTGAAAAAACATGTAAAGTGCTCGTAAAGATTGGGGGCGGGGACCCTGAATTTGCATTCAGTTGTGAAACATTCTATAAAAAATAATAAATTTAATGTTCGACAATAAAAGCCAGCGAGAAGTACAAAAACCCAAACAGAATTCACATATTTTTTATGACTTTTGCGTGAATATTTCTTCGCCGCCAGTGGGCGGGGGAGGCGGAGGGTCGCAGGACAGGGCAGGCAGGACAGACAGGACTCTTTTTTCCCTACATCAGCAATTGTGCAGCAATTACAGTAAACAACAATCATCAAGTCGGGCCAGGACGTGCCACCCGGACGAGTGCCGAGACAATGTGGGATTTCCACAAATTTATTCGCTACAAAACAGTCATAAAACAGAGCCAACTGCAGCTCCCTACAAAGTACGATATAGTGGTGCTCAAGGTATACATACACATCGCAATATCAATTCATTTTCGTTAGGGCAAATATGGTGGGAAAATCATTTTCAAAATCATTACAATGTCAGATAGTACAATGGCATTTTTCGAACTGGTCATTCAAACAATCGAAAACAATCTATGGGTTGGTTGCAATACTAAAATATTAATAATATATCTATACAATTGAGATACATATGTGGGGAACCCGAACCAGTCCGACTTTGAATACCCAAAACGGGGCATGGAACAGATTCCGTTTCCAGGTCCCCAGAACACTAAGTCAGCATTAATTTCTTCGGGTTCGAACTCTTCTGCCTCCATAATCGGCTTTGGCAGGGGAGGAAAATCGAATTATAATATGAACGAGTGAGTTCATCTTGTTTCCCCCGGTGCGAGGCCAAATGAGGCATGTCGAGCCGGGAAAGGGGAAAATGGCTTCGCCTCTGCCTGAGTTCCCCGTTTCCCCGACTAATCCCGAAATGACAAAACGCTAGCAGCTGATGCAGCTCGAGTGGAGAACGGGCACGTAGTACACACATAGAGGGAGATGGGATTTGCAGCCTGTTGAAGCTGGCTCGCAGCAGGTACTCCGCGGCGAGACTTCTGGCCAGGTCAGGTCATCCGAACACCTAACAAATTCCGGCCCTATCTGCCTGCTCGCCTGCTCATTTGCGGTTGTCTGCGCGTTGCGGCATCATTATCGCCCCTCCCGTCGGTGCCTCTCCCGCTCGAGTGTGTGGGCTTAAAGGTCTTTTGTGCGCCCTTCCTTTGTGCTCCTTTGCAAAAAATAAAGAACCCGCTCGAACGGAGAAGGCGTTGTTGGCCTCCTGCTGTTTACGTGTAATTTTCCCAGCATTCCACTGCCAGCCAGGCCCTCGACATTTTGAATTTCCCCTGGCTGTCAATTTTTCAGTTCTGTTCTACCTTTTTTTCCACTCCTTTTCAGTTTTTCAGTTTTTCCTTTTTCGGTTTGCTTTTTTGCCTGCTACAAATCGCTTTGATTTACATAATTCTGCGCACATTTCGACGCATAGTTTCCCCACCGTGGCTGTTGGGTGTTTGCATATTTTTTGACAGCTGTCAGGAAGTAATAAGTTGGAATTCCGCCCGCTGCCGGCGCCTAGTCTGCGTCTCCTGACATTGACAGCTGGGAACGAGTCCTGGCCGACACTCTGCAAATGTGGCAGGCACGACCTGCGGCGCCCAGAAGTCCCACAAACGATAACAACGGGCCAAAATCAGATTCGAAATTGTACATATTCGCGTTCGATTGGCCCCAAAACAGGTTCTCCAAATATGACAGCAGGGCTTTGTGGTGTCGTCAAGGGCCTAACGCCGCCGAGGTCCTTTCTCAGGTTGATTTTGGGGATTAGCCGGTAAGCGGCTTAGCTGGCAGCTAAGGATTAGCGGGCGAAAGCCGCTTCCAGTCCGAAAATGGGATCGCAGATAGCGATGGGATGCTTGGGTTGACAGGGATCTGGAGAACCATGGCGAAAACCCAGTTGAGATCTATGCAAATAGTAAACTAGGGGTGGATTTCTGCTAAGGGTAAGGTATTACGATGTGCTTTTCAATTCAATTATCCTTAAAAAGGATGGGCTTAAGCGGTGTTAGCATTGAAGTGGTTATGTTGGTATTTAGACTTAGTTTTTACTTTATTTACCCTCTTGATAATGGGCATTACTTGTATAAATTATTATTGAGGGGCCCAAGACTATTCCCCATGAATTTCCAATTCAAATGCTTTCCAAGGTTCCTGCTGACTCAGCCGAAGCTCCCCCAGCTGTCTGTGACGCACAGGAAGCCCCGCACTCGCCCAAAAACACTCCTCCGACCATCTATGATATTGCCCCCTGCCAAATCCGAAAATAGCGCCGCGATCCGCGTAGAGAACAAGTGGGAGTGCGGCGCAAGCACGAAATTATTGAAACATGCCCACGCCAAGATCCGACGAGTCCATCCGATCACTTGGGGAAACGACCGCACCCGTGTAATTACACCCGGCAACCAAAACAATACGGATTGTTTGGGTTATGGGCCACTCCGCGCACAGAAGCAAGTGGTAAGCGGCTCGAAATAATGGTACGAGTGGAGATTTCATTTTGCAAAATTGTGGCCAAGACAAAAATAAACAAAGTGGCCTCATTAGGGCGGGCCATAAACTAATCGGGCGCGGCATAAACAAATAATAATCCATTCCGTTCTGTTCTGTTCTGTTCGGTTTCGCGCTGCTGGAAAACTCAGTGTGAGAAAATCTAAATGGCGGGCCCTCCGATTCCCGACACCGATCCAATCCAATACAATCCCAAACCCAATCTCAATACGAATGCGATTCCGATTCCGATTCGGAGGGTGACCTTGCTGAGCTTCCATTTTCGAAATTAGTTGCGTGTTTCTCGCCTTTCTGCATTGTGACGGGGATTGTGATTGGATTTGGAGGCCATCTGGAGTTTGTGGTTTGCGTTTAATAATGCAGAGTGGCCGAGAGCGGGCGGTTTTTTCGACCTAATTTGGCTAATTGGCGGCCGACAAATCAAACATTGAGACATTCAAGTCTCTGCTCGCCAGCTTCGAGCGATTTTCACACATCAACACGGCGTCAAAGTGGGGGAGAAAGCATTTTCCGCTGCTTTTCCAGGAGCACACTTTTCGCTCTTCCTGTTTTGGCTTTTTGGCAATTTTATGACAGGCAATGGGAATGGAAAAGCTGCTGCCTGGTGAAGTGTTGAAAATTTACGAGCTCGCCTCCCCCATCGCACACCCCCTTGGCCCACTTTATTCAATTTCATTTCTTGCGCCAAAAACGGATAGAAATTCTCTCAAGTCTTCGGGACTCAGGAATTTATTGTTTGCCAGTTACGAAATTTATTTGTTGCTGTAAATTTACAATTTTTTCGCTCTGCTGCCAGGTAGCACACACCCACAGCCACACACACGTTCTGCTTCTTCCACTGGTTCGATTTCCATTTGATTTTTATTTCGTTTCAAAGCTCCAATTGTTTGGCAATTGTTTTTATAACACCACAAAAACGCTGAAAGGCACAAGAAGAAGCAGAAGACCGGGGAAATGTGGGATGACTGCTACGAGGATGAAGAAGAGCTACGGAGCAGCGGAGCTCAAAGAGGAAATGCCAGAAATAAAGTTATGTAAATTCCGTTTTGTGTAAGTTCAAATGCCAAGGAGCAGAGTCGGAAATAATAAAACCGAGCATGTCGAAGCGTGTATTTGTGGTTATTGGGAAGTGGCAGAGGGCTGGGTTCGGGGAAGTATTGGATAGGTCGGATTGGCTGCAGAGGTGCTAATTAGTTGGGCCCAAATAGCAATAAAGCGAGGTATTTACAAAATATGGAGTGTCATATTTTTAGAAAGATAAAAACAATCGCCTTTGTTGTAAAGATATTATAATCTTTAAATGATATAACACGTTTAAAATATTTTTGGTAATGACATATGATATTAATTTCATTATTAAACCATGATGTTTTAAGTGTCTGTTTTCCTTCAGTGCATAATCAGGCCACTGAAACCGAACCCCTCTCAGAGGTCTCGCGTTTTTCCAGCCGCAGGCATTTTCCACGGGGACGGGGACTGCGTCTGGGATTCCCCTAATTCCTGACTGACTGACAGAGTATCCTTTTCAACTGCGCTTTGTGCGCTCGCTATTGTGGCTCTTGCTTTATTAATCAGACAAATCGTGAAAAAACGCGCTCGGTCGGAAAAAGGGAAATTATGAAATATGAAACAAGAGCGGGCTCAATGTCAGGCGGACCCACTCCCATCGGGGATGCCGCCTTAATTTGTTTAATTTATGCAAAATGTTTGGCCGCATTCGACGATAAGCGGCGTAATTTGTTCAAACTTGTCGCAACTTGCTGCTTCTTCCCCTTTCCCGACTGTTTGCGTCGCCAACAGAAGGAATAATTACTGGGAGTAGCAGATAACATGGGAATTCACTCAGACTCCTCCTCGGATTAACTCATTTTCCACCCTTCCCTTTAATCTGTCTACCACTTGCTTGCCAGTTCAACTATCTTTATTTTCTGTTTAATTAATGCTTGGTATAATTCGTGGAAATTCCTATTTTATTGTGTTTTTCCTTAATCATACCTGATGCACACAAAAACTAAGAATAATGATAACAGCACTAAACGTTTATTGAATGGTTTTAAAATGTGTTTTCCCTTCTGCCAAATTAAACAAACACACCGATTGATCTGTATTTAAAGACAGCCATGTTAAATCATAAGCTGGAATCACAATTTATTTTGCACAATCCAGTTTGAACTCGTCTGTACAAAATTCCGGCACTCAAAAGTCAAGGGAAACCAATCAAGAAACTACTTTGCTATATTACTCATATCAAACACTTTAGCTAGGAGGATTTCTAAAGTTAAGAACTTGCAAGCTTTTAAGAATTCTGAATTGGTACATGGCCATTTGAATTAAGAAATTCCTTTTTTCTTTGTGCAACGGAGCGGGTTCTGAAATAAGCTTTTTGCTTATTAAACAGTCCTCTTAAAAGCATTTAATAATTATAGAACGGGTGGATGGTTTCTTTTTAAGAAAATAAAAGTAAAATGATTTGAACTTGTCCCATTCTACATTCTCTTAAAACTTTAAGGGAATTGGAAATCAATGCAGAGGCCATATTAGCTTTTCCCTTATTGAAAGGTTACCTTAAAAACATTTAATAGAACGAGGAGTAAGGTGGTTTCTTTCTTAAGAAAATAAAAATAAATGGTTTTGAACTTGTCCCATTCTACATTCTCTTGAAACTTTCAGGGAATTGGAAATCAATGCAGTTATTATTATTAAGCAATTACCCTAAAAGCCTCTAATAATTATAAAACGGGCAGTGCGGGGTGGATTGTTCTTTTATAAGAAAGTATAAGGTTTAATCTCGACCCATCCCACAAGCATTATAACTTTTTAGACTTCCTAGAACTAAAAATCAATGCAAAAGGCCAATCCTTTGAGCAAAGAAGGAGTTCTTGACAGGCATGTTGAGGGAACCCTTCCTCCTCCGGGTCGGAGGCCAGGGGTTAGAGGGCGCACTCACCTTGTCTGCCGTGTGTCCGCTGCGCCGTGTTGCTGGCCGTGTCCGGCGGTCGGTGGGCCAGGTGCTGGTACTCGTAGTCGTAGTGGGACGACTGGGCGGCCTGCTGATTCTGCTGGTTCTGGTGCTGCAGCGTCTGGCTGCCGTGGGCCAGCTCCGCCGCCGGCCGCCCGTGGCCGCTCATGGGCAGCGTGCGTCCTTGGGCGAGGGCCTGGGCGTGGGCGTGGGCCTGGGCCTGGGCGTGGGCGGGGCCGCCGCCCGCGTCGCGGCAGTCGAGCGTCGACTCATACTCGTAGGGATTCATGGCGGTCGCCTCCAGCGGACATTCGTCGTCGTCCGTGTCCGTGCCGCCGTCGTAGATGTTGTCCGTGTGGCGGTACGCGTGGTGGGCGTGCTGCTTTGAGAACTTAATCTTGGCGGCTTTGGGGGCTCTTGGCCGCGCGGCCAACCGGACAGAAGAAGAAGAGGAGGAGAGGACTCCGCGGGGGAGCAGGAAGAGAAGAGGTTCCTCGGTGGGCACTACTCCAGGCTTTTCACTGGGCGCACTGCACTGAAAACATTTCTACTGGGCCACTCCAGGCGGTTAATCTGCGGGCTGCGAGGGTCCCAGCTCAATCACAATCGGCCGAGGCCGGAATATTATTTCTTGGGCCTTCCCGCAGACGCTCACTCAAAAACACGGGACACACACGATGGGAGATTGGGAGTACAGAACGCGACGAGAAGACGGTGTTTGGTTTGGATTTGTTTTGCGCGGCGATCTTAAGAGGCTGTTTCAGAATTCGTTGGATCCAGCCACCATTCGCTTGGTTCTGGGTTCTGGTTTCCCCCCGACGATTTTCGATACTTTCGCTACTTTTCGTATATCCACATTTTCCGGACTGTGGAGCGAACTCGCGAGCGACGACGTCGAATTTTGGACCGTTCGAGACGAATTTCAAAATGCGAATGAGAGTGCAAAACGAACGACGAACCGAGTCCGTGTGTGGAGAAACCACGGAAGCAAGCGGCTAAGAGGGGAGAGCGCTCTCTCTCTCTCTCTCTCTCTTCCTCTCCCAACTCAACGAAGCCGATGGCAGCGCTGTTAACAGAGAGCGAGAGCCGTGGTCCATGCACAAATGTTAGCGAGCGCTGCAATGTAATCCCCTACACGCATTTTGCACTATTAGAAATGATCGATCCCAACTCACGTATTAAAAATAAATAAGCGTATTGGTAACTTTAAAAGTAAACATCACAAATACCTGGGGCTTACTATTGTAAAGGCTTGAACTATTGTAAAACTATTTAAAATCACTTACTGCTCTCAAAAGATCTTATTGAACTATGCTTAGTTAGCTTAGCTTAACCCACTTATGTTTATCTTGCATAAATATTTTCCGAGCTTAATAGTTGCATTTGGTTTAGCTACTAAATATTTTACATACTTCCTATTTTAGAAGTGACTAAAGAGCGACTTCCTTTGAGATAAATGCCCATTTTGTTCCATTAAAATATGCATAGCTGTTAAACTAACAGTCGTCGCTGCTCTGCCTGCGCTTCTCTGCCGTCTCATCTTTCGTTCAGTTGCGAGAGCGGAGAGCGCAGAGAGTGCGTCGAGAGCGCAAGTGTCGTGGGAGTTTCTGCAGAGAGCGAGCGCTGCTCACCGCAGCACGATTTCTGCGCATGTGGTGAAGTCGCGACGTCGGCAGCGCTGCCGCTGCAGCATCGCAAGAGAGCGGGAGAGCCCACCGAATCTCTGTTTTGAAGGTTAAAAAGTGCGTTTGGTTTTGGCCAACTCGCTGCCGCTGTTTGGCTGAGGGGAAATGGAAATGGGAGCGCAGGGGAGCTCTGCCACCGAGTTACGCGCTGCACGCCAGTTTCGTTCAGATTATCTGCGGCCAACAGCGCTGTAATAACAGCATCGCCAGCGGCTTACATCGACACTGTTGGCGGAGACTTTTGCAACAGGGCTGTTATCGGGCAACAGAGAAGCGTCTCTGTTAGGAGCAGAGTAACATGCCTCTGGATTTCATCAGGAATAGAAATAATAAGAATTGGAAAATGGGGCTTATTTTAAAAAATACACCTTATTTTGAAAGAAATTAACAAATAATTAGAGTTTTTCACCTTTGTAAATTCATGTATGTATTCCATATCGTTTTAAACCAAGCACACACAAATGGCTCCCAAATACTCAATAAAAATGTAAAAAAAATATGGAAATGGATTAATAAATTAGCAAATAATAAGCTTCAAGTCATATTTAGGACTTTAAGCTTGTTCTAACTTTTTAGGACCAATTCAAAAAATAAATTATAATAAGAATATGTCTTATTATTGGACGTAGGATACATTTTATTATTATTAATCGTTCAGAAAGCGGAGTAACATGCTTCTGGATTTCGTCAGGATGAAAAATAATAAGAATTGAAAACAGGGGCTTATTTTGAAAGAAATTAACATATCTTTAGAGTTCCGCCTTATTATTATTATTATTATTATTTATTGTTTTAGGCTTCTTCCTAACGCTACAAGTTCTAAAACTTATAAATTACTGCGCTAGTCACAACTTTGCAGGTTCATATATTCCCTAACGATTTATACCTAGCACGCACAAAGGGCTCACAAAAATCCCAATAAAAAATTTGAAAAGTAATATGGACCTGCTAAATAATGAACTAATCAGTTAGCAAGTAAATACTGGAAGTCATTTTTAGGACTTTAAAATGTTTTTAGTTATTGAGGTCGAACTAAAAAAAAAATATAATGTACGTAGGAAACATTTTATTATTATCATGAGTAATCGTTCAGATTCAAATATATTAAAAAGGAAAAAAAAAACATTTATACAAAATAAATACATAATTGATTTATATAATTTGTAAACATATTTTTGATATTTTTATTCAATATTTTGTGTGCACCACAAGAAATAGGTTATTTGAGGAATTTAAAGAACTCACTTTTAAACGTACACTGGTCGGCATATGTATTTTGACAAAATAAAAGTTAAGTATACTCATAACTTGAATTTACTTCTTGTAAACTATAGGCATCAATGGAAAGGTAATTTCAATGCCGTTTGAATGATACAATACATTTCTTTACCCATTCAGTACTTATTGAAAAGGACGAATTTGTGTAAATCAACTTTGAAATTTAAAAAAAAAACTTTTTTCCTCGTCTTGAAAACTTAAATTTTTTGATGCAAAAAGTTTCTTCAAACAAAAACAATAGTAACTGCAAAAAGAATTTTTCAAAAATCATTTTTCTTATATTTTTTATGAATTTTTGAAAATGCTTAAAAACAGGCATTTGAGCCATATTTTTGTCCTTTTCATACAAATTTTTTCCGACATTGTCACCTTCAAAAAATCATAAAAAATATAAGAAAAATGATTTTTGAAAAATTCTTTTTGCAGTTACTATTGTTTTTGTTTGAAGAAACTTTTTGCATCAAAAAATTTAAGTTTTCAAGACGAGGAAAAAAGTTTTTTTTTTAAATTTCAAAGTTGATTTACACAAATTCGTCCTTTTCAATAAGTACTGAATGGGTAAAGAAATGTATTGTATCATTCAAACGGCATTGAAATTACCTTTCCATTGATGCCTATAGTTTACAAGAAGTAAATTCAAGTTATGAGTATACTTAACTTTTATTTTGTCAAAATACTTATGCCGACCACTGTATGCATGTAGTTATTACCGGACATTAAAAGTAAATCTAAATGCGAACCAAAAATAACCCAATGTTCCATAAGCCACAAAAATAAGTTAGAAACACTACATTATTAAATCTTCAACCAATCAATCAAGAGCCTAAATAAAACGTTTTAATGATTGCTACACATTTATTAAGAACTTCGTTCTTTTTTTACTACCAAAAATTTGTAAGCCACCACTGAAGTGGGAAATACACAAAACAGTTTTTTATTTACTAATTATGCTGTCAGATTGTAGGAACATTTCCACACAGCCAAAAAATACCCTTCGACTTCATTAGCGCCGGAAAAAGTTAGCCAGCGCTGGCGAGGGGAGGTGCAAAAGTTCCAAAACGCTGACAAGTGAAGTTGTCATTCAGCACCCAGCCCAAAACCGAGTGGACCTGGCCAAAAAGTGTCCGAAACAAACAAAGGTGGCTGGCGGGGGAGGGGCTCATGGCCGAGAAAAGAAGCAGAAAATTGCGTTATAAGCAAAGTAAAGGACATTTCGCTAATGGCTTAACTTTTGAGCGCAGGTCGCATCCTGCCCCCGCTCGCCGCCCCAGGTTCCACCAATTCTCTGCCATGTAGCGGAAGTTGTTGCTGAAGCTTTTTTGACAGCTTTCCCAGAACGAGGAGGATACGGAGGGAAGAAGAAGCTGAAGAAATTGTCATTTCTTTCACGACTCTCGCAATGTGGCAACGCCGCGTGACGCAAATTTTTTGCAGTCTGAAAGTATTTGCATAGGACATGGCGTCTTGCTTTCCCGATATTCCCTGCTGTCGATGAAAAATCAATTTCCTGTTGTATGCAAAAATGTTTGAGCATCATTCGGAAAGGGCGAGCAGGAATCCCTCGCCTGCATTTGACACATTGAATATTATCGGAGGCTGTGGATTCCGAGGGGGCTGCGATTACGCCTTCTGATTTGGCTAGTTGCCGTCAGTCGGACTTGGCTCTCGGTTCAGGAACCAATATTTTTTGCTTCCTAAGCGTTTATTAAATAAGCTTCAGAATACAACATTAAAAAGGCCAATTCTGCAAATGTTAGGGGGCTTTGATCCTACTTCTTGCATTTAATTTAAGCAAATAGAAAAAGTGAGAACAATTAATTTAAAATGATCACTTACTTATATCTTATTGTTAGACTTTTAAAGTAAAGAAATCCGATTTTTGAGACTTTGTTTTTATTTTAATATTAATTTATCACTGTTATTAAAGTTATAAAACAAAAAGAGTTGTACACAAAGGATCCTATGGATTTAAAATTAATTTGTGTTCTTTAAACATTATTTAAGTCACATTTTTCAAAATTTTCAACAAATAGATTGTAATTATCAACATTACGTTACCCTGTTTTCCGTTTTTAATGTTAAAATAAAAATTCAAAGGCGGTTTAATCGATTAATAAAATTAATAAACTTATTTTGACAACCAACATTTTTAATATAGAACATCTGATAATCAAATGGTAATATTGTATTTACTACCAACAGGAATCAAAAAATGTATGTTATGTAATAACAGTGAAGTACCAGACAGAAATAAGTATAGCAGACCTTATATACTTTAACGAAAATGTTTCGATGCACATAATTTTCGTCGCTTAAGCTGCTTTGAGGGACTTCCCAGGCCGGATAAGGTCTCAAATTTCTATTCCGGCCACTGGAACTTCCTCCGTTTGTTGCACTATAGCTTCAATTTAAGCAATTACTTCTGCAGCCCCACAATATCCCATTCCCTGTCCGCCTTTGGCTCCCAGTCTTCGGGTCATTTGGAGTATCCTGTTTAAGGACAAGCAGCTGCACATTGTCTCGCACTTGGAGCTTCAATCAAGAAATTTGATCGCCACTTAAGGCAGCACCAAATAAAAAAGCCAGTGAAATTACTGACCATCGGTGGCAGCAACAACAAGTGGCAAGCTGCCGTCGATGATGTTGCTGCCGCTGCACAGCTCTTGACCTGAAAATCATCAACTTTGAACCCTCGAACGGCATTTCCTGCCTCAATTTACACAGCGCTGGAGGACCCTCCCGCTGCCGGAATGCTGCCCCACATATCGAATGAATACGTATATGTAGCGCATATATGGGATGTGTGCTGCATCGATCGGGGTTCACGCAAAAATGCTCAACTTAACTTTGTGCTGGCATAAAAATCGAACAGGACACGCGGACAACGCGCTACGGACAACGGACAGCGGACAGCGACAATGACTGGCAGCACTTTGTGTCCTGCCCCACAAACAGCCACGCCCCCATCGCCATCCGCAGATACCTCCGCCCCCGGCCACCGCTTGTAAGTGGTGGGGGTGGGCGGTAAATAAAATTACTCGAGATATTGAATTACGCGTTTTAAATTAAAAATATTTTTTCGCGATTGCATTAAACGAAAGGCGAACTAATTAAAGGCGATTTTTCGTCCTTTCTCCGCCCTGTCTCCTTTCTGCTTTCTGTCTCTCCATTTCTCTTTTGCATTGGCAATGCAATTTGCAGTCTGGCATTAAAGTTGGTAAGGGGAGATGGAGGCCAGTTAAGAATGTCCAGCGCGGAAACTTATGGGGGTTAAAGCATCTGTTGAATAAAACCTAAAATCGTATCTTTTCTTTTAAAGGAACGGTTTTAAACAGTGCGTCTCCTAAGTACCGAATTTAGAATACTTCCTGTTGCGAGGCCTCTAAATAAATATATTATAAAGGATGAATACAAAAATATTACCTAACCTCAGTGGCGGATCCAAATCAAATACTTCGAATAAAACACATATTACTTATAGGACGTTCCACATCACTTATATTATTCTTAACCCGGGTGGGGGGGATCTATCCGCTTCCTTACCTATTTCTATATCTTTTACCCTAATTTAAAATGGCTTATTCTGAAATTCGGTGACAATTTGCGTGTTTTACAAGTATATCTGGAGCTTGTCTAAAGAACCGGATTTACTTTTACCAACTAAGGCTTCTCTCTATATCTATCTGTTGAAAATGCGTTTTCCGGAAGCGTATTGCCCCAGGTCACAGCTGCAATCCTTGGCAAGCGGATTCCCCGGAGAAACACGTGTCGCCCATCGAAGGGCGTCGCAGTCTGATTGAAAGAGTTACGATCTGAGATGGAAGTACTTTAGCACTTGGCACTCCGATGGCCCGCCCATCTGGTGGCCTCCCCCTCCCCCATTCCAGACTCCTTGTGGCAGACAATGCGGGCGGTCGTGGCAGGAGTCACAGAGTCATCCACAAGCCAAAACAAACAATGCATCAATCAATAAAGATTTCCGCACCTAATAAGCCGCAGACAAGGGGGGAGTCGTGTGGCGGTGGTTGGAGGGGATGGGGGAGTAGGGGTGGCACCATCATCGACGCCGTTCACCAATTAAAGGCCAATAGTTGTCATCTCCATTCCCCCGTCGCCCGAAAGGTGTTAATCGAATTACGACCCCGAGATCGCCTGCGACTTCAGCTGGGGGCTCGACTTGCATAGCTGCACTCCCAATGGTGCATGCCTCTGGGAAAGGGGAAGAGGAGGAGCCACAGGAAGGGGCAGGGAGCCGCATCAGCTGCCTCAGCCATGCCCAATGTCGTCGCCGGCATTTCCATATTTTCAAATTTGAATTTTCTATTCCGACGGAGTTGGCGACGCTGCCTGTTGGTCGGATGGAGCAGGACACTCTGAAGAGCAGACATCGTTTATCAGGCAACACTTTGGGCCCTGCCCCAGTCCCCTCCGCCCTTCCCCCGCCTCGTAAAGAAAATTACACACATGTGTGGCTTTTCCTGGGAATCTCCGAGGGGTAGGGACCACATCGCTTCGTTTGGCTGCCTGCGTAAAATTTGAAAACACGTTAATGTCTGGCTGCATTTGAGCAATTTTGTGGCGCGTTCTGTTTTGCCAAAAGATCTCGTCGTGGATGCGTCAGGATATGCTGAATGACAGAAGAAGGTGGGGAAACGCCCGGGATATGAGCAATTAAGTTCTCTCAAGTCTAACCACTTTCTGAACGAAAGTTTAGATATTAGAAAAGGCGAATTTAAATTATTCAAATTAAATGTCAGTTCTAAAGAAGTCGGCAATTGAAAAACCGGCACACTTAAAAAGAATGTAGACATTGCTTTTGAAGTCAAAATGAGAAAGTTCTGGCAATCTGTTCATTTTTGCAGAAATTCATAAGCAATACTAATTGAGTAAAAAGAAAAAAGTTAAACACAGATAACAAGTGAGGATGAAATTGTTCTCCGCATGGCAAATTTTTAAAGTACATTTATTTTCACATTGAGATATGTTATTTAATTATTTACACTTCCATATTCGAAATAGAACAAACAACAAGAAATAAAATTTCAAACTGATTAATACCACAAAATTATACGCACCGTATCTACACTCAGAAAAATGAAGAATTTTGTGCTTGAATCAAATATTTTTTTGTAAAAACTTCGCCAAGCATCGAAAATCCCGATACAACGTTCATGTACGAACTTTCAAGACAGATAATACTCGATTTCGTTACAATTGAGAACGAATTACTCTTAAATCTAGCGATACTGGTACTTAAAACATGTACGATTTATTAATAAAATAAGAAAGTTGCGGACATGATTTAAGGTCGAATAAATCTTAAATCAATATATTATATATTAAATTTTAATTATGGACATCACAAGAAATTGGAAACTAAGAATGAAAAATCGAGATATATCTAAATTACATTAATCTTATGGGATTATTTGCCGGTCCCGGGCATTAACACCGTGTATTTTATGAGCCTTATATTCTGGGCACTTTGTACTAAATAGAATTTATACTGAGTTTCAGTTGTTCTCTGTGTAGTTTTTTAACATATTGCTTAAAGTTGTATGCTTTGATTTCTGCAGCTCTTCTCTAAAAACCGGCGGCCAGTGTCAGCCTTTTCCTTATTAAAAAGTATTCCTGAACCACGGTTTTGTTTTCTTAAAACATAATCGTTAAGTAAAGCTAATTTTGAAATTCTTGAATACTGTTTTGTTTGATTTAGTAAGTAAAGAATACTTTCTTGCTCCACGCACGACTATAAAAGTTGAGATTTCCGCTGGCTTCTTAGAAACCTCGATTCAATCCATTTCCCCTCCGCTCGAGCTCTCTGCCATCTGCTTCTTAGATCGTCTTCTCCAGGACCTTCCACGTGGCTGCTGTCAACACTGCAATTACGAAACAATTTCGACAGCCTGCTGCACCAATTGGACGACTGAAAACGGAGCAGAGCCTGGCTTCTGGCTGTCAACAAAAGATGGCATGCAAAAAAGCGAAATATTTGGGCATAGAATTATGCAGATGCGCACGGAGCGCAGTTCAATGCCAGAGCTCTGCTTTGCCGGGAAGAAAACCCATTCCAGCGAAGCCACACACGAGTTTTCAACACCTTTCGGGAACTCACGCTTCATTTGCATGTAACCATGACAAGAAGGCGGAGGCGGAGACAGCGACACATGGAGCGGAGACCGCACAGACCACCGAAGGAGGAGTTCTCCTGCTCCTGCTCCTGCTCCCCCCGGCTGCTCCTGCTCCTGCGGGTGAGTGACAACCGCAGGGTAAGACCGCATATATCAGAAATAATAATAACCAGCAATGCAGAGCGTTGGGCGCCAAACCCAAACTCAATTGAGTGCCTCATGCCCTCCTTTCTTGGCTGCGGATGCGAATGCGGATGCGGTTGGCAGGGAGCTCGGGTCTCGGGCGGTGTCTACACAATCGAATCATGGCAAATATTTCCAAATGCGAGATGTGTGGAAAGTGCTAACGACGCAGCTGCATATTTTGTCAGCGGTGAATGGGGCCAAAGGACGAGGCAGGCGGAGCCCTGGGTCCTAACGAATGTGTCATTGCCACAAAGGTGATAAGCAATTGGAAGGATACCCGTTGACTCCCGATAATTGCCGTTGGGGGCGGGGCGCAATCAGCAGACAAACCAGGACTAATCAAGACCTTGACTCCCAGCTGAATTTCCATTTGCATCCGGCTTTGTTTCGCCACTTGCCGGGCTCCTTCGTTTTTGTTTACTAATTATAATTTAATTTGTTTATTCCGCGCTGGCGAAAACTCAATTTTCACTTTCCTTTGTGCCCGAGCTGTTTGTCATTCGACTTTTCTATTTGCATAAGTCGTGGAGAACTCGTCTTGCTGGGCGAAAAAATGCGAACAAATATTTATGCAAATCTGGAAAGCACTTGAGCACTCCTGCGGAGTGGCATGCATCAAAACTATATCAGGGCATCTCCGGCTCTCTTATCCCAAGACAAATGACCGGCCGCGATCATCAACAAGTTCATCAGCGGGCGCCATAAACGTTTGTTGATTACCCGCAGCCTTGCCACACTTTTCGACCCCGGAAAAGGTGGATGGATGCAAGTTATTTGCATTCACGGGGGATCCGTTTCACTCCAAGGGCAGCGCGCTTTCCACCGCTTTCCTCTATTTTTCTTTCTCCTTTCTCCGAGCCCGTTTACCGTCCGTTGGCTTGTGGCGAAAGATGAAAGTGTTTGGCAGCCGTCGCCGCCGGCAAGTGGAGCAGGCCACCTCCTCTCTCCATCTCCTCCTCGGCTAACTCGCATTAAGTCCACACCTGCCCCGGCATCATCATCTTGTGCTGCTGCCCCGGAGAGAAATGGGAAAAGGGGATAAAAATGGAGCTGCTCACAAAATGGAATAGAATTGCAGATTCATTTCACTCAGCGGGCGGGATAGTTGGCGAGATGTGGTGAGCAGCGGGGTGGTGGCATTACCTTTTAGCTGGTTTATGCTTGCCCTAGCCAAAGGAAAAGGTCAAAGGCCAAATCAGTTGCCCGGCTCCCAATTCCCAGGACGACCGCAGATTGGCAAGGAGCAGGGCGGTGGAAACCCATTCGGAAATCATCTAAGCAGCGGCTTATTAACCCCACAGAGCCCCAGTTGGGGATGCGAGACTTAACCCTACTGGGACAGCAGAATTCCCCTTCATTGTTCGCCTGCAATCCGCTTAAATCAATTAAAATTTGAATTTACTTTAAATAGAGGATGCGAAACAGCCTCATTGAGCGAAAACTGACAGAGCGAAAACAACCTTCAACGAGATGCGGCCCAATTAATTATTTATTAGAATTTCTGCAAAGCTGACTGCATCTAAAAATTGCATTATTTGCTCAAGCCTTTACTCGTTCTCAATTCCCTTTCATTTGGCGCCTATTTTATTAATAAAAATAAAAAGAAAATTGAGAAATTATAATAGAGAAAAAAGATATGGTTTACTTCTTTAAAAAAATCAAGAAACGTTAAAAAAATCTCCAAAATGAATGGCCTATTCTAAGTTGAATTTATTTTGCTTGAAAACAATCTGAAATTGGTTATTACTGAATTCAGAAATGTTGCCACTTTTTTAAACCAAATTGACTTCTTCTTTGAGGGCATTATTGGCTTCGTTGTGGAACTTTTAGGTTCAAAGCCTGTTTTCGCTTTTCTCTTCAAGAAAAATTCGATTTGTCTTTTCTCGAGATTTTTCTCCACGCAGCCTCCTCTTCTCCCGAGATTCTCCGAAGGCCCCCGGCAAGCTACTTTATCAGCTCTCCCCACATTCCCCAATGTTCTCGTATTTTTTCGCATTCAGCTGGCTGTGTCTTCTGTATCTTTGTCTTGACGCCTTGCCTAGCGGCAAAGTTTGTCGCGTCTTCGAGCTCCACCGCCCTTCCTCCTTCGTCCTGCGGGTGTCCTGGCGGCTCCTGGCTCACAATAAACCACTTTACAGCTACTAGTTTTATTTGCTGCAGCTTCTTTCCTATTTTTCGCAAGCGAAATTGAATTAAAATTTACATTTTTAATCATTTTTCCACGCTCTGACTTTAATTCATCCATCTCGCCCGCTTTTCCGCTCCGCATTTGGAATGCAGTGCAATTCATTTGTCATACAGTCCGTCTCTGTCTCATTCGCTTTTAATTAGTGTGAAAAGCGCAAATTATTCTCCGCCTTTCCGCCCCCTTCTGCCCCGCCCTCCGGCGACAGCCACTGAGTCGTAATTGGCTTACAACGACTGATAATTATTATATGCCGGCTTTATATTTATAATTCTTATCGCGCTTATGCTCAACCTGTTGGCTTTTCTCAGCTCATTTTCCAGGTGATGAAATTTTCCAGTGCATTTTCAGGTGTTTTAGAACCTATATATTTAGAAGTGTTCGATTTCCATTCAGTCTTCTCAACGCTGCGCAGCTCGATGTGTCTTTCGCACCGAAAGACCCAATTTCTCTGGATTTATAGATAGAGATAGTGCTGCATTGTGGAATCCGGTAAGAGGAGAAATTAGAACTAAACAGACACAATCCCAAAAGTGTTTTCCCCAGAATTTGCACAATTCTGCATTATTCATTTTGCGCACTCGTGGCCAATGCGCACACACTTGGCCAAATACGTAAGTGAGATTTCAATTATACTCGTTTTGTTAATTGATTACGTCAGCCATCCGATCCCCTTGGCTCTGAAAGCTGGCTATCTGGAGCGGAAAAGCTTGGCCAATTCTCCGGAGAATGTTTGCATTGTTTGTTGTTAATGCTGTGTCGCCGCCCACACACGCACACACACACTCGGGATAGCCGAAGTTAGTTAATAAATATAACGTTGATGAGCCAGGGAAGAGTGCAAATTGGCCATCAATCGGGGACTCGGCCAAAAGGCAAGGGCCTGGCCCTAAGTAGGCCTCGACTGCGGAACTGCTGAACTGCTGAACTGCGGAACTGCCGGCTTGCCAAGCTGACACACTGACAAACTGACAAACTGGCCCCTTTGTTGTTGCTAGTGCCGTTGTTTGTGGGGGCGGCCTCCCTCGTGAGCGCAAATTAAATGCAAATTCAATTAATTTGAAGCAAACAATTTGCTTAAATTAATTAATTGAATGTGAATCTAAAGTGCTTCCAATTTAACGCTGAAGAGCTCGGTTCCACCAGTGGCCCACCGAGGGGGTTGGCGGGGGCTTAGGGCCCTCTCTGTGTGTGTGAGCCCGGCATTTATTGAATTTATTGGACGGGCCCGGGAGGGGGCGTGGCACTGGACTAGGGCGCTGCGGCGAGCCGCAAACTTTGGCAACGTTGCGTATGCGTAATTCTGCATTTGCTTTGCGTTCCGGCCGACATCGTGCATTAAGCAAACTGTTCACTTCAAAATCAACTCGAAAATAAACAGCAGCAGCCGAAATGCAAATACTGTTCGGTGTATTAGTGCGCTGTCGTGGCGATTCGAGATGGCGGCGTGACCCAATCTGGGAAAAAATATGTTTTATAGTTTGTGACTATTGGTCTTATTTAAATGTGAAAACAGAAGTGGTGCATCTATTTTAAAAATCATTTAAAATAAAGGAATTGTCACTCTGTTCTATATATACTACATACTATATTGATCAATCATAAGAAATTGTTTACTATTTACCTAAATATTTGGCTTACATATTTTAAAAGGGCTCTAAAGTCAACAAACTGTTGGATTGATCTAAAAATATAATCTTTTAAGGTTAATAATCTCAATAAATTTGTTTAACTAAACGTAAAAGTATAACTTTTATTTTGATGATACATCGGAAGTAGTGTATATATTTAAAAAGCCTCTGAAATCAAAGAAATGTTGGGTTGGTATATTTCTTCTTAGACTAATAGATCTTCATAAACGGTTTTAAAACGTAAATTATAAATGGTACACAGTCAAATTTCCATATCTTTACCCTATGGCATCAATCAAAATGTTTGGTCTTGCTCTTAATTCCCAGTAAAACCAGCTTTTTTATCGAAGACTTATTATGGGAAGTTCAAGTTATGTATACTTGTTTGCCCCACTGGATTCATTTACATTACTCAATGGCATATTGTTATGTGCGACTCACGGCCGCATCTCCAATCGCAGCCGCACCAATTTTTGGGACCGCTCTCTCCAAATGGCTTTCATCGGTTAACCGGCAACAAGGCAGCTACAACGACAACTACAACTGCAACTACTGTCGAATGCCGATGACTAACAGCCATTACAGCCATATACCGCCCCCATTGGAGGTGCCATCCCACCCGCTCACCGCCCCATTGGCAGTTTGAATGTTGTTTGCATTTTATATTTGCCAAGTTTTTATCGCTCGTTATTCACGTTGTTCGGACTCGCTTTTTGGCCAGAAGGACGGGAGCTGCGGCAAAATTATGCGCTTGATTAATATGCGAGTTCAATGCGAATGTGCCACGCCCCCAATTGCACCGTACCCCCAAAAACCCAACCCCCAACCCCCAGCGCCCAACGCATAACTGTTTATTTTGATAGTTTAATGTGTGTGCGAGTAGGCGGCTGTTTATTTGCTTTCGGCCTGGTTGCTGTTGTTGTTGTTGTTTGGCCAGCAAATACACACCAAAATGGCAAATTTGCGCATTGCCAAAGTCAACGAATTGTAAATGATTATAATTTTCTTTTATGTTTACGCAATTCGGGGTAATTTAAGTCCAGCTAAAGCAAAAGAGCAAATTGATCAACGTTATTTCGGCCAATTATCAGGGGGCACGTAAATCGGATTCATTGGAGATTGGGAAACCGGTTCGAATGGGAAATTGCCCCAATCCTTTCGGCAGCAATTTCTATGATTAATAATCTCATTGAGCCCACGACAAAGGCGAAACACACTTGGTATTTGACAAAATCGCAGCCGAAAACAGATTTTCACTTTCGCTGGGCCAAACTGGATCCAAACACAATAAGTATGTATAATCTGACCGAACAACAGGGCAGCCCGGCGATAATAAATTTTAAATCATTTGTCATTTGACGCATTTCGGTTAACAAGCAACTTCGACTCCGTCGGCGACCCTTGAGAGCAAATACGGAGACAAAGGCAAAGACAATGGACGCCGGCCGATATCGATAAATATCATTTGTTTGCCTGGGACCCAGCCGACCAGGCCAACAGCATCTTGGGTCAGCTTTTTGGGTCGCGGCTCGGATGCCTTGCCTTCGGTTCCCCTTTTTTCTGGCCCGCAATCTATTGACAAATGCCTGGCCCGAGCTTTAATTGCCACAGGCGACTCTCCACCCCCTTCCCCACAGATTTTATCGGCTCAAATTCAATATACATAATTCTCGTGTGAGCTTGGAGGGAAACAACAAAGTTTAGCTGATTAAATCGGGGGAAGTGCAACTGGGAACAGAACTCGGGGTCCCCGATTCTTTAATTCCCCCACTGAACACCCATCTAACTGTAGATAGCGCGCCTCTGATTGTTCCTATACGATTTATTTTACAACCGCTCATTGTTTGCTGTTGCGCGATAATCACAAAAATACAAGCGAATAGGAAAATCATATGTTGAATTCCACAAGGAACCATAAACAATTTAGTTGCTTTTGGTTATAAGTGCCTCGTAAACAATCTTCGGCCTTCCACCATGTAAACATAAATTAGCAGTTCGAACACCATGATTTTTTGCCTGTACAGGAAGTGTGGGTAGCCCAAGTTTTGGATTCTTCGTCAGACTCACCTGGAAAGAGAGAAAAAGAGGAGATCCATGAGTTCATATTGAATATTCCAGGCCATCTTACTTCTAGCCCTGTCAACTCCTATCCATCATCCCAACTCCCGGGCTGGAATGCCTTTCCCCGGGGACCTACGATGGGCAGAGTTTGGTAACCCGGCCAAGACGGCTGGCCATAAACAGTTATTACGGCTGTCATGTTCGAGCCATATGCCAATTAATGCCTGCCTCACGCACCGGGGGCAGGAAACCCGAGCCTAAGTTTGGCTACTAACTGCAAGCAGGCCCGAATGCCACACGGGCGACAAATATGGCCAAAATGCCAGCAGACTTCTGCTGCAGCTGCGGCCAAGACGACGCCGCCGACTTTGGCTGAGGCAATAAAGGCCGCATCTAAAGCAATAATGGCTCATTACGCGAGCCGCTGATGAGGAGAGCCAAAACAGCGGATCCGGGTGGACAGTGGATAGGGGACCCCGACTGCCCATATCGCGGCAATGAAATCGTTATCCCCCTCCCGTCCCCCTCCACAACTTATTAAACGCGCATGCGCAGCGGGGGAGAGGCTCTGCCGACTGCCAACTTGCAACTGCAACTGCTCAGGCAACTGCATCCGAGATCGCTCGGAGATTGGCCCATGACGACGACCACAAGTTGCCTGGCATTTGGCCAACCGCCTGGGCTCGCCGTCTCTAACTGGCCAATAATATTTATTTATTTGGGCTCGACCAAAAACACTACTCAGCATATTTTGCATTATTGGCCAGTTAATTTTTTTATTTCTTTATAAGTTTTGCATTTTTTAAATACTCTGTTGTATTTATCTTTTTTGGACAGCATCCAGATACTTAAGTAAATATTATCACAAGCCAAGCAATGTGAATCTTATGACTTTTTATGAGGCAACAAACGATATAACAAACGATAGAACAAACGATATAAAAATGATTAAATTTTACTACAAGGGGTAAGTCTTTTAAGTTAGTTGGAGTAAAGATCTTCTAATTAATGGTAATGGTAATTAATGGTACCAATTAATTTTTAAAAATATTACATTTTTGACTGCACAGCTAGAAAAATTATATTTGATCATATAAAAAATAATAAAGTCTTATAAAAGAATATATTTTCTTCAAAAATTAATATTTAATATTTTTCGGCCCGCATATGCTTCATAAGAACTATAAATTTTCTTTTGAAACTATTAGAGTTTTTTTTATCTTAAAATATTAGTCTTAAAAAATATTTTTCAGTAAAGTTTTTTAAAATCAAAAGAATTTTTCAAAAGATTTAAAATTCAGTAGCTATTACTTCAGAATTTCTTAAACTCATTCCGAACATTTTTTGTTTGATGATAAATTTACTGGATAACCTAATAATGTAGTGTTCGGTATGAGCAAACGTTAGCAGATGTATGAAATTAACCAGAAAATGTTCCAAATTAATCCAATAAAGGGTTTTTAATGATTACAGAGATTAATTTGGAACATTTTCTGGCTAGCTAGCTAGTTATTTCAGAATTCAAATTGTCCCATCAAAAGCTAGTTTTGAATGGCCAAACAAAAATAAGATGTTTTCTCCACAGTTTCCAAGTTCAGCTTCGGTTTCGTGCTGCAGACTGTGATCGGGTAAATGCTTCACACTCGACTTGACCCTTGCGTGGCCCGCTGGCCGATCTCCCAAGGCCTGTGGTTTTCGAGGCCCCCTCCGCACCCAAAATAGTTGGGTACCTTCTAATGTTGCTAATTTCCTAACAGAGATTTGATCCGCGATTGGCGCTACTTTGGGTGGGTGGACGAGCCGAGGAAGAGGACGAGGAGGTGGCACTCGTGGGCAGCTGCGTGTGTTGGCGTTTCCTCCGAGTCGCGGCTGGTTTTGGGTATCGTTGGGTAATTGGTATATCAATTGTTCGCCTCCATTGTTCGGCTCGCGAATGGCGAAATTTACGAGTTTGTCCATTTGGAAATTTGCCTTATATGTGGCGCATTGCATTTGCATTGCAAATAAATGGCCAATGGAAAACGCCTTCGATGGCGACTGCTCCGGTTTTCCTCGCCGTGCTCCACATGCACATACACATGCACATGGTTGATGTGGAATTGAATGATTACAACCGATGACCGGGAACAAAGAACCCATCCATAAATGACGCCAATAACCATTTTTGTGTGTGGTCAGGAGGGGGGACTATAAAGTTATAGTGGCTAGGCCCACGGGGATCTTCAGGTCACTAAACAGTTCGTTATAGCTAAAATAATATTTAAATGGAAATTATCATAAGTGGAATGCCCTCGTAAAATCGAATGCACTTCCCCGGCGTCATCGGCATTTAACGATCACTTAAGAAACAGAGCTGATCCGAAAGAATCGTAAAATTTAGACGAAAGTGAGGAAGGAAGAAAAGCTCAGCTCGAGAAATGCGGGGTTTCTCTATAGAGTTGACCACACTTAAATATGAGTCGGTGCGCAATCAGCGAATATAGAAGGCAATGCAAAGGTTATCTCTATAACTAGCCAAGGAGAAGTTGTCGCCAGCCTAAGTCCCGCCGATCCCCCACCCCCAACATTCTTTCCACCCGGGATAGGTTATCAATTTCGATGGCGGGTCAGCTTGAGACTGCAGTTCCTATATACGTATAAGAAACGGTTCCATTGTTCCAGCGGAATTATGACTAAGCTGACAACATTGCGATTGACCCCTACGCCAGAAAAAATAAAACCAATTGCCTGCCCCATGCATTTATTCCGAGTTTGTCTCGGCTCTGTTTTTGCGTGTTTACTCATTTTCATTTTCGAATTCATTGCACGTTCTACAAATTTGAATATGAACTCTCGTCGTTGTGGTTCCCGTTCTTGTTTTTTCTGTTTGTGGGCTTCTCTGGGCAGCTGCAGCAGCGGCAAGTCCAATGACTCAGTCGCCGGGCGTTGAAAGATTTAATCGCAGCCAGTTTGTGGCTGCCACGGAGTGGGGCAGAAAGAGCAGTACAGGCCGTGCCCCTTATGGGGGTATCTGGGGGATTCCGGGGGAGACCGCTGCAAGTCCAGTTTTTCTGTGGCATTCCAGGCCTGTCCTCGCTATGTGGCCTCTCCCATATGGATTGCTTACATTCGGTAATTTCACTGGCACTTCTGAAAACTAATTCATCTGCTGAGGAATTAAACTAAGTCAAAACATTCTACACATTGATCTTGAAATCGAAAGCGGTCAGTAGAGATTCATCGTGGCAGGTATTTAAAGAACTGGCTTTGTGAGCAATCGACTGACGCAGATTTCATTCATGGTGCTGTTTACTTTGAATTGGCGAGCAATAAATGCCACTTTGTGGCTATTTTGCGTTCTGATTGTTTACATTGGGCAAGAATTCCGAGGAACTGCCGTTATATGGTCTAAATAAAGATCTCACCTTGGCAAGGTGGAAGCCTTCATTTCCTTAACGAATGCAGGTGACTCAGCTACCACTGATCCCCGCAGTATCTGTTACGCTATCATAAACTAAGATAATCTCTAAGGTGGCTTCCTGCACACATCTGAGATGCACCTTCCAAGAAAGTCACCTTAAGACAACACCAACAATCTCATCAGCGAAAGCCCCCGTCCACCGGAGTCACCCCTCGAACAAAAATGTGAAATATGAAAAAGGGAAAAACCAAATAATGAAAAGTGTTTTCAGCATCGCCGAGAAAAATGAAAATATTATGTCAGGCAGCAGCATAAAGAAGCAGAAGGCAGATGGCGGGGAACTCCTTCCCGGGCAGGTGACATAAGCCCCGAACACACAAGAGCAGCTCCGGGATGAAGTGGGGTTCCAGCCAGCAGCTAGTGAAGTGCGGCAGGAGGCGCTGCAGGATCCGCGGAGAGTCCAAAGCCAAGCTGGCAAATGTCAACACAAACAAAGGCGCAGGAAAGGGGGCCAGGGGGAGGGGAAGCCGTCTGGGGAGGAACAGTGGCCCACCTTGCTCAAGAAGGGCTTAAACTGGCGTGATTGACTAACAAAACCGACACGGGAACTTGTTTATTATTGCCTTGTGTTATAACAATTTAGATAACTGTTTTAACTGACCTAAACTAGGAGTACAATATCAAACCATTCTCTAAATCTTCTTAATTTACATCACTATACTCAAACTACATGTAAAGATAACATCTTAACATTACAATTTCGCACTCTGCATGGCCCAAAATTCCAGAATTAAAGTATATATTTACCATTAAACAGTAATGTTCCCATCATTAATGGAATATTCTTTCGAGACTCAGTAGTTTCGATAATGGAAATATTACGCGTTTGATAACTTTAAAAGAATAAGTAAATTCTTGTTTAACAAAGATTCTAAATTTACATTTTTCATTGTTTTAACTGTCTAATGCTGTCTGATAATAGTGCTATTGAATTTGACTTGTTATTTCCGTTAAAACAAGACAAATACATTTAAGAGCGTCGAAAAACATAAGTAAGATACCACTAAATTGACTTTATAGAGGTATTGGCTCGTTTATTTAAAATACTACTCGTATTAGTGATGAAACTAAAACTGGTAATGTTAGTGTAGTATCATTTTTCTGATCTTTAAGGAAAACTTTATTTAATTCTTTGGTAACTTATTAGCTTTGCAGCTAAAGAATTCTCTATAAAATACTATTATTTATTTATTTATTATATTTAAGGACCGCATTTAAATGTACTTATCCCTTGCGTCTTAAAGCAATCTCCTTGTTCCACTGTGCCACGCCTCCAGCCTCCCAGCTCTTGGAACTGCAAGTGGGTGACAGTGTGGTCGGGTGCAGCATTGGAGCATGTTAACCCTTGTGCTCGCTGCTTAGTTAACCTTACTTATGTGACCGACGGCAGATTGAGGCGGGAAGAATGGACGGGGCGGGGCTGGGACTGGGGGGCTATTGCAGGTGCATCGGGGCTTTCGCTATCAGCTGTCGCCACAAGGCTGTGGATATGTCCTGGGCACATCCTTTGTCGCCGCACGGAGCCGGCAAACAGAACAGAACAGAACAGAGCCGAACCGAACCAATCCGAGCTGAACTGAACTGAACCGCCGTTGTCGTTGCCGCATGGAATTTTGCAATTTCTTTGGGATTTCGAAATTGCTTTTTCTACTTTTCGCAGCCCTGTGCAGGAGGCAACTTTTCATCCCCGCCCTGCGTTTGGTACTCGGTGTTCGGCGGCCCATCGCCAATTCCCCCGCGCAGGACCTCAGCTTTAGCGCCATTTCACCTTTGTGGGGATGTGGCAAGGACTCTGCTCAGCGCGGCGCTGTCCTGGCATTGTTGGCCTCCGATTCTTTGAGGGCAACCCCATGGGTTGCGGGCGAGCGAAGGAAAAGGCGGCGGAGAAAAAATCGATCAAGAAAAATGACTTTTGTGGGTTTTCGTAATTTTCATTGCACGCGTAATTGAAAATTTTCAAATTCCTGCTTGCATTTCTCGCCCCACCATCCGCTCGGCCCCTCTTCATCGCTCTTTATCAGGCTGAAATGGAATTTATGTGATGATAAAGGAAATATCGCCGTCTTGCTCCTCGGCTCTCTGGCTTATTCATCTATTTGGCTCCGTTCACTTCCTTAGCGGAAGCTCCCCCAACCGCCTCGGCTTTCATTACGCTTTCATTATTTGTCGAAATTGTGTTAATCTTTGAGCTTATAAGTTTCCGAGTCGTTGGTGGAAAATATTGCACTCGGCGCTGGAACGGAGATGGCAAATTGATGCCAATTTGGCGAGAAACCCCGAGCAGCTGAGGGTCTTTACGATTATTGAATTGGCCAGCGTAGCTGGAGCTGAAATGGGTAATCGATGGAGCCATGCAGGTCCAAGTTCTTACTCAGCTTCAGTAAGTACTTTCCGTCAGCACAAGCCAGCTATCAGAAAACCACCCACTCGAACACTCCGCCGCACAACCACACACCGGCCACTAAAACTGGAGCATTGTAAATCCCAACTAATAATTTTGTAACCTTATCTGCTGCTCTTGTTGTCACAAGCCCACAGAGCGGGAAAGGGAAAGGCAGGGAAAAGGGGGCGTGGCGCAGGTCGAAGGCTGGCCACAGAAAAGCGCATATCCCACAACGATAATGAAAATGTCACACGAGCCTCGCATTTTCTCATCACCCAGCATCATGAGCACGACGACAACGGCAACCTCCCCGGCAGAAACAACAAAGACAAGGCGGATAGTGGGCCGACTCCACCTTTATAAACGACCCACTACGGTGGGGAGGTCCTGGGAGGGGAGCCTCGATTGCAGTGCAGGAAAAGGAGCCAGCAGCAGGAGCAACATCGGCGACAGCAGCAACAACCACGCTGACAACAACATAAAGGTAAATCCTAAATAATGCGTTGCGCTCACTTCACAGCATCTGAGAAGCGACGAGGATGTCGCCGCGGGAATAGCCCATGAAGGACCAGGTGCGGGGGAGGGGGAGGGGTGGCAAGTTAGAGCCCCAGTTGCAAGGACAACAAGCTGAGCAAAACTGAGGTAACCAAGTTGATACTCTGCCTAGAGGAAGGGGAATCCGGAAACAACACTGGTTGAAGTTGGAAATTATCGCATAAATTAAGGCTTTAAAGGAGGCTATAAAATAAACTTATGAAGATTAGAAACAGTTAAAGTTTAAGCTTTCAAAAAAACCATAAATATAAAAAGATTTGAATTAATATGTTTTTATCAAAAGCCATAACTATACAAAATGACAAAAAACTTTTCAGGTTCGATTATCCTTTGTACGATCTCAAGAAGCCAAAATCTGATGCTCCTATTTTCAACGTGTTTTCACCTATACTTAGATCCAGACCCTGTTAGGTTCCTGTTCTGCGAAAGCTCTTGCCAAGGTGCTAGGACACAACAGACTCTCGATTCCATTTGCACCTCCCATCCTGCCGTCAGCCCACCGCCCAATCCCATTCCTTCCGGCTCTATCCCCACTTGGCAGGACATTTTGCGGTTAGCTTAAAGTTCCTTACCCAGCCAAGTACAAGACGATTATAGTCCTGGCTCGTCCTGCGCCGCTCCTCCGGTTGCCGCTGCTGCTGCGGACAGTCTTAGTGGCTGTCGTAAGTTCTAATTTCTTATTATTAGGCGTGGCTGGCAGTCTGCGTGGCAAGGACCGCACAAGTTTCTCTGCTGTGGCATGAAATTATGGCACAACTTGCCACGTCGCTGCTGCTGCATGCGAAAATGGCGGCCTGGTAAATAGTTCTGGCCAACTATTTCTTTGCTGCAGTGGCTGCTCCGCTTTTTAGCCAGGCAGATGATGTTGTTGCTGCTGCGGTTGGCTTTGTTATGGGCGGTTTAGGTTTAGGAGCTCATGTCTTTGGGTCCTGTTCGGCTGGCCTACAATTGCCGAGCCTACTTTTTAGCGCTGCCCGCTTGGCGAAACTTTTGCCAGCGCTGGAATGGATTTAATTAAAACATTCCCGCTGGCAGCCCGAGGGGAAGCCTGAGTGGCCAGGTGAGTGCGATTACCGAGTGCCGACAAAGTAATTCGTCTGTCAAGGAGCCGGAGACGGAGACGGGGCCACTAAGACAGGATTGGCAGCAGCAAAGCTGGCCGAATGAAGAGTGAAAAGTGCAAGACAATAATCGAAATCAAGAGGGAAGTGCACAAAGCGAATGGCGAACGCCAGTGCGGTTTCGCCCCGGCTCAAGAGCTCCGCAGGATGAACGCAGCGAAGCCCCAGTCCGGTCCTGGCCAAAGCCAAAGCCAACGCTCCATACCCAGACCCAGACCTATACCCAGATCCCAGATCCCAGATCCAGGACCCGGCCCGGGCCAACCCAAGCCCATTATTGTTTCCATTTAACTTACAACATTTTGCACTTTGCCCGAGCAGCTTGAGAGGGTGTGCCAGGAAGGCAATTCAGCGCCGGAGAGACGAGAGATGGATAGTCCAAATAGATAAACGGCCAGCCGAACAAAAAATGGCCAAGAAAATTGTGTGTGAAAATGAAACTGATTGCAGGGAAGGCCAACTTGAAAAGGGGAAATTGATGCAGCCAAACAAACAATGAGAGCCAAGCCAATCGACGAGGAGGAAGCGAAGGACAAAAAGGATCTCAAGGGGGAGCCTTAAAACGGATTATCGCCAATGAAAGGAGTGAACTAGTTCATTGCTAACCCTTCAATACTAATGACCAAGATTGGTTCGAAAGTTTATTTTGCTTGATCTAGATAACAGCTAACTTAAATTCATGGTACATTTCAAGATTTGCCAATGCAGCTTTTAAGAAACTTATCTGTTACATATATGTATATATACATTATAGGTATAGGTAAAGAATGAAATATTTCTATACCAGTTCGTTCTTCTGAATTGCGTAAACTAAATGTTAATGTTAGAGAAACTATATTTTGTATATGTATATGGTAACATTTCTATACATCAAATTAAAAACATATATTACGTTAAGTTATAAAGGTAATCAAAATCTTCTTTAAGTTTCTGAACGTAGGATTATTTGGTTTGATACAAACTATTTTCTTACAAGTTTCCGATTAAAATTAATAAATAAAAATTTTTTGTTTTCAATAAATACACTTTAAGCAGTGGTGCTCTATCGACTTAGAAACGACATATTAACCTTAATCACCTCATAGAGATGCGCCCCACACCGATGTTCTTTGGCCTTCAACGATATGAACATCTTTACTGGAATGGGATACTTATAATACTTATATATACAATAATACTAAATCAATAACTATAATTTTTAATGTGATGGTCAAGTGAAATGAGATCGCATGGCCCTGCATTTGTTCATTTAGTTTCTTAACTTCCCTTTACCTTTTTACAAAGAAAATCTTTAAGTTTTTCTGCGAATGGTGCTCGGAAATCTTGAAATTCAGCTGCTGCTTCGCAGTGCAACATTTGTCGCCAAAGAGCAGCAGAAACAAAAAAGTGAAAAACTAAACAAATAAAATTGTTTTGCGTAAAAATTGCAATCATGCAATGAAGTGGAAAAGTTTGCACAACGTGCGGCGCAAGCGGCGGCGATGGCGACGTTTGTCTCTAACAAACTTGTACTTGTTCGTGTGGCTGCTGCTGTGCAACAGCAAACAGTTAAATTCAACATAGTATCAAGAGTGTAGGCCCGAGACCACCGCTTCAGGCCAGCGGCGGCAGTACCAGTTGCAAAAAATGGCAGCGGAAACAGACGCCGTCATCATTGTCATGGAAGCGGTGCAACTTTCTGTACCCCGTAGTCGGTAGCCCGGGTATATCGTCGTTACTGAAAAAAGATTATTTACATTGGCTTGTGGTTTTCCGTTTTGGACATAGAAATTTAAAGAATAAACAAAAATTTTCAATGTAAAAAGATCGATAACACTATCATTACTAAAGATTGTTTTTGAATTTGGAAATAATCGATGGTTTTTGTTCGTTATCGATAGTATCGCTTGGAAAACTAATAAACTTTAAAAACTCGACACTTCTAATGTTCCTTTGTATTTATAATTTGGTGTTTATTCTCTTTGATTTTCGATAGTATCGATAATTTTGATTAATAATCAAAACTGTCGATGGTGTCTGCATTTCAGCGTTTAACTCAAGCTAATGATGAAAAACATGAAATATTATAGCCAATATTATATTTATTACATTATTTTGGTTAAGGATAACTTAATCATAGTTTATGAAATAGATTAACACGACTTAGGCCCGCCGCTGATTCTACAGATAGAAAGTAAAGAGACTACGTCAAAAAGAAAAGTTATAAAAGTATAGCTTTTAAAAAAAAACTGAGTTGTAAGCGAATTACTCTAAAATAACTAGTTTTTGCATAGGTTTAAGTTAACCAACCGAGGTGGATAAAACATAAGGTCAGTAAGTGCGGGGTATCTCATGGTCGAGGTCTCCGAGACTAACACTCCCTCTTGTTTGTGTTTCGCTGTGGCCATCGGTGGGGGCTCTTGGAGAAGAACCTATCGCCCAAGGGCGACGCATTGCAGGCACAGACAGCGCTCCTGCTGATGATTATGAATAATGATGATGATGTTCATGGCGGCGGTAAAGTTGTGACATTCGGAGCGATAAGCGGAAATGGGGCCCGCTGGAGGGTTGAAGTGCTACCCCATCTGAGAAGCACCTCTTAAAGTTCGCATGCAATCGGAGGTTTTCCGAGGTAAATCTACGTCGCTGCTGAATTAGTTTTGATGAGCCCGCTTGTAATTTTTTCCTGCCTCGGGAAAATGTCTAGCCCCCGCCATCCCCTGATTGCTTATTCTTTGAGGTCCTTCAATGAATTTTTAAGGCTTTACACTCTCGGTTTTTCTTTCATTTTTTTAGAAAGGGGCATACGATTTTCTCAATTTGCATTGTTTTCTTTTTCTCATTTTCACTTAGTCCTTGGAGTTCGCTCATTGCTTATTTAATTATCTTTTGTATTGTCAAGTGGTTGATTTCGTTGGGGTCTGGTCAGGGGCTTGAGAGCTCCATTGTTGCCAGGAATTTCCATAACTTTTTTATTCGAAATCTTTTTTTTGCGGCCCAGGCACGTGCATCTCAAGGGTTAAATTAGTGGAGGGTGAAGAAAAGCCTTTGAGTCTTAATTGATAAATCGCTTAATATTACCCATGATTGAACCACCCTCAAATCCGACCCTCAGGCCTGGCCAACTATTTCGGATAAGGAAACTACGAAAACAACAAAACGTAAATACAACGAGGGCAGAAGCAATTTAAAGCAGGAAAATTGAAGCAGGAGCAGAAATGAATAAGAATTCTCACTCGGAAAATCATTAAAATGTCTGAAGGACGCCGACTCCGGACCGGGCCAAAAGAGGCCCGGAAATGTGGCAACAATTGTATATAGCACATGGAAGCATCAACAACAGCAGACGCAGGTGAGGCAGATCCTGGCGAAAGGATGCAATTTAGAGCAAAAGCGCATTAAAATGAATGGCAAGTGGGGCCAGTCGAGTGAGGCGAGGAAATTAAAAAAGCCGACACAGAGCAACTTGAGGCGAAGAGCCTCTAGTAATGTGGGTCAACGAGACTGAAGTGCAAAGTGTCAACACCTAGAGGTGGGACCTCGAAAGGATCATAACGATCGGGGGCGTATGTGTCTGTAGAATAATTCAGACAGGAGCCACTGCTCAAGAATTGAACATTAAATTTAAAGTTTATATATGGGTCATATTTTGATACCAAACGATGTTCAGTATAGTATGGTAAATCTTTTTTAGCTGATTTTTACTTGGTCTACACGGAGAAAACTAATCTGAGTTGAAAATGTTTTTAAAATTAGTACGAAATTTTTTAGGTTAAAAATATTTTTAATGTGTTTGAATCAAGTTGAATTGGCGGTATTTAACTGGTATATCTCAACAACTAAGCTATTCGTCTGTGTATACTTATAAAAAGTTGCCTAATAAACTCAATTTAACTTTTCTCTTCTCAGCATTTTGTTCTGATATTGAGAACATTGAATTCAAAATTCACTTACACGGTTTTTAAGAACGAATGTTCTCAGTTGAAGAACAATCTAGTCGAATATTTCATTCTGGGTATTATTTTGAGAGTCCCATTAAAGAAAGTTTACCATTTTAATATTATTACAATATTTTTCTAGCTAACAAAAACTCCCATAAAGCCATCTGTTCCCTGCGTGTCACGACATTATCTCTGGGGGAAATGGGAGCAGGCGCCCCAGCTAGGTGGCTTTCGAAATTAAATTTTCGCCGGACCAAGGGATAAGTAGGTTTGGGGGCTGGGGAGGGATTGCTTTTGCCCTTTTACGCCTCAAAACTTTTTTAACAAACATATTCGATTAACTGGCCTGGGAAAGGGTTGGCGGTGGAGCAAAGGGATTGCTTACCCTTTCTGTTTCTATTTATCGAAAACCACTTGATTATGCAGGCTTATCCTCGGTCCGTTGCCGGGCCTTGTTTTGTTCGACTTCTTTTTGTTTTTTCTATAAAACATATATTTTTTCCTTTTTGCTTGACCGCCCGTGGAATGGGAAGTTGAGTAGAGCCGGGCTTTAGTTTTCATTGGAGCGTGAAAATTTGTTTGAAAATCCTTTTGCTTTCTCGATTTTCCTTCTCGTGCAATATTTATGATTTGCTCGGGCGTTCTCGAGCCTGCTTGGCTAATTTATAAATTGTGTTTTCTTTCCAAACTTACATGTTTGCTTGGAAATTTCATTTTCTTTTCGACTTTCTGTTCTTCTATACTTCTCGGGACATTTTCGAGGAATCAATTTGGGAAGAATTGATGTCAATTTATGCTAATTTCATTGGGACTGTTAGCGGGCGAGGTCTGGACCTCTACGGTTCTTATAATGCTAATGAATTCGTTAATAAATTTGATTGTGATTACTGGGCGAAATCAGTTCAAACGAACTTTATCTTCCGTACGTGTATGGCCAAAGTATTAGTATCTTTGGGTGTGTGTACACTGAAGCTATCCATCCCCAATTATATCATACCCTTGTTGAGTACATGAAATAAACTTGTTAAAATGCAAACAAAATGCAATAAATTGTGTGTTCTTTGTCAGTGGCTTGCACTATTTGCAGTTGCTGTTGTTGTCCTTGTTGTTTCTGCTGCTGGACAAAGTCAATCCAATTCTGTAAATTAAATTAAATTTATTACACTTACCCCTGCCCCACCTTCTGCCCCCGGCAACTTTGTTTGTCCCTGTGGGCTTTTTTTAGCAAAGGGATTGAAAAAGTGCATTAAAAAATTAATTTTCATGTAGTCGCCGTAGTTGAGGCCAATTTACAATGTGCAAAAAGCTTTTGTAATGAAATTTACAAGCCTGGCTATCAGGTGAGTCCATAAATCGTGCGGATTATGATTCATCATTAGGTTGGGTGGGTGTTTTATCGATCTTGGGTTACCCACTAATGCCATTGATCAACCGCATTTCGTCGGAAAAGAACAAATGGAAATTTCTTTGACCAGACAGCTCGTGACAAAGTCATAAAAGTACATTTCTAAATTCAATTAGGTGGAATTGATCAGACGCGGCATTGAAAATTCTGATGGGTTTCCAAAAAATTGTCAAAAGAGGTGAGCTCGCACAGCAATTGACAAAGAATAAATTCAAATTTCAGCTGCGCTGGAGGAATGTCAGAGAAAGAATGAAGAAAACGCTCGAAGACTCGATTGACAAGCGGAGCCATGAAATGCAATTAGACACGCCCCGCAATAACGCGTGAGGCCCCCTTCCAAAGGTCGGCTTCTTTATCGCCAAGCCTTTATCATCTTCAATAAGTGAAATGCATTAGCCACAAAAACTGTAAATTTCGGTTCAAAAACCTCCCTTGGAAGGGATTTCCTGCACAGAACTCATAACGGGTAATGGTTTAATTACTCCCTGCGCCTTATCTCTTCGGATTCTTCGGTTCAGTATCTGTTTTAGTTCGTAGTGTCACGGCCCATTATGAAAACTGTTTCTTGTTCATTGATTTTCGAGTCCGTGGAGAATGCCGCAATTATCTCTTCGGCTGGTGAGACTCAACCGAATATGAATTGTTAACATGATTAAGTTCTGAATTTATGGCATCTTAGTATTGTGCTTAAATAGAGCATTCCGTACAACACGATTGCACACTAACCCAACGAACTTCAATCCGTTTCCAGTTTACAACTAATTTTTGTTTTCAGATGTCAGCCCAGGGAAATCAATCAACGATTGACACGAGAATGTGGGGGACCTTCTTCCATCCTCCTTGTTTTTCTTCCCATCTCAAGTACCCAGACAGACAATAAACCAAAAACCAAACCAAAAGTATTCAGATAAATGTTAATGTACAAAACTGCTGAGAACGAGATGAAAGATCTGGGGACAGTCGCGGTTGTCAGCTAATTTTGGAAGTGCCTCCTCCTCGGGCATCGTTAATCATAATTGGGTAGCAAAGGGTTTACCGATCTCAGAATGTCGAGTGCCGTTGCTGGGAGTTCAGTTAGAAATGTAAACAAAAGTGGGACACTGTTATTGATGAGGGAAGACGCCGCCGCGGAAATTTCCAAATGCGCTGATAAGAGACTTTGGAGGATTGGAATGATGCAGCTGGCAAATGGATTTACCCGTTTTCGAAACTTCCCAAGAAGCATTTTTCTGATCCATTAGTGGGTGGGAGTGGAAAAGCGAGGAAATCGATTAGAGCAAATTTAATTTCCTCTCCTGACGCCACTTGAAACGTTAATTGCAACAGTGCGCGGAAAAATATTGAAAGAGAGGGAAATCGGGGGCGTGGATGCGGCCTATTGAATTTCACATATGTAAATTAGTTTTTATTTTTCCTGTCTTTGGGGCGCGCAGATCCAACAAATTAGTTTTGATTTGATGCAGCCTGCCAAGAACTTTCAGAAAAAGGAAGGGAAACAGCAATACTCGTAGCTGGGAGCGGTTTCAGGGGATGCATGTGAGTCATTTTTGTTTATGCGACCCGCATTTCGGTGTAATTTTACACTGGAATAATTCAGGGCTGTGTGGAATGTAAGGAACAGAGAACAGCACATCAAGGAAAGGGCAAAAACTGTGTCAATTGTCAGCTCGTTAGAAATGTCGCCGGCTACATTGTGATAAGCATGGAAAATATAAAATAGAATAGAGAATATTTTGAGATACACAGAGCGTACATTCCCTTAACTCTGAAAAACTCTGGAATGAAAACTTTCTGGGGGAAAATGTTAACTGAAAGTGAATCAAAATTTTATATTCGCTCTCCATCAGTATTTCGAGCACTTGTGACAAACATGGGTTCCTCATAAAAATAGACTTCCATTATTAGGACTAAGTTGGCTTAATGATATATTCCTAACATAGGTTGGATAAGCCTATCGGCGCCAAATTTATTTTAAGTTTATTGGCTTACATTTTTATGCCATGAGGTACATACGATAATAATTTTAAGACTTACAAAATCTTTAACGAAAACAGATGATATAGATGTAATATGAAATAAGGTAATTTATTTTTGTTCGGAAATATACTCTAATAACTCAGGCGTTTTCTTATAAAAGTTAAATGAGGTTCAGTAAAATAAAATACTTGCATTCACTTGCATTAAGACCACTGTTCAAGAAATGGACTTCCGTAAGTAGGACTAAAATTTCTTATTGATGTATTACTAACCTAGGTTGGATGAGCCTAACTGCGCCAAATTTAATTTACATGTATAGGCTTACATTTTTACGCGATGAGGTACTTGTAACTGTGGGCATTTACTTATAAAAAATGTTAAGGAGTTCAGTAAAGAAACCTTTTTTTACGTATTTCCCTTGCATTATGACCACTGTGCAAATGCTGAGCCGCAGGAGCTCGGCCCAAAAATTGCATGCGGGGCACCACCTTGTTAAAAAAGGCAGACGGAGCAGGAAAAAGTGAGGAGGACAAGACCCTGGAGGGACGGAGGGGCGGACTGTCGCTGTATTTGCTCTGAGGATCGGGAAGGAGGCATTTTTTATTATAATTTCCCGCACAACATGTGTGCAAGATGCAGGACGAAAAGGAAGCCGAGTCGGGATGTCTGGGAGAGGTTGTGTTCATCGTCTGGCCGGCGTTTCAATTGCGGCCAGGATATGCATAAGTGTTCTTGAAAATTTTCAGATTTTTTGCCCTCTGTGTTTCTCTTTTGTCAGTTTGGGGTTATGTTTATGTGGCGTACGAGCAGTTTTAAGTACACATTTGGGAGCAGGAACGCAGGGACAGGGTGGAAGTCCTCCGTCCTGACAACTATTTACACAACTGCAATAATATTTTTGTCGCCAGCTCCGCTCGGATTTTCCAGACCCAGATTCACTTTTCCCGACTTCGTTTTCGGAGCTCTCTCACTCACTGGAATCGCTATTGAAATGTTTTCTATGGGCTGCCAACTTTACTCTTTCCCTCTCTGTCGCCGGAGAAAGTGATTTATGCGAGTGAGGAGAGTTTGTCTCCACCAGGAGGCGACTTTTCCTCTGGCTACTTAGGCCCCTTTTCCTTCCCCTCACTCAGCCACTGACTGTTGTTGTTTTTGCCAAAAAGTGCAATAAATTAATGTTTTGATTTTGTGCATTGCCGGGGAGATTGCAAAAGAAGTTTGTCGCCGTCAGTTGCATGTGCGAAAAGTTTTATCACCCGTTCCTAAGGAGTTTTTCCCTGGATTTTCCATTCATATACTTGGGCTGCAAAGCTTCATATATATAGGGAGGAAAAAAAGTTCGCTGAGAACAAAGGCATTTGCGCTCAGCTAGATGAAGTCTGCGGCGGCATACTGGGCTGGTTATTAGGGTCCAAGAAAGGCCGCATAAACACTTGAGAATTATGGTTTTCTTCCTCAGGGTTTCCCTCCCCCGGTTATGCTTAATTTGAGGCATTATCCTAATGTCACAGGGATCGCTTGAGTGAGCAAAGATTTTGTGCTAACTAGCGTGACAATCCCAGGATCACACACGCAGCTTGTTCGGGATGCGCGGGAGTTCCCAGAAAGCGGCAGGGAACTTAGCCGATCTTGGTGGTCTACACTGAAGTTTTCGGCAACCTTAAGAACGTAAAGTGTTTGGAAAGTGAACAAAAAATATATTTTGAAAATATAACTTCGATGTGTAGATAATTATTCAAAGAGTTTTTAACTTAAACTACTTTTACTTAAATTTATTTTTTATTATGCCTCTTACTTACTGCTTAATAAGCGTACCAGAACTATTTTCTTTGGGCTTGAGTCTGCTGACTTACCTGCAAAGAGAAGAACAGAGTGAAAAAAGAGTTAGTACAGTGTTAGTCTTCAAGGGCAAACGGAGACTGTGCTTTTCCTCGAAAGCAAGAGACAATCGGCAAATGCGAGCCCATCACATTCCCCAAGCCAAACGACTTTTACCCAAAGGCATGAGCCAACCAGCTCATCCTCGTGGATGGAGCTGCAATTGTTATTCGGGTCATGCGGCAGTTGTCCCTGTCGCCGATGCAGCTTCTTCAGCAGAACGAATCGAAGAAAGCCAGAAAGCCACATAGTCAGCCTCGTGCGCCGATCACAATGGAAGCCATGATGATGGAGACGGCGATGTGGCTGGGATGGATGATGGTGACGGGGCAGAGTCACCATCTTCCTCTGGCTCTGTGGCACACACGACTGCGCATATTTAATTGCTCATTGCGCGTGATTCGCGGCGGGCGGGGAAGCAGGATCAGGCTGGGTATCGGCGGGTTCGACTGCATTACGCTGACAGTTGGCACAAATTACCAGGCAACTTTCTTTTCCCCGATCCTGCAGCTTCGCTGTCGCCTCCTACGCCTGTCGCATGGCTCATTTGCATTTTCCTGGCGTCATGCTGCATCCCAGCTGCATCTTTTTCGCCTCTTGTCATAAGCTGTTGCGACTGTCAATTGCTGGCTGTCGCTACTGTGTTCAGCGGATCCGTCTGCCCTGTCAGCAGAAAAAGATGTTTCCCCCAGTGCACGAGTATAGATTTTCGGGGAGACAGCTTTCTCAAGCCAGTAAAGAGTTGACCTCCCACCCCCCTTTCAAAGATAGAAATCATAATTGTTGCGTAAATATTTGGTCAGCTATAATTGCTGCAACAAAAGTGTATATAATGCAGACCGTTGTAAAACAATAATTTACATAATGTTTCTTACAAATCACGCACACAATGCAGAGGTTTACCCTTCATTACCTCTGCTCCACCGTCAAGTTATTGATTTATTATTCACAACTTTATGCCGCATCATGCTGCAATATTATACGAAATCATCGTCAAAGAACCTTTGTGCGGTGGTTTTGTTGTGGTTTCCCCGAGTACACTTTCTCGGGGTATGTGTTGCCCGAGAAAGTTCCAGGTGAAAGGAATAGAGAACGCAGCAGTTTTCAGAGGGAATCAAGGTGAAACACTTCAGGTAGAGTATCTCAGCTCACGGTGCGTATGGAAGCAGGAAATCCCTGTTTTTCATATCATCGCCTGGAATCAGTTGAGAATGCATCTTAGGAGGAGAAAGGGACAGATGGTGATCTCCACTGTTCTCGGACAGCATCATTAAAATGAACCCGAAAGGTCAGCCCACGGAGGGGCAGCGAGTTACGTATGCAAATTAGTCCACGGGGCTGGGAAAGCCAAGGAGTGGACACTCCAGATGTCGATGGCCAGATATCTCTGGCTGAGTGGGCTATGCCTTGGTGCCAATGTGCTCCAAGCTGTGGAGCCGAAAACAACGCAATATGAATACAGCCCGAATAGGAGCACGTCTCAAACTCTCTTCGATGATAGTTTAATACCGAGCGCATAATCGTAAACGTTTTCACACCTCCTCGCACTGTCCCATCCCAGACTCCACAGTCCACAACAGCACTTTCTGTTATGGCGGGCACTGCACATTACCCTATCTAATGTGGAATCCCAACAGTCATTGCCCATTAACATAACTCCACCATGGGCCACGTCCGCTCATCTCGCATCCCCACTTTCCCGGCACTCAACAAGTTCTAATAGTTCGCTCGTCTCAGCCGCCTACGTGGGTCTTTCGTCCACCTCGTGGAGAACCCACGCACCTCCAGAATCTCCCCGACTCCCTCTCCCTTTCTCCGCCTGTCTCCGATTCTCTATCTGAGTGCGCATTTATGCAAAAGGTGGCTTGTTATTGTTCTGACGCTAACAGGAATCCACGAATCGCGAATCGAGTGCAATTGCACTGGGAGAAAAGCGAGAGGCCACGATTTTTAATCCCCCTCGATGGCAGGGCTGAGTGCCGGAGAGTTTCTCCCAGTGTGGAACACTCCCACTGTCCACTGCCCGGTTGTCCACTGTGCGCCCCGCACAGTGGAGCTTGGCTTTTGCATATAATTTATATGCATTTGACAGTTTTGACTGATTTATCGATGCAGGAGCATGGCATACATAATGCGTGTGGAGCTGCCTGGTTTTCCTGGAAAATCGGGAATAGTCATGCATTCACACACAGCCGCATTAATTTAGCATAATATGTACATGCTGCTTTTTGTGGGCTGATGGCGCTCCATAATAAACGTTAAGCTTTTGCTGTGAATCAGTTTTCATGGCAGAGAGCAACAAAACTATTGTTGTTCCCAATATCTGGGTCTATGAGGTCTGTATGGCTGGTATTTCTGACGCGATAAATGACAGCTTGACAAGTGAAACGGGATGGTGAGTGACTCAGGGTACTGGCCACCACATGTCAGCCGAATTAACTCGGCAGGAAGAGAGCAGAGTGGATTTATGGGGGCCTTTTTGTCCAGTATTGGCCAGCTATGATCTGAGTTTGGGTCAAGACCTCAGGGCTAAACCCACACAGAAAGCCTTAAGTCCTGCTCTTTTCAAGCTAATCCGAATCTCAAAGAAAGTGAGTTAGTGTCGTGGCTTATTTGGCCATAAAGGAGCGGAATGGAGTCATGACTTGGTCGCTGGTCATCGTGGCCCACACGAAAGCGCGTTTCTACAAATTTGATTGCCCAGACACAGACCGAGGCTAGATGTCTGTATCTCAACGCGTCATTGTTTTCCCATTTGTTTTTGATTTCTTCCCCATTTCATTCCCGTCTGCGGGGGGAGAGTCGCTTTACCGCAGTAATAAACAATCAAAACAAATGCAAAGGCGACGTTTTATTGGCCACGCTTGGTTAGACGTTCATTGGCGCCCTCCCCCCGATGACCGCACTACACCCAGTATATCACGAACTCAATCTGGGTCCGGAGCCAAAACAGTCGAATGCGTCCAGTTCGGTCCTGGACGATGACTGGGCGAGACGTGGGGGTGCGTGCTGGCTTATATTTATGGCGTCTGCTGCAACTTTGCAGCCCAAAAGCCAAAACACACATTTCAAACTGTTTAATGGCATAATGCCAAAAGTATTCAAAACAAGAGTCGTTCGAGTAGGCACCACCGAATCCTGAATGCTCTTGGAATGGATACTTCATTTCTTTACTGGGATTACTTGGATAGGACTTTGGTTTTTAGAGACAGTCTTGGTACCAAACCTACACACCCCTTAACTTTGGCAGGGTATAGATGAAAGAAAATATATTAATAGAAACTTTGCTTGCATTTTTAGCGAATGTCGATAATGAGAAATGAATGCACTGGCTGTGGGGGCTCATCGACCCCCCTCGATACTTCTTCCGTTCGATCCATAACTCAGACGGCCCTGCCATATTGGCAAAGTTGCTCAAGTTCATTTTCGGTTGCGGGTGCGTAAAATGATTTACCTGACCCCGGTACCACTGCTCCTACTTACTCTCCTGGCTTTTGCCTGTCGAAACTTTCTGGGCTTGCCGAAAGTTCAAGTTTTAATCTCATTATACGCTGACTTTTGTTTTTTGGACGTGGCCCCAGTCCCTGTCTGTCTCCGGATAGAGGTGTCGGTTGTTGGGGATTTTTCGCATTTCGCATTTCGCATTGCGCAGTTGTCGCAGTCGCAAAGTTGAGACCATAAAGTTGAGCTGGCAGCCTGGACCACAATCCAATTGCCAAATGGCCGGCCAGAGTGGGAGACGGATGGATTTGGAGCTGCAGCTGGATGGGAGACGTAAAACTGTCTGCGGTGTTCATTAGCTGCAGTGCGAAACAAGCGTTATGGATACGACCGGCGATGACGACGATGGTTGACACGGCCACACACTCAGGTGGTTCTGCTGATGAGATTATGCCAAGGTTCTGGCTCTGGTTCTGGTTCTGGGACAAAAGGAATGGGGAAAGGCGACCCCAAGGATGCCCAGGCCGAGAGCATAAAGGAAAGCCAGCTTCGCCCGTAACTTGGCTAAAAGTTCCCACCTCATCGACCGTCACTTTCATTTCCGAGTCCATTATTTTCTGCTTACGCAATGGAACCCAGCCCCAGCTCTTTTGCATCCGCTAAGCCCTATCAGATTACACAACTTCTCGCCTCAATAGAGCTGCTTTTGATGCCTCCGTGGGGCATTGATTGATTTTCCTCAGACCGCTAGCCAGATTAGCATACGGTCGGAAAAGTGTCGGTCCCCGGACGGGCTTTGTCACTCCGGCAAATCCCCGATTGACGCTCCGAGTGTTAAGGTTCAGATGTTTATTATTGAATAAACAGCACAGATGATGTAAAGAGTTCATTATTGGGCTGTTCGATGGCTGTTCGAAGAGATTACTCATAAAGAGCCATCTCCCCTGCCGGTTTATGGTTCGGAATTAAAAAACCGTTTCGATTCAAATGGGGCAAATTTGAACAAAAGCGGCTTTTGTCTGGACAGGCATCTAATAAGCCATTTAATGGTCAGCGTCAGCTATTGGAAGACATTTTCGAACGTAAATATTTTGATTGTCGCCGGTAAGTTGTCGATTGTTGGGATTGTTCATTGGAAAAGTCATAAAGCAGTTGGCGACTCGCTTTAATGTGGTTAGTGAGTCAGCCGACCTGGTCTCGAATCAGCGATCCGGAGAAAGAGCCGCCAGGGCCCCCAATGGTCCATTCCATATTTCCGCAACTCGGCTCGGGTCCAACTCCCAGCGATTGTCAACTTGCATTTACTTTAATACAGTAAGTTCTCCCTCACTCGATGCAAATACGGAGGCCCCTTCCCAGTGGCAGTACTTCCCTGCCCACATGTGCCGCATACCACTCGTTGGGGAAAGGATTGTGCGGCCAGAGGGGGCAGCTGCCTACTGGCTGCTGCTGTGGCTGCACTTCACTTTGATTTATCAATAAAAGGCAAAGTTTATTTATGAATTTCCGATTTCAATTCAACTGGCACAGAGCAGAATCAGAGGCCAGACAGATACTTCTGCTACACCACCCATGAGCCGTAAATTGTCGGAATTACTACAAGCAGACGTAAGGATAATAATATCAGACTGAGTTATACCCTTCACACTAAATGTTCTGGCTTACAATATAAAGTATTATACAGTTCAGTCTTATTTGCTGTCACCCCTTAATTGTGCAGGTCCCATCAGATCTGTAAAACAAATAATACTATTAAAACAATTATATTTTATTAACAACTCAAAAGCTATAATAAACTGTAAACGAAGCTAAAATTCAAATTATTTAACCAATAACAATCACAGAATTTTAAAGCTCTGATTGTTTTTGGACATGAATCTTGTAGAATCGACATAAGTTCCGTTGGGCGATCATACCCTGTATATCATATCTTCCACCTTTATTGCGCAATTTCCAGCTTAAACGAAGCCCTAAGGAAAAGGGCAAACAGGTTGCCCCGATCCTACTGGGATGCCCTCGGATGCCTTGGGGGCAGGGGCATCTTCTTTTTGCTCCCCACGACTTGTGCGGCGTTCCAATAATCATGATCAATAAATTCAGAGCTCCAGCATCGTGATCGCTTTGACCGTCGCTCCTCAATGCTATGGGAAGATTTCTGATCTCTTTCGCGCTTGTTTTTGGCAGTATTGTTGTTCGTGTTGGGACAACATTAGTTTTTCGTACTCGCATAAAAAGTGGCAGCGTCAGCCAGGTAAAAAGTTCATTATCATTGTGGGCTTTTCAATTAGCTTGCATCGCCTTGGAAGGAGTTCATTGCCAGTTCGTGTCTGGCAATGGCTACCCTGTCAGTTATCAGATTCAATTTCAATAAACATTAAAGTGGGTCGTCGATGACACACTGCGCATAGGCTCCCTTCTACTCCCACTAAAAAAACAAAGGGCATTGGAATCCCGGGATCCGTTATGATGAACAGGAAATGGCACACGGCAGAGGGATCTGGCTGAGCTATTTATAAGACCAGATGCCAGGGACACTCACCCAAGATTGTTTTGCCCATTCACCTTCGGCGAAAAGTGCAGGAATATGCCCCGGGGAGTGGGGCGAGTGGCAGAACCACTAGACAAGGTTAAGCTATAAAGAATTCATTGTCTGCGGTTCAAAGATCGCAAATTGAAAAATGTATGCAGCCAGAAAGCGCTGAGATCGGGCTGAGATGCCCGGAGACCGATGGAGACCCCTGCGAAACCGAGTGGGAAGTGCCTGAGAATATTAATAAATTAAAGGCCGTAGATAAAGCCAAAAGGACAACACAAATAACCCGGGAAGGCGAAGCGCTGAGAAGAGTTCCAAACGCACGATGCATGTTGCACTTGATGAGATCTTTATTGTGCGGCCAGATCTGCCCCTCCCCTTTCCTTCTAAAGATTCTCCAGCCAAAAGCACTTGCCGAGACCAAATCTTCGGGACCGGTTGGAGCGCAGAGTGTAGAGTGTGGGCAGTGCTGGGAGTGTGCTCCTCTGGGGTCGCCAGTTGATTGCTTGGGTGCTCGACAGGGCCCCAAGACACGGACATGTGTGTCTTCCTAGGTAGCGATTAGATGGGCGAGCTTGGGAGCACCGTCCGAGGAAATGATGCATGGGCGAAGGTTTGGGCCGCGATGGTTAATGGACTGCACTGAACTTTCTTTGGCTGTCGTTGATCACAGAAACAGTCCTAAATTCCTCAGACTTACCCCTGCCAATGGGCTCGCCATCTGAGACGCGGAAACTTTCAATGGATCCCAGCAATGCGCAGAGAACAATAAAAATTACATTTTTGGCAAAATCCTTGACATGGATGCCAAAAGTCTAGACTTTGAGCCCAGACAATGCCAACTGCCAGCAGAGGCGAAAGGAGCAGGGAGCAGCGCAGACAAAGGACCAATCGGCAAGAAAGGAAAGGTAGTGCGGAACGCACCTTGGGGACATGCAAAGCGCTCCAGAGTCTGGCGAGGAATCCGCGGCCAAATCATCGCGAATCGAACGATGCCCCAACCTCCGATTCAGGATCGCCTGCCTTCGGGGCGTGCCAGTTGCCAGTCGAAATGAACTCGTGTCGCAATAATTTATATGAAGCGGGCAGAAGGCGACGACAGAAATGGAAACTGAAACTGAAAGGTTTGCTGGGGCTGGGGAACCCATGGAGCCCATGGAACCCAGGTCACCGTAGCTGTGCGTCTGCGTTCCCCGCATTCTACATCGATTTGCGGCTCGGACTCCTCTCCCGCCGCTCAGTGAATTTTTAAATGGATTTCTGCTGTATAAGTTTTTGTTCGCTTGTCTACAAGTTCAAGTTTATGTTAACAACGACAATCGATGGCTATTAAATGGCTGAGAGTATGTTCGACACAGATCCGTTCGACCAAGCTGAACTCTCGCTCTTGTGGGGCCCCGGATCATCCTGCCAAATCCGGCCAGTCCCCGGCTCCCCGTTGGAAATCCGAAAATAAACAAACCGACAAATGATAATGAGACATTTCATATTACACACAGACAAGTTGCGGATGTGTTCTCCCCATTCAATGAGCAGTGAAATGTCTCCATGGGCTTTAAATATAAAAACCAGAGCAGCCACAGGGTCTCGGGGCTTGCGGTGGAAGTATGTATAAGTTAGGAATATAAATTTCTTTATTTTTACGAGTACAGCCGCTGTCGGAGGACGCCGTGATTTCGTGTTTTTTATTAACTCCTTATGGATTGGCAAGCGGGTCTTGGACCACAGAGCTCGAGAAGGCCGCCGAGGATGGAGGTGGGCCTGGAGACGGCGGCGATTAAAGCGGTTTTACGACTTAATGAGCCACTCGCCGGGTCGTTTAGTTCGGCGGAGCGGTGGAGCATGTGGGTGCCAGATTGCCCACGAGCTCCGTCTCAGCTCTCAGCTCCTTCGACTCGGATCTGGATGACAATAAAACGATAATAATGATGATGTGACGCGGCCCGCTCATAGAGGTGACAAAATCGCTGTACTGACAAGTCTCGACCAGCTCTGGTTAGCACCAAGGAACTCCAATCCATTCAGCCTCTAGGCTAAAACCGGTGAAAGCAGCGCATAAGCATCGACATCGCTGTAGAGTAAAATGTTTATGAGCAACCAGCCCATTAGAGATTAGACTGAAGTGGCCATCGGTCCTTAATGACTGGGCTATTATATGTACAGGCCTACTCCTTTTTCTGAAGGGGATGGGAAATCCAGAGTGGGTGGAATATTCCGTTAAAAAGACTTCTAAAGGTGAAAGTGACTCACACAGGAAACATGAAAGAACCGTTCTCCCAAGATTTCGAAATCCTGATATACATTTCCCAACTTATGAATTGGAGGCACTTCCTGTGATTTTCTCGTTCTCTTTAAATGAAGATTTTAATCCGGATTACAAGTATATTGTTTATGTGATTTTTAAATCGGAGGTAAATCTGCCCACTCTAGCATATTACAGTAAATTGTATAGTATGAAAATCGTCCGACCTGGCTAATTACATGGTGAGGAATCTCAGCTTACAGAACAATAAGTACATAATCCTTACCAGAAGTTGCTACTTCTTGAGCTAGGACCAAAACTGCGCGTTCCCCCCGAATAAGACATGAGAATGGGATCCCACTGCCGCACCGCCGGCTTATTCCTTCGGTTGTTGGCCCATAGTTGGTTCCGCTTGGTGCAAGTTTAGTTGCTTCAATCAAATCAACGAAAATTTCGCAAACTCAATTTAAATCAAATGCTTTTGCGACGCAGACAGGCACACAGATACACACGTGCACAGCCGGGGAAAGATGCCGTGTTGGCTCTTTTCAGATGCTTTTCGGCTGTTCCTCGCCGCAGCAGTTTTCACTGTCTTTGAAGACTTTGATTGTCAATTTGCGATTGTCTCGAAATTGAAGCCAGCCAGCCAGCAGCAATTCGAAAGCGTCGGAGGAGGAGGCGAGGCAGCTGCAACAGCATTCGACAATTTCTGGACCCCTTCCAGGTCCCTTCCACATACGTCCCATGGAGCATCGATGCCTCGCTCCCTTGTCTATTTTTAAGTCGATTTTATTCTGCCGTTGAACGACTGTTGTGTGGTTTGGTAATTGCTGAAAAGGGCGGCCCGGGCCAGGAATGCCAACTTTAAAATTGGTAACGCACCGGGGGACCGGGGAGAATTCCCTGCCACTTTCAGGACCAAAAGCGGAAACAAATTTCCGAGAGTTACGACTTGGGAGAAAAGAGATATAAAAACGGGCTACACTCGGGCTGCAGCTGATTGACAGCCTCGATGGCTGGGATCACAGAGGAGGGGAGCTGGCAATTGGCACTTATATTAACTTTGATTTGGCCAGATTCCTAGATCGGGGAGATGGCAGTGGAGATTGGTATCCTGCAGCTACGGTTTCTCTGCAAGCTCTAGCCGAGCCAATTAGTGGCGCGATTGACAGGAAGATTTGCCTAAATTGTGGTCGGGCTTCATTTAAAACTAGTGTTTTGGAAATTGCTTGGGAAATTCATGCCAAAGATAAGTGGAGGTGCTAAGTGGGTGGGGGCCTCCCCAGTCCCCACCACTTCAACTAGCTTACTAGGAACCCATAACACATCCGTTTGCCATAAAATTGATGGCCCAAAACCGAACCGAAAATGCATCTCAAATACACTATTTCATTTGGGAAAACAGGCAGAAAAAGTGCCCAGACGAAGTACAAGTTCGGAGGGAGAGAAGCCCATAAAAGCAGGGGCAAACTTCTCAAAACGAACCGCATTTAATCACACATTTTCCAATGAAACTGCAGCAAATTGTTTATTTAATTTTTAATGTGTGCTCCGATGGGAGAAGTGGTGAGGGGATGGCGGGGCATAGTTTTGTTTTTACGGCGCACACGTTTCGCGTTCGCGTATCTCGTGGATGCGCGCTGCTCACTTCGCTTTATGGCCATTAGCGTATGATTTGTCTTAACAATTAAGCGCGGGACCAGTCTGCCAGTGGATCAGGACTGTTCGCGTTTTATCTGTAACTTGTAACTTGTAACTTGTAGATCCACAGACGTTCGCGGCAAATATGCAGTGTGGTGTGGCTAGCGGCTGCCACTTCAAAAGAAATGAAACGCAGCGAAAGATGTAAATGTGCATGTGCATCACGAGTGCCGAGGCTGCTCCATCTACGGATCCATCTCCCCCCACAAGTCAGTATGTTTTATTTCCACTTGGGCTCCGGTGTTTTATGAGTACAGCTAACTGATTGATGCGCCTATTAGACGAATCCCCATTCTCAAGGGCTTTCGGGGAAGTGCGGGCTACTTTATCAGGTATGAAGCATTATTTTGACGTTAATTGGAAGGGAATATTAATGCGGAGAGGGCTTTGAACAGTGCAACAGGTAGGGTGTTGGGCATTTAATTAAACAATTATTCAGGGCAAGGTTCGGCCAAACTCTGCAGATAGTTTTCGGGGAGGTACGAGCATTGGAGCCTGAGCGGGACCGCAAAGAACTTCCCCCTACGGCAGTCTCATGTTTTATTAAAGCATTTAATATTTTTGGCAAATAAAGGGGACTCCCGTCCCATCCTCTCCCCCAAAAGTCCTCGAACAAATTTCATTAACAAAAGCAGCACACAGAACGTATTTGCTGTGCCCTTTTTTCATTAAAACAAATTCCCATACAAAAACCCAAATCACATCAAAGATTCATTTTTATCATGCCGAGGCTCGGCTGTCTGGCAAGCCTGGCTCGATATGACTATGGCTATGCCTGCGGTCCTGTCTCCGGGACTGGGTCTAGGTCTGGTCCTGGGTTTGGCCCTGGTTCTCGGTTCTGTTTGCCCAACAGCCTGCAGAGCAGACGACGCTGGCGAGACCAGCAGCTGTCCCATCTCGTCTATCATAATACTTAAATATTTATAAATTTAAATTCACGTGAAAAACAAAAGCGTCTATCTGCGCCGAGGAGCTAGGCGGAAGACTGGCGACTGAGTGCAGCGACGGCGTGGAATTCAGCAGAAATTGAGAAATGCCAAAAGGAAATGAAGTAATTTTGTAATTTGCACTCGAGCAAAAAGCGAATGAATTAATCTTATAGCTGCAATGGGGTGGCAGGGGCAAGGCGGCCACATGCGACACATGTCGCCGGAGGAGCAACCCCGTTCCAATTCCGATTGCGATTCAACTCAAACTCCGACCCGAGCCCCATCATCGAGCCGGCTTTTGATTTACGTGAAAAATCGCTTATGTGGAAATGTTTTCGCATTAAAATCGCAAAACGCTGGCAAAAAATAAGGCGCGAGTACTGTCGCCGGATCCGAGCTCGGTGGCCACAGTTCTCCCCTGGTCTTCTGGACTCTGTGGCGGATTTGAGTGCAGAATTTATTGAACGCAATTCGTGGCTCCCCGACCTCGGCTGGCTTTGTTCTACGCACTTGCACTGCCAGCAAGGGCGAACTGGTTGGGGAAGAAAAATTATACATTTCCTCGTTATTTTTATTGAAAATGAAAATTTATGGCGTCTTTAAGGCGCGACACATTCGCGTATGCATGTTAAATGGGGATTAGGCCTCGTGCTGAAAGCTGAAAGCCGGGGGAAGAATCTTGAATGGGCCCCTGGACGACCAGCAGCCGCACTCTTGATGCCATAAAAAATTAGCTGTCATATTCGGATTAGCCTACAAGATTTTTGTATATTTATGAAGTGGAGTCGAAGGGCGGCAGATTCAGTGCCCAGATATATTACATTTCTTATAGACCTGCTTTGGAATGCACCTGCAATCACTACTCGAATTAATTTCCCATTCACATTCCCATCCGCAAAAATAAAATGAAATCTTCGTCGTTCCCACTCGATTCATTCACACTGGGCCGCTGAGTCAGAGGGTCAGCCTCAAAAAAAACCACCACGGGCCACGCCTACTCGTATCTTCACCTTCCTCTGGGTCCCCTGTCCAACCACAAAATTAATTGCTAATTTCGAGGCAAATAAAATAACAAAATTTCGCGGATGAATCGATCGAAGCGGCGGCGTCATAAACCAGGCTTAAAAGATCGTAAACAAAACCCCTGACAAAGCCGGTGTCCGACGGACGGACAGTCGCTGCGTGGGCTTAGGCGGTGTATCTTTTTTATGATTTTTACGTTTTTGATATTAAAAATTAAAATCAAAGAAATACAAAGCCAAGGAGAGGACACAAAGCTGCAAAAGTAATCCACACAAAGTGTGTGTCGAATATTCTCGGAATTTCTCGCGAGCCCGACCAAATCTCTCGACTTTGACAGTTCGCGGCGGTCCAAAATTAATTGGCATTTAAAGGCATTTTTCGGATTGCCGGCAAGTTGAGCTGTGACTGGCTCCAATCTGTGTAACGAGGGTTCGCAGCGAGATTTATGCGTGGAATTATGAGATGCATAGATGGCTCGATAATGAGCCAGGTACGTATGAGCCATGGTGATAATAGATCCCAGGGCCCATAAACAACTCGCCTGTTCTACAGATCACTTTCCCCACATGTGCAGGGAACTATTTGTGGCCTTGACTGGCTTTATGGGCAAAGTGAAATATGTTGGCTTGCCACGCAAAAACTGAAAAAAGGATCATTAATAAACACTCTGCTCGCTGGAAAGAGTCTACCCAGCCGCTTCAATCTACTTGAGTTCTACTCCAGCCCAAACCCAACTCCAACTCCAGCTCCAGCTCCAGCTCAATCTCAATCCCGCCCAGCTGTCAGGGCGGGAGGCAGATGCAGAGGCAGAGACAGAGGGCTTAGTGGTCCCATTCGTTGTTCTTGTGCCTGCCGGGGCCTCTGTCAGTCCGCTGGGGAGCTCCAGTGACGGGACCCACCGAATCCAACCTAACAATGTCTAAAGTCTGCACCGCGTCGCCCAAATAACATGCAAAATCCACTTCTACGCTTTTGGTAATCCGCATTTTAATGACTTATTTTCTCGGCTTGCCTTTTGGCAACAAGATTCCACACATGGGCTCCTCAGCTCCCAGCTCATGGGCTCCTCTGGCTGGCAGTGGATTTTGGGTGGTGTCCCCCGTCTTATAAGTAGACAACACCTACCGGGATCTTCTGGCAGACGGCCCACTCCATAAAATTGTCATTTATTATTTTTTTGAATTATATTCCCTTCGAACGGAGGCAGGAATTTGTATTTCGTTTAAAATTCGTTTTACGACTTTCAAGGGCCTTCTAAAAAACCAATTCGCTGAGGCGTGCTTAAAGCTCCGCATCGCCAATCCCCCGACTTGATTTCATTATTCATTGGTCTGACTCTAATGCAGTTTGCTGGTCATATTGACTCTTGTGTGGAAGTGAAATTTAGAGCTGGCAAGTGTAAAATAAATTAAGGATCCCACCCGCTCGCATGATGGGGTGGCTATTAAAATATTTTACGAAATTAACCCCTTCACAGCGAGTTAATTTATGGGCTGGCTGCAACTGCGTTGCTATCAATGCGCCTCGCCAGAAAGTATGCAACTGCAGCTCGGTCTGTCTGTCTCTCTGTCTGACTGTCTGGGGCTTTTTCCGCCTTGGACTTGGCCGCAGTTAATGCAGCAGGAACAGGAGCCGTGTTTGCCTGTTGGCTGATTAATTGCAAATTGCAGGGGTGTCTGCCCGGCAAACCACATTAAAAGGCACCCAAAGGTCACGAAAGGAGCCCGTCCATCGATCCTGCGCCGGCCCCCTCTCATGCGTATTCCTTGTTTATTATTTTCAGCCCCCTCGCCATTCGTCCCCCGTCATTTATGCAAAGTGGCGCACCATGAGCCCCACACCACCCTTTCGGCCAACCCAACCCCTCGAGTGCCAATCCAGAGCCCTGCAGCGCCGTTTGCACCTTTGATGTGCGCTCCACATCGACGACAACATAAGGGGCGATGGGGTGATGGGACGATGGGACGACAGGGGTGCGCAGCACTTTCATCATTTTGGCTTTTGCCATTTGCACCCGGGCGCCACTTTTGACCACTTGATGGCAGTGGCAGCGAAGGGTTGCCACTTGGCCAGCTACCGTTTGCCGTCCGGCTGTCCATCCCCCACCCTCCCCACCGCCAAACGGAGCGGGCTTTGCGCTTCAGGTCACTCAGTCAGCTCCGCCAAGTGCTGGGTCTTTCAGGGGCTGCTATCCGTCCATCAGCAGGCCCCCTATTGGACTAGCTGCCACACCCTCAGCGCCAACCCCCAGTTGCAGCTATTCGCTTCTGTTGCCGTTCTTGTTCTTGTTTCCACTGATTAACTTGATGCCTTTAAAAATTCGATAAAAAGCCACTGGCCTGGGGAAGGAGCAAATTTGTCTAGCCTCGTTTTAGGGGCACCGGAAATGAGGATTCCAGCGGAAGTAGGCGAAGACTACATGGGCTCAACGAGCGATAAGAAGAAGTATATATCGAAGCGAAGATCAGGTAACGCGGCTAGGCTAATTGGAACTATTTGCAGTAAAGAGAACTGCACTACCGTAAACAATCAGTTTAAATTGCGAACAGGAAGGGTGCACGTATATGCCCGCAACATTTATATTAGCTACTCCTAGACGACCGAAAAAAATTGTTCTAATCTTGAAGTTGGAACATTGATTATATCAGCCTTTAAGGCTTCAAATTACGGTACATGGGCTAAACAAATAAATTGCACTCGATCAATAATAGGAAATTTTAAACGTGTTCTATTCTATTTGTCTTTACATACATAATACACAACTTTATATTCAACAAAAAGCTTAACAGTCTCTTATAAGTGTCTTTGAATGAAAATAATAAAACAAACCGTCATAATTTATCTACAATATATAGTAGGGCCTTTATATTTAATCGACTTATGTACCCACATTTTCTTCTTATATAGAAAATCTTTCTTTCAATTCTCTATATCTGGTAACATACCATTTATCATCCCTCTGCAGTGATGACTTTTTTCCTGTGTAGAAATTCAAGTGTCGTCTGCCTCGAAGGCCAAAAAAGTGGTAGGCAAATGCATTCATTAATAAATTATCGGACCAAGCGAAACCCCAAACTAAAAGCAGGCGAGCACACACGCTCCTTGTGGAGGAGATGGAGACAATGTGTACAAACCGCCGCAGCCACCGTCGACAACAAGGACCTGAGTCCTGGCATGCGAGAGGATGCGAAAGGACGAGGACGATATCATTACGTAAACGTAAAACTTCCGCCTTAGAAATTCAATTAAACTAATAAATTTTCCATTATCCTTATCGATGGCATCGAACCGAAAGGAGGGAGGAGGCTGCCATTGATTGTGTGTGCCACAGTTGCAGCAGGAGTGTGACGAGGGCCGCAGGGAAATGCGGTGGGGATGTGGCAGAAAATTTAAATTCGTCTAAAGCAAACATTAAAACACAAACTGGGGCGAGGGAGTTCAGAGCGGCAGGATCTTGGGATGGGATCGAGACGAACACATGTGTAAAAATAACAGCAACAAGGACAACAAATAGCAACAATTTGCATAAATTAAAACTTGGAATCAAACATTAGATGGGTTGGGTGCGGGAGGAAGGTACCACAACAGTGGGGCAAAGGGCTGTAAATTACTATAAAATCTATTGTATAGTCCATTATACAGTTAATTATATAAGGGTCGGAATATGTATAGTTGTCATGCATTTCCGAAAAAGTACTATATATTTTACATGCTCATGAACTTTTTCAAAACCCTTCTTATAACGAAAGTAATGGTAATGGTAATCCCATTATTTTTGAGTACGTAGTTTTCTTTTCAAAAACTAAAAGTTATCTTAAACGCTTAGTAAAGGCATCAGTAAATAATGTAAGACAATATGAAAAACAAGCCATTTTGTCCTGGCTCTTTTAATCGTAAGCCCATTGCTCTGGATCCCTCCACACAGCTCACTCACTTTGTCGGCCTATGGGCTGCAAATTGAAAAATGCCAAATAAAAAGGCAGTACGGGGCAAGGCGACGTCGGGTGGGCGTGGCCGGGCAGCTCGAGAGTTCTCCGGTAATATTAAAGTACATTGCGTTTATGTGCGGCCCGGGAACACTCCACAAGAGGGGGCAGGGGCTTGGCTTGTCCATTTAAATTTTCAGCATGTTAAAGGACACAGTTATTTTGCCTGGCCTGCTCGGGGGAGCGGACGGAATTGGAGTGCGGTCTGCGGGGTGGCCACTCCAAGCAAATGCGACGGCGACATGCCTCAGCTCCGGTTTTTTGCATGTGCAACACCACAGAAGCGGTGGCAAGAGCAACAGCAAAAGCAGCAGTAGCAGTAGCAGTAGCAGCTGATTTCTTTGTCAGGACGCACGCAGGGCAAAGGGTCTGGGGTCTGGGGTCCTGGGTGGCTCTTTCCGCTGCGGCGGCAGGACAAACACGTAAATTAATCTGACAAGTGATACTTCTGGCCTCGGGCCTCGCTCCCCCTTCCCTGCCCCCTCCTTTTGCTCCGAGGGCCGTCAAAATGTCGCTACCCCGGACAGCAGCCATGTGGCAAGCATGAAAGTCCTTTGGTCGTCACAAGCACACACTCTCGCAGGACAATGGCTGCCTGCCGTCTGCCGGCTGCTGACTGCTTCCGAGCTGACTTTTTACTCGGCTGCCAGTTGATGAGACGCTGACGTCGGCCAGACACGACCAGGAGGGTCGTCCATGGATCCAGGCAGCAGTCCGCAGTGGAGCACCCAAGACTGCGCGGCCCAAGGATCCCCAGGACCCCGAGGTGGGGCGCCTGCGGTGGACCTCCTGGCTGCCTCCTTTATTTACATGTATTGCAGTTATTTTGTATGTAATTTATTTCCCAACGGCCCAAGTCCTCGGAGTGCGTTTCTACCTCTCCCTCGACTTCGGTTTTTGTTTATTGGTTTTTCAACTGGGGGCTCTGTGCTCCGCCGGCTTTCCCCCCTTTGCGAATGTGTGTTGTCTGCAAAGTGCTTGACGTTGTCGGCTCTGGCGGTCAAGTTTGAGTTTTGGTTTTAATGGGGCTGCTGGGTCTGGACACTGAAGTGGAGTGACCACAGCCGAGCTTCAGGCGGGCGACAGCTGCGGCCAAGGGGATCCCGCTAGGACCTTATAGGTAATTAGGTTTCGGAAGATGATAATCTCGATTTAGCCCAATTTTGTAGACGGAAATTATATTGAATTTCGAATAGACTTCACTTTATCTGGACACATAAATATATACTAGGATTCTGTATAAAATTTTATAATATTATTTCTTATTTTACCATTACTATTGATAAGATTTGCCTTAATTAGAATTAACATATCTAACATTTTACTTAGTATCAGCTTCAGTGGTCTATCTAGTGTGTTTGTTTCTCTTTCTGTCCATCATACCAATATTTCTTTAAGGATTGACCACGCCCTTTCCGGACCTCGAGTATTTCGAGAATCTGTAATTGTTTTGGGCACTCCGAATCTTATTATTGTTTTATACAAGTCAATTAAATGTCTTTTCTAAGCAACATATTTATAAGCGACATGTTTTCTAAATTAGCATGCTACAAAAATATTATTGTCAAGTGCATTGTAAGCTTTTATTGTTATGATGTAAGTAGTGCACGGCAACAGCAATTATATTTAATGAGGGAGCTTAATCAATCAATTGCTTTCATTTTAAGTCTTGACTTTTCCCCATCGTTGTCTGTTTGGAAGCTTAATATTATTTCTTGGGGCAAATTAACAGTCGGGGAGTTTTTAAGTTCCCGTTGAATATGCAATGACAACAGTAAAATACAGCCAGAAAGGAAGAAGATTCCCCGGCACACTTCGCCGCTCGTTAATCAATTAAAACATTTGTGAATTTGCATAAACATTTTCGCCCCCGGTTCTGCCATAATTTTTGCACTTGCGAGCCTCGGCTTGTTTACATGAAAGATGGAAGCGTTCTGTCCCCGTTTTCCCCTGCCGATTTGCGAATGCGGCAAACAAAAATTGATTAAAACATCACGTAATCGCAATGTCGTCGTCGTCATCGGTACCGGACTGGAAGCTCGGGCCATGGGCGGCGCCAACGTCAAGTTGGGGATCTGACATGGCATCTACATACTATATACCATGGGCCACACCCAAAAAAAAAACCAAAAGTATACACTTAATAAGCGTTGTGTTAAAAGTATACTAAAGTTAGTATAAAAATGTAAGTATTAACTCAACACTTATTAGTTTCAACTGTATACTTTGTAGTATTAAGCTTATACTAATTATTATATGAGTGAGACTCAGTAGTATAAATAGTACACTGAACATTAAATAGTTTTTCATGGTGTGAAACTAGGACAAAAGCGATTATTCGAACATATATTTTGGTGTGAAACCAGGACAAAAGCGAGTATACGAACACAGAAAATGCTACCGGAGTTGGCGTTGCTTGACGCGTTAATTATTATTGCCATCCGGACGATCTCGGACGACGCAGCGCTCGTCATTGCAGGGCAAGTTCCCCTATGTGAACTGGTGCGGGAGCCACAGAACCAAGACCGAGGTGAAGAGGAGTGCCAGGATGCAGAGCGTCGACAACTGGCAGGCAGCCTGGGACAACTCCAGCAAGGGACGCTGGACGCTGGACGCAAGGGTAAATAGGAAGCACGGCCAGGTAGATTTCTACCTCACGCAGGCGCTGAGTGGACATGGTTGCTTCCGAAGCTTCCTTAAGCGCTTCGGGCACGACACGGAGAACGGTTGTCCAGAGTGCGGCAGTGGGATTGTTGAAGACGATCAGCATGTCCTACTTTAATGTCGCCGCTTCGGGTCTGATCGCTAAATGCTGATGAAGACCACCGGAGCAAGAGTTCGGCAATATTGTTGGCGATGGTAAGTACATTTTTTTAAGTAATGATATTTTTATTTAAGAACTAAATTCTTTTACATCTTAGGCCCAAGGGACTGTATATTGTTTATGGCCTTGCACGCTGTTATAAAACCAACGTACCGGTACACTGTTACTCAAGCGGACCAGAAGTTCTGTCGAAAGGCGACCATCGAAGACAGCGTTAGCAGCGCGGTATTGCACGTCACCGAAATCAATGACATTCAAAACATAATTGAAACATTGAACAGAAAAAGTGTCGAGTCAAACTCCCCCATTCAACCATTTATAATTGTTGTGGGCGTGGACATTTTCAATTTGGTTGAATTCTATGTTAGCTTTGGAAAGTCCTTTTATAAGTTTAACTCTTTCATTATTGCACTAGATATATGTTTTAAAATTTATCAAGTATTTGGTCTAAAGTACCCAAATGAATCCCATAAAGTTTAGTCTTTTTTACAATACTTTTTCTATAATATGAAAACTGAATTTGATATTATATATCCGTGCGTATCCAATGTCATTGAAGATTTAAACAAAATGTAAATACTTTGTAAAATATTTTTAATTTCAAAATTTATTCATATCCTTTTTAATTTTAAGATCTTGAAATATTCTGTTATTAGTTAAGTCTTATATTTTTAATTTCTATTTTTAGTTCTTTTATAATATTAATACCTAGCCATTAACAACATGCGTTGCTTTAAGTGTTTTAAAGAATTTTCTGACCTCAATAATTTATGCTTACACTTTAAGCATCACCACAATTTAAGGGAAATTGATTTATATAAATATAAAATCTGTCCACAACTTGACCAACACAGGGACCGAGGAGTACAGATCTCAGGGTAATTCAGGGGACCACAACATTGAATATTTTGACAGTAATGAAGATTTGGACGATATTCCGAGTGGCTCTCAAAATGGAATCCCTTAAAGTGCTGAAACTAGTTTAAAATTGTCATTTGAAGTTTAGTGAGCACTATCAAGCCTATACAGTTGGTGGAAAAGAAAATTCTTTAAAAATTAATAACATAAGTAGTTTCCAAGGTCCCCCTGTAAAATATCATAAAAAAAATGCTGTTAGCTATGTAAGATTAAAATCATTTTAAATAAAACTGTATAAATATTTATGAAATAATAACAAAATAATATATGAAATAGTAATAAAAGAAAAACAACATACAACGTGATTTTATTGGGTTTGGGATTATTGGGATACCACGAAAAACAAAATAATATACATTTTATACTACAGGCAACGGGGAAATCGTATAAGTCTTATACGAAATAGTATAAAATGTATACGAAATAGTATAAAATGTATACTAACGATTTCGATAAATAGCTCAAAAAGTATACTACGGCTCTCTAGATTAGTTTAATATCTATACGAAATAGTATAAAACGGAGACTACATAGCATAGCTTTTATACTAAATAGTATAAAAAGTAAACTATCAGCAAAAATTTCAGTACACTGAGTGAGTATAGATTGTATACTCGTTAGTTTAACTTTGATAACTTCGAAAGTTTCAGTTTAATACTTTCGGTGTCATAAGGTTAATACACATCTTATCAAGATATTTTTGACACTCAATAGTTTAGTTTTAATGTACGAATAGTTTAGTTTCTATGATCATTTTTTTTTGGGTGCATATATGGTATGCGAGAGATCTCCGGACTCCGGCGAGCACCGCACGTACGCATGTGGTTTCGCTCGGGCCCTCAGCCTATGCCTTATGCATATGAATTCGAATCCAAATCGCTTCAATTGAATTCTGCGAACTCGCAGTTGATTCATCTGACAGCCACTGCAGTGAATTCAAATCGAGGCAATTATCCATTGCTTGTGGCGAAGGTACTGAGTCTATTTCGGACCGCAGATATTAATGACAAATTGCGCATCGATGAGGTGGTGGATGTGGACCAAGTGACTCACTGCGAGCGGAGGAACCTGACATCTTATCATCGCCGCCATAAATAAGGCAAAGGGACACGGACATCTGGCATTCGCGGATTCCGTGCCCGGCAGAGGCACCGTAATTCTTTCCTGCAGTCTTCATAAATTTCATTTTTACATGCGGCACAATGTCAGTGCCCTTCGGTTTGGGCCATCCCGAACCGCCCCTGACCCCACTGGGCTGGCCAAATATGCTTAATGACTTGTTTGTGAGCTGGATTAAATATAAATTATATTTCTTTTTTGCCGGCCGTGCGAGGAGCGAGTCTTCCCCGGAGAGAGCCAAAGTAACCAGTTTGGCTTGCGAAATGATTAAAATTTTATTCCAATGAATTTTTGTGTGGCGAGGCGGCTCTGCAATTGCTGAAGGGCACTCCCCGGTGAATTATGGGGAAGAGCTGGGGACTTTAAGCTGCCACTTCGCATGCAGCGGGGACCCCATCCATCATGGGAAATTGAACTCATCCCAGTCGGCCTGCCTCCCACGCAACTCTCAATAGATTTCCATGCCGGAATATTCGTATCTGGGTCAGAGTGCTTGATTGATAGTAAATAAAGGCGAACCGCTCGAATCAAGTCAAATCATATTTCTTCTTGAGCGGTACTTGGGCATTTTAATTAGTCGTCTGCTCGCAAGGGGCAAAATAATTGGCTCAATTCAGGGACTTTCGATTCGAATCTGATTGTGGGGCAAATGCCCAAGTAAATAAGCCCATCCAGCGCAGAGTTCTGTGTGTCATTTGGATCAATCAATCAGGGGATTTGGGTTAGCTCGAGTTCTGGCCCACAAATGTGCCACACATGAATCAACCGAATCCACCGGCAAAAAGGTTGCTCATAAAATATATAGCAGGCCCGAATTAATTTGCAATGAAAATGTGCGAAAAGATGCAAATGGCCGGGATTTGCAGTAAAAAATTGACCAAAACATAAGTTTAACGGTGCGGCTACGAAATATGTTGTCAAATAAATAAAAATTCCGGCGCACGGAGTGAAAACCAGGAATGAGGAACTCCATTTGATATAAATGTGGGGTTGTTTGTCCTGGCCAGCCTCAGACGATGACAGGAAACTGTAAGGAATTGCCCCGGGCTGCGAAGTGGGCGGTGCTGGTGCTCTGAACTTGAAAGCTGGCAGCCGATCAATATTTCATGCAAAGTTCGAAAAAATCTCTCGAGCATGTTTATGAAAATGCAGCCGGAAATCGAATGTCTGTCAGGGCAAACATTTCTATAAACTGGAGTAGGGAGTCGGGAATAGAGATGGCTACTGGCCTCCCCGTTCCCCGCAAATTATGCAAATAAGTCAACACGGAGCTGGGAGAGGATGTGTGCGTCTGCTGGAAAAGTTTCCCCGGCGGACCACAAATGAATCATATGCCAAAAGGCATTTGAAGGCCTCAAGCCCTTGTAATGGGCCCTTTGGGTCCTTCTGGCCCTCCATGTCTGCGCCAACATGACGCTGGAAAATGCATGTTGGAGCAGGGAAAGTTTTGTGCTCAAGTCTGAGCGCTGTCAATTTCAGTTTCCGTCTCCGTCCGGAACTGAGATGATTTTGGCAGATTTTCCTAAGGAGAAACATTTGTCTTTCCAGCAGCTTGGGCATGGGTGTGATCAAAGAGCCGAGGCCTGCCTACAAGATACATTTCGGGACCGCATGCCGAGACTCACCTGCAAGGACGGAGATAAAAAGATGTTGGATTCTTTGGGGCAGGGCATTCGAATACTTAATCTATACGTGGCCCAGGACTAATCCCTGGCCACAAGCCGACTTACATCGGGTTTAATTAACGAAGGAGGCGTGCTGGCAGGGCGGACTAAACTTAACCGGAACACAACTTAAGCGCATAAATTATAGCCTGAGCCTGGACTTAGGAATGCTAATGATGTCCTCCGGCTGTCCTTTCCTGGTCCGGCTAATAATGCTTTGCATATAATCAAGCAGCCCATGCATGACCTTCCCCGACTTCGCCTTGGACTTGGCTTCTCCCAGAGTTTTCGATCCGTCTTCTCGGGAGGCTCACGGTGCTAATCCAACAACTTGACTGCCATTACCCCAGGACTCGGGCGGATGGAGCTGGAAGGACGGAGTCGGCGGAGGAGGAAAAAAACGTTCATTTGCTCAATCGTGCACTCGAAAATGTCAATTTACATTTGCGGACTGGCTGGCAACGCATTTTCCCCTGTGGGGGAATCTGGGCCCCAGCCAGCTTAAGTTGACTTTAACGCCTCAATGCATCCAACTAGAAGGGCCAGTTGGAAATGGAAATGGAGGCGGAGAAATGCGAAGGCATTTCATATAGGAGAAAGTTTTTGTGTGTGCAACAGGGAAAAAAGGAAAACTTTTTATTAAAGTCAGCTGGAATGGCTGGAGCTCGTTTCGGTTTCGGATTTCCAAGCTCCCAGAAACTAGCCCCAGTCCTCTTAGACCCCTCTTCCGCCCACGCCCCCTCCGCCTTTGTGTGTGTGTGTTTGACAATGTGGGCGTGGCTTTGGGCTCTGTCTGTTGCTCTGGTCAAGTTAATTTGTATGTGTGGCCGTAAACTTTTGCCAGCTTAGACTTCCAACACGCCTCGCTGGCCAGTGGGCGTCCAGGATGCCAGGATGGATGGATGAATGGATGGATGCTGCCGCCACGGTTGGAGGCCCAGTCCCCCGATATCTCAAATGTCCAGTTCTGGGCTCCGTCCACAATGTGTGAATTTTGTTGGCTTATTGCTTTTCTATGCCGCATAATTGCTGACTTCTTTCACACATTCGCACACATCATTGGAGCGGACTGTTCTGGACTGGAAGGGAGGGAAGAGGACCGATTTGGGTGGGCGGAGTGTGTTTGTCCTTGGACAAGGCGCATAAATCATCGGGGGCTGCCGCAGAGCCCCGAAATTTATGCTTGGTTGCATTTTTGATGCCCGGGACCCAAAAGCGGGGACTGCTTAAATGCCCGCCCAGTGGGCAGGGAAGATAAGAGCGGTGGCAGTCAGAACAAATCAAGAGAAAAGCTTCCGGGAAGCGTATTTCAATTCCAGCTATCTCTATCCCGGCAGTCTCATCCCCTCTTTATAGTCGCCCAAGTGTTTTTCGAATAGTTTCGCACTTCGCAGCGGGTTGCATGGCTACTCGGTGGGCCACCAAGGTTACCACCGCTTGTTATCCAAACAAGTTGTCCCAGCAACGTGGTATAAACTCGGTTTCCTCTGAGGCCCCACTCATTGCGGTTCAGATCCTCATCTAGGAGATAGTTCCGTGACTCCGACACACCTCATTACCCCGTTGGTTTTAATGAAAGATGCCCTGCTTCTCCGCCTCCAATGTGCGGTTCGTCAGCGCGGAGTCGCAGTTGCAGCAGAAGTGCAGCGAGCTGAGGGCCAGGGCTCGAGCCCAAACGGCAGCCTATCGTCCACCGGCGGGGGGCTTTCGTCCTTCCACCACGGCCTTCGGCTCCTTCAGGCGGCCACCCTGCGACCAGTCGGCGGCCTATGACCAGAAGCAGCTGAAGCGCAATGAGCGGGAGCGGAAGCGCAACCAGGGCACAAAGCAGGTGGTGCTGCGGGCCGGGGAGGTGCGGCGCCTCAAGGATCAGGGCAGACTGGAGACCGTCAGCGAGAAGCTGCAGAGGATAGATCAGCAGGAGGAGGATCACCGCAAGCAGCTGCAGTTGGTGGAGGAGACGCGCCGGCGCTTCAAGGCCATCGACGAGGCGCGGGGCGGTGACACCTCCGAGGCCAAGATCAGCCTGCTCAGCGAGATCCTGGAGGAGAAGCAGTCGGTGCTTGGTCGTGCCTTCCTGGCCCGCCAGGAGCAGGAGCAGGAGGTGAAGCAAATCAACCGCATGATTCTCGACGCCAAGTGCAAGGCTGTGCGGGAGGCGCAGATCCAGGAGAAGCACCTCCTGTCCAAGGCGCTGCGCGAGGACGACGAGCGGCTGGCGCGCATGGTGAACGAGCGCGCCCTGAAGGCGTTGACGGAGGAGGACGAGCGCGAGCGGCTGGAGGTGGAAAAGCGGAGCCGCTACGCCCAGGAGATCCGACGGCAGCTCTCGGAGCGCGAGAACGTGCGCTACCTGGAGGCCAAGCGGGTGGCCGACGAGGCCAAGGACATCCGGCGCGCCACCGAGCTCCTGCGCGCCCAGGAGGAGCAACAGCGCGCCCTCGTCCAGCAGCGCAAGCAGCGGTTCCGGGAGGAGCTGCAGCGCATCCGGGACATGTCCAACGTGTTCAAGACCATGCTCGGCGAGCAGGAGCGACTGGCCGACCTGCGGGTCACGGCCTACATGCGCGAAAAGCAGGAGAAGGAGCGCCAGCTGAAGGAGATGCAGCGCCTGACCAAGAAGGAGTTCGAGCGCCGCCAGCAGCGCATCTTCACGGTGGCCGCCGAGGCCATGGAGACGCGCCAGACCAACGACGAGCTAAAGTATCTGAAGGAGCGCGACCGCGTGGAGCGCGAGTACCGCCAGCGGGAGAAGGAGGCGGCCATCTCGCGGCGGGAGGCTGAGCGGGACCTGCTTGAGTCGCGGGCCCAGCAGGCGCAGGAGATGAAGCAGCGCCTGGCCCTGGAGATCGCCCACTCCGGCGAGGAGTTCGCCAAGGTCATGGAGCGGATGCGCAAGGAGGAGGACAGGGAGAAGGCCTTGGACCGCCAGCGGGAGGCCCAGCGACAGGTGTACCGCCAGGACCTGCGGCAGCAGATGACCGACAAGCAGGCGGAGCGCCGGCGACTGGCCGAGCTGGAGGCCGTGCGGGTGGAGAAGTGGCTCGACCAGGAGAAGCAGCGGGACGCCAACATCCGGCAGGTGATCAGCGCCAAGATCGCGGCCATGCGCGAGAACTGCCTGCCGGAGAAGTATCTACGGGAGGTGGAGAAGCAGCTGAAGAGCATTCAGGGCTCCCGGGATCGCATTCGCTAAGGTTGGATGGTTGCCTAATATCAGGCTGGTTGCGAATGCCAGTAGTAGGGTCCAACTGGCGCCTCAAAGTATGTGGTACGCGCCCATGAGTTATTCACTTCACTTCACTACATCGATAAGAATCTCGCCTCTTTCTGCCCTCTGCGCAACCTCGACCCAATAAACAAAGCTCAGTTTATCACCTCGTTCTCTCCAAGGAACTGCATCGTTCAAATGCCATAGACACAACCATATAAAATAACATATATCAAATCCTTAAAAACATTTATAGTTTTAAAATGTTAAAAAAGATGTATGATTCTTATCAAATATCTTAAGGGCTTCTGCTGCTACCCTCTCTTAGCTCATTGTCTTAACTATAATAATAATAATATTTAAATAAGTACTGTAAGGTTTCAAAATAAAATCCACTAAGCATAGGAAACTTGATTTCGGGACTGGTTGGGTGGCTTAGCTCATCTACTTTACAGATCTCGGCCGTCCCAGAAGGTTCCAAGCCGATCCACCGCCCGAAAGTATGCCATGAAATTGCCAACCAAAAGTAACTGGCGAGACAAGGCGAAATCAAAGAACCGCCATGATGACGATGCCACATTGTTGCGCGTGCGGCAGAAAAGCCCGCCCACATACACCACGCTAATTTCCAACTATGTGGGCGTTTAGGCCACCCCCCACAGCCCACTTTCCCCGCGGGTGGGCACCAACAATTACGGGAGGAGGGAAAACTACTGCCTGGGTGCCATGGAAAAAGTGGTAGCCAACTTTTGGCTACAATAAAATTTTATTATGCCACACACATACGCTGAGCGTACACAAGCAAACAATGGAAAGACGAAGACGAAGACGAAGCTGGAGCTCCAGCTCGATTGAAGATGCCACCGCTAGCGACAACGGCAACGACGAACTCTTGTGCATGGTTCAATTATCGTATTTCATGATTCGTTAAATTTTCGCATACGCCAAAAAAATACGCAAGATAAGCCCCACGCCGCCACCCACCCACCTTCCACCACCCACAGGCTGCGGGCAAGGAAAAGCCGAGGCGAGGAACAGGTTTCCCCTGGCAACCATTGTGCGTCCTACCTACGACATGCCGGGGACCCGCAGAGGGGCCTGGAACGGGCCTGGGCTCGGGCCTGGGATTGCCTGCCACTCGCATATGGCTGTAATAATTCCAATGACAATAAACGTTGTCGTATTTACAAGTACCAACACACACACTCTGACGGGAATTGATGAGAAAAGTTTTGAGGAAATGTCAATAGAGAGCGGAGACAAACTATGCTCCGATGTGCGAGGGAGTCTGCTCGCACTGTGGAACCGAGCGGAAAATTCCGAGTAAATGTCAAAGGTATAGTAACACCCTTGCCTACACTCAAACAAAAGAAGCGGAACCTAATTGCAAGATTAACATTGACAATCTAAGTGAGATTTTGAGTTGTATGTGGGGGTGCTTTTTTGTATTATTTCATAATTTATTTTTAAATGTTTCGAATATGCTGCCAAAATGTTTTGGAAAGTACTTTCTAAAGAGTATATAAAAGAGATAATATGAACACCCGAATTGCTTGCGTCTATTCAAAATCGCTATATAAGTTATGAAACAAAGGAAAGTCTTTACCAGATTGGATTGGTGTTCTAACCAAGAACTTTTTAAAAATGATAAGGAAATGATAGTCTTCGGAATACAAAAAAGATTGGTGTGATTGATTTTGTGCCGTGAGTGGCCCCTGCAGATAGGGATTTAGTTTAAGATTTTTAAATGCTTTCTTCTTGACAAAAAATCATGTTTGGGATGCTGGATTTATCAAAATAGGTATTTTTTGGCTTACTTTCACATATGCAAGTATAGCATAACAGTGATGTAAGATATAAAAACGTAAGCCTGTAAGTAAAGTACACGTGAAATGTACTAGAAATAGTGCGTACACAGAGAGATATATTCAAGTACATTGTTCTTTAATTGAGAGCATTCGTTCTTAAAAACCGTGTAAGTTCATTGTTGTATCAATGTTGTCAATACTATAACTGAAGTGGTTAGAAGATAAAAGGTTAATTAATTTTTTTAACAAAATCTTGATAAGTATGAACTATGGACTGAGGTAAATAACCGTAATTCAATTGATTTAGGTAAAATAAAAACATTTTCAAAAATATCGTTCTATTTTTAAGAACACTTTCAACTCAGATGAGAACGTCAGAAATTTCTCTGTGTATATATCATTTGCAAGAATAATACATTTGTGTCGTACTTTGTTCGTTATTTTCTGAACTGGTTCAAACCCACTTGTAAGCCTTTTGCAACAATAAATTATATTTTATCTGCGGAAAAAATTATAAATATGAAGCTTAAGTGCTTACACAAGGTATAAGGTAAAAAATTAAAATAGTTAATAGCTAAAAACTACAATTAAAACAACGTGCCATATTTCAAATACAATTGGCCAACTTTAAGTACTAGTTTTTGGTCCTTGCAAGCTCTTTTCATCCCACTGTGCCTGTCGCGGCATCTTTGGCATTTATAAATATCGTGCTGGGCTAAAAGGTAAAAGCCAAAAAATATCGATATTGTAATTGGAAAAAAGTAAGACGCAGCTGCCTTAGTGTGCACTGCATTCCTCGGCATAGCTCCCCGCCCTTTCACTTCCATCGAAATTTATCTGCAAGATTGCACACAATTGTTTTGTATTAGCAAAGTGATTCCTTCCCTCGGTTCGCTCCAGTTCGGCGAGGCTTCCTTGGCTTAGTTCGGGATGGCTGTGAGATACTATACCTCCGATATGTGTGCTTAAAAATAAATTGCTCGGCTTTAGTTTTGCGTTCATTCCTATGGCTTTTCTTTTGTAGTTGCGGTCTGGTTTATCTGCAGCAGCCGCAGAAGCATTTCCCCTTCTCCTTTTCCCCTTTGTTGTACTCATAAGTAGAGGTAGTTCAAAGCGGCGCAAGACAGATGAGCAAAGTGGTTTCGGTATCTGTATTTCGGTATCGGTATTTACATCTGCAGCTAAGAGATCCCTCCATATCTAGGTGACTGGGTAATGGGTCTCAATTGCGCCTCAAATTCAAGACATCAGTCGTGCGTCCGTTTGCATATCAATGCGGTGGGTGGGCGGTGAGATGGAATTGAAAATCAATATAAATGAGGAAGTCGCTTGATTGGACCGCTGGGGAGGTGTCTCTGCAAAATGGATTTGTGGAGGTCACCGGCAGGAAACTGCGCATTGAGCAGATTGAGCGCAAAAATAGCGAATTATAAATAGCCGAAATTCGGCTTAATTGGACATGGTAAATCAATAGAGTTTGCGGGGGGAACGGTCCTAAATTGAATACGGCAATCAAGAAATGTCGTTCGGGGAAGCATGATTGATGGCCTGCTGATGGTATCTGCTTCACCTGGAGAACCTTTCCACTTTTCACCCTTCTAATCCAGGTGATAAGGAGGAGCAGGCACCTGGTTCAATGTGGCGCCAACCCGCTTCGAACTTTCCTCCGCGAATCTTGGGAGTGTGACTATTCTGGGCGGTATGTGGGTAACGACTTGTGCGATTATGAAATACACGGCTCCGATTAGATACGCGACACGCTTGAGACGTATACAATTAGTCGGCCCAAGAATATTTATTTTCGTTTCTGCGATGTGGAATGTGTTCGAGTGGTATTATGACCACAATTACATATTTATCTATCTATCTGATAGGCGGCGCTCTTATCTAGCCTTTGTTTATGGACAATTTAGCCAGAAGTTGCCATAAGACCCTGCCTCGACAATGGGGTTTCCTGGAAATATGGTCGTCGATGGGAAACCCAACCGTATTGGAATGTCGGGGAGCCAAACTTAAAAAATTCCTCCTCGTAAATCACTTGGGCAATAAATATTTATTCAGCCTGTAGAGCAAACACTTAGATTAAGCCTTAAAATCTGTCGAGAGCCAAACATAATTAACATAAAACAAATATTAAAATTAAACTCGACTTAATTGATTTGTTCATAAATCCCGCGCCTCGCAGCCATCCTCGCATGCGATCGAGGCTGGAGCTGCAGAGCCGTGAGCCCGGGCATTATTTATTATTTATTATTTATAATGCACTATCTGCCGCGGTCGGCGTCGCTGCCCAGAGATTGTCGCAGCTGATTGGCGAGCGGGATCCACGTTGGCGGGCTGCCCACTTCAAAAGCGGCAGCGGCGACTGCGACGTGACTGCGGCATTGTTTACAAACAAACAAGTCGCCAGTAGCCAGTGGTCAAGATACAGAGCCTCGATCCGGCTTGCAATATCGGCGGCAGATACTTTTGGCGAGATACCCGCACATGGCCGAAATTCTTCCGATTTGTCTTCGGGCGCTCGAAGGCCGACTCGATTTCCCGCTTGCACAACCGATCCGCTTGGATTTCGAAAAACGCCGGGGAGGAGGTGTGTGGGGGTGGACAGTGCCTATCAGGTAGAGAGTGCGCAGCGCGCTTATCACATATTTCTGTTTGCTTCGGTTTCTAATGGAAAAGTGGTCGAAATAGCAGCCGGCAGGCCGATAAGCCTGATTATTCCGTCCCTTCCCTTCCACCGCATTTCCAGCTTACTGTCTTAGACGACGTGGGTCAGATCGCTGGGCGGGGTGGAGGGGCGCGATGCTGGCGGCTTGTAGGCCTCCTCCTCGTCGTCCTCTTCCCCATCCTCCCCGTGGGAATCTTGGGAGTCCTGGGAGTCACGCGAGTCTTGCAGGTCCTCCACATCCGAGTCCTGCATGTCGTCCAGGGGCGTGGTGGTGGTCATCGAAGCGGAGGCAGCTGCGGCCAGGAAGTGCACCTTGGCCGAGGCAGTCGAGTTGTTGTTGTCCGCCATCAGCTGGTGGTGCAGGTGGTGGCTGTAGGTCATGGAGGGCGGGCAGCTGCCCCTGCCCACGGGGCGTGGCCGGCGGCGCAGCAAGTCGCCCACGTAGGCGGCGGTAATGGAGGCGTAGGCCATGCCCAGCAGGGCACCGGCCAGGACATCGGACCAGTGGTGCCAGTAGTCGGCCACGCGGCTCAGCGAGACGCAGAGGGCGGCCATCAGGAGCAGGAACTGCAGGACGTGCCGCAGGACGCGCACCCCGCCCCGCCCGCGCCACACCCCGTGGACGTAGAGGGCCAGCAGGAGCATGGAGTAGAAGCTCAGGCTGCTGTGGGCACTCGGGAAGCTGACGTGCAGCTCGCGGATCTGGCGCGTGGAGAGGTTGTGGTTGGAGCAGTGGAACTGCTCCACGTAGAGCTCGGCGTTCTGGGGGTCCGAGCAGGAGCTGCCGTCGTCCAGGCGCGGCTGGCAGCCGTGGAAGAAGTGCGGCCGCAGGCGACCCACGGAGTGCTTGGCCAGCTCCGTGGTCAGGTAGGTGGCGATGAAGCCGAAGCTGAAGGTGGCCTCCGCCCGCCACAGATTCCGGAGGTAGAGCCGGGTGCGGAAGCGCTTGCAGACGCGCATGATCTCCACCACGGCCACAAAGAGCATCGGCAGCAGGAGCATCATCAGCAGCAGCATGGGCACCGTGATCGTGCAGTCCCTGTAGGGATAGCGGATGCTCAGGTCCGAGCAGAAGAACCCCCTCTTGAAAGTGTGCATGGCTGCGAGTGGCTTTTCTTAGATTTGTATTTCAGCCGCGTTCTTATCGCGTGGGTTCAAGCCAATCGCTTGACACTTGGCACTGGTTTTTGTGACAGTACATTTGTCTATGCCTTTTACGCCCAATATCTGCGGCCATTCGCTCATTCGTTTCACTTATTTTTCGGCTGTCACACAAATTGCGCACTTACTCGCTGGCCCGGGCATTTTTACTGCGATTTTCGCTTTCGAAAAACTCGCGCACGATCTCCCAGGCCGGGTTCAAAGGCGATTTTCTTCGCGGGAAATTAGCGAATTACGGCCAACAGCCGTCACTCAGTTGGCTCAGGCTGTCTTGCAGCCCATGAACCAATGGTCCGCACTACGTTTCGCTGTCTATGGGGCTCTGGGCCGCTCTGACGCTTTGTCTGGGATCGTCGGCGAATGTGACTAGCTCGCTGGCTGTGACTACAACTGCGACTGCGACTACGATGGCGAAGGCGAAGGCGACGATCGCTGCCGAGCTGCCGGTAGCGACTGCCCCTCGATTTCGAAGCAGGCGTTCGCCTCTGGCCCGCTGGAGTGTCTACGGTCTACGGTCTACGGCCTACGGTCTTCGGATCGGAGAACCCAAACCCAAACAAAGTTGAATCTGAGAGACGGCCCACCGCGTCGAAGGTTCCCAGCGCTGTGTGCGATTCGCATTGATATTGGATTTCAATGGTACTTGTACTTGTACTCCTTATCACGACCGCGCTCCTCTCAATTCGCTCGTACACTGAGAAAATAATGTTTCATTGGATTTCATGGAAATTTACGAGCAACATATAAAAAGGTTCTATAGAACTAAAAGCCCATAAGGGCTTTTCATAGAATATTTTTTTTTGTTAAATAATAAAATTAAAATGATTTTTTCTGTTTTCTCAAACGTTCTCATAACCTCTATATTTTAGTCAGAAGTTTGCAGTTCGCCTTTTCACTGAAAAGTAATGTTTCATTGGACTTCACCGGAATTTTACGATCAAAATATAAAAAGGTACTACAGAACTAAAAGCCCATAAAGATTGCTCAAAAAGGGTTTTTCGTAGAATGCTTTTCTTGATAAATAATACAATTATAATTATTTATTATTTTTGATTTGATTTAATTATTTTTGACAGGCAAAGATCGATGAAACATCGAATTACATCGATGTTTATCTACCTCTATCTCAGGGGGTATTAAAATGTTTGTTCAGAGTTTGCAAAATCTAAAACGGGAAATTTTCGCCTCATTTTTTCCTTCTATTTCTGAGCAGTCTGTTGAAGTGCAAAACAAAATCTTTTCATAATATTATAAAATTTTATTTTATCGATCGAACTATTTATATATAGATTTTTTTTAAATCAAAGTTAAAATTATAGTTAAATAAAAACATGTGTCTTTATTTAAAGATGGGATGCGTATTTAGAAAATATAGGTTAAGACAACTGTGAATAAACAAGTTACTAATTAAAAATTAAACATTAGTCATATTCCTATACGATATGTAATAATAATAATTTTAAAATTCGAATAGTAAGCGACATTGAACGAAGCTATTTGAATTGTATAATTTGAATAAAATACTTAAAAACATTTTTTTTTTCAATTTTTATGGTGTTCAAAAATAGTTTTCATCGGTTATACAATTAAATATCCACAAAATAAATTAGAACCTCCCAGTTTTCTTCAGTAATTCGCTTAATTGAAATGACATACATTTTTGAAAACATTTTTTTTAATTTGACTGGTCGATATAATGAGTTTTTAAGGCTACTTAAAGGGAAATTTCAGTGCGTAATTGTGCAGTGTACTCCCGCTCAGACTCACTTCTCTTGTCGCCTGTTGGCTTTGGCACGAATGTTGCTAATGAGGAAACTATTGAATTGTTTCAAGGTTTGCTCTGCTCAGTTTGCTTAGGCTTGTTTGCCTGCGACTTGGCATTTGCGCATAATGAAAGAGTTGCATTCGAGGCAGATGGATGTGGATGCGAAGATGGGAGTGGAGGAGTTCCTTGGGCTGCCCGATGTGGCCATAGGAGTAGGTCATTCCAACGTGACTTAAGACGGCTTGCTGCTCGCTGCGTGCCTTTGTGGCATTTGTGTTGATGTAGGTCGTTGCTCGGACCCCAGTGAGTTAGCGGACCTCGGCGGAGTGGGTTCTGTAGTAATGGAGACGAAGGCAAACACTGCCCAGACTCCGAATGCTGGAGCTGGAGCTGGGACTGAGGCTGGACCTCGAGCCGCAGTGCATAAACTGCAGCCAGTTTATGGCCACTTTGTATTTGCACTACGAATCGGGCTTCTTTATGGCAATTTTCAACTGCTCAATTTACATCGGAATTGCTGTGCTTGCAACTATTTGCTGTTAATTTATGCTAATTTCGGAGTCGCTCTGAAAGGAAATTACTCCAAGAGTTGGTCGGACAATGGCAATGCGGACCACGGAAATGAAAACGGCCGAACCGAACCTTCGGTACACCGGTCACCCTAGGCTGTTGACAGAAATTGTAGATATTGAAACTCTTCAGAGGTAACATATTTAACAACATGGGAAAACATTCATTTAATTCAATTTTGTATCAAACAGTTACGTTCTTACTTGCAACTACTTCCTCATCTTCGCTTTTATTAAGTGTTATATGATCAGAGAAAATTATTAATATCCTTCCAATATATATCTTAACATAACCATAACATAATCAGTTGCGGATACAGAATTTGGTTGTAGGGGAGGATATCAAAAAAATTGGTTGAGTAGAAAACAATTTCATATAATTTTTAAGGAAGTTGGGGTCTATCACCCATATCCCCTCGTGGATCCGCGATTGTCTTTAATGTAATGTTTGTAGGTTAGAGTAATCGAAACTCAGAAGCGATGGTCAAATTGTCCCAAATGTAGCATAACTATCAGAATGATCTGATTACATGACGCTGAACGGTAACCACCAGCTGGGATTTATGTAAGCTGATCTCCACAGAAATCGAACCACCAGATCCGCCCCTTTTGCCAATCGTTGCTGCGCAAGTCGTATCAATGAACGACCGCAGCACGCGCCAAAAACGAGTATTCATGATCATTACTACAATCATCATGACTTCCACGAGAAGCGGACGGGCTGATCGTAAGGTTTCTGGTTTTATATGGCAGTGGGATCTTCTTTAGTGACACCTTCGATTGAGGCGACATTAAATCAAAATTTATTATTGACATAATTCGTTAAATACGCAGATCCAGCGGGTATTCGCCGATTGCACAACCCACGCGATTTTCTCGGTACAAGTAAATAATCTCTGTGCCCCTTGTCCCCAGTTCCCGCCCAGACCGAGGTAAACAAGAAAATCTGACTCGGCACATGTGTGGAACATGGTTTCGTGTTTTGCGAACCAAAGAAGCACTTCCTGTCTAGTGAAAAATTGAAACTGCTGAGCAAATTATTTCCAAGTAAGTGTTTTTACTTCTGTGCTGGCTGCAATTCTCCAGGTCGCTGATAAGCAAGTGTAAGAATTTGCTCGGCAAAGTGTCAGCGTGAAATCGCGATGCTCAGCTGATAGCGCGTCTAACGCAAATCGGCGGGAATGTGGAGACGTAGTATGCAAGTGAGGAAGTTCTGGCAGTCCGATCCGATCATATTCGATTCAATCCGATAAAGATTCCAGTGCTTTGCCCCTCCCGAGGGAAACGCTTGGCATTGGCATTCCGCGATTAGCATGGGGAAATCTGTTTGCGCTGCGACAATAGGACGCTGTTGACATTACGCCGACGCCGGCAGCTATTGCGAGTTCGCAGACCCTAGTGTATTTCCTCCAAGGGGAGCTGATACGAAAAGCGTTAGGTATGCAGACCCAATCAGGTGGACGCTACGAGGAAGTTTATGATTTGGACGGTAAATACGACTCATTATACAGGTGGCGTATCGAACTGTCAGAGATAAGTGAGGGGTGAATAATCAGAACTGACGTTTTTACATCGACTCGTTGAGGGAGCAATAATAGATGGCCGCAAATCTCCTCAAGGTCTGCGAACCTATCCCAACGCTAAATGTTCCATGGATTGAGCAATTTAACCGAGATCGACTGGAATTGATTTTAATTTCTTGCACGTGCAATGCACCCAAGCGATTGAGAGCCAGAAACCTCTTTAAGTCACTCTGAGATTACCCAATATTAATCAAAATTTCAGAAATTATTTAGTACCATTGTTGCGGTTTTGTGGAGTCAGGAGGCCCTACCTACAGGGTCTTTTAAATGTGTAACTCAGTACATAAGAATTTCAAATTTATAAAATCTATTTTAACTATTTAAGAGGTAATATAAATACATTTTTTGTTTACATTTTAATATCAACCAAAACATGAATTGATGCTAATTTCGGCAAGCCGAAGTTTTTATATTATTGCAGTTTGATTCTATGTGAGCAATGTACATATATGAAGGGCTTTCCGGTTTTTAGAAAATTAAGTAATAACCCGAGTTTACAAAATAATATTTTGAAACTGCCCCAAGAAGGATGATGGTACGTCCTGGTAGATTTTAAATGGATAAGTTTTTGTAAATGATTTTTTTAAGTATGGGTATCTCCGTGTTTTTAACTTAACTTCTTGCTTAACCAATTTAGGTAATAAATATACGTTTTTAGCTTATAACTAACACATTAATTTGTCCGAATAAATTAATAGTCAACATTCAGTATATTGTGAGCTACAACTCGGAAAACTTTGAAAGTGTGGAATTTTTTTAAGACATGGCTGTTGTAGCAGGATAGCGCCTGAAATTTGAATTTCAGTATTGACCAACGCTTGGAGGTTCATGTCATTCCCTTAGGCACAAATTTCTTTCCATTAATTTTTAAAAATTCGAATGGGAGCTATATGATAGAGTTATCCGATCCGGTTCGATCAGGCTTATATACTACCTACAACAGGAACCGTGACAGTAAAACTTTTACTTTATATGTCATTCATTATTCGTTATTCCTCACCTTTTATTTATAACCCATGAGCTATATTTGTTCCGGATCAATAAATAACTTTTATTTATTGATTTTTTTTAGTAAAAGTCTTTTCATAACAGTTATTTAGATTTTTTTTTATTCTAAATAGATAAATAAAAAAATAAAGTAACGGAAAGATTTATATTTTTTAGTAAAAAATAACTGTTATTTTAAGATTTTTATATTTACATATATATCTTTTATATATAAAAGTCAGATAATAACAATCACTTCATGACCATTTCGAAAAAAAAAAAAAAATTTTAGGCCACATTAAAATGATTTTGTGAATTATTCTCCGATTTGTAGTCTTATCCAAAGTGTATGAATTTTTTGATCAAAAATAATAAAATAATTGTTATTTTCGGTCCCTGAAGTGCAATAGAAATGAGACTTTTTCATCTCGATAGCTTAAAAACTGTGACTAGTTCGCGTATAAACGGACAGACGAACGGACAGACGGAGACTCATCCAGTGATGCTGATCAAGAATAGGGTACAAAGGTATTCCTCTCAAGGGTGTAAAAATTTCACTTATAAACATATTTAGTGTTGATAACAAAATTTTTAAAACGATATAAAGGCATTTCCATTCGGAAAATTAAAACGATTAGAATGTTTGGAGATATTTAATATGGCGCTCAGCTAAATAAAAATGTCTTCTTAAAAGCAACTATAATTAAAAGTGCTCATTAATTTTGTGTGTGTTGAAAATGGTATGGTAAAACACATATCGAACATTTATGTAAAAATTTGCCACTGTTATTAATTTAAAGAAAATATATTTAAAGCAAATTTAAAATGAGCTAGTTCTTGAAAAAAACCTTCTTTCAATATATTTATTTTTATTAGTGACAAAACAATGATCTCTGTGGACGACTGGAAAAATAGCAAGCGCTTAGAGGAACTACAAGTATTGAATACTTCTAAATCAAATACTTGTATAGTCTCTGAATGTTGTATAAATTCAATGCTAACATTTAAACATGGCAATTACTAAAATCAATTGACAAACTCTTCGGACTTAAAGTCGTTAAGCTTAAGTGTGCGCATACAAAATACATTATCATAATGACTAAATTACCAGACAAATAGTAAAATCAATTTTTAATAAACACCGAATTATGTTCTAAGCTCGATGTTAATTTTACAAGCTAACGAGCCGCGTCGCCCGCTCTAAGCCCGCTTTTAGCCCGCTCCAGCCCTGTCCGCTGGCCGTTTCAATTAGCAATCGCATAAAAATAAACAGCGGAAAGAATCTCAAAGCAAGCCGGTTTCCCCTCGGTAATCGTCGATCGGGCAAGGCAAAAGCTTTAAGCTTTTAAGCGAACGTCACAAAAGGCAAGCGTCAAGCCAACCCGAAGAATGCGCATCCGACTGGGCGACGTCATAGAACAGGTGTGGAATCACCTGCAGTGCGCCAACGAGCCCCTGCCCATTCTACTGCGGTGCGATCGAAGTTACGGAGTGAATCACTGGCCGAGAAATGCCTAAAAGTGAAAATTCCCAACGCTCAGCTCCAATCGATGGGCGACTCATACTCATCCGAGCAATTAACCAGCGGCAAGCCCAAATTACCACACTTGAGTGGTGCCCATCCAGTGGGGGTCCAGTGGGTTTTTCAGCCTTTCTTGTGTCGGTTCCACTTGCTGCCCACTAGGAAATTATGCACACGCACCGAAAAGTGCACGATCTGCAGCGAAAGGCGAGAACCGAAGACTCTCTCCGCAGAAACCAGTTTGCATCTTCCGCCTCTCTTCTGGCGGAGTCTTATCTGTTTTCTCCTGGCCCATGAGCAATAAGTGAAACCCGTTTCCCAATCTGCAAACAATAGAGTGCGAGGTGGGTGTTGCATCTCGAGATCTGTTTATTTTTCGCCGATTATAGATGAAATATGAGTGCTAACGTTTGCATATGGTATATGAAATACGAGTGCTTAAGGAGTTTGCATTTCTGGCACCGCCACTGCACCGCGAGAATTTTCGCAACCCACCTAGGCTTTGATTGGCCTTTGTCTGCCAATTAGCCGAATGTTTTATCGTTCTGCCGGCGCAATGGAAACTTGACTCTCTGGTAATTAATAAAAAGCAAACAAACAACAAATGTTTATGGCATGTCGGCGGATGAGGCGGATGGGGAGCTCCACAGTTGCCCCGGCAACACCAGCAGTAACAACAGCTGTGCGAGGGGACTCACGCACCATTGTAAAGCTGACGGACCGCAAAGCGCTGCGAGAGAGAGGCCCCGAATCACGGCCAGGTTGGGCGACTCAGCAGCTTCGCTGGCTTAGTTAAGCGCGGATTGTCAGCCGGTCGAGTCGATCTGTTGCTCGTGCGGCGGTACGTGAATCTCAGCCATGTCCAAGTACTCGAAGCTGGCCCGCGGGCTCTGCGACCTGCTGATCTGGGCGGCCCTCAGCGTGGCCAGCCTGCTGCTCCACAAGCTGGTGCGTCCCTTCCGGCGCGGCTTCTTCTGCGGGGACGAGTCCCTCAGCTATCCGTACCGCGAAGGCACCATTGGCCAAGATCTGATCATCGCCATCGCGCTGGGCGTGCCCACCGCCGTGATCGCGGTGGTGGAGCTGTTCAAGCAGCTGCCGGAGGCGGGCGGCAAGGGTCGGGCGGACGGCTGCCGGATCGGCCACCGACTGGGCCACCTGTACCGGCAGGCCATCTTCTACCTGTACGGCCTGGCCATGGTCACGTTCACCACGATGCTCTCGAAGCTGTGCATCGGTCGCCTGCGACCGCACTTCTACGCCGTGTGCCAGCCCATGCTGCCGGACGGGAGTGGCTGCCAGGACGCCCAGAACCTGGGTCGCTACATCGACAGCTTCACGTGCAGCAACGCCAACATGTCAGACTTCCAGTTCAAGCAGCTCAACCAGTCCTTCCCCAGCGGCCACGCCAGCTTGGCGATGTACGCGATGCTCTACCTGGCCATCTACCTCCAGGCGGCGCTGAGCACGAGGGTCTCCAAGCTGCTGAAGCACCTGCTGCAGTTCCTCTTCGTGATGTTCGGCTGGTACGTCTCGCTGACGCGGATCACAGACTACCACCACCACTGGAGCGACGTCCTGGCGGGGGCGGCGTTGGGCGCGGTGTTCGCCTGGCTCACCACTGCCTACGTGGCCGACTTGTTCGTCGGCCGGCGGTGGCCCAAGGCCGGCTTCTCGGCCAACACGCTGCGCAAGCCGCAGGTGTCGCCCAAGAGCTCCGCCAAGTCCCAAGCGGGAGGATCCACCGCTGGAGCGGCACAGCCGCCCGCCTTGCCGGCATACACCTTCGGAACGCTGCCCTACCTGGCGGCCCACCCGGCGCAGGCGCAGGCGCAGTACGCTCAGACCTATCACAACTACGGCTACGTGCCCTGAGCCAGCTGCCGGATTCCATTAGCAAATTGTAGCTTAGAGAACCCCGCAAGCATTCACACATTCACAAACAAAGACTTGCACGGAATCCCTGTTTTGTTGTCTGTATTCTAGCGAAATAAATATTCAAGTACGATACGAACACGCAGCTCGTTTCAGTCGGTAGAATGGCGCATCGAAGATTCGATGAGTGGATCGGTGGAGTAGAAAGTGTTTTATCGATTGGCGAGTGAGGCAGAACTACTGATGCTTTCGAAAGTCGTGACCAAAAACCTTGCAGCTAGCAAATACATTTTTAGAATCCAAAGTCCGGGCTTACCTGCAAAGAGAAGAAGAACAGAAGGGCTTTGATTACAAGGTATTCTGCACATTCCGATGGTTTTACAACAGACTTATTCTAGGAGATAATACAATTTGGACTCATATAGGTTGCAGATATTTACAGTTAGCCCTGCTTTTGTCCAGAAAGACAACAAGTTCAGGGCGCGCGAAAAACACCTGCTTAGGTGAAACAAAGAGCTTGATAGTTGCCAGACTTAGAAGTTACACTCAAAAAAAAGTTTCTTATTTTATTTGAGAAAGTTATTTGAAACAATTGCTTTTAAGAAGACAAATTTTAATTGGAAATAATTAAAAGAATAGCGGTTATTAATGAACCCAACCGAAAGATTTAATTACAATTTCTTTGTAGCATGTATAAGAAATAAAAACGATATGTCAAGATTTGTTGATTTAAAATTTACAAATAGAAATCAAAATCTAACCCAAAAAACTTTAATATTCTCAACATTGTTTTCTTGAAAGTCTTTTCTCGGATCTTGATAAAGGGAAATTCAATTTAACATGTTTTAAATTTTTGTTTGATTGTAGAATAAATTATTAGAGCCTTAGCATATTTGAGCGATCGATAAGCTGGCGAGACCCACGGCCTGATCAGAGGGAAAAGCAAAACAAAGGTTTGTGAAACAAGTTTGTGTGGCAGTAACCTCCAACACGGCTGGACTGATGGAAATGCAAATGAACTCGAACCAGGTCGGAAGAATCCGACAGCTTCGATCCGCCCATTCTTCAGTGTGAAAATGTGCGGCAATCCGAACACGCGCTTGCTTTCTCGGCTCGTCATTGATTTCCTGATTCTCCTGGGGATCTATGGAGTCGCTCTGGTGGTGCTGCCTCAGCAGCTGGCCACGGCTCAGCGTGGGTTCCACTGCAGCGATGCCAGCCTCAAGTATCCCTATCGCCAGCCCTGGCTGACCAAGGTCCACCTGACGATCGCAGTGGTGGCCCTGCCGGCAGCCTTTGTGCTCGTGGTGGAGATGCTACGGGCCGCTGTGGTGCCCAGTTCCACGGAGCTGAAGCAGCGCTTCGTCTTCGTGGGCGTCCGCATTCCCAGCTTCATCAGCGAGTGCTACAAGGCCGTGGGAGTGTACCTCTTTGGCCTGGGCCTGACCTTGCTGGCCATACGGTTGACCAAGCACTCGACGGGCCGGCTGAGGCCCTACTTCTTCGACGTCTGCCAGCCCACGTGGGGTGAGCAGGGTGGGGAGAGCTGCTCTGGCCAGTCCGCGGAGAACTCCACCCGCTTCCTCGAGGACTTCAGCTGCACGGACTTCGCCGCCTCGCAGGACCTGCTCGCTCTGGTGCGCCACTCCTTCCCCAGCGGATTTGTGGCCACAACCTGCTACGCCATGGGCTTCCTGATCTTCTACGCGCAGGCCAGGCTCTTCGCCCCCTGGCTGCGATTGGTTCGGGCCACCCTGCAACTGGCCTGTGGCTCGGTGGCCTTGGTGGTTTCCTGGGAGCGCATCTCCACCTACCAGAACCACTTGACGGACGTGGCGGCGGGCGCTGCTCTCGGTGGGCTTATGGCCCTCTACGCCACCGTGTTTGTGGCCCACATTTTCGTGGAGGTGCGGGTGAAACGCCGACAGTGGCCAAGAAACGAGCAGATCTACGGCTATGCGGGGTACTACAACAGAGCCACTTACGGCTACTAATATATATGATAGGCTTACTAGACTTAGCTATGGTAATAAAAAGCATTTAATTTATGAACAAAACTTGTTTCTGCTTAGTGTGCTGCGGGGAAAGGTTCAAGAAATGAAATGAAAGAAACTAGCTCATTGGGTTGATCCGGATTTGATTTCAATCCGATGTGTCCAGAGAACACCTTGTTACCGAGGATAACTACAACCGATACCACTTCGTTCTATTTAAACGTGTGCAACCTAAGCAGGGCTTAGCGATAGACGATTGTTTCTCTAACTGCTGGCACTAATTTTCTGATTAAACAAGAAAGGAAGTTAACTTCGGCAAGCCGAAGCTTGTATACCCTTGCAGCTATAATTATTAAATTTAAAAACACAAAAAAAAACACCGAAGCTATAATTTGTTTCATATTATTTTCCTACCAATTTTCCGATCGTTCCTATGGCAGCTATATGATATAGTCGTCCGATTTTGATAAAATTAAATTTGAAATTCAGAACTAATTAAAAAATGTTATTTCCAAGCGTAGGAGGTTATATGTTAAAAACACCGAAGCTATAATTTGTTTCATATTATTTTCTCACCAGTTTTCCGATCGTTCCTATGGCAGCTATATGATACAGCCGTCCGATTTTGATAAAATTAAATTGGAAATTCAGAACTAATTAAGAAATGTTATTTCCAAGCGTAGAAGGTTATATGTTGAAAAACACCGAAGCTATAATTTGTTGTATATTATTTTTCCACCAATTTTCCGATCGTTCCTATGGCAGCTATATGATATAGTCGTCCGATTTCGATAAAATTTAATTTGAAATTCAAAACTAATTAAAAATGTTATTTCCAAGCTTAGGAGGTTAAATGCTAAAAACACCAAAGATATAATTTTCTTAAATTTTTTTTTCCGATTATTCCTATGGGAGCTATAAGATATAGTTGTCCAATCCGGCTGGTTCCGACTTATATACTACCTGCAAAACATATAAGACTTTTGGAAAAGTTTCAGCCCGATAGCTTTAAAGCTGGGAGACTAGTTTGCGTAGAAACGGGCGGACAGACGGGCAGACGGACATGGCTAGATCGACTCGTCTAGTCAAGCTGATCAAGAATATATATACTTTATGGGGTCGGAAACGTCTCCTTCACTGCGTTGCGAACTTCTGACTGAAACTAATATACCCTCTGCAAGGGTATAAAAATATCCTATATGTTGATGGCATGATAAAGTAAAAGTACTCTTAACTGTACTCCCTTAAAAACTTTGGGCGCCATACAATTTTGCATTTAGTAACCGTGGGCAACTTATAAATAAATTGTAGCATATCTAGAATCAGCCTGTGAAATATCAAGCATCTATAGAGTTTTGTCCAGCGCCTGAACATTCGAACATGGCAAGATTGACTGCTTTAGTAATCCTGATTCTTCTTCTTTTGAATTCCAAGTCGAAAATGGATCCAAACTTTTAAGTCGATGCTACACATATACATATTTATTAATCATTTTCAAGATCCAACCTACCCCAATCGATCTGAAAGCTTTCAAACGTAAATACTGCTGATAGCCGACAGCAGAACACCATTTTGGCTTAGCAGCGTTCCAAACCATTGATCGCTTACGATCCACTCAACAAGTGGTTTGGGATCGCCACTTTATAATATGGGAGCTGACCACCGTCCACAGAAGCACTCTATCTCTCTGCCGAAGTGAGTTTGGTTCCTCTCTCTCTAGCTTATAATCGCCGGTACAAGAACAGCTCTATAGATTTGTTTACAAAGTTGTTCGGTTTCATTCAGTCGCGATCCCGAAGCGGCGCTTAAAAGTTTACGGATCGGGTTAGAACGGGTTCCAAAAGTCGGTAGCCAGCGCTGTACAACAAATAAATTGCCAAACAGGTGGACAATTATTTAATTACACGGCTCGATACACGATAGTCGAAATAAAAACAGAAACGTGATGACATAAAACCATAAAGCCATCGTAAAGGACCCATTAAATGTGAGTTAGTTGGTCTTCTGAAACCTGATGCACCTCGCAAGCTCAAAGTTCACAGGGCTCTTTTAAATAACTTTAGGGCCTGATAAAATAAATAGCGCCGAATAAGCGCCAGGGAGCACTCTTTTGAATGTGAAGGGTCCACAAAGTCCAGCATACAGTTCGTATAAATATGCTGTGTAAGGGAAGTGGATTCGAGGGAGGGCCAGAGATACATACTCGCAGAGGCAGGCCGCCTTAATTCAATCAAATGTCGCTTATTCATTCAATTAAAGGTCGCGCCATTTGACGACCCACTATGAATGCGTCTGTGAATACAAATATCAAAGCGAGTGAGTGAGTCCGAAGCTAAGACAGCGGCTCTGGGGTTGATTTGGTGCCCACTGTGACTTGTTTCCATTTTTTAATGTAATTGACAGTTAAACTTTGTGCACATGTTCGGAAGAAACTCCCACTTCAGGGATGTCATGCAGATCAGAGACTCGGAAAGAGAATGGGCCACAATGGGGGCCATTCTTGGCGAGAGATTAGCGAGAGCTATACTGTGGATCTCCGCCCAAGCAGAGCTGCAATTCTGCGGCCCCGATAATGCAAATCTTGCGCGTGAAGACGCGCCTATTCGACGGCTGGCTGCCCTAGAACAATAGTATGCCATTTAATGAGTAACCTGTGAGTCACTCCCCCAGCTTGTTGACCCGGTCTTATCGATGCTTCCCGCTCCTGTATGCCTTATCAAACGCTTTTTAGATCTCATGAAGACACCGGCTGGGGAACTGAGTAATCGCAAATGCGCTGAATTGCAATGATATGGCACTAAAGAAGCTTTCGCCACTATCATTCACTCTCTAATTTATCTTATCAAAGTGATCTTGAGCTTGTTTGAGCAGCTGCACTGCGACAAATAATACGTAACATACGGACTCCTTATATTTGAATGGATTATATCTGGGCATTATGTATCTGTTTTCTCATCTTCATTACCTTGTGCATCTTTGAAGTTCGCAGTCTTAACCGATCCTATTTTTATTTCAGTGGCTTGTGGCTCTTGTCTAATCTGGACAAGTGAATAACTGCAACTATACTTAGATCCTCGCAGACGGATAATAACAGATCATAAACTAGGCCATAAACAAATTGCTGTGGCGCGCAGAGTTTCAAAATAAGTTGAGTGAGAAGAGTGTCGGGGAGCTAAAAACAATGCCGGGAGAGGCCCGCCTATTGAATGAGCGTTAAATTAAAAGATCGTTACCCAAACGACGCCGACTCAGTCAGTCACTGACAACGAACCCGACGCCACGAGCGAACGCGACGGGTAAAACGGGTAAAAAACCAAACGAATCGAAACGAAAACCTAAAAAGCTAATTACCAGCGAGCATAAAGGCCATTTGGAATATTAACTAATTAAAGCCAGCGAAATGCGCGACGCGACCGAAGATCAGCCCGTAGCCGTCTCCATGCCGGCCTCCGAATCCGCCTCCGCTGGAGGAGCGCCGTCCGACCGCCGACTGCCGCGGCGTCTGCTCATGGAGCTCCTGGTGGTGGTGATACTCGTCATCCCCATCTGCGTGTACGAGTTCGCAGTAGATCCTGTGCGACGAGGCTTCTTCTGCGACGACGAGAGCATCAGCTACCCGTTCCACGACAATACCGTCACGCCCGTCATGCTCGGCCTGATCGTGGCCCTCCTGCCGGCCGTGGTCTTCGTGGTGGTGGAGTACGTAAGCCACCTGAGGGCCGGGGACATCTCGGCCACCGTGGAGCTGCTGGGCTGGCGGGTGTCCACCTGGTACGTGGAGCTGGCCCGCCAGTCCACCTACTTCTGCTTCGGCCTGCTGCTCACCTTTGACGCCACCGAGGTGGGCAAGTACACCATCGGCCGCCTGAGGCCCCACTTCCTGGCCGTTTGCCAGCCTCAGCTGTCGGATGGCAGCATGTGCTCCGACCCGGTAAATCAGCACCGCTACGTGGAGAACTATGAGTGCGCCGGCGAGGGCTTCACCGTGGAGGATGTGCGCCAGGGCAGGCTCAGCTTCCCCAGCGGACACTCGAGTCTGGCCTTCTACGCCATGGTCTACGTGGCGCTCTACCTGCAGCGGAAGATCACCTGGCGGGGATCTAAGTTGAGCCGCCACTTCGTGCAGTTCGCGCTGGTGATGGTGGCCTGGTACACGGCCCTCAGCCGCGTGATGGACCACTGGCACCACTGGTCCGACGTCCTCTCCGGATCGCTCCTGGGCGTGGCCGGCGCCCTGATTACCGCCCGCTTCATAGCCAGGATGTTCGACAAGGGGGTGGACAGCATCCTGACCAGGGGTCTGCGGAGGGAGAACACGGCGGCCACGCTGCAGGAGGAGGTGTGCCCCACCACGCCACCGCCCTACTCCGCGAACAGCAGCTTCAACGAGGATCAGTACTGCTCGAAGGTTTAAGGTCGAACCGAACAGTCATGTAAATTCGAAACATTCCAAAGGTAGCAATAAAGAATAGATGTACCAGCAGCCCGAGTTGAATCTGTAGTATCCAAACCTCGTTATAGAGCATTACAGTTAGGAATCACCCATTTGTATAGTTCGTATGAGTCTGTATTCGCGATCCCATCTTACGTATAAGTCACCGTATTATTTGTGTATTTAATTGGTACCAGTAAAATAAATAATTATAACGAATATAACGCATACTCCCACTGTGTTGTTTTAACCCAATCCATTGTTTGCGTACTCGCTTATCTGTACTTATTACTCCTTGTTTGCTGAAATTTCACATTTCAATGTCACACTTTGACACCTTTTTTAACCCTTTTCATTAGAAGCAACCTTTTGAACGATTTATTTTGATTCGACGAAAAAATAATATTACCGAAATTCATGATAAATAATTCAAATGTTTTGTTAGCTTTCAAAATGTTTAAATTAAAACTTGTATTTAATTTAAAAATTTAAATTCAATTATGGAACATTTTTATCCAAAACTTTGCTTATTTAAATCGGTCAGTACTTCCTTTAAATTTATTCTTTTCAGAACAGCGTGAGAAATAATTGCAATTACACAATTCTTAGTACTAAATAATTTATAAAAAAATAATTACTTATTCAAAGCTTCCCGGAAAATACGTTACTCATGAACGTTTTATTTTTATTAAATGTCGATAAACATTATTTATTTCGAAAATGACCAACATATGAACAATAGTATGATGGGCTTTTCTATTTTCGATATTCTACAAATTGATGAATAATTCCTTGAGTTTAAAAACAAATAGCTAAAACATGCGATGATACCGTTTTTATGAACACGAGTGTATAATTCTAGATCGAGAGCATTCAACTGACTCAGATTTTCGCGCAGTGTTGTCATACCTGGCTGCCCTGGCTACTGGTGTCGGTTGGAATGTCTGCTGGCCATGATTCATCCTCGATTTTTTGATCATATTGTGCTGCGTCAGAGGAGCGCAGCACCAAGAGGTCGGCTTCTCCCGAAATTCGTCTGCGATGATCGTGAGAAGGCGCCGCTTCTCGTAGAATTCATTCAATTGGTAAACCTAGCTCGTGAATCAAGAGATGCTAATCTGATTTTGGGGGACCCCTGACCCACCAATTAATAAAATTGGAAGAGAGCGCCGAAGAGCATTCTTAGAGCTTTTCGAAAAGCTTTTCGGGGGCATTCTCGAGCTTGGGGCTACGTAAGCATGAGATGTGGAATCCGTAGTAAACAGCAACTCGCGTGTTTTGCCGACGACCATTTCAGGGCCAGACGGGGAAATCGAGTCGATAATAGCGCCAGCACGTGCGTGGCAACAGAGTGATAGTCCGCAGAACAGCTAGATGGACGCATTGGATGGATGGGGACTTTGTTTTTCGACCCGGGGCTTCCTCCCAACGGACTGTACTGTCTACGTCAGCCCGAGCCCCTTTCGGCTGCAGTCTAATAATACAATCAGTGACAACAATAAGAATTGTTTATTAATAATCCGCGTCGAGTGGGCCAGAGCCCAGATTGCTGGGGGCTGTTGTCCGACTTCGACCCGAGCCGCAGATCAGTGACTAGTGGGCCGTTGGATCGATCGCACGCAATCCGGAATCTAGAACCCGAGATGAGTTTCAGTCTAAGCTTCCGGCCGCCACTCCGCCTGCTGGTGGACATTGTCCTGCTGGGCCTGGTGCTCGTCCTGGTGGAGAACTTCGCCCGCTTCTGGGGGCCGCCCACGAAGCGCGGCTTCTTCTGCGACGACGAGTCCTTGATGTACCCCTACCACGAGAACACCGTGAGCCCCGCCCTGCTGCACTGGCTGGGCCTGTACCTCCCGCTGATCGGTCTTGTCGTCCTGGAGAGTTTCCTCTGCTACCGTGGGGACACGTCCTACTGGCAGGTGTTCAACACGGCGCGCTGGTTTCTCTACGGCTACGCTTTTAACGACCTACTCAAGAGCATTGGCAAGCACACTATCGGCCGACTGAGGCCCCACTTCTTCGCGGTGTGCAGTCCGCGTTTCCCGGACGGGAGCAGCTGCTCCGATGAGGCGCACCGCGGAGTCCTGAAATACCAGACGGACTACGACTGCCGGCCCGATCTGTCCGGAGCCAGCGAGGAGATGATCCGGGACGTCCGCGTGTCCTTCCCCAGCGGCCACTCCGCCATGGCCTTCTACGGCCTGGTCTTCGTGGCGCTGCTCCTGCGACACCGCCGCTGGCCCCTGCCAGGATCCCTGCTGGGCCCCGTGCTCCAGCTGGCCTGCGTGTGCCTGGCCTGGTTCGTGGCCCTCAGCCGGGTCATGGACTACAAGCACCACTGGTCGGATGTTGCGGCCGGATCGCTGCTGGGGGCCGGCACCGCCTTTGCGGTCATCCGGGCTGCCGCGCTGGAGGAGCAGCGAAGGAGGTGCCAGGATGCGCAGGCGAGTGTGAAGCAGGAGGCTGCGGCGCCCTCGGCCACCGCAGCCAAGGGTGTCCAGCAGATGCCGCATGACTTGTGTCTGGTTTCGTGCCAGAGCTCTAATTAGTCGGTGCCCTCTGGCACTGCAGTGCTGTTAGTTTAAGGTTGACAATAAAGTTAGTGACAAGGGAACCTCAGCAGTTGTTCTCGCGGTGGGAGGGGCAGCTGTTCAAACCCCGATCAATTAATGCGCATCTCGTGCCGAGTCGGTGGAAACTGGAAACAGCGAGATCAATCAAGCGGTTGATCGCCTGAGTTAAGTAACAGAAAAACAGTGATTAGCTTAGCTAATCAACATACTTTTTTCACTACAACCTGCGGTTTTCTCAATTCCAATGCAATTTAAATTCTTTTGTTCAACCTTCTTCAAATCTAGTATTTACTCGTTATACCTGAAAGTATGTATTTTATTTTATGGCTACCTTTTAAGGCTATGTCAATATTTGGATGGAGTGATTTGCACTTACTTTCAGAGGTACTCTGTGTGGTGGATAGGTGTTTATGTTCTTTCCGGGGATTTTTATCGGCTTATTTGGCGGGATAGAAAAATAGATTTCGTAAGAAGTGAAGGTCCCAGAAGGCTTTCAACCAAATCTCAACTATCTCCCCCGTGTGACGTATTTAGAAAAAATAGCAGGAAATACAAAAAAAGCTACCTAGCTAGCTAATATGATGCGATGTACATTGTTGTTGTGTTGACAATGCGCTAAAAATTAGCGGCTCCTTCAGATTCATTAGCAGCGAGTTTTCGAACGACTTAGCCCCAGTCAACAAGTCTGGCCCGAACCGAGTGGAGGAACAAATAAATTTCAGCAGGCAGCGCATAAATTGGGAAAAGGACCCAGAGCAATCTCCTCGCTGATGATGATGCGCAACACCTGGAGCCAGGAACAACCCAATCCGAGGTCGGATTTGCGACTCCGAACCGCTCATCAGGTGGGGCAAGGGCGCCTGGGCCGCAGCTTAATTGGCTCATTTATTTTAATGGCAAAGAAAATGCTGGGAAATTGTGGTTATTTTTTCCTCGCCCCTGTGACTAATTCCGCCCCGTGTTCCCTCCCCCTTCCAGCTTTTATTATGATTAATTATGGCTCGCATACACAGGAAAACTGACCCAAAGCTCCACTTTCTTGCCAACTTTTGCAACTGTGTCAAGTTGTTTTTGCCGCTTTCCTGCTGCCTTTGTTGTTGTGTGCCTCCAGATTCGAATGATAAATTTCTATGCCATTTATTTTAATCTGCAGCGACAGTTCCTGCCGCACTAGCCCTTCCCCCGGCCCCCACCGTCGGCAGCTAGTTTTCATGCGTTAATTAAATGGAAAATATTTGCATAACAGGCAAGTTTAGCTGCAATCCGAAACAATGACCCACATCCGCATTGGCTAAAGTTTTGTTTTGTTTACCCGATACCGGCTGGAACTCGGAACTTAGTTCCTTGGGAGTTCATTAGGCAGCTGGAGGGAGTTCTCCGTGCGACAGGCTAATTGCAAATGGTCAGGCCATCTGGGGGAACAGACCCAGACCTGTCTCGGTTTAATCCCTCCCCGACCTTTGCCATCAATCAAAGCCCTTGATCAGCTCGGACTTTCTATCAATCGCTGCAGCACATGAAATTTAAGAGCTCCGCTGTCGTCGAGTCTCTAATCACCGTCAGGTGTGATAATGCGGCCAGTCGGTGTCCGGGTTCCGTCCAGTCCGGCAGTTTGTCACTCCGCATTATCTGCCCCGCCGCCAGATGTCCATCGTTCTGGCTGTTCCGTCGTTTTCAGAACGGGAACGAGAACGATGTTCTGCTGAATTTTTGCATGGCTGTTTGCTCAACAAAATATCCCAAAGCATTTCGGGGATTTTCCACTCATCCTGCTGCTGCCGTTGTCGTTGCTGCAACATGCGCTTCATATTTCTGCGGTTGCCGTCCTGCACCTCGCCCTGGTCCTGGCCCTGGTCCTGGTGCTGCGCAGCTCTTCCACTTGCTATTTGCCATCAGCAGTCATCAGTGTTTCCCTTCCGAGCCCAGGACCAGACCAGAAGACCCCATCACTCCGCTCAGCCCTGCTTCAATCGTTGGCTTCATGTGTGTAAAGACAATTTGATAATCGCAAAATGCAGCATAGTTTGAGTTAATGAAGCTTGTGTGCCATGTGTGCCACCTTCGGATGGCATCCCTTGGCAGTGCCAGTCCAGCCAGAGGACTCTGTCGTTGTCGTTGTCGTTGTTTGTTGGACAACAACCGGAGCGTTTTGCTTGCCAATTAGTAATTTGCTTGCTGCCCGGCTAGGGAACGGTTGGCCAGAACAGGCTAGACTGCTCGGTCTGTCCCTGACAACCTCAGGGAGTTTCAAAATACTATACTGGAGGTGGGAACCGGCCTTGGCTTTATGGAAGGGGCGACACCAGCTTAAACTAGCTTAAAGTTTGGCCACCTGGCACTGCTTTAATCTACGAGTTGCGGGCTAAAGTATTGCAGTAGATAAGTTACTTAATATATGTATAACTCCTCTATATAAAACTATATCCACTTATAACTATTAGGTGTAGCATATTCGGTGGTATTTGCAGGTACTCTTTAAATGTGTTGTAAAGTTGCCAGTCTGTCAACTCTTAAATGTTAAGTAGGGATGTTAGTCGCAACCAAATTCAAGTTATCGAGTGCAACCCTAGCATATAAATCTGCACATCAGTTTTACTACTATAAAATGTTTAGGGAATCTGATGGAAGCAATTCATTTCTCATTGTTGCACTCTTTTTCAATTTGTTTAAATTAATTCCACAGGCATGCTCTGAGATGCTTATTGTCCATCGAAAACTCGTGTGACAGCGCGACAACATTGCAATTTGAATGGAAAACAGCGGGACTGTCGACCAAGGCGGGCAAGCAAACTGGTTGTCCCCTGCGCCACCTTTGTGTCCAGGGCGCAGCGGATTCGATGTCCTGTCCTAGAAATCACACGCAGCTCCGACACGTGACATCAAAGGACAGAACGGCGGCCATTTTGTCGCCGCCATCATTATTAATGGGCTGGCACAGGACCGGGGTCTGAGCCCGGACCAGGAGCAGAACTGCTGGCCTCCGTAATGCTGGGATTTTTTCGCTGCCATTTCCCGGTTCGTGCTTTCTTTCCGATGTCTCTGACAATTTTGACTGTTGTCCTGCACGGAATCGGGGATGTCCTGGACTGCAGTCGAAACAGGTGTGGCCGTCAACTGGCAATCAACTTTCATTTAGCAGCATCATTTGTCACGCTTGTTTATTGCCCGGTTACGTGTTGGCCGCACTTAATGGTTGTTATTGTCGCCGTCCGGCTGGGAAAGCCGGATGCAAGACGGTGCAAGAAGCAGCGCATTGCCCAGGTCCGGGATGTGCGATTGAAGATGTATCGATTTAAAATCGGAGCGGCATCCATTACCCCACCTCTGCCGAATCACCCGCGCACTGAGAGTCAGCTCATAACTAAAACATAGCCCCAATTATGCCACAAGCTCCGATGCTGATTCATTGATGAGCTCCGCAGAAGCCAAAAACGAAATGAAAACGCGCCATAGCTAATGCCGCGTTGATTATGAATATTTTAGGGTTCCGAACAGCCGCTGCGATGATCATCCCGAGGGCGATGATGATGATGATGGTGATTGGGGTTCTGGTGCTGCTCGCCTATGCGGGCAATAAATTTATATGCCTGGCCCTGCCTGCCGGGCATATGAGAATTTACATTTTGGCAATTTCCAGCTGTCGAAGGCCCGTTCTGGCCCTGGGAAATCTTCGGCGGGTGCGGGCTGCGAGCCGCATCCGTGGCGGAGTGCATCGCGTAAATTCCGTTACGTCGCTGCCGGCTCGTTTTGCCAGCAAATGCAATTTCCTAATTTCTCACTGGGGAAATGGCGCTAAGAACCTGGACCTGGACGGGCTCTGCTGACCACTCGAGCCGGGTCGCTCCGGCTGATTGGCTAGCCGGAGAAGGGAGGGCTCCCCGGAGGTGGTTCAGGAGGTGTTCGCTTCCAAATTAATGACCCGACGCCGCAGACGATGAGTAGCAGCAACAAAAACAGGGAACACAGCCGGGAAAAAGAAGAGGAGCGGCCGCAGACAAAGGCGCATAAATGCATAAAGTGAAGTCGGAAAATTGCTGCAATTGGAGAGTCTCACTAGGGGAACCGCTCCACTTCCTCCAGCCCCTGCCCTCTGCCCCCTGCTTATGCAAAGCAAATTGGTTTATGCATGAGGCGGCGGACAGACGAGACCAAACCAAACCAAACGAATCGTAGCGAAAGGATGTACACTCAGAGAAAAAGCGTCGAAAGTACGGAGGCATACATTTTCGCAATCCAAGAACGTTCTTGATCAAAGCATCGAAATAAGTACGACAAATGATGTTTTCAAGAACTAAAACTTCTTAACTTTAGAACATCTTTTTATTTATTTTATTTAAGCTTGAAGGTTGAATATATTACAAAATTTATTTTATGTACACAATAACGTGCGAATATTTTTTGTATTTGGTTTACAAATTTACAGAATTTTTTTTTCCATTTTTTTCGGTCTCAAAAACTTATGTAACATTTTTCCGCGTGTAAGGCGCTTCACACTGTAACGGCCAAAGCCGTAGCTGATATGATGGAAACACCGGCGGAGGGGAGGGGCAGGAAGAAGTCGAGGAAGGAGATACCACTTCCACCCATCACGGTTCGGGAGGTCCGGGCTAAGTAAATTGTTGGCTCAGCCCTTGATTAGCTTAGCCGGGTTCAAAAAGGGAGGTCAGTGTGGGGACGCCGGAGGAGCAGCCGGAGGAAGCTGTTGGCCGTAATGCATTTTGAAAACCACACGAGCGGAATTTATGTATGTGCATCCGTTCCACCGAGGGGTTCTGCCAGAAGGGCGTTGCATTAAAATTTCAATATGCAACTCCTGTTTTATGCCGCGTTAAAGCTAAGTGCTACGTTATCCCCGTACGGAGCGCAAAGTGGATGATGCGGTCTCTTTTGGGGCGAGGGTCTGGAGCTGCATTGCCATCTATAAATCGCAACCCCAGAAAAAATAAATGTTTTTAAAATGCTTATTAAACGGTCATGATACAGGCCACGCTCCAATGGATAATGACAGCCACATATCGTATTTTCTCTGCCCAATCCTTTTCAGCTTCCATCTGTTTGGGGGCAAAATCAATAAACGACCACAGCGAAAATGTCGAAGGCTTAGAAGCCAAATTGGATTCGAAGGGGATCGAGGGATTGGGAAAACGAGTAACAATCCTGGTCCGGGTCTAAGTAAGCAAATAACAATAAAGGGTCGGAATAAAAGTAAAAGTGAAGCGCACATTGTTTTTGGGCCCGCCCGCCCATTGGGGATTAATATCTGCACGACCATCGATGATGACATGCGGAGGAAAAAGCAAGCAAGGCATAAAAGCAAGCCCCGTTAAATTTTATAGAAGGACTTGGCGGCAATCACCCAGCGAAAGCGAAAGGGTGGACGCATAATCATCACTTTTAACGGCGCAAAGGACGAGCGAAAGGAGGTCCTGCGACCGTGCCGGTCCGAAAATCTCGCGTATGACTTTTCAAATGAATGACAGCAATTAACGCAGTCAATGATGGCGCGGCCATTGTTTGCTCTCGCCGCGTCCTGCAGCTCCTGTTTGCCATTAAAGGCCGCCACCGCTGTCAACAGGCCCTAACCCGATCCGCATGTTCCTCCACGGCTGCTCCATGTCTAGGCTTGCATTCGCGTCCACCGCCGCCATGGTTATGACACATAAAAAGCAACTGGCCAGACCACCGACTGGGCCCAGTCTGTTTCAGCACAACAAAGGCGGCTCCGTTATCAGCCGGCTGGCCCATGGATACCGGCTTTTGGCTGTTGGCTGTTGGCCGAAAGGCTCAGAGCTGAAAGCAAACAAATTGCGAAAGGGAGGCCGAGGGTCGAGGCCACTAAGTCGGTTATTTATATTACGTCGGCGGACCATCGGGGGATAGGCGATGCGTTTGTCGAGCATATTTTAGACATTTTTATGTGCCCACCGAGAAGCTGGACGCGGACTGGACCTACGGAAGAGCCTGTAATTTCAGTGGAGTTCACTGATTCCTTTGAACACCCTGTGAAGGCAGTGGAAGGGTATATTGGGACCAACGCCCTCTGCTGGACCCTTTTTGACCACTTTGCCACTCATTTTCACACGCTCCCATCGCCGGAAACTAGCCCATCGCTCGTCACCATTGATGCCTACATGGTGACCCCGTCACCGGCCGAACGAGTTCCCGGTCGCAGCCCCCCTTTTGCGGATCTGTCGCCCCGGGACTTTTGGCGTCTGTTGACCAAAACGCGTAACCAATTTTGGCCAACCCCTGCAACGTTCGATGTGTTGCAGGTTGCTGCCGTCGCGTTTCGCTGTTTGGCTGTTTTCCTGCCTCCCTGCTGCAGTGTCCAGCGGCAGTTAGTGCTGCACTTCATCATTACCCGGTCGTTATCGCTTTTTTGAATTTAAATAATGGTTGCTGGGAGTTGGGAGGCGGCGGGTGGAGGGTGGTGAGCGGTGGAAGCCGTGGCAAACTGATTTGAAATGTGCCCGACACTTACAGCGAATCGCAACCATGTCGATGGCACTAGTCCTCGTGGCTGCCGCCGCTTCGCCTGATTGTTAATGAGATGATGTTGTGGCCCAGAGACCCGAAAGTCCAGCTCGCACTTCTGCAGCCCCGTGGAGGGCTGGCCGGCCTAACCGCACTCGAAACGCTCTGGGGGTTTTTATCACACATACGACCCGTGTGTCGTCGCGGCCGTATGCATAATTTGCACCACCGAGGCCCTTTCCGCGGCCTACTGCCCGGATGGCCACTCCCCGGTGGGAGTGCCATGAAAATGATCATTAAAGCACGCGAAAATGTTGCAGGCGAAATATGCTTTCGGTTTGCCTTTGAAATGTCATTTTCGGTTGCCGCCGGTTCCCAGTTTATATTGATGTGGGGCCGGATGGTCGGTAAATGTCCATATTGTTGCGGTGGGCTCCGATATTCTGTCATTTTATGCCTGAATTTTGCACAAGTTTCGGGGCAATAGCCGCAAAATAATGATGTTGAATCGCTTTATTTTGATACATACGAGTATGTGCGGCAGCATCCTGCCGAAATGCATGGTCTAATCACAGTTCAGACAGCATCGCAGCCCCGCCCCAGTACTAAAATGAAGAAGTATTGCCCGGCTGCAGTTTTTCTGCAGTTTCCCCTCCACTGCTGCATCAGCAGAGCAAGAAATTCGGCAGAGGAAAGCGACTAGTTGAAGATGCCAAACACGCTTTTCCCCATTCCCCACTTCGATTTCGTGTGGACACTCAAAGCTGTTAGTGAAGTGCCCGTTGACTGGACACAGGGAAAACCAAAGAGGAAAAACGGAAAAATGGCGAAGAATTCGCTGACTTCCAATCAGTTCGGCAGGCGGCGCATAAAGCGGCCGAATGGAAAGTGGGTGGGGTGGATGGGGATGGGGAAAGGCCCGCTCAAACGCCAAATGTCCATCATCTGCAACGGCAATAAAACTGGCCAAAGGCAGGCCAAAGATTCACTGAGCAATGCAACGCATATAAAATATTTGCCGCAGAGCAGTGGGAAGTGGGGCCTCTGCAGATGGGTCATGGGTCAAAGATGAATGCCGAAAGCGGCGAAAATTATGCTGAGTGAAAAATGGCCCCCCTACCAAAAGGGCCGGGGCAGTCGGGTTTTTCAGTTCAGGTGCAGATAGAACACGCGTTGAGGTGCGGATTATTGTTGCATACTTTCTGCGGCTGCGGCTTCGCCCCGTCCAGAGTGAGCCCATGCCCAGCATACTTTTTGCCTGCCTGTGGCTCACAAACATCCTAGCCTTCTCGTCCTTTTTCCCACACTTGGGCCGCATATCAAAATCTCATAAAACGAGGCATACACCCACACAAGCGATTCGTCCCCGGAACTTCCTTTTTTCAGTCCTTTCAGCCATACCCTTTCTTCCTTCGTTAATTGTGCAACGATTCTTTGATATTTGCCTTGCTGCGCTTGCAGTTTGACTCTTCGATTCCATTCTGCCCTGCTTTTTTATGGCCACTTTGTGCTTTTCGGCCCGACCACCCACTCATGTGCCATTCTTTGCATGTAATTGTTTGAGGATTTTGAGCGGATTTATTGTTGCTCTCTGGCTGTGTTGTTTTAGCCCTTGAAACATTTGTGTACACGGCGCATTTGATGGGAATTTGATTTGTCAGTTGTTTAATTTATGACTGCGTGATTTCCAATCCCAGCCCACTTAATCAATAGGAGTAGTTCGCAACTCGCCCGGTTTCTCAGCTGCCAGTTGGCCCAGGACCAGGACCAGGACTCGTTTTGTGCCTCGGCCAAATAAACTGTTAAAAATGCTGAGAACGCGCGATGTGAACCAGCCAAAGAGGAACTGGAAATGGATGTGCGAGTGCCAGTGCGAGTGAAAAAAGTGCAACAACTGACGCCAGAAACAATAAATGCCGCTGAGCACTACAACACAGCCACTGCCGCCGAGGAAAATACAAAATAGCAGAAGTGCCAAATGGCCAGCGGAAAATGGGGAAAAAGTCGCAAGTAGCCTGGCAAAACAACAGCGACGAGTCACTCGAAGGAGTGTGGGGAGCCAATGTTTATGCAGGGCGGGAAAGGCGCTGCAGGACGAAAGCCCCCTTCCCCGGAACAGTTCTCGCAGCACATATGGCAGGAGCACAGATACAGCACTCGAAAATCGACGAAAATCCTTTTGCATGTTCTTCTGCAAGTGGGCAGCCCTCGGAACTCCTGCCGCCCTCCGTTTGAGCTCCACCCTCCCAGGATTCCATTTGCTGATGCAGCATCCTCCGCTGTGTGTCTTGACTCGGTTCGCTTTTATTGCGGCTATATCTGTAGATATTTTTGCAACACTTCATAAACCATAAAGGCAACACCAGACGGAAAATTTAATTTCAAGATCATAATTTTTGGGTTAGCGCTTTCTTCCTCTGAGGAGGAACAGCTGCGGATTGGTTGGCAGGGATGGAGTCTTTAAGCGAACCTGTTTGCTAAATTTGAACTAGAATTGGAACCATTTGGAGTCCAAGGAAAGTTTTATTCAGCGATCCGGTCTCTTTCTTTAATTATTTAAGTTTTTCTTCACCAATGCTCCCAAACTAGCCAATCCAGCTTGGGTTAGGCAAAGTGAGCGAATGGTCTTCTGAAGTATTAAAGTCTGTCCTAGTCACATTGCTACAGATCATCAATCACACACGATCACAGATCCAAACATGACTCCCTAGCATAATTCACGATTGCCCGACTTTAAGGGAATTTATTTTCAATGAAAAACGACTAATGTTAATACTGAATCAATAAAAGTTCGACAGCTGGGATGCGGAAGTTCCAGGACCACTGAGAACTCCTACTACAGAAGTTAAAAAAGGCTCCCCAAATAAAATAAAGGATTGGTAGGAGCCAAAACCCTGCCCGGTGCTTTATGAACCGTCGATTCTGGATTAGGGCCCCTCAGCCCAGTTTATTGTCAGTTGCAGCAGCCAGGTGGAATTTAATTAAGGCTAATCAAGGCGCAGCTTTCGGCCGGAAGCAGGAATGCGCTCCATTCAGCGCCACTTCCGGCTGCTCCCCCCGCCCCATCCCCTTCCGCTTGGACAAACGGATGCGCGAGTGACACGAGTGGCGAGCAAACATTTCATTAGAGCGACTTTCGAGCGCTCTTCTTTTCTTTTCTTGTCACTGAGCAGCTGCTAATGAGAATTTTTGGCCTGGCTTGCGAATCCTTTCAAGGCGGGCACTGCGGAAATGGCGTGAAAATTAATTAAATTTGGCGAGAGCAACAGCAGTAAAAAGGAAGTCGGAAGGTGAGCGGTGCAGAACAGAGCCACATCTGAAATTGGCGAACAAATACTCGCCTAATGGTAGCTGATTTTGTTTGCGATGATTTTCGTTGCATGAATAACAGATGTCGGGTTCGCCAGAAATGGGGGAAAAAGCAGGGTCGCCAGGCTGTCTATCCGTCCGTCTTCGGGTGGTTCTGACGGTGCGGATGTCTCTCAGTCAAATATTAAAAAATATATAAATCATAAACAGATGACGCCGCTTTGCATTCAATTTTTTGGCGTTTTTGTGTCGGTGCTGTAGCTATTGTTACTTTGCGTATTATTTATTCATAATTTCTTTTATTGTGTTTTATTGTCGGGCCTTCCAGATCCGTTCGTTCATCACACGCACAACGAGGCGTATACGTCACGTGCAGGAGTCGAGACGAGGTCGAAGTTGAGGATGGGGAATGAGGACGGGGATGCGGATGAGTCGTCGTCGTGTTTTTTACGCCTGCCTAGCTCAGCGCAATCAGTTGACACTTCCTTTAGCATGTCGTCATTTATCTCACAATGGTCTGGTCTGGCCCTCTGCTTAATTTGCAAATTTGTATTTCTTGTACAACTGTCACTGGGACGGCGAGGTGGGGGAATCGGGACTGCGACTGGGACTGACAGTAAAAAGTAACATCCATGTCTCGTTTGGCTTTGGCTTCTGATGCCGCTCCCCCTGGCCCTCCGTTCTGCTCAGTCTGTCCATCTCCATTCACAGTCATCACACATGGTTCTTCCGACTGGGACTCCTTCGACTCCTCCCCGGCATCCCGCTTCTCGCTTGGCTGGCCCACCAAAGCAGTTGTCATCAAAGTGAGAGGCGTCTGGGGCAGGAGTCGAGGTGGACTCGTCAGCTGTGCAATCATTGTCATTATCAAATGCGTCATGATTTCCTTCGGTGACGTCAGTCAGTCAGTCCATGGACTGTGATGACATCTATGGGGCTGTCCTGGAATGGTCGTGCTCGAGGAAGGCTTCCTCAAATTTAAGTCTTAGCTGCTCTTGTGCGATCTGCAGCTAATGCAGAACAAGTGGCAAGTTCCCAGTAAATCTTGGCGGGGGAGAAAGTGAAACCAGCCAAGGGCTGCGAGTCGCACAGCACTTCAGGATTAATTTTTCAACGCTCTGCGCAGGGGAGAAGGTCCTTGGAGGGGTGGGGCTGCATAAGGAGGGCATTTCACGGCTGTTAATCCATGTGTCGCAGGCGACATCGCAGCCCTGGGAATGAATTATGTGCGACATGTACGAAAAATTACGCGCAGAAATTGCAATGATGAAAAATGAAATTTATTGTGAGCTGCGTGGGGAGGGCTTAAGCTGCTTGCGGCAGCAGGCTGGGATCTGCACCCCTTTTAACACGCTTTTTAAATTTATAATGACGCAGGTCGCCCGGGATGCAGGAGGATGCAGGACACGGGAGTCGGCATTCAGCGCTGTCGAGTTGAGCAGCCTAATTTTCAGGGGCTTGTGCGAAAGTTTGTGCGCACTTCAGCGTGGAAAATGCAATAAATTAAGCAAAATACTTGAGTCACCTTGAGCCCCGGTTCCTGATCCTTGAATGGACGAGCGGGGCGGCATCGAGGGTTGGTGCTCGAGCGTCGTCCTTTGGGCGACATCTCGGCAGCCGTTGTCGAAAGTTTACTTCTGCCCTTTTCAGTTCCCTCTTTTTGTTTGACTGAGCGCGTGATTAAATGTAAAATTGGATTTTTATTATTTGTTTGCAAAATATCCTCGCTATTGTCCCCTGCCAACGTCTTTTTGCAAGTTTTCAAATTGCGTGGCAAATGGTGAAGTGGCAGGGTTAGGGGTTCGGAGAACAGCCGTTCTAGTGCGCATATTTTGGCAGAACCCTTATAATGCGATTTCGTAACCTTCCAACTTGTGTGTCAGCTGGCGAGCATGCTGCTGGCATATAAAATGAGTGCACTTGACCAGGACAGGGTCGGTATATTAATTTCGGGAACAGATCATAACATTGCTGAAATAACTGAGCGCAGGCAGGTGTGTTCGGGGCTGAAGATGTGCTGGGAATTGAAATGAAACCAGTGAGCAACAGCAGGTCGTTCACTCACTCGGCCATTGTGTACCCACCAACTGCATAAACATTTGGCGCAATATCTAAAAACCCACGCTAATTGACACTAATTGCAAATACCCCACCACGCCCCCAGCCAACGAGCAGACGATTATCACCGGGATGCAGGCAGCAAATGAATGGATACTGAAATCATTTGGTGCGAGTAATTGCAACAAAATCGAGAGGGGCACAGTCAATATGGGCTCCAGTGCACCAGTAATCGAAGTGCCCATTCAAATCCAAATGCGACCGGCTCCGCAGCTGAAAAACTCTACTCGAAACGGCTGATCGATTGGAGCTGTGTGCAGCCCCAAAATTATGAAACAGCATCCGCTGATTGGCAATCGGTTGGCGGGCCTAGCAAAACATTTGAACGCCGTAATGCGAGGCGAGCAGTTTAGCAAGCCAAATATGATTAACTTTATTTGACCCACACTGCCCGAGGGAATCGATAGATCCCACCTGAGGAGTAGGTTCGGAGGAGGTGTGGCAATCAACAGCTCTGGCTCAGACAAGAGCGTAATCAAATTTCGTCACATTTAAAGCACACTTGACACATTTTAAAATCAAATTTTATGGCCAACAAACGTCGCCAATAAAGCCAAGTCATCTCAAGCTGTGGCTTCGTTTCCCTGGCCTGATAATGGGCAAACAATTTCCCAAATTTGCGCTGGGGGAGCGATGAAGGCAATCACAGCTCTGCCAGCCAGGCCAACAGCCTGTCGAATGTACTTAAATCCAATTGACAATTTGAAATTAAAATGCCAAAAGTACAACACACACGACCGCAATGCCGAAAAGAGCCGGCTGGGGACGGCAGGGGCGATGCACTAGCAGATGCAATCCGAGAAGCTGAGGAATAATTCATATTAAATGTATGCAGGCTCCTGCCGGATATTCCACTCTCTGGGAAGACTCGGGCACAGAATCGTGGGTCCCAAGCGCTAATCAAGGACGGTTTTTGCCAGTGTATAATGAAATGCAACGCTGCGCACTGCACACGCAGCACATCTGGGAGTGTGTTTATCTACGAGTGTGCGTGTTTGTCCCTGGCAGGAATAGAAATTGCAATGTCAGCAATTGGCAGCAGCAAAATCTAAATAAACATTGTCACAAAATGCAACCGAACCCTCCAGCCGGCACCAGAATCAGCATCAGTTGGAGCAGCGGGTTGTGCAAAAAGGGTTTTGTGGGGGCGGGGTCCACGTCCGCCCACCCGACTGTTGGGTTGTCAATAAAATTGCCAACAGCTACAAGACTGGAGGGTCTGTCCTGGGTGGCTGTGTGTGTCCTGCCAATAGGTAACTAGTTAGACAGCAGAACGCAAATGCAGTTTTGCATTTGTGCCATGTACGCGATACGGATACACGAGGAGATGGCGAGCGATACCCTCGTCGATGCGGACCCATATACGGATACGGATACGTCCTGTTGCTCCTGCCTGGCCCTGGCACTTGGGACTTTTGTCATTTGCTTTATAAATAAATGCATTTTCATTTGATCGGAGAGGAGGGGGGAGGACACGGCAGGCGGATCCCGCCCCCAGCTTGCTTGATTTGTCAGCTTGACGCCCTTGATCCACCGCCCTTCCAATCGAGTCCTCCCCCAGCTCCTTCGCTGCACCCATTTGAATTTCCATTTTGTTTGCCTCGACAGTTTTTCCACTGCCCCCGCCCCGCCCGGCTTGGTCCTTAATGCTCTCCGGTTCCATTGTCATCTTGGACATTAGTCGACACAACGCTCGTTTCATTGGATGTCGATACAATCCAATCCGTTCACTGCACCGGAGTTCTCACGACGAGTGTCTGCAAATATCTGCAGGACATAATTTTAATAAACTTACATGGCATCAGCTGGCTGGCAGGTTGGCCGGTCGGGCAAGCGGAAGCGGAAGTGGGGCAGAGGCCAGAGTGGCCAGCCCTCTCCTGTCCCATGTCCAGCAGGTTGATTAGAAAAGTTCTGTTATTACAACAGTTTTTCAATTGTTATGGTGCTGCACGGGAATTGGCTGGGGGGACTGGAGGGGGCTATGGTACAAAGCGGTTGGTTGTTGAAGCGAAACAATCAGTGAGAAGCGGCAGAAGGGAAATGGGATTACGAGATGACAACTCCATCGTTGAATAACACGGCAGACGGGTCTTTAGAATAACTCATTTCTAATCACATACGGCAGCGCTTCATGTGAAAATTAAACTGAAACGTCGCTCTGTAGTTCAACTTTTGTGACTGCCATTCGAGTTTTACGCTTGGAGGACCGGCACTTAAGGGAGAGAGTACCTAGTAACTAGTACCCAGTACCGAATGCAATTTACCAGCTTGTTAATATTACCTTTTTTAACTCGCCTCGCTGTAGCGTGCAATAATTTCCACTATTAAAATAAAAAGCGAAAACAAAACAAAATCGAGGCCGTGACGGGTGGAACAGGGCGGCTTGCGACTAAGGGGTTAAATCTGTCACCCCTTCGCCCGTTAACACGTGTTCGTTGTTGTTGCGACAAACCAGCAGCAATCACAACAGCAACATCAGCAACAACAGCAACACAAAAGGCATTAAAAGTCACCTTTCGGTGGAAGGACACTCCCCGATTTCGTCCTCGTCCTCGTCGCTGTCCTTTTCCAATTGTCATTCGCTTTTGTTTTATGGGACTGCAGTTACCCACTCCCGGCGACGGTTATTGTTGTTGTCAAACTAATTGTACGCAACAAAGAGCAGGGAATGAACAATTTTGTGTGTAAAACATTTGAAAAATCCTTGCAAGGGGCAATTGCACTTGGTGTATGTGTTTTGTCGCATTCAGGAAGGACTGCTAGGATATGGAAATGAATTCGAAATGAGCCAGCAGTGCCGTAGACGGCTAGTTGTTGCTGTGAATGTTCTGCACGCTCGGCAAATTAAGCCACATAAATAAAAATATATTTTTTATTGTTCGCAGGCCATCCCCTCCTCCCTCTGAGATTCCAGTCCATTCGCACTGCTCCTGGCACACTACGAAATTTAAATTAGAATTTACAGGGGCGCGAGGGGTCGAGCCAGCAAATGAAACGCTATAAATTATCGCATCCTTTTCGGTGGTTGCTCCTGCGTCCGGATCTACTTCTATTGCTGTTCCTGCTTCCCCTTGGCAGGTAAATTTAAATGCGATTTGTTACGGTTTTGGCTTTTGTCGAATTTCGTTGAAAGTCGCGTGTCCTTGCGGGGCTTGGGAATCCGTTCTTCGGTAATTTATTCTTGGGATACCAAAATATTGCGACAGGTTTTCTTAATTCGAATCTTATGGGAGCAAGCACTAGAGGATGTTCCGCTTTTAATTGGAAGCGGAGAAAACTTGTGGGCGGAGGGGTAGTCAGCTTGTTAGCTAGAATTATCCACTTCCTAGACGTACTGATAATTTGTTTACACTAGAAGTGACGTTCACAAATATTTCATTTCGAAAAAACTCCTGCCAAGGTAATATTAAAGATCCACAGCTAATGACCCAAAATCCATAAACTTAGCTTAAGTCGTGGGGCCACAAAAATCACCGCCTCCCTTTTTTCCCTCCTGGACACCGTGTGCCCATTTAAGTAAAGAAATCAACGACTGAGAACCGTTGGCCGAAAAAAATGCTGAAACAACCAGTATTGTTAGTGACGAAGACCGAAGCTTGGAATACACTTTTTTAAAAATTATTTTATCTACACATAAAGAATATGAGTTTTCTATGGAGCACATTTGCCTAATTCCACATTTCAGAACTATCTGCCAAACGTAAATACGTATTTATGAAACTAAACGATGACAGTTTAAAATCAGAAAAAAAAAGAAAAGACCTTTTTTTAAAGGGTGTTACATAAACTGAGGTGATAAATTTTGCGAGTAAATGACTCAAAAGTGAGACATCATCAACAAAATATAATAAAGAAGTTGAAGGAAAAGATTCTCCACGGAGATCCATTAAAAGAGGGTCTTTGCTTAAGCACGCCGCAAGTATAATAAAAACAAAAATTACAGTTAACAAAAAACGTAATTTGGGTAGACAATTTGCCTCCTTCCCGAGAAAAAAATTAAATTCTGGAAAACTGCGTCATTAGGAAATATTAGTGTTGGATTTCCGTTTCGCATTAGATGTTAATAAAGTAGGCCCACGCTTTTCTCTAACTCAACCACCATCTTTACGTTAAAATTCTAATGGCGATTCAATGAAATCTGTCGCATTTTCTCTAGTCTGCTGATAATTTTAGAAAGTTATACGTATTTGCCCCATGTAGATATGATCATCGTATTACTTACTCTATATTTTTGATAGTGAAACACACTTACCTGAAACGAAATAAAATAATATAATTAATTTGGTAAATAATTAAAAAATGAACAGTATATTTATAAAAAATTGTTTGTTGTAACTAATAAAATATGTTAGGAATTACATATCCTTGCTTTGGGTATTATAATATCAGTCAGATGCTTACATTGCTGGTTATTTTGGAGGTAGTAGACAAATCGAAAAGGGACGGATAATTGCTACTTAGGCTTTAGACTGGCTTAAATTCTACAATTTCAGTTTGCTGTTTGGTGGTCAATTTTAATTTGTTTTGTGTAGTAGATATCGAAATGGATATTTTCTATGCTAACCAATTTTCTAGCAAATATGCCTCCAGGTGCAATTCTATTGTCGCGGTGAATCTACCTCTACTGGCAATGACGACTCAGACTCTTAAGGCCTTTAGTTCTAAATAACATCTTAAAGTTATGCCAAATTTAAATGTTATAGGTAAATAATGTAAGGTATTATAGGTAATTTTAATAAATTTAATTTTGAGAATAAATAATTTTTCTGAATGTGCACATTTCATCTACTAAATAGTAACGAAATTCTATATGGAGGACTATATCGCAACTTCAAAATGTTTAGTGTGTTTTATTGTATAGTCATATTATGTCATAATAGACACAGGATCAATGTTCTCGTCGTTCTAGTTACTTGTCGTAGTCCCTTCAAAATGAAGTCCTTACTTTTGAAAGAAAATGCAAATTTCATCGCTGGCCGACATATTTTGTTTGGAAACCTGAAAACACATCGCACTGGCCTCTCCCCATTTTCCCTTCTGCCGAGCAAAAATGCTAATTAAAGTCAGAACGCAATGTTGCGGAAAAATGTTTTCGTCCCTGAAGAAGGAGGGCAGGCTGAGTTACAAGAATGAAACTTAAAGGTCGCTATGGGCATCTCCCTCTCACCTAGCTTGTTGTGGGGTGCAGTGTTTTTGTTCTCGGCTTCAAAATTTAAAGCAGAGTGTCACCCGAAAAAATTATACTCGATTTAATTTTCCAGTTCAGTTCTTGTCTGCTCTCGGAATGGTCGTTTCCCGGGCCAGTCATTCTGTTCTATGTACATCTCCCCCTGCTGGGGCGTCTATCTCTTCTCGGACTCGGCATTCGGTGTCAAGTTTGACTGGCCCGGGTTCGGGGCTCTACGGGTTTTGGGTTTTGAGTTCGGGTTCCGGTTTCCGAGTTGGCGTTATGCATTGAAATTAATTAAATCACAGCAAGCGCAGCACTGCTGGTTGCTCCGCCTCCAATTATACGAGGCTGGTGTCCTTTCTCTGGACCCGGGCTGTTATCACGGCTCCCAACCGAACTCCGAAGCAACGGGAAGAACGGAATCTAAGCCCTTTAATTAGTTGGCCCCGATACCCGATGGAATACGCAGCAGACCAGCCGAGCGGCCAGTAATTTGCAATCATTGACTTATGGGCCATGGAATGCCGGCTTAAAGAGCCCTGCCTTGAAATTTAGTCGGAGAGCTGAAACTAAAAACCCACAACCAGCTGAGCTGCTCTGCAATTCCATGGAGCTGCCCAGGCCGGGTGGAAATGCACACAAATTTGTGACATGAAAATCATTTAAAATGCAGAAAATATATTGAAAATTCAGTCAGGCACTTTGGAGTCTACACTAAACAAACTAAACAATGTCCTGCCCCGACAAAGGGCGTGCGGGGCTTGGTGCTACGGAGGGAAAAGTTGTCGTATCTATAGAAATTATGCAGGCAAATTTATTATGGCACAGAATTTAAATGAGTTGAAATCGTTGTCATTGTTTTATTTATACAAAATGGGCACTTTGTTGTTGTCGCTCTCGTTGTTGCTGCAATAATGAAAGTTACTCAATCGGAATATTTCAACTTATGTGCTTAACAATCTCGAAACAGCCACACACCCGCACGCAAGGACAATGAAAAGTGAGCATTTGACAATGCAGCCCTCTCCCCGACCGTCGAGTGCAGTCCTGTAGCTGTGTACCCATGGGAATCGCCAATTTATTTGTCACTCTCACTCGACCCTGGGGCATTCCCCCCTCCCCAATCTATCCCATGTCCTGTCCTGTCTCCCAGTCCATCAGTCTCCCAGTCCATTAGTCCGGAGTTGGCATCCTTTGTTGACTTCATTCAGTTTTGCGGTACATTTGATTTGTATTTCGCTCTGCTTCCCTCGCTTTGTTTCTTCATTGGCATTTTGTGCTTTCCTGATTTCCCCAGCAGACATCGAGAGCCAAAATCGAATCCGGTCGTCCCCGGGCCCATATCCCTTACTTTCCCCCTTCGAATTGTCATCATTATAACGTCATTGGAATGTGTGAAGGACGTGCGAAAGGGGTAATGAGGGGCGAAGAAATCGGGTTAAGCATTACATCAATTGGTCACTGATGGGTTGGCAGCCACGTCCTTCTCCTCGCCCCGGATCCTGGCGAGGATGGTCTGCAGATGACTGGGGGAAATCAGGGAAGCCGTAGGATGCTAATGCGTGGAAAGAGAAAGCGGACTGGGCGAGGGAAATCTCGGAGACTGCACACTTCAGGCTTAATTTCCACACAAGTCGCACGCAAAGACAATCGAAAGTGTCGCCCGAGAACTCTATTAAAAATCTTTTAGAGCTCTTAAGTACGAAGAAGATGATGAAGAGGAGCCTGCAGAAAGGCGACAGTCGGCAGACAGACAATGCCCCTGACTGGAGGACCTCCAGCGCCAAGAGCCAGGAGCGCCAGGAGCGGCGGCCGGGGAAACAACATGGAACACGGAACACTGCTGTGGATGAAGATATTTATTTTAGGGATAAAAGGAATTCAGTAGGGCTTAAAAGTGCGGATGAGTGCCACTTCACGAGCAGCGAAGGAGCGCCCAAGGAGACAGGCAAGACGAGCAGGACACACACGAGCGACAATGACGAGGACCAGGACGCCACAATGGGTTCGTGACCGGAGGGGCAAGCGGGTTCGGGGCAAGGGCGCGCGAAAAGTGCTCAAGAAAACACCGAAGAGTTGAAAATGACGTTAAAGTAAACAAGATGAAAATTAAAAGCACCGAGGACAACAGAGGAAAAGCCGGAAAACAAAGCGGACGGCGCTGGAGGAACGGAGGGCAGAGGCTCGCGGCCGGGTGTCGGGATTTGATTTAAAAATGGAGTGGCATTTAAATAAAAATCTTGTTGCATATTTACGGGCGCACAGCATAGGGGGTAGGGCCGAAAGCAATTTGAGTGCAGCTTAATTGTCACTACCAACGGTTGGACGGCCCTTTCGGCCCTGTCGGCTTTTGACCCCCTCCAGCAGCACTTTCTTTTATTTTCAGCGCCCGTTTTGCTCGGCTTTTGTGTGCTCTCTTTGAATAATTTAAAAGTGCCAAAAAGTATGCAAATGTTTTCGCGTTTTGCTCTCTGCTCCCGACCCCTGACCCCCGGCAGTTAAACCCAGGTCCCAACACCTGTTCCAGTGGAAAGTCCTCCCTTTGCAGTAATTTTTGTATGATCCAGGAGAGGTCCGACCCGATTATAATGCTGTGCTAATCACAGAGGGTTCCAGAGTGGCTCCCTAAAAATAAAGTTTAGGTAATCTCCCTCTTCAGCTGAACGAGTTCACTGCATTAGACTGCAATCTGGACACGGAATCAGCCTACGCCCAGATCCGGCACAAACTCCATATCAGAAATTTTCAGCTTGCCCCACATGCAACATGCCAAACTTGGATATTATTATAATTTGAGCTCTTTTCCAGGCTCTTCCGAGGCCGAGCGGCCTTCAATCAGACACGAAGACCGAGGCCCGTTCCCCGGACCATTCGCCATGACATATTTGAATGCAAATTTATGCAAAACGTGTCAATGTGCTAACAACAAAAGCAAACGAGTGCCGCACTAACGTGTGACTAAAGCTGAAAAAGTGCAAGAAAATCATCGCAGTATAATCCGAATCCACATCAGGGCTGGATGACTGACTGACTGACTGGGTGACTGACTGGATGACTGACGTACGTGGCAAGTCAACAAGGGGCGAGGCTATATGCCAGTGGGTCCCTGGCGCTTCTTCTGCTCGTGCCTGATTGACGTGACCAGCGCTCGCTGCGCTCTCTAATCCGTTAATAGAAACATTAACGAGGCATTTTCCGAAAATTATTTCGGGCACGCGATACGACCTGCCCTGCCCTGCCAACCCCACCAGGTCTATCCCACTCTACTCCACTCCATGCCATCGCATCCCGGCTCATCCTGTTCAGCCGGGCTCGGGGGAAGTCAAGTCGAGCCGCTCTTCAGGCCGTCAGTCAAGTTCAAAGTGCAGTAGCTGGCACAGTGCCTGCTGCAAGTCTGCCACCGCTCAGCGCAGGTCGGAAAACGGAGAAGCCTTTTCGCCTCGCTTTAATTTCCCGTCGATCGTTAACCCTTCGGGTGCGTGCTAGTGTTGGTGCGAGTGTTAGTGTTGGTGTGAGTGGGTCCTGGAAAGGGGTCTTGAATTCGAGCTCGGGGTGGACGCCCGCTCCTTCGGAACTGTGGCAATCAGTGCACGTCATGGACTGGTGGTTGCTTCCAGTTCAAGCAGCCCGAAATAATTGCATTGTAATGTGCAAAGTGTCTGCCACCCAGAGGCCACCCCGTGCCCCGTGCCCCATGCCCCATCCCCCCGCCCCACCCCTCCCCTGCCTGCAGTGTTTGCATGTCGAGCTGTTGTAATTTTTGCACGTTCATCTATGCCAGTGTGTTGTGTTTGCTGGCTGTGCGCACACTTGCTGGCAGCCACTGTGTCTGAGCAGTGTGCCCGTCTATGTGTCGGTAATTTCCAATCTCACTTTGCAATCGTTTTACAACATTTTGCTTTTATTTTATGCCAAAAGCGCTGCTAGCAACTTTTTGATAGCCCCCTCTGCTTCTTTTATGGCCCCCCGCTCCGCTCGCATTTTATTGCAGTTTACTATTTATGTGTCTGCTGCAATTATAACGGAAACTAGTTGAGTGCCACAGTGGGACCGTTCGCCCAGGAAGCCCCGCTCAAGTGTCCGCCCGAGAACGCGATTGCAGCCACTGTGCCGGGTCTTCCTGGCCATCGCCTTCAAGCATGGCAGAGCAACTTACTGCTAATTAGTTTTAGATCGATGACCAGCGACGTGCGAAATTTTTAGAGCCACGTTCGTGACGGAGAGGCGGACAGTAAGGTCCTTAAGCTAGACAGCAAACGGTTCCCCAGTCACAGAAGCCTATATTAGGTAACCCTAAAATCTGGAAATTGGAATCATTAAAGGGGAGCATAGCTGAGTAAATAGAAACTTTATCTACTAATGATATCGACTGAGGATCGATTTCTATAAGTAAAATGGACTTTTTGGCTTTAAAACAATCAGGTGGCAGGTACATTAAGATACATCCAAGGCGTTTAAGGATATGTCAGATTCTTCGAGTACTAGTAAAGGGAGTGCATGTGTTTTTCTTCATATATTGATAATTGGCGCTTTTGTCATTAGAAAGAATCGCGCTTTAGCTGTGATATTATTCTAAGTGGTTCGATCTATCAATATTATGTTCATCAAAATACTTTCTAAATTAATATCAAGTTTGGGAAGGAACTTCTCAAACATGTACTCATTTTGTTAGCCTAACTTTTAAGCTTTGAATACATATACGGAACGGAGACCATTTATGTTCTATAAATTTAGGAGATGGACGAATCGAAAAGTCGCAGAGTCCTGACGAACAACCAATTCCAGGACCCCAGCGGGCTCTGTGCCTCTTTTATGGTCGTGTCGTGGCATTTGGGCGCGCCTTTGGTTCGCTGCGCCGCACCACTAAAATGTAATAAAATAAAGTGTCGGGGATTTTCGGTTTCCGCTTGGATTCCCTGATTGCAGGAGAGACAGGTATCCGTAGCCCCACCCCTACCAGAAAGGCGTAGCGCCCGCAGGCCCGTCAATGGTGTGAAGTATGCAAAAAAGGAAGCCAAAGCGAGCTAGCAAAAATCGATTGAACAAAAAATGTGGCCAGAATCAGGATTGCTTTGCGTGTGGATCCGAGAACGGCATGGACTGGGCCGCAATCCCAGCTGGTGCGAGCTAGTGTACAGTATCTGCTCGTCCTTTCCCCTGAGCGGGTCCTGCTCACTTGTGTTTTATAGATTTGCTTTTATTGTGCGGTATTTATTGCGGTATTCGCCGGCAGACTTTTTCTGCGCCCATTTCTTGTTGCCCGGCAAAATTCAAGCCGAGTGCCTGGCAATGGACGTGGATGGCGATGGCAGAATTATTTTCGGGCAGGGGTCCGGGCCATAAGCCGCTTAAATTGGTTGGCCTTTTTCTGGGCCAATTTTTCTGTTTCGTTTTCATTTTTGTGCCGAGTTTTGGATTTCGTCGGCTGTAAAAGTTTTGCCGCGCTGGTTATAAAAATTGTTAATTAAGTTAAGTTTGAAATGTTGTTTTACGGCTCTGTTGCGCCCCTTTTTATGGGTGTGGCTTGTTCGGTAATGAAGGCAATGAATCGGGTGTGCGGTTTAATTTAATTCTCGGCCGGATTTGGTTGTAGAGCCCCAGCCACTGTTTTGCCAATCGAAATTGGGTTATTTGTTGATCGACTTTCGTTCGAATGGCTAGGAAAGAAAAGCAAACGGGTAAAGCTGCTCCCTGAGTCGCTGGAATTTTCCACACACCTCGCACAAAGACGATCCCCGTGTTAGTTTTGGCAACATCATTAGGGACTTCCCCGCCCCCAGTTGGAGCTGTGAGCACCTGCCGTGTGTGTTTACCTGAGCTCGCTGCCTGTTTTTGTTTGCTTGTTTATCCCGCCATCGCAGGCGCAAATCCTGCAAATGGCGCATTGTGTTGCTTATCTGCCGGAGAAAGCAGAGAAAGCAGTGAAAGCACAGAAAGCATAGAAGGCGGAGGCAACGCACCGCGAAGAAGTGCTTACATTTGCGCAAATGCAGCACAACAAACACAGGCAAACAAGGACAAACACTGGGTGCTGAGGAAGACGTTGGCTCTGTTATTTAAATAAATCGTTGCATACTTTGTGGCACGCCTTGTGTGGGCGATGGGCGTGGCCCGGGAGGGCGAGTGGCAGAGCTGGGTGGCAGTGGAGTGGATACGGAGTGAAACTTTAAATCTCATTTGAATTATTATGGCGGAAAAAACCGCTCGACAGTTGCGATGTTCGCTCTTTGTCTGCATTCTGTTGCATACTTTATGGCGTTTTAAGTGCTGCGACGATTTTGCAAATGCTGCAGAATGTGTAGTTGTTGCCACGGGCCTGTCGCTTGTTGCCTGTCAGGCGTAATGCGCCCAGTTAAATGAAACTATGCAACACTCCGCATTACTTTCTGCTCCTGACCCAATTTCGCCCGCCGGATAGCGGATGAGTAATTAAACAAGCGACTGACATCCGGCCAAAGGCCGATCATTCCGAATATGAGAGGCATCCGGCTTTCGTTTCACCAGTCGAGCGGTAAGCCGAGCTTGAAACGCGCTAATTTGCACCAGGGAGTGCTGGTCGGAATTTCGAGGGGCCTCATTGAAAACAAACACCCCGGGGATCCCACTACAGGTTAATCAAAATGATTGTGAAATTATTAAAAATATTTGAAGAGGCCGGAGAGCGAAAGTGAAGGCCCTCCGAAGCTCTTCGCTGAAATATCAGCGGTTTGCAGTCACTTGATTCCATTCTCGTCATAATTTATAAAATCCGGGTTGACTTCCATTGATTTTAACGCGCCATTAGCTGCTCGTGCTATTTCGCGCTATTCCAGAACCTCAAAGCGGTTTCGGGCAACTAACCGACCACTTTAAGCTGCCAGAAACCGCAGCTTCCGCCACCTCCAGCCCCCTCCCCCCGAGGGCATTCAAGTCAGGATGCCACTTGATCATTAACACTGAATGTGGACCGCCGAGTGGGGTGAGAACGGGCGCCAAGCACGGGAGCTGCACTATTTAACAGCTTCGAGCAATTGCAAACGTAAATCAAATGCCACATTTTGCTGTGGCACCATCGCGGCTCCGCCATTCACTCCATGCTTATTTTATTTGTAATTTTTAACAACGTGAAACTTGGGTGGGTTGCCCAGGCAGAGAGACATGCTACACGGACAAAAAATTAACCCATTTTAAATAGCAATCGTCAAGTAAGGAATATCACTTCCCCAAAAATCACTAGGGTTTTAGCATGTAATTTTAGGTATCTTTATGTATGCTTTGAGTAAAGTGTAGTCGACTTTCTAAAAGCATTTAAGTTTAAAATAAAACAGTTATTTTATGATTGAACACTGAAAACCATAACTTTTATTCAATGACTATTGAGTAAAGGTCTAAAGTCTAACTTTTGACATTTTAACATAGGCGGTGTAGTACTAGCTACGATAAGAGTCTATATGTAATAGGTTTTAAATGATCAAAAATATATAATTCTAATATATCTATTGCCAACGGTACTGACACCGAGAGCTCGTCTGTTGGAATTCGGTTGATTCCTTTTGTTCTAAAGAATTCGCTGATTTATATTTGGGGAATTAAACTTTCAAATATATCGTTACATACTTTTATACGCCTGATTATGTGTGGGGCACCCACCTTAAATTGTCAATTGGATGTTTTTTTAGCCTATTTCATTAAATTTTCTAAAACAATTCTTCCGTTCCTTTAATTCTTTAATTAGACTTTTGGCATGCGACAAGTACTGAGTTAACCATCATCTATCGTTTGACGGCGACTTTTACAAGAAATTGTTTACTTTACATATGAATCCCAGTCACTTTTGATTTCATAAAATCATAAAATAATGTAGTTTTTGTTTCGTAATAGAAATTCCTTACCAATCAGGGATTAAAATAAAATGAGTTTTACGTCCGAAGTCTTTCGGCCATCCTCTTACGAGTATATGTATGTCTGTATAGTAAGGATGCGTGGCCGAAGATTCCCTCACGGCCAAGGCAGAGTCCTCGGCACCGTGTCACGCCCACATCACTGGCGGTCGAGGAAGGGGGATAGAGGTCTCCATTGGCATGCAGTGCAGTGCAGCTGGCACTCCTGGCTTGGAAGAGCAGGGAGCTGCCAACTGTTGGATGGTGCTCCTGCACAAGCTCACACAATTTTGATTTATTATTTTGATTCCTGTTACTTTACTACCTGCCAGGATGCAGCCAGGAACTGCCACTGCGCCTCCCCCAGCCACATCATTGTATCCAGAGCTCGGTAGTCGTCGAAGCTGTTCTTTATTTTTATTCACACGGTTTCTGGTTTTATTGCTCCAATTACTTCATGTACTACTCGTTTTCCCGCCCTCCCCTCTTGCCGGTCGATGGGTGGCACTCGAGAAGATTTAATATTTTCCTCTTCTGCTTTCTTTTTACTGTTTTAATTTATCGCGTTTGCAGCGCTTTCGAAGGATTCTCTGGGGCAAAGGAGTACAAATCAAGCCCGATAGGAAATTCGTACCAAGATTTTCCTTGTCGATCAGTTACACGGATATAAGCAGTTAAGTTTGGTTGAGCCATGGAATGCAGTTAATCCCAATTGAGAAGGGCATTTTTAGCGAAAACCCATCCTTCACAGCTCTTTCAACAACTTGAAGGGGCACAGCCAGCAACAACTTGATACCAATTAAGCACTCACAATCATATGCTGAAAGGTTGGAGCTCTCCATTCCGCAATTCCTCCCTTTGCAAAGCCATTTGGTGCTGGGTCTTCCCTCTCGACACCTGTTCCTGCTTCGGCTCCTCCCGCCGAGATGCAGTATGCAAACGCTTAACTGCACATAAAATATACAAAACTAACTTAGTTCGCGCATATCGCAGGGCATAACTCAGGGCCACCCGGCCCCACCTTGTTTCCCAGCGAACCCTTGCAGCGTGTGCCACTTGCCATTTGTAACCGACTGCACAAAAACAAAACCAGTGACAATAAAGGGGCGAAAGGAGCCCCTAACGAGCTTCACTGGAGCTTCGCTGGAGCAGAGATTGCCCTGAATCTGAGCATTGGCTTTTCGCCGGGGTCACCTGAAACTTGCGACCGGCGGAAGATCTTTAACTCGAATGGGGATTGAATAATTCCACTCTCGCCGAGATCCTGCTGGATTTGATCTGCGCCGTTCGCGCCGTGGACACCGCTTAGATGCTCTAAGCATTACCATATCAAAGATATGTATTTTTAAATCCCCACTCGCATCGCACTCCGCTAATGGCAACTGCTGAGTGGATGCAACAAAGCGAGTGCACTCTGCGGGGCGTGTAGTGGGGCAAAGGGCTTCGACTGGGCTGGGTTATGTATAAATTCATAAAGGGAGCCACAGGAACACGGAGCGAGGAGGGGAATGGCGTCGAGAACCACTGCGACTGCGACTGCCACTGCGACTGCGGCAACATGTTGTAATTGCGTATTTTATAGATATGCGCGGTCCTTGCGAGAGAAGGAAGGAGTGGGCGGCTGTTGTATCTGCCATTCGCTCTGTTTGCTTTTGTTTGGTGCGGAAATGGCAGCCGGTGTGCAGCGGAATATGGCAGTAAGAGCAACAACATCACGCATACGCCATGTTGCGCCATTTGAAGTTGTTGGCGTATACGTAATTTTTATTTTACAAGCAAACAAAACGAAAAAATAGAGAAAACAGAAAACATTCAGCGCTGAAAAATGCATTCAGAGCCACGGCAATAACAAAAATGGCACACAGAGCACAGAGAAATTTTAATTGCTCAAAAAGCGTCGACAAGGGTCGTGGGGGAGCACATGTGCATGTTGGCTGGGGGACAGCCAAACTAAATTTGGGTCCGTTATGGGAAACGTTCCTTTTTATGACTCTTAATTCAATCAAAGCTGAATGAAATTAGGAAAGGAAAACATCAATTATTGTTTTCGTATGCCGTTTGTTCTAACAGATTTGGGATTGGGGTGAAGGATCACGGCTGGAACCCACCTTTTACTCGGTACTTATGAAGTTTTAACCCTTAGTTTTAGTATTGAAGCCATCTCTTGTATGTTTACACTTGTGCGCATTTGTGAGCGCATATTTTTCGTGCAGGTGAAAGTGAAAGGCCGCTCCAAAGAAACAAAAAGAAATTCACAGAAAGTCCCACGCAAATGCGCACTTAGCGAGCCCTGCCCTTTCCATATCCTGTTTGAAATGCTTCTCCGTGTGTGTGCATTATCAGCCATGTGTGAAAATCAGGACATGCGCGTGAGAGGATGGGCTTTGTTTGGGCCACGTTAGAAACTAATGACGATAATACAGACTCGTCGCGCTGCTTTCCCTTATTTTTAATGCGATATTCATCACCGTGTACTCCAGGGTTGACATTCAATGTGCAGCGGCATTTGAGTGTGAATGTTTGGATAAGCATTCTGAGTTTGTTCTCTATCGTATTCAGTTTGGGCGGCTAAATTTTTGCACTTACTCGATGTTTACGTAGTCGTCTTACACAGGAACTTCAAGTTGAATTGATACAAATCTACGATGCACAGTTTGAGTATTTCATTGTTTTTGGCAATCGCAACGACGTTCCGACCATCCGTTTCCTTGGAGGACGGGTCAAACGAGCTCTCCTGCCCGTTGATCCAGGAAGCTCGCCTGGAGTTGCTCTGCGGGGGAGTCTACACCGCCGATCTCTTCTTGAAATACAAGGACGCTCTGACTACCGTTAATGCACCCTACAAGGTCTTCTACCACCTCCAGAACGGGTTCTACTTTCTGCTGGTGAGCTTCAACGAGTCTCCAGTACAGAGTTGTGAAAGCACGATCCAGCTGAACGATGGCTTAGACTTCTTTTGCGGGGACGGTGAATCGCCTTTGAGACTGCCGGACTCCCAGGTATTTTGCCACAGGAACATAATGAGCTACGTGGACGACTTGATATACGAGTGCACAAAGCCAGGAATTACCCATTTTTTAGGTTCGGAATGGGAGGGAGTGGCTGCGATCCACTATGCTGCCAAGTCTAAAAAACATAAGGTGGGTTCTGCTGCCGGAATGCCTGGCTTAGAAGCTTTGCTGCCCTGTCTGGCGTGCGTCTTGCTTCAAAAGTGAGGTTGCTGTCAACTGGTATATTCGAAACTCCAGTATACTTTCAGTCTGGTCAAAATGCGTTTCTGCTCCATGTTCGTGCTCCTCTACATAGTGCGTAAGCTGGAGGAAGCCAATAGTGGACGCGACCTCAAGGAAAGGCTGGCGATGGGAGGATCCTCAACTCGACTTCTACAGACCACTATTTCCCAAGGACGGAAGAATAAAGAGCTCTTCCGAGCCTTGCTCAAAATTATTCCCAAGTGATTTTCCCCTTTTCTTCTGTCAGTCAATAAAATATAAGAGATACTTTGCACTGCGTATGCGATTTGAGGCCCAGACTTTAACCCCGCAGAGCTAATGACTTTGCTTAAAGTCTCTACCCCGCAAGTTTTGAGTTTTGCGGGTCCAGCACAGGCCAATATGGCGGCAGTCCATATAAGCACATAAATTACGCCAACGCCAATGACAATGACGACAATGAAATGTGATGCCCCCTCCCTGGGTGCCTGAAAATGGCAGTTAGCCGTGCCTGTGTGTGCGGCTGTCCATGCCTGCATTTGGCTGCCATTGTTGGGATGTCTAAAATTTCATGCCACAACAGCAATGTCCAACTACAATGGACTCTGCTGAACTGCTGGCCAGAGGTCGCCGCCCATTTTGTTTATCCGAGTAAAATAAGCAGCTTCGAGATAATGCATGCAATCACGGGGCAAACGAGCCGCAGACGAGGAGTGAGGTGGCGGCGGACCGGCTGACAGGATAGTTAATCCACAGCCGCAATCTGTGACGCCCCACCACTGATCGACGGTATAACTATTCGGAACCATTTTATTGACATAGTAAAATACCAAAATATCGCGATAGCAGAAAGGGGATCGTGGTCACAAGGAGGGGCACAACCGCGGGGCATTGCAAGCGAGGTCCTGTCCCATCCGTCCTCCTGATGTTGTCCTTCATGTAGGCGATGGCCACCGAGATGGGCGGCGATCCCTCCGTGCTCGGCTTCTTGGAGCACGCATCGTACAGGTGTGTGGTATAGTGGAACGGGAAGTTGATGCAGTGCAGCCGGGCGGCCTCCGTGTTCGGCTCGATATAGTTGCGCCCATCGCAGTAGAACTTGCCGCTGTTCATGACCACCGTGTAGCAGTTGAAGAGCTGGGAGTCGTAGAAGGAGATGAGCAGGTAGGACGGGTCGTGGGTGTCGGACCGCTTCCAGATGGCGTACGGCGTCCCGATGGCCGGGATGCGGTCCTTGTACTGCAGCCGCATCTCCTCAACGTAGGTGCCGTGGCAGACGAACTGCAGGATGTAGCCCTCGAGGAAGGTGCAGTTCTCGTCCCTGCATAGGGCCGGGGCGGGTGCGAGGATAAGCAGGAGCACTAGGAGGAGCACTGGCTGGAACACAGGGAGCGGCGAGTGGGGCTGGAGCTGGAGTTTTGGCGAAGGCGGAGTCGGACTCGGTGGCCTGCGGGGCGGCCGCAGGGCATGCCGAGGATGCTGGGGATGCTGGGTTTGCTGAGGATGATGGAGCGGCGGACAGTCGATCCACTTGTTATTCAGACTTCGTGCGCTTGAGAGGCGCACTGGCATTGCTTATAGGCAAATGATTCTTTGATCATTTTCGAAAAATTTGATGGGAATTTCCAGGAGAATAAAAACGGTTCCGATCACTTGTCTCCCGCTTGACAGAAGTTTCTCTCGTTGCCCCCGCCCTGCGATTCGCCTCTTACCATCGATGCCTGCCGGGGGTCCAAGGACGAGGTCGGTTGGCCCCGGAAGGGATGTCCCGGTTGGGGACCCGCCTCGCGTAGTGGATGGCCACGTGATCGATCCTATGCTTGGGGGACAGGCCACAGTGCTTCATCAGCGCCCGCACATAGGAGAACGAGATCTCGAAGCAGTGAAAGCCCTCGGGTCGGATGTGGATGCCGGGCTCCTCGGAGTCTGAGCAGTGAAGACAGTTGAGGCTCAGGCTAACGTTCTTGCAGGGGGATATGGGGGACTCGTAGAAGGAGACCAGCACCTCCAGACTCGGCTCTCGCCTCCACCAAAGAAAGTAGGGCACGTCGGCCTTGACCCAAATGTCTCGGTAGTTCAGCTTAAGGTCGGTGCTGTACTCGGCCTTGCAGGCCAGTGTGAAGGGAATTTCGTTTTCCAGCATAAACTCGCAAGAGTCGAAGGAGCCCTCGGAGGAGGCCAGAAGATATGCGAGTGGCAGTATCCACAGTTTCCCTCTCATGGCTGCCTGAGTGGGGTCTGAAACGGGTTTGGATGTGTACCGACTGATAAATCATGGCTGACATTTCGGCATCGGTAGTAATCGTAGCCCAAGATTTTATTGAAAATAATCAACACTGTAATTTGTACTTGTAATTTTGTCGTTTAACTGGTACGAAAAGAAGAGCATGTGTGCTGGCACAAAATCTATAAATTATCAATAAACAGTCTTCGCATACACGACAACCAGCAACGCCCTAAAGAGACTGAGTGTTCGAGCATCGTTCTTGATGGCCTCGGGGATTTTAACGATGAGGGAGCCGTAGAACAGGATCGGCTTCTTGGTGACATCGTCTCCATCACCCAAGTCTTCTCCGAGGCAATGCCTCTCTAGCTCTCTCGGATAGCGCAGACTGAAGGGGAAGCAGTGGAGTGTAGACGGTGAGACAAGTATAGTTTGGAAGGATCCGTTCCCTGAAGTCCCTACGAAGAATTGGCTAAGCATAAACACATTTTTATCCAGAGCGATGAAGTCCAGGTCTGACAGTTGCGGGGTGTGGAACGTAATCAGGACCATCGAAACGTCGTCGGCGTCCTCCTCGCTGTGCCACACGCTGTAGGACGTGCCCGGTGGTGCTCGGTTGTCCCGAAACAAGGTGTGCATATCTTTAGTCACTTTACCCTTGCACACGAATTTAAAGGGTATCTCGTAGACGAGTGAGCAATTTCCTGAGCTGCGAAAAGCGTGAATTTGAAGTAAGGGCGCCAGAAAATATACCAAAAGTCCAACTAAATTCAAGTGTAAGCGCATGACAATAAATTTCTTCTATTCCTTATAGGTTTCCAATTCTAAACACAAGCGACATAATTAGCAAGGCTATAAGAGTATTATCACTATATGATGCCAAAAGTAAGCCGCAAACACACTTCGGTGTGTTGAAACCATTCGGTTTCACAAAATTCAGGTACTTAAGAAAAAAAGCAAACATTTTTGATAATCTTTAAATGGCAAACTTATTCTCGGTTCCGAAATTCTTTAAAATACACCCTTTGCATTTGAGGGTTTTTAAGAGGAGTAATGTGTGTTGAGTTGTATATATTAGATCCTGAAAAACTCGTAATGATAAAATTAAATCAATTAAGGGACCTGCTATTAGGCACAGTAAAATTAAATGCCTTTATTATTTTCAAGTGTATAAATAAAATGATAGCAAGCAAACTTTTCGTTCTCATTGAAATGCATTCAATTGGGAAAGTCAATATTCAACAAATAAACCCAATAAAAGAAAAAGTTTTTCCGTTCGGGACACTTTTTTTCCGATTCATAGCCGCATGTCATGTCGATGATCCTGGACCATGACCAACTTTGGAAAAAGTTTCTAACAACTTTTGCTAGTAAAAGATGTTAAACATGCTTGAGTTTAATAAAAATAATTAAATCTGATCGCAAGGTTTCCAATATATCTAATTTACATAAGCACACTCTGCAGGGATCGAAAAAAAACAAGGAAGAACGCTATAGTCGAGTACCCCGACTATCAGATACCCGTTACTCAGCTAAAGGGACCAAAGGGAAATGGAGATATGCAAGCAGCAAAGCAATATTGAAATGCGCCACCTACCGGCGGTAGACAGATTTAAACGTTATGGGCGTAGGAGTGGGCGTGGCAAATCTCGCGACGAGACCAATACATTTCAGTTAAAATTTTGTATCTAGCATGAAAATTGTGGGCGCCACAGGTTTTGGCGGTTTGTGCGCGTTAGAGTGGGCGTGGCATATTCGCGTAACAAACATGCGCTGCGCTCAAGCCTACGGAATCTAAATCTGAGATCCCAATACAATCCCAATACAATATCTTTGATAGTTTCCGAGATATCCACGTTCATATTTACGACGGACAGACTGACAGACGGACATGGCTAGATCGACTCGGCTAGTGATCCTGATCAAGAATATATATACTTTATGGGGTCGGAAACGCTTCCTTCTGCCTGTTACATACTTTCCGACGAATCTAGTATACCCTTTTACTCTACGAGTAACGGGTATAACCATTACGAAATAATCGAGAGCATTAACTCTCTCATATAGGTAAGTGGGAATAGGTCTGGCATCCCCGTCAGACCAACCAAAGACTATAAGATGTAGTCTATATTATCTTTGGCCCAACCCGCCACAGATCAGCTTCATTTAAATAACTAAAACTAATGCCCAAATTACTCATCACTATTTTTATACCCGTTACTCGTAGAGTAAAAGGGTATACTAGATTCGTCGGAAAGTATGTAACAGGCAGAAGGAAGCGTTTCCGACCCCATAAAGTATATATATTCTTGATCAGGATCACTAGCCGAGTCGATCTAGCCATGTCCGTCTGTCCGTCTGTCCGTCTGTCCGTCTGTCCGTCTGTCCGTATGAACGCTGAGATCTCGGAAACTATAAGAGCTACAATACTGGGATTTGGCATGCAGATTCCTGAGATTCCTGCGCAGCGCAAGTTTATTTCAAAAGAGTGCCACGCCCACTCTAACGCCCACAAACCGCCCAAAACTGTGGATCCTACAGTTTTGATGCTAGAACAAAAATTTTAACTGAAATGTATTGTTCTCATCAATACCTACCGATTGACCCAAAAAAAAGTTTGCCACGCCCACTATAACGCCCACAAACCGCTCACAAACTTCAAAAAATCGTAAATATGAACGCGGATATCTCGGAAAATATCAAAGATAGAGAAACGGGATTTCAGATTTAGATTCCGTAGGCTTGAGCGCAGCGCAAGTTTGTTACGCGAATATGCCACGCCCACTCTAACGCCCACAAGCCGCCCAAATCTGTGGCGCCCACAATTTTTATGCTAGATAAAAAATGTTAACTGAAATGTATTGGTCTTGTCAATACCTATCGATTGATTTAAAAAAAACTTTGCCACGCCCACTCTAACGCCCACAACGCTTAAATCTGTCTACCGCCGGTCCTTTGGTCCCTTTAGCTGAGTAACGGGTATCTGATAGTCGAGGTACTCGACTATAGCGTTCTTCCTTGTTTGTAAATAAAACTATCAACATATTATAACAAAACTACTTATAGTGGGACTTCTTCTCTAAATAGGAAAAACCAATCGATAGGTAATGATAAAATCAACAGATTTAAATTATTATTTGGCCACTTTTCAAAATATTTCTTAAAGGTTTTCTATGTACATTCTACGTATAATGTAAGGTAAGTATTTCATTGGTCACAATTGGGGTTGCGACCATTTAGCTATTACTTATATTGCTAAATTTGGACAATGGATTTTTTAATGTGTACAAATAACTTGTATTTACATTTTGGACTGAATATAGTTCATTTGTGTATTAATTATTTTTTTATAAACATGAAGTACAATTAATACAAAAGTTGCGCTGAAACATTTATTTATATGCATTCTATTGATATTCACATGCAATAAAACTGTTTATAATAATGGAAGAAATACTTTTTAAAATTTTATTTTTCAAAAATAACAATTGTTGCGGACAATTGTTTTACTTTTTATACAGTTTACCATTCTACCCCTGTCACTCAATCTGTACTTCGAGTTCACTGCAGCAACTACGTGCCAGAGGAGATGATTGATCGGAGGAGGCCAGCAAAAGTAAAAAGAAAAATTCGACAAATTGATTTACATGTTCTTGTACTTGCAGCCATTGAAAGGGCTGCAGCAATAAAATGATTGGGACTCGGAGGAGGGGGCTGGATAAAATTTACTTTCAATTTCGCCCCGATGACAATTTCTTCGATTTAACTCCATTTTATGTGAGATGTCGGGCTGGGACTGGTCCGAGTATGGCCCTTGGTCTTCCTTTGCCTGCCTTTATTAAATTACAATAATAAATGGGGGTGCGTATGTGTTCTGCAAAGCAGCGTCTTGGGAACTGGAGTGACAGCCAGTGTGTAGCGCAGGTGTATTGTCTGGCCGGTATACAAGCCCGAAGAAAAGAACCGAATTAAGCCGGGAAAATGCCAAAACTGCCAGTGAATGACATTCCGAGCAGAACCCTTCTGGCACATATTCAAAGCTGAAATTACAATTCCATCTTACCATTCGCAGACTTCGCTGCCGGCATAGCGCGCTGATGTCCTTGCTACGTCCTCAAACCTCCTCCGCAATATCCATCGAGCGGCCTTTGTGCCAGCTTCATTGTAATTTTAATACATGTCACATGATTTACAGCTGACGATGCCTTCGGCACATCTCCTTCCACAAGCTTCCCCAGGTGGTGACAGCTTTGGCTTTGCTTGGCTTCGCCTTGCGCTGACATATTGCCAATACATAAAAAGATCCACAATCGCTGATTGCAGGTTGTATTAGCAGATGAAGCATTGACAAGCCCCAGTTGCGAAACTCTATAGGAACAGACTGCTCAAAGAGAAAGCGGTCTTTGCTAACCATATCAATAGTAATAGTAAATAGCATTAAACTATCCGATAGGCACCATTGAACGAACACATTTTATAATGAATGGTAGCCCAACACGAAGAGAAGACGCATCTAAGCCACCAAACTGCAGATGAATCCGAATCAAGGAGCTTTAACTACACGGACAGCGCCAACAAGTGGTGCAGAAAATAATTCCATTAGTAAAATAAATAAACAAAGGGCAAATGAATGATTGAGCAGGTACAGTCGCCGTATTCTCCGCCTGTCACGCCCAGAACAGAGCGGACAAATCTCAAACCTGAAGGCGTCGCGTGCATAAACCAGATGCAAACACCCCACAGTACGAACAGTACCCTCCGCTTCGCTCATTTCGCCGAGTCTCCAAGGATGTCACTCGACTGCGGCCGGCTGAATACATATTACATGAGCCGCCCAAGTGGAGCGCACACATATTGACCCATTTCGATGCTGCCAGACAGCCCCCGCACCCAGTCACTCACACGGCACCTGGGCTAAGGAGCCCGGAGTAGTTTTGGTTAATAAAGTCAAATGCCACCAAAATCAAAAGGAAAACGCCACTTACGACTAATGGCATCACGGCATCGGTGGCGAGATGCCACGAGGACCTCATCCTGTCACAACTATCCTGCTGCCACCAGCAGCCACAGCAACAACAGCCACAATGGCCCTTGGATATCTGCCAGAAACCTAGGGCCGCTGCCAAGTTGGGGGAGATTTGGGGGATTTTTAATTGTATTAACATCGCGCACAGTGGGCCAAATAAGCGTGCCGTAACTCACCATAAAAGTCTTAGCGGCAGGTAGAGTTACTTGAATTTTAAAATGATTAATTTTAAATCTTATTATGATTGCCTTGAATTATTATAATAATTTGTCTGTCAACCTATTTCTCCAAATATAACAATCATTTCTTCTCTTAAGCATTCATTCTAGTTGGCTACAAAATTTTGAACATTTTGGCTTAAATATATAACTATGTTAGGTTTATAACGAAAAAAAAAATGATATGAGATTTTTCAGTTATAGGAACTTGGTATAAGTTTGGGTACACATTAGCCCACTGTTAGTCAGCGATCTTAGGGCATCTCCCTGGACATCGCGACTGGGCCTGCTTTGTGTGGCACTTAAGTGCGTGCCGAGGCCTCCAGATATTTGATGTTGGGTTATTTGATTTGGCTCGCAGCTTGATTGCGGCTTTTAGTCTGAGTTGGCTGTCCCTTGCAGGAGCTTGGAGGTATGCAAATAGTTTAAGAGATGCGGGTCCTAATGTATTAGCAATGCACATACTTATGAAAGTCGGAATTATTTTTATTAAATACCATTTAACCATTTTTATACATTTTTTTTATCCAAGTCCCTTTCATACATAAGTAAATCGATTTTATCTTTATGCCTAGTACTTACCACAATAAAATAGGCAAGTAAGCAAAAATGATTTAAGCCATATTTCGAATAGAGATTTTCATTTACTGGGGTTTTTGATTGAAGTGAGTACTTTAATTTCGGGAAAGAAAGAGGCTGTGCAGGCAACTTTCAGAAGCCCTGGTATCTTCTGATCAGTACACTTGGCATAGAGAGTCGTTAGATTTATTTTCACCCAATTTAAATTTAAAACTCAGATATTGGTCACATCAAGAATTGCTTTTAATGGGCTATGAACAATTTCCCCTCGAAAAAAGTGGAAGCAACAAATTAAAGGAGATTGTACTATTCTGTAAAACTACTTATAACTTTGCTGCCCGCCAGTGAGACGTCACGAGACTAGCAAGGACCACCTTTGGAAGCGCGGACGCGTTAAAGGACCTCACGTGCTGCCACAACAAAGGAGCCCCGAAAGTCAGCCGAGGAGCGGAGAAGGAAGCGGGCTCCACACAAACGACAGCAAATTATTCGCTGTCAGGACAGGACGACGGAGTAGCAGTCGCAGGAGCCGAGTGTGCGTGTGGGAGATTCCGCAGGACAGTGCAGGGGATTGGGATTGCGTGTCTGGCAAGTCGGCGACCGAAAATCAAAAGAAAATTGATATTAAGAAATTGCACGAAATGAGTAAATGAAGCGTGGCCGCCTAATGGACTGACGTCTGAGCCAAGGAGGGCGTCTGATTGCCACCTTGGAAAGATGTATTAAAAATTCCACGAAAACTAATCAATGTCAAATGTCCGTTGATTGTTCCACGCCGACGGCCCAGATAGATAAGGCCAGGTCCTGGGCGAATCCACGCGTGGTTAGCTGGAATTAGAAAATAATTTGCTTTTGTCCCGGGTAATTTATTGGCTGCCATAAATTGGCCGGGGAGTGTCGCGAGGAGTGTCATCGGACGGGCGGATCTCTAAGGTTTTTACGATTTTCCCCGGTTATCTGTCCATTTGAGCTTCGCTTAACCCTGCTTGTATACATGTTTAATTTAATTTACACTCGCTTGTCGCATCCTGAATGTGATAGCTTTTAGGTCTTAAAACTTTGGTAATTGCACATTTTCCGCTCAATAAGTCAAAGTGAAATGGGCGGGCTAGCAAGTGCGGCATCATTATTCCTGCATATAATACATTTAGCAGCCAGCCTCGGCCGTTGAATTTAAACGAAAATCAATACGTACAATTCAGCTCAGCTAATAAGCGATTTAAAAGGTTAATCTTCCCAATGGTTAATCTTAATGGTTGATGTCCACCGGAGTTTGAACCAAGTTCACCATCTGCGAGCGCTTTGGATACCTGAATCCTTTTCCAGGGATAATGGTAATGTGCAGCATTAGCAAACAAACTCGAAATCGAGTTCCACGCATCAAGGTACAATGTGCATCGCTGACATTGAGTGGAGGCCCTCGTCAACCCGCTTGCCTTTTGGCCAGACGACAGCTGTCATATTGACATTTCTACTTAACATCCTCGCTCGCTGCTCAATTTTTAATCGGGTTTTCAAGCCGCTTTCGCAGGAGCCGCGTCCAAAGAGGACGGGCAAACTCATTATTTTTATTAATATGATTTTCGCTGCACTTCACCTCGCTTCACTTCGGTGCAATTTGTGCATTTTGTAATTTTAATTTTCATTTTTAAGGGCAGTGCCGGGCTGGCGATGCGATGAAGCTGACAGTGCGCGCCAGTGTCAATGCATCTCATTGTTCCCTCCACCGAACAGCATTTATTTGCAATTATTTGTTTCAAGCCTCGTAGCAGGGGCGGGCCACAAAGGAGTCGCGTCCTGGCTGCCGCCGAACTCTCCTGGGTAAATTACTTTAGGCCCTTCGGCAGCGAATTGAGCAGCTCAGATGAGCAGACTCCCTCCTCAAAGCACCCGTGTTCCCCCGTATCGCATTGCGATGGAAATGCGTTTTTAATTGCTGTCAGAAAGGTTCGCGCCGCCAACTGCGTGTTGAATTATGTCAAACAAGTTGTCAACCGACCGAACGGCGACCTCGTTGACACACTTTACGGATTTCGCTTAAACCACTCTTTATTCTCTCGCCCTGCGGTGTTATTGTAAGTTAATGCTGCGGGCCCGTGGACGTAAACGTGGTCCAGCCATTTCGGTGGGAAAAGCGAGCAAGATCGAGGCGGAGGAGCTGCAACAATGCAGGATTTCTCCATTTCTCGCCAGCACTTTCCGCCCTCTGCCGAGCTGTATGAAATAATTCCAGAGCCAGGTGAAAAAGTCACCTGGAGGCAATTGTCAGACGCAACACTCGGGATGCTGCGAAGAGTTGACCAGCAGAGCCAGCTCCCCGGAGTTGACAGGCTCCTGTTCAGGACCCAAAACGCTCGGCACCTCAGCACCTGCTGAGCAGTGGCTAAATGCTGACTGCTAACTGCTAACTGCTAACTGAATAACTGACAGGTTTCCAGGCCATGGAGAGCTGCCAACTGAGATGTCAGGCGCAGCTCGAGTCCTGCCGTATAAGACTGTAGTCTCGTTTTGCGGCAGAAGGACTGACCTTTAAAGGGAATCAATTTGACCATTGGCCAGGCCGTCGCCTGGCTGATGCGTAATTTATGTAAACTCCCACTGCAATGAATAATAATGCGCTCCAAGGGCTCCCCAATTCCCAGCGCCGAACTCCCAGGACTCTAATCCGGCGGGCTTGACTCCAGCTTATTGAGCTGCAATCGAGGAGCGACAGCCGAAATTGAATAAAAATCGAGAGCCAAGGAGCGAAAATATGGCAGCAAAGGTTGCAGCTGGAGCTGGAGTCGCCGTCTGGTCTGATCCGACCAAAACAGGACTGGGCTGAATGGGGACTAGGAAACATGACAGCAAAAGTTTTGTGCAGTTTCCTCGGCCATGTCATTGGCCTGTCTGTAAATCTTGCCGTTGTGGCTTGCAGTCAACGTAGAAAATTGACTTGATAAAAAGTTTACTATTTTACTAGATTCCTTTTGCTCCTCCGCTGCGTTTAGTCTGCCATCCCGACGTCCGTTGGCCCTGTAAGTTGTCAGACGCTCTTTTGATTCTCATCTGCACGCTTTATGAATTATAATAAAATGTGCAGTCCCCGGGTCTTCCTTTGACTCTCTAAGAGGCCTAGTGCTCCAGCTGGCGAGGAAGGGCGAATCGAAGCCGTGCTAGTTGTCGATGCTGAACTTGAGGATATTCCTGCCGTCTAGACCCTCTCGGCAAAGCCTCCTGCACCAATATTAAGTTATGCAGATGTTTTTACAGGTCCCTTTCTTATCTGCGTATCCATTTACATTCAGCAGCCGGAAGACCAGCAAAGAGCCAATAAATGTTAAGTTCCCCCTGAATAAAGTCTGCGCCGTGTTTACCGATGGAAAAAATACAATCTAAAGAAAACAAAATTCTAACATTTTTTAGTTACGATTCATAAAATGTTTTGAGTTTTGTTTTGTTTTGTTGAAAACCCCTTTGATAATTCAAAAAAATGCTTTTCTTGAAGTCTCAAAAAGGGGCTTAAAAGCACATATGTTTGTGAGTACTTTAAGGGTTCTTTTCACAAATTTTAGAAACATATTTCGTACATGAGAAATTATAGGGTATTTATTACTATTTGAAAGTACCTGAATTCACAAAGATATAGTTGTGTAACAGGACATTCTGACTTATAGTCTGGACAACTTGGGGTCCTACTGTGCAAGTATCTTCTTAAGAGGTAAAAACACGTCTACTGCCACATCTACATACATTTCCACGAATCCGATGTACCATTTGACAACAAACGTACGGGGATTTAAAACGAAGTAAGATGAATCATCTTCCTGAATCCCATAATAATATTTAAAATGGATTTTAACCGATTTATGGCATTTCATGTACCCTTTGTAGGACTTTCGGATCCTCAGCGCAACACCATCCCCCAGTATGCCTCCTTGAAATGACGGCCACATGCAGTTATTTATGTTGTCTGTATGTGTTCTTTTTATTCGATTTTGGGGCCCAGGTACAAATTGATATTTATTCCTTCGGATACGGACTGAGGAGAGGTTATCTCATTAAGAATGGAAGTCCCGCAAATACCAGCAGTCGGCTTTAAAGCGGTTAAGTTAAGAAACGGCTTAAGCTGCGCAAAAGTTAATTGCAAGCTTCACAGGACCTGCATTCGAGCCCCAGGCTGTCTAATTCCGAGATGTGTGCAGTAGCTACTTTTTCAAGTCATTAGCAGGATAAGCGCTTAAGTCTACAACAACATACGGAATTGTTTTACGGCCAGGCCAGCTTTTCTAGCTGATAAGACTCATAGGCTCTTCCACATACTTTTTATGACATGCGTGTCAAAACACGCTCAAGGTCTGTCCAAATTTAGAACGATCTTTTCTGGCACACATACATATTTCCTCTACTCGATTTATGATACAGGTATGTGCTTTTATAAATTGTTTTTCTGGATCAATTACAAAGGTAAATAGGTTTTTCATTGCACAAAAGCTAACATTTCTTTTTAAAACGTTACATTTTATCTTTTTATCAAAAAAAAAATTGTCATTTTTTTCGAAGAACACAATTTATTAATTATTTTCATATGTAGCATTAACACGAATGTTACATATGATATGGTTTAAGTTTAACTTTTATATTTAAACCAATTTCAAATAAATTTAAATAAAACAAGACAGAACGCTATAGTCAACTGCGTCGAATATCGAATACCCTTTGCTCAGCTAACTAGCTACAAAATAAATATTATCTTTACATTTTATCTTCATTACATTTCAACATTTTACAGTTTTCACTTTTGTATAATGGCTGTGCCGTCATGGCAAGCGAAATAGAATAAAATTTTTTTAAATTTTTATCTTTGAAAATGTGGACGATACAGCCAACATTAATTTTGGGTCAATTGATAGCTTCAACGTGCCAATGTTTTTGAAGAATCGATTGCAAGAATATGATCTTACAGTGAGCGAAAAAAACACGCTCACAGTACTAGTACCTAATTATGAAGTAAGTGGTTGTTTATAAGGGTATTTAGAATCCTTCCCCTCTACCACCGGCCTCTGAACTTTTTATGTACTTCCCCATTCCCAGGATCCCCTTCCCTGTCAGGACTTGGGCCACGGACTGACGTTCTGAATTGCCTGCTAGTGCCGCCTGCCGTCAGGCTCAAGGGTTCCAGGACTCCGGGACTCCGGGACTCGACACTCGTTGCCGGCCTTACCTACGCTGCACTTCATTTTGCAACTTTCGAGTGTTGCATGCATGCTGATCCACGGCTGAGTGTGTTGGTGTGTGCGTGCTTACAAAATAGTTTTGTACTTACTTCTACTTGAACTTTTCAGTTGGCTTTCTTCTGCTTCTGTGTCCCCCTCACCGACTATTTTTTCAGCCGGAGGGGCACAAAAATGTTGCCGCAACTTTTTTGCCTGCATTGTTTTTGACTGCAGCGCTCTGGCCGGCCACCCCTCTTCATCCCTGTCCCCCAGCTGCAGCTCCAACTCCAACTGCCGCCCAGCCCGACTCCCTGTGAGCTGTTTCTACGGCTTTTACTTTGCGTAGTTTCTCCTGCAACTGTCTTCCCCTTGGACTCGCCCCTTCCCGCCCAGCGCTTTCTCTGCTAGTGAAGCCTGTAATTTATTTCTTGTTTTGATTGAAATATTGCTTTACAAGCAAAAAGACACAAACCCGCACAGCCAGGACGAAGGACGCAGGTCGCAGGTCGGAGGAGGTTCCACTCGGGCTGAGCAGCCAGGCTTAGCAAATACGCAACATAGGCTGGATCGGGCGGTCGGGTGAGGAGGGGGAGGGAAAGGGGTGTCAGCCTGTCTGCCAAACGCATACACTTCATTACACGCCGGAATACACTGGGAGAAACGCCGCCTGGCCGACCGCTGGCGGAGCTTGCTCCCGGGCACTTCGATTTCTGCCGGTGCATTTGGGCCAACTAAAAAGTTATTCGTTTCCCAGCACAAGGACTTGTCTTCTGCCTTCGCCCCTTTTCCTGGATCAGCTTGTCTCTCCGTGTTTGTGTTTTCCTGGGTGTGTGGGCTTAGCAAACAGGCATATTTCAATCAAAATTACATATTGAATTCTCACAGCAACCGACCGAAAAACTCCGACCAAGAGCAAACTTTCAGCCTCAAGAGCTGTTTTTGTTTACCGCCCCCGTTGTTGCTGTTTGATAGTTTGCGAGTTTAGAAAATGTGCAATTAACTACAGGAAATTAGTGTTTTCAGTTAAATTTTCGTGCTGCTTTTTGCCGTTGCCAGGCTACTCGGAAAGTAGTTCGGCAGTCGGTTTCGCCTTGAGAGCCGCCTGTGAAAGCGCTATCTCCCCGAGCTGATTTATGTGCTTCCCGCCGGCAACTCCCGCCAACAATCATGCAAATAGTCCCAGGCATAAGCTGAAGCCTTGGCCCGACAATGCAAAATTAATTCCGAGTGCTTGTCATTTTAATACGTCTTCAAATCCGAACGGTTTTGAACGGCTTTTGTGTAGCAGATAATGTCGGCGATGGCAGGACGAACGACGGCAAGGATAGCTATCCCTGCAGCAGAAGTCAAATTGAATCAACAATATTAGCAACAAAAGACCAAGCCGGGCTCGCCTCACCTCACCGACCCCAGCAGAAGTTGGATGGCGCTGAAACCCTTGCACAGCTTCATCATCATTATCATGCTCAATATCTCCGAGGCGGCTGCCATTTTATATTATAAATTGCATTATAATTCAAATTCTGCAATAAATCTCAATTTCGAGCACAAAGGCTGAGAAGGACGCCGTCGGGAGGCGGGGCAAAAGTTTATAGCCCTCGACGCACCTTGAAACGCAAAATGGAATCACCGCCCAGGCAAATCAATCGATTACGCGACTTAACTTTTCAATGGCCTAAACGACGGGCGAACAAGAAATGGAAGACGGGAGGTGGCGAATGGGCGAGGAAGTCGGGACTCCTTTATGTTTACCATAATAATGGAAGGGCCAGGACGCCGACGATGGACTGTCAGGCTGGATTTCTTTCATCCAATGCCTCGACCTCGCAAAACGAAGGATATTGCAGGGGGAAGCTGAGCCGTCGATGCTGGATTTTCCTTTGTGCCTGCAGTCGGGATAAGTTTATGATTGTGCTACTAATAGTGGCTGCTTTTGACTTTGAAATGACAGCGGATGGCGGGCAGAGCTGCCTTCGCTATGGCCAACTTTAATTGTTAAGATGCTTAGTCTAGCACTCCTACCTGTGGAATAACTGGGGGAGAGAGAAACAAAAATGGAGTCCGCCTTTAATCATCTGATTTTGGGACATAAGCCGCTCCTTTCTCCTCTCGACACCAGTATGCTTTCTAATAAGCGATAAATCTGTGCCAAAGCTGGCAAAAGAAAATTGAATCAGGCACAACCTGACTTAGTCCCCCACTTCTGCTCCGGCTCCACCGGCACCAGGCAAGTGCCAATGGCAACGATTTATATTAAATATTTAGAGCCACACAACACAGAACAGCCCAGCACAATGCTCATGTATGCCGTTGTCTCTGCCAGGGTTGCCATTGTTGTGTCTAAAGCAATAACTTTTGCATGAGCCCGGGACAGAAAGGGGTCACCGAACAAAGACAGGTTGCCGCCCCAAATCGAGTTAAAGTGCAAAAAGAAATGGAGAGACCTCGGGGTCTTTCCTTTTCTGCACAGAGAAAAAAACTGGCACTTCAGATATAATTCTGGTCTGCTGTTGGAGGAATGATGTATTTATGTGGCCTTCCTCAGTACGAATACACTTATTGCTTGACAAAAATAATTCCTAATACCATGCGTATGCGCAGGAGGAAAGGGCTACGTATCCTGTACTTCATCTGATAATATATGTGTAAAATAATAAGAAAATAATAATTATTAAAATCCAAACAACTCCACAAAAGTAGTGCTTTGGTCATATTAAGTTTTGCCCTTCCATCAAATGGTATATTTTTGCTTAGTGCAGCTTTTAGGCTGCTCACGCCGACACTTTGACCCGGTTGGCAATTCCTCAATCAATTTCGAGGACATCGGGCATAATGATGATGGCAGAGGTGGGATGCGAAGGGTGGTAATATATGCATTAGAGTAGCGAGCTGAAAGGCCCAGAAATCTTTCAATATTCACACCCACAAATAAAGGGGAAGGAGGGAAAAGGCGCGGTATTAACATAATTTAGCAATTTTCATAACCTCAAAAGCTTTCTTAACCCTTGTGCGCCAAGGTAATGGCCATTTGGCAATTTAATTTCTCTCACGCACAATCGACGAACTGGTCGCTCCAGTGCCCCGGCAATCCCCTTTTCCCACCCCCTTTTCACCGCACGCACACACTCACCAAGAATGCTGGGGAAAATCTTCCTTTTCGCAATATTGCCAGCCATAAATCCTGCTTAAATTGTGCATGCAGAGGATTTTTGTTCCAGAACAGCAACTCCCCAGTTCACCACCCCGAACCCTCAATAACCCTCCAGAACCCCTCCGTGCCACTTAGCCGCCTGCAAATTCCTCACTTGCTCATCTGCCCCCACTTTCTCCGCACTCCGCCCCTGACTCACTCACCCTCTCGCTCAGACGCACGTTGGCTTGTCTTTGGTTCGTGCATATGTTAATAACCGTTAGCTTTGGGCCCTGGGCCCCTTTCTCCTTACCTCTCTTTTTGCCCCCTTTTGCCTGCTTCTGCCCGTTTTTTATTTGATATTATTACGATAATTTATTTGGGCAATAAATTTCGCAGAGAAAAATGCATTTACATTTTCCTTTGTGCCATAATTTCAAACTCTTAGCTTCCGCGCCAAAGTTACGGGATTACGAGGGGTTAACCCACTCAGATCGATTCGGGGCGAAACTATTTCAGCCGTAACTCTCTATTAAAAGCTCATTTGAATCCTTGACTTCGCCATGACTCATTGAAAAACGGGTAAACAGCAGGAACTAAAAAAAAGCGCGATTGAAAATGAGTTTCGGTCGTAAATTTTCAATGAGCTTTCCACACAATTGCAGTTGGATGCATTTTTCTCGACTATCATCGGTATAATTATTATTATTACCATAGCTATTCAATGGATTTTATGCATGCGAAACCAAGAAACCGGGAAAAATAGGTGCTTAGAGGAATTGTTAAAGTGGAAAATATAGGAGGAAGTAGGAAATTCAAGAAGAAATGCAATTATAAAGAGCTTGTTAAGTCAAAGTTATAGAATGAAAAAGATCGAACCAGTAGACAAATGAAAGCACAGCTGTATAAGGACTAAAGAAGAATTGTTGCGCGATTATTATTCAATTTATGGTAAATCATCACAGATGCAAGACAATTGAACACACTGCAAAATAAAACGAGACCTAACACAAACTCATGCACAAAAAACAAACAGTAACAGAATGCTGAAACGAATTATAACAGATACGGAAATTTGAAATTTCCAATTCATATAAAGTAAATAGCTCGTAAAATGCATAAATCAAAGCGTTAATGGCAGTCTCTTTTGTTACCCACATTGTCCCCACTAGGAAGGGCTTACTGTTCACCTCACAGGGTTCACTGTCCACTTCGCACTACCAATTTATCACTTTTCACAAACACTCGATACACTTTTTGCCGGTGGTTCTCCGTTTTTTTAACTGCCAGGTCCGGGCGCTGTTGACACGCTAATTTAAGCGCGGGTAAACAAAGTAAATGGTTCGCAGTTGGAACGTCGTTAATAAATCATAAAACACAACAGTTGAAATAATACAAACGCAATGTAAAAATCGGTATTGCAATGTTATCGGGCATTTGTTTGCAGTGTCGTGTTCTATTTGAGAAATTAAATTAGCATTTTTCCTTTGAGTCTACATTTGTGGTATATTGGGTTAAGTATATCGGATAGTTTATTGTTCTCGTATTCGTATTCGTATTTAATGCCGTGTTTCATTTGTTTACTTGTTGTGGTGGAATATTATTGAAAATATACTTGGGCTTCGTGACGAATCAAACAAACACCAAATTACATGGCAAATAAGGAGATACTATATCCGAAACCAAAGTCAAACAATATAAAATCAAATGTGTTTGTGTGGACTGCAAATAAAATGAATTGAAAGGACGCGCTCGCTGGTATCGCTTTTTGGTTAGATGCTCACGCCTCACAGTTGGCCTCAGTTTTGGACGGTTTCAATCGGAATAGAACTCCCCAGCACACCAAAACACGTCGAAAACTAAGGTCCATTGTGGACAACATTCTACGTTGGGATTTTCGTGGATGATCAAATCGAAGGGCACTTTATCGGACACTTGATACCGATTTGTTCGACTGGTGTTGACTTGCAATTACCAAAATAATAACGAAAGATGCAAACGTAAAATAATGCGCTAGTTGCAAACACATCTCACAGTACAGGAGAATTAGAATAAAATACTTTACCCTTCCGGAGACTCATTGAACGAAAATCAATCGGTAGAACTCACCTGCAACGAAAAGACAGAAAACAAATTCATTAGCAAGTCAGGCACATTATCCGCAATTAGTTAGGCCCCAGCAGACAAATCTGCAAAGCAAGCAAACAAACTGCGAACTGCAAAACCATAAAACCAGAAAAGTCGTACAACTTTTCCAGCAAAACGACCCAGCAACAACCGCCCGAAAAAACAGCCTGGAACCTCCCCCGAACCCCGATCTCGATCCGAGCAAGGATGCCATCCTGGGGCTGGCGAGTATATCAAAACTTGTTCCATGTTTGGCGCAGTTTGGCGCGAGCGGCGAGCACGGAAAGTTTCCTGCTGCGGAAGTTGGGCGGGAGGGGATCGGAAATGCCGCGTTATGCGCCGCGTTGCATTTGTGTTTTGGATGCTCCTCCAGCCGGACCTCCAATGTAGGCAGTCCTGTCAACTCTGACCAGCGGAAATCGGTCGGCTTGCTTTTAACGCCAAGTTCTGGGCGGAAAATCCGCCTTAAAAAGGTCTAAACACTGTTTAAGTGCTGTAGGACCTGAGTATAATTACAATTTAAAGAAAGTTTCTTCCATTTTTCGCAATATTACGTCCGATTTCCACTCACTGATTTAAAAACATGGTATTTCCAAAGCATTCGTATTTATTTTATATAATTGTATTAATGTTATACATGGAAACGACGTTGTATGTTTCAACTAAACGGCATCGTATACAAAATGTTCTACCTTACTTAAATAACTTTAAACTTATTCAAACACGTCCTACGAAACTTTGATCATAATATGTCGATATTTATTTTTAATATTTCACTTTTGTTTATAAAGGAAGATGTGATCAGAAACAATTTGGAGTTAGGGGGTCTCATTATTCTTGAAATTCCATCTGGCAGATAATTAACCCCAAACTCAATAATATATGATTGGTTGATAAGTGCGATTCTGAAAGGATTCCGCAATTAGTGGTCTGCCCGCATCTAATTCAGGCTCTCGAGGCCGATTAATTAATCAATGCAAATTTTTCTCCGCTCGGTACTCAACCGGGCGAAGTTCCCGGCTGAGGGCCCCACTTCACCGGGTCTCCAAGTGCCATCGAGCCTCACCTAATGCCGCAGCCAGCCCCGCTCTTTTGCAACTCACAGCACTCAAAAGCCACACAACACTTCTGGCCAAACGAAGCCCTTTCCCGTTTCCCGGGATCGGACTAAATTAAAACTCGAATTGAATTATACAAATACATGTGCCCGGCAACGAAATGCGGAATGCGAGCTCCTGCTGAAATGCACGTGGAAAAACCGCACAAGAGGCCACTCTCAGGTTAAGTTGACCGTATTTAATGGGCTTGGTTGGCAGACCTCTTCACTAATGCAACTGCGGTGTGGGCATGTGATTGAGAAAGGAGATACGATGTACCAGGATGTGTGCCTCACGGGGACCGGAGCTCGCTCATATTTTCAATAGCTCAGAATAATCACTCGGGTGGGGTGCGGCAGGATGTATTGCACACACGCACAAGTTCTAATTAAACAAACATTTTGTAATTTTCGTTTAGCAGCAAAACGACGACACGTGGTCCACCATCGGAGGAGCAGGGGGAGGGACGCGACAGGGCCAAACCACTTAAGTGCCAAAGCAATTTAAAGCCGAGGCCAAAATGCCAAAACGAATTTACTCCGCAGACGGAGAAGGCCAGGGGTGGGGGCAAAGGGGAGGATGGGCGAAGGTCTCCCGAAATCGGAAGGTAACGCATGATGGCTCTATGCCCGAGCTGGGTGTGTGCTGCCGGGGCTTACATATGTACTTTGTGTAAATATGTGCCCAACATATTTTGCAAAAATAAACATTGCCCCGAGCTATAGACCGACTGTGTACAAACAACGCTGCGCCCTCCTTCACCTTTCACCTTCACCCTGAGCCGAAGTTTTTTGTTTCTCGCGTGGGGGAATCGCCGGGTCAAATATGCATTTGGCAACCCAGCCAAGGGAGACGGCCGTTTATGTATTTTAAATTTATTTGTTTATTTATTAACTGCATTTTATTTATTTCCTTATTCGAGCCGCGGGCAGTGGGTTGATTTCCTATTTTGTTGTTTCACCCCACAACCGCCATCGTTACGCTACTTGCAAGGGTTAGCAATCGAACAATTCTCGACTGTCATTTACACAGATGTTGAAATACACTAATTTGATTCTTATCAAATTTTAAGTTTTATAATACAAGTTTACCTAAATCTGGCTGATGACTTACACCTACAATTGGGACATCTGCCTTGAGGTCTACAATCTAGGTTACCTTACTTAATGGTCGGACTAGTTGAATGGCCAGGAAAACGATCTTAAGTACGTTAACTTTTTCACAAGTCGGTCTTAAAATACTTTTTTGACACAAATGAGATTCATGGCTGGTGCTCTAAAGTTCCGCTGGCAGGAAACTTATGGACATTAGCCAGTCGTCGATGCGAAAAGTAATTGCCATGTCGGCATACTAGACCACATACCCGCCCCACCTCACTCCGCCATCAATCAATCAAATTACGCGCTATTATTGCACGGCAACTTTGGCGCAAAATGCTGACAGCTGTCATTAAAGCAAAACCAGTCCCAGGACCAGAGGGACAGAGCACCGCAGGAAAGGCAAACAAACAGCGGGCGAAATGACAATTAAAACAATGCCCGGAGGCATGAGGACTGCCGATGTTGTTGCCGCTGTCCCGATGCAGTAATTATATAAATAAGCAGAATACGCATAAAAGTCATCACCAAGTTGGCCCGAAAGCAGGCCAGAACTTTCCTGACAGCGGCACAACTGTACCAGCCCAACGTAGTGGCTGGAGTGGAGTCCTCTGCCCGATGCAGTTGTTAATAACTTGGAAGTCATCAAGGAAATTAAAAATTATTAATAAGGCAGCTAGCGAGGACCAAGGACTCGCCACCCATTTGATAGTTTATTGCACTTGCTATTTGCTCCTCGCCGGCTAGCTGGGAACTTTGCTGGGGCACTATAATTTTACAGTTATAGCTTTTTAGTGTGCAACTATTTTTCGTGTAAAACTTTTAATGGAATTCAGCAGGACCGGCGTGGAGCACCCCTGCCACCTACAGAAGTTCGATAGTGCGAGGGGAGAAAGCGCGTCAAAAAATAGACACCAATTTGTGAGGAAGGAGGCGTGGGAGGAGTGGGGACAACCCGGGAGGAAGTCATAGTAAAATGAGCGGAAATGAATGGTTTTAAATAACAGCAAATTATGAGTTAAGTTTTCCCAAGTAAAAGCACAAGAAATTGGGCGAGTTGCTGGGGAAAAGTTTTCGGCTCCAGTTGGATGGCTTAATAAATAATTTTTTGGGATGCTCGGGTACTTGGGCCACCCAGTTCTACACTGAAAATATTTAGGGACGGAAGATGATACGCATCCTGGCTCTCATTCGGATTGTGAAATTAATTATTACACGTGTCCTCTGTCAGGATCCAACAAATTGCCAAGGCCCAGGCCGGGCAGACAGACATCAAGATCTCGTCGGGCGGCAAAAACTTTGCCGAGCTAGCAGCAATAACTCAAAAAATAATTTAGATTTCCCCTACGAATTCCTGGAGATGCCAGCAGGAGGGCAGGGAAAAAAGATTGTGGCAACTCTGCGTTGTCGTTGCACAATGCCAAAAATGTCATTTGTCAAATGCAAACAGCTCTAAGAATAAACATCAACGGAAGTAATGCAGCCACAAAATACATAAAACAAGCTGCAACAAGAACAAGACTCTCTGAAGAAACGCAGGAGCAGTAGTACTGGTGGAGCCCTTCCAGGGCAGAAGAAACAACAGACAGTGCAGCTAATTATCAGCAGCCAGAAGAACTCGACAACTCGTTGGCCAAGGCAAACAAGGCCAACTAAAGGGGGGCAGGCAGTGGGGCAGAAGCAAAAACTAAGAGTATTAATGAATAGAAAACGACTTTGGCCTGGCCCCTGGAAAGTCCCGCACAGTTTTTGGTCGGACGCTGAGTAATTTACCCAAAAAGCTGACGATGAAGATAACGACGATGGTCCCCCGACCATCTAGTGGTGATGATGCCGATGCTGATAATGGAAATGCATTGAGCCTGCAGCCAGCGACATTGGCTATTAATCATCTTTAAACAAAGGACAGGGCCACTACAGCAACTCCTGCAACAGCGTCTAAAACATAAACATCAGGTTAACCCTTTCCGACGTCGCTGCATTATCGTTAACTTAAAACTAAGCTGAGTACAGTGGGTTAGAGTCGCAGACCCGCGTTACCCAACTACCTAAGGACATTTAAAATGTTTCGGTGCGACTATACCATTAGTAGTGGAAATTAAATGGCCCTAATTTAACGGCTAATGATTATATTTAACTGGACCTGTTGATTATTTAATTATGGTCTACTAGCAGGTACTTTAATTACCAGGTACACTTTTTGATTACGAGACATTAATTAATATTATCCCGTAGTTAATTAGATAGATAGATAGTGCATTAAGTAAAAGCTCTATCACATACAAGTGAATATACAAGTCCCAAGGTACAGCTTCCTAGGTTCCTTCGACCCAGGCTGGTCCCACTGTACCCTACAGTGGTGGTCGCCTGCCTGTGAGCACAACAAGTGCAGTCAACAGTGACAGACGAGCAAATGGCCTGATGTACGATGGGCTGCCTTGCGCCCTCCTTGGCCGGGATGCATCGCTGCCGATGCGATGCGATCCAATGCAATGCTCCTCTGCTGCTGGGGGCCCTGCTCTGTTGATATATGTCGCTTGGCTTTCTTGTTTGTTTGTCTTCCCGGCGGTGGGATGTTGGGTCGGCGGGTCGATGGTGGGGGAAGTCCATGTTACTTGTCCTTGTCGTCGTCGTCATCGTTTGTCGCATTGTCAAGAAGATGCATGTTGCTTGTCTTGCCAAAAGTGCAGGCCTCCCCTCGCCCCAACTCCCCAAAACTCCCCCTCCGCCTCATTGGGGCGCCGCATTAAATCAGCAATTGAAACAACATCACTCATGACACGTTTTGGTAGGGCTGGTGTCTCGAGTCGAGTTGTCCGAAAGGGGGTTGGGCTTTCAGGGGGCGGGCCTCCATTTTGTGTGTTCGTCGTGCTTAATTTGCGTCCAGCTCCCCCCACACACACACTCACGTCAGCCCCCAAAGTGCATTTAGTTGCAAGCATTTATTGTTTGCGGTCAAATGTGCCGTCCATTGTCTTTGCGTCCTGCGGCCAGGACGAAGGCCTCATTGTTGTAGTGCTGGCCGAGTGTGTGCCTACGTGAAGTGCGTGTGTGAGCGCGTGTGTGTAAGGGAACATATTGCAACGACATAAATGCATAATTAATTTGCCTTTCCCTGCTTCGAGGTCCTCCGCTTGAGTTTTCCCCGACTTCGATGCCCACTCTGAGCCACCTGAACCACGGCCAAGGGTTCAACGGCACTCTGGGTGCGGCTATTAACTGTTAATTAGCCCCAACTTCGGGTGATAAAGAACAAAGATCGTCTGAAAGAAGCCATTTGATTTGGCGCCCATAAATATCCCCTCCAGTCCCACCCGCTAGGGCCAATTAAAATTTAAGCAGTCTTCTTCGAGCTCCGTCCTAGTCATATCGTGGGATATAGCGAAATTTATAGAAATCACAGACGGCAGAAGATGCTTTATGACTGCACACAGAGCTCATTAGTATCCATAATTTATGTCAAACTTCTTTATGCGAAGTGCCAAAGAGTCGGGAGCCATTCCCACAAATAACTCCGGGCAGAAGTTGCCCCGCAGAACCGTGAACCCCACATAATATTTCCACACTCGCTGGGGTTGCGAGTTGCAAGTGCGTTGCAAATAAATTTTCGTTATGACTTGAGATCGCGCTGTAATCGTTTCATTTAATGGGAAGCACGTGTGAACTGCAATTTCTCAGCCTCCCGGGGAAGGGGGAGCCGTGAAGACGCGGAGCTGCCAAACTAAAATTACATTCTGCCGCGGCGCAGCGGGAAAAACTGCAACTGCAGCAGCAGCTTATTAATGTCGCGGAGACATCTTGCTGCAGCGGAGCATGTGGATGCAGAAAGACATCCCATCCCTTGGCCGGTGGGAAAAGGGCATTCGGGCGTCTCCCTGGTCACCCGTTGGATTTCCGCTTAAAGACTCGCTCATGCAACAGATTTGCCAATGATTTAGCTGCAGCCAGGCGTCGAGTAAATCATAAGCCAGGCAGAACCGTGCCCCACCCCCTCCCCTGGTGTCTGCATAATTTATGCGCTCCGCTTTAAAGTGTCACAAGTCGGGGAAGCGCGCAACTGTTTTTCAATTAGGGCGGCGCAAATGCAAATTTATGCAAATCCTTGGCCAAAAACTAAGCAACATCCGCATAGAACATGGACACGGCTCTATTGGTCCCACAACCCCCTCCCCTCTTCGCGAGGTACAGTTGCCTCCGGCTGTGGCGAATGGAGCGCGCGACGCCATTTTGTGTCATTGTTTCTTGCATAATTTGCACCTCGAAGAAGCCGAAGCGGAAGCGGAAGCAGCAGGCGGAGCGGCAGAAGAAGATGGCTGACTGCCAAACTACCGTTACAGTTCGCAGGTACCGTTGGCGCCGGCACTACATTGCCACCGTTAAATTAATAAAACCTACAATTTCCCATTTTAATATTTATGAGTTTTCGCGATGTGCCCAACAACATTTTTGCGTCAACGAAATCTGGAAAATGTTCGCTCCTAAGCAATAGTGGGTGTCGGAAGCGTTTAAACTACTACAGAGCGGGAAAAGACTGAAAGGAACAAAATCTTTTAAGGAGTTTAAGGAACTGAATCAATAATTATGCCCTGATCCCGTCTGTGGCGCAACCACTTTGCACTATTGGCAATCCTTGCCTTCAGCTCGGCCCAACTTGATTCCATTCGATCCGTCCTCCGCAATAGATGACAATCTCAGCCTACCAAACGGAGTGCCAAAAAGAAAAGCCAAAAACTAGAACAAATTTACCTGCCTGGCCTTTTTGGCCATCGTTTTTCATCTTTTGCCTTCCTTTCCGGCCACCCCCATTTGGCTTTCTTTGTGGGCTGGCCAAGTCGTTGGCCATTGAACGATTGAAAGTAAACGTGCGAAAATAAAAAGTCATTCCCCAGTCGTTGCCCATGGCAGTTGCAGGACTTGTTTCGTCCTGCTCCTTCGGCAATTGTAAGGAATGCACGCTGCCAGGACGAAATGGGAGTGGTTTTGCCCGGCTAAGGGCTTCAAAGTCCGACTCAACTCGGGCTCCGGCTCCAGTGGCTTCTCCTCCCCCAGTGCTATGTTTAATTGAATGCGATTTCATTACGCCGATGCCCCGCCCCCGGTTTCCTGGCCGCCTCCTCCGCCGAACGGTCGAGCTGGCCTGCACTCGAGGATTCAAGGATTCGAGGATTCGCAGCCTCGGACCAGCGGAAATTGAGGCATTATTGTGATTCAGTGATTTTGCTCTTTCCCCAGCTCAGCTGCACGAGTGGAGATTGGAGAGTGGGGAGTGGAGGGCGGATGGCAGGACGCAGAGCTACCTTGTTGATTTTGGCATTTCAATGGGTTTTTGTGTGTTGGCGATTCGATCAGGTTATTAAGTGCACACACGCACACAGCGCGATGGCGAAGAAAAGCCCGCCCGCCCGACCACCCACCCGACCATGCCCACTCGACCATCAATCCGAACGGGGGCATTCAGTTTCCCATTCAATTGCTTTGTCGTGTCGTTCTATGAGGTGCGAAACTAATTTGCGCCGAAATTAGTTTTCTTTCTCTCGACCTAAAATTGCGCTGCAACCCCGAAAAATTGCAGAAATGCTCTGGCCAGCGATTGCCGGATTCGCACATTTTTCCCGCCGTGGCCATTTTAATGAGTCGCACATGTCCGGCGATGGCACGAGCGCTTGTTAGGCAGGGCGCTGTGGTGCTGGGGGCGTGCCACATTAACAAGGCGTGTGGCACCATCGGACGCCAGTGATTAGAGGCATACGTCCAGGGATTTGCAGACGGACGTGTTTTGGGGGTCACGATTCGGCCACTGAGGCGCATTCAATTCCGACCATTCAATCAGTTGTCTGGCTGCTGGCATCGTTTGCGTAATTTAAATTGTCATATACATCAAGTCAGAGGCAGCGAAGCGAACCCCTCATTAATGAAGACACTCCCGACGTGGAAATCCACACGCCCGCGCCGAGAAAGAAACCCAAGACCGCTCAGCCCAGACTCCTTGGCTCGGCAACGGAATCAGAATCGGAATCATGCTCGGGCTGCGGGTCCTTCCCCATCTGGAGACAAAGGAAACGGAAGCAACTGAGCACACTTAAGTGAAGCGCGTAATCCGAGCCACACAACAAATGCCGCAGCAGTGGCAGCCGGGGAGGTCGAGGGGGTTGGGGGCGGAGTGATGGGTCGGGCTCAAGACATCCCCAGCAGGAGCTATGAAAATGTTAAGGAGCAAAAAGGATCAACGGAAGCTTTGCACGTTGGCTGAAACCAAATATACACACATACCCAGCCGAGCCAAGGACGAGCAGGAAGGAGTTTCCTCCCCTCCGACTGACCAACGAGGCGACGCATCCTCGAAAGGAGCCCCGTTATGTCACTTCTCCACAACGCATGTGACAACGTTAAACTGGAAATCATTGCACGGTCACGTGTCAATCTTTAATGGCCATTCCCATACTCCCACGGCCAAGCTCTTCCTTTCCTGGACTGCTGTCAGATGGCATTTAACTTGGCGCTGGGCTCTGCTCTGGACTTCCTGCGTACAATGGACAAACTATCCCGACTTGGTCTGGAGTCCCGGGCGAGGTGAGGTGATTACCTGGGGCGCTTAACAGAGCCCGGAAATATCGCAGCTGATATGTGGAAAGTTTTGCCGAGACCCGGGACTCAAGGAGTCGCCCCGAACTTTGAAATTAAAGGCAATGGCGCGGGAACTCAACTGAAACGGAACTTGGGCAAATCTTTCTGGCCCCATCCCGTTAATCCATTGAATATTTAACAGCTGAAATCTTCTGAGATGGCCTCATTAGCATTCAAAACAAGGGGACCTGCAATTCCGCTCCAATCCCACTCCTCCCCCTAAAACAGCCCGCAACGAGGTAATAAATGCTCCGGGCAATTGTCTCCCAACTAATAAAGCCCTAAAGACCCCGCTGCCGGAGTGGGCCAAAAAGGACGAGCACTTAGTTTCAATAGCTGCAATTAAGAGCAACCCACATGAGTGGCGAGCGCCCATAAATATGCTTTAAAGAGTTCAACCCGGGGACGGAAAAAAGCCACCCCACTGCTGGCCCCACTCACGTGTCTAATTAAGCAGTCCTGAGGGGAGGGGTCAAAGGTGGCACACATGTCACCGACGAAGCTGGAGCTGGCCAACCAACTTTTGCCGGATGACCTTTTTTCTAAATCACTAGCCACAAAAGCCGTGGCTCCCAGGGCCACTGTCATGGCCACGAGGGCCAGACGCCGCTCCCAGTTCGTGGCAGACAGCCACGCCCCCTCCTTCGCCGCCTCCTGCCCCGGCTTACCCCTTTGGCAGGATGGCTGGCTGGCTGGCTGGCTGGTCTGCTCCTGCTGGGCGAATCATTCAACCCTTAAATTGGTACGCAATGTCAGCGATGAATTATCTGCAACCTGCTAAACAAGCGACGCAAAGAGCCGGGCAGCCTTTGAGCCATTTACATAACTCCAGAGCTCCGGGGGAGTCGGTCGGGAGTCCTGGGGCCAGAGTAGTTCTCGCAGAGCTCTTGTCAAATGTCGGACGGTGTCAAAGCAGCTCGCGACGTGGCCATAAATCACCAGACGGCCGGGCCAAAAGCGGAAAGTTTAAAGCGGAGGGGTCGGTCCACCGACTTTAAGGTTCAGTGAACTCGCAAGTGGCGGCTTTAAGCCACTCGGAGATGCCTTACATATCGATTAAATGGCGGTGCTTAGTGGCAGATATATAGGTTTTATTTTACCGAATCCAGCTCCAGCTTCACCTCTTCGAGATCCAACTTTTGCCCCCTTTGGCTGGGGTGGGTTCTTCGTGGCTCTGGAGGGGAGCAGTTGCGGCGTCGCTCTCAACTCAAGTGTAAAATTAAAACTCGAGCAATGAAAAATCATCAACGTCAGCCCCACACTTCCAGAGGGCTGTTGTAAGGGGAATTCAAAAAAATACATAAAAGTAGCAAAAATGTTTCTTAGCCAGCTGGGGAGAGCTGATGACAATGCGTCCGGGGTGGGACGGAGTGGGGGGTTTTTGGGGACAGCAGGACAAAATATGAGCTACAAAAACGCCAAACGATCAAAGGCAGCCCACAAGCTGCGGGCAACTCACCCGGGTCCGCCCTCTGCCACGCCCCCCAAACGCCTTGATGGATGACGGGGACATAGACGAATCGAGGAGATACGATGACAATGTCAATGCCGACATCGAAACCGGAAAATTGCTGCAGGTCCTTCGCCAATTTTGTCTGCTCCCCCGCAACTCCGATTTCCCATTTCCCAATTCGCATTTATTGATAATTTTTTAGAGCCGAGCTTGGAGAAATCCATGCCTAATTGGGGCGATTAGTGGGCCGCCTTCGCAGAAAGTGTCGTGTCAGGCGACCTTTGACACGGGGCGTCCGTAATTTATAAACTAAATTGCGTCCTGGGGGAGCGCAGGACCTCCATCGAGGCCAACATTCTCCAGACTGTCACTGACATATTGCGCGTCATCACAAAAATATTAACTGTTCATTGACAGTTGCTTCTGGCTTCGCTTTATGCTTCCGGTGCTGCTCGACCCGTAAAAAGTTGAGAAATGGCGCTAATAAAATTTAAGTCCCGTCCTGCTCCTTCGATTTTTTATTTACTCCGGCTGACAGACAGCGACAAGTGAAATCGAATCTGTCTGGACAGCCGTTTAATGAAACGTAGAATGGCCTGAATGGTCCGGTGATGAGCTGGACATGTGTTGGGGAGCGATAAGTCCCGGGGATTACGGGACACTTGGGCTGCGGCCCGCAGTAACCAATGCGAAATGGACTCCTCGGCCAACTACTTAGCTACTCTGCCAAGTGCAGACGGGCGGCGAATGCAAAGCATTTCCCAGAGCCAATTCCGCCCGAATTCGGGCCACAACTTAATTAATCCGCCCACTCCTCGCTTTCTTTCAGTGGTTTTCCCTCCCACTTCCCGTACTTTTCGGGGCAGCCAGAGGAAAATGTCAATAACACAAAACCCGCGACTTGGGCCGAGGCAAACGGCAGAAAAATATGCGAAAACTAAAGCGGAGCGGAAGACGCAAAGTTTCGCTGTCGTCGCCGTCGTGGCCGTCGTTGCCGAGGATATTACAAAATCCATTAAAATTCTATTTCCTGCCATCAAACTGCCCAAAGTTAAATAAAGCGCGGCCCGGAGGCGGTGAGTGGAAGTGGGCGGTAAGGAAAACCGAAATAATAATAATAAACGACAAACAGCCAGCCAGCAAACAAACAAGCTGCAAAAGTTTTCCCTTTTCTCGTTCTGGGCTGTGGACAAAATTACACGGAGTTTGGATGCGGATCCAGCCCAGAGCTTCTTGAGCAGCGCTTGAGCCACTTGACGATGCAGTCGACGAGAGCTGACTGCATTTTTAAGCGGGCTTCCGAGGCAATACGGACGAAACTAATAAGCCCATGGAGTGGTCCTCCCGCCCCGGAGCATTATAAAGGTATAAAGCGCAGCTAATAAAGTTGCAAGTGGTCGCAGGGCTGGGTCCTGGCAGGATCTGGGTTCGGGGTCCGCCTGACTCCGGTCTGGGAACTGCAGCATCGTCGCTTACTAATCCAGCGAGCAAATCCGCCCTCGGCCGGTACTGCGGCCATAATGCCAGGCGAAGCATCAATAAATGCTATACTACCTCGAACGGAAGGAGCTGCTCGGCGAGGAGCAAGGGGGAGCATGTTGAGCAAATAAAGCATAGTTTAGAATATAATGAATGCAGCTTAACTTGGCTAAATGAGCTGGGAAGCACTGCCTCTCAGCCCCGTCCGCCACATTTTGCCTTGTGTGCAGTTCACCCACAATCCTCGTCGGATGCATGCGCTTGGCATAATTTTCATCGCCATTCGGTGCCCCGGAATTCTTTTTTTGCCAGAGCTCACGGGATTTATGTTTTAATTTTCACGGATTTTAGCGCATAATTAAAAAATATTCTGCCCGGGCTGGAGCGGGGCAGAGTTATTGCCGAGCAGTTGAGAATTTATGGGATGCAATAAGCAGCTCATAATGAGGCAGCTAAATCGCTTTCCAACCCAATAATTCTGCACTCCGAAAAGGTTCCGGAAATCGCCGAACAAATTCAATTTGCAACAAATTCGCTGCGAAAAATACGTGCTTTTCGAGTACATTCTGCATCAATTATTGACAAGGACAACAAGGACCCTTCTGCGAAACGCTCGGTTCACTTTGGCGCGTAATTGTTGTGAAAATTGTTTTCAATCGTCGCCGTCACTGTCGCAGGCTTATTTGCCCAATAATTTATTCAAAGGCAACTAAATGTTTCCAATTGATTTCATCCCCCGAGGTGGAAGGACGAAAAGTTCCTGCCGGGGAGCGTGGGGGCGATAATGCACCCACTCCTCCACTCGATCGATCCTTGGCCCCATCTCGGCGATTCCAATTATGCAATTCTCAGCATTCATTCGCATAAGCACACACATTACTCAATATGAATGCCCGGCTTATCCCCCTGCATTTATTGTTTTACTGGGAAAACAAGGGAAGATGGAAGGAGACCGAGCCGGAGCCGAATGAATAACAAACAACAAAGCTGAATCCTCCCGAGTAACTGGTGAAATGAATTAAAAACATGCGCCATCTGCAATTTGTTACGACAACGAAGGACAAGGATGGCGGAAAGGGGAGCGGAGTGGCAAGGAGCTGGCTGGAAGGAGGTGCCCTGCAGTCCCCGCTCTCCACTCCCTCCGCTTGCCATATTTTTTGGGTTCAGTTGCGTTTTCTGGCCGGGCACAGACTGGAAAAACTGCAATAATGTTGGATTACGTGTGGAAATTACTTAAAAAGATTTTCAATTGTTATCGCAGGGCAGAAGGGAGCTGGGCAACGGCTGCTGTTTATTTTCGGCTGCCTGGAAGAAAAGTTGCCCAAGACTCCAGAAATAATGAACTTTGTTGCGACAAACTAAAAATTTATGGCCGGAGCCGAAACCAGCTGCCCTGGACCGGCCACACTTGGAGGGAATTTATGGAGCGTTCTGGCCCCGTTAGAATGAGAGATCGTCAAAGGTTACACTGCAGGGTAAGGAAAGCTACACCTTCGATGGCCTTTAAAAATATTAACTCACTATGTAAGGCAAAGCAGACAAAATCAAAGGCACTCCAGAAAGCTCAAAAACCCATATGACCGTCGTCGGATTATATGTGAGATCATTAATCTACAGATCATATATGATCCGTTTGACGGTATTTTAAACTAGTTACAAGATCTTAGCATAATAGCGTAATTATATTAGTGTTAAAATTATTTATGAATTTATTAACCAAATCGTAACCATTCAAGTCTCACTGGAAATCGACGAGAGCCTCGACCCTCAGATACCCGTTACTCCGCTAACCAATTCAAAATAAATATACTTTTTTTACATTTAATCAATATTATACTTTTACATTTTGTACCCTTTAACTCTACGAGTAACGGGATTAATTATATTTCACATATGCATAATCTGACGTCTTCCTAGGAGATTAGTTACTCCAATTCACTTATTATTTTACTCAACCGCTTTGAAAATGATCTTTGCGAGCTCACCCTAAGGCCATCGGGCTTAACTATGTCAAAAACGCCTCTATAAGACTTCTATATCTGTCGAGAGTGTTGTATATTGCAAGGTAAAAAACAAATAAACAATCTTTATAGGAAAATCCTTTTTTTTCTTATATGTATATCCAAACATCTTTAACTATCCCCAACCCAATTTCTCCTGAAACCGATTGATCTGTAAGAGTTTTGGAACGGGAAAAGAAAACAGTCACTTAATTGCTGAAGATGAGATCATTTTCTTCTTTATAGAGCCACAACACTCCCCCTTTCACTTACTATTACCGATTAAAGTTAGCGCAGAGCTAAACGAGCAGGAGGTCCCAGAAAACGGCAGTCGAGACGAGGAACGATAAGTAAACAATGAACCCACGAGACAGCCAAATGACACTTAATTTTTCAAAATAGTCGACGACGCGGCGTCGTACGAGGCCCAACACCTGTTCCAGGACACCTTCGCCGGGGGAAGGCTGCCAATCCCAGGAGACTCCGGATCCAGCCTTATGTTATCCTGTCGCCCTGCGCAATTTGTCGCCCAAGTAATTAGTAAGATTTAAATTGCTTCTCGCTACTGCGAGTCCTCTTCCCCGCACTCCATTGACGTGTTTTTCCCTTTCCCCCGCTTTGGGGAAACTTGGAGTTGTGCTAAATGCATTAAGTGCTTGTCGCTCCTAAGTTTTGTCTAAGCGTTTCAATTAATTTTCATAGTCGCAACTTTCCTCTCCACTCACTCGCATTCCCATCCCGTTTTTTCGCTAGGCCCGTAATTAGTTGCAGTTATATGGCTCTGAGTTCCCCAAATAAATTCGCTTTCAGCAACAATATTTGTCGTTCGCGTCCTTGCCGCGGGTGTGAGTTGGGCGGGAGGGGCGTGGTCGCCGCGTAATGCGAGACAAACGCGCTAAATTAGCACAAATTGGATTTTAATTATAAAAAATGTAATTTCTCGTTCGAGCCAGACGGTGTGGCCCTCCCTCCGAACCTCGAATCCGCCAGGTGGAACTGTCCTCTGTCTGTCTCCAATGTGTCTTTGATTGCGTAACAAGATGACGCTTTATTTTGAGTGGAACCGGGCCTAGGAAGGGGCCGATACCGCAGCACACACACGTGCTCCCTGCAGCTAGGCAAACACACTCTGGACCTTTGTTTTTCCATGCCACGTGCGGCGGTGTGCAAATATTTTCCCAGTTTCCATCAGAATCTGAGGCCTGCACTGGCTCACTTCAAGGGTGATTGGCGAGGGACCTCATCATCTGCGCTCTTAATAATTGATACCGACACTCGGCTTCTTTAAATTCGAGCGATTGCGGTGCCGGCCTTCAATTAGGAATCCCGCTGGGACCTTTGCCGTCACTTTGATGAACACGCGGACCCAGGGGAAGAATGGGAAGGGAAGAGGGCGGTGGGCTCCTGCCAATCAGTTTTAATTGAAAGCGCGTTTAATTAGTAAAACTTACTTTGCCCAATTTCATGTTTCGATGCAAAATTTGCGCCAATTTCGCAATTAATTTGCCAAATTGCACATTCGTTTTCATATGCGCATGCATGTATGCAAAGTGCGGAAAGGCTTAGGGCGGAATGAAGGAATGTGCCGCCTGAAATGCTGATTTGGCCCAAATCGCCGGCCTTGATGTCGAAGCTGTCGCAAATGTCGTGATTCCCGTTGCTTGTCAAAAATCCAATTAGGCGACGCTCGACGTTTGCATTGCCAATTTGTGGGTATCCTAATGAGGCATGGGCCGCGAAATCTGAAATTTCAGGGATATAATACGTAATCATTCTCCCACCGAATGAATCAATAGGGGAAGACAAGGTCCAGCACAAATTCTAGAAAATATTCTACCCGAACCTCCTCGCAATCCGCTTAGTTTTTCATGGCCCGCACCCATTTAATATTAATGAACAATTACGGAATTATTAACGGGGCCTTGTGTAGACGATTCGACCTACTTTTCCGGCGCTTTCCCGCAGTGGAGGGGCCGAGGAAAACGGGGAAAAGTGCCAACTGGAGGAAAGATACAAATTGCGCAATTGCCAGGCGCCGTTGAAATATTTAACTGCGAATGGTGAAAGGGACGGGGAATCGACGGAATGCCAGGACGTGCTAAATGGGCGAATAGAAAGTTGCAATCAAAGGCGAAACTGCAGATGTAAGCCGGGTGGCGGGACGGAGGGAAGTCCGTGTCTCGTGTCGTCTGTCTATCATTTGGTCAATCAGTGGCAGGCCACGCCCCCGGCCCGGCCAGCCCCTTCGCCAGCTCAGCGGAGCAGCTAAATGATAAACGCAATTGCTTAAAACGTCTTGGCGGGATCGGCTAGGGTTCGAGGATAGGGGTTTGGCGGGGGATTGGTCTGCGGATGATTTGGTGGCATGGCGCGTGTCCAACGAAATGCTGTCATTTGCCAAAAGCAGCTGCAAAATCGCCGGGATGCGAGTCTCTCTCTGTGACTTCAGCTTCCTCCGGTTTCTTTTCGTTTTTCCTTCTGGCCATAAACTTTGCTTACGTGACAACTTTAGTTTATATCTCAGCGCGATACAACAGCAGCAGGACTTTGCTGCAGGACGACGGGACGACTGCTTCTGGTCGAGCGGAAGCCAGCAATTTGCGCCAACGAGCCTTTGCATAGGCGGATCATGCGGACCCCGACTTGGACCCCTGGAAGCCCGACTTGGCCGAGCCGAGACCCCGACCACTAAGCCGGCCGAGTGCTAACCCTCGAAGGAATCTCGGGCTTGCAGGGTGTTCAATGCCACATTAGCATGGCAGGGACGACCTCCATGACAGGACCCATCTGCCAGTCCTCGAGGATGAGCAAACAAAACTGCTGCGAGCGCAGGAGAATCGCTTATATAACCTAGATTTGTTGTGACATAAAATTATTACGAAAAATGGTTATTACCCCGTTTACGTTTGAGTGAACGCATTTGTACGTGTTGACAATTTGTTAGCTTAGATAATGTTGCAGGCAGCTAAGGAACGGACCAAGTGGATGTGGATGTGGATGTGGCTGTGGATGCCTGGAGGGAAAGTCATCATCTTGCTGTGTGTGCCTTTAATGTTTGCGTTTGCCCTGCTTTCCTCCGCCTCCCCCCTTTCGACCGGGCCGTTTCAGAGAATTTTACTTCTGCAAAGATTTTGCAAGGGTTAGACACTCACACACACACGCTCAGCGGGTGTGACAGTTGGTCTGTGCGTGTCACCGGGCTGTCATTTTGCTGGCCACGCCCCCGCCCCTGCCAGTCTGACATGTTGGAATTTTAAAATTCTTCCGTCGCTCTGCGTGGCCATGGAAATTGTCAAAGTTTTAAAGCTGCCCCAGATCTCCGCCCTCCGCCGCCAGCTGTTGCCAGCATTTAGCCTCAATCCCAGAGGCAATCCCCGAACCCAAACCCAAACCGAAAGCCCAATCCCGATCCCATTCGAATCCCAATCCTGCTCCTGGGCGCCAATTTTATTGTCACGCTGATTGTCACAATCAGTGGTATTTGCCTTTGACCAGAACTGAGCTTCATTGTTTGAAATTCTTTGGGGCAAGGTTTCCCCACTCCCCTCCCCCTTCCCGTGCTTAAAATTGGCAGCATTTGTGCAACATTTTTCTATCTTTTGCTTCGGTTCGCTCTCCCTGCGCCCGCTGGTCGAGTTTACAGTTTTTAAATAAATTTGGTTATGGTTATGCGGACTGTGGACTGAGGGGTTGCGAAAAGAAGACGGCCAAGTGCAATAAAACCAAATCTAAAATCTGTTGTAAAACGAATCGAGTTTAATTGGCGGTCAGGTTTCCCACTCCTCTTACAACTTGGGTTCTGTCATCGCGTTTTAATGAGTTTTCAGATCGCCAGAGGAACGGCGATCCCAACGACACAGCCCTCTTAAAAGGCTTCTTGTTTCATATGATTTTTCGAGGGTTCATCTAGACTCCATCCCACTAAGTATGCTGTGGGAAGTTCATTCATATTCCCGGCAATCGATAAACGAAAAAAGTGCGGTAAATAGGCAGAGTAGCAGACAGGATGCGTCGCTGTCCCGCGGGCATCAAATTAATGTCAAATTATACTTTAAAATGCGTGCAAATTTTACGCGCGCTTACGAGTGAAAATTATACCCGTGGAAAAAAGCGACAGAGCAAACCGCAGCAACAACAATGCTACAAATTATAAGCCCGCAGGGTGCTAAAAGGGGGGGTTCCCCACCTGTCAGTCTGACTGCCCCACCCCTCCCCTAGACCCTTCCATCACTCGGTTTTTTGCTGGCCTTAGGCCAACTTTGGCGCTCTGCAGCAGAAGTTTCCCTCGCTGAGCTCGCTATGAAAATCCGCCGGCAGCCGTGGGCGGCGGCGTTGGGGGCGTGGCTGCAGCGAGCAGGGAGATGAGCGTGCAGTTTTTAAAGTGCTGCCATTTTTGAAGTTGGTTTTATTTTTTGCGCCAAGTTTCGCCAGTTTTTTGTTTGGCTGCGTGTCTGGTGTTTTCGGGATCATTATTATCTCAGCTAGGGCTGCTCCAGCACCGCCGCCCCCAAAAGCCCCATGGGCTTGTTGTCATTGGTAATGTGCAGGCAAATTTGCCCCCCTCCCCCTGCTACCCGTTTTATGTTGTTCAGTGTAGTGAAGTGTAAATCTGCGTGTCGCGCGTTTGTTTGCCTAGCTGCGTGGGTGTTTCTGTGCGTGTTTCAGTGTTGTCTAGCACATGATTAAGCTGCAGGCGGCCCAACACTCGGGGAGCCGATTTGGACGACAGTCCTTGAAGAGTGCACCGGATTAGTTCCTCGTGATCTTCGAAAGTGCACTCTATATATCATTTGTCATAGTCAGATATATATTTGAACATTTGTTTAAAAATGCCAAGAGGGTTAAGGGTAGCTAAAATAAAATTGGATCTGTGATACCTGTAAAAACGTTTTATTTTGTATAAAAGGTAAAAGAAGTCCCTTTATATAAAGCGGAGGTATCTTATTACTTGCAGATCTGATGAACAATTCAAGTTGGAGCCGTCCAATTGCCAAGACCACTAATTCAGCCACCACAGTTATGAGCACTGTATATTTTAATGGAAACAAATACATTTTTTCTTTAAGGCAAAACTTTTACAGAAGTCTGGAGAATGACTCTAATATAAGGAAAACGGTCTCCCTGTGTTAAAAAAAATCGTCAAATAATATATTTTTGTTTGATTTTTAGTCGCTGTTCATAAATTGAGATTTGCTGTGGTCTTAAACTCTTGCTCTTACATAAGAATGACAAATCAAAACAAGAAAGAACGCTATAATCGAGTGCCTCGACTATCAGATACCCGTTACTCAGCTAAAGGGACCAAAGGGAAATGGAGATAAGCAAGCAGCAAAGCAAGACTGAAATGCGCCACCTATCGGCGGTAGACAGATTTAAGCGTTATGGGCGTTAGGGTGGGCGTTGCAATTTTGATCAATCGATAGGTATTGACGAGACCAATACAGTTTAGTTAAAATTTTGTAACTAGCATGAAAATTGTGGGCACAGGCTTGGGCGGTTTGTGGGCGTTAGATTGGGCGTGGCATATTCGCGTGACAAAATTGCGCTGCGTACAAAGCTACACTCAGGGAAAAACACCGTGCTAAAAACAAGTACAAACAGCCTTGATTTAAGAAAAATTGCATGCTTAACATTTAAGAACGTTCGTGCTCAAAAAATTCTCATATTGAGCACATTTTGGAGTTTTTATGTCTGCCAACTCTAATAATTCCCAACTGTTTATTCTGAAAGTACTCAGTATATAACGCGCATAAATAAGGTAGTGTTAGTGCCCGTGAGCGGCAAGTCGTAAGTAAACTTAAAATATTAATATTATTTATATATATCTCGTTTATTTCGTTTCAGTTTCCAATACTTATTTCTCTTACTAGCATAAAATAAAAACTCATTTTAGTTTCATAATATTTATATATCGATTTAAGAATTATTCGTCCTTAAATCATGCCTGCAAATTTCTTACTTTATTATTAAATCGTTCTTGTTTTTAGTCCAAATATGACTTGATTTAAGAATTATTCATACTTGATTGAAGACCGAAAGGTTCTTAAATCTAGTATTTTCGGTCTTGAAAATTCGTGCTCAAAAGTAGTATTTTGTTCTCGCGTTCTGTATTTTCCATGCTTGGCGAAGTTTTGACACCGAAAATACTAGGTTCAAGCACGAAATACTTGATTTTTTTTCTGAGTGTACGGAATCTAAATCTGAAATCCCGATTCTCTATCTTTGATAGTTTCCGAGATATCCACGTTCATACATATTTACGATTTTTTGAAGTTTTGGGGCGGCTTGTGGGCGATAAAGTGGGCGTGGCAAACTTTTTTTTAGGTCAATCGATAGGTATTGATGAGAACAATACATTTCAGTTAAAATTTTTATTCTAGCATCAAAACTGTAAGAGCCACAGCTTTGGGCGGTTTGTGGGCGTAAAAGTGGTACTGAAGTACTGAAACAAACTTGCGCTGCGTAAGAAGCTCAGGAATCTGCACGCCAAATCTCAATAGCCTAGCTCTCATAGTTTCCAAGATCTCAGCGTTCATCCGGACAGACGGACAGACGGACATGGCTAGATCGACTCGGCTAGTGATCCTGATCAAGAATATATATACTTTATGGGGTCGGAAACGCTTCCTTCTGCCTGTTACATACTTACCGACGAATCTAGTATACCCTTTTACTCTACGAGTAACGGGTATAAATAGGCGAATAAAAATTGTAATTTTTTTTAAAACACAACTATCCAAAGCTTTAAAGGACTAGGTGTAGTGGCAAATTATCTGTGTATCAGGCGAGCACAAAATTTCTGTTAGCCTGTGTTATAAATCCTAACAATAACTCCGAGCTTTTAATGGTTCGATTGAGCCCCTGTTGAAACATTTATAACAACCCCAACAAAAGATGCAGCCGCGAAGATCGGAGAGAAAAGCTTACCGAAAATTGAATTTTCGTCGGGCAAGGAAAACTCAGGGCATCCAGCTTAGATGCCTCAATCCAGGCGAGATTGCTCAATGGGCGGAGGAGCAGGTTGAATGACAGCAATGTCCCAAAACGAAGACATGCAAGGAGCTGAGGAGCAGTGTCCTGGAGGATAAGACTCGCCTCGGGTGTGTGAGTGGGTGCCGTGTATGCTTTTGTATGTGTGCGCGGTTAGCAAAGCTGCAAATGCGCTTTCAGTTGATTAAATTAAATCGCTAAAGCAGCTGCAGGCTATGAAAAATACAGCTGGAGAGCCTCATGTGCCACCCTCTGCCCCATCATCATCATCATCATCATCGTCATCGTCACCGTCGTCATCATTGTCGTCCCTTTTGGGACAGAGTGGGCGTGGCCGGGGCCAGTGCACTCAGCGTAATGGCGACAAAAGGCGAAGGAGGAAGACCGCAAAGTATTTACGTATTTCTTTCGACTTTCGGGCAGGAAGAAGACATCGACGGAGCGGAGCGACTCAAGCAGGATCCACCTGCATCCCAATTGTCACACACCCACACAGACACATCGTTGCTCCCGGCTGCACTTCCGTTTCCGCCGGGCTCCGCTGGCTTCTGCTCCAGCTTCATTTCAAGTATGTTTCCTCCTGCTGCTCTGGGACTCCCCCACAGCGAGGAATAACTTATCGGAGTCTGGGTTCCGTCTTCGGGTTTCGTCTCCCTCGCTGCGCTGTGCGGGGATTAGAGATTTTTGTCAATGAAGGTAATTTGCGGAAGATTTTGTCTAGAATTTCAATTAGGTTGACGTTTCTTATGTGGCACACGCCGTTTTGTGCGGGATGCGACGGGAAAGTGGGTTTCTTTGTGTACTTATATCCATTTTTCCGTCAAGAATCTCCGAAACAAAAAGAAGGAAACTCAATGCCAAAACGGCTTATAGGATTTCCAGTTTCAGCGTCTTTTGTTTAAGCACTCTCCTATACGGGTAGGATCAATTTAACCCTCCGAGAGCGCCAACAATGTGTTAATCAGAAATCTCCTGAAACTGAGCCACTTAAAGCAGAGATGCAAATGACTTTATTAACTTGGCCCATAACGCAATCAACAACTTGCACGACGAGGCAGAACGATGACCAGGATCAGGAACAGTCTTCATCCACACCAGCATGGAGTCAAAAGGAGAGGGCGCTGAAAACGAACCTGAAACTGCCAGTTGGAGTGGGTGTAAGCCGCGGGGATTATCAGTTGGTTAAATTAATGCTAATTAGTTAAAAAATATATGAGAGTCGTTTGCTCTCCTCCGACGAGTGGAGGAAAAATGCCAACGTTTTGTTGCATTTCCGCTTGGCGCTAGAGAAAAAATTTGTATGAATGCATAAAATATGAAACAAATGCGGCGCAGACATGACAAACCAGGAGGCCGCACTGTGGTTAGAGTCCTGCACAAAATGAATTCGAGAAATATTACCTAGATGTGCATACCGTCGCTTAGTTAACTTTGAAACGTTTACTTTTTCGAAGTACAAAACAGGCCGTATCTAACTTTATCCAATTTACCTTAGAATTTAGAGCCATGCAAAATTATGCCCTTAAATGTAAACCTATAATTTAAGTATGGTACCATACCATTTTTAACTCTTACATATCATTCACCCACTCGCGTTAAAAGTGAAAGGAAAAATGGTTTTGCAACAACAATTTTGTTACCAAATCCCCATGCAACGAAATCCACTGGCCGCTTTTAGTAACAATGAAAACATTTAGCACTTAATCGTCTTTTAATATTTAGACACAATTGTTTTATTTTTTCGTTTTTTGTTAAAGTGGTTTTCATTTACAAAGAGCATATAATTATTTATTGTACACTGTTGCCAAAAGTTAAAAACTTAAGGTACAGGGAGGAATCGGACATAGTTGCTAAGACTTTCAGCCGGACTAAAAGAGCATATATACTTAAGTACTTACCTATAGGATGACAAAAGCCTTTCTAACTCTTCAACAATGAGGAAAAACCCGAGATGCATTCAAGAACAAAATTCCTTAATGAAGACCGTTTTTATCTTAATTTGCATGTCTTGAAATTAAAACATTCGTTCTTAACAAAGGAACTACTTTTTTGAATCAAGAAAATTTTGTTCTTGACTTGAAATCAATTTTCGGACTAAATGCACCCAACCACAAATAAAGTTTTTTCTTTTTCAAGACAGTTTTTCTCCTATTTTGTATGTCTTGAAATTAGAACATACGTTTTAAATAAAGCATCTAATTTTTTTGAATCAAGAATATTGTGTTCTTGACTTGAACCCAATTTTTGGCCTAGATGAACCCAACCAAAAAAGCACGAATTGATATGTTGCTTAAAAAAATAGTTGTTCATAAACGGCATAATAAAGATTTAATGGCTTCGTTAATTTGTAGTTCTTCCTATTTTAGAGAAGTTTCATTTCAAGGTCAAAAATTGATACAAAAATCGGCTTTGAGCAAATTTGGGACAAAAATTTGCGCTTCGAAAACTGTCGCCTACTCCTGCAACGAACCCAGTGACAACCAAGTTCTGGGATACCCACTGTGCCAGCCTGGCGCTTCCTGGCTCATAATGAATAATCATAAAAATTGCATAAATTATGTGCCGACGCCGTCTTGCTTAACGCCTGCCTGCGGCGGCAGTGGCGGACAACAATAACGCAAACAGGATGGGCGAGGGGCGGGGGCGTGGCAGGGGGATGGGATAGAGACACTACGGGCACAAATGAAATGCAGAAATGTAAATCTAAAATAATTTACGCGTCTTTGTTGACTGCAGTTGCCGTGGCCGTAAAAACCTGCCGGTGGCCCGCCCCCGGCCCCTCCCACCTTCTGTCCCCACTCTCTGCTGCTTTCTTTTTCCAGCCGTAACTGTTGCTACACAAAATGGCCTCATCGTTGGTAACTTGGCTGAGCCCTTGGCCAGCACCACCATGTTGGTAGGAGAGGAGTTATGCGCCCTGGCCTGCATTTGCATTTATGGCATGGAATAATCCATTATCAGGCATTTTGCAGGTTGCCTTGCCGAGTAATGCAGCATTCTAACCCGGCAGGAGCAAAGGAGAAGCGAAATAGGGATTGGGTCCTCGGACATATAGGGGTAGCTAAGCCGTTTGGCTTTAGTTTAAAAGTGGCTAGGACGCAGCAGATTAATTTGCCCTCAGCTCTGACCTGAACGGGGATTAAAACATTTAAAGTTTGCTGCAGTAAAGAACCGGAATCAGAGGACACGAAGGTGGGTTAGCTAAACAATGGCATGATACATGTCGTGACTAGTGCTCGCATATATCTGCCACAATTCTCAAAAATTAAGTTTCTGACGGGTCAATTTAGCACAACTTCCGTTTAATAATATTTTTTAGCAAGGATTCCAACATGTTAGACGAATTTCCTAGAAGCATATTAAAGTTAACAAGGAAGAACGCTATAGTCGAGTACCTCGACTATCAGATACCCGTTACTCAGCTAAAGGGACCAAAGGGAAATGGAGATATGCAAGCAGCAAAGCGAGATTTAAATGCGCCACCTACCGGCGGAAGACAGATTTAAGCATTGTGGGCGTTAGGGTAGGCGTGGCAAATTTTTTTTTGGATCAATCGATAGGCATTGACGAGACCAATACATTTCAGTTAAAATTTTTAATCTAGCATACAAATTGTGGGCGCCACAGGCTTGGGCGGTTTGTGGGCGTTAGAGTGGGCGTGGCATATTCGCATAACAAACTTGCGCTGCGTACAAGGCTACGGAATCTAAATCTGAAATCCCAATACTCTATCTTTGATAGTTTCCGAGATATCCGCGTTCATATTTACGATTTTTTGAAGTTTGTAGGCGGTTTGTGGGCGTTAGAGTGGGCGTGGCAAACTTTTTTTTGGGTCAATCGATAGGTATTGATGAGAACAATTCATTTCAGTTTAAATTTTTACTCTAGCATCAAAACTGTAGAAGCCACAGTTTTGGGCGGTTTGTGGGCGTTAGAGTGGGCGTGGCACTCTACTGAAACAAACTTGCGCTGCGTAAGAAGCTCAGGAATCTGCTCGCCAAATCTCAATAGCCTAGCTCTCATAGTTTCCAAGATCTCAGCGTTCATCCGGACAGACGGACAGACGGACAGACGGACAGACGGACAGACGGACATGGCTAGATCGACTCGGCTAGTGATCCTGATCAAGAATATATATACTTTATGGGGTCGGAAACGCTTCCTTCTGCCTGTTACATACTTTCCGACGAATCTAGTATACCCTTTTACTCTACGAGTAACGGGTATAAAAATGATTTTGTTTTTGTACCCTCAGAAGGCAATTATATATTATTGATCAGGATCACAGCCAAGTCACTCTAGGCATGTCCATCTGTATGGACGTTACGGTTTCGGAAACTGTAAGAGACAGAAAGTTTGGGACAAAGCCTCAGACCCTAGGGGTTCCTGCGTAGCTCGTTATTCCATTGAAATATCGTCGCTCGCCGTAACGGGTAATTCTTACCCAGAATATTGATAGGGAGAGGGGTGTATGTTGAGGAAATCTATAAGTTGGGACAGCCAAGTTCTTCAATGTTTGACTCTAAAAATCTTTTTTCAGCAAACGAGACTTAAGTCAGATTTAGTCTAAAACACTTGATTATCATTATGCACCAAAAAAGTTTTTTCCAGTTTTTTTGAAAATTTAATAAAAATTCAATATGATGAAATAAAATAAGTGGAATAAGGTAAGAAAGAGTTTTAATCAATCCTTTCAAGTTCAAGTTTGACGATTAACAACAAACTTTTTTAACTAAAGCGTCTTTGGTCTTGTGAGTCGGAATACCCGCTTTGCATGCAAAACTGTTTCAGCCTCCAGGTGACGCTTTCGGTAAAGTCTATTTATTTGAATTTAGAGGATGTGTCGGTAAAACAGCGTTCGTGTTTTAGTTGTAATTTGGTCAAAGTTAAAAAATGGAAACCATGGTCAGGAGTAACAAAAATTTATAAAATAAAAAAAAATTGATGTTACCAAACGTTTGGAGTGCTTTTAAGGTGAGTTTGAATAGGTTTAAAAGTGTCCCGCTTATATTCTTACATTAAGTTAATTTTATATTTAAAGGTAAAAGATAGACAAGAAAGGAAAATAACTTTGGCAAGCCGAAGTTTGTATACCCTTGCAGTTATAAGAAATTATCAATGTTAGTAACACCATGTTAAATTCTTAAGGATTGTTGCTTGCTTCAGTGATATCTGTGTAGAATTAAGTTCGTAATACTGAAAAGTTAAAATACTCCTTATCCCAGAGTAAAAGAAAATACGATCGAAATCAACAAAGAAAATTTTTTTTTTAAATAATTCATTTATAATTTCTCTGACCGTTTCTTTAACAGCTATATGTTTGAGTCGTCCGATTTTTATTAAATTTAATTCAAAATTCTTAAAAATACAAAAAATGGTATTCCCAATAGTATAAGTTAAATGTCAAAACACACCGAAGCTATAATTTGTTTCATATTATTTTCCCACCACTTTTCCGATCGTTCTTATGGCAGCTATATGATATAGTCGTCCGATTTTGATAAAATGAAATTCCAAATTCAGAACTAATTGAAAAATGTTATTTCCTAGCGTAGGAGGTTATATGATAAAAAAACCAAAGAAATAATTAAAAAAAATTTTTTTTCGATTATTCCTATGAAAGCTATAAGATATAGTTGTCCGATCCGGCTGCTTCCGACTTATATACTACCTGCAAAAGATATAAGACTTTTGGGAAAGTTTCAGCCCGATAGCTTCAAAACTGAGAGACTAGTATGCGTAGAAACGGACGGACAGACGGACATGGCTAGATCGACTCGTCTAGTGATGCTGATCAAGAATATATATACTTTATAGGGTCGGAAACGTCTCCTTCATTGCGTTGCAAACTTCTGACTGAAATAATAATACCCTCTGCAAGGGTATAATATAAAATCACGTAGTGTTTTACAAGTCAGTAACCAATTGGCAGGTAAAAATAAAAAGTGTCCCAACCTACATTGTTTAACTATTTAGTATGGGAAATTATGGGAAATTACAAATAGTCGCTTATTGCATACCCTGCAAATCTAAAGGAACCAGTCGCCAGGTAAAGCAAATCCTACGAGAGGTTTGCGTAATTATTTTAATTGTTTAATGTCATGCGGTCAGGTGTCTGGCTATGCGTGTGCGAGTATCCGTGTTGGCGAGTGGCGAAAATCAGTGCAAAGGCTCTGAGAGCTACCACGGGATAGGGGGTCCGTATAAGTGTGATGGGGTGTTAGCCGAGGACGGAAAGCAGGGGCCACGACTGACGATAAAACAAATTGCGTTCCACTTGTGTTTGTTTATTTTAAATGATTAATGAGACAAGCGGCGGCTACTTCCACAACACAGCCCTCGGAACCCCACGTCACCCACTTCCAGATTCCTCTTCTCCTCCGACAGGTAAGTTGACACTTTGTGTGCCTTCCCGCACACATGTGCTGCTCTTCAAAATGTGGACATGGGGAACCCGCATAAATAGTTTCTTGGCTAAAAAGTTTTAAACACAACGCAGCTAAGCCCTAATCAGTTGTCATTAGCTAGCCATGTGTAGACTCCGCAGAGGGGCAGAAATTAAATTGTAGAAACGTTTCCAAAGCATCGTGGTACCCAATTTTTCAACGGCGGGGCTCAAAGAATCACCACTAAACGGCAACGACAACTTTAGTTTCCCACCAACTTTTTGAAAACCCGCTGCGACCTTGGCTACTCACACCCATGCGCAATTAGCCCCAAATTCTAATTACAAAATGGAAAAAAAGGAAGGATAAAGAGCGAAATATAAATGATTTTTGTTCTCATTTCGCCAGAGGAATTAATTATCTAAAACTCATTTGATGAAAAATGTAAACATTTTGTGGGAGCCAGTGGCAAACTTTTAGAAAAATTCAAAATATTTTCCCAACAATGAGGGGGTGAGGGGTGCACATGCGTGGGCATGTCCTTGACTAGCTTTTGGTGCCATGAACGGCATGTCCTCGACGTCGTATTCCTATTTCTCCTGGTGCTTCTCGTCCTCGTCCTCGCTCTCGTTTCAGGCTGTTGGGCTGTCAATCATGCAAAAACTGCAACCGCCGCATAACCGCTGGTTTATAATAGTTAGCCCGGAGTATGCAGAAGGATGAAGGACGAGGCA